>NC_092816.1:206442065-207940815 GCF_023375885.2 Dermacentor andersoni | reverse complement strand
TGGGTTGCGCCACCAAGCTCTTGCTATTATACTGCCTAATGTCCTACCTTAAAGAAGAAAAAGAAAACACTATGAACTCCCACAACCAAGCTTTCTGACACCCTATTGCGAACTTTGCTTTTCTAGGTCTCCGTTTTTTGCCGTTTCCCTACTTTTCTTCCACCAATCCTCCAGTCGCCTCTTACTAATCTCTATTGTGGACATGTTTACTTTTCCCCTGCTCTCGCTGAACCCAAGGGCTCCAAGGAAGCCAGTGGTGCCCAAATCGACTGCTGGGCAGTCTTCACATTCTAATAAAACATGCTCCATAGTTTCCCTAGCTTTACCGCAGCAAGCCCATGCTTCGTCTTCCTTCTTAACCTCGCTTTATAGGTGCGTGTTCTAACGCTTCCCGATCTCGCTTCGAAAAGTAATAAGTTTCCCTTTGAGTTATCATAAATTGTTTCTTTCCCGATTTCGTTTTTTCCTCTTAAGTAGTTGCTCATGGCAGGTTTCCTTTCCATTGCCGCCACCCATGAGATTATTTCAGCCTCTCTGACTTTCCGCTTGACGTTCTTTGTTGCTGTGTTGCCCACCCTACAGGCCGCATACTTGCTTGTAAGCTTCCTAGTTCTTGTCCTCCACTGTGAATCCATCTCTTCCCTGCACCTCAACTTCAACCTCAACACTCTCCCATCCCATTTGCTTTCTTCCATATTCCTCAGTCATTCTTCATATTCAATTTTACTGTGAGCTTCCCGCACTTCAATACTAGTCCAGCCCATATCACCCTGCACAGTTTCATTTGCGGTCTTCCTGTGAGCGCCCAATGCGAGCCATCCCACTGACCTTTGGTTGCCATCGAGTCCTGGTTGTACCCCTGATTTTAAGCAAACAACCGCATTTCCAAAGGTAAGTCCTGGAACCATTACAGATTTCTACATACTCCGGAGCACCTCGTGCCCATTGTATCCCCATAGCACTCTGTGCTTTATTATGGCTGCATTTCTCTTCCCCTTTATTGTCATTGTTTTTTCCTGTGTTTTCACACATATATTCCCTTCGCTTATCTATATGCCAAGGTATTTATATTTTCGTACGCGATGTATTTCCTGGCCCTGTATTGCCAATGTCTGTTCACTGTTTTCATTGAATACCATAACACCTGATTTTCTAACACTAAATTTCAAACCGACATTTTTGCCTTCCTGTCCACAGATATTAGCCAGACGTTGCAAATCACTTTGCTTGTTAACTAGCAACACAATGTCGTCCGCATAAAATAAAGCCGGAGGCTGCTGCTTTACTACCGTACCCGCCTATTTGTATAAGGGATTAAAACCGATATTCCTTCTAGTGCCCTCGCCATCCTCAACAAGTACCCCATAAACAAGAGTGGGGATAAAGGGCATCCCTACCTCAGTTCCTTGTTGATATGAACGTTCTCCTCGCTCCTCATCCATTCCCATTCAACGCAAACGGTACTTTCTAGGTAGATCTCCCTCAAAAGCTGTAGACAATCGTCCCGTAAGCCTTCCCTATCCAGAATATTCCACAAAATGTTGTGGTCTACGTTGTCATACGTTCCTGTAATGTCTGAAAAGGCCACATATAACGGTCTGCTTTCCACTCTTGATATTTCGATACACAATAGTAAGAACAAATAAGTTATACTCCAAACGCCTACCTATTCTGAAGCCATTCCTAAGTTCTCCCAAAATGCCATTATACTGTGCCCATTGTTAAGAATGGCCGTACGGGATGGCAACGTGCCAGCTTTCAGCCCGCTGCACGTGTTCCAAGCCCACCGGACAGGGAGCCCTTCCGAGAACTGCGGATGACCGGCAGCCACGTGGCACGCGGTCAGCTCAGGAATGTGGTACTCCGCCGCGCCACCCGAGACGGAGCACAGTTCTACGAAGCCCTCGGTCGGCGACTCCGGAGCCTTTGTGTGTATGGGCTCGAACTTGCGTGCATTAGTGTGTGTGAGCCATACTGCGGGGCGGCGGCAAGTTTACAATGCTTGGACGAACCTTCCCGACCATTCCTGCTCCGTCCACGCCGAACGATGACGTCGAACTATGACGTCAAGCGGATAGCTTATAAGCAGCGTTTGCCGGCTGCTAGGGTGTGCTCGTGTCGTGCTCGTTGTCGGGAGCTGAGTGCTCTGTCATGCTCGAAATGTAGTAGTGAGCTGTGTGCTCGTAAACGGTTTGCTGTATGTTAGTTTTGCGGGCTCCATATGGGAGTCGCGCTAGTCTGCCAATGTATGTCCTGTTTTAAATGTAAATCCTGCAATTAAATCCTGCTCGCCTAGCCCTGTCGTCCCAAGTTCATCTCTACAGCTACGTCTGCCAAATCTACTAACTGAATGGCAGCGGTGAGATCCGACTACGGCTCCTAGATCGGCCTACGACTCGGAGACAGCAACGGCAGCTGACGGACGTTGGCACATGGTGACCGACCGGCATCCTGATCAAGTTGGAAGCGACTTGAGATTGACCACCACTTGCAACTGACTGGATACGGTGGGGAAGGACTGGTGATATGGTGCTGCTTCAGTGGGTAAGCGTTTGGTTTTGGCTGTAAGATTTACCAGGCTTCAATTTCTCTCTGTTTTTGAATTTGATTCGCTGGGATCTGTTACTTGTATTTTGATTTGCGTGGGTATCGCAACAAGTATTGTGTGACAGCAGAGCCAAAGCTTAAAGTAGCGACCATGGTCCTAGTGTGTTTGACGAGAGCTGACCTGTTGTGGTTGTGTGAGGAGATCGGGGTAAACGTAGATGAGAACTTGAAGGAATCAGAAATTCGTAAGACAATTCTCGAAAGTGAGAATGATTCGAAATTCATAGAACAAATGAGCAAACGAATTCTAAGAAAAAAACGAGAACAGGAAGCAATTAGGCAAGAACAGGATGAATTTAGGCAAAAACAGGAAGAAGCTAGGCAGAAACTGAAAGGGGTTTCGCAGGAAGAAGGCCTAACAGAAGTAACGAGGCAGTACATTGATGCATTGAACAATGAGATTCAAGGTTTTGAGCAGTCAATCGAGCGAAGTCAACAGCGGCTGGAGAAATCTGTAGGCTGGACGCAGCGAAAGTGGCAGGAAGTAAATAGCAGATTTTGTTCAAAAGCCGAGGAAAGTAGTAGTACCTGTGAGAGTAGCAGCACGTTCACAAGTGAACTCGAAGTGCTAGCAGCTAACGAAGCCTTAGTGGCAGCAGAGGCCGTTAAAGGCCAGAGTGAGAGCGACGAGGTGCTGTGCCAACAGATGACTGTAGAGACAGCTAGGCCAGCTGCGAACAAATTGGCACAGTTACCGCGCGTGTGCGTCGCATCTCATGGTAGCGAGGTCGTTAGCGAGGTACACAATACTACGGACTTGACAGACGCGAGCACCCATGTCGAGTCAGATCTGCGTGCAGAAGTGAAGTGCGAACTGGACGATGCAGTTGAGAATAGTTCTCGGGGTGGCGAGCTCCGTAGCTCACGAGAGAACAACTGCATTGTTCAGGGATCGGTGCGGCTCTCCGCCAGTCTAGATAGCCTAGATAGGGATGATTCAGTTGTTAATCATTCGGACTGTGCGCGTGAGACAGCGATCGATACCGACGGACTGTGTGTCGATGCACAGCGTGAGCTGGGCAATGTAGTAGAGGGCAGTTCGCAAGAGTGCGAGTTGTCTAACTCGAGTAAAGCCTGCTGCATTGTTGCAGAGTCGGTTGAGCTGTCCGCCAGTCGAGGCAGAGGGAATGTTGATTTAAAGGAAAATCACTCAGACTGTGCGGGTAAGAGACCGATCCGGGCCGACGAAATGTGTACCGGCCAGCACGGGGCACGAGAAGGCGACATGAAAGTGAGTGCGAAGAGAAAGCGCCGTAAAAAGAAGCGCGGTAAAGACCGAAAGACGGTAACTAATGTAGCGCCGCCAAAGATGGCGAGAGACCCAAGAGGGCAGGGCGCGAGGAAAAAGGTGCGGTTCGTCACTGACGATGTTGACGCATCGAAAACGTTCGAGCCACCGGTCAAAGGGGGACCGAGAAGCTTGTTCTGCACGGACGCGGACAGAGGGCACGGGGCAGTCAAATTCCTCGTCGTTCCGTCGTTCTCTTCGAAGCTCAGCGTGCAGTACAAAGAAGCGCAAGGTGGCAAGACGAGACCAGGTGGGGAGTAGCGACGCGGTCAGTCGAGGTCATGTTGAAAGCGGGGCGCGAGGACGCAAATTGGCAGGAGACCGTAACGTCTTGGGGGAGCTGATAGTGAGTCAGCCCTTTTGTTGTTCCTCCGTAGCCAGAGTAGCTTTTAAACCGCGACCACCTCGGGTTCGGCTGAAAGTATGAGTCAGTCGTAAGCAATCGGGAACGGGAGGCCAGGAGAGCTTCCGTAGTAGGAAAACGTGTTGTTTTGTTTTATTTTTGAACATTTGCAAATTTTCGCGATTTGAGACTAGGATTTCTTTCAATATGTAAGGTATGAGCTCTGTTTATGATTTGTTTGAGAAGCTCGAGATTTGAAAGACGCGTTTTGAGTAAACCTGTAGTCTCGCGAGGTGTTTATTAATAAGTATATAGGCTTTCTTTTTGTGTATGCGTGAGTAACCTGAAGGTCAAGGTTATCGTTGAGAGGCCTATCGTAACGCGCGTGTGTGTTATTTAACCTTCTTTCTTTTTAAGTGTTTTTGAATTTTCTAAGGTTAAGCGCGTAGATTTTCAGTAAGTCCGTGATTTGCACTGAGAAGAGCTCTTAGGTCCATTAACGCGTGTCCTGTGCGGACGGAAGGAAGCAGAACGTCGATGACTGGGTTGCTCGTGTGTGTCGAAGGCAGCCGTATTCTGACTTCTCTAGTACGCGTGCGAAGAGCTAGTTAGTAAAAGACACATTTGTTCAAAGGTTCCTCTGTATTGCGTAAGTTACGCAAGTGTGGTTGTTGGTTTAAGGAATGTGTTCTGTGTGGATTAAAGGAACAAATGTGAGTCAGCGTGATGAAAACTTTGTATGATGCAAGCACGTGTTCGGAATAGGGACCTCAAACTTAGCGCGTCTGTGATGACGTACCTGTGGAGTTGGCCAGACGGTTCAGTGGCAGCAGTACATGAGATAAGTACGCCACTGTGATAGGGTAGGAACAGGCTGTTCGCGAAGTTATGCTGCTGAAGTTATATTTGAGTATTGGTGTTTGAAAGTCTTCGGTTTAATTCTGCGTAAACCTTTACTCTTGTGCAGCGCGACGGTCGGGTTTGGTCGAACTCAGGAGGAACGTGAACGCTCGCTTTGGCGGCACGAAATTTTGGGGCAAAATTTGGGATTCCCAGTTGAGTGACTTGCATGGAAGTTGTGATAGGAGGCCTGGTGGGTTAGCAGCTGATTCCGGGCGTTTGAACGCTGAGCGGTATTGTGTTGCCGGGTGGACTCTTCTGTGCCAGTTGTAAGATGGTTGAAGGCATTCCAAGTACGCAGGGGTTGCAGAGAGCAAAGCCATCGTCTTGCTCGCCAGCCATTCTCTTCCTGCCCAGCGGTTGCCATCACTGGCCAGGCGAGATTTTCCGGGCCATGGAGGAGCTGTTAAGAATGGCCGTACGGGGTGGCAACGTGCCAGCTTTCAGCCCGCTGCACGTGTTCCAAGCCCACCAGACAGAGAGCCCTTCCGAAAACTGCGGATGACCGGCAGCCACGTGGCGCGCGGTCAGCTCAGGAATGTGGTACTCCGCCGCGCCACCCGAGACGGAGCACAGTTCTACGAAGCCCTCGGTCGGCGACTCCGGAGCCTTTGTGTGTATGGGCTCGAACTTGCGTGCATTAGTGTGTGTGAGCCATACTGCGGGGCGGCGGCAAGTTTACAATGCTTGGACGAACCTTCCCGACCATTCCTGCTCCGTCCACGCCGAACGATGACGTCGAACTATGACGTCAAGCGGAGAGCTTATAAGCAGCGTTTGCCGGCTGCTAGGGTGTGCTCGTGTCGTGCTCGTTGTCGGGAGCTGAATGCTCTGTCATGCTCGAAATGTAGTAGTGAGCTGTGTGCTCGTAAACGGTTTGCTGTATGTTAGTTTTGCGGGCTCCATATGGCAGTCGCGCTAGTCTGCCAATGTATGTCCTGTTTTAAATGTAAATCCTGCAATTAAATCCTGCTCGCCTAGCCCTGTCGTCCCAAGTTCATCTCTACAGCTACGTCTGCCAAATCTAATACCATGCGTGCTGCTTTAATTTAATTGCCTGCATGGGTTCATGGGGCTTAGCGCCATCTGTATGAGGAGGGACCACTTCTGGCGGAAGAAAGAACAATGTGACGTCATATCCGCGAAAAACAGAAGTGACCTCATTTTGTTCTCAAAAGCGCGAAATTTGTTTTGGTGACCTGCCATTAGAGCTACATATTCAAATGCTCCGCAATTCGACTTGATGGGCGTTTCGAGTTTTCAGCGCGGAGAGCGATGCAAGAAAATGTCAGGCGCACGGGCGTCGAAATCGCACCCCTTAACAGAACATACTTTCTTTGGAGCGCGACGAAAGCTTTAAGTGTAGAGCGCTGGTTCTATCACCGGACACCAAGCCTGTTGGCTAGCGCAGTTGCAGGAAAACACTAAAGTAAACAATTACCTGGACGTCGTAACTCACTACTTTTAACTGAACAGGTTGAGAAACGCTCAAGCTACCCGCGTCACCAAATTCAGACAAACGTCGCCAAGCGAAACAGCGCAACGTGTGAGGGGGATGGGGGGCGTATTCTAGCAGGAGAAATTCACGAGCGTGCCTTTCTGCACACTTCCAAGAGCTGCATTGCTTTGCAAGCGATAGCGGTTTCAACGCGCCCCGCCCTACCCATTTAGGATGGGCGCTGAAAAATGTATTTATTGATAATAGCAATATGGAGTTCTCCTTTCTTTACTCGTTACGCATATAGAAAATTGATTAGGAATCTTTTTTTCGTTGAATGACTCTAACGGTGTCTCGCTTTAATTAAAACACGCGTTTTTCTTTTCCAGTGTTTGTTCCCTCCAAACATAGTCGCTCTTTAATCGCTGCTCCCATAACCACCCTTGCTGATGTCGGTGGCAATTTGTTCTGAACCGCTTTTCGCCCGAAGCTTCGCGACCTATTTGGATCGAGCTTGGTTTCGGCTGGAAGAGAAATAGTGATGTAAAGAAGGAAAGGACGATTGATTAAAGCGATATGGCTCGTGGTACGAGGAACCGTCCATGCCTCACGATTATCGCAGCTTAGATCGAAGCCCCTCGCACACCACGACCAACTTCTTGCCACGTCCATTTATTCTCTTATCAAGACTGAAAAAAATCGCCGCCCCTTCCAGTCCGTGAAGAGGCCGAACAGCAAAACCATGTTAGTTACGCTGAGTGTTACACCATGGAATTAAGTATTAGTGTAACGTTGTATTTGTTGATGGTACGCGCTGTCGTTTAAACTCGGCATCTCTGGCGCGCCGCTCAAGGTCGGCCCTACAACGACGAGCCCGTTCACGAGCCAACTCTCGGTGACGCTTGCGGTAGGCAACGTCTTCCTCAGGAGAACGCACTACTCGTGGTCTTCCTATAGTTATGGCTGGGATGTAACGTGCAGAACCACTCATCCACCGCATTGTATATTGGGCGCAAGGCCCACCACTGGAAATGCGGGCGCTGCAATTGTTTTAACTATTAGTTGGATTTGTTTGACGATTGACGTGGCTACCGGCACATCTTGCTGGCGCTGAAGTCGCTGAAGTGCCGGCAGACACGTGCTTTGGCCACAAACCACCAGCATAACATTTGTTTCCTTCCCGGCAAGGTGGAATCAATCGTCGATAAATTCGGTGCCGTTCTGGCTCGATAGCCGAAAATGCACCGTGTGACAACCGTATAAGATTCGCGTGTAAGCTAGCAATCTCAGAAGAAGAAAGGGGTCGCTCCATCCCCTTTCTCCCAATTGAGCTCTTTTCCTCTCCCGCTAGGTCACGTGACCCCTTTTTGGCGAAGTCCGACAGCGACGGCACACGTACGGTCTGCATAAACAGCTTCGCTGTAAAATTTTTTCCAGTGTTACTCCAGCTTCCGCACGCAACTTTCATATCGAAATAGTCTAGGCGGCGTGTTTGTAAAAAACCTATTTTCTTTGAGCGACAGCTGGCTGAGCAGATTGTGCGCCCAGGCATAGCATCTAGCTAGTCCCACCAAATACCTAGAAGGATCTAGGGCGTTCGCCGTAGCGCTTCGGGGAAAAAAGTACCTAGAAACGTGATGCACGCCAGCGCTGTATGGCTGCGCAGCGGTGGAGCACTGGGCTTGGTCGTAAATAGAAACACGCCGCCCGGTCGGGCCCCTGTATGTTGAAAGCCATCTGCGATGAGTACAGAGTCCGCGCTGCACTGTGTTTTCGCGGCGTAGTTCCCGTTGATGCGAGCGGCGGCACAAAGGGCAATACGCTCGCTGCAGCTGCCGACTTTCTTAACTGTAGCGTTTTCACGGCGAGTTTCAGTGGTCATCGAGTGAGATGTGTTCATGTTGGCTTGTGCGCGCATGAAACCAGGCTTGCTAATTTGCTTATTATGCTCATGTTTACAAGCTTATACGGCCGACAAAACTATCCTTACATCGTATTGCCGTCCACTAATTTGCTATCGCAATCGATGCTTCGCTTTTCGGGCAGAACTGCGACTCTTTAGTTCCACGAGCATCGAGTGACACTCTTGCTTCTTCCGCAGCACATCCGTTTCACCTCCTGAAACGACCAGGGACGATATTCAACATAAGGAAAAAAATAGAAAAATAGTACACTACAAAGTTCATTGGTTTCATTATAGATATGAGATGAGAGCATAAGTTTAGTAAGAAGTTCAGTTACTGACGTGTCTGGAATAATCAAAATCAATTAGAGATCAGCGATAACCGCACACCAAAGCACAGAATCGTAGCCTTTAGAGACCTGCCACGTGAGCACAACTTTGACAAAATTCCTGGAAACCGGCAAGTGGAAAACGCAAATAATAATGTCACTAATGACATCATTCACAAGAAGGTGGCTTGATGTTTAACGGATAACTAATGAAAGAATTTGCTTCGCACGCTGCCTGGCAGTAGGTGCCAGTGTCCTGAGACTTGCCCACTCGCTTGCTTGCAATAGCTGCGCGCGCGCGCCCATTAAATGTTGTGACGTGAGCACCGGAGAGGGCGCGTAAGGGGCACTTCGTGCGCCACTCGCTAGGGGGCTATACCCCGCCAGGTGGCGCTCGTTGCGCGTCGTCCTTGCCCTCCCTTGCTCCTTGACCATATATCGTGCCAGGCCATATATCGTGCCAGACCAGGTACTTTGTGCTGGCGAAAGCAGGACCATTGTCGGACACGATGACGTCCGGCAGCCCCTGGACAGCGAAGACCTGTCGCAGCGCTGCAATGGTCGCACTTGTTGATGGAGTAGTGAGAGGTAGCACCTCCAGCCACTTTGAAAAGGCATCCACCACCAACAGGAAGTAATGGCCTTTGAAGGGCCCCCCAAGATCCACATGTAGGCGGGACCAGGGTCTCTGTGGCAACGACCAGGGGGTGATTTCCACATGACGCGAGGCCTGCTGATGCTTCTGGCAGATTTGGCAACTCTGCACCATATGAGTGATGTCCTGGTCCAAGCCAGGCCACCAAACATGGGACCGGGCCACCATCTTGGTCTTTACCACGCCAGGATGACCCCTGTGCAGCAACTGCAGGACCCTGGACCGGAGACATTGTTGGATCACCACCCTGGAACCCCACAGTAGGCAGCCCTGCTGCAAGCTCACCTCTGCAGCCTTGTGGCTATAGACCTGCTGAACCAATTCCTCCCCTCGGGACACTGTCTTGACCATCTGTGACAGGACTGGGCCCCGGCTGGTCACTTAATACCGCAGATCTGGAGAGCACCTCCGGGTACGCGTGCTCCAGCATGAACACTTCAGCAGGTTCCGGAACAGCATCAGGCACCTCTGGCAGGAGCAGGCGGCTCAGGGCATCAGCAGGTCCCAGGTCCCTTGCCGGGCGGTAAACCAGCTGCTAACTGTAAGCTGACAGCCTCAAGGCCCAGCGTACCACTCGAGGTGATGCCTGCACAGGAACTGCCTTGTGAGGCCCTAGCAGCCCCAACAGCGGCTTGTTGTCCGTGACCGCCTCGAACTTCCGGCCCCACAACGAACTTGAGGGCCAGGCCTTCCTTGTCCAGCTGGCTGCAGCGTTCCTCTACAGCATGGAGCCTACGAAAAGCAAACGACACAGGGCGTTCCTGGCCATCTTTGTCCCGGTGCGTCGGGACGGCTCCCACGCCGTACGACGACGCATATACGGTAAAGACAGGCTTGGCTGGATCGAAGTGTACCAGCACTGGAGCCATGGTGATTAGCTTCTTATTGCGCTGGAAGGCCCGGTCCTGCTCCTTCTTTCAAACCCATTGCTGACCATCTCGAAGCAGAAGATGGAGCGGCTGTAGATGCTCTGACAGGTTTGACAGGAAACTCCTGTAGAAGTTGATGAGGCTGAGGTAGCTCTGAAGCTCCTTCTTGTTCCGGGGCTTAGTCGCCTTGAGCACAGCATCAACTTTGCGGGGAGCCGGGGCTAGGTCAGCCTGGGAAATGACATTTCCCAAGTACTCAACACTAGGGGCCAGGAAAATGCACTTTTCCAGCTAGAGCTTGAGACCGGCGTCCTGCTCTCGTGCCAGGACGTTGTGCAGGTTCTGCAGGTAGTCCCCGTCGTCACTGCCAGTAACTAGGATGTCATCCAAGTACACCGCCACGTGCCTCATGCCCCTGAAGAGGTTGTATCTCCCTCTGAAATATGACCGGTGCTAAGCCCACGCCAAACGGTAAGCGCGTGTACTGGAAGAGCCCCAAAGTTGTCGATATTGTGACATTCTTCCGGGAGGCATCCTGAAGCACCAGCTGCTGGTAAGAATCTCTGAGGCCGAGCTTGGTAAACGTCTGTCCGCCGGACAACGGTGACCAGAGATCTTCAGTCCCGGGCAACGGGTACTCCTCGACGGTAGCGATGGGGTTGATGGTAACCTTGAAATCCCCGCAGATCCTGATACTGCCGTCTCGCTTGCGGACTGGTACGATGGGAGCGGCCTATTCAGATGTCTTGACGGGCACTGGGATGCCCTCTCGCTTTAACCGTTGCAGCTCCTGGGTGACCCCCTCCTTCAGGGCGAACGGCGGTGGGCGAGGCTTGAAGAAACGAGGCCGGGCTCCCTAGGGTGCATAGATGCGAGCCGTCGTGCCGGTGAATGTGCCCACCCCTGGCTGGAACAGGGACTTGAACTCGGTTAGGAGGCAGGGGACGTCTTTCACCACATGCAGGCTGGCTTCTTGGTACTCTGGCAGACGAACGCCCAGTGCACGAATCCAGTTTCGGCCCAGCAGCGTCGGCGACGACCCCTTGGTTAAGTCGAGGGGAAGGGTTGTCTGCCTGTCGCCAAAGCGAACGCTGACCTGTGCCTGGTCCTGGACCTGGGAGAGCTGCCCGAACTAGCTGCGCAGCATCATGCCCGAAGCCTCGGCGGACACGCCGGGGAAGGTACGCCTGAAGCGTTTCCCGGCCATGGCCGACACGCTGGCCCCTTTGTCCAGCTCTCTTGGAAATGGGGCGCCCGCAGATTTCGACGGTCAGCATGTACAGTGGCAGAGACGACGGTACAAGGCCTGTGTGCCAGATGTCGAAAATCAGCGGGTCCTCGGCCACGATGTGGAGCCTGGCCGAGGAAAAACTTGAGGCTGCTGCCGCACGCTGCCGCCGCGAACCCTTGCGACGGCTACCCTGGCCGCGGGCTTGTGTGGTACCTGGGCTTGAACCAGGCTGCTGCTGCTGCTGCTGCTGCTGTTTTCTGTTCGCTGTTCGTCCTCCCCCTTCGGCATACCCGTGCCAGCTGCCCAGTTTTCCCGCACGTGACGCATTGTGCTTGAGAGAACTGGCACTTTGAGGGGTAGTGGGCACCACCACAGCGACCGCAGGTACTGCCCTTTGTCGCCAACTCGCCGGCAATCTCGCCGGCGCCCTTGGCGGCAGTTTCCGTTGCGAGCGCTGCCTTCACGGCGTTGTCCAGCGAGGAGTCGGCTAGCCCCAGGAGTCTCGTCTGCATGGCGGTGTTGATGCCACAGACGAAACGGTCCCGGATCAGCGAGTCCAGCTGGTCCCCGAAAGCGCAGGCACTCGCTAACCCTCGTAGCGCAGCAGCGAACTGCCCGAGGGTCTTTCCTTCCCGGCGGCTCCGGCTGTTGAAGCGGGAACGCTCCATTAGTGTGGACGGTGCTGGGTCGAAAGGAGAGCGCAGTATGGCGAGCAGCTCACCCACTGTCTTAACATGCGGCGTTGCTGGCTTGAGCAGGTCGAGCAGGAGACTGAAAACGCGGGTACCGCAACTGGCTAGGAAAATTTCCCGCTGTTTGGCCTCGGGCGTGTCGTTTGCCCGGAAGAACACGTGGACTTGTTCCTCGTAAATTTGCCAGGCGGACCCATCTCCCTCGAACGGCTCGAGCCTTCCGTGCAGCGGCATGGCGGCAGCAACGGGGGGTGGTGTTTCGCCGCTCGCGGTGGCGTGGGACGATCCGTGGGTACTCGTCGCCAGTGTCACGATCCGCCCGGGTTCGTGAACGAGAGAGGGCTCGAGGCACCCTACGTTAGACAGATGCTCCGCAGCGTGGTCGTGACGAACGATGACTGACGGCCTAGCAGCTGTGCTCGTCGGTGTTTATTGGGTGCGGTGCCCAATGTTGCCTACCGAGCATGGCAGGCCACCGAGCATGGCAGGCCACCGAGCCTGCCAGGCCAACGAAGATTATGCCCGAAGGGGCGTCGCATGCTTGTTATACTTGCTAAGTAGAAATGTGGCACCATGTAGAGTAAAATTTGTCGCTGGGCGAGTTGGTTGAAGACTAAGGCATTCTCTGAGTTTCTCCAAAGTGCATTCTCCAAAGCGAACGTCACCTGCTACCATGTTCACTTAATGCACACGTCCTACTTTAGTTATCCGTGAGGTCCCACCCTTTACAGACAATATTCAAGTATGTGCTAATAATTTTTATTCTTTTCACGATAATTCCATGACACATGCGTGGGTCCTGTAAAGCAAGAGAAACATAACAAGGGTATCGCAGGTAACACATCTTAAATCATGCACCTGTTCTGCTTCACACCTGTCTTTTGTCAATAGGACTGCACAGTTAACCCTGGTCTCCGGTGCCCTTGACATCAACAGCCCAACAGACGACATTCATGCTTTAGTGTGCTGTGCGCACTATCACCAATCACGGCTCCTTCTCTATAGCTGACGTGCCTTATGTTCGGCGCTCGAGCGACATTATTAAACACCCGGGAGGCCGCATAACTACGTTGCGCCGTCCTGCTTGAGCACGTGCTCACTTTTTTGGACCCTGGTAAGACACCCGCTGTTCGACAGTGTGTGTGTTTCAGCATAATGCCGATACTGGTGGTGCACAGTAGTAGTAGTAGTAGTAGTAGTAGTAGTAGTAGTAGTAGTAGTAGTAGTAGTAGTAGTAGTAGTAGTAGTAGTAGACTCGATGACAGGCGGTGAACGGTGTGAGTATCGCCCAAACACGGTGGCAGCAGCACCCAGCGTAGCCGCGCCTCCACCAGTCATTAACGAAATCTACAACCGAATACAAAATAAATGGTTCTTTCCATGGCTTTGATGACTTCATATTGCTTCATGCGCACGCGAAGGCGACGTCCGCGACACCGATGTAACTGAGTTACTTGAATGCACACGAGTTTTCTCAATTAGGTTCCCTGCGTACAAAAGCCTTGCCTTTCACACTCATGTTCAACGTCGCGCAGGTCCAGAAGCCGGACATTGTTCGCTTCGCCAATCTTTGCCGGTACCTGGGCCGTGCGCGGCTCAGTCTGCTCGTCAGCTGGGAGCTCCTGCGCACACTGATGCCGCTCTCGTCCCCTGGCGTGGCCATGCATTACAAGGACGAGATGGCGAGCCACATGTGCCTGCGGGCCGTCGCGCGAGCCATGGAGGTTCCACTCCTCTCGTGGTACCTGTTCAAGGAGGTGCCGCCGGGTACAGTGGCCAAGGCCAAGGAGATGGCCGACTACATCCGCAAGTCCATTCTGGAGGAAATCGACTCGTCCACCTGGTTGGACGGCACGACCAAGCGGACGGCTATCAACAAGGTGTACTCCATGCGGCTGCACGTCGGCTACCCCTCGCACTTCGCTAGCCGCGAGGACATCGAGCGCTTCTACAGCTCCTACCCGGACGTCGAGGATCGCTTCCTCCAGCCCTGGCAGGAGGCCATGAAGAAAACCGTTCAATGGATGACCATCGACAACAGCAGCTTCTGGTGAGTCGCCTCCCAGAGCATAGAACATTAGACTGTACGTTGCGCTCCTGCATGGTCGCCCTGCACAAGGCGCAGCGCTCGTGCACGCCGTTTTATATAATATTCCGTAGCACACGAATTGCAAAAGCGCGCCTATGCAGCATGTGGAAATTTCTGCTCCAAGTGATCTGCCCTGCGAGGCAATTTTACCAACAAAGACTGTGCGGTCTCCCAGGGACGAGGGACGAACACGGAGGCTTTCCAATACTACTGATAAAAATTTTCATGGTCGCATTGCTCCAGACGTATTCTAGATCGCAACCCAGTGGGAATGTAGCGCTTCCATTCGACAGCCTACCACTGCCGAACCTCGGCAGAGAACAGGACATGGGGGAGTTGAATGAGGCTTGCATATTGGTTTCAAAACAGTCTTTCTTGCGCGCATGCGCGTCATTTTGCAAGTGGTACAACCCTGTGTGGCACGCGTTTACTGACGCTACGCTAATTTTGAAGGCAAGGTCTTCTTTGGCGACTTCACACGGGTATGGCATACGTGGGATCTAGGTGTCTATCTGTCTTCTGGGTCTCCCAAGTCAAAGCGAGCCGCAAAAGGTACGAAAATGTAGGTGTGAGCGAGAAAATCAAGAAGCGAGAATTATTCTCCGAGTAGATAGTATTAACGTCACGGGTGTAATTAGCACCAATATAGTCGAAAATGAACCGCATTGCGCCATAGGCTGCAGTACCTATGGCATTGTCCCACCCGGCCTCTTGATAAAAAAAAAGAAAAAGAAAAGGCGTGTCAACCAACGGCCGCGCCGGAACGTTAGCACTTTTAAGGCCTGTTCTATGAGAGGGTTTCCCAGCGTTGACATTCCGCCACGCAGTTCTTGGGGTTGCCGTAAGAGGCGCCGAAGGCCGTCCCCGCCGAAACTCCGTCCCGTCAGCTGGTATGCGGCTTCGCTGTCGTGTTTGGATGTTGGACGTTAGCAGGTCCGTCTGATTTTGCGAGCTTTGTTCAGAGTCAAACGCGCTTTGCGGCCAGTTTTTGTTTACTGCTGTTGAGTAGTGCGTGCGGTGGTTTGCTGGCCAGCAGAGCATTCTCCCGGATGCAGTGAGCGGTGTGTAAAGTTCATGTCATCGCTTTTTAATTCTTGAGTCAACAATGAACAACTCAATTTCTATACGAGCATAGAACAAACATAGAATTCCTATATGGATGGTTATACAAATTCAGTAACTGCAGCTTTTTTCATGTGTAGATAACTGTTAGCTCTAAAAAGCATCTAAGCAGGCGCTAACGCCATCCCATGACGACTCCGAATGTATCGCGTACGCTACAACTAGGTGCCTAAGATTTGTCAAGCACGCGTCGCAAGATCTCGTTGCGAATGGTAATAAATAACACGTTCACGATCTAACGCTAACATCCCGGCCTCAGCAGGCCTTCAGTAACACAAATAATTTATGCCGTCCTCACCAGGTGAATTCGCGGAGCATACCAGCTATGACGCACAAAGGGTGGCAGAGGACACGAACGATCGCTGCTCTGAAGGTTCCATAGAGTATAACCAGCTTCAGTGCCGCCAACGTTCTAGACTTCGTGCGTACTTGCCAATCTTCTAAGC
This sequence comes from Dermacentor andersoni, assembly GCF_023375885.2. Taxonomy (NCBI): domain Eukaryota; kingdom Metazoa; phylum Arthropoda; class Arachnida; order Ixodida; family Ixodidae; genus Dermacentor; species Dermacentor andersoni. Next base: position 207,924,903 of record NC_092816.1, on the reverse strand, counting down.
ATGCGCAAAGGCTCGGAGATGGACGGTGGTGCTATTATGTCTCTCGCTCCCTAAAGTGGACAGAAATACGCGCGGCCGATCATCGAGCCGGGGATCTTGCGTACATAGGAAGTGAAATCAGATTTCAGCATTCGTTCGCGAAGTAGGAACGAGGTATTAGCGCTTCACTCAGGCTCAAACAAGATCACAGTTAGGTTACGCTGAGTGAGTAACTTTGAGCATTTCAGGTTGGTCACTGATGACGAGTAACATTTGGTCGCGGTTTAGCTCGTCCGTCCACAAAGTGACACATTGTCCTTGCGAACCGAGTTTGACCATCAGTAATTTAGAGGTGCATGCTTTGAGGACGGTTGCGCTCGCTCCGAAATAATATTTGCGAAATATGAAATATGACTTTAGTAAAGTTATGACCAAGCGAACGACTAAAGCGAGTGACCAGCTAAACAAGTGACTACTAACCGTGCCAGCGAACGAGCGGGCGTTTTCTTTGCGCGTGCTCCGCTGCTGCATCTAAACCTTCACGCACTTTGAAGCTCACGCGAATTCGCGCTTACGTCTCAAAGACCTATGATGCTGTCGTTCGGTGAAGAACACGCCGCGTAAATCGGCTCCGCGAGAGCATGCATGCTTTTCATTGGTGACTTTCTATCGCAAATGCACCGGCCGACCGCCTACGATGAACACGAACGAAATAGGCAAACAAAGCTATTCTCTCTAAGGAACGATATTAACCACGCAAAGCGTTGTTTTCCTAAGATGAGTTTTCACGCTTGAGCCTCACATTTTGTGAAAGGCACTGTGCTGAATGTAAAAGTTTCGTAATCAAGTTTTCTTATGCAGCCTCGCGTGCATGCCCGCCAATTCAAGCCCGTTGGCGTAAATAGCGATTAAGCGCACAAAATACGACCACGCAGTGGTTATATAAACGAAGCACACGTCGCGTAGAAATTGCGTCTAAAGGGGCTGTTAAGTGGCAACATGCTCAGTGAACGGTCATATCTAATACCTTATGGCCCGCAGCAAATTACGCGCATGCCTCGACACATAGGAGAAATTCGCAACTTCGCATATCACTGTTAACAAGTTTTATCCTTTTAGGGAGTTTTGGGCTCATTGCATAACTCACGCCTTAACGGCATGACAATATACTCCATTCGAACGGATTTTCTTTTTCACACACTTCTGTTTGGTGGTCTTATGGCGAATTTTGGGAGTTTTTTTAATTCTCTTTATAGCACCAAGAGTCTTTATAGCACCAAGAGTCTTAGCACCAGGAGTCTTAATGGGGAACGTTGGGAGTTTCTTATTCCTCTTTCGAACGGCAGCACTGTGGAAGTCCTTATGATGAGCCTTTTCTTGCTTCTTTGAACATCAGAACTGCAGGCGTTTCTTTGGAACATTGGGAGTAGTTTATTCCTCATGTAAACACCATGACTCCGGGAGTTTTTATGAGGTACCAGAGGAGCTTTTACAGGTGGACTTCGGTATCTTATTTTGCTTCTTTTGGTAATTTATAGGAGAAGCAATGGGAGCGATTACGTATCCATTTTCAGAAACGTTTGGCTTCTTGAGGGAGTTTTGAAGACCTTCGGGAAATTATTTTTCCTCCTTGTGGAAGTGCTATGTGTAAACCTGGGAGCAACTGTTTCCATATTTTGGGAGCTCTGCTTAAGAAAGCTCATAGATAGTTTGAGGAGTTCAGTTTTTGCTTTTTATGGGAGTATATAGAAGAATGTTTGGAAGTGAATGTTTATACCTTTAGGGAGCTTTGTTTTATCCAGGGAGTTTGAAAAATTGTTTTGGTTGTGCATTTTAGCTCTTTAACGGAGCTTTCACAGGGAGGTCTGGGAGTTTATTATGCTCCTTTTAGGAATTTTATCAGGCTGAAGGGAGTTTTTGTTCATGTGTGTGTTTGGTAGATTGGGTCTAACGAGGTTTGAAGGCCATGACAGAGCAATAAAATGTCTGGAAATTGCAGTTCCACAAGCAAGTGTGCCAGCGTGACAGTACAATCAACGACTATTAGCTTAATGAATGTGAAATAATTGAATAACGTGGATAGAAACAAGCAAATAAGTTTGACAGGAAATTAAAGCATTTTACAAGCTTCAGTACACTTGGAAATCCACAAATGCTGTGAAGACTGAAAGTTAATGGCTCAAAACATCACCATGAGCTATTGGGCAGTCCTCTCAGGTATTAGAATAGGCCACACTTGATTTTGCATGTAAACGAGCATGCTACGAAGGATGATGCAAAGTAGGCTAGACAGCACCAAAGACCGAGAGGAAAACATAGTGAAAGTACTTTTGAATACTTATATCTCTAATCCACATCTAGATGCAACTTACTACCACATGTCGTGCTCTCATGTGACAGGCAGCTGCAAAGAAAAAGAATCCAAGGTAATACCACCCACTCTGAATCAATTTCCTTAGCACTGTGCAGTACCTGAAATTCAAGCTTGCCAGCTAGAGGTCATGACAAGTTCCCAGCAAGATGGGCATAATGTGATAACGGTAGTCAACCAGGTGGTGTCTCAGACTGAAGTTAATTCAACAAGGGGACTAGTCGTCAGGGAAAGAAAATCTAAGCAGACACAATTTCAGTTCACACTTACAATGCATACGCAGATGGCCCTACGTATGAGCTTGTTGTGATGCCCCTTAACCTAAGTCGGCATCAAAGAGGCTCATTGAGGAGTCGCACATATGCAGTCCCACACACCCAGTGGCACATACACAAGTTCGTGTCAAAGAAGTTCATTGAAGGGCTGCATATACCCAGTAGCCTCAGGCGCACATAACCAATGGCCGCGATGACATATGCCTATGGTAGCCCCATGGGGACGTACTGCATTTACACTACTATAAGGAGCTTTTTTTTTTTCAAAGTTCTGGCCTCAAAAGACGCCTCGCATTATATAACCGAAGTAGGCACAAACATCAAGACCACTCTTAGAAATGGTGTCAGCAACCTGACAAACTCCTCTATAACTTCCCCCGCCCTACTTTATGCACCGACTCATTTTGCTAGACGTCCATGGAGTGGAGAAAAGTGAAGTATATAAATGCTGCTAAGGAAAACAGTTGTTACTCTAACGAAGGTAAGTCCCCTTTTCAAAAGAATTTCTCCACCTGATATAACACTTATTCGACCTCTGCTGATCACTTTTACCTGAAAATTGCATATCACAAAAAGCAAAAATTCAACTATAATTTTTAGCTTTAAACTGAAAGAAAAATTTCACTAGGATGTGAAAGAAACTATAATACAGCAACCCTTAAAAGTATCCATAAGTGATCCGCCGTGGTTGCTCAAAGGCTATGGTGTTAGGATGCTGAGCACGAGGTCGCGGGATAGAATCCCGGCAACAGCGACCGCATTTCGATGTTGACGAAATGCGAAAACTCTCGTGTACTTTGATTCAGGTGCACGTTAAACAACCCCAGGTGGTCGAAATTCCTGGAGTCCTCCATTACGGCGTGCCTCATAATCAGAAAGTGGTTTTGGCACGTCAAACACCATAATTTATTTTTAATCCATAAGCGCGAATTTTTTACACAAGGAGGTACACATGAGGCGTCATTACAAACATTTTCTCTGCAAACAGCTTTAACACCCTGACGGCAGGTGTCGTTGCATTGATCCATGCATGCATTTCAAAAAGTAGGCATTTTGTATTTTCTTCTGCCGCATGGAAAATAAAGATCCAGGCAGGCGGGCTGACGATGCTGTGCAAACAGTGGTGGCCTTGAAAAGGGAAGGAATCCACACAAAAAGCCATGGCACTGTTGAGATGCAGTGCATGATAGGGAGGATTCGGAAAAACCAAACGAAAATATATAATGTACTATTGTATTGCAAACTGACACAACGTGAATATTTAAACGTAACATCACGAATGACTTGACATCACTGGGCCATTCAGTGCCACCATGCCAAGTGTATCTTCGCCACCTCAGAGTTTAAGAAAAAATTATAGCCCATGCTACGGTTGCAGAATATGCACACAAAATGCTTTCTGAAAATTTCACATTTTGTCGGCATCGTTATATTTTAGGCTAAGGTTGAAACATCATGGCACAGAGAAAGCTACAAATAAGTTTTTTATTGAATGACCACAAACTTTTCCAGAATATTAATTGATATTGCCACATGGTGTGGCACAGCAAGGGGACTGAAGAGGACGAGAACGAGCTTCGTTTCGGCATCGCGCGTCAACGGTTACGTTTCGTGAAGTACAAACGCCTGGATCCCCCTTCAGCGTGTATACTTCAGCAAGGTATACGCGACAATTTGGTGGAGGTGCTGGGTACACCCAACTTATGCAGGAGACCCCACTGGGCAGCAAAGAACCTCGCACAATTGGAGTTGACTCCAGTTCACCGCACAAGCCGGCTAATACGACGCCTCGCCCCAGAATTTGGAAACCTCCAGGAAAAAGTGATGACTACGACCACTGCGACTTCTACGGAAAGAGTGACACCGACTTACGTAACGCTGCTGAACCCCCAAGTACCGACGGCTTTTCATGGCGACATATTTGAAGACGTGGAAGACTGGCTGGCGGAGTTCGAGCGCGTGGCTGCGTTTAACGAGTGGGACAACAACGCCAAAATCAGAAACGTCTACTTCAGCCTCCAGGATGGTGCTCGCACGTGGTTTGTGAACCGCGAAAGTGCCCTGTCATCCTGGCCTGAATTCCAGCGCAAGCTACTGGAGACTTACTCCAGCCCCGATCGCCGGGAAAAAGCGGAGCGAGCCCTTCAGTCACGCGTCCAAAAGCCCAACGAGAGCGTCACGATGTACGTGGAGGACATGACGCGTCTCTTTCAGCGTGCCGATCCCAGCATGTCGGAAGAGAAGGTGCGTCATCTGATGAGAGGCGTAAAGGAACAGCTCTTTGGCGGTCTTGTTCGGAATACGCCCAAGACTGTCGCGGAGTTCCTCACCGAAGCCACCGCAATGGAGAAGACGCTTCAGCAACGGTCGAACATGTACATCCGACAAGTAAATTCCGCCTGCACTCCGGATACGCCGGTAGGCTTCGGGTGCGACGTCGCCTTGCTTTGCGAGCTGATTCGCTCAGTGGTTCGCGACGAGCTGCAGAAGCACCACGGTACGTCGCCACCACCAGTCAGCTCCCTCGCCAGCGTCGTACGCAACGAAGTACAGCAGGCACTGCAGGCATCTCTTCCCAGCAGTGAAGCGCCACCTCTGCCAAGTGAGTACCGGCGGAAGACTTACGCAGAAACATTACTGAGCCCCGCCCAAGCTTTCGCACCTACTTATGTTGCGTCGCCAGTCGCATTGCAATCGGCGCAAGCCGCTCCGACAACTCCGCTACCGTACTTCGATGACCGCCGAACGCCCGCGAGGAAATCAGAGGTTTGGCGAGCACCCGACCGACGACCGCTGTGCTACCACTGCGGCGAAGCTGGTCATGTGTATCGGGAGTGCCCCTATCGACGACTCGGCCTGCGGGGTTTTTCCATCGATTCGCCTCGACCTAGGTTTGGCCACAGGCCTCCCGACATCGCAGAATTCATCGAGCAGCAGCGCAGTCCGGGCACATCGCAGCGGCGGTCACGCTCACCATCACCGCGGCGATATTTCCGGGCTCGTGATACCGCCTCGAGGACGACGCAAGGGAGATCACCAAGTCCACGCCGGGAAAACTGACGTCAGCGACCTTCCGAGGCGGGGCCGCTGATACTCGACGCGCTGAAGACCTCGTATCGTGCCGATCGCAGAACAACGAAAACACGACGACGCCAGAACCAGTTCCCGCCAACAAGATTTCACTGGACATACCTGTGTTGATCGACGGCAGAAAAATGAGTGCACTTGTAGATACCTGCGCCGATTACTCCATTCTTAGTGGCAAACTGGCGAGCGTTCTGAAAAAAGTTACGTTGCCGTGTAACGGGGCACCAGTTCGTACGGCAGGTGGCCACGTCGTCACACCGCTTGGCTTATGCACGGCGAGAGTAGGAATTCGCGGTACTGCTTTTATCGCCACTTGTCTGGTTCTACGCGAGTGTTCCCGCGATTTAATTCTTGGGATGGACTTTCTCCGGGAATGTGGCGCCATTAATGACCTCCGCGAGCGCTGCATCACTTTCTCGACGCAAAGGGCAACAACACAGACCGACGCCGCTGGACACAGATCCACACTTCGCGTTTCGGACGACAGCCGCGTGCGAGTGTTATGGTTCCGGTCAAGTCCGACGAGCTACAAGACGGTGAAGCCATTGTAGAAGGCAACATTTCTATATTGCTGACCCAAGGTATTTGTGTAGCGCGAAGCCTTGTGGAACTTCGTGATAGCCAGACAGCGGTCCTCGTTACCAACTTTACCTTTGAGCATCGGTACATTTTTCGTGGCACTGCCGTCGCCTACGCCGAACGGACATCGTCGAGTGCTTTGCTTCTGAAGGGGACACAGACGACGGTTCGCTCAGAGACATCGATGTAGACTCCGAGCTTACGGACTACCAAGAGAGCGCACTGCAGGAACTTCTGAACGATTTCCACGCGTGCTTCGCTCGGTCTACTAAGGTGGGCCAAACGCCGATCACGAAGCGCCGAATAACGACATCCGCCGTCGCACGCCCCATCATACAACAGCCTTATCGTGTCTCGCCGAAAGAACGTGAGGCAATTCAAGCCCAAGTCAAGGAGATGCTAGATGATGGTGTCATTCAGCCTTCGCACAGTCCGTGGTCCTCGCCGGTCGTTCTAGTCAAGAATAAACACGCAACGCTTCGTTTCTGTGTTGCTTATCGACGCCTCAACGATGTCAACAAGAAGGACGTGTACCCACTACCACGTATCGATGACTCTTTAGACAGGTTGCGGCGAGCTAAGTATCTTATGTCTCTCTAAAGATCTAAAGAGCGGTTACTGGCAAATTGAGGTAGATGAACGAGACCGCGAAAAAACTGCTTTCGTCCCTTTACGAATTCAGGGTACTTCCTTTCGGGCTCTGTTCGGCACCAGCAACTTTCCAGCGAATGGTGGACACCGTTCTCGCTGGTCTGAAGTGGCAAACCTGCCTCGTCTACCTCGACGACGTGGTTGTTTTTTCGGCGACATTTGACGACCACCTGAAACGACTGCGGCAAGTTCGCGAAGCCATCCGATCGGCTTCGGAAGTGTCACTCAGAAGTGTCACTTCGGCTACAAGGAGCTTATGTTTCTGGGACATGTGGTCAGCGCGGAAGGCATTAGCCCCGATCCCGCGAAAACTGCCGCTGTAGCCGCGTTTCCAGCACCGACCGACAAGAAAGGCGTCCGACGCTTCCTAGGCCTTTGCGCATACTACCGGCGTTTCATCGAAAATTTTTCGAAGATGGCGGAGCCGCTGACTCGACCTCACGAGGGACGATGTATTGTTCGTCTGGGCCTCAGAGCAAGAGACTGCTTTCATTGAGCTTCGACAGCGTCTGGTGTCAGCACCAGTTCTGGCCCACTTTGACGAGGAGGCGGACACGGAAGTTCGTACAGACGCCAGTAACGTTGGTCTTGGTGCGGTGCTTGTACAACGGCAGGAAGGTATTGAAAGAGTGATTGCCTACGCAAGTCGCACACAATCGCGCGCAGAGACCAACTACACCACTACTGAGAAAGAGTGTCTTGCCGTCGTATGGGCGCTGGCCAAATTTCGACCTTACCTCTACGGCCGCCAATTCAAAGTTGTAACCGATCATCACTCGTTATGTTGGCGTGCAAATTTGCGGGACCCTTCTGGAGGACTGGCACGGTGGAGTCTACGTTTGCAGGAGTACGACGTGACTATCGTGTACAAGTCGGGCCGCATACACGAAGATGCTGATGTACTCTCGCGCGCCCCTATCGACACTAGCGACCAAGACATTGAGGACAACGGCGTTTTCCTTGGGGCCGTAAGCGTTACTGATTTGTCCACACGGCAGCGCGCAGACGACTCTCTACGGCCTATATTCGAACATCTGGAAGGACGAAACCCGTCAATACCCCGGCACATCCCTGGAGGATTGTCGTCTTTTTGTTTACGACATGGCGTCTTGTATAAGAACTCCGCTGCCACCAACAAGACATACCTTTTGGTCGTTCCAGCAGACCTCCGTGCCGAAGTTTTATTCGCCTGTCATGACGAGCCTCCGTCTGGCCATTTGAGTTTTACGCGGACGCTTGATAGAATGCGCAAATCTTACTACTGGCCGAAACTTGCCGAGTGTGTTAAGCGGTACGTGCAAGCCTGCCGTGAATGCCAGCGCCGAAAGTCGCCAGCTGTGAAGCCTGCGGGATTGCTGAATCCGATTGACCCACCTGGTAAACCTTTCGACCAGGTCGGCATGGATCTTCTGGGCTCGTTTCTACTGTCATCTTCTGGCAACAGGGGGATAATCGTCGCCACGGACTATTTAACGCGGTATGCTGAGACAAAGGCGCTGCCTCGAGGCACAGCTTCCGAGGTTGCCCAGTTTTTCATACAGAGCATTGTCCTACGGTATGGCGCCCCATCGCACGTCATCACAGACCGAGGCAAAGCCTTTACAGCGCAGCTCATTGAAGACGTTTTTAAACTCAGCTGCACGACCCATCGAAGGACAACTGCCTATCATCCGCAGAAAAGCCGCTTGACCAAACGACTGAACAAAACGATGACTGACATGCTGTCTATGTACCGTAGACGTACAGCACAAGACGTGGGACGAGATACTCCCATACGCAACGTTTGCATATAATACCGCTACGCAAGAAACAACACGCTTCACGCCGTTTTACCTCGTTTACGGCCGTGAAGTGCAGACTATGTTAGAAGCAATGCTGCCATGCGACAACATCGATCACCTCGATCTCGCCCAAAATGTCGAACTCTTCGTGCAACGCGCGGAAGAAGCCCATCAGCTTGCCCGAGTGCACATAAAGAAACAACAGAGCATCTATGCGCAACGTTACAATCTTCGCCATCGACAGGTCGAGTTTTCCAACATGGAGATCAAGTTTTGGTCTGGACTCCCGTGCGCCGAAAAGGACTATCCGAGAAGCTTTTGAGTCGCTACTTCGGACCGTACAAAGTGTTGCAGCGAATTAGTGACGTGAATTACGAACTCCTTCCTGACGGAAGCCAGCCTCCCCGACGTCGACAACCGCGATCTGAGATTGTGCGTGTTGTGCGGTTGAAACCGTACTATAGCCCCTAAAATTCGACGTTTTCAGCCGCTTAGGTTAGTTTTTGTTGTTGCTCGTCACTCAGTGCCTTGTGACTATATCGCACACCACAGTGATTGTGACTATAGCCTATGTGTACGTCCTAGGCCATCTCGGCGCTCTCACGTCAAGCCTATGTGTGTTTTCATTCTTTTATTATATTTTTTTGTTGTGCCACATGATGTGGCACAACAAGGGGACTGAAGAGGAAGAGAACGAGGTTCGGCTCGGCATCGCGAGTCAACGGTTACGTTTCGTGAAGTACAAACGCCTGGATCCCCATTCAGCGTGTATACTTCAGCAGGGTATACGCGACGATATGAGCCATTATTGTTTCTCATCTGCGAAGAGTGTATTTTTTATTTTAACTTGATTAAATATAATGGATCTCAGAGCAATTTCTGAAAAGGGTTTACATCCAGCTAGCGTGGTTTATAGGTGGCAATAATCAATTTAGGAACCCCTATTTTGTAGGGAAGAAAGAGCTTATCATTAAAAGAATATATAGCTGCAGGTATTAAAACGTTTTGAAATATCGAATGGACTCTTTATATCTGCAGAAGCTCTTTTATTAGGTATTAGTATGCCTAGGAGCACTGGCAATGAAAGAAAATCATGACAACGCATTACAAACACTAATAAAATTAATGTGTTTTTGATAATATAATATGTTATTTTATGAGTGAACAGATTATACAAAAGTACTAGCAGTAATGTGCATATCTTCAGGGTGCACACAAAGTTCACTGACATAACAATTAATACAGGCCAACATCATAAAGCAGCACATGGGTACTGGGCTTTTTTTCACATTGGCCTAAAAACCAATCACATGAGCATTCGTCCATCTTATTAACGCAGCACTTCTTGCTTGCCTGAATTCGAGAAACATTTAATTTAATTATGAGGTTTAACGTGCCAAAACCACTTTCTGATTATGAGGCACGCCGTAGTGTAGGACTTCGGAAATTTCGACCACCTGGGGATCTTTAACGTGCACCTTTCGCATTTCGTCCCCATCGAAATGCGGCCGCTGTGGCCGGGATTCGATCCCGCGACCTCGTGCTCAGCAGCCCAACACCATAGCCACTGAGCAACCACGGCGGGTAATTCGAGAAACATTCAGATGTGCAAAGTTGTTTATGAGTTTTTAAGCCATGCGCATGCAACTAATATTATGGTTCATTTGTTGCCTGTAAATGTAGCAAATCAGGTGAACTACTAGTTCTGTCCCTACATTGAAGGGAATATTGGTGAAAAGGTGAGAACAAAAAATTTTATAGGAGCTATTTGGAACCTATGAATGTTAAGAAAGAAGATAATATACAATGTTACCATGCTGACATAACACAGTCAGATAAAATATGACACAAAGAAAAAAGTGGCATGTAGATTACACGGATGCAAGCATTCTGCTTCTTTATTGCTGCAAAACTCAGCAGTTACAGAAGTGCTTCATCCCGTGAAAAAAATTTTAGCAATATGTTCACTACTGAGTTCTGTTGAGTATGCACCAAATTTTCATGCTACAAGTAGTTTGGGCTGTTCAGAGACACATCTGGCTCGTAAATGCAAGATCACGGTGAAATCACGGTGAAATACTGCAAGTGCTCCAGAAAAATGCTTACATGGTAAGGGAAATGACAAGAACAAGAATGTGGATGAAAAGACCAAACTGCCCCAACGCTTAATTTTAGCAATGTATGTCAGGTTTTATGAAACATAATTATAGCTCTAAGACAAAACAAAACACCAACATGATATGCAGAGAATGGCTGCTGGACATCAAGTGACCTCACTAAACAATGGTTACATACATAAAAACCAAACATTCGCCGAAAATTTCACAATACATGACATATAACCTATGTGATTCATGGTGCACGCATGTCTTACATCATATTGTTGAAGTAACCATTTTTTTAAATCAAGGCCCCTGTAGAAGGTGTGTTAATGCAGTTATTGGTTTCTTGCACGGAAAAGGCCTAGTATATTAATCTGCACTTCCCTGCCTTATATTTGCAGATTGCATGTGTACAGTAAAATTTTGGCACAGTTTGGTATCTTTTACAATGTTGTGTGGGATATCCAGACGCTGTTAGCACCTACATCAGCACATGGTCCTCCTCCAGCCTGTTATTACGGAAAATCCTGGTCTGTCCAACGTAACACTTGCTGCTGAAGAAAGGTATTAAAGGCACCCAAAGGTGCCTCGAAGACAGGCTGAGCATTCCGCGCAGGTTAGCGTGTGAGCAAGGTGTGGAAAACTTGGAGAACATTGTAAAAGATGTCAACGCATGGCAAAATGTGACACCACACGAATACTCAGAAAATGTAAGGATAGAAGTGCACACTGATAAATATCCCAAACAAACTGATAAATGCAATAGCAAACCTTCTATTGAAATCTCGAATAGCAAAATTGATTACTCGAAGAAAATCTATGGCCCATGCGAAATAGAATGAGTGATGTAACATATATCACTTGGAGTCAAATTTTACCGCAAATGTGAGCCTTTCATGCGTGCACATAATCACACTATTGCAATAAAAGAAGGTCATGTGCAGTGCTCATCCTGTGCATTTCATGTGTTTCATATTATAGTGTAGCAACTATGTTTCTTAATGTCAATGACCAAATCTCCCAGTTTTTAGCAATTGTATGCAATATCATTTATGAAGAAGTATTTAAAAGTGTGGCAGCATGAAAAAAACAAGGAGAAAAACATAACAGGACTAGAACCTACAAGCTGATTTTGCTTCTGGATGGAAACGAGTATTATTAACCGTAATCATTATCAATGTTTAGCTGTGGGTTATTCCCTATCTTCCAACACACGAGGTTAGTTGCAAAGAGCAATAACAGAGCCGAGAGAGAAGTGATTGAGGTTTTCCACATTGCAAAACGAGGATCGACATGCGTCAGAAAAAAATCACCATCGCTCGTCAAAAACATGTAATTTTTATAGAGTACATTTTATAGAGTGATTCATTGCGCACATTCCGTTAAGCGCATAGTTTGCTTCGCTACTGTTCTTAGTGCTCCATACAAGATTAAACATTTCCATGCCAATTTTATTTTCCGAGAACCATCGAGATTTCTAAAAACAATTTTACGAGCTATTCTTTGCGAACAGTTTTGATTACTGCAATATCAGCAGTTCGTTTATCAATTTCTGCTGTCTTTTACAAGTTTTTCATGTTTTAAGTTTCTAACACGCTAGGAAACGGCAATAGTCTACATAAAGCATGATATATTTTGGAAAAAAGTCAAGCGTGCTTTTATTATCTTACATGAAACGCGTTATTGCAGGTGCGGCACGAAAAGAAAACTGTGGAGGACTAAGCAAGAAAGGTGTTTTTTTTTCTGAACAGGTTGCCAGTAGCCCAAATTTTCCTCCCAATTATTAGTACTAAGTTGAAGCTCCAACGGTGAGTTACTATAGCTTTCCAGCTTTGCAGCCTCAATTCTTTACTTCAGATGAAGAAATATGTATTCTGGCACTGGACATGCAACCTTTGTTACTGGAGCCACCTTATTTTGCAGTTTCATTTTTAAAACCCAGCGAAGCCAACTTCTGCGTAATTTCTGCCCACTGCGCCCTCAAATACCAGTTTGCTCAGAAACTGGCATCATGCACACCAAAATGTTGAAAACGTTGCCGCTTGTATATGGCACTCAGGAGGTAAAATGAAATCACTGGTCGAGTCAGACTCATCACTAGCCCAAAAATAGTGAATGTGGTTAAAATTGCCAGTGCTGTCAATGTATTTCTTTCTGCCCGTTTCTTCGTGCTATTATGTGTCTACTAGTATGTCTGACCGATAAGCTTAAGCAGAAGCTCTGCTACAATATATGTTATCCACTGTAATTTTGTGAACACAAACAATGCTGGTAATACAATGCGAGGTGTATAAAGGGGACATAAAAGTTTGTTGTACCTTTTATATATTTTATCTTTGTCGCATATAGTGCAATTCTACTGTTTCAGGTGGGTTACTAGAAGAGAAGTAAATAGCTTATAGCTGAAAAGATCTGTTCTTTGCTCTAAAACGCCCGTGAACGCCCGTGTAACTTGGCTTTGACCGTTCTGAGGATTTCAAAGCAACGAACAGGGCACAGTGCCAAGCCGCACTATTTACACCATGTCTTGATTTCTTTTCATGTGCCTCTCTTTCGATCACCTGAGGAACGTTTTCAGCACACGAAGGGTCTCCTTGTTGGCTTTTGACTTATAGCAGTTAGCAGAATTCACATGGAGAAATGGCAAGTGACCAGCCATGACATACCAGCTGTGGCGGCATAGTGGCTATGGTGCGGTGCTACTAAGCCCAAGGGCTTAAATCCCTGCCACGGCCGCCGCTGCGTTTTAATGAGGGCGAAATGCAAATTGCCTGTGTACCGTGCATTGGGTGCAAACTAAAGAACCCCAGATGGTCAAAATTATTCTGCAGTCCATCACTACGGCATGCCTTATAATCAAATTGTGGTTTTGACACGTAAAACTCCAGAATTGAATTTTAATATTTAAGCCATGACATGATTAGGTAGGGATTTGCTTTCCTTTTATTTTGTGTGTGTGAGGTTGAGGTCGGGAGTTCTCAATCAGAGCTCCTACAAGATGGTGACATCATTTTGAAAAGCTGGCTGCCAGTACAGAAACATATTGCCCGGTGGTGTCACCTATAATGCATTAAAAAAGTGTTCAGTGAAGCCAAACTATCGACGGTGAAGCCGAACTTGTGTTTGTTGGTTTTACTTCGGACCCAGCGCAGCCTCAGTTGCACAGGCACAAGCCTTGCTCATTTTCATATGGAAAGCGCTAAATGCATTAGGCTTTCTAGTTTCAAGCTCTGCAACGACAATATACAGTTTCGGTAACGCCGACCTTCCATGGATCATCATTTGAAGATCCGGATAACTGGCTGAAAACATATGAAAGGATCGCTGCAATCCGACGACAAGCTCCAGCATGAGTACTTCGCTTTAGAAGACGCCGCCAGGACCTGGTTTGAGAACCGGGAATCAATCCTGACTACATGGGACCTGTTCTTACGGAGCGCTTGAATAAGACCCTCGCCGACATGCTATCAATGTACGTCGATGTCAAACACAAGACGTGGAATGCCGCCCTGCCATACGTAACCTTCGCTTACAACACAGCGGTGCAAGAAACAGCACAGACCCCGCCGTTCAAGCTGGTTTACGGCAGGAAGCCGACGACGGCTATCGATGCCATGCGGTCGCATGCCACCGACGAACAGAATCTTGACGTCGCCACCTATCTTTAGCACGCGGAAGAAGCCCGACAGCTCGCCCACCTGCGGATCAAGAATCAGCAGAGGACCGGCAGCCGACAGTACAACCTTCGACGACGCTACCTCGAGTACCAGCCCGGCGACCGTGTTTGTGTTTGGACCCCAGTACGCCGATGAAGACTTAGCGAGAAGCTTTTACGCCGCTATCTCGGACCCTACAAGATCATCCGACGCATTGGCGCACTCGACTATGAGGTCGTGCCAGACGACATTTCGCTATCACAACGGCGCCCCGCTCACGACCTGAAATAGTCCATGTTGTGCGACTTAAGCCGTTCCACCAGCGCTAATGTACTTTGGGACTTTGCATAGCTGAACATTGGACTTTCTTTTTCTTTTGGGGGGGGGGGGGGCGTTTTACTTTCGACTGTGTTTTTGTTTTGTTACTGTTTCATGAGTGTCCTGATTTTTTTTTTCGCTATCCTGTTATGTTTGTAACATCGGGACGATGATTTTTGAGAGGGGGGCATTGACACGTGTACTTGTATATCTTTTCATGTGGCCGCTTTTCACCGTCTAAAAAATGCCATTGCTAAGCCCGGGACGCGCCCATATATATCAGAAGTTTCTCGAATGTTGTCCATAGTTCTCGCTGCTGCCTGTTGTCACCGAAGCTTGTGTAATCTGATTGCATGTGCGACGCGAATTATGTAGAACTTTCTGGAAGACACGCGGGCACCAGTAATTACTCTACAACCTTCGGTGGCACATGTATAAAAGCCGATGCGCTTGACCGGCAGATCAGATTTCGACGATCGCGGACTGTGTTTGCCGCTGTCGTTGTGCTTTAAGTGCAGCCTGTTGTTGTGGACGCATGTTCACCCAATAAAAGTTAGTTTCGTAATTCACAGTATTGCTGCTGTGTTGTTTGCCATCACTACTACGTGTAATATGCTAACGTCGTACGAGTATGAAGAGTGGATGAACCTGGTAGCCCGGTTTTGTACAGCTTCGATGGCATTTGTTGAATATGCTTGACGAGGATTCCAGATGGCCGATGCTTATTTCAGTTTAGTTCTGATGAGTGAAATGTAAATGTGCCACAGTCTGACGTGTTGTAGAGATTCCCACAGATGACGTTTTAAGAAACCTAGTGTTTTATCAGCCGATGATATCAGGTTAGTCACGTGTAGACGCCAAGATAAGTCTTCAGAAATGGTGATACTGGACGAGGTCAACAGGGGAGCTAGAAACGGTATATTTGAAAACAAAGCGTTTGCGACTGCGGAGAAAAGACATGAACTTACATTTGTTTACGGTTGAGTGTCATCATCCACTGCGAACACCAGTTTAGCACATGGTGCCTGAAGCCTGAAGGGATTCTTGGTCAGAAAGGTTAGTCGCTGAGTAATAAATAACGCAATCATCGCCGAAAAAGCGGATGCAACTCTGCCTTTTGAACGTCGCTATTGGAAATACAAAACTTCAGCGTTCTATACGTTACAGCTTGAGTAATGTTGTGAACAAACGTTAGGAAGAAATCGGAAGCAATATTTTTTTTTGTAACTTAATTGGGCAGTAACAAGCGTATGTAATGCGCTCCTGTAAAAACGATTAGGGGAACCCCATTTCCTAACGCTTTGACTGGTTACCCGGGTGATTTTGTTTTGTTCTCGCAACGATGCCCGGATGTTCTCGTTTCGTTCTGGTTCCCTTCTCGTCTTCAGTGCCCGGATAACGGCTCCAGCTTTTGGCTCAAGGTCTCTTGAAGGTCGCCAACAACGGGAGCTAAAACCATTTCATACTTAAAATTCACCGACGACTACGAAACTGCGAATGCGAAATTTGAGCGCAGCTCTATACGCGTTTTCATTTCGCGATTTTTTTCGCTGGCGTGAGCGATCTGTCTCGTGCGGCACTTTACGAACGGAGCGAAGTGTGGGGCCACTGCCTTGCTAATCTGCAGATGGCGAGAGTCAGCGCGTGGGTGATGCATGGAGACGATTCACAGCAGCTGCCACCGACAGACCTCCCGACTTCGCGCTAAGCCCCCTAAATAAAACCAAAGGTAACGACATACGTTGATCTTGGGTCGCAGCTGCGGCGAAGAGCATGAGGAGAAGGTGGCAGAACAGAATGCAGGTGTCTCCCAATTGGTTGAGTGCTGTCACGCCGTATTTCTTGCGCCCTTTTCTCTATTTTCCCCGTCTGGGCGCACTCGCCACCACGATCGTTGGGCCACGGCTATGTCAGCTGGTATAGCCCCTCCCCCCTCCCGCGGGTAAATGGGAATTGCGTCACGAGCGCCAAATTCTCCCCTGGTGCTTGGTAGGCCAAGTTCCGGGAGAACAAAAAAAAGAGAACAAATTTGGAGGACTCTTAAGCTTCGCCTTTAAGAGTGAAAAGCGATAACATTCAACGATCCCTGACTACTTCTCACGCTTCCCGGCAACTGCAGCATATGTAACCGTAATGTTTACCGGGAAACGCTGGAGGCGAACGCTATGCACGAAGGCCGGCGTTCTTAGGGTGCCTCGATGTCCTCCTCAAGGAGGAGGACATCGAGGCACCCTAGGTTTTCTCGTAGAAACGACGCCTGTTGCGTGGGCCGCGATGCGGCGGAGGCGAGCGCCATCTGCAGGTGTTGCAAGGAAGCGGGCGCACCGCTCCGTGGCCTCCAAGATATTCGCGCGCCGGCGCGCGCAAATGGCTGACGCCGAGGCCGGTCTATGTGTGGCAGAAACGCTGGAAAACCGGTTCGTTTGAGTTTTCGCGCAACAAAATTGTTTTCTCGTATAGCCAAAATACAATTTGAGAGCTATCATGTCTGTAGGTTGTAGGCAAGTCGTACTTTACAATTAGTTTGCGCATATTACGTTGAGAAATTCAATAATTTTAGTAATTTCCTTGTGCCACATGGAGGGCCTGGGTATGCGTGGTTAGAAAGTATGTTTGCCGGAACGTCGTCCGACGCTGGACGCCGACGCCGGATCTTCTGCGACACGGGGCCCATAACGCTCTCGCATTAAAAATCAAGCATGCTGCCATGGCGACGTTTCTGTTGGTGCGCGAGGGGGACACGCCTTCCCGTTTGTCGTCTACTATGCGCTCGACAGTGCTGTATGAAAGATATGGAAATCAAGTTAGGTTTTTCTCATCGATCTTTCTGAAGTAGGCGGATCGCTTCGTGGATTGCGTTTTGCGTAACCTGGAAGTAATGAGAAAAGTTGCACGTGATCGCCCAAGCGTAGAGCTATGACGCCTAGCAAAATAGTGCCAATGCTATCATTTGTAAAACAAACGTCTAAAATGCTTTCATGGTTATTTCGTTATTTTTGTTGGCGAGGGTATGCCTAACTTATGCAACATGGCTTGACTCGATATGTCTGCATAATTGCCTGGCGCGTTGACCACTCGAAGGTTTTCGGTGGCCAGCACTAACGCGCTGTACTTGCCGATGCGCAACCGCATCGTGATCCCGGCCACGGTGCTGCGGCTGCCCATGTTCTCGTCGGACGCACCCAAGGCGTTCACCTACGGCGGACTAGGCGCCGTCTTGGGACACGAGATGACGCACGCATTCGACCCCGTGGGCAGCATGTGGGACGCCCGAGGCCGCAAGCGGGACTGGTGGACGGCCAGCTCGAGGCAGCTGTACGACGGCCGCCTCGGCTGCCTGCGCCTCTCGCACGGAACGGCGCAGGTGGGCTCTCTTCTCGAGCGCGCACAAAGGACGCAGTCAAGCGCAGGCTTTCGAATGGGAGTCTTTATTGCACGCTAAAGATACATTCGTGTTGTAAAGTGCAAACAACAAACAAAAGAACGATAAGGCTTCTTGGCCAATTTCTGCAATTTGGAAAACATTGTATTAGTGCAATAAAAAGAGACAGGCAAGGAAGAAACACACACAAACACAGAGAGCGCTATTCTGGTGTGTATTTCTTCCTTGCGTGTGTCTTTTTAGCACCCTAAAATCATGTTTTCCAATACAGAAAAAAAAAAGATAAGCGAGATAAGCCACACGGCTAAAATGACAGCGAAACAATTCACCGACGATTACGATACTCCCTTATGCGAAATTTGAGCGCAGCTCTATACGTGTTTTCATTTCCCGTGTCGATATTTTGTATTCTCATTACATTTGACACGGCTTATATTAGGAAGAGAACGCTGTGAGTAGTGTGGCTGGCGCCGACGATCTGTCTCGTGCGGCACGTTGGGAACGGAACGAAGTGTGCACGCGACTGCCTCACTAATCTAGATATTGCGAGAGGCAGCGCGTGGGCGCGATTCACAGCAGCCGCCGCAAACAGACCTCCGCTGATGCGGGCATTGTTTCCATATATGGTATCGGTGGATGCACTCGCCGCATGCCTTAACTATGGGGCTCATCGGTGAACAGACGACGGCGCGGTATACTGTGGCGTCACCTCGTAGCGGTCGTCGCCACGGAGCCCGTATTACGCGGCACTACGCTTTTCTCATGATTTCACCATACCCTCCACCTCCACTTCCCGTCTAATGGTTACGCTACACCCTCCACCGCTTTCCTCCTCGCGCTCTTTTTACTATCGCCAACTGTCATCCACCAGTGCTCTGTGCATTTGCCCTTTTATCCTTCGCTATGCTCGTTCGCTCGGTTACGACGACGCTCAAGGCAGGAACAGGCGCCTAAGAGCTGCCCTCCAAAAACATGACTTGCTATCGCCTATTCTGCGTTTTGGTAGTCCCCCGCAATATGACAGCTCTTTCTGTGATAAACTGAGGGACAGTTTACTAATGCATGATGTGCCTTCATGCGCCATGTGAGCAGCTCCAATAATTTCGCTTATGCGCTGACCCGAATGTCTGCCGACAACCTTCGTTTGTTCATGGATGGGAGTGCGTCCACCGATCAAGAAGTCGCGCTAACCAGCCCAGTTTTTGGCGTTACATTTGTGTATACGGCAAGCAAGCCACCACAGTGCGCGCATTGACGACAAAGAATGGCGAGGTACGATAGTGAAACACGACACGGTCGGGAGCCGACGATATTCCATCTCACAAGTCGTTTGCAGTGGAAGATGCAGGACTACTTAGCCAATAGGAGGGCCGAATTCCTTCGACATATGTTCATCCGTGCCGCGTTGTCTGCTCAGCGACTGCTGAATTCGCGGTATACGGCGTCCATGAGCAAAAGTCCTAACATGTCATGTATCGTTGTAACGTATCATGCATCAAGAATCTAATCCTGCTGTTATTCAGACTATTACACCCGGAACCTCCATCACGGTGCGAAAGGATATTGTCTGCGTGTTCCTCGTATCTTCGGCAGTGATGCAAATTACTTTTGAGATAGAGTTTAGGTAGTCAAACAATCCGGGAAGTAGAGTGGCTTATTCCGCCATTGAAGGAATACTCCGAAAGTTAAAAGTGGAAGCGAAGGGTGCCATAATAAGTAAGGTCAATGCAAACAAAAAGCCTGTCGCTAGTATTTTATATTGCTCACTACGTCACAGCGCATGAAGAAGGTAGGAACTCGATATGACGTACATGCTGTCTTTCCAGCAAAAGATAACTTGGGTCGCATCTGCGTAGCAGCACAAAGAAAAGCTGAAGGCGCCATGCAATATTGGCAAGAATCCAATGTTAAGCACCGTGACATGTTGATTGTGGGAATGGTGCGGTGTACCACCTTCCTCTGCCCTGCAGGAAGTCGAACATGGCCAGACCAGACAATGCTTATATAACTATTTAATGGACGACAGAGATTATTTGAAAGGGGAGCCATCCTCTGCTCTCTGCCTACAATGCGAACAGTGCAAATGCAAGTAGTTGCTGTCAGATACGAATGTGCGGGAGAGCACCGAAGCTTTCTTCGTTCACGAGACAGGTGACATTGGCGTCGTGGGGCCATCTGTGATGCTGCATAAGTTGGAGATTTATCCGTTGGCCGCTAATATATGAGTTCTTGTACACGTCTGTGTGCAATGCAATATACAGGGTGATCATTTTTAGGTTTTATGGAATCTTGAAATATAGCCTGTTGCAGATGATTCACTTCCTCGAGCTGGATTATTCATAGAGACGGGCACTACTTGCACGAGAACTCAGAATACCGATTCAACTAATTTTAAAAAATGCTAATTATGCCCTTGATTAACTTTACAGCACATATTAGAATTTACGAATTGTAGCTGGTGAGTTTGCGAGGTGTGTATATCGACTTGGAATGAATTTCCAGAATGACGCCAGTTTGGAGATATGCGCCATCGTAGTTGCCGTAAACATGCACGGCTATTCAACTTAATTTTTTAACGAAACGCTCGTTTATGCATAAAGCCCAAAAGTAACGGGGACGCCCATGTATTTCGTCCCACACTTTGGGAAATATCTCGAAACTGGTGTCAACCTAGGTATTCATTTCAAGTGAATACATCCTGCAAGATCAACGGCTACAATTCATAAATTGCAATATGGGTCGTAACACAATTAAGAAGTTAATTAATGACTTTTGCTGCTTAGTTGAATACGCGTTTTGATTTCTCTTAGTAAAGTCCCCCTCTTAAAGGCAACAGTTATGCTGACTCGGTGATATTTAAAAATGCCATAAGACTTTAAAATGATCACCCGGCCGTACGTGTTTTTGACAAGGAACTCAAGTTATTAGTCTGCGCTCGGGTCGTGTTTCTCTCTCGCCCTTGTTTTTTTCTTTTTTTACGCTATTCTTCGTTAGCATGGGGTACCAGCGCGCCCAGCGTTATCTTGTACTTCAAACTCAGTGGTCGCGCCTGAGGAGTTCGGGTGCTTTGCAGAGCGATGCTGACTCGGAGAACATGGCCGACTTCGCCGGCCTGGTGTCGTCATACAACGCCTACGCGAACCTAGGCGACAAGCAGATGCTCAAGGAGCTGCCGTACGACGCCGAGCAGCTCTTCTTCATCTCGTCGTGCGTCAAGTGGTGTGCCGTCGATCGTGCCGGATACTCGAAGCGCTACGCACCCTGGTGGGACCGCTGCAACGTGCCGCTCAAGAACATGGAGGAGTTCGCGGAGGCCTTTCAATGCGCCGAGGGATCGGCCATGCGGCCCGCACGGCGCTGCGCCTTCTGGTAGACGGCGTCCATTAAAGCTCCCGTCGCATTTACCCCTTCGCAGCCTTTCTTTCGTTTTGCAGCGAATAGCTGTCTTTCGCACCTTTTCGTGGCTGGACTTTCTCCGCGGAATTCCAACTAGCTCTTGAGAGGCAACCACGTGCACGTGGTTTTCAAGCGACAGGCTGACCTTGTAGAGTTACTAACTCTCGAGCAAAAGCCGAACGAGGGAAGTGGCTACTGCAAAGGCACCGCTATGTTGCTACGGCTCATTTTTGTAACACTAAAAGCATTATTAACGTTTTTTTGCGTTGATTCTTGTTCTTGCTTCTCCGTTCTTCCTTGGAACGGGAAGTCTCTTGGGTGGTCGGCAGTGATGATCAAACGCAGACAGGAAGCGATGTGCACCAGATGGATGACGAATATTTATAGCTAAACGTTTACATGCAAATACATTACATGCAATACAAATTGATTACAACTTGAACAATAGAGCAAGCAGCGTCTCACTCTTCAACTGGCTTAGTGTTTGTTAGAGCTCAGACTACTGTACGGTGCGATCACTAAATCTGATTTCAGCCCCTACACCTTTTAACGTACATTGTACGGAGCCTCACTGATCTAGAAGCAATCCTGATTTCATCCCAGACTGAGGGGCAGGGTATCCTCCCGTTTAATATAGCTCAAACAGACGACAGACGCGCGGTAGGCCGTTGGCCCGTCCCACAGATGCAGTTGCGAATAAGGTTTGGTAGGCCACAAGCCGCAGGGATGGGCTTACTCTTAGAAGTACAGCTGTTGGAAAACAGAACTGTTTTCTTTCTTTCTACACCTACGTTCCCTTTCCCATTTTCACGCAGTCAGTCACAGCATGAGCGAGAAACGCTGGGCACGCAGGATTTGTTCTGCGTGCCTAGCCATTTCAAACTCGTCCCTCAACACCACGCGGCCTTTTCTTACCACTAAAAAATGAAAATGCAAGCGGTTGCCGGCCATACGCGTAAAAGAGAGGACCCCTGCCGCTACACATAAGACGTGGTCAATATTTCTATGCCCCTTCGAACCTCAGCGGCGTCCCAAGCCAGCAGAGACTTCGGGACACCCCCAGCGCCGCAACACCACGTACAGCACTCCCACTCAAGATTTGTCTGCGTGTACAAATTATGACCGTCAGCGGAATATGAACGCCGTCCTTACAAGACCGCATTCTCCGCATCCGCACCGGGATCCCACGGTGCGCACCTTGAATCGTCACCGGACACCACACGGTGTTACGAACGGCCTGCAGAGGTGCCGACGTGCAAAGTTTTCTTAGCCCGCTGCAGCTGCGAGCGTGGCGAGCTTCCCCAAAGAGACCATAGAAGCCTTCAACACCCGCTGCGATGACTCGTTTCGTAGGGACTCGTTTTTGAGCTGCCGCGTCAACACCTCTTCGTCGCCGAGTAGAACTTGTTGCTGGGCGAGTTGGTTGGGATCTAAAGAATACATTGTTGCGCCAAAAAAGGAAAATAAAGACTCGCGAAGGAAGAGTATGAAACGACAGATTGAGTGCTGAACTTCAACTGATTTTATTCTTACAGCAGGACAGGGAGAATGAACAAATGCGCATGCGTACATCAGTGTTGCCTAGAGCGATTCCAGTGACTTTCTTAACAGTTGCAACTCTTTTTCAAACAGAAAAACAGACGTGTCACTAATACAACTCGTGCCTCTCTCTTTAATGTGGTATGCCTCCAAAAGTTCTCTTGCTAACGTATCACCACTCCTGCCAAGTATCTTTATCTCACGCAGCAGTGGCTGGCATCTGCCGTCCATGCAAACCGTGCAATGCGCAGGTAAATGCGCATTACCTTTATTGATTACAGACAATTCATGCTCCCGGGCCCGGTCATTAACACATCTCCCCGTTTGTCCAACGTAGGATTTCCCACATTTTAGCGGGAGGCATACCACATTAAAGAGAGAGGCACGAGTTGTATTAGTGACACGTCTGTTTTTCTGTTTGAAAACGAGTTGCAACTGTTAAGAACGTCACTGGAATCGCTCTAGGCAACACTGATGTACGCATGCGCATTTGTTCATTCTCCCTGTCCTGCTGTAAGAATAAAATCAGTTGAAGTTCAGCGCTCAATCTGTCGTTTCGTACTCTTCCTTCGCGAGTCTTTATTTTCCTTTTTTGGCGCAACAATGTATTCTTTATATTCTTCGTCGCCGGAATGCCCAGCCGAGGTCGACGAATCAGGCTTTATTAGGGAACTCGCCACCACCGACCAGGTCTTTCGGGAGCGAGGGAGTTCCCGAGGAAATGTATTTGGCGGCACCGTCCCACGCGCCTTTCAAGACGCAAGACAATGGAGAACCACGGCGGCCACGCTGCGGGGGTCAGCTAGGGGAATAAGAGGCGCCTCCTTTGGGCAAGACACAGTTCTGCAAAGACCGTCTCACCTCGGTGGGGGCAGTGAAACCAGTGCGTACGTGTGTGTGAGCCCTCCTCCAAAAGAGCGGGGCAATTACGATGACGTTGGACGCTACGAATCGGCGGTGAACTGCCGTTTTTCCCTCACCTAGGGATCTAGGGAGGACGGAGTGTTTATAAGCAGCTGTTTGTCGGCTGCTAGGTGTGCTCGTGCTCGTGAGCTGTGTGCTCGTGATCATGCTTGTGAGCAGTGTGCTGCGTGTTTGGAACTTCGTGCGCGCATGCTGTATGCTTCGTCTTGCGTGCTCCATTCGGGAGCCACGCTAGACTGTCGAATGTATCCCCTGTTTGAATGTAAAAATATGTAAATAAATCCTGTACGCCTAGTTCCTCCCAAGTTCCTCCCTACGACCTACAACTCTTCCAACGGGCATTATGGCCACTCAAAAACATACAGAAAACACAAGCGGCTGCCAATCGGGCGCGTAGGGGAGTGGGCCCCTGCCCCGCGCACGTAACACGTGGGCAAGTCGCCGCGCTGTGAAAGTATACAAAACAAGCACGCGTCCTGGGACGCCCCGTTTAATGAGCATGCTGGGCTCAAAACGGGCTTGGCTATTGGGGGCGAGCTCCACCACTCGAAAAGCTGGCGCCACCATCGGCGTGACGATGCATGAGGGATCACGTGGACACAGCGGCCGTGTCGGCTGCTTCGGAAGCGCCGAAGCGCGCCGAAAACTAACGTTTAAAGTCCCACCTGCGCCACGGTTCTAATTAAGTGATGAGGCTTTACCGCCTTGGGTGCCTGCTTGACAACATTTGAAAGTACTATAATAGGTAGTGGCTGCCTTTGAAGGCGTGCAGCATGGTAGGATACTGCTCGGTGACGCAGTGCCGGACGTAGGCAACAGAGCCCTGTGTCAGCCTTATTCACACGTAGCCGCAGGGCAAGGAGCTCCGTGAAGCTTGGCTGCTGAAACTGAGAACCGGCAGACAGCCATCGGCTACAACTCGGGTATACAGCAAGCACAGTCGCGAGGAATGTTTCTGCTACGGCGCCGGGACTGCTCGATGTTCGGTGAGTAGCAGGAAACGCACACTGAGACGCTAGCCCGCACCCGCTGCCCGGCTAATGTAAGGGCGGTTTGGTCTATGAACTTTTTTATGCTAGATACTGGCAAGCTCACTAGAACGAAAAGAGAGCGGTAAGACGCACATTAAAGAAAGGCGTGGCATATGGTCATGTTTGTGTTATGAATTAATGCACTGGATTACAAAAAAGAAGCAGAGGGAAATCGCACGCTGAGAAGACCGATAAACATACAGTGCGACGCAACTTGAGAAATAATATTGAAATGTCCAAGAATTTAGAAGACAGAAAAATATTGAATCGTTGCGACGGCACATCACAGTCGCCGTAGGCGTCGAAGTCTCTATAACGAAATTATTTTTGAACAGTTCTGATAGCGTCCACACAACAATGGTTGCTAGTGTACTGTCAAATGCTCACATGCTGCGGCCTAAAGCTCACGGCACGGTGCAAAAACGCGCTCACAGCAAAAGCAAAACATTGTGCGCGGACATGCATGCAGACGCGCAGTCGATCGCCGCGAACCCATGCGATCGCTGCATTGAGGCTTCATTCTGCTAAGCCCCATTTGGTTATACAGACAGCCCACTATAAGTACATATTTCACATAGTTTACTCTCAGCATTTGCCTGCCTCAGGGAAGATTAGCACTAGGTGCCCACGGGAAAACCACAAACGAAGCAGTACAGGGGGATATGGGCTGGGTATCGTTCGAAGCACAGGAAGCTCAGAGTAAAATCCTATACGAAAAACGCCTGAGGAAATTGGATGATAACAGGTGGGCAGCTAAGGTATTCAGCTACCTATAGAGAAAGAGCGTTGACTCACAATGGCGGAAAAGAACTAGGAAGCTAATCAGTAAGTATGCCAGACACGAGGAGGAAGAAAGAGCATTAAACGACAGGTAAAGAACGTCGAAGGTAAAAATTGGATAAATTCAATGGAAAAGAAGCATAGTGTGTAACTATACGGATACTGGAAACAGCAGATCAGGAAGGAAGCGTTTTATGATAACTCAAGAGTTGGTGCCCTACTCTTTGAAGCTAGGTCAGGATGTCTTAGAACGCGGAGCTATAAAAAGAAATTTAACGAAGAAGAAGACACATGTACTGTGTGTGGTAAATATGTAGAAACAATAGAACACCTCATACTAAAATGTGATGGTATCCATACCGATGTCGATGCGGGCACAGCCACGTTTTCTGAGGCCCTAGGGTTCAGAGATAACAGTCATTTAAATAAATATGCGGTGGAAATTAGCAAAAGGCGATCGGAGGATTGGTGGCTCAAAAGCAGAGAGGTGACATAAGGTTAAAAGGGTAGGAAGACGTATTGAAAGAAAATGGCGAATTCTAATAACACACAACACAAGTAAACAAAAATAAAAAGCTCAGCATGGTGGCATCTGCCATCACCCCGTTTCAAAGGGGACGCTCCTGCCTTCCATCCATCCATCCATCTATACAGAAAAGCTGGATTTGTGTCGTCGTCGTGCCCGTATGAACACTGAAGCTAGCCAAGACGATCGAAAACAACGGTACGATGCCTCTCACCGCGTCGTTTCCTACAGCCCTGGTGACGCTGTGCTCCTACGGACACCTGCACGAACACCCGGTTTATGTTAGAAGCTTGAGTCTCGATATATTGGCCCCTACAAAGTCATAGAGCAGACCTCGCCTGTGAACTATCGCGTTACACCTGTTGATGTCCCAACTGACCGACGCTACCGCGGAACAGAGATCGTGCACGTTTCCCGCCTGAAGCCTTTCATCTCCGTTCCACTGTCTAATGTGCAGCCAGGCTGGCCGCTTCCGTCCACGGGGGAAGTTAGTGTAAGCATTTATGCGAACTTCATCTTCATCTGTACAAAGTCATCATCAATCATCTGCTCGTGTTCGTTTTTGCATCGGCGCCATTTTTCCTTGGAATAAAGCGTCGTCTCGACCGTGGTATTTCAATATATATATATATATATATATATATATATATATATATATATATATATATATATATATATATATATATATATATATATATATATATGTGCAGGAATTGCTCCGCACTAAGACACTACTGGCAATAAAATCACCTCTAGCGCCTGTCGAATGGGTGCCGCCATGCTACAGCTCACCTGCTGATGGTGGAAGGGGGGCGAAGCCCCCTCCCCCTGACTTTAAGCGGTGCAGCCAACCTAGAGAAATTTGCATTATCAACAGTAACTCATTTGATAAAAAGTTCTGCCGAACATTTACACGACTTTACCAGGAGCTTAGAAATTCCCTGACATGTCCAGTTGATGTTTTCAAGGCCACATCATTGCATTCAATGCCACCCAATGCTACCTCACTCGAGCCCATATACACCGCAGTTCACTTATAACGATATCACATATAACGATATATCAGTTATAACGATGTGTCGACTTCAGAGTATCAAATCATGCATTAGGGCTATGAGAAAAAAAAAACCATATATAACGATATGTTGGTCACTGCATATCGGATATAAGGATCAAAATGCTGCCTTTTGGGCAGCGTTTTCCATGAGGAATACTCATGAAAATTTCCTTTGCTCATCAACATTAGCCTGGCTACGCCCACTGCAGGGCAAAGATCTCTCCCATACTTCTCCGACTACCACAGTCATGTGCTAATTGTGGCCATGTTGTCACTGCAAACTTAATCTCTTCCGCCTACCTAACTTTCTGCTGCCCCCTGCTACGCTTCCCTTCTCTTCGAATCCAGTCCGTAACCCTTAATGACGATCGGTTATCTTCCCTCCTCATTACATGTCCTGCCCATGCACATTTCTTTTTCTTGATTTCAACTAACATGTCATTACCTTCCGTTTGTTCCCTTACCCAATCTGCTCTTTTCTTATCCTTTAACGTTACACCCATCAATCTTCTTTCCATAGCTCGTTGCGTCGTCCTCAATTTAAGTAGAACCCTTTTCGTAAGCCTCCAGGTTTCTGCCCCGTAGGTTAGTACTGGTAAGACGCAGCTGCTATACACTTTTCTTTTGAGGGATAACGGCAACCTGCTGTTCAGGATCTGAGAACGCCTGCCAAACGCACCCCAGCCCATTCTTATTCTTCTGATTATTTCACTCTCATGATCCGGATCCGCGGTCACTACCTGCCTGTCACGTAGATGTATTCCCTTACCACTTCCAGTGTCTCGCTACCTATCGTAAACTGCTGTTCTCTTCCGAGACTGCTAAACATTACTTAAGTTTTCTGCAGATTAATTTTTAGACCCACCCTTCTGCTTTGCCTCTCCAGATCAGTGACCATACATTGCAATTGGTCCCCTGAGTTACTAAGCAAGGCAATATCATCAGCGAATCGCAAATTACTAAGGTATTCTCCATTAACTCTTATCCCCAATTCTTCCCAATCCAGGTCTCTGAATACCTCCTGTAAACACGCTGTGAATAGCATTGGAGAAATCGTATCTCCCTGCCTGGCTGCCTTTTGGATTTTGTTGCTTTCTTTATGGAGGACTACGGTGGCTGTGAAGCCGCTATAGATATCTTTCAGTAGTTTTACATGCGGCTCGTCTACCCCCTGATTCCATAATGCCTGCATGACTGCTGAGGTTTTGACTGAATCAAACGCTTTCTCGTAATCAATGAAAGCTATATATAAGGGCTGGTTATATTCCGCACATTTCTCTATCACCTGATTGATAGTGTGAATATGGTCTATTGTTGAGTAGCCTTTACGAAATCCTGCCTGATCCTTTGGTTGACAGAAGTCTAAGGCGTTCCTGATTCTATTTGCGATTACTTTATAGGCAACAGACAGTAAGCTGATAGGTCTATAATTTTTCAAGTCCTTGGCGTCCCCTTTCTTATGGATTAAGATAGATTATGTTGGCGTTCTTCCAAGATTCCGGTACGCTACAGGCCATGAGGCATTGCGTATCCAGGTTGGTCGGTTTTGTACCACAATGTGCCCACCACCCTTCAACAAATCTGCTGTTAGTTGATCCTGCCCAGCTGCCTTCCCCCTTTGCATAGCTCCTAAGGCTTTCTTTACTTCTTCCGGCGTTACTTGTGGGATGTCAAATTCCTCTAGACTGTTCTCTCTTCCATTAGCGTTGTGGGTGCCACTGGTACTGTATAGATCTCTATAGAACTCCTCAGCCACTTGAACTATCTCATCCATATTAGTAATGATATTGCCGGCTTTGTCTCTTAACGCATACATCTGATTTTTGCTAATTCCTAGTTTCTTCTTCACTGCTTTTAGGCTTCCTCCGTTCCTGAGAGCATGTTCAATTCTATCCATATTATACTTCCTTATGTCAGCTGTCTTACGCTTGTTGATTAACTTCCAAAGTTCGGCCAGTTCTATTCTAGCTGTAGGGTTAGAGGATTTCATACACTGGCGTTTCTTGATCAGATCTTTCGTCTCCTGCGATAGCTTACTGGTATCCGGTCTAGCGGAGTTACCACCGACTTCTATTGCACACTCCTTAATGATGCCCAAAAGATCTTCATTCATTGCTTCAACACTAAGGTCCTCTTCCTGAGTTAAAGCCGAATACCTGTTCTGTAGCTTGATCTGGAATTCCTCTATTTTCCCTCTTACCGCTAACTCATTTATCGGCTTCTTATGTACCAGTTTCTTCCGTTCCCTCCTCAGGTCTAGGCTAATTCGAGTTCTTACCATCCTATGGTCACTGCAGCGCACATTGCAGAGCACGTCTACATATTGTATGATGCCAGGGTTAGTGCAGAGTATGAGGTCTATTTCATTTCTAGTTTCGCCATTGGGGCTCCTCCACGTCCACCTTCGTCTATCCCGCTTGCGGAAGAAGGTATTCATTATCCGCATATTATTCTGTTCTGCAAACTGTACTAAAAACTCTCCGCTGCTATTCCTATAACATATGCCAAATTCCCCCACTGACTTGTCTCCAGCCTGCTTCTTGCCTACCCTGGCATTGAGGTAGCCCATCAGTATAGTGCATATTGTTTTGACTTTACCCATCGCCGATTCCACGTCATCGTAAAAGCTTTCGACTTCCTGGTCATCATGACTGGATGTAGGGGCGTAGACCTGTACGACCTTCAATTTGTGCCTCTTAAAATTTAAGTTTCACAACAATACCTGTCACACTCTCGTTGATGCTATAGAATTCCTGTATGTTACCAGCTATATCCTTATTATTCAAGAATCCGACTCCTAGTTCTCGACTCTCCGCTAAGCTCCGGTAGCACAGGACGTGCCGGCTTTTTAGCACTGTATATGCTTCTTTTCTCCTCCTAACCTCACAGAGCCCTATTATATCCCATTTACTGCCGGCTAATTCCTCCATTAGCACTGCTAGATTCACCTCACTAGATAACGTTCTAGCGTTAAACATTGCCAGGTTCAGATTCCAATGGCGGCCTGTCCGGATCCAGAGATTCTTAGCGTTCGTTAGAGATTTCGTTCTTGCTATCAAATTCCAACCACTTGCACTGTAATAAATAAATAAAAAACGAATCCATGTGCTGGTACGTTGTTAAAATTATCAATACTGTCTACGTGTAAAAACGTTGCTCATGGCCGCCACAACCCGTGCCTGAGCTACGCGCATCTGTAAAAGGCGCGGAGCAGAACTGCTTGCTAGGCTTTGATAGCCCCAGACAGTTGGAACCTCTCACGCGCTGGCCGAACAATTAAGTCTCCTGCAGCTACGTAAATGAACCTACGAAATAACGTAGACATACTTTCACGCAGTCAAAACCTGGAACTCAGGTAATTACGCGTGTTTGAGCACACCGTGTGCATGCGTTGCGTTTCAGCAACACCAACTCTCAACGTGCGTGTGCAGTACGCCTAAATTATGGTTCTTTTCTCTATTTTTTCCGCAATTCCAACACGACACTCTTGAGGCCAGTTACCGACTGACGAAGCAAGGTCTCGATTGAAAAAACTGCTCCGCAGGGCTCGAACGAACTTTTCCGCGGATTTCCTCCGGTAGCGTGTTAGCCGTCGTCTGCTACGGCAGGGCCAGCAGGGCAGCGCCGAGCGGAGGAGGAGGGAAGTGGTTCCAGAGGGAAACGAAACAAAAAGAAAGCAAGAACCAAAAGCGAACCTCACCTGCGCTCCCATTCTACAATTTCCCTCTCTTCCTCAGCGAGGGCGGAAATGCCCCGCGGAAGCAGCGGTAGGTGCCCCGACTAAGCGTAAAGCTGTGTCGCTTGAGAGTGCTTGAGAGGAAGCTGCAAATTTTACAAGACTCACAGCAGCAGCTCGCGCAGTCGATCATGCCGGTTCTAAAACCGTGAGCGCTACGATCATGAAGGCTAGAACCAGTGGCCATGCCGATGAACGGAAACGTCGGGTTTTTGGGCAAAACTCCAATGTATGAAACCAACACGGTGGCAGCCACTGACATTGCCGAACTCTGGGAGCACGTCGCTACGGGCGATAAAATAGGTGGTGCTTCGATAGAGGAGTTTCCGAGTGCACATAGCGCTGCCTCGTTCTGCGGGACTCGATCGTGTTGTCGCGAGACGGCGGCGTTGTAAGACGGAGGCGGCGAGATTGAAACCGACCCCATTGTTCACCCAAAGTGCACTGTCGTCGATAGAGTCGCGCATTGTTTTCATGTACGCTAAATTATAGGCAGTGTTCGCGCAGCCGCTGGACGCGATGCACACCGCGGTTGAGAGCCTGAAACTTCCGCGAAAGCAATTGCTGATTTCTGACTACTTCAGCACGCCTAACGTTTGACACGCTGTTTAGAGGTATAAATAAACGTTTCATTTTCACAACTTTCTTCCTCAACGTCAATTCTTTATTGTAAGTGGCAAGTTTGGTTTCAAAGCTACGAAGGCATGTTTGGCAGCTTTTTTTCTTTTTTTTTTTACGGCCGTCCAAATAGCGATACTCGGTTATAACGATCGGATTTCTCGTTCTTCTTGATATCGTTATAAGTGGACTGCACTGTAGTAAACTGACCGACCTAAACTGACTTGCTCAGCCTTTCAAGGAATGGAGGTGTATGTGATGTGCAAAACTGCAAAGTGCAAGAGGAAGGAAGACACTTGTGTGAAAAGAGAATAGGCAATAAATAATTCTTCAGGTGTCCCTGTAGGTACTCTGCAGACTGTGCAAGTGTATTTTTTAGCCATGCGGTGTCAGGCTTTCACACTTTCTTGACACCACAGGTCCATGCAGTAGCTGCAAAATGACGTGAAAGACACATAGTTAGATTGATATCTTTATTGCACACTCTCTCTACATTGTTGATTCTTAACAATGTTTGGAACGCTAGTTTGCCACTGCATCTGCATGTTTATTAAGCTCTGCAAGAAAATACTCACTTTTTTGTTTTGTTGTGTACTTGCATTAATCGTACTTATCCAACACTATATGTACTTGCATGTTAAGCTGACGTGCCATTTAAGTGCTAGCTTGAAAACATTCCAGCCAGGAATTTGGCTACAGGTACTCGAGAGAAAAAAATATAAATGTTCAGCACATAGCAGTGCATGGGGCAACAAAAGGGTCTTAATTTTTTTCCAATACACTTGCTAGTCTAATGTTAGTTGCAGGTCTGGTGAGCCCAGATATAACGGAGTGCTTCGAGCGCTTGTGGCAAGCTGACTCTAGACAGCAGGACCTTTGCAAGTTCAAGAGACATTGAATTAAGCTTGGGTTTGCCAAAATGTGAGGCTGTGTGATCCGATGTGACGACAGTGTGAACGGCCTCTGGGATGCCCATCATCCTTTCACCTAGTCCCTTGTCCTTAGTCTCCTCTGGAAAATCCTTGCTGTGAATCGCAGCTCTGCGGCCCACATCTACTGCGTGATCCTTGGTAAGGGCACACTCTGTTGCCAGAGTGGAAGCTCCAGGAGGTGACTGCGGAAGACTCTGCAGAGCTGCTCGAGAAACTCTCCTCCCTTTCCTGCAATCCCAGTGGGGCAAGGTGTCGGCTGCGAGGCTGCACAGCCAACGCAGTACTCGTCGTGCATCTGCGCAGTCATTAGGACCACCAAGGAGGTCTTTCGGAGCGAGAAGGAGCATCTGGCAGATGGTTGCGGCAACGCCTGGACTGGGGCGCTGGGCAGTCAGAAACAGGAAAATGTTCGATAACACCCCACACTATATATCAAAAGTACATCAATTTAATTTCGAATTATTTAAATAAATGCCACTCTGAACAGCACAGATTACGCACAGTGTATAGTGTAAGGCTGTCATGTTGAAGGCCCTGAGCTGCCTGCACTCCTTGTACCTGGCTGCAGAAAATCTGTACCAATTAATGTTGTACGTAAGAGCAATTACAAACTACAGTAGAAGCTTGTTGATGAGATCCCATTATGTAATGTTTCCCAGCACAAATGTTCGTGATCGAGAACACAAAAAATGACCCAACTGACATATGCTTATACTTGACTGGTTCATATGTTCATGGTAAGCATAATCTTTCAGCACCAACGTTCCGGACATCGCCAAAGTGCGATCATATGATGGGTCTTCTGGCCACTAGATCCCATGTAAACAAGAAAATGCGCGAGGCGCGCGTGATCGAAAACAGTAGTCACCCTAAGCATCAGCCTCCCCGCAATGCTCACTTGACCGCCTGATGTGAAAATTTGGCACGCATTCAGTTTCTTATTCCAGTACCAGCAAATCCCCAGCTGGGTCATCACACGTTGCATTCACAGGTATTTCTGCCCGCCCTATTGCGATAAGCATCTTCACTGGTCTGTTTCACAGCACGTGGGGCGTAGTGCCTTTGGAAGAGTACTGCACGCTTTTAGTAGGTGGCAACCCTGACATGCCATCGTTCCCTGCTGCAGGTGGCACAATGTGAGTATCACGTTTCGCTCCAGTGGCATCCTGTGTGGTCCACAATGCAGCTCGATTTCGTTTCGATTTCCATTCGTTGTCTTAAAACAACAGGGAAGCAATAGGAAAACAAAACACGTCTAGGGCAGCCAGAGCCCCACCAGTTTGCTGGGCGTCGGTGTCTCGTGCCACAACAATTCACATAACGCTTCGCACTCGGTAGATGTCAACTACAGTTGAATGTTTCAATTACATTGGATCATACGTTTCCCCAGTTAGTACACTTTCTCTCACACTTGCTCCCGAAATGTAAGAACGAGGTTCTATTCTACTAGGCAATACTTGTATGTGTAGACAGATGCCAACGGCGACAAATCTGTTACAGAGCAGGCGACTTACTCATGCACATAGTTTCTCCTGTAGGGATGTGAACATACAGTAAAACCTCGTTAAACTGTACCCACTTAAACAGTAGGTTCGTTTTAAAGTAGTAAAGTCTGTGGGGTTCTCACCTGTGCTCTTGGGACAAAGGAACGACAACATGGTAGTGCAAACAATCACAAGAGTATTTATTGCACCTTTCAGACCAATGCCTGCTAGCCAAGTTGCTATCCACAATGTATTCCGATGGGCGCGTGACAAATCGAGGAAGTCCGACTCAACGCGGCCGGATAGCGAGCGAATATGTTCGCCTCATGCTGGACACCAACGCCTGGTCGTTCGCGCGTATGGTCACGCGAACGGTGGCACGTTCGAATGATCGTATTCGACCATTCCGGTATAGGCCTCGCGAGACGGGTCTCACAGAAGCATGGATCGGCGCACGTGCGGAACGTCCGCGCCACTTGCCGACCCGAAACCAAAAAGATAGAAGCTATTTACATAAGAAATTCAGACCACCCACGAGGTGTCCGTGCTCACTCGCTTCAGGTTTGCCAATGCTCTGCAGGTGCTAAGCCTCACTCTTCCAGGAGGTAGATCATGTGGCTCTTGTAGCATCGAATGCCATTAAAAAAACATTTTCGAAAAGGCTTACCATGTTGAAAAGTTAAAACCCACTACAGCCACCATCGTCTCACTCAAGAAAGCATGCCGCCAACGCTAGCGATCAAAATCCACGCTACCCCTACACTTCGGTTTAAACAAAGGTCTCGAACGAAGCAAAACTGTTAAAGCTATCGCCCGATGCCCCAAGAGGTCTACGTTGGGCAGCCAGATGTGGGTGTTAAACTGTGTGTGTGGCTAGGGCTGAAGGCGAGCTCCTGATCTAGCCCCACACAGTCGCTCCGTGGTACTCCCCAACCCGTAGCGCGGGAATCGCGGCTACATCGGATTCGAACGAATAAGGCAACCAGTGGCATCAACTGTAACAACGTTTACTGCTACAAGCTATAAAGAACACTGGCAGAGGGAAGTCCTCTCTGTAAAGAGTAATAATAGGCTGGCCTCGTTGCCCGGGATAGTCATGCAAACGAAGTCACTCCTGGGTTGCGGCAGGTGCTCCAGTCCAGCATCAGAGAGAGAGGGTAGGGTCTCTCCCGGTGGTGCTGTTTTATACCTTTTTACCTTTGCGAAGGGAATGCACTCCTCGCCCGTCAGATACCTTCCACAAGTCAAGGAGAAAGGCTGTGCGCGTCGCGAAAACCGGGAGAGGGCATAGTGCACCACTCCCGAGTCTACGCCGGCTCTCGACGCGACCGCGATGATGCTGGGAAACATGGGCGCATGTGCTCACCGCAAGTCAAATCCCTGACTGAGCGGCTATTGAACATAATGCATTTTGTATCCGCATAAACCGTACCAGCTTACTGCATACGTATTCGTTAACACGTAGTGTTTTCACGCTTCGTTGCACAATCATGGCGGTGCGCCGTCCCCATCGGGCGGCCTGGCAGAACAACAAGCCTCAGAGATCAGAACAATGGCCTCCAAGCGCCCTGTGCATTTGTGCGTGAAGCAACATCAACATCATTTCGGCACCATGCCGCCGTGCCAGAGCGCGTTGTGGCATCGTGCAAGCTAGGACTCGCATCACGCCGAAGCTCTGATAAAGAAACAGCGGGTGCTCAGCATAGAAGAAAAGAAAGAAAAGAGATGTCAGCTACGAGGTTCAACTTTTCGCCATTGTTGCTTCTGTTGTTGCTGAGCGTCGCCTAACGACAGTGTTGAGCATGCCACGGAAAGCAATAGCACGGGCAATTCATGCCCAACAGTGGCAGAAGCTGGGTTGCCATGTGAGTGTTTGCCGAGAAGAGGGGGCTGGCTGAAAAACTAGTTCGCAGCTTCAGTAAGTAAGAAGCCGCTGTCGTTGCTGCTAGGCCACCGCGGCATCAAACAAAAATAACACTCTTGTCGCGCGAAGTGAATAAATATTGCATGGTTTTGCCCTTTCATCACACTCTCTCAGAGTTCAGTTTTTGACAGGTAAGCGGGTGATTGGATTGGATTGGAAAAACTTTAATAGAAGTCCTGCAGGACGCACGTCAGCGCGCAGTGGGCGTCTCCCACGCAGGGACCGACAGGGAGTACCTGGCGGCCGCTGCGCGAGCCTGCTGGACGGCCCATTGCTGATCTTCTAGGAGCGGACTTCGTATCGTCCTCTCCCACTTGTCGGAGGTAGAGTCGGGCGGAGCGTTTCTGCACTCCCAGAGCACGTGTGCGAGTGTCGCCGTGACCCCGCACGAGGGGCACGCATTGTCTGGGTAGACGTCCGGGTAGATGATGTGTAAGGTGGCGGGGTTCGGATAGGTATCTGTCTGTAATAAGCGTAGCGTTAGCGCCTGTGGCCTGTTTAGTTTGGGGTGCGGGGGCGGAAAGAGACGTCGTCCCAAGTAAAAGTGTTTGGTTATTTCATTGTAGGTTACTGGGGCGTCCCTGTTCGCCTCCAACTCATCGAGACTGGTTGCCCGGGGGTGACGGCGCGGTCGGTAAGCGCGCGCGCAGCGTCGTGGGCTGTCTCGTTGAGGTTGGGCGGGGCGCCCGGGATCCGACCCAGGTGGGCGGGAAACCAGACGACGGTGTGGTGTTTGAGGGTGCTTGGATCAGCGCCGCGGAGAATGCGTAACGCCTTGACGGAGACGACTCCTCTCTCGAACACTTTGATGGCCGGTCTCGAGTCGCTGAATATTGTCGTTCGCTTATCGTCGAGCATTGC
The DNA here is from genome assembly GCF_023375885.2 of Dermacentor andersoni. NCBI lineage: Eukaryota > Metazoa > Arthropoda > Arachnida > Ixodida > Ixodidae > Dermacentor > Dermacentor andersoni. Next base: position 207,887,914 of record NC_092816.1, on the reverse strand, counting down.
CAGGGCTATGGCCACTTGCTCCGCCACCTCGGGATCACGTGTGCGTACCGTTGCGGCGTTTAAAGTCCGTTGCGAGGACGAGATGGCTACCGCGGCGTAGGCTCGGTTGCACCGGTAGGCGGTGGCGTCCACGAAAGCGACGTCGTCCGCTTTCTCGTTTATTCGTTTGAGGAACGCGGTGGCCCGGGCTAGGCGCCTGCCTCGATTGTGTTCCGGATGGACGTTTCGCAGAATGGGTGCGATTGTGATCAGGTCGCGGAGCTCGCGGGGAACCGGCGTACGCTCCGGTGGATCCTGGGTGTTCGGTGGAAAGTACCCCAGCGCGCGCAAGATGTGACGGCCAGTCTTCGTCATCGTCAGACGTATCATCTGCCCTCTCTCCTGAGCCTCAGCGATCTCTTCGAGGGTATTGTGCACACCGAGCTCGAGGAGTCGAAACGTCGGCGTCGTGATCGGGAGCCCAAGGGCCCGCTTCACTGCCTTTCGTATGAGTACATTGAGCTTGTCACGCTCCGATTGTCTCCACTTATGCATTGCTGCGACGTAGGTGAAGTGGCATAGGACGAACGCGTGTACGAGACGCAGCAGATTGTCTTCTTTGAGGCCGTGGTGACGGTTGGCCACCCTGCGTACAAGTCGTATTGCGTTGTCCGTCTTTGTCGTCAGCTTGTGGACCGTTTGGATGTTTGATCCGCCCGCCTCGATAATCATTCCCAGTAGTCGGATGGAATCGACCCTGGGGATTGGGCGACCGTCTCTGGTGCGGATAGTGATGTTGCGCTCGGTCGGTGGTTTCCATCGCTTAGGCCTTTTGCCTTGTCGTTTTGGGCTGTACAACAACAGCTCCGATTTGGCGGAGGAGCACTTGAGGCCCGTGTGGTCGAGGTAGGATTCGGCAGCTTCGATTGCCTCTCATGCTATTTTGGTTAAGCAGTACTACCGTTTAGTGCATAATTTTTCCGAGCTCTGGCCAACTACGGTTTAACGAGGTTTCACTGTATTAGAAAATTTCAAAAAACCAACACAATCTAAAATTTTTATATTCATATTTAATCCAGAACACCGTCTTCAAATACTTATGAATACTTCATACAATACAAATATTTGAAACCAATAAAAGATATTGCTGGCTGTGTGGGAGCAGATTCTATTTCTTGCTTTCGTGTTTAACCTGTGTATAGATAGCCAGTTTCGTGCTACTTAGCACGCTTCTATTCTGGTCAAAGTTTGCACACAGGATAAGATCAGCCAACGGATGACTAAGACACCAAGAAAGGCAAATTTCTCGGCAGCTAGAGGCACGGGTTAGCAAACAACAAGGCACACCTGCCGCCAAGAGGGAGGTGGGGGGAGTGACCAAGCAAGCTTTTTATTAAAGTTTGTTCTGTGCCAATGCCTTCTGACAGGATACATAGGCTTTATTAATGATGTTTATTGATGAAAATTTACCTCAAGAGGAAGCTTTAGCTCGGGGGCGTCTATCTACATACATCGGAAACGAAACTTGTTTCTCTTGGTGCTCACTATGACAAATTTTGTCAGGTTTGCTACACTTAAAAGAAAAAGTTAAAATATAGTGACTGTGGGAAGTCGACCAGACTCAACTTTTTATAAAAATTGTTGAAGATTACATAATTTAAGAAAGCGAGGCTATCCAGTTTACAAGACTGGCTCAGCAATGAAAAGGAATATAAAGAATTCTGTAAATTGCATTTAATAATATGTGTAATGTGGACAAAACTGATATATTACACACCTTTGTGAAAGACATTGCTAAATTGTTAAAGAAAAATTTAATTATGGGGTTTTCGTGCCAAAACCACGATCTGATCATGAGGCACGCCGTAGTTGGGGACTCCGGAATTATTTGGACCACCTGGGTTTCTTAATGTGCAGCTAAATCTAAGTGCACAAATGTTTTCGCATTTCGCTACCATCAAAATACGGCCGCTGTGGCCGGGATCCAATCCCGCGACCTCGTGCTTAGAAGCCCAACACCACAACCACTAAGGATAATTTGTTAATAGGAGCTTTGTAAAACCATTGTAAACATTGTAACAAATTCACGTAGGCTGGAAATAATAATACCAAATTTGTCCACTTTAGATACTCCATTGACTGCAGCTTAGAGATCTGCAATAACTCAGCATCAGCCTATAATTATATAAACAGAACACTGGAAGAATGTTGTACTTCGTAAAAAGAAGTTTTGTAGAAGAAGCATAACGTACAGCAGCAATATGTTGTATGGCTCTTTTCTGCAGCAATTGGTCACATGCACTAAGAAACATTTCACCAAGACAGCCTGTAGAAGAAGCCCTTCCCACCTGTCTTGGGTCCCTTCGCAGCATATCCTGGACCAAGGCTCGCACCACAGGAGGCATGGCGTCTGGTGGCTGGGGTAAGTCCGACTCGGCATAGGTTCGGCTGTCCCGGTGGTAAAAGGGGTTTGGCGCCCCATACAACTCATAGGCCAGCGTTCCCGCTGCCCACAGGTCAGCTCGCTGGTAATCTATCACCGAAAGCAGGCCTGGCTCGGCTCCTGCAACCTGTCCAGGGAAAAGGGGTAATGTGGCGCTTGCACCGTGGTACACGTCAGACTTCTGCAGTTTATTTTTCTAGAGACGGCACCTTTTGCAAGTCATATTGCACACAAAGAATTCTGAGCTCAGCATACCGCAAAACACACACATGCATGAGACCTGTATGGAAAATCGCAGCTGCATGAGCGGCGGGTTGAAACAAGGTTTCTTCTGTCCATTCAGTCCACCCTGTTATGCAACAGTGTGCCCTATGGGGAATTGTTTAATTAGTAGGGAATGTGAATCATATAAGCCACATATCATTACCTAATACCAGCGGGTGGGGGTAAATTTAACAGTTGGCATTATTAAATAGAAGTATGCTTGCATAACCATCCAGAGCAGCCATGCAACCTTCACTGGAAGTAGTGATGAACAGGACAGACAGGCTCCTTTTATAACTAGCTATGAACTTAAAAGGAGCTTGCAAGACATGTCTCAGGGGAAAACTGGCAGGAGTAGATGGAATGACAGTCGATTTAATCAAAGACTAAATAGCGACTTAGGGGTGGCCTCGGCAAGGGCACGCGAGGAGGAGGCAGCATTCTTCAAAGCGTATCACTGCTATACGAAGTTTCAGGGGCTTTACCTATGTCGCGCAAAACGTAAGCCAAACACGGTTGTCCTCAGCGAACCGCAGAGGGCTCAGCCAGTGTACTCGTTCCGACACCCCCCCGGCGGCTGCAGTACCTCTGCTACACACCAGACCGCAGCTGTATGCAACTGTAGCGCACACGTGCATCGTCTGCCTTGTGCACAACAGGGCTTGAGTGCACGCTCGCGCTCATATACTCCAGTCTGGCCACGCTACGTGGCTTTGTCCTGCACCAGCTTGACTGATCAACAGTAGCCACATCCAGCTTGCACATTTTGAAGCGTGACCAATAACCCATTATGTAGTGCAGTCTGTCAAGGCATCTAACAAGGAGCGGCCAGGAGTGAGTGTGCACTGGCTAGTGTGCGTGCAGTCTGACCTTAAGTTTCGAGTGATTCGAGGCTAGTTGAGTGTTTAAAGCTAGTCGAAATTAGCGAGGCCCAACAGCTCAGACACCGATAAGCAGGGTGGCCAAAGTTTAATTTCTATGCAGGCGGCCGTGGCTAAGTGTGAGCAGACAATGATCGGCTTCTTTTGGAAGTACATAATTCTTATAAAAATTCAAAAGCAGATTTTCGCTTACTTCAGCATGTTTATTAAATTGCGTAAATAAATATACCCAATTAACATTAGGAAGAAGTGCACTGATCCAAACACTTTTCTTGATTGATGTTAGCTATTGGCCACTACCAGCCACGTATGGGAATCTGCTATATCCGGGAATGGAAGCGGCCAACAAAGCTTCGGAGCAGCTCTGGGAGCAGAAAATTTTTCACTTTGGAGCAGATTTGGATCATGAATTGTCCATCTAAGAGCAGTACGTAAGCATGCATATTGGAGCAGCTTGGTAAAGGTCAATATGAGTGAAATATAGGCATACGAAGAAACAAATTTTCCTTATTTGACTTTGCAGAACACTATTAGGTTACGGCAGATCAGTTCTGCAAAATCATGCAAGGTGATCAAAATTCATGACAGGGAAAGATTGCCATCCACATGACTGTAGCATCAAGCTACAAGGAAATCCATACAGGTTTCTCAGAAACACCCATAAAATTACATACCGGATGTGTAACTAAATGTGGCCAGGAAAAACAAACTGAGGACTTTCCGTTCATAGGAGTATGCTATGCTAGTCGAGGGTTCTTTTTCTTTCTTTTTTCCTCTTGAACAACCAACTACAGTAAAAGCTAATTAATTCACAACTCATTCATTCAAAACTCCAAATAATTTAAAGTAGCAGCCGGCGTCCGTCGAACAATGTATTGAAAGCAATAAGTAACATATCCCGCTAATTCACACTGAAATTCGCACAGCCGCCGATAATTCGAACACCTTGAGTGCACGCTCGTGCTCATATCCTCCAATCTGGCCGCATTACGTGGTGCGGATCGGCTTTGTCCTGCGCCAGCTTGACTGATCAACAGTAGCCACATCCAGCTTGCACATTTTGAAGCGTGATCGATAACCCATTATGTAGTAAAGTCTGTCGAGGCGTCTAACCAGGAGAACACTGCACCATCGTGGGTGGGGAGAGTGCTAGTGCATCAGAGCACATTGACGATGCTGGAGTCGCTGCGCCAGCCATGCAGCTTTGCTCTTTCCATCTGCGGCCCTTCGTTTGGCCTGACTGGACAGAGAGACGATAGAGACACGGTTGTGCCCTGCCAGGCCATTAGCCCCTGAAGATCTTTCAGGCCTGCGGCCAAAATTTTGACGTCGTATCCAGCAGGCTGACACTTCCAGAAGCCACTGCGTCAGCGGTATGAATTTAGCCTCGTTTTATCACGCTCCTGGCAGCGCGCAGACCGGTTGGTTGGAGCGGCGTGGTCGCGCTTATCATTTCCCTTTGTTGTTTTGCAGCAATTTTGTTTCTGTGCACGATGTGCAGTGGGTGCTAAAATGCCAAGTAAAAGTTTTGTGCCAGGGTGCACCGGCAACTATGATACGGGAAGAGGATACAAGTGTTTTCTTTCCCTAAAGATGACGATACTTTCAAGAAGCGGCTACGCACCATTCCTAAGAAGGACTTCACGCCCACTTCGTAGACTAAGGTAAGAATTCTTGATGGTCCTGTTGTGTGCTCCTAGTTGCTCGTACTTGTTAAGCACTTTTACTGTGATATTTCTGAAGCCCAGATAGACTTATTGTGCCCACATGGACTGTAAACACGCATACACAAAGGGGAGTGCATTACATTATTTTAATAAGTGGCTTCTCAGGCGCTTACGAGACGTCAGTAGGTTGCTGCAGATTTGCGCAGATCATTTCCACGCTTCAGGCATCGAGAGCACGACTTCATACACGGGTGTCCAAGAGCAGGAAACGTTCTTACAGTTGCACTTCCAGTACCACGGTTGCACCGTGGATCTGTGCCTACAGTTTTTTCGGGCTGTCCTTCGTACGTTTCAGCACCAGACAACAGCACGAGAGAAGCACCTGATGCCAAGAGGAGCGGACTAGAAGCTTCCCAACTGGCCTGCGCTGTCGAAGAGTCACTGGCTTCACATAAAGCGGAGCAGGAGAGAGACGACTCAGTTCACAAAGTAAGCTCCTTGTTGGAAATTTTGGACAACCTGTGCATGCTGTCTGAGGAGCGCTGCAGTTCTCGCCACCTGTCGCTTACAATACATTCCCTTCTAGACATAGTGGAAGGAAGCTCTAATGAGGACAAGAAAGGGGCTGTAAAGTTTATGAAGGAACAACTACCACTGCTTTCTACAGAGCGTATTCAGCACAGCACACAGGTAATGGTGTTTGCGTGCATTCTCCACACAATATCTCCGCATGCCTATATGTCTTTGAGAAGAACAAGTACACTAACCTTGCCCCAACCAGCACTATAAGGAAAGTGTGCTCATCTGTTCAAATGTTCCCAGGAATTGATTCTTGTGATGCAACTTTCCTTCAGTATGCTTCCCAGAGATTTAAACATCTGTAGCCACATCAACACACCGTCACGTTGATGCTTGACAAAATTCATATCAAGCCTTGTTTTGATTACAAGGGTGGACACATATGTGGTGTTGCAGTGAATTCCAAGGCAGCCACATCAGTACACGTATTTATGGTTCAAAGTCTGCTGGGTACATTCAAGGAGGTAGCATACATTCTTCCGGTAAAAATCATACAGGGCAACAAACTTCATGCCATACTGAAAAAGGTAATCTTACGCTTAGAAGAGATTGGGGACAGGGTCATAGCTGTTGTCTGTGACAATAACTCACTAAACAGGAAGGCAATATAGATGTTTCTGCCAAAGCCGAAGCTTTGTCATGTTTACCCACATCCGGCAGACCCAGGTCGACCGTTATTTGACGTGGTAGATGCTGTGCATCTCTTCAAGAGCATAAGAAATAATTGGCTGAACCAGAAAAATGCAGGCACTTGCTTTTTCTACCCACGCTTCGAGCTTTTCAACAATGATGTTTGTCCTGAATTCAAAATGACTGCCTTACTTAGGCATTTGAGATTTACATAAAGAGGAGTCATCTTTGCTGCTAAAGTCTGGCTATGGCTTGACGACAAAGGCACTTAATCCAAGCAACTTGGAATGGCAGAATGTTAAGCTGGTACTGCAGGTTTTTAATCCGCACTTCATCACTGGCAGCTCGCAGTGGTGAAGCCAATTTTCAGCATGCGCCAGCAACAGCAGAATGCATCAAAATCATTCGCTGGTGTAGTATTGTCAATGTAAAGACGCCGAATAAAGGCTTCCATCATCGTAATGTTTACGAAGAACCCATGTCATACCATACAGGTGACCCAAAAGTAGCTTTTCTAAATGCTTTCATTACATGGCTCAACATCTGGGAGTTTTATGGGCATGACACTGGAGTCCTTACCAAGAAGACATTGAGTGGCCTAAGGCTCTCTGCTCAATCCTTGTTGGAATTGGTAAAGTACTGCATAAGTGAGCTTCACTTCAAGTACGTCCTACTATGGAATGTCCAAACGGACCCTCTCGAGAGTCATTTTGGACAGTACCGGCAGATGGCTGGTGGGCAGTACCACGTATCTGTTCGACAACTCTGTGAAACAGAGGGCAGAATTTGCCTTCATATTGCCCTCCCAAGGATGAGCACTGATGACCCCAGAGGCATTGTAGAAACACTGTCAGAGATGTAGGCACCTCCTTTAGTGTTCATGTTGGCAACAGTGACCTTGACGCGCTTAGAGCACGAATGCCAGTTATTGGTTATGTTGGTGGGTATTGTGGGCATGCTATAATGAGTACTAAAGTGTGAAAGCTGCCGAGGGCACTTGGTTGTTACTGGAAATGAGACCGAAATGGATGAAGACACCCATTCCTTCATCGGACAACTGGACCGAGGTGGCCTCCAATTTCCCTCTGCCCTTGTGATTACAGTAGTCATGTACACGGAGGTTGTAATTACAAAGCTTGTGACACAAAGTGCCTGCACACAGTTTCTCCATGGGCCCAACTAAAGGAGCGTCATTCGGCAACTGACTCTAGACTCTCTGCTGAGGCTTGAGGATATCGATGCATGTGAAAATGGACACCCCTACGAGCTGCTTGTCGCACTCGTTGCAAACTATGCAGCAAAAATAATGCTGAACAACTTGTGCAAACAAAGGAATGATCATCTAAATATTAGGAAATAACAGAGGGCAAAAAACCGAAAAGCTCAAATCTTTCTTGAAAAGTAATTTTCCGTACCTTGTACTCAGCACATTTAATTGTGTTAAATTGCACTGCGGGTATTTTATTGCAGTTTTCTGATGTGATTTCTTCAGCCAACTTCTGTCTGTTGCAGTACAATGAGCCTTCTTTTGTTTGTGTCGTGCATATTTTCTATCCTAGATTTAAACGGCATTTCGCTGTCTCGTAACTTGAAATTGTAGTGCTTTCGGCATCTCAATGCAATATGTTTCTTTTTTTCTCATTGAACTAAACCTCAGACATTTCTTGCTGTGGTTGGTGAATGACTTATTTGTGATAACTTGTGGCTGTGTGTGCTTTTCTTGTGCAGAGTGCATACAGAGATATTGTGTAATTTGGTTTGTGCATTGCGATTTCTAGTGGATGCCTCTACCTGTAGCAGTGCAATAAGTGGTTCTTTGTGTCACTTATTTATTCTACTATAGTGCACAATTTGGCTACCAGTGTGTTTAACTGTTAGAGGTTTTTTCATGTCTTCGACTCTGAAATGCAATGTGTTCTGTTTGATGCCTTTGAAGTGCAGTATTTTTCAATCTGATAAATGAGTGAAACAATATTTTTGTCTAACCTACAATTAAAATGGCAGTATGGTTTTCGTGTTCTAACTTTTGGCATGGCTTTGGCATTGCAGTGTGTGATTTTCTGCTTTCTGTCATTATACTGAGGCTTCTAATGCGCACATTAAAAACAAATGGCTATGTTCGGGTATTGTATGAATGAATGTTTGATGTTTAATGGCACAAGGGCCAAGTATGGCCAAAGAGCCCCATGCCCGTGGTAATGAGTTCGCAGTGTAGTTATGAGTTCTATGAAGTCGGTGTGATGTGGCTGTAAAGGCGCCATAAAAATAGTCACTGTAAAGTGTGTAATATCTGCATAATAAGATTATGGTGAGGACATATGAGGTGTACTATGAACATTAAGATGCATTTCAAAAGAATGATGCTATGTATACAATATATAAGATTCTAAAATTGGCTAGAGCGCTGATGCCCCCTTATAGCCCTTGAAACACAAGCGCCTGGAGGCATGTGCTATGCAAAACAATTATTGCAGCGGAACGAGGATGCTCCATGAATTTAATGGACTTATTTAATTTAACTAATTATTAATTAAATATTTAATCATTTTATTTTATTTAATGGACCGAGGACTGCTTTGGTGTCAAATAGTGGTTCTTGGCCAAGAAACATAGCTGGGTGAAGAGGGATGCAATAACAGTATGCCAGTAGAAAATATTCCTTTCTCTCAGCTTCGGCCTCCCGACACGCCAGGAGGACGTGGAGGATGGTCAGCCACTCCCTGCATCTACCACAGGTTGGAGGTTCATTTCCAGTAAGTAGAAAATTATGAGTGCCAAAGGTGTATGCTATTCTGAGACGACAGAACAGGACATCTGTTTGCCATGATTTTGTTGAGGAGGGCCAAGAACCTAACTGTAGCTTTATACAGTGCAGTTTATTATTTATTTCTGCGTCCCACACGCGTTGCCAGTGGTTTCGAAGTTTCCTTCGTAAGAAGGGTTTTAGATCTGTGACAGGGACTGCAGCAGTAGGGTTAACAGCTTGCGATGCGATGGACGTGGCCATCTCATCCACCAGAATGTTACCCTCGATGCTCCTATGGCCAGGCACCCAGCATATAATGATATGGTGGTTGGATATGTACGCTTTACACAAGACGGAGTAGAGTTCTTTAAATACAGGATTTTTGTGTATATAGAGTGACATCAGGGCCTTCACGAAGCTTAGGGAGTCTGTATATATAGCTGCTTTCAGAAGTTTTTATTTTCTTATATGCTTCACAGCAGACAATAGTGCATAGGCCTCAGCTGTGGAGATACTTGTTTCGGGATGTAGTACATCGGATTCCAAGAAGGATGGGCCAACGGCTGCATAGGACAACCCGGCATTTGACTTCGAAGCGTCTGTGTAGAACTACGTGCAGGAATGCTTTTGCTGGAGTTCTAGGAAATGCATTCGAATTTCGATCTCTGGTGCATGCTTTGTAACTTCTACAAAGGATGTCTAGGGTTTGACGAAAACTCGTCTGGCGAGGAAAGAACATGGCTGAATAAACATACACTCGCCAACTGAAAGAATTAAAAATACAGATTGATGTTTCGGCGCCCAATACGGGTGCCTTGTTCATGAGTGCCTTGTTCAGTGAACAAGGCACCTGTATTGGGCGCCGAAACGTCAATCTGTATTCTAGAAAGGATATGTCACATTCTACCACCAGCCACTCCCAAAGTGGTAGCAGCTTGGTTGGATGCATTAAGCAAAGCTCGGGGAGTGGGTCATGCATTTCATCACTAAGCTCCCTCACATGCAGCGAGAAAGGCTGTCCTACAGAGGGACGATTATGGAAAAGTGAAGCACACGTCATATCGTTAGCGGTATTAAAACATGGATGTTGACGTTTGGAGTGCATTTTCAGGAAATATGTGAGGCTGATGCAAGTTCTCTGCATATGGAGTGACCACTCATTTGATTCTGCATATAAGCTTTCAATAGGGCTTGTCCTGAAAGCGCCAGTGGCTACGCAGATACCTAGATGGTGGACAGTATCTAGAATCTTTAGTGTGCTTGGAACGGCAGAGTTATATACGGCAGCACCATAGTCCAATCGTGATCGACTTAGGCTCTGATAAACATTTATCAGACACTTCCTGCCGCTACCCTATGTTGTGTGGGATAAAATTTTAAGTAAGTTCATTGTCCTTAGACATTTTTCTTTAAGATATTTAATGAGTGGAACGAAAGTGAGCGTATAGTCAAGTATAATACATAGAAATTTATGTTCTTTGTTGATAGGTATTTGATGTCCACACAGTTGAACACAAGGATCTGGAACCAAATCTCTCTTTCTTGTAAAAAGAACGCAAGAACTTTTGTGGGGGTTGATTTTAAATATGTTTTTGTCTATCCACTTGGACACCTTGTTTAAGCCCTGCTGTACCTGTTTCTCGCATACTGCGAGGTTACAGGATTTGAAGCCGATTTGAATGTCGTCCACGTAGACGGAATAAGAAATGGTAGGTGGTAATGAAGCACTAAGCGTGTACAACTTCACAATAAAGAGCGCGCAACTAAGCACACCTCCCTGGGGTACACCAGTTTTTTGTGTAAAAGGTCGCAACAATACATTGCCGATTTTCATGCGGAAGGTACGATTTAACAAAAAGCTTTCAATTATTTTCAGCATATTTCCACAGATGCTCATTCCCGACAAGTCGTCCTCAAGATCCGTAACGCCATGTTGTGTCATATGCCTTCTCTATATCGAGGAATATCGATAGGAAAAACTGTTTATGTACAAACGCATCGTGGATATATCCTTCAATGTGCACAAGATGATCTGTTGTTGACCGCCCTTCTCTGAAGCCACACTGATAGGGATCAAGTATATTGTTGAGTTCCAAGGAAATGTATGAGTCTGCGATTAATCATTTTTTCAAAAAGCTTACACAGGCAGCTTGTAAGAGTTATCGGGCGATAACTTGCCACCATGGACGGGTCTTTCCCCTGCTTCAAAACAGGGACCACAGTCGCTTCTTTCCATGTGTGCGGAAGGTATCCAGCAGCCCAAATAGTGTTGAAGAGTGCGAGCAGTGTAACTTGTGTGTCAGTGTGTGTGTTTTTGATCATGTCATACATGACTCAGTCAAGTCCTGGTGCAGTGCTCTTGCATGAGATCAAGGCAGCTCTCAAATCGGCAATACTCAATGGCCGGTTATACACTTCGACGTGTCTGCATTCACGTACGAATGGCTTAAGTTCTTCTGTTTCTTTGTATTTAAGGAAAGATTGAGAATAGTGGATTGAGCTCGATACACGCTCAAATTGTTCCCCAAGAGAGTCTGCCTGGTCTTGCAAGGTATTCCCTTGGTCGATCACCAGAGGCAACGGAGGGGTTTGTTGCCCTTTTAGCTTTCTTAAGCCATTCCACACTTTTGCCTCCTGCATGTCTGAATTAATGCCGAAAAGGAACCTCACCCAACTTTCTTTCTTTGCCTGACGTTGTGTCCGCCTCCCTTGTGATTTAATTTCTTTAAACTGAGTTAGATTTTCGGCATTAGGCGATCTGCGCAATACACCCCATGCCTTCTTCTGTCTCTTTCGTGCCTCTCTACTGCCTTCGTTCCACCAGGGAACACGTCTTGTAAGTGAACCACCATTCGTCTGCGGGACAAACTTTTCGGCTGCATCAATAATAAAAGCGGTAACATATGCAACAGCATCATATATAGTAAAATCATTTATAAAATATTGTGGTAAGTAAGATGATTCTTTAAAATGCTCCCAATCCGCCAATGCTAATTTCCATCGAAGAATATGCAGAGGGTTCTCATGCAGAGTTATCAGGTTTAAAGTTACAGCAAAGTGGTCACTTCCATACAATTTATTGATCATGGACCATTCTAGGTGAGGCAGAAGAGAAGAAGAATCAACTGGTATATCTATCGCTGAATACGCATTGTCTTGGACACGGTAATACGTCAGCTCTTTCTTATTAAACAGGCAGGCACTATAGGTCAGAAGAAAATTTTTAATGAATCGACCTCTCGCGTCGCATTGCGGATCGCCACACATTGTGTTGTGGGCATTAAAATCTCCCACGAGTATGCAGGGGTCTGGAAGCTGATTAATTAGGTTATAGAAATCGGTTTTTCTCAGATGATAGTTAGGCGGTATGTATATAGAACACACAGTCACCGGTTTGTTAAAAAGGGTTGCCCGAACTGACATTGCTTCAAGGGGCATCTGGAGGGCGACCTGCTGACAAGCTACAGACTTGTCCACGACTATTACAACACCACCGGAGGCATTAGCCTCGTTGCGGTCTTTACGATAGATTATGTACTGACGTAAACTGACATTGCCTCAAGGGGCGTCTGGAGGGCGACCTGTTGACAAGCTACTGACTTGTCCGCGACTATTGCAACACCACCAGAGCCTTGTTGCGGTCTTTACGATAGATTATGTACTGACGTAGAGTTGAGTTGAGTTGAGTTAAACTTAATGGCACATAAGCAGCTTAGGCTATCATGCGCCAAACACTAGGCATAGACTCTTTAAAAAGTTGGGACGCCTCAGTGAGTCCTTGTCTGGGCAAGAGCATGAAGAGCCCCAACAAATTAACTAACGACCTCGGCCTTCTTCTCAGGGATGAGAACGTAGATGAGGTGTTCTGTAATATGTAGTTAAGCACTCTGCGAGGTTTCAAAGTTTTATGAGAACTCCTGCTTCATTTAAAAAGCTAAAAACACATGATACATCAAGAAGCGCATCTTCTTATATGTTCTTATGTTGTGGTCCTAAGTTTGTCTCTTGTAAACATAAAGCCAGAGGAGAAAATGAGTTTAAGATATCTTTTATGTCGCAGTAGTTCCTAATAAGTCCCAGACAATTCCAACGTATCAGGAACGCCATGTTTAATTATTTTGTAGGGATGTGGCTAAAAAATAATTAGGTTCCTCGTGTTTGGGGACCCATTATTGGGATTTTTTTCTTTTTTCTTTCTTTCGAATGAGTTGAGCCTCCGCAGTTGCGGGGGCGGACTGTCACTTGTCTCCATGGCCTCTCCTGAGGCGCTGGAGCTCCGCGACACCGCGGGTGTGTGTGCTTCAGGCCTCTCCCGTTGGGGAGAAACCTTTTGGGCGGCCGACTTGAGGGCCGGCAGGCCCTGATTTGTAGGTGGCAGGGCAGCTTGTGCTGTCTCTGCCTGGGGTGTGGGTGGCTCTGCTGGAGGCCCGGTGACCATGGCCTCAGCAGACACCGAAGGTTGGTGTGGCACTACGCCCCGTCGCACCACATCGGCGAAGTTACTTCTTCCATTGAAGGAGAATGTGTTTGTTAGCGCGATACGCCTTCTTGCTTCTTTGAATGAAATGTTTTCTTTGGTTTTCAACGTGATGATTTCTTTTTCTTTTTGCCAGGACGGACACGCCCTGGAATACGCGGCATGTTATCCTTCACAGTTTATGCAGTGCGCTGCACTGTTACAGTTTTCAGTAGCATGTTCTTTTGAAGCAAATTTTTCGCAAGTTTTGCGGCCCCGGAAACTCTGTGAGCCATGGCTGAACCTCTGACAATTGAAGCATCTGCGGGGGTTGGGAATGTAGGGCCTTACATTTATTTTCAAGTAGCCGACTTCTATTTGTTCGGGGAGTGTGTTGCTGTTGAATGTGAGGATCAGGTGTTTCGTGTCGATTTCTTTGTTGTCCTTCCGGATTTTGATCTGGTGAACGTTTATGACATCTTGGTCGGTGAGTCCTTCAAGCATTTCTTGTTCTGTTAATTGTACAAAGTTGATTTCTGATATTACATCGCGGACAGTGTTGAGGGATCGGTGGGATGTAACGGAGACAGGGATGTCTCCAATGGACGCAAGGTTTTACAGTTTGGTGTATTGCACATTGTCTCGAAGCTCGAGCAGCAAATCGCCACTAGACATTTTTTTACAGCTTGTAGCCAGAGCCGAGGGCTTCTATCAACAACTTGGATACTGTGAAAGGGGACAAGATTCTTGCTGGCTTTTCTAGTACTTCACTATGTATTACACGGTATTTTGGGAAGGTTACTTTTCTTTTCTGGAAAAATTCAGTTGCTTCGGTCCGCCCTCTTTTATAAGAGGGGCGATCATATTGGGGGACAGGAGGAGCCATACAAATATTGTGTTGTTCAGCCACGGTGCCAGCCGCCCACCATGGAGCCCAACAAGGGGACGCGAGAGGAACATGCAAACAAGTCCTGTGCATGCCAGCTGTACATCGAGATTAGAACCTAATACGACATAACCAAGGTAGGTTAGCCACACAAGGTTAACCCTTGCCACCTACGAAAAATTGAAGTGAATAGAAGATACAAGAAGACAGGACAGGTGTGAAAGAAGAGGGTACAGAAAAAGCGTGTGGAGGGAGAAGACAGGAAAAGGTGACTGCCGATTTCCCCCGGGTGGGTCAGTCTGGGGGTGCCGTCTACGTGAAGCCGAGGCCAAAGAGGTGTGTTGCCTCCGCCAGGGGGCCTTAAAGGTCCGAACACCCGGCACTGGCTCAACACCCAGGATCCCCCTTTCCCCGGACACGGCTAAGCTGCACACAGCTGCACGCAGGAGGGTCCAACCCTCGTGTGCTCGGGTACGTGGTGTCGCTACACACCAAACGCCTGCTGACGCAGACACCCCTGTGGGGTGTACTGACGTAGAAAGTTTGTCTGTGTGGGTTTCAGATGTGTCTCTTGAACACACAGCAACCTTAGATTATGTTTGTGCAGTACTTCTCTAATGTCATTGAGGTTATGTAGACGTCCTCGTACATTCCACTGTAGTATTTTTGTTTCCATTATGATAAATGTGTTGGGTGCTGTGTGTTTAAGAGATTGAGATTAGTTCATGGGCCCTTTGAAGGCGCCATGATGCGAGTTTTGTCTTTTTTTGAGCGATTGAGAGAGCCTTGCTGCTCCTTAGGCGCTGGTGGCACCGTCTTGCTGGTGGCTGTGTACATCGCCTTTTGCAAAGGGCTGGACACACGCTCTTCCGAATGCTTTGTTGGATGTGAAGGTCTCGGAACGTTGGACGAGACCTTTGAGACCACCTGCCCAGAGGTGGATGGGCCCTTCTGCTGGGTTGACGGAGCAGCGCTAGCTGCAACCGCCGCGGGGGCAGATGGCGTAACTGCCGACTCACTGCTTGTGGGTCGGACAGCCGCCAGAAGCCATTGTGTCGCTGCCCCCTGATGCGTCACATCGGCAAAGCTGTTCTTAGGCAGGTATGACATCCACCTACGTGCCTCCTTGAAAGATATATATTTTCTTTGACTGTGATCGCGACAATTTCGTTTTTCCAAGATGGGCACAAGCATGAGTACGCAGCGTGCTCCCTATCACAATTTACACAATGCAAAGAGTTCTCACAAGCTTCAGAAGTGTGTTCATGGGCACTGCATTTCGCACATCCATGGTAGTGTGTATAAGCGCGACTGGACGAGGACGAAGAAAGAAACAGATACACTGTTTCTTTCTTCGTCCTCGTCCAGTCGCGCTTATACACACTACCATGGATTCTAACCAACTAGCCCGCCAACGTGTTTTAACCAATTTCGCTCATGTTTGGCGGCCTCTGCAGCTCTGAGAACTGTGCCCTAAATGCTGGCATTTGAAACCTCTTAAGAAATTTGGCACATATGGCCTAACACGGAGCTTGATGTACCCAACCTCGATTGACTTGGGCAGGACACTTGAACCAAAGGTGATTATTAGGTGCTTTGTCTGAATCTCTTTGCCATCCGGCCTCATCTTAATTCTTCTGACATTGATCATATTTTGCTCACTGAGGCCCTCCAGGAGTCTCGCTTCAGTCAGCTCAAGCAAATCATCGTCCGACACAACACCGCAGGTGGTATTCATTGTACGGTGCAGGGTTACTGTTATGTGGGTCTCCTCAAATGACACTAGTTTCGGTAGTTTCTCATATTGCTTCTGATCGCGGAGCTCCAAGAGGAGGTCACTACTTGCCATCCTCGACGCCTTGTAACCTGGACCAAAAACATCAGTCAAGGACTTTGAAATAAGGAACGGTGATATGGTTCGCACTGGTTTGTCTGACTTTTCAGAGTGAATAACATGGAAGCGGGGGAATTTCTGGATTTGGCGTCTGAAAAACTGAAAGACATCTTCGGTGTGCCCTCGTTTCTAAGGGCGATTTGGAAGTAGGGGGAAAGAAGTTTCCATGAAAAAACATAATTCGGCAACAGTGTCGACCGCCCACCATGGAGCCCAACGAGGGGACGTGGCAGAGCTTGCGTACAAGTCTGCACGACGCCAGTTGTACGCCGTCATTATAACCAAATATGGTGTACCCAAGGTAGGATAGCCACACAAGGTTAATCCTTGCCGTCAAGGAGAAAGGAAGTAAATAGAAGAGGGATCCCCTCCTGGAGGGATCCCCCCTCCACGATCCCCCTTTCCCCGGACACAGCTAAGCCCCTCAGGGCTACACGTGGGAAGGTCCAACCCTCGTGTGCTCGGGTACGTGGTGTCGCAACACACCAAACGTCTGCTGACACAGATGCCCCTGCGGGGTATTTTCGGGTATTGTTACTGTGCGTGCCTCTTATCAGTGCAATTGACTTCTTGTGGCTGCCAGTTATGATCTTATAGTACACAGTATTAAAGGCAACATGTGTCTATATTACAGCGAAATATCGTTTGCTGTCAACCATTTCAGCCGCGAACATTGTGTAGTGGTAAATATGTTTACAGACAGTGTCTGCTGTGATCAATAAATATGTATAATTCCCTTAATAGTACTAATTATTACAATAACCTGATAAATCGTGCGAACCTGGCAGTCGAGGAACCTGTATGTGACATCAATTCTCGTGAGGCGAGTGTGTAGCAAGCGCTCGCGGCCCTCCCAGCCGGTGCACAGCGAAGTCGTCGACATCACATCACGTGACGCGCAGGCCTGAAAGATATTCAGGGGGTAATGGCCAGGCATGGCCAATGCCTCCGTTGCAGGTTGGTTGTCTCCCTCTCTCAAGATATTCAAAATAAAAACTCGAACAAGGTGCTGCATGCTTTTATTTATCTTTTCTTTATTTTTTTCATATTACGTCTTGGAGGCTATACACTTTCTCTACGAAGTGTTCTGCTGAAAAGCGGCATCAGGTAATGTTTAAAATATAGCAGCCATGACATTTATTGGCGCTCACAGTGCCAAAAAGCATAGCCTTTGAGATTCGTGGCTGTTACTCAAAGGAAAGCATCGCTGGGGTACGTGTTTGGACAGTGCAGCTACGAAAGTACAACGCAGTCCGACGTCGGAACTAGTTGTGGTGCATTTCGCAAGTGCACTTTAGAGTGCAGCTCTTGTTCCTGCAGCGAGCGTCGACGGCACAAAGGCGTGTGTCACAGTCCGACGTTTCCGCCGCGCGTTGTTGCGGCCAGTCGTGCTACGTCACTTGCACTGCGCCAGCGGAAATGCTGTCCCCTCTAGACTTCGACGCACGCGCTGTCGGCATGCGTAGAGCATGCATAGAGCGATCCCCCAACGTGTGCACTGCTTCAAACGGTTGTCTTCGACTGTCGGCGCGATGAATGTGTGGATGGAGCAAAAGCCATCTCAACGTCGGGCCCGTCAGACTGCATTGACCGTGTTCGTTTACATTGGCTTCGCCAGTGCTTCGAACTATAGACGTTGTTGCCTCGCCAACGTGACGTAGCGTGTGTGTGCGTGCGCGCCACGCACGCTTGGACTATATACACACTTTCACCGAGCCATTCTTTTTCTCCAACTTTCATTTGTTCGAATTTTGTATAATTTGAATTTTTGTAACATCCCGACGGAATTCGAATGAATGAGCTTTTACTGTAACATTTAACTTTAGTGAACAAACATTTATTACCTTACTTATTCAATAAGATGCCAATGAAAAGGTTGTGGAATACGTCAAGAAATGAGCGATAACAACTTATATAGCAAATAGGTCTCGTGTGGTCCTTTTTTTCTGACAAAAACAGGAAAAGCCTGCAAACATTTTTTTAATCCACATGACAATGCGTCCCCGCACCTGTAACATAAGTGGCCTAAGACGTAAACGTCATCATTGCATTGTGTATATTATATGAACGTGCAAACGTGGGTCAGAATCTTGGTAACGGTTCAGAGAGGGTAGCGTTACAAGATTGCGCTACTGCCCGTGTGACAGGGACCGAAGATGTACGCCAAAAACTGCTGATGCAGTGAGAAAAAGGCACAGCCGCTTGTTCCCAGTGCCATTGTTTCATAGGGTTGGCGTAGAGGTTGATGCAATCTTTGGTGTGCAGAAGCGTTGTCACAGTCACAACCTTTCTTTCTTCATTATCTTTATTTATTTTAAGGCTCTCTTGTTAAAAAAGGTCTTCACGAATCCAAGGTTGTTTCAAATGCTGTTATTGGTCATTTGTCAATGTCATCCACAACCTTTTCAATGACATCTCATAAATTCGGTAAATAAGCACAGTACGAGATGACTAAAAACTCATAAATACAGCAAAAACTTATTGCCAGCAATATTTTGTCTAAAGAACACTTTACTTCCAACACCAAAAGTATGCACACAAATACATTATACAGTAAGAGATCAAGAAAAGTGCATAGCGAAATTTATGGCTATCAGTATGCTGTCTCGAAAACACGTTTCATCAGAAGAAGAAACAGCTGAGCAGTTAGCCTGAGAAGAGGCACTACGCGTGGCCATACCTACATCACAGCTGTGCATGTATGCCCCAGTGTATGGGAATGTGTGAACGGCAACCAAAAGGGGGAACCACAACCGAAGGCAAAACAGCAAAAAACTCATCTCTCAACTTTAGTCACGCTATGCCACCGGAAATGCTGGCAACGCATATACAACGTTAGCAAGGCACACACAATTGAAACGAACTCTAAGGATGGCACCGGTTTCAAGATACAGTCGCCGACCGATAATTTGGATGCCAATAAGTTGGACATGCTCGGTAATTCGAACAGCTTTGCGGCACCACCAATGGCCCCATAGACTTAATGTGTAAAGACAAGCGATATTTCAGACAGCCGCCAGCTCTACATTCGATTATCTGGACTCTAACCGTGGCTATAGCGTACGCCGACTCTGCCGCTATGATCTCCTTTGGCAACCTCAACAAAGCATCAAGTATGGCGTCAGAGATTACACATTACACGGTAATCCCCGAGACATTGCCTTGGTTGCAGCACTACGCCTTGGATATTTAACTGCAAATGCCAATCTTGGAGGCTTTGCCTGAATTATAGGTTGCATCAACATCGCGATCATCATATGCTATTCCGGCAACCCCGTGCATGGCCTGCTCCTGCCATTCTGTTTGAGTTTACTTTTTGGACAGCGTTCCACTATTCTGTGCTTGTTTGTATAGTTTGCATTTCAGACAGCTCTCTGCTGGCTCCAAGAAGTCTTTCTCATGAATTTATCGACAGGCCTCGCAGCTCGACTTGGAATGAGTCTTGAGTCACAGCCCAAATGGCTCCACAAATGAAGATCCTGAACCTGCCACCGACAACAACATGCTCAAATGTGGACATCACTGATAACCTGCTAGGCTGCGGTGTGCCGATTTCTGCTACCGTTACATTTGAAGACTTTGCAGATGTCGACAGCACGGTGTTGTCGTGTGCCGAACTGAATGATGACGAAATAATTGAGCAAGTTCTCCCACCGTCAAACAGCGGCTAACTCGGATGATGATGATGTGCCGTGTGCTCCGGAGCCTTCACATGCAGACTCAAGCATTTGCAGTCCTTGCATTGGCATACAGCAACAGCACAGAACTTGCAGAAATACAGACATACTTTGCTGCACATAAGCGGAAGTGCGTGCAGCAACGAATAGACCACTTATTCCTTGCACATGGGCCTTAATATGTAAATAAAATTATATTTTTTGGATGCATCTGTTTTTCCGGACATGCGATAGTTCGCACTTATTTATGTTCCCCGTGGAGTACAAATTATCGGTCATCGACCGTATGCATTGTTGAACTTGTCATAAAAATGCGCGGTTGTTCCAGGGGGTTTGGAATAAAGAAGATAGCTGACACCATAGCCTAGCCCTGCTGTGGCTTTCACGCTTTCCCAGCATTTAATTTACTGCTTAAACATTTATGCCTGCACACATTTCTTTTTTCCTTCCTCTCTAGCTCAAACATTTTATAAAGAGCTGTTTAGCTCCTGCTTCTATAACCATCACAATACCTAGATTACATAGACACCATGCAGATGATCAACATTCCCGCATTCTTGAAAGCAAAAACCTTTGGTTTCCATGCTTCCGGTCTCCTTGCATATCTACTCAGCAACAACATGCCATGCTTGAACCTACCCTTTTAACTAAACGTAGGCCCAAGAATACAAGCTTTTTTTAGCTTGCACGTTTCGTTAACAAAGAATTTTGATTCAGGCTGTCTCCCCTGCTATCCTTTACTTGAAGCACAACACTTCAGTGGCGCAAAGCCAGTTTGCTCGAAGCATTTACAAAGACAACACTTGCCTCGGGGGGCATGAGAGCTGGGTTGCCGCCCCGGTTGACCTCGGGCGAGACAAAGTGAAGTCGCAGGTTGGTGTCGGCAAGGCAGCTGCCGAAGTCTGACAGGACCAGCTTCGGACATGATGTACCTGCAGTACATTTATCCAGCTGTACATATGCACGACAGCAGCCATTTAGTTTTATATATTCATGAAGAAAGGTCTTCAACGCTTTTTTGCAGCGTAACAGCACAGAAAATTAGTTTAAAGCTAGTCTAATAGGCTTCTCACTGTTGATCTACAATCTAAACTTTTTGTAAAGGTCGAGGCTGCAGGAGCGTTCCATGCTTGCCTGTCGTGATACAAGCAATGGGACCATTGACATGCCGCATGACCAGACACACAGCATCCAGAAACGACCACCTACCCCTAGAAAGGTCAAGTAGCAGGTTGTCAGCCTTGAGATCACGGTGGGCCACGCCGTGCTGTCTTAGGTGGCAGACAGCCTCAAGCAGTTGGCACAGCAGGCTCAGCCGTACCTGGGGATCCTTGCCAGCTGCCCCAGTCCGCAGGTACTCTGCCAGGCTGCAGTGGTACCTGAGGGCCAGGATAAACAGCCATTCGAACAGCTCTCAAATAAAATCAATCAATTGATTAAATAACTTTATTTACACCAAAACAATAAATTTACAGTGAAAAGAAAAAGGTGACCGGGAAACAAAACCTGCCTAATCGCAGCTCGACAGAGCCCCAACATCCCCATCAGCAGTGAAAACAGGGCACAGCACTCACCTTTGGCATAACAAACTATAAGAAAAATAAGCAAACATAGAAATGTGATCTCAAACAATTGTTCCACACTCACAGATTTGTGCCACAATGGACACATTGGCCAACACACGTGTACAAGGAATATGACAACTTCTACACATTTCTTGGAAAAATGTGCTGTGCACAGTGGAATGCAGGAATGCACTTTAAGACATGTGCACAACACAAAAATAACAAACAAAATAAAATACGAAGTGCAACAAAACACTAATACAAAAGAAGACACATTTTAATTTTCACAAAAATAACGCTCGTTCTTTTTCTTGTAAGGAATGAAATGTCTGTTTGTAGCGAGTCATATTAGTCCGATATTGTTAGTGTGGTATGTCGAATGCAGTGCGCTCCGTACTGTGCGCGTGAAAGTGGAACGTGCCAAGGTGGTTGACATCAGAAATGATAGGAAAACAGCGTTTCGCTCAAGGTGTGTGCAAGGTTGAGAAATGTATGTGATTTGCCGAGTGGTGCCTTCTTGCAAGAGCATGGTAGTTTGTAATTGTATAAATCTGATATTTTAACAATGTTATGTTTTTTTAACGATCTTATGTTTTTCTGGAAAGAGGGGCAGTGTGTTCTAGAAAGGAAGCATCTGAAATTACAAGGAAAAAGTTGAAAAAAGAAATGAAATTTGCTTTTAATCTTGGTGGCACTTCACATCTAACATGACTTCTGTTGACTGAAACAAATTTTAAAAAATGTGGCAAAACTGTTAGTAGGGTTGCTGCAAGCGAGAGCTGTGCAGTGAAAGTTGACAGCAAGAAGAAGCACAATAAAACTAGAAAATAGAGGTCGAGTATTTTTTCCACACAAATCAGTTGAAAACTGCCCCCTTGACTAACATGGCAGCCATTGTCACAATTGTACTTTTCGTCTGGCCACTATGGAATAAGAAATAAAAAACGGAGAAATTGTCGCTAGTATTTTTGTTGCTGCTGCGAATGTGCAAACGTGTGCCTTTATTGTCTAAAAGTGCAAAATTAGCAGGTCTCAGCTTGACTTTAGTTCCACATTCGAATATAGAGTTTGCAGATGTGAACGGGAGCACGGTGGTACTGTACCGTTAGGTTGTGAAACGGTGAAATCATGGTGAGTGCAACTGCAGTAAGCACTGGGCTAGTCGCTGTTCCATCTTGTTAGACAGCACAAGTCATACATGGTGTGCTTTGGCTTGTTTCACGCTGTTTAACAAGGTGAGTGCAACTCTGTTTACTTTCTCTGAAAACTTTGTTTTTTGGCCACTATGTTGTTCATGCTGAACTTGACAACACCGTGGTGGAATTTATTCGCAAGCATCATGCGCTAAAACTATTCTCCACTGGGACAGTTTACCAGCATGGAAGTGAAGTCTTGTCGGTTATTATATCGTGCAAACACAGCACAAGAAACCTAAAGCTGCAATGAAAGGAAGCTAGAGCATCAGAACGAGTGAATGTCCAGCAGTCATGCGAGGACTCTTGTTCCGCTACAGCAATTTCTGGCGTGCATCTTGGGTGCCTAGTGTGTACTGCTCAGTGCCTAATCAGAGCATTGCACTTTCCTAGTCCTGCATACCAAATGCTTTGGACATCACCAGTGATCTGTTGTGGGATGTCGTAAGCGACTAGCGGCCATCTCTAGACAAGAATCGCCACAGTTCACGTGCAGTTTTCATTTATGGTGACGAATGGGCACCTAAGTTGAATAAACTGTGTTCCCTTAGTTAACCAAATTGAATAACTAAAAAAAAAAAATCTTATTCACCTTGAAGTCAAGGTCAACCCATATTCTGCATCGACCAAATTTTGGTATTTACAGTAGACAGAACAAAAAAAAGTTCGTCTGGCCCCAGTGATAACATAACCTCACAATCACTATGGATTGCCTATGGAAATTAGGTGCAAAAGTGCTGTGGTGAGCTGGCTCATGAGTCATGGCGCTCGGATGATTGCTTTACCTTTCCAGCCGTGAAATGTTCTGCAAATTGTTAAAAGCATTTCAAGGTCCCTTCAACGTGTCTCAGAACTTGAGATAATGAAACCTCCAATAATAAATGCACTGGAAGACGGCGCTCATAATGCCACACCATCTCGGCATGCCCACTCACAGATTACAGTCAAACTCTTTTATAACGAACTCTATAGTTTCGTGAAAAGTGGCAATTGTATACATAGCTTTTTATATATGGGCTCACCTTTACAAATGGGCAAAAATTAACCGCGCTGAATTTGGCGTCAGCGGTTACAGTCCAACTTTTTCATTTTCCTGTGCTGCCCTCTGCCATATGCTGCTGGAAACATTTTGGAAAGGTACCGAGGCTTTCGCCGGTTGATTTGTGCATCTGTACCTATGTTTGAGCATGCATTGGTTGTGCGTTTCATTGATCGCAAATAATTATTGATGGCTTCTTAAGGGCAGCATGTTGTTCCTGGAAGCCATCACCAACAAAGCACTCACCGACTGCTAGGTGAGCAGATGATGATGATGATGAATGTGGTGTTTTGTGGCGCAAGGGCCAATTATGGCCAAAGAGCGCCAGGCCGGTGCTAACGAGTTAGCAATGGAGCTATGAATAACGAAAGGCAGATGCTACAGTGGCTGTATAGGGGCCTAAAAACAGTTGCTCTAAAGTACATAAAACTTACAGAAGATAAAATTATGCCAATGATTAATGGGCTGCACAATGAACACGAAATACACATTGTAAGATAATGATCAGATAGTGACATATCTCACAGAGAAACGTTTTGCAATAAGCACTACTGCCTTAACAGAGCCCTTGGGATGCAAGGGCCTGGAGGCATGTGCTTTCCAATACAACCATCACAGCGGCATCCTCTAAAAAGAGGATGTGCTATGAATTTATGGGGCTAAAAACTTGCAAGTCTACATCTTTAAGGAAAGCTGTGACTGCTGTGGTGTCAAAGAACGCTTCTTCACCAAGAAACATTGCTGGATGGAGAGGGGTGTGCTGACGATATACAAGAGGAAAATGTCTCTTTCTCTCAGCTTCGGATTCCCGACACTGCAGTAGTACGTGGAGAACGGTCAGCCTCTCACCACATCTACCACACGTTGGAGGCTCATTTCCTGTCAGTAAAAAATTGTGGGTGCCATAGGTGTGTCCTATCCTGAGTCGACAGAATAGGACATCAGTACGTCGTGTTTTCGTTTTCGGGGGCCAGAAACCTAACTTTGGCTTAATCAAGTGAAGCTTATTGTTAGTTTCAATGTCCCATAAGCGTTGCCAGTGGCTTCGCAGATTCTTCCGCAAGAGAGGCTTCAGATCTGTAACAGGTACAGCAGCCGTAGGAATAATTGCTCGCGAGGTGAGTGATGTAGCCATTTCGTCAGCTAGTACATTCCCCTCGATGCCTCTATGGCCAGGTATCCAGCATATAATGACATGCTGATCAGACATATACGCTCTACAGAGAATGGAGTATAGCTCAGTAAGTACAAGGTTTTTGTGTTTACAGAGTGACTTCAATGCTTTTACGACGCTTAATGAGTCTGTGAATATAATTGTCTTTTGAAGATTTGATTTTCTTATATGTTTCACAGCCGACAATAGTGCGTGGGCCTCAGCCATAAATATACTTGTTTCAGTGTGCAGTACACCGGATTCAGAGAAAGATGGACCAATGGCTGCATAGGACACCCCGGCATGCGACTTAGAAGCGTCAGTGTAAAACTCTGTGCACGAGTACTTGTACTGTAGTTCTAAGAAGTGCATTTTAATATGTGTCTCTGGCGCATGTTTAGTGATCTCTACAAAGGATGTGTCACACTCTATCAGCTGCCATTGCCATGGTGGCAACAGTTTCGCTGGAGACATAAGACAATATTCAAGCACCGGAACACCCATTTCCTCACTAAGGTTCCTTGCACGCAAAGAGAACGGTCTTCTCGCTGCAGGTCGGTTATTGAAGAGCATGGCATCGGTCATATCGTTTACGCATGAATAAGAGGGGTGTTCAGGGTTTGAAATTACTTTGAGGAAATATGTAAAACTGCTATATGATCTCTGAAGATGGAGTGACCATACATTTGCTTCTGCATAAAGGCTTTGTACGGGGCTTGTCCTGAAGGCTCCGGTCGCGAGGCGGATTCCTAAATGATGGACAGGATCCAGCATCTTTAAAGCACTTGGTGTAGCGGACTGATATACTATAGCGCCGTAGTCAAGACGTGAGCCAACAAGACACCTATACAAGTTCAAAAGACACTTCCTGTCACTGCCCCATGTTGTACTTGATAGAAGTTTCAATAGGTTCATTGTCTTGAGGCACTTAGCCTTCAAGTATTTGATATGCGGGATGAATGTCAGTTTAGAGTCTAATATAATGCCGAGAAACTTTTGCTCGGCGCGTACCGGTAATCTGCTACCAGACAGCTCAATAGCAGGACATGATACTATTCCTCTCTTATTCGTGAAAAGGACGCATGTACTTTTCTGTGGGCTCAATCTAAAACCGTTTTCTTCAGCCCATTTTGCCACTTTATTTAGGGCATGCTGGACATGTCGTTCGCAGATAGTTAAATTGCACGATTTGAAACCAAGCTGCACATCATCTACATATACAGAGTATGACATTGTTCGTGGGATAGCCATGCCCAAAGAATTTATTTTCACAATAAAGAGTGTGCAGCTTAGCACACCGCCTTGTGGAACCCCAGTTTCCTGGGTGAAAGACCTTGACAAGGCATGGCCCACCCTTACACGAAATGTGCGGTGAGAAAGGTAACTTTCAATTATACTTAACATACTCCCGCGGATACCCATAGCGGAAAGGTCTCGAATAATGCCGAAGCGCCATGTGGTGTCGTACGCTTTCTCCAAATCAAGAAATACGGAGAGAAAAAACTGTTTGTGTATGAAGGCATCCCTTATATTTGCCTCAATGCGGACAAGGTGATCTACGGTCGATCTGCCTTCCCTGAAACCGCACTGGTGAGGATCTAGTAGTCCATTGCTCTCAAGGATATAGATTAGGCGTCGGTTTATCATCTTTTCAAAGAGCTTGCAGAAACAGCTTGTCAAAGCGATAGGTCTATAACTACAAGGTACGGACGGGTCCTTACCTTGTTTGAGTATGGGTACTATTATAGCTTCTTTCCAAGAAGATGGAATATATCCAGCGGCCCACATGAGATTAAAAAGTGAGAGGAGTGCTTTCTGTGTTTCAGGGTGCAGATACTTGACCATTTCATATATGATACGGTCACCACCTGGTGCTGAGCTGTTACAACAAGCAAGAGAATTTTTGAGCTCAGCTAAACTAAACGGGCGGTTGTACTCTTCATAATGGCCACATTTCCGATCAAGGGGCTGTCGCTCTGCACGTTCTTTGAACTTGAGGAATGATTGCGTGTAATGAGATGCACTGGAGATATAGGCAAAGTGTTCACCCAGGCAGTCTGCCTGGTCTTCCAGGCCATCTCCTTGGGTACTTAATAAGGGCAGGGGGTTCGTCTCCTGGCCTTTTAGTTTATTTACCCTATTCCACACCTTTGCCTCGTCTTTGTAAGAATTTATCCCTGATATGTACCGCTCCCAGCTCTCTCTCTTTGCACGTCGACGTGTTCTCCTGCCTTGTGATTTGACCTGTTTAAAGTTAATAAGATTTTCAGCTGTTGGAGAATTGCGAAGCAATCCCCAAGCTTTGTTTTGATTTTTGCGTGCTTCTCGGCATTCGTCATTCCACCAAGGGATGCGGCGTTTCTTTACCAGTCCGTTAAATTGTTTAATGCATTTTGTTGCAGCGTCAATAATAAAACCAGTTAGGTATGCCACAGCATCGTCTATATTAAAATCAGAAATGTCATCCTCGCCTAAATATGTGAGTTCTCGAAACAGTTCCCAGTTTGCTGCTTCGACGTTCCATCGAGGGAAATGGGGCGAGCATGTATCTGGTTTTGTTAGATTTAATGTAATTGGGAAGTGGTCACTCCCATAGGGGTTCTTGAGAACAGACCACTCCAGGTACGGAAATAGTGAGCTGGAAGCTATGCTTAAGTCAATGGACGAGTACGTTTGATGTGTAACATTGTAGTACGTTGGTTCTTTTTTATTCAATAAACATGCACCTGAGGAAAATAGAAAGTTTTCTATCAGGCGTCCACGTGCATCGGAACGCGTGTCGCCCCACAGGGGGCTATGTGCATTTAAATCACCAACGACTATATATGGTGGAGGAAGTTCATCGATGAAGCTTTCAAAGTCTGTTTTAGTTAGGTGACAAGATGGGGAGACGTAAATCGAACTAACCGTTATTAGCTTACCAAATAGCACAGCTCGTACTGCAACTGCCTCGAGGGGGGTCCGGAGACTTAATTGCTTACATGCAACACCCTGATCGACTATTATGGCTACACCCCCCGAGGAGGTGAGTGCATCATCGCGGTCTTTGCGAAAAGTGGCATATTGCCTTAGAAAGTTAGCCTGCGTTAGTTTTAGGTGTGTCTCCTGAACACACAGCAACTTGGGATTGTGTTTGCGTAGGAGTTCTCTAATGTCGTCGAGGTTATGGAGAAGTCCTCTCACATTCCATTGTAGTATTTGTGTATCCATTATGCTATATGTTTAGGGTGCTGTGTGTTTAAGAGACTGAGGTTAGCTCACGGGCCTTTTTCAGGCGCCGTGACGGGAGTTTTGTCTCTTTTGGAGCGGTCGAGAGTACCTCGCCGCTCCTTAGGCGCTGGTGGCGCCGTCTGGCTGGTCGTTGTGTCCATCGCCTCTTGCGAGGCGCTGGACACGCACTCT
This sequence comes from Dermacentor andersoni, assembly GCF_023375885.2. Taxonomy (NCBI): domain Eukaryota; kingdom Metazoa; phylum Arthropoda; class Arachnida; order Ixodida; family Ixodidae; genus Dermacentor; species Dermacentor andersoni. The sequence goes on along the minus strand of NC_092816.1, from coordinate 207,859,460 downwards.
TCCGAGCGCTTTGTTTGACGAGAAGGCCTCGGCACGTTGGACGAGGCCTTTTGGGGCACCTGCCCGGAGGTGGATGGCCCCTTCTGCTGGAGTGACGGAACAGCGCTAGCTGCAACCGCCGCGGGGGCAGGTGGCATAACTGCCGACTCACTGATTGTGGGTCGGACAGCTGCCGGAAGCCGTTGTGGCGCTGCCCCCTGACGCACCACCTCGGCAAAGCTGTTTGGCAGGTTGGACACCCGCCTACGCGCTTCTTTGAATGAGAGGTTCTCCTTTACTTTAATTGCTACGATTTCTTTCTCTTTTTTCCAGGATGGACAAGACCGCGAGTATGCCGCGTGGTCCCCATCGCAGTTTACACAGTGTAGAGGTTTATCACAGGATTCAGTGGGGTGTTCGTGTGCACTGCACTTAGCACAGGTCAATCGGCCTCGGCAGTTTTGCGAGCTGTGGCCGAATCTTTGGCACTTGAAGCAACGGAGAGGGTTAGGAATGTACTGCCTTACTCGGATCTTAATATAACCTGCTTCAATTGTTTCTGGTAATACACTGGAGCCAAACGTGAGAATTAGGTGTTTGGTATCGATTTCTTTCCCGTCGCGCCTGATTCTAATTCGTTTTACGTTGATAATATTTTGGTCCTTCCATTCTTCCAAAAGTTCAGCCTCGGTCAGGTTCATTAGGTCGTCCTCAGAGATCACACCACGGATGGTGTTCATGGTGCGGTGTGGGGTTACTGAAACAGGATTGTCCCCAATAGACACTAGGTTACTTAGTTTTTGGTACTGGGTTTTGTCATGCAGTTCTAAGAGGAGGTCGCCACTTGCTAGCCTAGATGCATTATAGCCTGGGCCAATTGTTTGCGTTAGACATTTGGAAACCAGGAAAGGCGAGATCATTCTCGTTGTCTGTCCAGGTTTTTCAGAATGGATGACTTGATAGCGGGGAAAGTTTTCAGTGTGTCGGCCAAAAAATTTAAATACTTCTTCGGTGCGCCCTCGCTTCTGAGGGCGATCAGGGAGTTTTGGAAAGGAATAGTCCATAAGGGAATGTTCAGTTTTCGGCAGTAACGGCAGCCGCCCACCATGGAGCCCAACAAGGGGACGCCACAGGTCTTATAAAGAAACAAGTCCTGCGGACGCCAACTGTACGTTTCCGCTATAACCAGATATGTACAACCAAGGTTGATTGCAGCACACATGGTTAACCCTTGCTGCCGGGAAGAGCGGAAGTAAAAAAGAAATGAAGAGAAGACAGGAAAGATCAAAAGTTAGAGAGAAAGACGAAGATTGGAGAGCAGGACAGGAAAAGGCAACTACCGATTTCCCCCGGGTGGGTCAGTCCGGGGGTGCCGTCTACGTGAAGCAGAGGCCAAAGAGGTGTGTTGCCTCCGCCGAGGGGCCTTAAAGGTCCGAACACCCGGCATCGGCTCAACCCCCAGGATCCCCCTTTCCCCGGACACGGCTAAGCCGCGCACGGCTACACGCGGGAGGGTCCGACCCTCGTGTGCTCGGGTACGTGGTGTCGCAACACACCAAACGCCTGCTTGCGCAGACGCCCCTGCGGGGTAGGTGAGCAGGCCTGAGTGTGCAGTTGGGCAAACAGTGCAGCCATCTGCTGACATGGCTGCCTTGGAGTTTGTCATCGCTCATTTCTGCACTTGTAGCTTTCTGTTTGTATTCTTTTTACACATTCTTTCAACATTTTACGTAATCAAGAAGTCTTCGAGCACAGCCTTCACGTTGGATTTCCCAAAGAGGTGCACCTGCTTACATCGACATCTACAGCAACTGATCATGGTTAAAGTAAAACATGGGGAAAAGGTGCACCACTGATAGGAAATAATGTTAAAACGTAGAAAGGATAAGAAAAGAGCAGACTGGGTGAGGGAACAAACGCGAGTTAATGACATCTTAGTTGAAATCAAGAAAAAGAAATGGGCATGGGCAGGACACATAATGAGGAGGGAAGACAACCGATGGTCGTTAAGGGTTACGGACTGGATTCCAAGGGAAGGGAAGCGTAGCAGGGGACGGCAGAAAGTTAGGTGGGCGGATGAAATTAAGAAGTTTGCAGGGACGACATGGCCACAATTAGTACATGACCGGGGTTGTTGGAGAAGTATGGGAGAGGCCTTTGCCCTGCAGTGGGCGCAACCAAGCTGATGATGATGATGATGTAGCAAAACATACATATGTGTGCATATGAGCCATGTTGTTCCACCCTGAGACGAGTCAATATGAGCGGCCGAGCCACTTAAACGATGACGACCGTGATCCAGACACATATGTTACGGGCTGTCAATTTATTACTGATTCTCATTTTTCTTTAACTTCTACAGTTTGTGCGTGCTACAAAGCATTACCAAACAAAACTGCACTCGCATAAGCCCTCGCTTATAGGCTGTACTGTTCTCTCAGGAAAATGTGGATGCCATCACTGACACCGTAGCTATAACTGATGGTTGTTTATGCTGCTGTACCGAATGCACCATCTCTTGTTTGCCGTTTGATTCAGAGGTAAACAGTGCATCTCTGGAATTAAGAAATGTGTCAGCATAACACGTACAGACCCACCCATCTGTGCAGCGAATGTGACCGGCAGCCTACGGGAATGGTGACGTACAGATGTTGGCACAGCGCTGTGTCGCCACTTGGCGATTATTGTGTACGCGACGGGTGAGGTGTAGTAGTTAATTACAAATCGCTAAGGCCAGAACTGAAGTATAAAAGCAGTTTACTTCATCCGAACAGCTTATATTTCAGTTCAGGTCTACCGATAGTGGGTCCACAAACTCGACGGCACCGGCCTAACCTTCGCCGAACAGGATCATCATTGGCTCATACTTCATGCGCACAGCTTGAGAGGGTGGAAACTTGTGCACTTAAACTTCGAAGGCATGTTTGACTCATTTTGACAGTGATTAATTATAAATACCAGCGAAGCCGCTGCAGCTATCGCATTGTCGGTTCGATGGCCGATCGCGCGGGGTTCGGACGAACGATGGTTGACACTGCGATTTTATCGGTACCATATGTCGCAAGGAAATCTCGTCGCAGTACAACTCGCATTCATCGGTTGCGTCATTGTAGGCCTGGTATGATAAGATGGTCTCAGCGACATACTGCGCCGAATAGTCAGTCAATCATTGGCACAAGTGTTTTGTCGGTCTCGGATTGACCCACTGTTACTGTGCCTGAAACGAGTATGTGAAGTCAGGCACGTGCCAGCTGCCACCACCAGCAAGTGAGGGCCGATACTGCAAGAAGGCTTCGTCGGCAACGTGATGTTTTTAAGTTTCCTCCAAGTGTAACGCCGGGGTTTTTCTTTAAGTTTGCTAGCCATCAATGAAAGACGGTAAGTACTTGGCTCACGGTGAAGTCCGGACTCAGACGAAGCCCTGGTTGCTTTCTGTTTTAAAGTGGAATTACAGTTTTACACTACGCACGTTTTTAGCACCACACCGACATTGAGATACCAGTAGAGTTTCAATGCAGTACACGGCACGAGTGTTTACAGCAGTGCGCATTTGAGCGCCTTTTTTTTTTTTTTTTTTTTAGAAACTTTCGTCCGAAATCTGGCCACCCGGACATACACGCGACCCTTCAACATCTAAAACATTTTACGACTAATTTGCTAGGGCAGGCTGCATGCACCATGAAAAAGGCAGATTCAGTAGCACTTTGGTGCGAAAACAGATTTTCAGCATGACTTTTGTTCTTGGTGCATTCCCGTACCTAGCTGTAAACTTCTGTTAGAAACGTCCATCTAAAGAACGAAATGCAGCGGCGTACATTTTGAAACTGCAAGTGCAGCCGGCATTTTTATTTGAGAGCTCGTGATATATTTTACTGCCAGCGGGACATGACTGTATTCTGCACAAGCGAGCGAAGTGTCCTAGATGGCCAGGAGCACAAACGTCAGAAACTATTGTGGCATTTCGCCGTTCTGCATAGGTCTCGGACATCATGGTCTCTGCATTACGACTGCACGTCGGCCATGCACGAGCTGCAAAATTACGTTATCCATGTCGCCCCGAGCAAAAAAAAAAGAGAAGTTCGAAAGTGAGAACATCATCGTGAACCATTAACGGCATCGAAAAAGTGCAAACGAAGTGCCATCAGATTGTGATCTCCTGGGGCAAAGTAACTACCGAGCCTTTACGACATTGCATGGCAGCAGGGCGTGGTGCATCGTTCTCTCTGACTTGGGCTGTATCAACAGGAACGCTTGAGCAGCAGCTGTTCCAGTAATGAAAGGACATAGATGGTTGTTCCAAAATGGGCTTAATGCACGTGCTGCCGCATGGACAATTGCGCACAAACGATAGTGACGCCGTCGTGGCATCCACGATCGCACCTACAACCGTGTCATGCTGTTTATGCTGGCAGAACTATGTGCAGCGGTCAGTCACTCATCTCAAAGACCGCATCAACGTCGCGGTTGGACTGGAGCGGGACATGCGCACAGTTTGGTTGCGATTCTGTGCTTTGGTACTTCACGTGTGGTTTCTTTTTACCGTGACCGGGTTCGAAGTGCTCATTGTAACAGCACAACGATTTAAATAATGTTCGTTGCATCTGGAAGCAGTTTCAATAGGCACGGTCGGAAAACCGTAAATGCACTGAAATGTGGTCGTTACAACCGAGTTTGACTGTAGCATATTTGAAACTTGGTGTATGGGCTGCATATGTGCTCAGCCGCGCCGACAGCCATGTGCAGCGACCATTGCAGGTAAGTTCTCCGTTGAATTAGCTTCCTTTTAATTCGAACTTCTTTTAATTCGAACAAATTTTCTGGCCGTTTCGAGTTCGAATTACCGAGATGCGACTGTATTCCATTATTCTACCAAAATTCAGATTGGCCTGCTCCAAACTGCTTCAAAATCAAATTTTATCTGCTCTAAATTGCTCCAAAATGAAATTTAGCCTGTTCCATATTGTTCCAAAATGCAACTTTGCTTGCTCCAAAAATTGCTCCTAAATAAACTTTATGCGGTCCCAACCCTGGGAGGGACAGGTTGGTGCATGCCTCCTTTTCTAGACCTCTAAAGTGGGGTCAGAGGAATGCTGGTCGGAGGCGCCGCTGCGTGGTTTGGTGCTCTGCTGAGAGCATTGTCGGAGTGCAGTATGTTCAGATTAACCGTCGCAAATGCTTGCGCGTTCGAATTACTGGGCGTTTTTGCATATAATACACATAACTTTGATAGGACCACAGCGTCAGTTCGAATAAACCGAAAGTTCGAATTAAGCATGTTCGCAATTAATGAGATTCGAGTGTATATATTTTATGGAATATGGCAGAACACTTTGAAACCGAGACAGAAGACAGAATAACCCAACACGAGCACTGTACTACAACTGTCTTGAGCGATGTCTTAAGCTGAATTTTGAAGCAGATTACCCCCATACTGAAACTGTCTGGTGCATGAAAACTTTGGTAATAGTGCTCGTACATTTTTAATTAGTGGTAGCAATCACAAAAACATGCATTCTGCAATAGTGAGTCGAAAATTTCCAAAATTAACCCAAGACATCTTTTACAAATACATTTTTCTTTAATTTATGTTTCGACAGTGCAGGTGAAGTGCCTGGGAATGCGCAGACTGTACGGAGAAGCCAGAGTATCGAACTACTGTGGTTTAGCGAAAGCAATTTCTACATAGTAGAAATAGTTTTACCTTGCTGCAAGCCAATCAGAATGCAGGGTGGTATAAGTGCGCTTTGTTGATATAGCATACCAGAATATGGAAAAATGGGTCGAATGGTGGCACAGGGCATGCTTTCCTGTAAAGCTAAATACATTTGTGGCACTATGATCAAACTACAGTCAACGACCGATTTTTCGGATCCTCTAGGGAACGTAAAAACGTCAGAAAATTCAGGCAGCTCGAAAAAATGAATGCATGCAAAAAAACTAATGTTTTTTTCTTTTTTTCTCGGATCTAGAGGTAAAGGGCGAAGTACCAGGCTTCCGAAACCCTGCCAAAGCATCAGTGAAGTGGCTATAAAAAGAGGCATTCAAAAACTCTATGCAGCCGACTGCCGGTTTATTATGTACATGTGCATCGTCGGGCAGCCGGTGTTATTGCTGCAGTGGCTTGAAGAACTTGTTGATTGTTGTTTGGACGGTGTTCCGGTTGCATGCGATCATATTCACCTCGATCTGAGCAAGGGTCATGTCAGCACTGTACACCGATGAAAGAGTCAACAGTGTTCGCGTCAACTCATCGCTTGTAGGTGGCACAGGCATTGGCTCCTCATTTTCAGCATCGGAGTCTTCTGAATCCCCCACAACCTGAGCCTAGCGCACCTAGGCGTAGCGTTGCAGAGCACACTTGACACAACAGCACAACCACACACCACGCTAGCCAAAACGTGGCCTGCGCAAACAAATGAAATGGCGCCGCTCCAGAAACTCCGCCGGAGGCGGAAGTGCGGCGATGAACATAGCCAGCGTGGCCAGATCAAATCGATGTGTGACGGCTAGATTCGGCTAGTTGTGGTTCAAAGCGGTGATATGCTTCAGCTGCAAGTCGATTTTCTTCGCAAGGGCACTGCATGAGGAGCCAAAGGACCTTCCGTCGTGTCAGAAAGTCTGGAAAATTAGACGGCGGGGGGTTCGAGCGTCCAAAACTTCAGATGTCCTTATACATTGATTCTATGGGGCTCATGACGGTGCCGCGAAGACGTCCAAAACATCAGGCATGTCCGAAAATTCAGTCGTTGACTGTACACATTCCCCCGCTGATGCTCATGATGATAGTGGAAAATGTTCTCAAATATGCAGTCCAGTCGACATGGTAACAATTTCTGAATCACCATATGTCATCGCAGACCCGGAGAGCCGCAAGTGACCCTGGGCTAATAAATATAAAACAATTCCAATCTGTTTCTACTCCAAATCCACCCTTAGCCCTTTGTGATAGGCCAAATGGCTCAGACCTCTCCCACATGGGCGAAAAAGCAGATTGGAATAGTTTTACATTATACCAGCCCTGGGGTCAAAGACGCCCACCCTCTGAACCCGCTGCAGCACAGGCCTCCTTAATGCAGGATTCTTTTGCATTCAACAAAATCAAAGTTCTGGCCAGCACTTCATTTCCACAATGTAATTACTGCTACAGCTTTGTATGTAAGTATGTAAACACATGTACCGTCATGAACAAATGAAATGTGAACAAGAAATCACAAAATAGAACACCTTTTTTTAAGCAATAACTCGCTAGCATGATCTCATGCCACTACTTATCCGGATGACAAAGGTGGCATAGGCCTCACGCAAAGCTTGAAGCCAAACTTATGACGACATTACATATTCGCGAAAACAGATAGGAAAGAATGCATTCTAGTTATCCCCAACTTGCTTAACTACCATATAACCACATGCCTTATCATTCCCTTTCTAGGTATAAAGTTTATGAGGTGGTTTCACTCTATGCAAGAAGTAACATGAAGGGACCATCAGCATAAATAGAAACCCAAGCCATTCCGAGACTACTCCAATGCATTATTTTGTTCACAGTTTAGGTCAAATTGAGAACATTTGTAACAGTAGCTTGATACATACACATGGCACTACTCCATGCTTAGAAACTAGCTACCAGTCAATGTACATTTTTCGGAGTCCCTAGAGGCAGCGGAAACACCCGAAAAAATGAATGCATGCACTTTACTTCCCCAAAAGCTGAAGTTGTCACAGGCACACCTGAAGTAGCTCTAAAGGCCTACCAGTGCACTTATTAGGTGTCTTGTAGCTCGCACTTCAACAGGAGGTGGCAGGTGCCTGCATGTATAATTAAGGAATACATACCATGTCCTGTGACAGTTGGTTGCCCCTTTACACTCTTGACTGCTTGACACTACTGCATTGTGGCAAAGCTTACCTTCGGGAATCTACATTATGCAACGTGGCGTGCTTTCTGTGCTCCGAAGCCATAAATCAGGATTACAAAGTGGAATTGGCTCCATTGCTGACAGCAGCAAATTCTTTCAATGAAAATAACGGCACCGAACAGCAGAAAGCTTGGCAGCGAACGTCCGAAGCAGCGAGACTTACTGCTCCAGTGGTGGTGGCTGCCAGCAAGGCGGTGTGCGAGATCACCAGTTCGAGGCTGTGATATAATCCAAATGCAAGTGGCTTCAAATAATACTCTTTTGGACCTGCAGACACAGCGAGAAAGTCTGGAAAATCAGATCGCGAAAAGTTTTGCATCTGAAATTCCAGACGTTCTTATACATTGACACTATGGGGTACGTGACTGTACCATGAAGGCGTCTGAATTAAAGGGCATGTCCAAAAAAATCGGTTGTTAACTGTAATTGCCCATAAAAGGCGTTCGTTATAGTACGCGTTTCTAGTTATACCAATGGTACGAGAGCAAAACCAGAGGCCACAGTGGCAAGAAGATAATGAAGCACTGGATGTGAGAGAAAAAGTAAAACAAATTCCAAGGACGGTTACGATACTCCCTAATGCAAAATTTGAGCACAGCTGCATATCAATTTTCATTTCATGATATACTGGCTGGCGCAGATAATTTGTCTCGTGTGGCACGCTGCAAATGGAGTGAAATGTGATGCAACTGCCTCGCTAATCAGGAAATCGCGAGAGGCAGCACGTGGGTGACACATGAGAGCGATGCACAGCAGCCACTGCAGACAGACCTCCACTCATGCAGTGCTTTGTTTCCATATACAGTATCGGTGGCGTCATCGGTGACCCGATGAAGTGCGCTACTCTGGCACCACCTCGTAGCCATCATCGCTGCAGAGCCCATCTTGTGCGGCGCTAAGCATTTACCATATTTACTCGCATAATGATTCCACTTTTCTGTCAAAAAAATTGATGCAAATTCAGAGGTGCGATCATTATTGTGGGTGAAATTTTCCACGAAAAGAAACATTTTCTTTTTTCATCCTGCATTTGCTGCGGGATGACAAACCGGCCGCTGCTGCTGTCAGTGCGGGACACCAAAACAATATGGCGGCAGGCGGAACAAGCCGAACGCGCCGAACGCAATTATTTTTCTTCTGAGTACATTACGCACATTGAGAGTTTCTTCCGTATCAGTAATGAATAGTATCGTTAATATCGGCAAGCTTGGGGCAATAATGTAGCCATGTCCACTTTGAGGGGACAGAAAGAGAGAAGGGCACGCTTAGCTGCCAGTGACATGGAAACACATGGCGGGCATGCTGCGGAAACTGCGGCATTTGTCTTCACTGCTATCCTAATACGGCACATTTACGCTAAGGGTGGGTGAATATCTTGGCTGCGTTACAAGCGTTGGCATATGAATAGGTTACACCTCTAACGTATCAGTGTAAACGTGGCCACTATCGTTGCCGCTCGCGATTTGTTGCGTGCCCACAAGTGCAGACGAGAAGAATCCAAAGGCGCCCTTTATGTTGTTGTTGTTGACCAAAACCATTATAAGGCCTACAAATAATAAAGCCGAAGCAAGTTTGGTTGTAGCGTATTTTTTCATGGAAGTGTGGAAAGTGATGAAAGGAATGAAATGGGGCATCTGCTTAAGAATGTTGGGTGCGTACAGACCGCTTGGTATGTCTTCAAGAGTCGTTCGCGTAGCATTCAACAGATGGTAAGCGCAATCATCATTAGCTAGACTTGGCACATGACGTATCACTGCAACAAGTTCAGGGTGCAATCATTTAACAGGAAAGAAAAAAAATTTAATTTTGACGACAAAATTCAGGGGTGGGATCATTACGTGAGTGCAATAATTATGCAAATAAATATGGTATTCTGATAGCGATTACACGGGTGGTCCAGGCGCACTTCTGCTGTCGGCATCGCCATGAGGTTCCGTATAAAGTCTAAGGGCGATAAAACTGATGCAGCACGCCGTATGCTGTATGTGCGAGTGAAAGAATGTGAGGGTCAACTGGCAATCGCAGCTCAATCTTGCACACACAACAGCGAAAAGCGGGAAGCAAGTGCGCCGTCTTCCGTCGCGTGCAAGGCTTCGGGAGGAAGGGGACGCATTCTGCTCCGGGCGGCCCGGGCGGCCGCACACACCTGGCCAGGCTGCTGTATCTTGAAAGCCACTTGCAACGGGTACAGAGCCCACGCTGCATTGTGTTTTTCCAGCTTAGTTCATGCAGATGGGACCGGCAGCACGAGCGTCAAATCGCTCGATGCTGCTGCCACGTTTCCTCACTGCAGCATTCTGACAGCGAGTTTTCGTGGTCATCGAGTGAGCTGTGTTCATGTTTGCTTGAATGTGCGTGACACCATGCTTTATTTACTTAGTATGCCTATATTTACAAGTTTATACGGCTGATAAAACTACTATCCTTACTTTGTATAGCTAACAAAACTGCGACTTTTTCTTCTCATGCTTTCGCCATACCCTCCTCCTCCATTCCGCCTCATGGTTCCACTGCACCCTCCTCCTCCTCTGCTTTCCTCCTCGCGCTTTCTTCGCTGTCACTGCCTTGCATCTCCCACTGCTCTCTGCGTTCACTCTTTCATTCTTGTTTGTGCTCATTTGCTCAGTCACGAGGGACGCCGACTCTCGTCACAGAAACGGACTCCCAAGGCTACGTTCACACTAAGTAAGCAGAAAGAAGGTGGAAAGACCAAAGCGGGCGGCAAATCTTTTCCGGCATCTCAAAGATGTTCACATTTGTTTTGCCACCACCGTGGCCACAGCTGCCCCTTTCGCCCACATCCACTTAGCCTGCACACGTTTATCCGTGTGATGGCACCCTTCATCCTACCATTTCAAGCAGTATGTTCATTCACTGACCCATCCATCATTAAAAGCGATCATTTCACACAACTTTGCATGCAGTCCAACTTTCTTCTGCTATGGAAAAGGAAGAAGGAATAGTTTTGATACTTCTAGCTAGTTGTTTCCTAGAAGGGGACAATGAACAACGAAAGAAGCGTACAACTGGGAAGAGGCGGCAGTGGTGGCTTCAACCGGCTTTGAAAAAAATTTCGGTCACGCTAGCGCTATGTTGGCCCACCTCCAGCCCCGCGACGTTGAGTACTATCGCGAGTATGTAATGCTGAAAGACTTGTTCTTGTAAAGCCGGTGATTCTTGTCATAGAGCACAGGGGGGTATTTGATTGCGTCGATCAGCATCACAGCCGACACGTTTAGTGTCATGATAAAATTTACGATCGGCTGTTTACGTGCTAGTGCAGCTTTTGGTGAAGTGGAACGACTTTCCACTTCGGTGTAGCAAAAAAATAGGTCTGAGTACGATCGAGCTTGCCACCTAGTTTTCCACCCATTTTGCCACCTAGGCAGGCGAATATTTAAGGTTGTCTCCTCTTCCGGTCTCTTCAAGAGCAAGTGTGAACGTGGTCCAAGAAAAAAAGTTCTAGTTCACTCACAGCATCCTCAGTCTACTTCCCCTTATGTTGCACCTCAGCTAGGGAGTGCCGTGCCACTAAATACAGCCGCCCTGGCTTTTCTGACAGCAGCGACGACCGCAGGGACTGGCAGTGCATGCACCGACCACTTGCCGGAAGCATCGAAAAGTCCAGTGTTATAAGCGCGAAAATTATGAGAAACTGTGCGGGAGCCGTCACTGCACGGTGTGCGAACAACTGCACCCTTTTTCAGAGAACGAATCCGCTCGCTGTTTGCAGCCCCTGCCAGAGCACACATGCCGAAGCCGTTCTGGCGCAGCATGGTGCAATTTCGGTCAATTTTCTGTTTTTGGCACAGTTTGGCACAGGAATTGGCATTTGTATCGAAATGGCGCAATTGGCGCAGGAGTACCACATCCGCCCACCACTTACTCCTCCCACCCTCCGCTTACGTGCTTGATCTCATTGCTGTGAGCTCGCTCCACTCCCCACTTTCTCCTTGCTGGCAGGAAGATGGCGCTCGTCAAGTCACCATCCTCCTAGACTCACACTCACTGGCACTCTAAAGCCTACAGCGCACGAGGATCAATAGGATCTATCGCACTGCACTTGGACTTTATATGGAACATGATGCTGCTCCGCTTCGGCGGTCGCTCTTGGTCACGCAGTACACAATTTGAGAGGTGCGTTCACAAGCAGCCACTTGTAATTTAACCATTTGACCATCTGAGTCTGCAGAAGCTTCCATTTACTCTCTTGATATTCCTTCACTGCTGCAGCAAAATTTCGTTATATTGAAACTGTGTATAAACAGTTTGTCATTTGAGGTTCTAAATATGCAGTGTTTTATGGACAAGTCATAAAGCTTGTTATATTGAGGATTTCGTTATACTGAAGTATGTTACATGGAGGTTTAACTGTATTTTGTTGTCACAAGAATTGCGTTGTTGCAGAATTTCGTTATGTCAAGTTCAAACTGTACTTAAATTTTATCTTTCATGCTTATAAGTGCAGTCACTGATGGATTTTTCTTAAACAGAAGGGAAGTAAAATTTTTATTGTAGTTGGGAAATCAGAAAAAAAAATTTCAATGAGAAAATAAATTTTATTTTGCTGAACTTGAGAGTCGGCGACCAAAGATATATGGTTCCATGCCATATAGACAATATCTTCACGTTGGTGGCAAGAAGCGAAGAAGACTGCGAAGCTTTCATGTTCCCTCCACCGCTGTGGCTGATAGTGCTGCCGGCAGTGGGACGATGCTATCATGAAGAGCACTGGCAGAGGAAAGCGAATGCTTCAGCTGCCTCTCCCTTCAACGCATCTCTGAAGCTCGAGATTAAGCCAACTCCACTACTAAAGGAGCCGAAAGACAGTGCAAATAAAATCACAACCACCTTGGCTTGTCTAACCATTACATGCACCGCAGATTTACCTTCAAGGTAACGGGCGTACTGACAGTCCCGCACAGCCACGGCTGTGCTAAAGGAAGCGATGCCAGCTGCCTTGGTGGGCACCTACTGCTTTCAATCATGCGTGCCTAGTGCATTCTCTTGTTTACATGGGGTGTAGTGGCCAGAAAACATACGAGATCACAGTTCGGCGATATGCTGAACGTTGGTGCTGAAAAATCATGTTTTCGAGGAACATATTAAATCGTAGAACTAAAGCATAACTGTATCAGCCATTTTTTTGTGTTCTCAAATGCCAATGTTAGCACTGAGAAATTCTATGGAACGAGATCGTACTAACGAGGTTCTATTGTATAAGTGAATTTTGTCTTCAGGTGCTACTTTATGGCAGCATAAATTTTGGCTCGAGGCATGTCATCATGGCAGCATGGTCCTTTACTGTTAAATTTTTCTAAGTCTTAGTGCAGGATTATATGCACAAAAATACGATATGCCTCACCTGCCAGAGTTTATTAGTTGCTACAATCTGTGCTATGGTATTAAATGTAGACCACCGAAAATATGATGCTGCTGCCGTCATATTGAAACTGCAATTGAATCTATCAGCCTCGCACATAAGGCGCGGGTAACTTTGAGGCTTAGGATTCTGTGGAAAAAACCTCGCTTATTCAAATACATATAGTAATCTTGTCAGCTCAATAAATCATTTAGTAGAGGGTCAGTGCCCATTTTGTCAGCTTTGCACAGTTTTTCTTTTTTTTTTCGAAGAGGTCAATTATCATCTGTCATGAAGGGGCGGGGGCCTCACCTGCGCATCACCAGGTAGAGGGTGGCATTGCGCCCGCAGCCTCGGGGGTGCAGGCGAGGAGACAGGGCGCTGGGCCAGAGCACGGTGGCACCAGGCAGCAGGGACACCGAGTCCGCAAATGCCACTGGCATCTCCACTACATTTGTATGGGGGGGCAGACGGCAGCGCCACCTGTTGTTCACCAAGCAGCAGCACAAATTGCTCTAGAAACATTCAACCCTTTTAATGTAGAAAAGTAAAACTGAAGAAAGATGCTTACACAGGCTTGCTTTTGTTGTCTGTTTCACATAATGTCACACACCGATAAATTGGACAGCGATAATACGGACATACTCGGTAATTCAGACAGCTTCACGGCACCGCCAATAGCCCCATAGACCTAATGTGTAAAGACAACCGATACTTTGCAGATACATGCAGACACAGCAAGCCAAACGCACCGAACGCAATTTTTTTTTTCTCGTGAGTACATTACGTGCAATGAAACAGTTTCTGCCATATTAGTAATGAACAATACCATTAATATTGGCAAGTTTGCAGCAATAATGTCCACTTTGAGGGGACAGAAACAGAGATGGGCATGCTTAGCTACCAGTGACAGAAACATGTGGCGGGCATGCTGCGAAAACTGCAGCATTTATCTTCACTACAATCCTAATATGGGACATTTCTGCTAAGGGTGGGAGAATGTCTTAGCTGTGTTACAAGTGCCAGCGTATGGATAGGGTACACTTCAAACGTATCAATGCAAATGTGGCTACTGTCGTTGGTGCCCGTGATTTGTTGTGTGCCAAAGAGTGCAGACGAGAAGAACCGAGAGACATTTTTTTGCGGTTGTTGTTGACCACAACTATCATAAAGCCTACAAATAATAAACCCAAGGCAAGTTTGGTTGTAGATTTGTTGTTCTTGGAAGTGCAGAAAGTGATGAAAGGAACGAAATGGGGCATCTGCTTGAGAATCTGTTCAGTGCGTGCAGACCGCTTGGTAAATCTTGAATAGTCGTTCGCATAGCATTTGACAGATGGTAAGCACGATCACCAACAGCTAGACTTGGCACCGACATATTGCTGTGGCTAGTTCGGGGTGTGATCCTTGCGTGGGAAAGAAAAAAAAATCGAATTTTGCCGACACAATTCAGGGGTGTGATCATTACGCGACTGCTATCATTATGCAATTAAATACGGTATGTCTTGAACTAGTATAGAATAACCCTGCACGTTTCATTCTTAACAATTACAATCGCACAGCCAGTATCACATCAATAAAAACATCTTCGCAACTTCCACCTCTTCATCAGTGTTTCCACCTTTTCTCTTTCATAAGATGTGCCGTATATTTACTCGCCTAATGAACACACTTTCTTCGCAGAAAAATTTACGCAAAGTTGGAGGGTGTGTTCGTTATGCAGGGTAAAATTTAGAACTTTTTTCCCGTGGTCACTTCTAAAGTAGAAGACATATGATATAGTTCAGCTTCCGATATGCCGTGACCAGATCCAAAGCGTTTACCCGTGCCGTAGTGCTGGGCTGGATGTCCTGCATGCAACAAACTGGGCAGATTCTCATCGTCCGACCCATCCAACTACCACACTGTCATTTGGCCGCAGCCAATAACAGTGCAGCTAGCGTGTGATGTTCTCTGATGATCCCTCCAAAGAGGTAGCATTAGTAAGGCGGTTTCTTGCCGCTCCGATCCCCTCGGTTCAAGTGTTCACCTGCATTGCTGATCATGGTGTCACAAAAATAGGGTACGATTTGTTTCTGACCTGAAACAATTACTAATGGAATAAAATTACCTTGAAAGTGCACCTGTTCTGCAAAGCAGTGCCCAGTACTAAGCTACTGGCAACATGGGCAGCCGCGATGCGAAGGCATTCCGCAGGTGACAACACACACCAACCGTCTCAGCGAGGCTGCTCACTTAGCTTGCATGTTTGCTCTTTGCATCAATGGCATTGAGTAAACCAATTGGATTTAATTACGCACGACATAAGTGTCCAATGCTTAATCATGTTGGTAAAATAGGCACTCTTTTAAGGACTTAGGCTGGATTGCAAGCATCACTGGCCACAATGTCTGCTGAGCTAGGCCTACCGGCCCTGTAGCTGGCTGTCAAAGGAGCCGTCAGTGGATGTTGTTGCGAAATGTTTGTCATGGCATAATTATAGGCATAATTATACTGACAGGAAAGCATTATTCAGGCATAACTGTATTGACAATGTGCATGCAAAGCGAAGCAGCAATGGTTGTTTGTTTTGTACCTCTTGACAAGGATATGGAGTCTTAAGGTGTACAAGCCGAGGCGCTGGATTTGGCAGGGCTAATATGGATGTCACATGGTGTAAATTTGATCGAATTTCGTGTGAAAACCCCAATATGCAATGCTTATCTGAGAATACACGCCAATTAGTGGGGTTTGCCGATTTCCAGTAACTTGCATAGCTGCAGTGAGAAAAGCTCACTGAGCTAACTTCAAACTGCAGCCACTAGGCACCATCACTACTGTGTATGAAGCTGTGCTCTAACAAAAATTCGAACACAGCTTTGCCGTATTGAATGTGGCGCAAGCACTTCTCAAGTACTGCCTGCCCAATAACCTTGGTGCCATGGCGGACAACAACAGTGACGTCAGCAATGACAACGAGTAAATTGTGCATGCACATGTCTTTACACTGCATATTGTGACAGCAACTCACAGTAACGATGAATAAAATGCCCGCTTTTATGCGTTGTTCCCCATTTCTCATCAGCACCACTTCACATTTATAATCTTAACACATATTTTTCTTTCTTTGAGAGACGAAAAGTTGCCCCCTCACGTTATATCCGTGGTCACAATACTTTTCGTGCAAATAGGCACTGCAACTTATTTACTCGGGTCTACGCCGACACCTGGAAATCTAAAAGCCTAAAAGAAAAAAAAATTTTAGTGCAAGCTGACCAAAAAAAAAAAGCACTAGCCTTCTGAAGTCTCAAACAATGTTTATTCCGAACATGTGACACTAGCAGCGAATATGCTACAGCTTACTGCATGCAACCAGTCACTTGTCATCATCCATGTCAAGATCACTGGATTCCTCATCACTCTCCTCCTCCCACAATGCGCTGTCTTTTGTACTGTCCAGCACAAGGGAAATACAACACTTCCTAAACATGCACATGATGACAGCAGCCGGGATGTCCTACCATGCAGACGGAATCTAGCTTGCCACTTGACCTAGCAATGTGCGCTTGATGTGACCGAACAGCCGTATGGGCCAAATCCTCGAATCTAAGCCGACCCACAAGCTTTGTATCCCACTTCTTTTTTTTTTAAGTCAGTTTGCAGTCAAATAAATATGGTGCTTGGGAGGTGCTCATTTTCCATGCAAATGAGCATGATGCTGTCCACATTCTTTCTAAGGATTACTAGAGACGATTAGAGAGTGAATGCATAAGATGTACGAAATAAACAGTTACTACAACTGTCTATCTTATTTTATTTATATATTACAGCAGACCAATACAACGGTCCAGCCAGGAGGGAAAGAAAAGCACTATATAAATGACAACATAAAAAGAAACGGTACAAAACATTACAGAACATTGAAAAAATGTCTACAGCCCTTCTGCAAAGCCAAGGAAGAAAAAGCACTAAGTAAAAACAACACAAAAATAGTACGATGCACTATAGCATTAAATACCAAAGAAATAATAAAGTTTTTGCACAATACCACTGGAAGTGAAAATATCCTGTGGTGATAGAATTCCACACTGTCCCTGTTCCTGGAAATTGATTCTTGCAAATGTATATAAGTGATATTGGCACAACTGGCAATGCAGCTGCGTCACTGGCACTGCGCGTGCCCCACAAGGAACAGGTGCGGCTTTGTCAAGACACTCACGAGCCTGTGGGCAGCAGCTGGTTGACCAGCACGGGCAGGCACTCCTTCTGCAGCGAGTCCCAGATGGAGGCTGCATTGGAGGCTGCGTAGTAGTTGAAGAGGACCTTGACGGCCAGGTCAAAGGGGGGCCCATCACTTGCCAACTCCTTCATGGCAGCAGCAGGGGAGAACTCTGCAACACCCACGCACACACACAGACCCATTTGCATCAGGAATGAATGAGTGAATGAATGTTTAGTTCATCCTGAATACAATTTCAAGAAAGTGCTGGAGCAAACGGCACACAGTGCCTGACAGGGGCCCCTGTACCCGCAAAATACGCATGTATTATGCACTATTTAGTGGCAGTTCATTGGCAGTGAGCGAACACACATAATGTTACATATTTTCACACATTGTACATGAGTTTACACAGGAACTTAGAACAACAGAAATTGACAAATTATTGGGTTACACTTAGTTTACTAATATAGACGGTGAAATAATAAATGTTCCCCTTTTCCCCTCTTCCCCTTTCCTCTCCCTGTCCACAAGCAGTAAAGTAAAGGTTGTACATGTTAATTACCATAGTACACTAAAATGCAGCATATGACCATGAACATGTGCGCATGCATGTAAAAGAGAAAGAAAAGGAAAAAAGAAATTTATAATATGTTTATGTTACAATAATCACTCTCTCAAACACTGTGTTAAAAGCCATCACAGCGAGAGCATCACTGTTGTAGCAGCAGCAGTTGAATTATCAAGCACGCATCTAAGCAAACTTCCTTGGTTTCACAGGCTAGCTGCATCGGCAGTCCCCTAGACAGCTGCGGTGACTACCTGGCTGATTATCCTTGCATCTACACGTGCCTGCGCGGCACTGACTACCCTGCTGGTCTCGGCGCACACTCCGCTGAAACCACCCCCAAGCTGCACTCTACACAGTCCGGATTCCTGCCATAAAAGCCATCCCAGCGAGAGCATCATTGTTGTAGCAGCAGCAGTTGCATTCTCAAGCACGCATCTAAGCAAACTTCCTTGGTTTCACAGGTCGGTTGCTTTTATTCTCGATATTTTTTAGAATTTGTCAATTCCTGCAACTGCTGCTGCTACTGTTGTTGCTGCTATCATTTTTCCCTGCTGTGTTCACTATTTAGCCATCCTCGTAATGCTGAAAAATGCTGAACTTTGCAAGTGAATGGGCGAGCTAGAAGCTATATTGAAACACCGGTTGAATGAATTAGTCGACCGGCTTGTTATTAGCATACAAACTAAGCTTCAGGATGCAGGCTTAGACGTCGGTGCAGTGAGAACTGAAGTTGGTCGCATGGATGACAGCCTAAAGCTTCTAAACGAAGTAGTTGAGTCAACCCGATTTCAACAGCTTCAGTTATCAGCGGCAAATCGCACTCTGAAAGCAGAAAACGAGGCCCTTCAAAGGAAAGTCGCTGACCTTGAGCAAAACTCAAGATTAAATAACTTGGAAATAAAGGGGGTAACCTGTACCCAAGAGGAGGATAGTACCGCAATCCTGACTGCCATCGGTGACAAAATCAACTGTACAGTCTCAGCCACTGATGTTGACACAGTTCATCACGTAGCAGCAAAGTCTGGTCCAAAGAGTATAATTGTGCGGTTTTGCTCTAGAGCAAAAAAACTGAATTCATGAAGAAGGTGCAAAGGGCCCAACTGAATACCTGAAGTATAGGGTTTTCAGGAGAGCACTCGCAGGCGATATTCGTCAATGAGCATCTATCGCCAGACAATAAGCATTTGTTCTCCAGAACGCTTGCCTTACAGAAGGAAAAAGGTTGGCAGTTCATCTGGATGAAAAACTGTCAGATCAAAGTGCGGAAATATCCCGATAGTCGGGTATTTCACATCGCTTCTGATTCCGATCTATCTATCATTACCTAACTTTGCATAAGCCTTCCAACTTTCAATTTTTAAGTTGTGTCCAATGGCTTCGTACTTTTTACCTGAAGAACTTGAGGCTTATTTTTCCTCACACTGCCATTCACTGATCCATTTCAATGCGCAAAGTCTGCAAAAGAACATGGATGGCATCACAAATTTTTTATCCTCTACCTGTCATAATTTCTCTATTATTTGCATTAGTGAAACCTGGCTTTCCGCATCTCACAATAACTTGTACAGCTTTCCTTTGTACTCATCTGAATACTGCCACCGTGATAACAGTAATCACAGTGGTGCTGCTATTTTTGTATCCTCAGAGTTGCATTTTCATAAGCGATCTGACTTGGCACTCAACGTGGTGAACTGTGAATTTGTCTGGGTTGAATTTGACGATACATTTTTTTCATAAGATAAGAAAAACCTAATAGTTAGCTGCATCTATCGTTCACCCTCATCATCTGGAAGCGCATTTTGCTTAGCTCTAGGTAATTTGCTGCATAACTTAACATTCGAACAGAAAAATGTCATTATCATGGGCAATATTAATATTAACCTTTTAGATACATGCAATGCACTGCTTAATGATTATGTTAGCTGCTTAAATGGGTTCGGATATGAAAACCTAATTACTCTTCCAACTCGTTGTCCCACGAATAAACAGGGCACGCTTATCGACCACATATCATCCAATCTTCTTGTTAACCCTGACTGTGGTGTTGTCGAAGCTACAATAACCGATCATTACCCAACATTCGTGCACCTAACTTCTACTGCTGGCACTACCGATGCAAGCTTGACCAGAAAAAAGTTTGATTCGTTAAATTTTATTGAATTAATTGCCGCTTCAGACTGGTCACCAGTAATGGAATGTGATAACCCTGAAACTGCCTGTAACACATTCTCACAAATAATTTTTAATGCTATTTGAGATTCCATGGTGCTAATGAACTGTAAAAAAATGTTTTCAGCTCCTCGTAACCCGTGGTTATCCACCAGTTTGCTAAATTGCTTAAGGAAAAAAGACAACCTTTACAGAAAAACAAAAAAAACAGCCATTTAACACTGCACTGCACGAAAGGTATAATAAATATTCTAACTTACTAGGAAAACTACTCAAACAGGCTAAAACGATGTATTATGAAAATGAAATTAAGTCTGCAGGTAATGATGTCAAAAAGCAATGGAAAGTATTCAACTCTTCTTTAGGTCGATCCAATGATAGTTCCGAAATAACTATGATACAATCGGGGGATCTTGTCCTTGATAATCTCTTGGACATTGCAAAATACTTCATTAATTTCTTCTGTGCAGATAATGAATGGTGCGACGATTCATTGACCGAGACTTACCCCCGTGTGCCTTATAGCTTTTTCCTTCATCCCGCAACACCTGAACACATAGTCACAGTCATTTCCAGTCTAAAAAATACAGGGCCTGGTCTTGATGACTTCAGCCCATCTCTCATGAAAATGATAGCGTACCTAATATCTGAAATATTCTGTCACATAGTGAACTTTATCTTTAAAACAGGAATCTATCCAAGTTCTTTGAAGAAGGCCAAAATAATTCCTGTTTTCAAGGAGGGAGATGAAGCGTCTAACATCTAACTACCGCCTTATTGCTATATGCTATACTTTCATTCTTTAGTAAAATTATCGAAAAACTAATCGTAACACGCTTATAAGGTTATTTATCAAAATATCGTATTCTATCACAAAACCAATTTGGGCTTATCGAGGGTTACTCAACTGATTTGGCATTAATATTTCTAACAGACAAGATTTGGCAGGCAATTGACACTGGAAATTTTGCTGGTGCATTATTTACTGACCTTTCTAAAGCGTTCAATTCACTTGTTCGTAACATCCTTTTTGCTAAATTACTCTATTGGTATAACCGGCCCGGCACTGCGATTATTACGTAACTATTTGAAAGAAAGAGAATACAGTGAAATCTCGTTGATACGATTCGGCTAAATACGTTTTTCGGCATAATACGTTTTTTTTTCGTTCCCGGCCGATGCCCTATAGAGGTAAATGCATTTTTGTACGGCTAATACGATCGTATTTCCACGTCGGTTTGGATAATACGATCCCGGAAACGTCTTCTGTATGATGATAACATCAGAGCCAGTCCTTTGAAGCGGGTGGGCAGAGCTACTGAAATTAACATCGAGCGAAACGACAGGCACGGCGGACTAAAGACGCGGCGACGCGCGCTTTGTATGCTCGAGGCTTGGCCTGGCTCGGCTCGGCTAGAGTCCGGCCGTGCTTCTGCACAGCGCCTGCAGCAGTGTGGCGGCCTCTGGGAGCCATCCATTTTCTGGCGATGTCATGGGATCGCGTCAAACCTGACACCATCTCCAACTGCTTCAAGAAGTGTGGCTTTTTTTGTGCACCTGGCGATACTGAGGAAAATGGAGATGACGGCGCAGAGATTGACATCCCGGACTGGGGTGACCTCAATGTCGACGCGTCTCCGGAAGAGTTTGTATCGGCGGACGACCAACTGGCGACATGTGAATTGCGCACCGTCCAAGACATCATTGCAGATGTTACCGCTGAAGAGTAGAGCGACGACTATGACAACCAAGACGCCGGAGATTGCAGCAGCGATCGTCGGCCATTAAATACTGACGGTGCTCTCGAAGCTTTGGACGGGCTTCATGGCTTTGTCGCGTCTGCGGAGCTCAGCGAGGAAACTGCTACTCGTTTTTACGAGTTCCAGAAAAGCTTGCTGCAGGACCTCGAAAAGCAAAAAGTGCAGCGCAAAGTGACGGATTATTTTAAAGTGCTTTAATAAAAGCAAGTTCTGTGCCAAGTATGTATTATTCGCGATCTTTTGGAGTCCGTTTTGGATAATACGATTTTTGGATAATACGTTTTTATTTTCGGTGCCCGTGAGAATCGTATCAACGAGATTCCACTGTATACTGTATCAATATCCAGCACTTGCTCGCACCCTAAAACAACTAACATTGGTGTACCACAAGGATCTATATATTAGGAACTCTCTTGTTTTTATTATACATTAACGACCCGACCCCTCACGGTGCCTAAAGCCCTCTGACTGTATCCTTTACGCTGACAACACTAACATCATCTCCTCAGACAAAAGTCCTGATTCATTAATGTGCAAGCTTAACCACGACGCGGCTAATATTGTAACCTCGTGCCGATTAAAGAGACTACACATTAATACTGCAAAATCTAACTTCGCTATCTTGTCAACTAAACAAAAGAATATCTCAGTGTATCCATCGCTAACCTTTGCTTTCCGCACACTTTATCCTACTGATAGAGTACTGTTTCTTGGCGTCATATTAGATAAACACCTAAAATTTGACGAGCATGTTTTATCCTTAACAAAGCAGGCAGCATATAGAATTAGAATATCAATTAAAGTTCACAATTTTTTTTAATGTGAAGACACTCATCTCCCTCTACTACAAGGCGTAGTAGAGGAAGATTCACACGCATATTAATTATTGCATATCATCACGGGGAAACACGTATCCCATACATTTATCCCCACAACAGCATACCCAAAATCAAGCCATTTGAATCATTACACGTAGCAACTACACATCGGAAGCACCTTCATTGCTCAGATCTAACGGCATTTTACCGTTACAGAAACGAAATAATTACTCACTTGGAATACTTCTTTAAAAAATCTGTTAATGGAAAGCTCCCATTTCCTATAATTACTAACAGCCAGTATCCACATTCCACGTGTACCCGTTTCGCTTCTACCAACAGCTATTTACTACCAAGACCTATAACCAATTATGGTAAATTTACTACTAATTTTTCAGCCCCACTACTTTGGAACTCATTACCGTGTCATATTAAGATACTCTCTCATTTTTACACATTCAAATCAAACCTTCGTAAATTTTTGCACTCAATATAACAATTTGATCATTATCATTATATTAATAAGTGCTTTGTGTCATTAAATATTTTACAGCGTTAGCTAGTGACTAACTTAATATGGTGTCTTGCATGTTTGCATATAGCGCTTTATATTTAGATATCCTACTAATTTGTAATGGGAGGTCCCCTGTACCGTATGTTGACTGTGGGACCTCCCTCTGTATGTATGTATAATCCCCATGTGTCACATTATTATTATGCACAATAAAGCACTCTCCAAACAACAATTCCTTAATGTGGTTTTTGAAGGCGTTTCTAGTCATATTGAAATCAATGTTATCTTCTAGCTTATTTAGGATTTTTAGTACTTGGTACCTGGTTGTTTGTTTACCATAATTGGCCCTTGTGTTTGGTGTCTGTTTTCTAGTCTCATATTGTAAGGAACTTCATTAATGTTTTCGTGTATATATAGTGCATTCTTATGTAAGTACTGTAGTAGTTTAAAATCATAAACGTCATTAGCTTTAAGCATTCGGTATTTAAAAAATAATGGTAATGTGCTTAGTTCATAACATGGTCTCTGATAGTTTTCATAAATGCGCAATATCTTCTTTTGTATAATAATGAGCCTGTTGTAGTTAGCTTTTGTTGTGGTGCCCCATACCAATATGCCGTATGATAATATGGAGTAGAACAGTGAAATATATATGTTTTGTTTAAGCCAGATAGGTATTAAGTGTGCAATTTTATAGAAGCATCCAACAGATCAGGAGAGTTGGGCAGCTAAATTATTACCGTATTTACTTGCATAATGTTCACACATTTTTGTCAAAAAAAAATAGACACATATTCAGGGGTGCAATCATTATGCGGGTTAAATTTTCCATGAAAAGAGACATTTTCTTTTTTCATCCCACATTTGCTGCAGTATGACAAGCAGGCGGCTGTCGCTGTCAGTGCGGGATACCAAAACAACAATGGCGGCCAGCGGAGCAAGCCGAACGTGCCAAACCCGATTATTTTTCTTCTCGAGAATACATTACGCCCATTGAAACAGCTTCTTCCGTATCAGTAATGAAGAATATTGTCACAGTCGGTAATGTGGGAAGAAGAGGATGCTAATGGTGGCCTTGGAGACGAAGAAGAGTTTAGTGTTATTGCTGCTCTACGCTTGTTGGCTCAGCCATTAAAAGCCATCTGTGAATAGACGCATGCTTCTTCCTTCCCGTAACATCATTGGTGCAGATGCTGGTTAATGACTTGGGCAAGATGGAGCTCCGCAGCGGACGTAACCTGGCCGCCATGTCATCCGAAGGAGACAGTTCAACCACGGACCCGTCGTCGCCACCGACGGTCATCCTGGCCCTGCCTCGCGACCCTGGCATGTTTTCCAGGATTGACAATGTTGATGATGATGACTGGTTGCAGAATTAGGAACAGGTGGGATAACGCGCTTATGCTGGCTAATATAATATTCTACCTCAAGAAAACCGCGCGGGTCTGGTTCGAAACACACGAAGAAGCGATTATAAGTTGAGACCAGTGCAAACAGAAGCTTAGAGTTTGTTCGGCAAGCCCGTCGGCCGCCAACGTGCTGCGAAGAGGGACCTTGGGACCAGTGTACAGACGTGCACTGAATCTTACGTTGCGTATATTGAGGACGTCCTCGCCCTTTGCCGCAGAGTGGCTAACAATATGGCAGAGGCAGACAAGGTCAGACACATCTTAAAAGGCATCGCGGACAACCTGCTTGTTTACAAGAACATAACAGTGGTAAATGAGATCATTAATGAATGTCGCCGCTTTGAAGAAGCGAAGAGTTGCCGCATAGTTCAACAATTTACGCGTCTACCCAATACCGTAGCATTATCGACATGCGAAGACATTTGTCCACCGCGTGAGCCCCCCCCTGTGAAAACTTTGTACTATCGTTCGGCGAGAAATCCAAGCAGCGTCTCTTGCCATGCCAGTGACGCAGTGCTTTGACAATTCCCGGCCGCTTGTGCTTTTCATCCAGTCGGTCATTCACCAAGAACTTGCCAATGTGGGTCTTCTGTCCATCTGCTCCACCAGCCGTCCTGACTTTGCTTCGTCTGCTGCCTCTGCCCCTGCTCATGGGAGCCAATACGGTCCATATCCGAGCTATCGCAACCCGGCCGAATGGCGCACACATGACGATAGACCCATCTGCTTTTACTGTGGACGTGTGGGCCACATCTCTCGGCACTGTCGAAGTTTGTGGCCAGCCCACTCTTTCCCACCTACCGCCACTCCCCACTGAATCCTCGCACACCATCGCTCTCCACTGAGGTTGAAGACGCACCTGACAATACTCAAGCCACTGCAACTAGCCACTCGTCATCACCACATAGTCGCCGCTCCCGTTCGCCACAGCTGCGTCGCTTTCCATCCCCAGCTTATCGTCGCTGCTCTTCGATGGGAAACTAACTGGGGCAGCTTCTGGAGGTGACGCTGCTCTAGAACCCTGGCCTGAAATTCCTCTTCTGACCCTGCCTACTGATCGGAACCTTCTGGACGTGGACACGGATGGTTTGCCCGTTACAGTACTCATCGACACTGGAGCCCAAATTTCCATCATGAGTGCGGAGCTTCGAACGTAACTGATTCGTCTGCATCTGGGCTTGATAGACGCATACTAGTGTCGTCCGCGTATATCACAAATTTTATGGTATTATCAATATTAACAATGTCCTTAATATAGACTTTGAACAAAATGGGCCTAGTACGCTCCCTTGTGAGACGCCACTTACAGGGATACAGAATAAAAATCGAATATAGAAAAAGCCCCACAATTGCATTCCTAAGACGCGATTGCTATAGTATATAGTCATTATTCGGGTTACTTTTGAGCGGATGGCTTTATTTTTGACACTATGAGCGGCCACCGCGTCACTCGCAAAGCGCTCCCGACAACAAGCCGGCGGATCTGACGTCACACCTACCCTCAGCAGCCGCGGAGCGAACTGACCGGCTGCGCAGTTTTGTTTTCCTCGCGTTGTGCAGTGCAAAATGCAAAATTCTAGTCAGAGTGCTTGTATGAGCGGAGATTATGACTCCGCCTTGGATGAGCGGCCTACTGAACGACCACGAACGATAAAGGCATATGCCTACGATCAGTCCGCGTCGTCAAGCGAAATTGACGACGACCCACCGCAGCAGTCCCCCTCCGCGGTGCCGAGGGAGTCTGGACCAGCAAAGTGGTGTTTACACTGTGCACTCCATGTACACGCGTACGCTTCCAGAGATCAAGGGCGGCATCATAAGTGGAAACCAGATATAAACGCGGTTCCTGCGGCGCGGATCGCAAGCTCGCACCTGTCACAAATGAGTTAGCGAGACGAGAGGCGCACGCCTCATTGACAGTGCTGCATCCGTGGCGGTGCGCCCAGCATGATTCACTCACGCAAACGCTTTGCCATGTTTGGTTTCAACAGAGCGAGGACGCTTATGCCTCAGGCTATGTCAGGCGACGTAAGGAAATTACTCTGCATTCTGCGCAAAGCGGCTTGCTCCGCCCGCTTGGTTGTAAATGTTATGGGTAGCTGTTAGCGCGTAAAGCATGAAAGCTACCAATGCACAATACAGGTGCCGTGTGTACACACTACAAAAAAAACAAAAAGAACCCGTTGAAATCATTGAAGATATTGACGCATGTAGACCTCCCTATACCTACGCCATCGACGCAGGTGTGGCCGGCGACGTGAGCATAAGTCGGCTGCCGGCTCTCGCGTGGCAGGTGCTTGATACGCGCAAGTAGCTGTTATTGAGAATAGATGCGATGAAGCAACGGGTGAGGATTGAAGCCAGGCATGTGCAGTGACTGAAATGCGCCTCTGTAAGCAGGGGGCGTCTTGTTATTCACGGAGTGAACGAGTACATGCGCAGCGGTTTCAGCGTCCCGTTGTTTCATCGCAGCCGAGCACTCCTTCCCTTGGTGCAAACGAGATGGCGCCACCAGTCTCATGTCGGCAAATTTTTTTTCGTCAGCTGTCGCTTCAGACGATGCGGATTTCGATTCATTCTGGCAGAATTGGCCAAACATCTGGCTCAGAATGTCGTACAAACGACAAATTACGGTCAAACAGCACCTGTGCGCAAAACTACAGCGTGAACAAGCCAGCGGTTCACGGGAGAAGCATTCATGAGAGGTACGCGAGAAAAAGACTACCGCTGCCTGCCGTTTTCACATGCGCACAGCACACCCTCGGCATTCTGCGGCGTTGACACCGCTGCTCCACACATCAAACCACAAATCCACGAGATGAAAGACGAGAGGTTCTCGAACCGCCCACATGAGGAAGCGGTGCGAATAGGACGGTCGAACAAAAAAAGCGCGTTGCTGCAAATATCAACTCGCCCCTTCGCGCGCTCAGTATGAACGATCGCTCGCAATGGGCCTCGAGGTGGGTAAGCGTGACGTGATATCCGGTTTTGCCGGAGCTTTCGGAGGAGGCCGGTAGGTGCTATGATTTGAGAAATATTCACTAAAATAATTACTTTTCACTCACTTCTCCTCAGATAGAGTGTTGTTTTGGTCGCTCTCGGTGCGACAGCTATCACTGGAGACAGAAATCTCGGCGACAAATTTTTTATTCACTATCCCTTTAAGAAAGGTAAAAAGGATGACGTGTGAATACCTAAATAATTGGTCTTGTCAGCTTTGCATGCAATCCTATAAAAAACATTTCTCAATAATTCGAAAAGTCCATAATATTGGTTATTTAGAAGTTAATTTTCAATCGAGAGCCTCGAGGCGACCGTAATTTTTACATTAAAATGTGCAATTTTTCAACTGCCAAGACAGCCCTGTATACCACACTGGTGTCGCCATCACAGATGTCCGCAGCGCCACAGCTCATGAAACAGCAAGATTATACAGTTAATGCCAGCCGCACATTGGGTTTATTCCGCAGGTACAGTTAAACCTTGATACAACAAACTTCAATACAATGAAATTCTTGATATAAGGAAATATTTAACCATCTGTTTAGAACCTCAATATAATAAAGTGTGCTTGTATGCTATTTCAATATAATAAAATTTCACTGCTGCCGAAAAGGAACACTGAGACAATAGAAACTTCCGCCAACACGGATGGTCAAATGATTGAATTACAAGTGGTTGCTGCTTGCAAATGCACCTCTCAAATCATGTACTGCGCGACAAAGAGTGACCACCGAAGTGGAGTCATGTTCGTATAAAGTCCAAGTGCGATAAGATCCTATCGCGCGCAGCACACTGTGTGCTTTAGGTGTGAGTGAAAATGTGCAAGGGTGAGAGAAAAAAAGGTGATGGCTTCACAAGAGATGCCTTCCCGTGCGAGCAATGGGAAAGAGGGGGAGGGGAACGAGCTCGCCCTAACGTGATCAAGCGGGTGTGAGAGGGTGGGAGAAGTTCGCGCCTCTCTGTCTAGGCCGTGGCTGCGCATGGCTGTAAGCATGGCTGAGCACATATGCAGCTGCACACCCTGCTTTAGAGATAATCTGCCGCGTATGCAAAGAGTGGGCGTGCTGAGATGGCGTAGCACCATGTAAATTGTCTTACGGCACATTTACTATTAGAGGTTGTGTGCTCTCGAGTTTTGGAGACCCGCTGGAGCGAGAGGCAGACGAAGCGTTCGCTCCCCACTGCTAGCGCTTTTGGTGATAGCGTTGTTCCAATGCGGGTGACGGCATCAGCCCCAGGGGCAGAGTGCACGTGAAAGCGTGGCTGGCTTCACTTAACTCTTACCGCCGAGAAAATATCATTGATGTATGTGGCACGAAACCGTATCAGTCGTCGCCAGCTCCCAAATTCATCAAAATGAATTGTTTCCTCATTCAAATTTGCTTTCTTCAATTGCCCGACAATTGGGAAAATTCTGTGGCCCCTTCCCCTGTAAGAAAAATTTATCAGCGACTGTACTTATTTGCATAAAAGGTTGAATTTCAATAGAACGATATTTCTATATAACAAAGCAAATTGCCAATTTTAACTATTTTGTTACATCGAGGTTTAAGTGTAGTTCCGTGCTTCTGATTTTGGGTGTAGTCGCAACATTTTATAATGGCTACTTGCAGCTTCTACCGCACGCTTGACCTGGCGACGAAAGTTGGTCTTCAAAGAAGCTTATAAGTAAGGCCCGACCAAGCAAGACATTGCGCGAAAGTACAGCATAAAGACTAACATGCTGTGACGTCTGCAGCATGTGAGGCTTAATGCTGTGGTGCAACATTCTCTCTGAAGCTCCATCGCCAGCCGCAATACCGAGCGTTTCCGTCAATATATTAAGGAATGCAGTAAATAGCATCATCAGCAGCAGACTACCTTCAAGTCCACTGCAGGACGAAGGCCTCTCCCTGCGATCTCCAATTACCCCTGTCTTGCGTTAGCCAATTTCAACTTGCACCTGTAAATTTCACAATTTCATAGCCCCACCTAGTTTTACACTGTTCTTGACTGCACTTCTCTTCCCTTGACACCCATTCTGAAACTCTAATGGTCCACCAGTTATCTACACTACGCATTACATGGCATGCCCAGCTCCATTTTTTTCTCTTAATATCAACTAGAATATTGGCTATCCCGGTTTGCTCTCTCAGCCACACTGCTGCTCTCTTCCTCTTTTTTAATGTTATCCCTGACATTTTTCGTTCCATGCTCTTTCCATGGTCCTTCACTTGTTCTCGAGCTTCACTGTTGACCTCCAAGTTTCTGCCCCATATGTTAGCACTGGTAGAATGCAGTAAATATATGCACATAGTATTAAAAACTGTATACAGATAGTCAAGCTGGCTGACTAAACATGCATGCAGATGGCTGTGCCCCCGATCATTGTCTTCCTTCAGCATTGTCTTTTTCCTCCATCACTAAGCAACAATATTATTATTTAAATAAGGACAAGATATTCATTAAAATAAAAAGGATACTTCACCTACCTTGCATGTGTTTCACAGGCTCTGTAGAGTCCGTTGCTGTTGATGCCTCTTTCTGTGTCTGCTCAATATCTGCGCAAAATGTACACAAGGTTACATTTAAGCGCCCATGGGAAAAGCAAGCCAATGCATAGAACAGATGACAATACTTCCCCATAATATTTTCCCCATTCCAATGCTCCACCAGTCAAACAGAAATGGCACCAAGTTATAGGAGCATGAAGTATGGTGCACTGAAATTGGGCAGGGTGCTGTCCGGCGGTGAAAACCAGGCTCTTTTAGCAATGCCAGCCTGGGGGCGCTTGAGCACTCCATTCTACTGCAGCATTGTCTGTCACTGCAGCCTGGAGACATTACTGGTAAGCGGAGCCATAATGGTGCAACAAAGGGCTTTTGCGATCAGTGGTTATGGTTGTCGTGGAGGTGATGCATGTCCATGCGGAGCTCACCGATTGCTTGCTGTGGCTTTTCCTGACGCATTTGCACATTTGTGTGCAGTAAGCGCTGGGTTTGCAAGTGTGTGTGCATGCGTTTGTTTCTGTGTGCGTGCACTGCAGTTCCAGCATACCGATTAGCACAACTCCGGGCTTCTTCAGATGGGGCACACGGGCTGCATTTTTGCCCTTCGGTGCCCTCTTGCAGAGCAAAATGTGTAAACGATAGTGGCAACATTCGTCACACAGCATTATTGTTTTTTCCTCAGCAAAACCTGGCGACTGCATATCTGGCTGATGCAGCATGAAAGGGATCTTGTGCAACCCACCTGGCACAGTGCAGGTGCTCCTTCCAGGCTTCTCATCCTTGTATGTTTCAAAATACTTTGATAACAAAAACATATGCATGCTTACCAAACAGAACGAGCAGAAAAGTGTTTGTTTGTCTTCTGCAACCGAAACACTGAGATCAAGAACCCAGCATGATCTGTGAATGGAAACGTGCAAGCTTAGATAGCGTCTTGATGTATCGTAACAGTTTTATTATTTACTTTTGCACATTATAATAATTTCAATTGTATTTTGAGAGTGTTTTAGTTTATAAATGCAGAAATCTTTTCACTACATATATAAATTTCACCTGCTAGGCACACCGGTCGATTGCAGTTTCAAAATGTCACCGCGTCCAAATAAACAATAAACGTAAAATTGGAGCAAAAGTAGGGCAAGTTTGTTCCTCCGTGGTCATACTACAGATATAAAACATGAAGTTCCATAGTAGAGCCAGGTAGTTACATCACTTAGGTAGCTATACTTTAGAGGCTTTTCAGTGAGCATTTGTACTCTCTGAAGGGCGCTGTGCATGCAAAGAAACTACTTTTGTTCCTAATGCTCCATTTGTGCTTTTGATAAAGAATGCTTCATAACATGCTATGTAATGTTCAAAACTTGCTAACTTTAACAATACTGAGATGTGAACATCGTTTTATATTAATTGTGATAACGTTTATTCATTATTCAATAACTATTTGAAAAGTATTTGATATTCGATTCAATTTGCTTCCAGTACTATTCGATTTGTATTCAAATCAGTCCTAAAAGGCACCCTTCGCACACCCCTACTAGCAAATGCATCACGACTACACCATGCTAGTCCAACAAAATTGTAAGCATGACCTTGCCTGCTGAGGGATGAGCGTGTGCCATCTTTGGGGTCCGTGAGCCCAGATGCTTCCATTGCATCGATTAAACATCAGTTACTGGATCACAGTGATGGGCCTTGCTTTCTTCCTGTGCAATCAGTCGCTTGAAAAAATACTCCTGGTTTTCATTGCACATTGTCAAAAGAGCCTGGGAGTATTCAATTCATTCCTGCTTCTGGAAGGGCGTCAGCAGCCGGAGGACACAGCGAGCGGATGTCTTACATGTATGAAGACGGTCTTGAATGATTTTTTTCCTTGGAAGCTTGACATTTTAAGCTAGGTCTCGAATGTTGCAGGATGATTTTCTAGAACGGTTGGCATGTTGGTTAGTGCTAGATGGCGTGTCGATCGATAGCGGAGTGAGGTTACCATGCAATTGGAGTTGCTTCCACCAAGTCCAACCACGTTTGAATTGATGATGCCAGTTCTTTACAACATCATTATGGTGGTGAGTACTCCCCATCAACCTGTTTCATCTCAATGAACGCATCTCTCCGTGTGTGGCCTCTCAAGTAAAGGAAATTGATGGCTGCTCTGTGTTCCACTGGGTTCATTATCACACCTTGCACCTCCTCTGTGCCCGTAAAAGAGAGACCCTTATTAAATAAGTTAAGGGTTGCATATTGGCACGTAACCTATAGAGGCTTATATCACTACACGTGCAGTTTCAACATCCTGTGAGAAATGGAAGTGGGTCAGGGGGAATCTCTACTGAATGCCCCTCGTATTTTGCATAGTTACGTAGGAGTGGAATGGGCTATTGCTCCATAGCCAGTTGCCAAGCGTTTTGAAGTCCCAAGTGTACATTTTGGAGAAACATGGGAAAACATGGACAAGCAACAATGCATGCAAGACACTTTCAACTTGCATTTTAATTTATGTTGTTAGCCTTTGATTTCAAAAGGATGGAAAATTAATTATGCAAGTGTCGCGAACAAGATCTATCGCACAAGTGAGAAAGGTATACGGCAGCATAAAACATATAATATAACCAAATACAGTAGAGCCACATTTATAAGGCTCTTGGAAGACTACAAAAACGCAGCAATCATGGTGCTGTATAAACTAGAAATGAGCTAGAAGAATTCGGAAATGAGGGGCTTGGTTTTCAAATTGTAATGGTGAAAGTGTAGTGATGTAATGAAGCCAATAGACAATGAAACCAAGGAAAGCAAGGGGAAATTGGGTAAACTTTTAAACTTAAATGTACAAGTAATGATCAGGAGAGAAAAGAAAGTTCATAACTTTCTACACCCCATTCATTTTTCATGGTTTATCCTCTCTCGCAGCCAAATATTCCTTGCTTCGATTTGTAATAAATAAGCGGCCTGGCAGACACATATTTACATGAACAGATGTGCTTTTCACTTGCATTCTTACCTCCAGATTGTAGTGGTCGCCACATATCAGCTGACCAGTGCTGCCCTCTGGGCAGGTAAAGGTAAAGGTGGCCTGACAGGAATGCCATGTGACATGACGTCAGAAGTGGGATCTGTTTGAAAAACTTCCGTCTCTGAATGGCCGTCAATGACAGAATGCCCCTCGAAGAAAGCGGCCAATCGACTCAGTGGCTAGGCCTCGCTCTTCAGCCACCGGAAGCGTTTGACTTCTCTAACTCGCGAGTTGGTCTTCGTGGAAGTCTTGCTTTAAAGATTATGCCGCTGCTTCTGGACTACAGAAAGCTTCGCAAGACGTCCAAGTATGTACGCTTCTTACTGCATGGGCCCAGATGCTCGTCCGCTCCTGGAACCCTTTCACTCGACGCAGACTCGTTAGCGTCCTACGACGCTGTTGTCAAACGCTTCACCGAGCACTTTGTGCACCCTGCTAATGAACTCCACGAGTCCTCCTGCTTTCATAACCGCGTCCAACTATCTGGCGAAAGCATTGACACATTTTACGCCGAACTCTGCAAGTTAGTAAAACGATGCAACTACCCATCATCGGCAGTGGAAGAACGCTTGGTTCGCGACAGGTTCGTTGTTGGCTTGCAGGATGCGTGTCTCTCAGACCAGCTGTGCCGCTCCCCGAAGCTCTCTCTCAAAGAAGTTGGATGCAAGCTCGTCAGCCCGAAGACGCTGATAAGGAACGCTCACTTGCATAGGCTACTTTGCAAGCCGCAGTCAATATTGATGCGGCAAAAACTTCAAAGTTCACTTTGTGACAGTGTCTTGACGCCAAAACAGCTCGCTCAATGGACGCAAAGTCGGAACAACGGAGCTACCGCAAAGCCGCAGTTTGTCCCTTCTGTGGTCGCGCATTTCACGCGTGCTCAGAGTGCCCAGCACGGAACTTGGTCTGAAATTTTTCCGTTCGCTGAAGTGTGTGGTTCCACAAAGATGAAGCACGGCAGACTCAGTGCCATAGAGCTGCATGCTCTGGTGTCACCTGCCAAAGCCAAGTTCGTGGATGTCACAGCCAACAATTATCCAACTAAATTCAAAGTAGACTCAGGAGCTGAGGTTTCTGCAGTCCCAAGTGACTTGCCTGGAGTCCCGGCCGTGCTCAAAAACATTGATGCAGTCTTGACAGGACCCGGAACACAACCTCTTCATGTACAGGGCTGATATCTGGCACGTCTATTTTGGCAAGGGAAGACAAGCTCTCAGTATCTTTACATAATTGAATCCCTTTACTGGGTCTACTGGTTATCTAGGCCCTTGAGGTCGTCAAATTCCTTGGTGCTATGAACACTCCTGAGCCAACGCTTCATGCCGAACTGTTCCGTGGCCTCGGCACACTTCGAGATGAGTACACAATTCACTTGAAGCAAGACGCTGTACCATTCTCACTCAGTGCCCTCGACGGTTACGTATCCCGCTGCATGAAATCGTTCGGCAAGAACTGAAGAAACTTGAAGGCGATGGCGACATTTGTCGTATTCATAAACCAACTCCGTGGTGTGCCGGCTTGGTAGTGGTACCTAAGAAGAACGGAAATTACCATCTGTGTGTTGACCTCACTCGACTGAACCAGGTGGTTTTCAGAGAGCATCACATTCTGCCTACAGTTGAACAAGTACTTGGTCTTCTTGACGGTGCAGCTGTTTTTTGGAAGCTGGATGTGACTGCAGGCTTTCACCAAGTCAAATTGTCAGTAGATTCTCATGAACTGACAACTTTCATCACACCTTTCGGTCGCTATTGTTTCTGCCGACTGCCCTTCGGTATCATGTCTGCCTCGGAGTATTTTCAAAAACAAATGGCACAGATTCTCGAAGGTCAGAACGGCGTCGTTAATATGATTGATGATGTTTTTGTGTTTGGACATACCAAGCAGAAACATGATGCAAGGCTTGAGCAAGTGTTGACTCGTCTTGCATCTGCAGGTATCACTTTAAACCAAGAGAATTGTTGCTTTGGGGTCTCCGAATTTTCATTTCTAGGTGTCATTGTCTCAGCACCAGGCATCAAGACAGATCCTGGCAAGATTTAAGCAGTCCATGCAATGGCACCTCCCACAGACCTTGCAGGTGTCAGACATCTACTTGGGATGATAAATCATCTTGCCAGGTTTATACCACATGTCTTGGAAACTACTGCACCGATACACACTCTTCTAAATAAGAATACTAGCTGGACTTGGCAGCACGAACAGGAAGCAGCATTCACAAAAATCAAGGAACTTCTGACGTCCGACCACTGCTTGGCCAACTATCACCCATCTTATGCTACAACAGTCTCGGCTGATGCCAGCTCTTTTGGACTTCGAGCAGTCCTCTTGCAATCACAACCATGTGGTGAACGCAGGCCAGTAGCCTTTGCCTCAAAGTCAATGTCAGCAAGAAAAATCCTGCATAATTGCAGTGATGTGGATAGTGAATTCGCAAAATAGCATTGCCGTAAAATTATTTTCATTGCATGAGAGTTGTTTGAAATTGCTGGTTGGCCCCAAAACGACCTATTCTACGACAAATGATATAAAATACTTTTCTTTTAACTGCAATACAAATGCAAATACAGTAGAACCTCGTGGACACGATCCCATTGC
The DNA here is from genome assembly GCF_023375885.2 of Dermacentor andersoni. Classification (NCBI taxonomy): domain Eukaryota; kingdom Metazoa; phylum Arthropoda; class Arachnida; order Ixodida; family Ixodidae; genus Dermacentor; species Dermacentor andersoni. The sequence continues at coordinate 207,823,667 of NC_092816.1, read as the reverse complement.
GTACGATTTCCCAGCGTCAACGTTTGAGATCAAGAACACAAAGAATTACCCATTCAGTTACGCTTCTTTTTTGACAATCTTTTGGCAACAATCTTCAGTAAAACACGAAACTGGGATCGTATGATGCATTTTCCGGACACTAGATCCCATGTGAACAAGAAAAGGTCTGAGACATGCGTGATTGAGAGCAGTGTGCACCCACCACAACAGCCTTTTACCTGTGTTAACTACCCGTGTCCAGGCAAAACTGCTGTAACACACTCTGTTTTCTCTTCCAGTACCCACAAATCTCATCGCAGGTGATGAGATGTCATTTTCACAGCTATCGCCACCGCCAAACTATTGTGATAAGCATCTTCACCAACTGGTTTCACAGTGCATGTGGCATAGTGCCATTGGTAGCCTACTGCATGCTTTTAACAGGCAATAATTCAAAGACGCTGCCGTTCCCTGCTGCAGGCAGCATGAAACGAGTCATGTTTCGCTCTGGAGGCATCATACTCTGGCCTCAGCCACTAGCTCAATTTTGTTTTGGTTTCCGATCGCTGTCTTAAAACACTGTGCTATAGGAAAACAGCAAAGCACCTCTTGGGTTGCTTGGGCCCAACCAATTTGATGTGTGTTGGCGCAGCCAGAACGATTCTTGATTCTCATTGAGTGGGCACGTGAGAACTCCCCACCCAAATGCCCCGCCTGATGAATCTACTGACCCAGGCTGAACTGGAGAAGCGTGAACGGAAGCTGCAAAAATGACAATGCATTTTTCAGGGCTGCTTGAGCTCAGCCAGCTTGGTAGGCATTAGTATTTTGTGCTGTAATAATTTACACTGCGCTTTCCCTTCCTTAGATGTCAACTACATTTGAGCCTGTCAAATTATTTTGCAATTTCAGCTCAGATTTCTCTTGGTAAATACGCTCTTTCTCCCATTTTTTTTTTTTTTGCAGTACATATGGACAAGCTTCAGCATTTTTTTTTCTGGAATACAAATACTAATATTTTCATATGGAGTGTGCATCATTCTAGCATAACTGAAAAAGAAAGCACACCAAGCAGCTGCAAATGGCTGCTTCAAAACCCTCTGTCCTCCCTAGATCCCTAGGTGAGAAAAAACTGCCGTTCAACCTTCGTCCAATGGGAGCGTCTAAAGTCAACGTAGTCGACCCGCCTTTGAGGGGGAAGGTTCACATACTCACTTCTGCACTTTGGTTTCACTGAACACACTGAGGTGAGCAGGTCCTCGTAGGCAGGGGTTGACACGCTTGACCCAAACATGCGCCTCTTAATTCCAGAGCCGACCCTGTGGCTAGCCGCCACGTCTGTCAATTGACTGTGACGACTTCTGGGGCTTGTGAGAAAGCGCCGCAAAACACCCTTTTCCAGGAGTTCTCTTGCACCAAGTAAACCATGAAGGCGACAGCAAAGCAACTAACAATACTCAGTCCGCGGAACGTGGCTAGCCTTGTCGGCACCGCTGGGCTGTCCGAGGAGGTGCATTGTTGCCTCTACGAAGCGAGAAATTTTTACGAAAATTCATTAAAAAAAAACAATTTATTTTGTGTCCACTTTCATTATTCACTTTCTGCACACTTTTACCTGTAAATAAGCAACTTTCTTACATAGAAAGTCCAACTAAAAGTTTAGCTTGTTTTTTTCATTTGAAAGTTTGCTCTACAGCATAAAATGGGGGAAGCAGCTTATACATAAATAAGAGTTTACATGAAGGTGAGCAGCATGAATGGCAAGGGACAACAGAAGAAGATGAGTGCTGACTCACAGCTTGGAAAAAAAGCACCGGGTGCTCAGCATAGAAGAAAAATTGGACATCGTTTGGGCTATCGAATGTGGCACGAAGAAGTTGGCGCTGGCACATGCCAGGCATCTACTGTTGACTACGGTGTGTGGCTTTTGGAATGCGATGGAGTTGGTCGGCAATGCTGCTGTGACCGCGAGAAGATGTCGGCTATGAGGTTCGGCCTTTTGCCATCGTTGTCTCTGTTGTTGCCGAAGTGTCGCCTAACGACAGTGATGAGGACGACACGAAAAACGACAGCATGAGCAATTCAGGCCCAACAGTAGCAAGAACAGCACCCCGCAATGAAAAAGGCGCCCTGCGACTTCTGCAGCGCTGCTGCGCCCGTGCACGGAGAATATGCAACGCCAACGAGAAATCTGCCATGTGAGTGTTTGCTGAGAAGAGGGGGCAGGCTGAAAAAGGTGGCTAGCAGCTTCAGTAAGTTAGAGGCCACTGCTAGGTCACCACGGCTTCAAACGAAAATGAAAACAGCAGACTTTTGTCGCACTGAGTGAATAAATACTGCATGTTTCTGCCCTTTCATTGCACTCTCTCTGAGTTCGATTTTTGACAGGTAAGTGGGCGATCTCATGCTATTTTGGTTAAGAAGTACTACCGTTTAGTATGTACTTTTCCCAAGCTCCGACCCACTATGGTTTAATGAGGTTTCACTGTATGTACTATGTTGTTCGTGCCTTTCACTTTCATGTTAATATGTAACAACTTGCCTAGCTAGCTAGTCTACACATAAGATTTTGTTCTCCTTAACAAAGTCTAGCAGAAAACTAGCTATATACGGCGACCATATATGTATCACCACACCATAGCGCACTTGAACTGCAGGTTTCTTCAATTACCTGAGTCTGCCTCTTTGGCAGCAGCTACGAGCAAGGGAGCACTGGCAGCTTTGCTGTCATCGGGTGGCACTGGAGGCGGCTGGCTGCTGACAGGCGCCCTCCAGCGGCCACTGTACACAACAGCATTGGCGCCTTTGCCCAGTACTGCGCCCAGCTCCAGGTCACTTAGCTTGACTGGTGCCTTGTCTGGCACCTCAGCCACCACCTGCTGCTGGCTCATTGTCACGGCCAACTCCTGCATGTCCAGCCTCTTCTCTGTCAGTCAACATGAATGCACAACACTCATAGGCTATTTGAACCAGTGCTACAAACATGGAAGAATGAAACAAAACAGGAGAGGCTATGACACCTCTTTTTCTTTTTCAATGAGACACTAAGGAGAAACGATAAATCAATTTAGACTCAAAAAGAATACTTTGAAAACTACTTTTTTCTTTTTCGATAGCAGGTTGATTATCTGGAGAAAAAATGGTCAAAGTTACGTTTCTTTAATTTCATGCCAAAGCGCAACACCACTGCGTCAGTGTGACGTCCTAAATTTCAAGTATATTTCTTGTAGTTGGGCCACGTTGTCTCAGTTCTCTACCACGGTTGCGCTTTAAAACCACGGCGCTGCAAGTTTGCTTCAGAGACTTTCCTTTCCTTCCCACTTCTCGGCCCTTAAACTGGCTCTCTCAACTACTACACGCAGAGACAAAGCAACAGCGCGCGCATTAGATCCCATAGATGAGATGAATATTTACAATTATTATTAGGGTTATAATTATATTCGAGTGCTGATTGCCGTGCTATCGTTTGCTAACGAAGCTTTCCCTCAAGTCTAAATATTTTAAGGCAGTTTGTCGTGTGCGTATCATGGCCACGCACGCTTATATCGCCTTCCGTTTCTCTACCACGGGTGCGCTTTAAAACCACGGCGCTGTAATTTTGCTTCAGAGACTTTCCTTTCCTTCCTTCTTCTCCGCCCTTAAACTGGCTCTCTCAACTACTACACGCAGAGACAAAGCAACAGCGCGCGCATTAGATCCCATAGATGAGATGAATATTTACAATTATTATTAGGGTTATAATTATATTCGAGTGGTGATTGCCGTGCTATCGTTTGCTAACGAAGCTTTCCCTCAAGTCTAAATATTTTAAGGCAGTTTGTCGTGTGCGTATCATGGCCACGCAGTACGCTTATATCGCCTTCCGTTTCTCTACCACGGTTGCGCTTTAAAACCACGGCGCTGCAAGTTTGCTTCAGAGACTTTCCTTTCCTTCCCACTTCTCGGCCCTTAAACTGGCTCTCTTAACTACTACACACAGAACAAAGCAACAGCGCGCGCATTAGATCCCATTGATGAGATGAATATTTACAATTAGTATTAGGGTTATAATTATATTCGAGTGCTGATTGCCATGCTATCGTTTGCTAACGAAGCTTTCCCTCAAGTCTAAATATTTTAAGGCAGTTTGTCGTGTGCGTATCATGGCCACGCACGCTTATATCGCCTTCCGTTTCTCTACCACGGGTGCGCTTTAAAACCACGGCGCTGTATTTTTGCTTCAGAGACTTTCCTTTCCTTCCTTCTTCTCCGCCCTTAAACTGGCTCTCTTAACTACTACACACAGAACAAAGCAACAGCGCGCGCATTAGATCCCATAGATGAGATGAATATTTACAATTAGTATTAGGGTTATAATTATATTCGAGTGCTGATTGCTGTGCTATCGTTTGTTACCGAAGCTTTCCCTAAAGTCTAAATATTTTAAGGCAGTTTGTCGTGTGTGTATCATGGCTACGCACGCTTATATCGCATTCCGTTTCTCTACCACGGGTGCGCTTTAAAACCACGGCGCTGCAGTTTGTTGCTTTTCTTTCCTTTCTTCTTCTCCGCCCTTAGACTGGCTCTCTTAACTACTACACGCAGAGACAAAGCAACAGCGCGCGCATGCGATCCCATAGATGAGATGAATATATATATATATATATATATCTATATATATATAGAAAACTATCAGTCATAGCTCTCGTAGTATAGCCCTCTGGGCCGTTTCCTTTTTTTTTTTCTTTTGAAAGTAGTCCTATTAGGGTTATTATAATTACACGAAGGTATTCCGCCCTCGTCAGCAGCAGTCCTTGGTATAGTTATTCTGGCGGCTAGCTTCCCACGCTATGCGTGTCACCATCGCACCTGGTTAAGCTTTTCCTAGACGCTAGAGTTATGCTTTGTCCGCGCAACCTTGAGTGATCGGAAAGCGCGTTTTCCCCTCTTGGCCGGCGGAGAGGGGAGGCTTCGTTCCGGCCGCGAAGCTCTCCACATCTCTGTAAGGTGCCTTGTGGTGGTCTCGTGCTGACGATGCCCTCTCGGTGAGCGCATATTTCCCCCCTCATCTTTTAAGAGGTTCAATACATACAAGCATTTGTCTCGCAAACCAGATTTTTTTTCAAGGGAATTTTCCACGTCTCAGTAATTTCTCTCATCGTATTCGAGTGCTGATTGCCGTGTTATAGTTTGTTTACGAAGCTTTCCCTCAAGTCTAAATATTTTAAGGCAGTTTTCCTAGCCTCTAAAGCCGCTCGAGTTCGCTCTTCTCCTCGAGCGGCCATTTTTCCTAGAAAGTATGCCTTCCAACCACTCAAAAAACCGACTATCACAGACAACATGAGTCTCTTTCCACGTAAGTGTGAGGCTCGGAGCAGGAGCTGTGGCGCTTGTAAGTAGCCTGGGGCCTGACGAACCAACCGACTGAGCTATCTTTCCGGGCAACATCGAAGGGTCACGAGTTCAAATCACCTGTTATGTTCCTTTTTTTTTCGCCCCCTTTTCTTTCTTTTTTTTTCTTTCTTTTAATGTCTTTTCCTTTATTTTATCACTGTACGGGAACCCTCCTAAAAAAAAGAAAAAAGAAAGATATATATCTTCAAATATGTATGGCCTCACATACATGTGCAGGTCATAAATACCAGGTTCTCTAGCCGAATGCCAACCATGCGGTATAAGCGAGCTCAGATTGGTCCACCTTGACTGATCAAATAGGGCACCACTGTAGGTTAAATGAGGCGTACAACTCCTGCGGGACCCGCCGTGGTTGCTCAGTGGTTATGGTGTTAGACTGCTGAGCACGAGGTCGCGGGATCGGACCCCGACCACGGCGGCCGCATTTCGATGGGGGCGAAACGCGAAAACACCCGTGTACTTAGAATTAGGTGCACGTTAAAGAACCCCAGGTGGTCGAAATTTTCGGAGTCCTCCACTACGGCGTGCATAATCAGAAAGTGGTTTTGTCACGTAAAACCGCATAAATTAATCTTTAATTTAACTCCTACGGGGACGGTAGAGTATCCGTCTCCAGTGCAAGAGGACCGTGATTCAAATCCCGATGCCGCGCAATTCTCCACCGGAAAATACAAAAAAAAAAAAAAAAACAGTGTGTTGAGAAAATTGCACAAACAGGCCTGGAGTGTGGCCTGATCCCGGTGACCAGAACCGGTAACGCACTCTCTCACCAGAGCAGGATTGGCCACCCTGGTGCAGTACTTGGCCACAACCTCCTATATGAATACAACAATCGAACCCCGGCCCTCAGTCCCCAGCAGCCGCGAAGCAACTGACCACGGCGGCGGTCAGATCTGTGACGCTGCAGAGGGTGCTAAGAATACCTGGCTCCGGACAGGCCGCCATTGGAATCTGAACCTGGCAACGTTTAACGTTAGAACGCTATCTAGCGAGGCGAGTCTAGCAGTGTTATTGGAGGAATTAGAGGGTAGTAAATGGGATATAATAGGGCTCAGTGAGGTTAGGAGGACAAAAGAAGCATATACAGTGCTAAAAAGCGGGCATGTACTGTGTTACCGGGGCTTAGCGGAGAGACGAGAACTAGGAGTCGGATTCCTGATTAATAAGGAAATAGCTGGTAACATACAGGAATTCTATAGAATTAACGAGAGGGTGGCATGTCTTGTTGTGAAACTTAATAAGAGGTACAAAATGAAGGTTGTACAGGTCTACGCTCCTACATCTAGTCATGATGACCAGGAAGTCGAAAGCTTTTATGAAGACGTAGAATCGGCGATGGGTAAAGTCAAAACAAAATACACTATACTGATGGGCGACTTCAATGCCAGGGTAGGCAAGAAGCAGGCTGGAGACAAGTCAGTGGGGGAATATGGCATAGACTCTAGGAATAGCAGAGGAGAATTATTAGCAGAGTTTGCAGAACAGAATAATATGCGGATAATGAATACCTCTTTCCGCAAGCGGGTTAGTCGAAAGTGGACGCGGAGGAGCCCAAATGGTGAGACTAGAAATGAAATCGACTGCATACTCTGCGCGAACCCTGGCATCATTCAAGATGTAGACGTGCTCGGCAAGGTACGCTGCAGTGACCACAGGATGGTAAGAACTCGAATTAGCCTAGACTTGAGGAGGGAACGAAAGAAACTGGTACACAAGAAGCCAATCAATGAGTTAGCGGTAAGAGGGAAACTAGAGGAATTCCGGATCAAACTACAGAACAGGTATTCGGCTTTAACTCAGGAAGAGGACCTTAGTGTTGAAGCAATGAACGACAGTCTCATGGGCATCATTAAGGAGTGCGCAATAGAAGTCGGTGGTAACGCCGTTAGACAGGAAACCAGTAAGCTATCGCAGGAGACGAAAGATCTGATCAAGAAACGCCAATGTATGAAAGCCTCTAATCCTACAGCTAGAATAGAACTGGCAGAACTTTCTAAGTTAATCAACAAGCGTAAGACAGCGGACATCAGGAACTATAATATGGATAGAATTGAACAGGCTCTCAGGAACGGAGGAAGCCTAAAAACAGTGAAGAAGAAACTAGGAATAGGCAAGAATCAGATGTGTGCGTTAAGAGACAAAGCCGGCAATATCGTTACTAATATGGATGAGATAGTTCAAGTGGCTGAGGAGTTCTATAGAGATTTATACAGTACCAGTGGCACCCACGACGATAGTGGAAGAGAGAATAGCCTAGAGGAATTCGAAATCCCACAGGTAACGCCAGAAGAAGTAAAGAAAGCCTTAGGAGCTATGCAAAGGGGGAAGGCAGCTGGGGAGGATCAGGTAACAGCAGATTTGTTGAAGGATGGGGGTCAGATTGTTCTAGAGAAACTGGCCACCCTGTATACGCAATGCCTCATAACCTCGAGCGTACCGGAATCTTGGAAGAACGCTAACATAATCCTAATCCATAAGAAAGGGGACGCCAAAGACTTGAAAAATTATAGACCGATCAGCTTACTGTCCGTTGCCTACAAAGTATTTACTAAGGTAATCGCAAATAGAATCAGGAACACCTTAGACTTCTGTCAACCAAAGGACCAGGCAGGATTCCGTAAAGGCTACTCAACAATAGACCATATTCACACTATCAATCAAGTGATAGAGAAATGTGCAGAATATAACCAACCCTTATATATAGCTTTCATTGATTACGAGAAAGCGTTTGATTCAGTCGAAACCTCAGTAGTCATGGAGGCATTACGGAATCAGGGTGTAGATGAGCCATACGTAAAAATACTGGAAGATATCTATAGCGGCTCCACAGCCACCGTAGTCCACCACAAAGAAAGCAACAAAATCCCTATAAAGAAAGGCGTCAGACAGGGAGATACGATATCTCCAATGCTATTCACAGCATGTTTACAGGAGGTATTCAGAGGCCTGGAGTGGGAAGAATTGGGGATAAAAGTTGATGGAGAATACCTTAGCAACTTGCGATTCGCTGATGATATTGCCTTGCTTAGTAACTCAGGAGACCAATTGCAATGCATGCTCACTGACCTGGAGAGGCAAAGCAGAAGGGTGGGTCTGAAAATTAATCTGCAGAAAACTAAAGTATTGTTTAACAGTCTCGGAAGAGAACAACAGTTTACGATAGGTAGCGAAGCACTGGAAGTGGTAAGGGAATACATCTACTTAGGGCAGGTAGTGACCACGGATCCGGATCATGAGACTGAAATAACCAGAAGAATAAGAATGGGTTGGGGTGCGTTTGGCAGGCATTCTCAAATCATGAACAGCAGGTTGCCACTATCCCTCAAAAGGAAAGTGTACAACAGCTGTGTGTTACCAGTACTCACATATGGGGCAGAAACCTGGAGGCTTACGAAAAGGGTTCTGCTGAAATTGAGGACGACGCAACGAGCTATGGAAAGAAGAATGATGGGTGTAACGTTAAGGGATAAGAAAAGAGCAGATTGGGTGAGGCAACAAACGCGGGTAAATGACATCTTAGTTGAAATCAAGAAAAAGAAATGGGCATGGGCCGGACATGTAATGAGGAGGGAAGATAACCGATGGTCACTAAGAGTTACGGACTGGATTCGAAGGGAAGGGAAGCGTAGCAGGGGGCGGCAGAAAGTTAGGTGGGCGGATGACATTAAGACGTTTGCAGGGACAACATGGCCACAATTAGTACATGACCGGGGTAGTTGGAGAAGTATGGGAGAGGCCTTTGCCCTGCAGTGGGCGTAACTAGGCTGATGATGACGATGATGATGATGTCTCAGTAAAAGCTCCTGAAGCTTTCTATATTCAATCTTTGGCTCCTTTAGAACACAATGTAGTCTATATTTACCGATAAGGAATTAACTAGGCTTTAGCGGACACCATTAAAATCCATGACATCATAGTGAGCTGAAGCGGGAATTTCAAAGCAGCCGTTGCCACCCGTCATTCCTTTGTTGCATCCTTCCTGGCCTATCTTCTTCATGACATGAGTGTTGTTTTGGAGTCGCAGAAGGGTAATTTACTAATACAGAAGAGTGAACTGCTGGGCTAGTTGGTTATCCAACATAATAAACGAGTTTCGCGCTAAGACCACACACATAAGGAGTCAACGCGGGTGCCGGTGTTGTCTCCTTTCTTGTGTGTGGTCATGGCGCAAAACGCGTTTATTATATACTAATACAGAAGAAATCTTTTTTCGCTTTAGTGTCCCCTGAAGGCTAGATGAGAACATTGCTGGACCACGCTCCTTCTACTGTTTCTGTCGCACCCAGTCCCCAGGGCTTTCTTGTTTTTGCCTTGCCTCTGCAGCACTCGTGCACCATGCAAATGAGTTGGCATTGCTGAGTTGTCATGATTCAGCATCAAACAAAAAGTTTCGTAAACATATGCTCTCAGCGTTCCGCATATCATCATCATCATCATCATCATCATCATCATCAGCCTGGTTACGCCCACTGCAGGGCAAAGGCCTCTCCCATACTTCTCCAATTGCCCCGGTCATGTGCTAATTGTGGCCATGTTGACCCTCCAAACTTCCTAATCTCATCTGCCCACCTAACTTTCTGTCGCCCCCTGCTACGCTTCCCTTCCCTCGGAATCCAGTCCGTAACCCTCCGCACATCAACTCTGTGCACAATGCCAGACTAGGCATGGTTGCTATGACAATGTTGCTACCAGTCCCACTTACAAAAATTAGCTTTACCACACTTCTTACAGTGAAGCCAATGAGGCGGACAAGACGACTAGTGGCATAGTAGTGAACAAGGAACCCCTATGGGTTCTTATGGGTCTTTCTTTTCGTTGCACTTGGTCAGTGACTGCAAACCTTTTTCATTTTAAAACATCGCTGGGCACAGGATGCAGCTGCATGTATTGGAAGTTTTTCAAGTGCTATTGCTAGTTCTATCCATTGTTTGTTGTCACCAAACCTTGTGTAATCTGACTATGCGCAATGCAAATTAGGCAATAATTTCTCAAACGCAGGTGGGCACCAACAATAACGCTGGAACCTTCGCTGAGTCTTGTATAAAAGCCGATGTGTTTGACCCACTGATAAGATTTTCTATGATTGCAGACTTTGCTCACCGCTATCATGATGCCTGAGTGTTACTTGTTTTGCCGGGCACAAGTTCACCCAATAAAGGGCTAGTTACATGATTCAAAGTTGTTGCTACTGTGTTCTTCACCATCACTACAATGTAACAATATTCGAAATAAATGCAAGGTAAGCTGAACAGCATTCCACAAATGGCAGGCCGAACCTGATGCACTTGGGAGTCGAATGGGCCTGCCCACTCTTGATGGCATTCATGTGAGCAACCACCCTTTGAAGGTAATGTCCAGCACCGTTAGCCTCAAATAGAAGTCACATTTCACTCCACTGGTAAACAGGTAAATTCAGTATAAATGAATATACTTGTCATCAAGCTGCTTTAATGCATGCTATGTGATTTTCTTTATCAGTGCATATGACACTAACCCCATATAATGCATGTGTGCTAGTTCCAAATTCAGCCGATTTCATACAAATTTGCAGTTTCTGTAATAACAGAGTCAGGAGACTAAATGAAATACATAGACATTTTTGAACAAGCTGTACCATTAGACCTACACAATTAAAACTGCTTATGGAAAGCAAGAATTCGGGACCAGGATTGCACTTCGGCACCTCCCGTATGCACCTTGGCACCACCCGTGTTTTCACAGCTTGTGTGAAAATCACAATTTGAAAAATCAACATGATAGGGGCGAGCGACAAGTAGAACATGTGATGCTCGGCGTGAGCAATTCACAACACAGGAGGTTACGTTTGCTTGTACTCTGAACGTACTCTGAATGTTCCAGTGACAGTAGACTCAGTGTCTCGTTCCTTTGCCTTAGTTCCATCACATTTATGCGCAAGCCTCTCAGATGTTTAAAGCTTGAAATGCCCCTTAAGAAATGTAGAGTTTTTTAAGACGGAAGCTAAAAATGCTGGCTGACCATACAATTTTTCTCCCAGCTGCCATCTGCCCAAGCTGGAGCTTGCTTGGTGGTTTGGCTGTGTTTTGGGTGGATTTGACCTAGTTATTTTACTTATTTTTGTAGGACTTATCTAGTGATTGAAGCAGCACTGATGTCTAAAAGCTCTCCTGGGCAAGGGCCCAGCCCTTGGTCAGCCTCCCTTTCTCCTGATGATTTGCCTTTGCAATCTTTCTTCCGCAGTGGTGTTAGCAGCATCCCTGTCACACTGGTACCCTCGAGCAGTGGATTCATCTGACTGAACAACCCACAGGCTGTCCAGGCCGAGCTACAAGCCATGATGTGTCACTTCCAGATGATAAGTGTTGTCAAACAATTTGGAAGAGGTGGGATAGCTTATAGGTCATCAGATTCAACTTGTGTTGCAAACCTCCTAAAGTGTAAAACTTTCGCATCTGTCCCGGTGAGTGCGTTTATTCCTCCTTATCTAGCATGCACTAAAGGCATTGTCCAGGGCGTAGACGCTCGAATGCGCCCAACTGAGACTCTGGAGAAACTGTCTGATACTGATACAGCTAAGCGTACCTCATCTAGTCCTTGGTGTAACAGTGAATGCACACGAGTTTATCAAAGGAAAGCTGCTTGGAAAAAACCCCTACAAAATCAGAGCCCACAAAATTGGAAAGATTATCAATTTATTTCAGCAACCTTCAAACGTACCGTTAAACACGCAAAAGATGAGTACAATAAAAAACATTTCGATTATCTATCTAAATCCAAAAACATACATGCTTTATTTAATTACCTACGTTTTAGAAACAGACTCCCAATGAGCGTTAATGTAGACCCCATCGTCTATACCTCACGGGAAATGCAGGAGTCCTTAGAGCTATTGGCTAAAGGATTGGAGAGCCGGTTCGCAACGTGCCTTCAAACTTCTGTTTTTACTCCTGCATTCTCGGACTACAAAGAGATTCTATTTGGAAGTAGCACATGTCATGTTACGGTTGCCAACTACAGCGCTTGGCCCGGACGGAATAACAAATGCAATGTTAAAGATTTTCTTCCAAGAAGCTCCAAGTGAGCTTCTGAAGTTGCCAAACTACTCTATTAGTAATGCATGGATTCCACAAAAATGGAAGATTGCCAAAATTATTCCGTTACTTAAAAAGCAAGGGGCAGGGTATACAATTGACAACATCAGACCAGTTACGTCGACATCAGACATATCTTATTGAAAGAGGGCTTCATGGGCATGTAATAGAGTTTACTGATGAAAATCAATTGTGGAGTCATCGTCAAATTGCATTCAGATCTGGCTATTCAATATGGCACACGGCATGTAGACCTTCAAATTCGCATTCACATCGCCAGACAGAAAAAACAATATGCGGCTTTAGTTACCTTAGATGTATGTAAAGCCTATGACAGCATTGAACATACAATTTTAACAAATCGGTTACAGGGTCATTGCTTTCCAGGCTATATTGAAGCATGGGTGCATGAATTTTTAAGAGACAGAGAATTCTACTGTTTTTGAAGCGGCTATTCTTCTAGTAAAACCTTGTTAAACCGTATCCGCTTAAACAGTACTTTCGTTTTAAGAGTAGTAAAGTCAAATCCCCGACTCTGCGGTCATTGAACATAATGTGTTTTGTATCCGCATAAACCGTACCAGCTTATTGCATATGTATCGGTTAACACATAGTGTTTCCACATTTCGTCGCGCAATCATGGCAGTGTATCGTCCCCATCGGGCGGCCGGGGAGAACAACAAGCCTCAGAGATCAGAACAACGGCCTTCAAGCATCATGTGCATTTGCGCGTGAAGCCACATCAACATCAACATCATTTCAGCACCGTGCTGTGCCAGTGAGAGTTGTGGCGTGGTGCAAGCAAGGACCCACGTCATGCCAAAGCTTGGAAAAAAAATTATGCAGATCCCACGCACTGTGGGAATCAAGGTAAGCAAAGCTTTCTGTGCTGGATGCTTTGATCAACGATCAGCGGTGACATTGATGGCTAAAGCTTAATTTCTTCAACATTTAGGCTAACCCGAGAGTGGCGAGTTGATGTTAATTGTTACCCTGCGTGCACCACTGCTGTTTGTCTGCATAGTACACAGAACACACAGGGAGAAGTGTTTGCTTGAGGCGTTGTACCCCATATTTTATAACCTCTCAGAGGGTTGAGCGTTGTCATTTCTTCACATGGTACATCGCATTGTGGCGGAAGTACTAAATTTGAATTGGATTATGGGGCTGTATGTGCCAAAACCACACTTGGATTATAAGGCAAGCTGCAGTGGTGGACTCTGGATTAATTTTGACACCGTGATGTTCTTTAACACGTCCCGAAATCTAAGTGCATGTGCGTTTTCCATTTCGCCCCCGTCAAAATGCGGCTGCCGCGATTGGGATCAAATCCACGACCTCTAGGAATGCCATAGTCGCAAAGCTAAGGCGGCGGGCACACAAGGGTTGATGTGATGGTCGACCGCTTCCGTGGTGTCTCCTGGACCCTGCGGCGCGCTTTAATTAATGCGGCTCTGCTTCTGCATGCCCTGCATAAATTGCTCGCTTGACATATTTGCATGGCGTTTATTTTTCAGAAATAGCAACAACATACAGTACTGTACCTTGAACTTGAGCTTATGCTGTTCCCCCACAACCGCTGTCGTATAGTAGTGGGGTTTCCTTGCCTTCTCACGTCACCTCCCCCCTCTCTTGTACGAGAACTGCCTCTTCTCCTTCTCCTCTTTACACTTCTATCTGCGTCTCCTCTGGCCTCCCACGTTAGTAGAAAGGGAAGTGCTGCAGTTTCTACGGGGAGTCACGGATAATTACAGCTGTCAAGCAGCTAATGTGGCGACAGCCAAGGAGCTCCAGAGGGCATTGTGCACATTCGACGCGGTGGGGTGAAAACGAGTTTCTCCTGTCACCTTTCCTCTCTTACTCGCGCCTGTCGTATATATACACGCTCTGACCACCCTCCGACGTAACACGGTGTGCGCGACAACAGCAGCCCACAGCAGCAGCAGCAGTGGGAAAGTCGAAGGAAGAGGCAAAGAAAGCTTCGCTTGAAAAAAATGGTGAGTGCTCAACATAGAAGAAAAATTGCACATCGTTCGTGCTATTGAATGTGACACTAAGAAGTCGGCGCTCTCATGCGACAGGGATCTACTGTTGACTACGGTGCACGGCATTTGGAATGCGAAAAAGTTGCTCGGCAGCGCTGCTGCGACTGCGAAGAGATGTCGGCTACGAGGTTCGACTTTTCACCATCGTTGCCTCTGTTGTTGCCGAAGTGTTGGCTAGCAACAGTGATGAGGACGACACGGAAAGCGACAGCACAGGCGATTCAGGCCCGACAGTGACAGAAGCTGCGCATTACATCAGCCTCATGAATGAAATCGCCAGAACGAGAACAGCGCCCCGCAATGAAAAAGGCACCCCGCAATTCCTGCAATGCTACAGCGCCCGTTCACGGAGAATATGCAATGCCAACGAGGAATCTGCCATGAGAGCCTTTGCCGAGAAGAGGGGGCTGGCTGAAAAGCTTGCTCGCAGCTTCAGCAAGTTTGAGGCTGCTGTCGTCGCTGCTAGGCCACCACGGCATCAAACAAAAATAACACTTTTATAGTGCGAAGTGAATAAACACTGCATGTTTTCCCCCGTTTCCTTGCACTCTCTTGGAGTTCAGTTTTTTACAGGTAAGTGGGCGATCTCATGCTATTTTGGTTAAGCAGTACTACTGTTTACTACATACTTTTTCCGAGCTCCGGCCAACTACGGTATAATGAGGTTTCACTGTAAACACAAGCAAGCAAAAGGTGTGCCTCAGGGATGAGTACTTTAACCAGCATTATTTATTATCTTACTGAGCAGAATCCTCATTCACCTAGGTGTCAGTACCTATGTTTATGCTGATGACATTGCCCTTTTTTGGTATGGCTAGTGACATATACTCCCTTTACGACATTTTACCGTCGTATCTAAGGAAACTGGAAGGCTGGCTGGACAGCTTACACTTCAATCTGAATGCTAATAAATGCGCTATCTTTGTTTTTCACATTAAAGATGCAGTACACATATCACTTATCTATCATCTCGAAGATATCCCACAAGTAGAGTCACTCAAGTACCTTGGATTTACTTACAATGGAAATCTTAACTGGCGGCCGCATATTGAATATACTGCGACAAAAAGAGCTCGTACAATGGGCATGTTGGGCAAGTTGAGCAACTGAAGAACAGGTATGCAAAAAAAAAAATTGTTCTTGATAGTATATAAAATGTATGTTCGTCCGGTTTTAGAATTCGGCAGTGTTTTATTCTCAGGTGTTCCATAATACAAGCTTCGGCCACTAATTTTGTTAAAACGAGAGGCGCTACGTCTGTGTTTAGGCCTTCCAAAGTATGTTGCAATGCAACCTGGAAGAGAGAATCCCACCCATTTTATGCCGATTTCACCTTCTGACCGTTCAGACTTTCTTACGACTATATGAATCACCATTAAGCCGTCCTCAAATAATTTTCATATCCGATCCAGAATTATTATTTCCCATTCATTGACCCAGGTTTCATACACCACAGATTATATTTGTGCAATCATTACTTCAACCACCAAATGGACAAATGTGCAATGTCATTCCTAATAATACACATTCAAATTATCTGGAGATCAGGTTCGATGACATTTTCCCAAGTCACGCGAAACTACTACCTTACGGCATCTTAAACGTCATGTTACGTAACCACCTAAGCACCCTAGGAACAAACATTATGATTGCAACAGATGCATCACAGCGTGAGGAAAAGACTGGCATGGAACATTTTGTCCTGCACATGAGTGGTCTTTTTCTTTCAGAATGCCTGATTTTGTGCCTATTTTTCTGGCCGAGTTTTAGCAGTAATCCTAGCTTTACGTAAATTAGACCAAATGACTACAACAGCTGCTATTCTTACTGATTCCCTTTCTGTGTGCTCTTCCCTTACCGCTTCTAATGATTAACTCACGCTAAAACTCTTTCACTGGCTAGTGCCTCCCCATGTGCAGTGTGTTCATTTGATTTGGGTACCTGATCATAAAGGTTTGTTTTTTAATGAAACTGCCAATTCACTGGTAAAGACATCACTTTCCAGTCCTGTTCTTCTTATTCTATCAGTGACAGCACAGACCACGGTGGCTAGATTTCGGATGCGATTAATTAGAAAAGACTTATCAAACCTAGTTCTGACTGCTTCTCCAGATTATAAGCACCTGGCATTTCCCTGGCGTAGCGAATCCTGTAACACAAAGATGCTTGAGGTATCTCTCACCAAATTACGCTGCCGCATTGCCTCCCTGAATTTCTACTTACACAGGTTGGGTTTGGTTCCCTCCCCCCTCTGCTCATTTTGTAATGAGGAGGAGACAATAGATCACTTTCTTCTATCTTGTTGCCACTTTACTGCGAAAAGAAAAAGATTGTTGGAAATACCTTTTCGAAGAATTGGCCTGGACTTAACAGAACCTGCTATTCTTTCATTCGGGGCTCACACTTTGGGATTCAGCTACAGGGATGCTTGCTTTGCTGTCCAAACATTTCTTACAGAATCCAAACGAATGCCCTGCTAAATTCATTTTGTTTGTATTTTTAAATTAATTATGACTGATTCAACATGACTTTCTTCATTTTATTTTAATAGATAATTCTACACTATTCAATGCTAATTCCATAGATATGCAGAAATTTATGCTCCATATTAATTTGTAATAATCCACCCATGTCTTGGCCAATCCCCCGTCGTGGGTAGGAGCCACACACGTGTAGGCAACAACAACAACAGCTCAGTTGCTGCTCATCATTTCAGCGTAGAATTTTATTTCTCTTCTGTCGTCATAATGGGGAGGCTGGGATAAAAAAATTTTATTTACAATAGTATGAACCAATAACAGAGTTGATACGAGAATGTGCGTGCATACTTATTATCACAATAACTACCAATCAGGACAATAATAAATATGTCCGTAACCTTGTTCAAAATTCTGTGTCACCTCTGCGCCGTGTGCTAAACAGCTTCGCTGGTCCTCCACCTTCACAGAGTGGAATGGCTCATAATATTATTTTTTTTTTCACGCCCAAATACATATATATATATATATATTGTCGAACCTCGATATAACAAAGTTATACTTACAGCGAAAAACTTCGTTAAATCGTGAATTTGGTTAAGCGGAAGCTTTAGCTCGGGCTGAACTCCGACGCGGCCTATTCAAATACATGTAAAACGCAAAAACGTTTTTCTGAGATAACCCCTGGACTGATTTTAATGAAATTTGTTGCATTTGAGAGAGAAAGTTAAGTTCTAGTGACTGTTGGAAGCAGAATTTTGATTTAGGGCTTGAATATTGTTAAAAAGATTTTCAAATATTCGACCGCATGAAAAAAATAGAAGCACGAAGTTTACAATTTCATAGTTCTGTATCAAGAACAGATATCGCGGTTCTGTAAATGGCATCCATTAGATCATTCAAAGCGGACAAATTCGATGCGTCATTTTACATCTTACGTTAATTTGTTACGTTGGTTACAAGGGTTCTGCAAAAACTGTATTTCCATATTATTAAATTTTCTTATATTCGCATGTAACATACCAATTTTGTCCACTTTAGATGTACTATTAGCTGCAATTCACAGAATTGTATTATCATATTTCGTTCTTGAGTTACAGAGTTGTAAACTTGATAGTTTTGTATTTTGAAAATGTTAAATTTTTGCCAATTTTTAATAAAAAATTCGAAACCAACAGTCGCTAGATTTTAAGTTTTTTTTTTTAAGTGCAACAAACCTCGTCAGATTCAGTGCAGTGGTTGCCGAGAAAAACGAATTCTCCTTTTACATGCATTTAGATAGGAGCGCCCAAGCTAAAGCTTCCTCTTAACTTGAAGTTTTAAAGTTTCAACATTAAAAACAACTTAACAACTTCCCACAGAATTTCTGGCGGATGGTATCTTCTTAGTTAGCAGTGACAAAATGGAAGAAGTTCAGGCCATAATAGCATGGTTATGAGTGCCAGCGCATGCGGTGCTTATTGCGCAAAGAGCAATACATCGACATGGCTCATGGTATCCGAGATTTGCTTGTGTCACGCGGCGCCATAAATCTCGGATGCCATAATTAACCATGCTTAGTGCCCACAGCTGGCACCCACAAATTAAGAACAGTGTAAAACAATGCAGATGTTTGTCCTGAGCAAGAAAAAAAGGAGGAAAAAAAAAAAAGATATACGCACAAAGAAGTCACAGCTTTGCCAGGAAGGCGAAGCACTGATGGCAATAGCAAGGAGATAACTGCACGAAGTGACGTTCATAGTTTTATTGGTTCCTCATATTCTGCAATCGTGTTTGTTCAGTTCTGCAATATTCCTGTGCACAATAATCAATATCATTTTGCACTATCATTCTTGTTCTTCCGGTACCATTTTGTATTATTATTGTATTATGAAACTTATGTTGTACAATGCATCATCTGATATATGATTGATCTTTTTCATTTTTTCATTCGTGTTTTGTTAATTCTACTGCTGAACAATGTTATTGTTTTATGTCCTACCTGACAGGAGTTTCCCTTATAGCCTTTTCCTCTCGGACCTCCTTCTGTACCTTCATTTACGTATTATGCACAGTCGAATCCGACTATATCAAACCTGTTTACATCGAATTATGCTGTATATTGAACAATTTTTGAACACGGTATGGTTAAATGAGTATCGATCGCAAAAATTATGCTTACACGGAACAATAATAGCAGTCACTCCTGACATATCAAACATCAAACGGCGCAAAAGTGCCCCCAGAACTTGGCTTTCCCTCTCGGTGGCGAGTTGGCTCGCTGCTTTTCTCGTTCAATTTGTTTGCGCTTTGTGGGCCTTCACCCACAGTGTTGCCATGATGATAGCGCAAAGGGCCAGAATTTGCCTTTCACCATGAAGCTCGAAATCACAAATGAAGTTGAAGATGGTGAGAAATCAGATGTCACCGCAGCATACAAGATTCTGAGGAGCACTCTCAGCACAATCGTGAAGAATAAGGAGGAAATCAGGGCTACTGCGGACAAATGACCCGGTGTCCGCGTGCAAGTGGTTCATCCGAAACTACTTCAGACGTGCTGGCTTCCGTGTGCCCGGTGATGACTGAAAATTCTGATGAGTGCGACGAAGCCATTGACAGATCATTGTTTGACAATTTTGTGAGTGCGGATGACGGTGCCCGACCATGGGAGAGCCTGAAGCCTACATTCCCGACATCGTACTGAGCCCAAGTGAAAGCGAGCACCATGAGGAAAGCAAATTACGATACTTTGCCCACATCCTCCGAGGTGATTGGTGCATTCGCACTAGTCCGGCGCTTATGTGCAAATGTGGAAGGTTGAGGGCTCGGCTGCTCCGACTCTTTAAACAATGCGGAGAAGTGTGTGCTGTTGCAGGTAGCGAGCCCAAGCTGAAGATCCAGAACTATTTTATGCGAAACTAAGCTAGTTTCATCAATAAAATGCTTTTATAAATGGTATGTGCTTTTGAAACATCAAATTCTTTAGCAGGCTTACATCGAATTGCGCTCTATATCAAACTGATCAGCATATTTTTTTGTAAGTTCGATATAACTGGGTTCGACTGTATTATGCTAAAAGTTTATGATATGCACTTAGAGCAAATTTAGCTCAAGTGACATTTTGTTAAAGCTGGCCTTTAAGGCATGACATTGTGACCAGCAAAGTAGTGTTTAGTGACCACATGCATGTCGTTTGTAATCAAGCGATTAATTATGATACAATACCCAATAAATAAATGGTCAGCTCTTGTATATGTCTAAAGCACACAGACCTGTTAATTCAGACCTCCTGTTGCATACCGCTCCTTCAATAGCAATGCCTTGTCGACATTTCATGCTAGTATTGAAAGTATCGACTGGAGTGATGTGTCCAGTGACCAAAACCCTAACGTATCATATGATTGGTTCCTACAACATGTAAAGAACTGCTATGATGCTGCCTTCCCACTGCAATACTATAAAAGGCACAACAAGTCCAGGAAACCATGGATTAACAGAGATCTTTACAATAGAATTAGAGAACAAGATAAACTATACCATAACTTCATTAGACTAAGAGATATATCTCTATTATACTTGAATACAAAAAAATTCGCAACAAATTAAACTCAGATTTGAAGAGAGCTCGTATTCAATATTATCAGGTAAGATTTTCCGGAGTCTGCTATAATCCCAGAAAAGCTTGGAACTTGGCATGTCTGCTCATAGGGAAAACAAAGGCGAGCCTTCCTACGACACTAACCATTGACGGTGTTGAGTTCACTGAAGCCGACCTAGCGGACAAATTCAACAATCATTTCCTAACTTCTGGTGCAGCAGGTCAGACAAATAGTACAACAAATGACTGCCAACAATACATTTTTTCTTCCTGCTCGCAATCTATTTTCTTGACTCCTTGTAGTGAATTAGACATAGTTACATACCTGAAATCGTTAAATAAAAATACTGCCGCTGGCTATAATGATATTAAGGCTGACCCAATTAAACATGTTGCTGAATTACTATGCGGCCCACTTCAGCACATCTGCAATCAAGCTTTCGCCACGGGTACCTTTCCTGAAGGCATGAAGGTAGCCAGAGTAGTCGTCATTCACAAAGGTGGCTCTCATAATGACTTGAATAACTATCGGCCTATATATGTGCTACCTTTATTTTCTAATGTGCTAGAATATACATTAAAATCACGATTAATGAAGTTTATTGGCAACCACCAAACGCTTTCCAAGCAGCAATTTGGCTTTCGTGAAAAGATAAACCGAAATGGCGCTCTTAGATATTAAAGAAAAATTTGTTAATAATATTGATAATAAGCAATACATTCTTGGATTATTCCTAGACTTTAAAAAGGCATTCAATTCTATTAAGCATCCCATTTTGTTTCACAAACTCCCACACAACGGTGTTAGAGGTTTGGTATTAAACCTTATACGCATTTATCTATCCGACAGGGTGCAATTTACTAGCCTAAATGGTTACCATTCCCAATTACAGCCAATAAAATATGGCGTACCGCAAGGCTCGATCCTTGGACCATTATTCTTTATTCTTTATATAAATGCTCTTGTGAGCATACCGCGAACTCCTGACATAATTCTCTACGCAGACGACACAAGTATTTTTTTTTACAGGTAAACACTTATTTGAACTTGAAAAGGCAGCTAATAGATGGTTAACTAATCTATCAAACTGGTAGCATTGTAATCAACTTCAACTAAATGTAAAAAAGACTAAGTATATTATTTTCAAAAGCTGTAATAAGCCTGATGTCTATAGTAACTGTATTAGATTTAAAAATTGTGCTATCGAACGGGTTTCTACGTATGAGTTTCTAGGTGTCGTCCTTGAAGAAAACTTGAGCTGGACACCACATGTAAACAAGGTACAGGCAAATATGTGCAGGTCAATTTCTATATTGTATAATACCAGAACCTTGGTGCCAAAATGGTTAAAAGTACAGCTATACTATGCCCTTGTTCATTCACATATACACTATTGTCTACTAATCTGGGGTACAACTACAAAGACAAATTTAGATAGGTTAATAATCCTACAAAAAAGAGCTGCGCATCGCATAGAAGACCTTCAACGTAGTGACCACACTGCACCATACTTTTCCAAGCTAAACGTACTCACAACAGATCATCTATTCCAACTAAGGCTTGCTATGTATATACACATAGGGGAAATTCTGCATGACCCAAATACTCTGTTCACATTTTTGTCATCCGTCAACTCACAATATACCCTTAGGCATAACAGACTTAGAACACCTATGTTTAGAACCAAATATGGTACCCAGACACTCGCCCTACCTAGTGCCTCATTTCTTCAATAATAATCCAGAAATCGCTACTATGATTCAGGAATGCAGATCTGCTCATCCAAAAAGAAAAAGGTTAGGCATTATCTTTTGCTAAGTTCCTAATGGTACTTAACTGTCCTTGCGGTCTCGATAACTTTTTATTTTAGTTGTTTTTTCTTTCATTTTTTTTCCTATTTGCTATATAATGTTTCGTAACACTGATCAGTATTATTCGCTTGTTTAAATATTTCCATGTTCTCGCGCATTACTGATGATAGTATAAAGTGTAACAATCTTACTTCTTTGTATACTTGATTGCTTGCTGCATACATTTTGTTCTTTTTCTTGTTTCTTTGTTGCACTGTATTTTCATGATGTTCCACCCCGAGTAATGTACGGGTAGGGGGGCCTTTGTCAGGCAGTTGCATCTGCCTTTAGCCCCTACATTCCAGACAATATATTGTCTAAATAAAGCACTCATTCATTCATTCATTCATTCATTCATTCAATTGAAGCGGTATGAGCCTTCAAATAGAAGATGAAGCAGCGCGGGAAGCGGGGGGACAGAGGAAGAGAAGAAAGAAGGGAGGAATAAATGTAGACGAGATGGACGCCAGTTCCACAGCAATGCTTTGCGTCTACTGTGTCCTTTAACTAGGAACGCTACAATATTTTGGCGCAGCCGACAACTGACTCCAAAATGTGGGTGACATTTTTCCTCGAGGAGACCTCCGCAGAGAAGATCATCTTTTCGAGATACCAAGCTCAAGACAAACCAGCGGTGGAACTACCTCGCGAACTCAACTCAGCAGAACCCATGAACCTGGTTTTAGAGAAGGCTTCCATAGATATTGCTGAACTACGTCGGAAGGGTGCGGTGAAAGTGAACTTGCGTCTGGCGATCTTCGACGAATTAGTTCTTCAGCCAATGCGTCGAAAGGACTCTGGATCACGGTCTTCGACAGAAGAGGTGAGCCTCGTTTTGAAAGCTCTTCAGCTACAACAAGAACAGATGGCACAACAAAACCAACTGGTGACGTCACTTATAAGCTCTCTAAACGCTGAGAAGCCAGCGACTAATTTTGTAGAACCTGATGCGTTCGACGGCATGTCTTCAAGCCCAGAAAGTTGGCTTGAATTCTATGAATATGCCGCTGAGAAGAACAAATGGCACTCTAATGAGGACAAGATTACCAACATGCGTAGTTATTTAAGAGGTGTTGCACGGAAGTGGTACGATCTGCACATTATTGAAGATGTTGGCAACTCTTGGAACCAGTGGAAGGAAAAATTCTTGACGCCATTCCGAAGCAACCCAGTGCAAAGATGGGACGCCGCGCTTAATTTCAAATTCAAGCAGGGCTCCCCTGTCGAGTATTTCTTTGAACAACGCCGCCTTTTAAAGCTGGCTGAGCCTATGCTTCCTCCTTCTGCCATAGTAGCTCTAATAATGCACAGATTGGCCGTGAAAGTCCTGAAGCTAGTGCAAGCACGATCACCTAAAACTATATACGGGCTCCTGGAGTGCCTTCACGACATACCATCTACTTCAGAAGAAAATATAATCGTTGGCTCAAGCAGTCGCTTCAGACGGACTGGCGCGGATAGGTCAAGCCGTAATCCATGAGAACCGAGCCGCCTTGCAGGCAGTACAGAGAACTTGGGTTGGAGTGCACCCAGAGGTCGAGTGAATAACATCGACAACGACCCTGTCCCCCTGCTTTCAGACGCTCAAGAGTCTCCAACGACAAAAAACTAATAAACAAGGGTGATCAGTCCGACCCGATGACCACAACTGAGACTGTTTATTTAACTTGCTCTAGCCTACTTCACATTCCTGTCAAAGTGGGAAATAGACATATGATGGCTTTGGTTGACAGCGGTGCTTCTGTGTCTATAATAAATGCCAAGCTGGTAGATTCAAGTCACCTGCATAGTGGAAGAGTACTACGGGTGCAAGGTTACGATAGAAAAGTGACAATGCATAATCAGTGGGCCTCAGTAAACATCGAGTTCCAAGGTCATGAAATAGAGAATGAAGTACTGGTGATTGAGGGGGTGACGTACGACTTTCTGCTATCCAGACCAGATATAAAGAAACTAAAAATCAACGTATACTGGGACGATGCAGTTTCAGTGGAAGGACTATCAAGGGAAGAGACACGGCAAGATAGAAAAGATAACCTGCGAATTGTCAAGTGCGCGGAGGATATTGCAACGACCAACCCTGAACTGGTATGCATAGGAAGCTATCCACAAGCGATGAAGTCGCACAAGGTGCCTTTCGAACTAACTGACAAGACCGTCACCTGAAAATCACCTTATAACATGTCAAGAGAACGTAAGATATGGTTGAAGAAAGAATTGCACGAGATGCTAGACGCCGATATAATCCGGCCTTCGGTGTCACCCTTCGCTTCTCCCATAACTATTGCGCCGAAGGAAGATGGAACTTTCAGACTGTGCACAGATTACAGGGTTCTCAATCGCCAGACAGAACTTATACCATTTCCCATGCCGAAGATAGACACGATTATAGATGAGACAGGTGGTTGCCGGAGTTTTTCACACATTGACTTGTGCAAAGGTTTCTGGCAGATCCCACTAACCGAACAAACAAAAATGTACACTGCTTTTATCACGCCCTTCGATCTGTTCGAGTATAACCGGCTTCCTTTCGGCTGGAAAAACTCGCCAGCATGGTTCCAGAAGATTATGAACGAAGTCCTGAAGCCTTTCCTAGGTGTCTTTTGTAACGTGTACATAGACAATATTATCGTCTTCTCCAAAACAGAGGCTGAACATCAGGAACACCTTTCTCAGGTATTAAATGCCTTGAGCTTGGCACAACTCAAGGTTAATTTTAAGAAAAGTGCATTCTTTCAAAGAAAAGTTGTGTTTCTTGGAAGAGTATTTGATGGGACTACCAAAAGCACGAAACAAGAGTCCGTTGAGAGAATATCCCAACTGGTGAAACCATATGACGTCCACTCATTGCGTGTGTGTTTTTGGGATTAGCAGGACATTTCAGACCTTTCATAAAAGACTGCTATAAAAACAAGATGCCTCACGCGCCTAACGCACAAAGAAGTTCCATTTGAGTGGGATGAGGAATGTGAGAGAGTTTACCGTGATCTGGTGCACAGAATCTCTGCTGACCCTATTCTACGCATACCAGATTTCACTTTACCCTTTGAACTGAATACCGACGCCTCCCATTATGGAACAGGTGCAGTCTTGTACCAGAAATGTCCAGAAGCATCCGGCCGAGAAAAGCGTTATGTAGTAGGCTACTACAGCTACACCCTCAAGCCACCTGAAGTCAACTACACCACTACTGAAAAGGAAGCTCTTGCTGTCCTTAAAGCAATTCAGTACTTTCCTACATACCTAGAAGATGCGAAGGTTACTTTGTTCACGGATCACCAGGCACTCACTCATCTCTTGAATATGACCCAACATAAGGGACGTATCGCCAGATGGGTGAACTACTTGCAGCTGTTTGATTTCACCATCTCCCACAGACCTGGACCCCTTTTGACTGATGCAGATGCATTGTCTAGACTGATGATACAGGCCAACAAAGAACAATCGGAAGAAATCAATGAAGTAAAATTGTGGGAAGGCGCTGAACAATTAATTTTTATGGCAGGTTGCTATCAAATCCCGCCAACGCTGGTTCCCAGGGTGCTTTATTTGTACCACGATAGCCCAGAATCTGGAGGACACGACGGATTTTGGCGCACCTACAACAAACTAGTCAAGAGATTTACGTGGCCTCACATGAAAGAAGACGTCAATCAATACGTTCGTTCATGCCACATTTGTCAAGTCAACAAAGTAAAATATAAGAAGCCTACGGACGTCATGATAATGCCTTGCCACTCGAACGTGTCTTTTGAAGTTATACACCTGGATTTTGCTGAGCTAAATAAGAAACGAGAAGGAGTCCGAAAAACGCAAGCTTTTCTTCTGGCCATAGATGAGTGCACCAGGACAGTCGTGGCACGGGCAGGAAAAGAAGATGCGAATAGTGTCATCGCCCTCCTCCAACGGGATATGTTTAGGACAACCAGGAAGATCGTATGTGACAACGGTCCAGCGTTCAAGGGTGAAAAACTAGCAAGATGGGCTCGAGACCACAATATATGAATCAAATTCTGTGCGCCATACCATCCCGCGGCGAATGGGCTTGCAGAGCGTGCTATACGAGATGTGAAACAATACATCAGGATGCACGATAGTTTCCCTGGTGGATGGAAATGCTCTTTAGAAGCAGCTGTAAGACATCACAATCGCTCCTACACCAGTGGCTTGGGATGCAGCTCGCAGTTCGCTTCTTCAGGAGAGACCCCTATTCTTCAAGCGGACCGTGAACTGGGGCTGTTAGAAAATCTCAAGATCGTCGAGGAGAGGAAACAAAAATCACAGGAGGAGAGGTACCGTAAACGAATGAAAAAAATTTTGACAAGAGACATTGCTCCGATATCCCAGACATTCAAGTTACCTACCACATTCTAGTTAGGAAAGGAGTAAGAGAATCCAGTGCCAAATTTTATGGTCCTTACTCTGTGACAAAGACAGCCACTCTGAAAGGAATATTGAAGACTGTGTGGTACATTGGTGAACGGGGCTCAGTTGAATGTGCTTCGATTCAAGTATTCAAGTATTACGTTTTCAAGTATTACCCAATACTGCAGCATCAATATAAAACTGCACAATACTCAATGGTTTCTCAATGGTTTCATTACAAAAGTTTAACGGTTAAGTTGTTGCAATGGCCATTGGATTTAACTCCTTCAGGATTTATTAATGAATGAATTAGGTTCTTTGAAAATTTTGTTTCAACACAGTTCTTGCCTTGTCAGAATTATGAATAAGTCTGAGCTGCAGAAAAAATGAATATAGTAGGTCAGATATGAACACATCAATGACTTCAAGTCTAGCATACTTGATCCAGCCATTTGAGAAATACACTGTGAGCAAACACCCAGCCTTCTACTTTACAACTCGTTTAACTGCAATAGTTTGCACTTAATATTCGAACTTCTCATAAAAGTCCAATAAAAACGTTTCAAGATGTACGCTACAATGTGTGCAGCACAATGCATTCACACGTTTGCATTAGCTTCAGCGCACTAAGCTAGTGAAACTGGCCCCGATCTCTGCAACATACACGAAAGCGATGAGTGCCTACATGGTCTGGCCAATTTTGCTTCAGTGATGATGTTGCCTAACTACGCCTCTGAATCAGCCTCATCGCGATGAGTCCCAAACCTGACTTCCGCGACAGCGTCGCGACGAAATTGACGCTGCACGATCAAGAATATGCAGCTGGTGCAGCGTTCTTGAGCTGTCACGCAAAAACTAGCGTGAACCTCGCGGTGTGTCGACGAGGGCACCTGCGGTTTTAAGCACGGAACCGAAACTACGTCACGGGCAGTTGCGATCTGTGCTTGACAGCTAGGCAACTTACCCGCAGGGCGACGCAGACGCTCTCTAGCTCCTCTTCGCTAGTGACCAGCGACGGTTTGTTGATGAGACAGACGCCTGTGAGTCCCATCAGCGGCAGGCGAGCGCCGGCGAACAGCTGACGGGCGGCGTGTCTCCGCAGGTCGGCCGCTCGCGTGTGCTTCGCCCAGCGCTGGAGGTAACGGGATAGAACGGGCGGGCCCTGGCCCCGGCGGACGGCCACTCGACCACGGGGCCACAGGGTCCGCAGGGCGACGCGAAAGCGCACCATCATGTCGCTCACGTAGGCGCGCAGGTACTCGCCATTAGCGGTGACCGAGTAGCAGCGGCTCGACTTCTGCACCCAAGCGCTGCCCAAAGGCTTCCAGGCAGATAACAGCCTCATAGCGGGCGATTAAACGGCCGCGATCACCTCGAATGTCGCGTCGTTTGAGGCGTTCGTAGAACGACAATCCTCTTCTGCAGCTTCTACCACAGAACTTCTGCTACGACCTACGCAGACAATAACACGAAACCATCGCGAAGTGACCAAAACAGCGATGTTGGCGATGGCGATCCGCTGGTCGATAGCACATCTCGTCTTGGCATATTTTGGCGTGTGAAAACATTGGTGAAAATGATCTAGTCATGTGACTGCCTGCGAGCGAGCGCGTGCCATTCGAGTCGTTTGGCAATGAATGTATTCTAGGCACTATACTACTACTATGGTGTCTGGAACGGGGCAGTGTGTCGTCGGCATAGAATTTCTCACTAGTATGGTCGTCGGTACCGAAAAACGGCGGAAAAACAATGAGATACCTGGGAACGCATCTGCCATGACGCCACTAGGAGGGCGCTGCGATCGACCGGCGTGCCCAGCATGACCTACTGGAAGTTCAGTAGGTCGTGGTGCCCAGCGCGCTAAATTTAAACATGTTGTGCAAAAACTACGCATTTATAAACTAAAGCGCTCTCAAAACACAACCGAAATTCTTATAATTAAAAAAAAAAGACTAATACAAACTGTTAAGATACATCGATAACGCTGTGTATGCTTTCCCATTTCCGACCACAGATCATGCAGTGTTCCAGGTTGTCTGCTCAGCCAATGGCTCAGCGTTTCGGTTGCAGAAACAACACTCGTCTGCTCGTTCCGTTCGGTAGGCACGCATATGTTTTTAGTATTTCGAAAGACTCAAGGATGAAAAGCCCGGAAAGAGCACCTGCACTGTGCCTGGTCGGTTTCACGGGATTCTTTTCATTTTGTATCAGCCTGAAAAGCGGTCGCCAGGTTTCACCGCAGACAAAAAAAAAAAAACAAAACTGATCTAGTGACGACTACTGCCGCTAACGTTTACATATTTGGCTCCGTAAAAGGGCTCCGTAAAAGGGCGAAAAGGGGAAGAATACAGCCAATGTTTTGAATGTGCCCCATCTGAAGCAGCCCGGAGTAGTGTGATCGTTATGCAGGAACCTCGATCAATGCACACACACACACACACACACACGCACACACAGTACATTTGCAAACCCAGAGCTTGCCGTGCACATAAAGGATCTGCGAACGCGGCAGGAAAAAACCACACCAAGCAATCCGCGAGCTCCAAACGTACATGCATGACCTCCGCGACAACCATAACTGCAAATACCGGAGGCTCTGTGTTGCACGATTACTTTCCTCTTGCCAGCAATCACTTCAGGCTGCAGCGACAGATGGCGCTGCAGTAGATCAGCGTGCTGCAGGGTGATATGGGCTGGACTAGTTTTGAAGTGAGGGATGCTGGCAGTAAAATTGAGTATGAAGAACGGCTGAGGAATATGGAAGAAAATAAATGGGCTGGGAGAGTGTTCAGGTATCTGTACAGGAAAAACATTGATTCACAGTGGAGGAAAAGAACTAGGAAGCTTACCAGCAAGTATGCGGACTGTAGGGTGGACAACAGAGAAACAAAGAAGGTCAAGCGGAAAGTCAGAGAGGCTGAATTAATCTCATGGGTGGCGGCAATGGAAAAGAAACCTGCCATGAGTAACTACTTAAGAGGAAAAAACGAAATCAGGAAAGAAACCATTTATGATAACTCAAAGGGAAGCTCATTACTTTTCGAAGCGAGATCGGGATGCCTTAGAACACGCACCTATAAAGCGAGATATAAGAAGGAAGAAGAAGCATGTGCTTGCTGCGGTAAAGCTAGGGAAACTACGGAGCATGCTTTATTAGAATGTGAAGACGTCTACCCAGCGGTCCATTTAGGCACCACTGGTCTCCTTGAAGCCCTTGGGTTCAGAGGGAGCAGTGATAAAGCAAACATGTCCGCAATAGACATTAGTAAGAGTCGACTGGAGGATTGGTGGAAGAAAAGTAGGCAAACGACAAAAGACGGAGACGTCATCATCATCATCAGCCTAGTTATGCCCACTGCAGGGCAAAGGCCTCTCCCATACTTCTCCAACTACCCCGGTCATGTACTAATTGTGGCCATGTCGTCCCTGCAAACGTCTTAATGTGATCCGCCCACCTAACTGTCTGCAGCCCCATGCTACGCTTCCCATCCCTTGGAATCCAGTCCGTAACCCTTAATGACCATCGGTTATCTTCCCTCCTCATTACATGTCCGGCCCATGCCCATTTCTTTTTCTTGATTTCAACTAAGATGTCATTTACCCGTGTTTGTTCTCTCACCCAGTCTGCTCTTTTCTTATCCCTTAACGTTACACCCATCATTCTTCTTTCCATAGCTCGTTGCGTCGTCCTCAATTTCAGCAGAACCCTTTTCGTAAGCCTCCAGGTTTCTGCCCCATACGTGAGTACTGGTAACACACAGCTGTTATACACTTTCCTCTTGAGGGATTGTGGCAACTTGCTGTTCACGATTAGAGAATGCCTGCCAAACGCACCCCAGCCCATTCTTATTCTTCTGGTTATTTCAGTCTCATGATCCGGATCCGTGGTCACTATACCTGCCCTAAGTAGATGTATTCCCTTACCACTTCCAGTGCCTCGCTACCTACCGTAAACTGCTGTTCTCTTCCGAGAGTGTTAAACATTACTTTAGTTTTCCGCAGATTAATTTTCAGACCCACCCCTCTGCTTTGCCTCCCCAGGTCAGTGAGCATGCATTGCAATTGGTCTCCTGAGTTACTAAGCAAGGCAATATCATCAGCGAATCGCAAGTTGCTAAGGTATTCTCCATCAACTTTTATCCCCAATTCTTCCCACTCCAGGTCTCCGAATACCTCCTGTAAACATGCTGTGAATAGCATTGGAGAGATCGTATCTCCCTGTCTGAGGCCTTTCTTTATTGGGATTTTGTTGCTTTCTTTGTGGAGGACTACGGTGGCTGTGGAGCCGCTATAGATATCTTCCAGTATTTTTACATATGGCTCATCTACACCCTGATTCCGTAATGCCTTCATGACTGCTGAGGTTTCGACTGAATCAAACGCTCTTTCGTAATCAATGTAGGCTATATATAAGGGTTGGTTATATTCCGCACATTTCTCTATCACCTGATTGATAGTGTGAATATGGTCTATTGTTGAGTAGCCTTTACGGAATGCTGCCTGGTCCTTTGGTTGACAGAAGTCTAAGGTATTCCTGATTCTATTTGCGATTACCTTAGTAAATACTTTGTAGGCAACGGACAGTAAGCTGATAGGTCTATAATTTTTCAAGTCTTTGGCGTCCCCTTTCTTATGGATTAGGATTATGTTAGCGTTCTTCCAAGATTCCGGTACGTTCGAGGTTATGAGGCATTGTGTATATAGGGTGGCCAGTCTTTCTAGGACAGTGTTCCCACCATCCTTCAACAAATCTGCTG
This sequence comes from Dermacentor andersoni, assembly GCF_023375885.2. NCBI lineage: Eukaryota > Metazoa > Arthropoda > Arachnida > Ixodida > Ixodidae > Dermacentor > Dermacentor andersoni. The sequence goes on along the minus strand of NC_092816.1, from coordinate 207,792,152 downwards.
TTACCTGATCCTCCCCAGCTGCCTTCCCCCTTTGCATAGCTCCCAATGCGTTCTTTACTTCTTCCGGCGTTACTTGTGGGATTTCAAGCTCCTCTAGACTATTCTCTCTCACCTTATCGTCGTGGGTGTTACTGGTACTGTATAAATCTCTATAGGACTTCTCAGCCACTTGAACTATCTCATCCATATTAGTAACGATATTGCCGGCTTTGTATCTGTACGGAGACGTACAAAAGCACAGTTCGCAATAGGGGATCAGAAAATTTGGGCGTGGTAGTTCAGTTTTTTTTTCTTTTTCCATTGTTTAACCGAGGTAGGATATTAAGCAGTATAGTAGCAAGAGTTTGGTGGCGCAACCCACCGCCCCGTTCCAAAGCGGACGCTCATAATATCCATCCACCTATCCATCCATTCATCGGGCTCGTTTTCGAGCCCGATGAATGGATTCAGAGGCGCGTTTTCGCCGAAGCGCAGCAGCAGAAAGTGGACCTGGAAAAGCCCTAATGGTGAAACAAGAAATGAAATTGCCTTCATACTTTCTGCTTATCCCAGCATAGTGCAGGATGTAGAAGTGATAGGTAGGGTAAAATGCAGTGATCATAGGTTAGTGAGGGCAATGATTCACCTCAATTTGAACAGAGAAAGAGCAAAATTGGTCAAGAAAAAACAGGTCAACCTTGAGGCAGTAAGGGTAAAAACAGACAAATTCAGGCTGGTACTCGCAAACAAATATACAGCCTTAGAATAGAGAGATTATGATGACATAGAGCTAATGAATGAAACCGTAACTGTGGCTTCCGAGGCAGCAATTGAAGTGGGAAGCAAGGCGCAAAGGCAACCAGTAGGCAAGCTCTCCCAAGTAACAAAGGACCTAATAAAGAAACAACAAAGAATGAAAGTGTCCAACTCAAGAGATAAGATAGAATTCGTGGAACTGTCAAAACTGATCAACAAAGCGAAAGTAAGTGATATTAGAAACTATAACGTGAGAAAGACTGAAGAAGCCGTAAAAGATGGACGCAGCCTGAAATCAGTGAGAAAGAAACTTGGCATAGGATCAACCAAGATGTATGCACTGAAAGATAAGCAGGGTAATATCATCAGCAATCTCGAAGATATGGTGAAATAAGCGGAATGATTCTATACTGACCTGTACAATAACCAGAGGAGTCAGGGTACCTACATTAGAAACAGTAATGGGGAGGATACAGAAACTCCTCCTATAACTAGCGATGAGGTCAAAGGGGCCTTGCAAGGCATGAAATGAGGAAGAGCGGCAGGAGAAGATGGAATAACATTCGATTTCATCAAAGATGGAGGAGACATAATGCTTGAAAAACTGGCGGCTCTTTATACAAAGTGTCTGTCGACTGCAAGAGTCCCAGAAAACTGGAAGAATGCAAACATTACACTAATCCACAAAAAGGGAGACGTTAAAGAATTGAAAAATTATAGGCCCAGTACCTTACTCCCAGTATTATATAAAATATTTACCAAAATACTCTCCAATAGAATAAGGGCAACACTGGACTTTAGTAAACCAAGGGAACAGGCCGGCTTCAAGAAGGGATGCTCTACAATGGATCACATCCATGTCAACAATCAAGTTATCGAGAAATCCGCAGAGTACAATAAGCCTCTCTTACGGCTTTCATATATTGCGAAAAGACATTTGATTCAGTAGAGATACCAGCAGTCACAGAGGCATTATGTAATCAAGGAGTACAGAACGCTCACGTAATACCTTGGCAAATATCTACAGAGGTTGTACAGCTACCTTAATTCTACACAAGAAAAGTAGGAAGATACCTATAATGAAAGGGGTCAGACAGGGAGACACATTCTCTCCAATGCCATCCGCTGCGTGGTTGGAAGAAATATTCAAGCTATTAAACTGGGAAGGCTTAGGCGTAGGGATCGACGGCAAATATCTCAACAACACGTAAAGGGGCAAGTTCTGTTGCCGGACAGGTCGTTATATGGGACACTTTGAACGTAATTGTGACTTGTAAGGCCGGGATGATAGCAGCGCCTGTGGAGCTGGTGGCTGAGACAGATAAATAGGTATAAATGTGCGTTCTTTGTTAATATGCCTCGTTCACTAATGACAGTATGAACTGACGTAGAGCCACTGTTGATTGACGGGTCGTCTTCGCAATTCCCGGAATCTTGAGGCGTACTTGTGGCTGTCGTAGGCATCGGAGGGGTGCACAGTGGTCTTGCTGCTAGTGTAAGGACGGACGGAAGGTATCCTTGGTGCGTCGCAACAAGTATGGAAAACGATGTGGTTGGAGGTCTTTGTCCTGGAAAAGCAGCAATATAGTGACTGGGTACGTGACACAGATGTCGAATGTGTGCTCTAAGGTTGTCAATCGTTATATATCTTGAAACCAAGTAGCCTCTAGCAATGATGATTGTGGTACCATCGTGGAAACCCAAGACGTTTCCGTAGAGCCTGGCCTTGCAAACTTTCGAGGGTACGAATGTTTGTTTTACATGTGTTCGCCAAAATCCACAAGCTGTACCGTAAAACGCCCAGAAACAGTGCTCTGTACAGCTGCAGCATGGACGGCACCGACGTGCCCCGGGTTTTTCCGCACAGGAAACTCATTATATGTGCAATAGAAATTAATCTCCGCTTCAGGAAGATGCAGCGGGGGCCCCATGAAAGCTCCCTGTGAATAAACACACCTAAGAAGCGGTGAGACTTCTTGTATTTGATACCCTGGTTATTGAGAGAAACAGGGTATGGTGCCGTGGGTTTGCGCATAAAAGCCATTAACGCGCATATTTCGATGGACACACCAATCCCCGTATTCAGAAATGCACCTTAACTTGAAGCTCCTGCTTGACTTGATATAAATCACGCCTGTCAAGCGTGGGCTTCAAGTTAAGATGCATTTCTGAATACGGTGGTAAGGCCTTGTTTGCGGAGATACGAACAAGTTCGGGTGGCTGCCCACTGAATTCTTGCGCGCACTTGAAGACGAGTCACCGCAGAAGACCAAAGACAAATATCATCAGCGTACATTGGCAGGTGAATTGTCGTGGGTAATATTTCAGCAAAGACAACCATAGTTAGGGCAAAGAGAATAGGGCTCAATACTCCGCCCTGTGGGATATGCCACCATGACAACAACAAAACGACAAAGAGACGGTTAGCTAGGTCTTGGAGACAGTGTTCTTATTCAACACCGCGAAATTGATACAAAACTAATACAAATTATACGAAGCTGATAAATGGAGCACTGTAAACATACTGACCACACACAAACCATGGTGGGCATTGAGCGCACCGTACGAGCGCACCGCACATGAAACGTTGCGCTAAGGCGAGTAGTTTAACGACCACTTAGCGAATTACATTTGTTAGTCCGCACATTCATGCACTTATAACGTGATATGTTGATGAAGCTGCAGCCGACAATTCTGCGGCACTAATGAGTTCGGGCTGCTGGTTACCGGAGCATTCTTTACCATTTACGCCTAATCAAGCCGGTGGAAAGAGAGGGTTTTCGGACATATATGGCACCCCCCTCCGCCACCTGGCAACTGGCACCCGGAGTCCACGACCCTCCGCCCCCCACCCGTTACTGCGCCACTGGTGATACAACCAGACAAGCTACAGGAGGACAACTGCCTACCACCCGCAGACGAATGGCTTAACGGATCGGCTGAACAGGACCCTCGCCGACATGCTAGCAATGTACGCCGACCTCGAGCACAAGACGTGGGCTGCCGTCCTGCCGCACGTAACCTTCGCTTACAACACAACGGTGCAAGAAACGCCACGCCGTTCAAGCTGGCTTACGGCACGAACCCGACGACGACTGTCGACGCCACGCTGCCGCGCGTCACCGACAAAGAGAATCTTGACATCACCACTTATGTCTAGCGCGCCGCGTACCCTGTCAGCTCGACCGCCTGCGCATCAAGAATCAGCAGAGGACCGACAGCCATCACTACAACCTCCGACGACGCTACGTCGAGTACCAGCCCGGTGACCATGTTTGGGTTTGGACCCCAATACCCCGATGCGGACATAGCAATAAACTTTTGCGACGCTATTTCGGACCTTACAAAATCATCCGAGGCATTGGCGCACTGGACTATGGAGGTTGTGCCAGGCGGCATTTCGAAATCACAGCCGCGCCGCTCACGGCCTGAAATAATCCAAGTTGTGCGCCTTGGGCCCTCCTACCAACACTAACTCTGGGACTTTGTTTCTCTGTTTGCTTGTTATTTCTCTTCACTGCATGAGCTTTAGTTTTTGTGCTCGTGATTGTTGCATCGGGACGGTGCTTTTTAAAAGGAGGCCATTGACACGTGTGCTTATCCTTTTCTCGGGGGCCGCATTTCACCCGCCAGCTTATCGCTGACGCGCCTGCATGTATGGGAAGTTTCTCGAATGTTATCGATGGTTCTATCCGGTGTCTGCTGCCATTAAGGCTTGTGTAATCTGACTGTATGCGCGACGCGAATCGTGTAGTACTTTCTGGAACATACGCGGGCACCAGCGATTACTGTGGACACTTCGATGACTCATATATAAAAGCCGACGCGCTTGACCGGCAGATCAGATTTTCGATGATCGCTGACTGTGTTCGACGCTATCGCTGTGCTTTGAATGTAGCCTCTTTTTCTGGGCACATGTTCGCCCAATAAGGAGTTAGTTTCGTCATTTACAGTTTTTCTGCTGTGTTCTTGACTGTAACTACCACGTGAAAATATTGACACCTCGACGCCCTCGCGCGACTGCATCGTGCGGCTGCTTGCTTATGCGCACAACTCTTGTTACGCTTAAGACTATTTCACGAAGGCTCATAATGGACCCGAGAGATGCATTCGCTTTCTCACCCATTGCATTTTTTCGCCACGTCCCCCCAAGCCATGAATGTTTTAAGCTTTGACTAAATATTTATTTTAACATTGCAAATACCGTATCTGGAACTCTTAGCTTGTGGGAACTACGTCCGCACCGAATGCCTTTTATTCTGGTTATATTCTGAGCACGTGCTGTGGCATCGGCGCCCTTGTATGGGCGGTGAAATTCCGACCAGCAATTGGCCTAGTGACCTGGCTAGAATTTTTTTTCCTGCAGAGGGAGCACGCGGCACCACTTAGAACAAGCAAATGACCGGGAAGAGGGACCTACCCCGAGAACGGATTTGAAAGTTTTCAAAGTGTTTACTTCATATTTACAGTACATCGTGCATAGTATAATTACAGAAAGAGGCCCAAAAGTCGAAACTGCGAATAACGCCTCCTTCAACTACATAAACATGGTATATTAAAGAAGGGCATGCTGTGAAACGTATACATGCTTTATATTAAGCTATATATATGGGGCATGGGTGAAAGAACGAAGGAAAGCTCTCTGCAGAAAAAAAAGATAAAAATCACTGACGATCACGATACTCCCTGATGAAAAATTTGAGCCCAGCTCTATGGTCATATTCAAGTGGACAATCAGTCTGGTGAGGTAGGTACTCCGCGAACGGAGCGAAGTGTGGCGCCTGGCTAATCTGGGGATCACGAGTCAGCGCATGGTGTAGGAGTTGTCGGACGATCTCGCCGCTGCCACCAGTTGTAAGGGTTGTAGGTCGTAGGGAGGAACTTGGGGGGGGGGAACAGGACTAGGCGAGCAGAATTTATTTACATATATTTACATTAGAACAAGATACATTCGACAGCCTAGCGTGACTCCCAAATGGAGCACGCAAGACGAAGCATACAGCATACTGTAGGGGTTGAGGGACGGACTTCGGGATGAAAACAAAACTTCGGAGGGTTTATTTTACATTATATACAGAGAGGTGAGAGTCAAGTAACAGTCGTACAGTCATTACGGGCCGGCAGCAACTCGGACGCTGCGACCCGCGGCAAGAAGTTCGAGAGAGGTGAATCCGGGAATGCTCTGGTCTCTTTGGAATGCTTCTTTTTAAACCCTTCGAGCACTGGAAGTCGCGTCATGTTCGGCCAATGGGAGAGCCCGCTCCGATGACGCCCCCTTCGGCCAATGGTAGGCTCCCGTGCGGTGATGTCACACCCGGCGGCTCCCCGCGGTCTTGCCTTGCGGACTTCCGCACCGTCTGGTTGTCACGGCGAATTACCGCCGTCAGGCCGACCCGGTACAATAGCGCCGTCTTGGTCCGGGACCCACTTCCAACAGTGCCGGGCTATCCCCTCGCTTTTCTGGAAGAGTCAAGCAGTGAATAGCGACCGCGGAGCACATGAAGTGGGGGCCGCCAACTTGTTTGCACCTGTCGTGCCTCAGGAATGTGTCATCCATGCTTCTGCATTCCTTACGTAGCAGTGGCGCGATTCGATGTGGTCTGGGGAACTCGAAGTAGGCTCAGGAAACAGCCCCATATCTAACAATACGAGTACGAAGCTCCAAACACACTGCTTCCGAGCACGATCACACAGCTCACGATCACGAGCACACAGCTCACGAGCACACTATAGCAGCGACAAACAGCTGCTTATAAACACTCCGTGCTCCCTAGATCCCTAGGTGAGGGAAAAACGTTCGACCAGACATCGTAGCCGAGCCGCCTCTGAGCGGGAGGGTTACACACACACGTACGCACTGGTTTCACTGCCCCCACCGAGGTGAGACAGGCTTCGCAGAACTCGGGACTTACGTCTTGAAAGGTGCGTAGGATGGTGCCGCCAACTACGTTCCCTCGAGAACTCCCCCGCTCATGGCAGACCAGATCGGCGGTGGCGTGTTCAGTAACAAAGCCTGGTTCGTCGAACTCATCTCGGCAATCCCGCGACGAAGAGTCGCGGACGCGGCGTATTGTCCTCTGCACACAGTAGACTCAGTGGCGCCATTTGGCTAGAGGATGACGGTGGCTTCCCAGAAAACGCCAACCCTGCTGCTGCAGCTGGCTGAGAAACTATGCATGCTGGCACCTCGGCAGGCCATTCCTAACGGCTCCTCCATGGCCCGGAAAATCTCGACTGGCCAGTGCTGACAACCGCTGGGCAGGAAGAGAATGGCTGGTGAGCAAGAATATGGCTTTGCTCTCGGCAACCGCTGTGCACTTGGAATGCCTTCTATCATCTCACAACAACCGGCACGGAAGAGTCGATCCCGGCAACACAATACCACTCAGCGTGCGAACGCCCGGAATCAGCTGTTAACCCACCAGGCTTTCTATTGTTACGTTTCGCCTACAACGCGCGGTAATGCCGGCGCGGATGCAACGGACGCCGGGGCTTCGTTCAAAGCGGCGGACATTCTGGCCCGTTCGACGCCGCCGCAACGCCTCCCCGCCAAGCGTGTCCAGGCGTGTTTCAATGCCACGTGTCTTCGTGTGTGCGTGTGTGTGTGTGTGCCCTCGCTTGTCAAAGCGCGGCAGCCGGGGAGCGGAGTTCCCCAAATGAGGAGCCAGGAGGTCTCTCGGCTCGACCGTGCGCGCCGTCGTGTGGGCGGGTTGGCGATGCGTCACTACACTCGGTTCACCATGTCTCTCGGCTCAACATGTCTCTCGGCTCGACCGTGCGCGCCATCGTGGGCTCATGCTCCGCCGTCGCGTGGGCTCTTCCCGTGACCTTCCCTTTTGGACCGCGACGCCGAGGGTATAAGAGCAGCTGCCCCCGGACGCCAGGAGAGAGGCTCCGATTTGTACTGTTGAGTTACGTGCTCTCCCGTCTCTCCACTTCGGTCGAACTGACCGGCCGCTCTTTTGCTATGTTAGAATAAACAAGTTGTTCTGTTACCAGTCTTCTCTTGCTTTGCCGGGACCTTCGGATGCTTCCTGTGCCCCAGGCCGCCAGGCCAACGCTACCCTTGGGGCTTGCGACCCATTGGCAATAACGGGCGTCAGCACCGAGACCCCAACAACTCGTGCCAGCGGTGCGATATCCAACAGCTGGTGGCAGCGGTGCGATTCTATCAACTGGTGGCAGCGGTGGGATCGCGACAACGGAGGCCAGCAGCGAAGAGATGCGGTTGAATGTATGCTGAGCAGCACAACGACCATCCGGGAGCAGTGCAACGAGCCCTGTGTGACGACTGGTTGCCTGCAGCGGAACGACTGCGCTGAAGTCTTGGCTGCGAGGTTTGGTGAGTGCGGGACTTTCTTCTTCTGAGTTTTGCCAGGCTTTTGTTAGTGTTAGAAACAGAGCTGGTAATTGTGGTTGTCGTTGCTGCCGGGTTAGTTTGCGGCAAGACAATAGTAGGCAGTAGAGAAAGCAGCATTCAGAGCAGCCATGGATTTGAAGTCGTTGCGCAAACCGAAATTGCTGGAGCTTGCGAGAGAGTTGGGTCTGGACGTCTCAGACAAACTCAGAAAACCAGAACTGCTAAGGGCTATTCTTGAGTTAGAAGCTGAGGATGACGAGCTGTCGGAATGCCTTGAGACCATTGAGGAGAGGGAGACGGCAAAAAGACAGGAGCGTGAACTTAAAGAACAAAAAGAGAAAGAAAAAGAAGAGCGCGACCGTCAACACGCTTTGGAAATGAAACGTCTCGAGTTAGAGATGGAGCGCGCTCGTAATGGAAGTCAGGCACACGGTGCAGGAGAACGAGTATTGTTCAAAATGACTGACCTGATGCGGCCGTTTAAGCTTGGAGAGGACATTGGTTTGTTCCTGGTTAACTTTGAGCGAACGTGCGAGAAGCAGGGGTTCTCTCGGGAAACGTGGCCACAGCGCTTGCTCACTTTGCTACCCGGCGAGGCGGCCGACGTAGTCGCTCGCTTGGAGAGAGAGGAGGCAGAGGATTTCGACAAAGTGAAATCGAGTCTGCTAAAAAAGTACCGGCTGTCAGCGGAGGCGTTCCGTCGGAAGTTTCGGGAAAATGAGAAAGGCAGAAGTGAGTCATATACAGAGTTTGCGTACAGGCTTATGTCAAACATGCAGGAGTGGCTCAAAGAAGAGAAAGCGTTTGGTGACCACGAGAAAGTTCTGCAGTGTTTCGGGCTAGAACAGTTTTATAGTCGGTTACCTGAGAACGTGCGGTACTGGGTCTTGGATAGGCCAGACGTTAGTACGGTGGCTAGAGCCGCTGAGTTAGCCGAGGAGTTTGTGACGCGTCGGGCTCGTGGAGCTAAGGACGGTCAAAAGGGTGAATTTGGCTCCAAGTTTGAGAGGCCAAAGTTCACGCCCATGAGAGCAAAGGGGGACACACGTAGTTCGGATGCGAGTGAAAGCAGTCCGACCGAACGTAAGGAGACGGCGGCAACCGAAGCCGAACGCAGAAAGCGGTTCGAGACGAGGCAAGCGCGCGTTTGTTATACGTGCCAGAAGCCGGGTCACTTTTCGGCGCAGTGTCCAGAAACAAAAACAAAAGTCGTGTTTTTGTCTTTATGCAGCACTGACGAGAACATGAAGCTTCTCGAGCCTTACATGCGAGACCTCCTCGTGAACGGGAAAGAGTGCCGAGTGCTTCGCGATTCCGCAGCTACAATGGATGTAGTTCACCCCTCTTACGTAGAACCCGATATGTTCACGGGCGAGTGCGCATGGATCAAGCAAGCAGTGGAAGCTCATAGCGTGTGTCTGCCGGTAGCAAAAGTGCTTATTGAAGGACCTTTCGGAGCACTTGAGACGGAGGCCGCAGTGTCATCTATGCTGCCCCCCAGTACCCGTACCTATTTTCGAACAGGTCCGATCACCTCCTGCGCGAGAAGGGGCTTTTGTTTGGTGAGGCTAGCGTTCAGGCCTTAACCAGATCGAAGGTTCGGGAGCTCGCTGCAAAGGCGGTAGTTGCGGGGCCGACGTTGTTGAACGATGAAAAAGGGTCAGAGGCGCAGCAAGCTGGTATTCAGAGCACGCCCGAACGGGATAAAATTGAGCCTGTAGCGTTAAAGGCACCAGATACTGGAGAGGAAATTCCCGATGCGGGAAAGTTAGAAGAGCTTCCGGTCGAGCTTCCGGGACTAGGCTCAGTGACAAACAGGAAAGACACCGATCAAGTCATTAGTGACTTAATAAGTAAAGCATCGCTGTCGCCTGAGCAGAAAACCGAACTACACCAGCTCTTACAAGAGTTTCAAGGTCTGTTCTCTGAGAGGCCTGGTAGGACTTCTGTCCTTACTCATGACATAGAACTTACCTCCCCAGAGCCAGTACGATCCAAGGCGTACCGGGTGTCACCCCGCCAGAGCGATATTATGGAGGCTGAGGTAAAGAAAATGCTACAGCTCGGTGTTATTGAAGCGGGTGAGAGTGATTATACCTCCCCTTTGATTTTAGTTGAGGTACCGGGCAAGGAACCTCGTCCTTGCGTCGACTACCGCAGGCTTAATTCCATCACTAAGGATCAAATTTATCCGATCCCTAACATCGAGGAGCGCCTTGAGAGAGTGAGTAGCGCTCAGTTTATTTCCACCCTAGATCTTGTCAGGGGTTATTGGCAGGTTCCACTTACAGAAGAGGCTAGTAGGTATGCGGCGTTCATTTCACCAATGGGGACATTCCGTCCTAAAGTTTTGAGTTTTGGTTTGAAGAACGCGCCATACTGCTTTTCAAGCCTCATGGATAAAGTGTTGCGGGGACAGCAAGAATTCGCTTTACCGTATCTAGACGACGTAGCGATATTCTCCGCATCCTGGCCTGAGCATATGGCGCACTTGCGGGCAGTGCTAACCCGCCTGCGCGATGCGGGCTTGACAGTCAAGGCTCCCAAGTGCCAGTTAGCACAGGCCGAGGTTGTCTACCTCGGACACGTGATTGGTCGGGGTCGACGCCGCCCCTCTGAAATAAAGGTGGCCGCTGTGCGAGACTTCCCGCAACCGCGCACGAAGACCGATATTCGGTCGTTGTTAGGTGTCGCCGGCTACTATCAGAGGTACATCCCCAGGTACTCTGATATCGCGGCTCCCTTGACGGATGCTCTAAGAAAGACAGAGCCGCAAACAGTCGTCTGGGACGAGACAAAGGAAAGAGCTTTTAGCGCCCTAAAGAGCGCCCTAACAAGCCAGCCTGTGCTACGATCGCCCGACTACACAAAAGGGTTCGTTGTTCAGTGTGATGCTAATGAGCGAGGCATGGGCGTTGTACTGTGCCAACGGGAAAATGGAGAAGTAGAACACCCCGTCCTGTATGCTAGTCGTAAGCTGACGAGTCGTGAGCAGGCGTATAGCGCCACCGAGAAAGAGTGTGCGTGTATCGTGTGGGCCGTTCAGAAATTGTCATGTTACCTAGCCGGCTCGAGGTTTATCATTGAGACGGATCACTGCCCTCTCCAATGGCTGCAGACCATCTCTCCCAAAAATGGCCGCCTCCTGCGCTGGAGCCTCGCTTTGCAACAATATTCCTTTGAGGTGCGTTACAAAAAGGGGAGTCTCAACGGTAACGCCGATGGCTTAAGTCGAAGCCCCTAACGTGGGAATCAGCCTCAAAATTGCTTGTTACTGATGTTTTTCTTCCTGAGGCAGGATTTTTTTTAACTTATTGCTTTTGTGTAGTGTTTCAAAGTGATGATGTGCTTTCTAGTGCAATTTTCCGATTTGTGGACGCGTTCTGAGTGCTGCTAAACTACTGTAAGGAACTAGGCAGCAGTATAAAAGGGGAAAGAGCCTGGCAGGGCTTAGTGAGGGTTGTGCCGTGCTTGCTGACTGAGCGGTTGACTTTCGGCGTAGTTCTAACGCTTGCCGGAAACGAGAACAAAAATGTCAACTCTCCCGAAGTCACTTTGCAGTGTCCTGTGTGCACCTGAACGTGAGAACGAGGCCTTCTCTGTGCGCTGCGCTCAAGAAACGCCAAAGGACGCCCGACTTCGGTTATGAGCATCATCGAGCGACATCCCTCCGGACAGCGGATGCAGTCCCCTGACCATCGGGATCTCCTTCCCCCGGCGGGGCGGTCTGTTACGTTTCGCCTACAACGCGCGGTAATGCCGGCGCGGATGCAACGGACGCCGGGGCTTCGTTCAAAGCGGCGGACATTTTGGCCCGTTCGACGCCGCCGCAACGCCTCCCCGCCAAGCGTGTCCAGGCGTGTTTCAATGCCACGTGTCTTCGTGTGTGCGTGTGTGTGTGTGTGCCCTCGCTTGTCAAAGCGCGGCAGCCGGGGAGCGGAGTTCCCCAAATGAGGAGCCAGGAGGTCTCTCGGCTCGACCGTGCGCGCCGTCGTGTGGGCGGGTTGGCGATGCGTCACTACACTCGGTTCACCATGTCTCTCGGCTCAACGTGTCTCTCGGCTCGACCGTGCGCGCCGTCGTGGGCTCATGCTCCGCCGTCGCGTGGGCTCTTCCCGTGACCTTCCCTTTTGGACCGCGACGCCGAGGGTATAAGAGCAGCTGCCCCCGGACGCCAGGAGAGAGGCTCCGATTTGTACTGTTGAGTTACGTGCTCTCCCGTCTCTCCACTTCGGTCGAACTGACCGGCCGCTCTTTTGCTATGTTAGAATAAACAAGTTGTTCTGTTACCAGTCTTCTCTTGCTTTGCCGGGACCTTCGGATGCTTCCTGTGCCCCAGGCCGCCAGGCCAACGCTACCCTTGGGGCTTGCGACCCATTGACAATAACGGGCGTCAGCACCGAGACCCCAACAACTCGTGCCAGCGGTGCGATATCCAACAGCTGGTGGCAGCGGTGCGATTCTATCACTATCAAAATTTCAATGCAAGCCACTCAATTGGGAACCCCGAATTTTGCCCCAAAATTTCGTGCCGCCAAAGCGAGCGTTCCCGTTCCCCTTGAGTTCGACCAAACCTGACCGTCGCGCTGCAGAAGAGTAAAGGTTTACGCAGAACTAAACCGAAGGCTCTCAACCACCAATACCTGATCATTACTTAAGCAGCCTAAGTTCACGAACCGCCTGTTCTTACCCTATCGCAATGGCGTACTTATCGCACGTACTGTTGCCACTGAGCAGTCTGGTCAACTCACAGGTACGTAATCACAATCACGCTAGCTTTGTGGTCTCTATTCAGAACACGTACTTGCGTCGTACGTAAGCATTTCATCCCGCTTACTCACATTTGTACCTGTAGTCCATACAGGACACGTGCCTTAAACGAACAACTAAACTTGCGTAACTTACGCATTCCGCAGAACCCTTCAAAAATGCGTCTTCTAACAACTAGTTCCACGTACGCTTACTAGAGAAGTCAGAACGCGGCCGCCCTCAACACACACGAGCAACCCAGTCATAAACCTGCTTCCTTCCGTCCACACACGACACGCACTAATGGACCTAAAAGTTCTCAGTGCAACTGATGCACTAACTGAAAATCTACGCGCTAGCTTAACCTTAGAAAATTAAAAAACACATAAAAAAGGAAGGTTAACTAATACACATGCCCATTACCATAGGCCTCTCACCGATAACTTTGACACTACAGGTTACTCACACACAAAAGAAAAAAAGCCTATCTGCTCATTAATTAACACTCGAAAACTAAAGTTTTACCCAAGACGCATCTTTGAAGTCTCGGAGCTTCTCAAACAAAACATAAACAAAGCTCATACCTTACATAGTTCAAAAAAATTTCAGTCTGAAATCGCGAAAATTTTCAAAATGCTCAAAAATAAAACAAAACATCACGTTTCCCTTCTACGGAAGCTCCCTTGGCCTCCCGCTCCAAACGTTTACTTCTGACTCATACTTTTGAGCCGTACTGGAGGTTGTGGCGGTTCGGAAGCTATTCTGGCTACCCAGGAACAAGAGAAGGGCTGACACACTATTAGCTCCTTCAAGACGTTACAGTATCCTGCCAATTTGCGTCCTGGCGCCACGCTTTCATCACGAACTCGATTGATCGCGTCGCGACTCCCTACCACCTCGTCTCGTCTTGCCACCTTGCGTTCCTTCGCACTACATGTTGCACTCCGAAAAGAACGACGGAACGACGAGGAACGTAACTGCCCCGTGCCCTTTGTCCGCGTCGGTGCAGAACATGCTTCTCGGTCTCTTTTTGATCGGTGGCCCGAACTTGCTTGATGCGCACACGTCGTGAATGACGACCGACCCGCCGTGGTTGCTCAGTGGCTGTGGTGTTGGGCTGCTGAGCCCGAGGTCGCGGGATCGAATCCCGGCCATGGCGGCCGCATTTCGATGGAGGCGAAATGCGAAAACACCCGTGTACTTATATTTATGTGCACGTTAAAGATCCCCAGGTGGTCGAAATTTCCGGAGTCCTCCACTACGGCGTGCCTCATAATCAGAAAGTGGTTTTGGCACGTAAAACCCCATAATTTAAAGTGAATGACGACCGCATCTTTCTTTTCCTCGCGCCCGGCCTTTTTGCGACTGTCGCCGTCTTTGGCTGCGCTACATTAGCCACCGCATTCCGATCTTTACGGCGCTTTTTCCTCGAACTCTCTTTCATACCGCCTTCTCGCGCCTCGTGCTGGCCGGTACACATTTCGTCGGCCCGGATCGCTCTCCTAACCGCACAGTCTGAGGATTTTCATTTAAATCAGCTCTAACTTTGCCACGACTGGCGGACAGCCCAACCGACTCTGGAATAATGCAACAGTCTTTACTCGAGCTATGGAACTCGCACCCTTGCGAACTGCCCTTTACTGCATTGCCCACCTCACGCTGTGCATCAGCACACAGCTCGTCGGTCTCGATCGCTGTCTCACCCGCAAAGTCCGAATGATTCCTAACTAAATCATCGCTCTCGTGGCTACCTAGACTGGCGGATAGTTGAACCGATCCCTGAACAATGCAGTTCTCTTCCCTTGAGCTATGCAGCTCGCAATCCTTCGAACTGCCCTCAACTGCATCGTCCAGCTGGCACTGCACTTCGGCACGCAGATCTGACTCGACATGGATGCTCGCGTCTGTCGGGTCAGCAGTATTGTCTACTTCGTTAACGACCTTGTTAACATTACAAGCGACGTACAAGCGCGGTGTCTGTGCCAATTCATTCACAGCTGGCCTAGCTGTCTCTACAGTGCTCTGTTAGCACCTCGTCGCTCTCTCTGGCCTTTAACGGCCTCTGTTGCCACTAAGGCATCGTTAGCTGCTAGCACTTCGAGTTCACTTATGAACGTGCTGCTAATCTCGCAGGTGCTACTCCTTCTCTCGGCTTTCGACCAAAATATGCTATCTACTTCCTCCCACTTTCGCTGCGTCCAACCTACAGATTTCTCAAGCCGCTCTTGTCCTCGTTCGAGTAACTGCTGCAAACCTTCAATCTCTTTGTTCAATGCAGCAACGTACTGCCTCGTTATTTCTGTTAGGCCTTCTTCCTGAGAAATTCTTTTCAGTTTTTGCCTAGCTTCTTCCTGTATTTGCCTTATTCCTTCCTGTTCTTGCCCAATTGCTTCCTGTTCCCGTCTTTTATTAGAATTCGTTTGCCCATTTGTTCTATGAATTTCAAATCATTGCCACTTTGCAAAATGGTCTTACGAATCTCTGATTCCGTCAAGTCCTCCTCTATGTCTACCTCGACCTCTTCACACAACCACAACAGGTCAGCTCTCGTCAAACACAATAGGACCATGGTCGCTACTTTAAGCTTTGGCTCTGCTGTCACACAATACTTGCTGTGATACCCACGCAAATCAAAATACAAGTAAAATATCCGCAGCGAATCACATCCACAAACACAGAGAAATTGAAGGCAGGCAAGTCTTACAGTCAAAACCAAACGCCTACCCACTGAAGCAGCACCGTATCACCAGTCCTTCTCCGCCGTATCCAGTCAGTTGCAAGGGGTGGTCAATCCCAAGTCGCCTCCAACTTGATCGGGTACCGGTCGGTCATCATGTTCCAAAGTCCGTGAGCGGCCGTTGCTGTCTACGAGTCGTAGGCCGATCTCACCGCTGCCATTCAGTTGTAGGAGTTGTCGGACGATCTCGCCGCTGCCACCAGTTGTAAGGGTTGTAGGTCGTAGGGAGGAACTTGGGGGGGGGGACAGGACTAGGCAAGCAGGATTTATTTACAGATATTTACATTAGAACAAGGTAGATTCGACAGCCTAGCGTAACTCCCAAATGGAGCACGCAAGTCGAAGCATACAGCATACGAGCACACAGCCCACGAGCACGATCACAGAGCACGATGACGAGCACACATCTCACAAGCACACTGACGAGCACCCAGCTCACGAGCACACTCTAGCAGCGACAAACAGCTGCTTATAAACACTCCGTGCTCCGTAGATCCCTTGGTGGGGGAAAAACGTTCGACCAGACATCGTAGCCGAGCCGCCTCTGAGCGGGAGGGCTTACACACACACGTACGCACTGGTTTCACTGCCCCCACCGAGGTGAGACGGGCTTCGCAGAAATCGGGGCTTACGTCTTGAAAGGTGCGTGGGACGGTGCCGCCAAATACGTTCCCTCGGGAACTCCCCCGCTCACGGCAGACCAGGTCGGCGGTGGCGTGTTCAGTAGCAAAGCTTGGTTCGTCGAACTCATCTAGGCAATCCCGCGACGAAGAGTCGCGGAAGCGGCGTATTGTCCTCTGCACACAGTAGACGTAGTGGGGCCGTTTGGCTAGAGGAAGACGGTGGCTTCCCAGAAAACGCCAACCCTGCTGCTGCAGCTGGCTGAGAAACTTTGCATGTTGGCACCTCGGCAGGTCACCCGCCGTGGTTGCTCAGTGGCTATGGTGTTAGGCTGCTGAGCACAAGGTGGCGGGATCGAATATCGGCCACGGCGGCTGCATTTCGATGGGGGCGAAATGCGAAAACACCCGTGTACTTAGGTTTGGGTACACGTTAAAGAACCCCAGGTGGTCGAAATTAATTTCCGGAGTCCTCCACTACGGCGTGCCTCATAATCAGAAAGTGGTTTTGGCACGTAAAACCCCATAATTTAATTTTTTTAACCTCGGCAGGCCATTCCTAACAATGGGGCCAGCTAGGCTTTGTTGCGCTTGGCAAGCTCCGATTTCGGTGGCTTCCATCTTATTGTAGATAAATTCAGGAATAGTCTCGTTTTATTCTCTGCTTCTTTGCTACCAACAGACGTCAACTTTCTAGAACAACAACAACGAAGAAACGGGCACAGAGGTTCAGCCTAATAAACGGGGAGAGGGGTGGGGGGTGTCCTATAAACAGTTTGCAGGGCCGATCAAATGTTGTAGTGGTCGTGTTGACCATCGTCCCGTCAAGATTGCTTTTTTGAGAAAGTAGGAGAGGAATGCGATTTGTTGAGGTGTTAGGGATCCTTTGAACATCCCTCTCGGATCTGTATTCGAGTGCCTCGGTTCCCGCTCGCGCATGTGCGATTCCGGTCGTCGGAGATTTTATCTACAACACCGAAATTTTATTATCAAAGCCGCACTTTTTAATATGGCTAGTTCTTGCAGCTGAGAGAAATAGATTTTCGGGACGCAAAACAAAGGGAAAGGAAAAAGCGAGAGGCCACACGCACTGACATTTTTGCTAAAAGCTCTCAACTATAAACGCACAAAATGGATAGCACAATTAACAGAAAATGACCTCGCCGTTCCACAAAAGCAACGTGGTGGCGGCAATCACTTGGAAAGCGCGACCGGCGCTGCTTTATTTGCTTGCGAAATAAGAGAGGTCACTGACCGCGATACCGCGCTATTCACGGCCTCTGCTCGCCGTAATCGCCGGTGCACACACTGCCAGAAAGCGCGACATACACGTGCCGCACTCTTTGAACTGGTTTCTCAGGGAGAACGGTAGCGGATACCCGCCTGTCGCACTCACCGACCGCTTTCGCTCCGGTGCATTTCTTCTGCACCAGCGGTCGCAGAAACGTCGTTGCTCGTAGCACGGTGCAGAGAGACGCTCCGCTGTGCCGCAGTATTCGCAATACGTTGCCAGGATATTATTTATCTGAGCCTATATATAGAAGAGCGGATTGTCGAGTGTCGCGCGCTCTCGATCTTCGGCATGCCCGTGGCTCTGTACAACCAGTACGGCAGCCCGCCCTGTGCATTCGTGCGCATGGTGGCCAGACACGTCGGAGTTGACCTGGAGCTACGGAACCTGGATATGTTCAAAGGGGACCACATGACACCGGAGTATATAAAGGTGAGAGAAAGTGGAAGAGTACGCATTTGGGCTGGTTGGTTCTTGATTACGAGCAGTAAACAGCGCTGAACAACAGGACGAAGAGAGGGACACAGACCACAGCGCTGACTAACAACCAAGTGTCTTTATTCCTTCAGTCAGCATATATGTACTCTGCCACTATCTCAAAACACAAAAGCAACAGGAATTCATCATGTGCTGGGCAGAAATTGCAATCAATGAGATAGGAAGGCTATCTCCTACGGAAGGAGAGAAATGGAGGGGTGCTTACACATGTTTCACCGCTATTATGAATGTGAAAGGCTTCGGAAATAAGACGTGCGTGGTCATCGCGGTATTTTGACAAATAGGTCACACCTTTCATAGATGGCTTGCAGCCGCATTCATTGCAATGCAGTGATAATTGACTATCTCTAGCTTGTTTTTGAACCTTGCTTGAGTGTTCGCGCATGCGGTCATTGATGCACCACCCCGTTTGACCGATGTAGAAACGCTTGCATGAAAGAAGAATCTTGTAGACCACACAGTCGCAACAGTCAACAACCAACCTCTGTCTGCTCTGCTTTTTACAACTTTTTTTATTGTTCTCGGTCACCCGATTGACTTGGTGGCACGGACTACCTAACTTATTTCTGGCAGTGAACCACAGCCGAACGCCTGCCCTGCTGACTATCTTCTTGAGATTATGCGCAACCTGGTGCACATGTGGGATAACCGCAACCATTTGTCGTGAGTGATTCTCATTTTGAGAAGCTGCCGATTGCTTTCTTTGAAGGCTTGTTGCGAGGCTTTCAGCGATGCTAGATAAAAGTGGTAACGGGAAACCTGCGCGCTTCAGCCTGGCTGCTTGCAATTCGCAGCTTGCCTCTACTTGGTGGTCACAAGACCTCCTGAGGGTCGCCTTCATGCAAGATCTTGCAATACCGCGCTTAAGTAACTTTGAGTGCGCTGATGAAAATGGAAGAAGGTTCTTGTGAGACGGAGGAGGCATAACCCCAACTGCATTTCTTAAGAGCGCTCGTTCTCAAGCAACCATGTATGTTATCATTATGTTTCTCGGTCTCACAAGCGCCTTCTTCCATTTTCATCAGCGCACTCAAATTTACTTAAGCGCGATATTGAAATCCGTTCGTTCTAAGCTTTCGGAACTCGATAAACGTTTTGTCGAAATCAGTAAAAGACTCACTAAAACTGAAGAAGATTGCTCATCCATCACAACAATGAAAGAACAAGTAACTAATACCGGGCCCTCTCGGAAAAGAGCGCGTCGAAAATCGCTAGCCTAGCTGCAAGAACGGATGATCACGAAGACAGGGCACGCGGATCGAACCTCGTTTTCTTTGGCTTTGATGACTCGACTCGGGAGACGAGGGAGCAATCCGAAAACTAGTAACTAGGCTGTGCGCTGAGAAGCTCGAAACTCACGTGCAGCCAGCGGATATTGAACGGGCACATCGGCTTGGGTCTTTCCAGCCAAATGAGAACATACCTATCGTCGTCAAATTTACGCATTTCAAGCTTAAGGAGACTCTTCTATCAAGTGCCAGAAAACTGAAGGGCTCTTCATACAGCGTTTCCAAGGACTTCTCCAGCCACTCGGTTGGTCCGTAAGCAAATACTCGAGTTCGCAAGCGCACAGTGCAAACCCTTCAAGTATACGCTACAACAAGCTAAGCATTATAACTTCGACGTTGTTGTACGACCACGCTTGTTGGAAAGTTGTTGCTCGTCACTCGTAGCTAAAGGCCGTCACTCGCGCAAGAAAACAACGGAACTCTGTGCCTTTCCTTTACATTAATATTCGGAGTATATTACCGAAGCTTGATTCTTTGCGTAACATAATTGACACTACAGAAAGCAAAATAATTGCACTAACTGAA
Source organism: Dermacentor andersoni (assembly GCF_023375885.2). Classification (NCBI taxonomy): domain Eukaryota; kingdom Metazoa; phylum Arthropoda; class Arachnida; order Ixodida; family Ixodidae; genus Dermacentor; species Dermacentor andersoni. The sequence goes on along the minus strand of NC_092816.1, from coordinate 207,772,348 downwards.
ACATGGTTGCATCCTTGCTTTATAGATTCCGAAATCGCTTCTTGCTTACCACGCTTCAACATCTTTCGGCACGACCGCGTTAACAGGCGAGGTGGGGGCGTCCTAATTGCAACTCACCATAGCTTACATTGCTATCAACTTGTTAACCATAGTGACCTAGAAATAATTTTCATACGTTCGCAAGTTTTCCACTCACCTCTGATTATCGGCACGTGTTACCGACCTCCTTACGCTGACTGTGCCTTCATCAACAAATTCCATGATGCGCTACATTCTCTGCTTGTATTGCAGCCCCGCTCAGTGTTAATCTTACTTGGCGATTTCAATTTTCCATCAATAACGTGGAACGATCTCGCCCTCGCGGCGTCGAAACGTTCCATCGAAAGCGATTTTATTAACACATGCCTCATTTTTAACCTATCTCAGCTTGTAACGAAGACTACAAGAGAAAGCGCACATTCACCCACATACTAGACCTCGTGCTCACAACCCACCCCGATCACATTCCGCCACTCAAGCACTTACGTGGTCTCAGTGATCACGCAGTACTTCACGGTACATATTCTTGTGACCCAACACACATTAAAAAGCAAACAAAGACATTAACACTTTATGATAAAGGTGACTATGGCGCCATTAACAAGGAATTAAACGAGTTTTCTATAGATTTTATCAATAACCTTTCTCAACGTTGAGTCGAGTTCAAAAATAAAATAAATGAATTAGTTGATTTATACGTCAACACAATCACCGTAACAGAACGAGCTTCACCATGGTTTAAAGGGAAGCTGAAAGGTTTTCCAGAAAAAATGAGTGAAGAGCAGTACGCCATGGTTTTCAACCCTCTGAATTCGAATATCGCATCGAAATTGAGTGAAAGAAAGCGCAAACATATTTTATTTCGACGAAAAGTGCAGCAGCAGACACGCCCAGCTCGCGCGCCTCGTTTCCGCCTGTGATTGGTCGGGCGCCTCGTGACATCAACAATGGTGTTCGTCCGGACCAACTGCTGCCGCTACACACGAAGCACGGTGCAAAGTAGTTTGGTGGTGTTTTGCTGAGACGGTCATGGAAATTTTCGAGAGCTTGCGTTTCCCTGAGGAGTTCGGCGTTAAGTCCAAACTCTACGAGAGCGATTTTGCGCGCGACCGTGACGGGCGACGGCTTCGAGCGACAAAACGGGCCGTCGCTTGAACAAATCGCTCGGTTTTGTCGCTCGATCGCTCGCTTATAGCGAGCGATCACTTGTAAGGGGTTTCTACTTGTACAGGCGCTCCCAGAATAATTCGGAACGCAACACACGCGGCCGCTGGCCGGCGGAGCGCGCCCGTGGAAAAAGTAGTACCATGGTTTGCGCGTGCGCGGTCTCCCTAGCGAGCAAGGTTGGCTCCCTGGTGCATCTAGTTTGTGGTGCGTGTCTGCAAAACGGTAGCCCTAGGTGCCCCTTAACGTTTTGTCAAGAGAGGCTGGGCCGGTTGTGTCTGTGACAAGCTGTGTCTGCGCATGCACCCGCGTTTGAGCATAAGCGCTCGTGTCTGCATGTTCGGGTGCTTGGGCGCCTTTTTTTTTTTCATTTTTCGTGCGGGCCATATTTATCATTTGCTCAAAATATTTACGGTAGGTGACCGTGACTAGCGCTGGCAAAGGGCGGTGTTTTCGTCTGATGCAACCGTGATGATATCGGCGGCTCGATTGATAAAGAGATACGAACATATTGAAACAATGGCAGTTACGAGAATTTCGCCCTATTCCTATCGAGGCAACATGCCGAAAAGAGTGCCGATGAATGTGCGGAGAAATGTAATTAAGCTCAGTTCACAAGGTATACCTCAACGTGAGATATGCCGCCTCACAGGAAAGTCTATAAGTGCGGTCAACCGAATAATCCAAGCATACAGGGATGAAGATGGCCGACTCAAAGATGCAGCACGATCGGGACGACACCGATGCACGTCGGAAGAGTCCGACTTTTCATTGTTGCTGCAGCCGTTGCAAATCCTTTTCAGAGCGCCCGCCAGATCAAGACAGCCCTCAACATGCAAGTCAGCGAGGAAACAATTAGAAGGCGCGTGCCAGCGGCTGGTCTTCGTGGATTTGTCGCGGCACAGAAGCCACACCTTACGGAGCGCCAAAAACGCCGGCGCCTTGAGTTTGGCAAGGCACATGAGCGCTGGACGACTGAAGAATGGAAGGAAGTCATATTCTCAGATGAATCGACATTTTCATGTCGATGGGGTCAAGAGCGCCGCGTATGGAGACCATATAACTGCAGGTATTTTCATTTTCTTTCTTATCTTTTAAGCACAAATTCTTCGGACGCGCAACAGGTATTTCATCTGAAAAGATCATTCCCTTCTTTTCGTGTAGATACGAGCCTGGGTATGTTTACGAGATCTACAGCAGCGGCCGCTGTACTATCAACGTTTGGGGAGCAATTAGCAAAGAGGGCCTCGGTCCGCTAATCCGACTGTCCCCATCGTTCACAGCTAAAGCTTACTGCGAAATTCTGGACTACCACCTATTGCCATACGTTCTGGAAGGGCCGTTTAAATATGGCTGCTACTTGTTCCAACGAGACCTGGGCTCGGTGCACACCGCCAGAGCTGTAGAAAAACTCCATCAAGAACGTAGTGTTCGCGTTCTTGACTGGCCTCTGAAAGGTGCAGACTTCAATGTTATGTAGAACGTGTTGGGCATGATGAAGGAAAGTTTATGCAAGCTGAATCTGGGAGGCGCCAGTGCCGACGAGCTCTGGCTCACCATAACGCGCGAGTGGAAGCGCCTTGGTGAGAAGAGGGACTTCGTAGATGCGCTCTGCGAGTCAATTCCACGCCGCCTACAAGCTGCGCTTCGCGTGGATGGCGCATTCGCGAGATATTGATAGCGGAACATGCCAACAGCTTTAGACGTTTCGATTCTTTTTGTTTACTGTGGAAAAAATAAACCCAGTGTTCTTCCTGTCATTTAGATTTACTATGTTCTCCTTACTATTTTTTTGCATTCAGCTCACACAGCCTACCCATGATTATCATTGTATATTTCCTCTGAGCAAAATAAAATGAACATGAAAATGAGTATCTTCGCCAACAAACACCGACACGCGATCAATACGTAAGGATACTCGCTACCAATGGTCCAGATTCCGTGATTGATTGGCGCATAATATATGCGAACCACGGGGTGCGCCAATAAATTCAGAAATGCGCCTTAACTTGAAGCTGCGCCTTGACTTGAACAAGTCCTGCTCAAGACTACACCCGACTTGAACACGCTGAAGGCAGCGATCACGTTTCATAAACGTTCTCGCTGCCTTCCTTCGTCAAGTCAAGCCCAAGCTACGCCGCGGTGTGTCTGGGAGCGAGGTTACCAGATTGAATGACAGTAATAATACTTCATATATCTGTAGAACCGACGATTTCCTGAAAGGTTAAGCTAGGTGCCCGTTTGCAGAGAGGCATTGGCAGAAAAAAGAAATAAATAAAAGAAAATCGCACGAAAACAGCCATAACCATCCAAGTCGATCCACTGCCGCTCGACGGTCACTTTTAAAATGAAAGTGTCTGCGTTCACCCGGTCGACGGAACGCAGGCGTTAGGTTCACCCAAACGTCACGTCCGGGATGTCGCATTCATTCTTTGTTTTTCGCGTCCGTGATGTCACATCCGTCTTTGGTTTTGGCGGCAGAATGGCAAGCTCAAAGGTGAGCTACGCTCAAACAACTGGACAAAGATGTGGATCGTTTATTTTTTGGGGCTTGTGCTAGCGTAAGCTATCGTAAGTACTTCACTTTTCCATTCGATGTGCCTCTACTATGCAAAGCTACGCTTTCGGCTGCCTGATACTTCATTTCCAGGTTCCTTACCAGCTTATTTTCCTTGTGACGCATCCCGCGGACCGCCGCACCGATCAGCCAGTGCTACAGTGTACTAGCGCCGAGAACGCATATTAGACGACACTGTTTATCTTAGGTTCCTTCAAACTTCTAAGAGCCTTTTTCACAATCACTTAAACGTAACATTACCTGGTTACGGTGCTGCTACACGGCAGAATGTGTAAATGGCAGATGACCCAAGTGCGGCATGTGCGCGCACTTGTTTAGAGAAAATAAGGAGTATTCATCATTTATCTCGCAATGTAAACGCACATTCCTGACACATGGTTCAGGTCTGCCGTCCGCCGACTAAGGGCGGTAGTGAATGAAGTCGCTAAATGAGTGCTTTGCGGCGTCATTAAACGCGCGGGAAACAGCGTTTGTTTACATAGTAATATGAGCCTTTACATAGCAATATCGCTGCGCTGTCAACAGCCATTCTCTGGTAACCTTTCTCCGCAGCGTAACGCTCGAGTGCTCTATGCAGATGTGACAAAGGTTGTGTGTGCGGTCGGTATTTGTGATTTTCTAGAAAGAAGCTTCATTACAAAGTGCATGATCGGGCTGCGTGGTCGTCCATTCTACTAGAGCGGGACAATCAATAAACGATACAAGCATGGACATACACATGCTGTTGCCAAATAACCCTTAAGGTGGGTCCATTTAATACTGGTGATTTAATCGTGGATGAAGACTGGGATGTTCTCTTTATGCGCTTGCTTCAAAGTAGGATAAATCGTAACTTGGCCAACAAATTTTACTAGTGTTATAAGGTTTTGTGAGAAAGGGTGTTGTGTATGGCTTTGTAACGAGTCATTGTCTCCCATCGCACGTGTATATCCCGGCTGGAAGTTATGTTCATGTGCTCAAGAGTGCTTCAGGAACCCTATTACAGCCACTTGTGAATTCTGGTCCTATGTAAGCATTAAGGGGTTTTAGCACTCATCTTAGTGATCACCTTAGACGTTAATTCTATAGTGTATATTGTTAACTGACAATAAGCTGGGTCTGGTAAGTTTTACATCTTGACACTAAGAACCTGTGGCATGATGAGTTTGCGCAAAAGAACAGTGCAGGTGCCATCATATATACATTCATTGTCATTCACGCACACTATTGGAGGGACTCCAATCTACATTAAGTACAGTGCAATCGGCGCGAGTACCAGTGGTCGCTCAATGTGTGGTTTGGAATTTACGCCAGTGCAATAATCAGTACCATCTTCAATCACGCACTGACTGGACAGCGTTATGTGAACGAAATCCTTGAAGGAGTGGTTGATGAGTTTCTCAGTAAAGTCCCGCTGTCACATCTTCCACTTCTGCTGTATCAGCAAGATGGGCCACCTGCATGCAGCAGCAGCCGAGCACGAAACTGGTTGGGTGCTAATTTTCAAATAGATTGGAAGGCACGAGCCTGTAAAGAGGCCGGCTAGGTCACCTGACCTCTCCGTTAAGTTTCTTTCTTTGGGGTTATGTGAAAGATTGTGCCGGACGTCAGCTTAGACGGACGTCACATTAGTTCAAGGTAAGGATAACGGATGTCTGCCATAGAATTCCGGCATCGGTCATCAAGAAAGCCACTAAAGGTGTGATAAAATAGACAGTACTGCGTAGCTGCAAAAGGAGACCTATTTGAACACGTCCTCTAGGCTGATGTTCAACGCAGCTTACGAATTAATAGATAGTAAGAGCACACAGTTTTTTTTTTGTCTGTGTGTGTGTGTGTGCCGACATTCTGATTGCCAGTTCGGCTCATAGAAGTGGTATATTTAATTTCGTGAACGCATTGGTTTTGCCTTTTCTCTACAAGTTGGTCGCTTTCCAGTGTGTTTATTTCGCTTTTATTTGTTGACACGAACCTGTTTTTGCAGCACGTGTACACTTTCATGAAAAATAAAACGCTCACTTTATATTGGCTTTGGTCCGAAGCAAGTTTCTGGTGCGAAATATAACTTCGCCCGCACTCTTTCGATGCGGTGCGAGCAAAGTCTGGATTTTGAAACATTCTGTGTCTATTACATTGCTCTTCACATTTCGTGTGTGGTCAGAGCTGCACTTTGGCTGCGTTATCAAGGTGCTTTTGTTATCATTTATCAGTCGGCCTTGAGAGAGGGATAATAAGTGTGACGTAGAGAGAAAGGAGAAGCTGCGAAACCTGCTGTTGGGGCTCCTTCCGTACCATTATCAAGGTGGTGCGCTGTCTCTTCAGGTTTGCGATAGGCAATGCAGTTACTTTCAATCAGCTTATTTGAGGGCACTGCTTTATGATGCGGGTGAGAGTTCACTCACATGGTATTTTTCATAGTTCGTGAGGTTATTTTCCAGTCGGTAAAATTGTACGCAATTAGTATGTCGCTGAAAACACTGCAGTTAGATGTCATTTTGGTATGCCAACAAATGCCTCATTGACACTTTGAAAATTATGAGAGTACTTCTCGAGTTAGATAATTGTAATTACCAAATTAAATCTCAGTAACGAAAGAATTACTGGCTACTACTCCACTTTACTGGAAACAATATGCACTAGGTTTTCTTCGAGTAACGGAACTGTTTTTTTTTTTTTTTTTTTTTTTTAAATTTTAGTGCATGATAGCTGTGGAACACTCTCTCTCTTCATCCCTATACCCCGTTTTCCAGTGCAGGGTAGAAAAACGGACATGCGTCTGGTTAACCTCTCTGCCTTTCCTCTCTTCTATTTCTCTCTCTCTATAATTCACTCAGTAACCATAATGAGGCCAAGCCAGATTCACTCAAAATCAGAATCGACAGCAGTCATGTGCGGCAGCACTTATGCTCGGACTAGCAGAAAAAAAAAGAGGCTGCAGTTTTGCAGAAAGGCGAAGCAGTGTTAGTGATAGCCAAGTATGCGACAATTACACGAAGGAAGATTACACCAGCAAGGGGACTCAGGCTGTGAAATTGAACTGTCTCCTACTATGAGGTCTTGTATATACTTAGCGCCGTTACTTCAGTGCTCAAGTCTTCGAGGTCAAACGAAGTTTCTTGAAGTGCAAGAAATATATAACCGCTTTATTCCAGCCAAGCTCGGACTACTACCTCGAGGATTAAACTGTGCTGCTAGTGATGATATATGCAGATGAAAAAGATGTGCAGATGATGAAGTTGAAAGTCAGGCATGTGTTGTGCCCATGCTAATTCTCTCTCGCTGTGGAAGCGGCCGCCTGGCTGCGCGTAAGTACTATAAAATGCGTCAAGTATTTGGTTTTAAGCGGGAGACATGCACTATCTCTGTGCCACAGCAACGGGAATCGGGTGGCGTTCTAACAAGCGAGACATGGTAATTGACAGGTGATGTCTGCTCAACGACCGCGGAAAGTCGAATAAAACACCAGAAATTTTTTGCATAAGCCAGGAACGCACACAGGAGTCCAAAGAACTTCGTCACCAGGAGAAAAAGTCACAGCACAGTGGGTCGAGTCGTAACGAAACTTGCGAGCGTCCTGGGAGACGCCTGTGTTAAGCGGGGCGAGGCGACTGCACTCCGCGAGGCGAGACACAAACTGTTCCAAGAAAGGAACTGATGGGGGTACAGGAGTCGAAAGGAATGATACATCAAGAATGAAACTTGGTGAACAGCCATAGATGAAGAAAGAATGTTAAAAGCCAGTAGTACGTTGCGTAGCCATGTTATAGGCGAATGTCATGAACGGCAGGATTGCATCCCCGTTCGTGTGGCCAGGGCGGATGTACATCGCAATCATGTCAGAGAGGGTATGGTGAAAACACTCCGTCAAGCTGTTGGTCTGCGGATGGTAACTGGAAGTCGTCTTGCGAATTGTGTTAGAGGCGCACAGAACTTCGGTAAGGATAGAAGAGAGGAAGACTGCTGCGGTCACTGAGGAGAACGCGCGGAGCGCTGCGGTGTAAGATAATGTTGTGTAGAAAGAAATCGGCGACTTCAGCAGCAGTCCCGGATTGTAGAGATGCTGTCTCCGCATAGCGTGTTGGATGGTCTATGGCCGTTATAATCCAACGATTGCCATGTAAGGTCGTGGGAAGAGGACCGTACAAGTCTATTCCAACTACTTCAAAAGGCGAAGCGGGACAAGGCAGAGGTTGTAAAGAGCCAGAAGGAGCTGTTGGTCGTTTGCGGCTTTGACAATGAACGCAGGGTGCAGCGACTTCATATTCTGTTGTAAGTCTTGTGGTAGCCTAGATGAACAGTCGTCGCATGATCGTGAAAGGCTTCAAGCACCTCACATTGCAGAGAACATGGTATGACCGCGACCCATTTGTTGCCATCGATGTGATAAATGTTGCGATGTAAAACCTCATTGTGCAGCTTGAATTGATTAAGTTGTCGACGAAGTCAGGCGTTTGGAGGTGACGAAGAATCTTCCATGTGTTGGAGAATAGTTCAGCAGTATGGGTCGATGCGTTGGTGGGACACAAGGACAGATGGGCTGTCGTGTCTTAGCCATTCGAGGGTTACAATGGGTAAAGCCAATGAAGAGGACTCGGGACGTACAGAATCACGGAGAGGTTATGGTGAATCGTCATGATTCTTCAGAGGGTAGCAAGAGAGAGCATTGGTGTCTTGATGCTTCTTTGTAGCCCTGTAGGTGACATTGAAATCGTACTCCTGTAGGTGAAGCACACAGCAACCCAGGTGACCTGATAAATTCTTTAGCAATGAAAGCCAGCACAGTGTGTTATGGTCGGTAACGACTGTGAAATGGCGGCCATGAAGATATGGGCGAAATTTTTGCACTGCCCAACAGCAAGGCATTCCTGCTTGGTTATGGTGTAGTAATTCTCTGCACTGGTTAGTGCACGACTAGCATAAGTAATTACTCGTTCGCGGAATGTGTTGTCACATTGCAGTAGAATGGCACCGAGACTGACTGCTAGCGTCGGTGTGAAAGATGGTGGGCGCGGTCGGATCAAAGTGGCACAGTACTGGGTCTGACGTCAGGGCATGTTGCAAAAGCAGGAAAGCATGTTCACATTCGTCGGACGAAACAAAGGGCGCATTACTGGCGAGGAGTTGATGGAGCGGGGACGTAAGCGTAGCGAAGTTGCGTATGAAGTGCCGGAAGAAGCAAGTCCAAGAAAACTGTGCATGTCTTTTTGACGCAGTGGACACAAAATTCGAGGATGGCAGTAAGCTTCTCGGGGTCCGGTCGAATACCTTCTTTGCTGACTATGTGCCCCAGAACTTTGATGGCCTTGCTGGCGAAACTGCATTTGTGTGTGTGTGTGTGTGTGTGTGTGTGTGTGTGTGTGTCGTGTGTGTGTTGCGTGTGTTGAGCTGCAAACCAGCATTTGCAAGAGAGGCAAGGACTTCATCAAGACGTTGCAAATGTTGTGAGAACATGGTTGAAAACGCAATGTCGTCGAGATAGCACAGACAGGTTTTCCATTTCAAGCCACACAAGACTTATCGATCATGCGTTCGAATGTGTCAGGCACATTGCAGAGTCCAAAAGGCATCGCACTGAACTCGTAGAGCCCATCAGGGGTAGCAAATGTCGTTTTTTCTTTGTCGGATTTGTACATCGGTATTTGCCAGTAGCCTGGTCTAAAGTCAAGGCTAGAAAATTATTCAGCACCGTGGAGTGAATCTAGTGCATCATCCATCCATGACACAGGGTAAACATCTTTGCGCACGATTTTGTTCAGCGCACGGTAATAGACGCAAGAACACACTGAGCTGTCTTCGTGACAATTGCAACGACATGAGTGTCAACAGCTCAAGTGACAGTTGATCCACGAGGCAACAGTTGGGGTTCGAGAGTTTGGTTTATTGCAGTAAGCAATGCCGACCCCTCAGAGAAGCGAATAAGGCCAGGGGTAATCAGAATTGCTCGAGATAGGGTATGGTCATAGGGTAGAATGAGTACGCCGCCATCCACAATGTTACAGGAGTTGACACCTATAATCTCTCCTCTAGGTGGCCAAAGAACGTAATCGGAAGAGGTGACGAGACGAATGCATTCTTCGTGGTTAGGAAAAGAATTGCCAGTGGCATACAGTTGTGTGAGGCGCTGACGACAAGAGATAGAAGCAGACGCCAAAGAAGTCCCACCCCAAGATGAGTTCATGGGTCACTCACGAAATACCGCAAAAACAATGTGGTGAAGAATTTAGTCTATGGACACACGAACAGTACACAGTGCGATTGGACGAATAATAACGTTGGCTGCTGCACAAAGAGAAAGGCCGGAGTAAGGCAATTCTTGTGTTTTATAGAGTCCCGAACAGTCACATGGCAATAATCGCCAAGCATCTTGTAACATGGAGCCACCTCAGAATTGCACCAAACAAAGATGATGGATGCAGCCAGTCTTGCCAGATAACTACATTTTGACTATTCTGTATTGTTTGCATTTATTGTGCAAAAGGAATTCTCGCAGAGAGTTTTATCTTCAGTGGCCTTCAGTTGACGTCATCTGCTACAACTAGCACATAAGTTAACTCCATAGCACCACTAGGATGGAGACATTGTGTCGTGGGATGCTTCCTTAAAAGTGGACAAGAAGATTCTAAAGGAAAAGTGTGAGATGGTCACAGTAATAACCAAGGCATTTGGCATGGGAATGACCCAGCTATGAAGGTATTATCAGATGTGGACAAGCATACAATACTAAATGGCGCCTTGCACGAGTCCCAAGTGTCAAATGTAATGAGTATTGTGCATTGAAAGGGCCAAAAATGTTTTGTACATGCAAGGGAACACTATGGGCATTTGATAGCAGTTGCTTAGATGTACTACATTTAAAGGAACCAAACGAATTCCCTTAGACATAAGCATGCAGCAAATTCAAGGACTAGATGAAGCTTCAAAGAAACTGCATTTCATGTAGGATAGGTGTGAATGACCTTTGTGTATGAGATCAGTGACAAAAACACTAAATGAATGCAGTACAGTGTCTGTATCATATCTTGTGCAGACCAAACTAGCCTGGAGTTTCAGCATTCCTTGTCAGTACATTTAAATAGGCACTACATTGTTAAAAGTGCAATATTGTTCTACAAAACATAATATGCAAGATGTAGCATGCTAACCCTCGTGGCTCAACAACTACTGAACCGAAACCTCAATGAGCAGTGAAGCGTCCTTGTAATTTTCATCGTAACCATACTTTTGCTCTTGAAAGTGAACCTCTTTAGTGAATTTGCTTGTGTATTAATTTTTCTTTAGGCAAGTATTTTTTATACATGTTAATGTCTCAATCCTGCTTTCTCTTTTCAGAGCTAAAACAAAATGCCTCTTATTTCAATTTGATCTTTTGACCTAGGAAGCCATCATCTGGTGCTGTGTACAGCAAGCACATGCTTCGGGCAAGGAGGGAGCCAGCACCATATCTACATCAGCAAGAACCTCGGTGCTCAAAATAAACATTTTCTGTGCAAATACCTGTCTTTTTATACTTCCAGCATGAATTAATAAGTTTTTTTTGTCTTCACATGCAGGAAGGTTTATAGGAATAAATAGTGACTGTTGAATGCCCAGGAAAAGCCTTGAAGCCATTCTACTTGTACAGTGATAAAGTACATGTGTACTTGAACTTGATAGTACAGAAACGAAAGGCAAAGTAACAGGCAAAATGCTCGGGGCAGCAGTCGTATAAATGGTAGATGAACACAGCTAATTGTGCTGTCCAGTTTCATTCAGTTTGACGAAGTGTTGCAAGAATTGCCTTCAATATAAATCATTCAGTTTAGCCAGCTAAAGTCGAACTCGTACAAACTTTGGAATGTCTGCTGAGAATATTAGCATACATGGTATGTGTGCATCCTTCAGCAGCACTACAAGCCCAATAAGGTTTTTGCGTTACTGTCCCCCCTCCCTTGGGGTTATTGCAGTGTCTACTTCAAGTGCTTGAGGGTATAATGGAGAATGACTCCAATTTGCTATAAATATGTGCAGTGTTGATGCAGAAATGAGAAGGCTATATAAATATGCAGGACAAGAGCTGGTAGGCCTGGTTATAAGCATGAATAAGAAATTTATAGATCAAAGGCAATATGAATACAATATGTTAAATGACATCCATATGTGGGAACTGCCCACATGAAAGGAAAGAAAGTGCAATGCTTGCAACCTACCAACACAAACATCAGTCGGGAAGGATTCTGTGAGGATCCACTAAGTGGACTATTTCAGCACACACTGATTAGGTAGAGCTCTAAGCTGGTAGAGCAAGCGGCAATCGTCACCGTGGGCTCTCGTGCTCTATTCATTCAGCGTATACTGGAATGGACAGTCCACTTAGTCAACACTTACAGACTAGCCCCCTAGGGCTGTGGAAGGAAGGAAGGAAGGAAAACTTTATTTGGTCCTGCAAGTAGTGATAATTAATCACTAAGCGGGCCGCTCCCACGTCAGGATCGGAAGGCCAAGCCTCACGGCCACATCGTGAGCCTGCTGGATGAACAATTCTAGGGCTGTGGAAGCACGCAGTATATTAAGCTTAAGTCTGTGTGGAGTGCTACCTCCTGCTTATGTGGCAAGTCCTCCTGTTTACCTGTTCCTTTCAACTGAGAGCTGAGCACCGCCTAGGTTAAGTCAGAAAAAGCAACCAGCGTCCATAGAATTCAAACTATTACTATTTGCCCTATAAAAGGGGACAGTGAAGCCTAAAATGACACTTGACTTGGGCCATATTTTTCGCAATATGCCCGAGAATATTGGGATTTCCCATCAATTTTACCCTTCCTACATCACATAGTGAACAACGTGAAAACTTAACACTGTTGCGCAGAGCGATGAAGGGTCAGGATTTGAGCGAGAAAACAACACGACACCTGAGCGCAAACTACGAACTGGTTTACTTTTCTGCAAGTGAAGCGTACATAAAGCCTACACGCATGCACAGGAGTCCTCTTCCCGGTCTACCTACACCCTCTATTGTCAGCGATTATGCTAATCTCTTTATTGCTGAGTGAAATAGACGGCGGGCTGACACATGAGCCCTGTGGGTCCACCTTGAGGTTGTATGCTTCCACGACTTCTCTTTTCCTTCGGTTCCTACTTTTCAGCAGAATCATTGTCTTGTGATAATCACCAGTTGATAGTTTGTGCTCAGGTGTCGTGTGTTGTTTCCTCACTCAAGTCCTGTCCCTTCTTCACTCCGCACAACAGTGTTAAGTATGTCGAACCAACTAGCCCACTGCACAATTTTCCTGAACTTGAAAACAATTGTAAACTAAAGTCCGTGAGAAACGAAGTGTTCTGTCATGACATACAGATTTATGCATGATCACTTTGCTATATAAAGATACAATTTTAGCCAATGTTAACGAAGAGCTTCACTTTTGGAGTTCACTTAAATAATGTCTGTGATGCAATGTGACAGTACGAGGTCCTGGAGATGCTACTGTGGAGATATGTCAACATTGAGCCTATTCCTGTTTAATCTATGGATAGATGCCTTCACGAAGAGTTGGAGAAACTGCACAATACAATGTTTTATATCACATGTAATAATTATGCTGTGATAAAGTGTACAGGCTGAGCTTAATGTTTTAGAAAAGCTCAAGAAAAGGCTCCAGAATAGGTATGATGATAGGTATGAATAGGTATGATGCAACCTTTTATTTGGCTCTCTTCATAGTGAAGTCTAGACGCATCACCTCAGCCACACTTAAAAAATCTGTGGGCTCGTACTGCCCATGCCTTTACTGCACAAGTTGCCTTGGTGCTCCCAGTCTTGACAGGTAACACTTAAGCACCCTCTCATGCACATGTTTGTTCCAAAGCTACAGTTGCTAACTAAAGTAACTCCCACATGCGATTCTGTAACTCTAGACCTAACTGCAAAAACGCATGCATTACTACGAGTTTGGCATAGAGTCCACATGAAATGTGCACAACTTCAAATTTCGCATAGGCAACAGATAACTGGTAACCTGTTAGAGTAACAAAATGGATGCCAAGGAAAATTCACCCAAAGCCTTAGGCAGGAAAATGAGGTGTTGTGATGAGATAAATAGCAATCACATTTGATCGACTGACTAAAAGCTGGAAGGGGTATTGCATTTGACATGATTGAAATGAGCTGCAGCATGGCATGGTAACTGTGGCAGCCTTTACAATGCCATGCTCTCTGAATTACACTTATGTGCATCCATATGCTGCAGCGACCAACTGTTTTTATTCAAGAAAGCCAGGTTTGTGGTTCAGCACACATCATATGCTGGCAAACTCACTGATTAGTCAACTCCCTCAGATCATCCCATGAGTCTGAGTGAGCCCAGCTGAGCAGTATTTTGGCGAGTTTGAGCCCGAGTGAGCTCGGCTGAGTAGTATATTCTTATGAGTTCAAGTGAGCAGCTAAGTATAATTTTGGCGAGTCTAAATAGTGAGTTCCGATTATTTTGCCAACATATATATGGTCCGTGTACTTTCGAAATTCAGGTATGACACTTGCGCATAGGTTGGAAATTAAGCTTCTCGCCAAGTGACTACTGCAGAAATGATCATAGAGCTAGAGAAGAACGATACGCCTTAATCATGCAGCGTGCCGCGCGGGATCCGTGGTGTGCAGCGTGCCAGTGGATGGGTGCGTGTTTGGGAAATTAGGGGGTTTCGACCCATCCACAGATAATTTCCATAATACCTTTCTCCATAGTGTATTATTGCGATAGCAATTTTTGGACACCCTAAGCGAATTTTCGCCATCGCCCTGATGTTTGGTTTAAAGTCCAAGTGTGACAAAAATTATAGTGCCCCGTTGCATCCCACGTGCTGGGGTTAATTGCGAATGAAAGGGTGCGAGGGTGAGCCGAGAAGGATGGCAGCTTTATGCGCGCTGTCCACGTCCCGTGATCAAGCGCGCGCTAGGGTAGGAGAGCGCGCGACGTCTCTTGCCCGGCCGTGCCCGTGCATACGGCTGTCCGCGCGCAGCAGAGTGCATATACACGGCCCGCGCGTGCCACATTTTTTAAAAGTAATTTGCGGCCGGTGTAAAGGCCGCAAGCCGACGTGGCTGCTGGTTTCACGAGTGTTGGAAGTAGCGTTATTCAAGTTTTGGACGAAACTTAGAGAACAGTGACTTAAAACAGTGAATTCCTTAGAGGGGCCAAAATTTTGGGGCGCATGAGCGGCACGTATAGTAGAATGCAGTGTTCCATTGTAAAAAAATTTTTGATGTAACAAAGTAGAGTGCTGAGTGTTACGTCTTTGTTACATCAAGGTTCAACAAAAATTAAGCGGTGGAAATCAGCGCTGGGCGCATATGCAACTGGATCCACACTGAAAACATTTGAGAAAACATTTTTTAAAAAATACTCTGTACATTTGTATAAATCCCTACCTGCAGATATTCCTCTGGTTTAGCCTAATTATGTGCTGCCTACTTAACTTACTGACGCAGCACACGTATCATTCCGAAATTTGCTTTTAGAAAATGCACTGAGTTATTGAGTTTCGCGAACAGAAAAAAAATTGCAACTTCCAATATAGCGTGCTTCCTAGGCTATTAAATAGCTACAATGTTCAAGGAACGTACTGTTTCCATCAGTGGCTTACTCATGCAGTAAGATGTACTGCTCCTACACCTTGTAGTAAAAAGCATATGCATCGACACATAGCAGCTGATATTCTTGCTTATTTTCTCATCACAGAGGTAGATGGGGCACATGAACCTATATGCTCACACAAATCAACGTGACCAACTACTGTGGAGACATGGCAACGAATTCTTTGTTTACCTTGTACACCACAAGTGCGAGGTTTGCGCATTCATTTGACTTCATGAAACCCTATTTATACTACAGGCTTTACGGCAATGCTTGCATGCAGTGCGGTGAAGCGCTCGACAAAACTGCACATATATTATATGGTTTGTTTGATATTAACTCGAGATGCAAACGTTTGTGCAGGCAGGCAAGCAATGTTTCCATTCACACAGCGCACCAAAAGAGCGTGGTATATGCATTGATCTGGTTTCATGACATCGTGCTTTTGCCACTAGCTTTACGGCAGTGCTTGTGTATAGTGCTGCGAAGCACGACGGAACTGCACATTATTATACGGTGTGCTCGAAATCTACTCGAGATGCAGACGTTTGTGCAGGCAGGAAACGAATGATTTAATTCACGTAGCACAACACGAGAGCGCGCTCTATGCAGTCCTTTCATTTAATAAAACTCTATTTCTGCCACAGGCTTCACAGCAATGCTTGTGTAGGGGGCTGTGAAGCTCGACGCAGCTGTAACAACATTCCACGGTACACCCGATTTTTACCGCGTTTGTTTTAAAGGGCCCCTCACAGGCTACATAACAAATTTTGGTTATACGCTGAAAGTTGTTACGTATCCTCTAAGAAGTGTTCTACCGCAAGCATTTTTCAAATTGGTTCATTAACAGCAGAGAGAGAATTATTGAAGTGCCGCGAACACATGATTTCAGGAGGCAAGCGTCGCCGCCTATATAAACACTCTCTCGACTTTCCCCGTTTCGCCTGTGTAAGCGAATTTCCTTCACTGCGTTCTCCCATACCGGAGCCGAGGGGTCGCGCGGCGGGTATACCCTGCCGTCTTCTTTTTTTCACCGTCACCGGCACACTTCCGGTGACGGTGTCGTGCGAGCTGTTGCGCTTGTCTCGTTTCCTGTAGCGGACGATAATGCGCGCTCTACACGAGAACACGTGATTAGCGGTATAAGTCAGTGCCCCAGCACTGAGGCAAACGCGAGGGGATGAAGGAGCATGAACGCAATGCTGGAACACAGTAGACAATGTCGTATAGTTTCGTTCTCTGCGGGCGTGCAAACGTCGGAGAAAGGAGACGAAATGGAAATTCATATTGCTACAGTGCGAAGTAAAACAAAAGCACCCAGACATTCGGGTTGTATTTTTCATTATTTCTCTAAACTTTAATTAGTCCACTGAAGCAACGTACAGATTCAACAAATAACTGATGCTGCCTTGAATCTAAGTCACGTGTCACTCTGAATGACATCACAGCACAGCCTGTGCTCCTACGCAGCAGCAAAGTTATGGGCATTCATCTGCTTGCTGCTGCGATAACATTATCACACTTGAACTCAGAGGTACGATTTTTGTTGTGTGAGGTTATAGATAGCCAGTAGACTACTTGTCTGATGTTAAATGCTATGACCCACTGGCAATCCACGATGCACTCAATGAAAACGTTTTTATGCTGTGTGCGGCGTGACTCTCCAGTGACCCACACGCAAGAATTCTCGCTCTTGTGTTGCCATCTGAGGTTTGAAATTGCAACTAACATATATTTTTATTGCATTGGACACGGAGTGGCTAGTTTGTTTCGGAGAGTCGAGTGACGGCGCATTTCTCAGTTGGGTTTCTTGCAAACTTTCGCCGCAGTTTTTGAAATACGTGCCGTTGGAATAAGTACCTGCATTTTTCTTGCTACTCCCAAACTTTTCAGCGTGTCTAATAGATAGATCCTCATGCCCCTTCCGGATGCAAAAAAAAAAAAAGCACAATGCAGAGGAAACAAATAAACTTAGTTTTGGGCCAGAAGAATGCACCAGCAACTTCGCGATCACCAGCGGATGAGTCAAGTGCTTCAGTGTCAGATGTTCAGCAGTGGACAGACAGTGAAATCAGTGACAACGATAGTGTTTACGAACCATCACAGACCTCAGCCAGCATGTCGAATGGAGAGTCAGACCTGACTGATGATTCTGAGGTGAATGATTCAGGATACGATGCTCTCATTTCCCTCAGCCCATCTCTAGAGAAATGGACACCGGCAACAACCACTTCGCCTAGTGTGACACCGCACTCTAGGCCGCCCACTATCATTCAGTTGCCATCTAGCCGTTATGCCCCATCTTTATGTTCACTGTTTATTACGGATGACATTTGGCAAATGATGGTCAATGAGACAAACAGGTTCACACAACAAGTGTTGAAGTCAACTACTCCTAAATCTAAATCACGGTTGAAAAATTGGACGGAAACCAATGCCCAAGAAATTAAAGCCTTTATTCGAATACTGATTTGTATTGGTCTCCTCTGTCTTCCTACTCCCAAATCTAAATCACGGTTGAAAAATTGGACGGAAACCAATGCCCAAGAAATTAAAGCATTTATTCGAATACTGATTTGTATTGG
The DNA here is from genome assembly GCF_023375885.2 of Dermacentor andersoni. Classification (NCBI taxonomy): domain Eukaryota; kingdom Metazoa; phylum Arthropoda; class Arachnida; order Ixodida; family Ixodidae; genus Dermacentor; species Dermacentor andersoni. The sequence goes on along the minus strand of NC_092816.1, from coordinate 207,754,403 downwards.
TCTCCTCTGTCTTCCTACTCCCAAATCTAAATCAAAGTTGAAAAATTGGATGGAAACCAATCTCCAACAAATGAAAGCATTTGTTGGAATACCAATTTGTATTAATCTTGTCCATCTTCCTATCTGAGTCACTACTGGGCAAAAAGTAACCTGTATGGTGTTGAACTCATTCGTCAAAATATGAGCCGTGGCCGCCTTTTCCCTACTTTTGAGGTTCCGGCATTTTGCGGACAATTAACTGGTTGCAGAGTTGCAGGATCATGTCTTTAAGATCCATCCTCTGGTAGAGAAATTGAACCAAAATTTTTGCCACTGTGCTTGAGCCGGGAAAGGAGGTTGTGATAGATGAAACAATAGTGCCATGGCGAGGCAGACTTTCGTTCTTACAGAGTCAGGCTGTTCAAGGCATGTACCAAAGACGGTTACAGGCTAAAGGTTGATGTATATGCCGGAAAGTGTGACTGAACAGTTGGCATCGGACATGCCGAAGATGTATGCTTGAAACTCCTGCAAAATTACAAGGAAGTCGTGTGCCCGCTGTACGTAGACAACTTCTACATGAGCTTGCCACTCACTCTTCGCCTTCTAAAGGAAGACACTTTCATTCGTGGCACAGTTCGCTCAGTGAGGAAAGGGCTGCCAAAAGATCTCACTGAAGTAAAGGTTGCAAATGGCAGTGCTACCGGACTTCAGTCCAAAAATGGAGTGAAGGCACTGAAGTGGATGGACAAGAGGCCTGTTCTGATACTCACATCTGTCGCCAAATATGAAGCAACTTTGGTGGACAGTGGGAAGAAAACAAGGGACGGCGCACCAATCATGAAACATCAGGCCGGTCTCGATTGCAATGCAGCAAAAAAGGGCGTCGACTATAGTGAACAAATGACGTTATACCACAACTGCCTTAGAAAAGGACTCAAGTGGTACAGAAAGGTAGCTGTTGAGTTGCTCATTGGAAGTGCCATCATAAATGCGTGGAACATTCGTAGCATGCTTGAAGGAAACTCTACGCCAATTACAAAATTTCAAGATGAACTAGCTGGCTCATTCACTGTTCGGCCCTCGTCAAAACAACATCGAAGAAACTCGTGGGAGGAATGTCCACATGCTAAGAAAAACTGGCACGTCGGCACACTCAGTGGCACTGCACTGGCTGCTATGCGGCCAACAGTACCAGCAGTAGCCCAAACACTACGGTGAGAGTGAGAAAAGTGACCACTTTCTGTGGATAATCCCCTGGCAAGCCATTCATCTGTTTGTTGTGCTTTAATTATAAGCACAAGTAACCTGAGAAGCAAGCTAGCTTCAACCGTAAAATGAGTAGGATGAAAACTTCAAAACATGGTTAATGTTCCTACTAAATTTTAGCCTTTCTCTAACCAATAAATATTTCTAACACAGGAACTGACTTCTTGTCTTTTCTAGTGGCAAGCACTTTGTAGTTCAACATGGTTTCTAGCATCTTGAATTCATTGAAGGGCTACAGAATGTATTAAAGAAAGATAAAAAGGCATAATGTTGTGCTGAACGTGATCAAGGCACATGTACAAGAAACTATAGTTATTTGTTCGATGAGGACAGTAATGTGCTTTAGCAAGTTAGAAATTTGTTACGAACTTGCCCACATTCACATCTTAACAGATTTAGCAATGTTTCCACTACGTAGAGAACCTTGATCTACAGTGCTTTTATCACCCTGAAGAAGGTTGGTGTTCCTATTATAAAATGTGTACTTAAAAAGCTCAATCTCTCAGGATTTTATGTTGTTTTACTTGACATAAGCTTACGAGGCTTACAGATTACGTGCTCATATCTCAACCTAAATACCCACTTCCTTTTCAATGATTTTCATTTCTGTAAAAGCTCAGTAAATTTCGTCAGACGAGAAGTGCAAATGCGTTTTTTATTCTTTCATACTTGGTGCTTGCTAGCCTGCTGCGATAGTGAAGTACAGCTTCAAGAGGAGAGCTGACTGAATAGTTTGCTTTTCTGTATGCATGCAGTATTACACTTGAATGCAAGCCTTTTTGAGCTTTGAAAATTTTTTAATGGTCTTGTTCTGTTGGGTTATTAACAGAAAATGTTGAAACCTTACTGTACATAAAATTTATTCTATAGCCTGTTTATTTTTACAATAGTGATTGTTCTACAAGTGATCAACATCAGCTAAACAAGGGAGGCCTCTGCCTGCAGCCAGTGTTTCAACAAGAGGACTAGTTGACAAAGATGAGTTTGTCACAACGTTGGCTCCAGCCCAAAACATTCCTTATTCGACTTGTATTTACATCTTCCTGTGAATCTGTTTGTTGCTCCAACTCCAATACACAAAGATGAGTGGAATGCATAAGCTTACTTGTAGAGCTGCTCAATGAACTGCTGCATAAGTTCAACTCAACTGCAACGTTTTGAACATCAGGACATGTGTAAGTGAAAATTAGTTTGTGATGGCCATGTGGGTCTGTTTTTCTGCCTGAATAATAGGGAGAGGAGAGCAAGATAATTGCTTTGAGAACTTTTAAGCAGAAAAAGCATGGTGGATGAGGAGCAGTGGCCGGGATAAAACATTTCAGGAGTTCAATGTAGTAAGGAAACAGGAGTAATATGATTAACTTTGCAAGAATATGAGACCATTATAACACTAGGGGAAACAGACTGGCCAATCACAATGAATTTTCAAATATTGTAACTGATCTAGAACACCTTGCACGGCTGCTGTAATTAGGAAAAAAAATGTAGCACTGTCTTAAAAAGACAGCTTTTTTGTTTGTTTACTCTGCTATGCCACCGTACACATTATTACTATTACTTTTTTTTTCTTTTGGAACAGATAGTCACCATATGCCTGGAGGTTTTAGATCACCTTCTTGGTGTGCTCCCGATATATGAACAGTTCAAAAACATTAACATTGTTGCTTGGTTTATTGCCCAAATAGACCGGCACGTAACGACACTAAGGAAGCAGGCGTGTGAATATGCGCACCCTGTATCCAATCAACCCCTATATCAATCAATTTTGTACAATTAGACCTCCATATATTGAACTTTAATGTAACAAACCGTTTCACTTTGCAGAACTTATTTGGGGTGCATATAGAAACCTTCAATTTATTGAATTCTGTTTATCTGCAATTTAAATTTAATGATATCATATTCTTCTAAAATTTAAATGAGGATATGTGTTGCATTTGAACTGTAAATTCTATGGACGTACAAGCGCTTTTCGGGAGTAAAGCTTCACGATTTCCTTCCCTAGTTTATTCGACTTAAGGACAAATTCTGCAGCAAAGTTATAAAACGACCACAGGCGATAAGCAGCTGAATGCGAGGTATCTGGTACAGACCGACGGCGGAAAACATACAAATCACAACAGCACACATTCAGGCGAGTATGTAAACAGGCGAACTAAGCAGGGAACAAAAACAATACAGCACTGCTTTTATAGGTCCCGAATGATCAGAGTTTTGTCAAAGTTGGTGCAAGCACACATCCGCAAATAAAACTGGCTCCCTCTGTGCATTGCCCAATACTTCAAGAGCTGACGCCTACACGACCACCAGGGGAGGTTATAGCACTTGTTTCTGCTCTGATCATATAGTCATTCTTTCTCTATGGTATAGTGTTCGAATGATGTCGCGACAACGCATGTACATCAAATAGGGGCGACGACCTTCCACAACTCCAGAACATCACAGTCATAGGCAAAGACCGTTTGCACATGTACTAACCAGCCAAACAAGCTAACCACGGCAGCGAAGACCACTTAAATCGAAGATACAACGCAGAAACACGTCGAAAAGGTTTCACCATAGAGAAAGGTTACAACACCCTGTTTCACAGACGCTCACAAGAAATGTCCAAAGCATGTACATACAAAGCGCACTACCGCCGCCTTTTAAAAATCCAACGGGAGCCAAGTTAAATCAGCTATAGTTGGCTATTTGGGTGAACGCAGCGAGGGCGTTACAGCAACCCGGTGAACGCAACGCACCCGTTCGAACCACCGGGTACGCGCAACGCCGGCCCTTTTAAAATGGCGTCGCAGGAGACGACCGCACCGTGTGGCTCCAGAAAACCGGCACCGCGCTTCACATCCGAGGAGAAGTCGCTTCTTTTGAGCTTAGTCAACAATCATAAAAAAGTTCTAGAATGTAAAAAGACGGACGTGGCATCCCTAAGCGCGAAAACTGCGGCGTGGAAGAAGCTCGCTGTGGAATACAATGCACAGCATGGTGTCACGCCTCGCGACCCCAAGCAGCTGAAGAAATGTTGGGGAAACATGAAGCAGAAATGGAAAGAAGAGAATTCTGAAGAAAAAAGAAAAATTCACAAGACGGGTAAGCGATCTTTTATTGATGATGGAACGTAGAAGACTAGCACCATTGTGTAGGTCATTGGAATTGTGTTGTCAAACTGCGTGTCTGTGTGTGTGGTGTCGACAGTATATTGGCTTCGGTGATTGCATGCTTGCCGAGGCTCGCGTCATTGACTGCGAAAACAACGACACACCGCTACGTATAAGTGACACGAACAGTGCATCGTACTGTATGTTCGTGTTATTTATGTCTCCGCGTTTCGACGTTGTCACAAAAATTAACATTGCCACGTTTTCGCGCGTTTGTACTGCACTGCTTACACGTGTACTTCGTGTAGAGTTGAGATTTGCAGCTGGCCGAAATGGTGCACGGTACAAAAGCTTTTTCCTCAAAGTGATGAACGTGATGCGCAAGCACTTCTCGCGTGGTGCATATGCTGGAACACATAATGGGGGTCACATGGGGCGTAGGGTAACACACGAGCAGACACAGCTTAGGTTTGCTAAACGCAGGCATTAGGCTAGAAGTAGTTATGCAACAAGCGAGCTGTTAAAACAGCAAATTATGCTCATTCTACTGCTCTGAAAAGTAACGTCTTTTTAATGGTACCCCGACATAATTGTATGCTGGCAAAAACAGCTTAGCAGTAGTTCGACACGCTCAGGGTACTTTATTTCAGTATGATCAGATACACATAAGCTCCAGTTCACAAAATTTGGCACTGAATCACATTTTGTAACTCCTGAAATGCCCTATTACTATAACAGCCTGCCTACTTGTTTGTATGTGCATAGAAGTTTGCTGCACCCTATTTCGGCGAGACTCAGAACAGCCTCAATGAGCATTGTGTATTGTATCCACAATACAGCAGTGACATTTTATGCAATACCACATGGTCTTCTAAATATACGCTGAAAGGCAATGCAGATAACAAAAATACATGTACTAAGAAAATATTAACACATTTATACAAAGATTAGAGAACATGAAATGTGGCACAATGTAGTACTGTAATATACCTTGCATGCAATACTGGAGAGGATGCGAGTAAAAGAGTGGGTCACAGCAGTTTCAGCAACCTGCTTAAAATCAAATATGTTGAAAATTTTTATTCAATGTGCATTGTGTACGGGCCCACTCAAAGCATTTCATAAATGTACTTCATAGAATGTTACAACTGTTGCGCATTTCTTTAGGAGGAGGACCTGCTGCAGCAGGTATGACACCACTGTCGGCTTTGGTTGGGGCTGTGGCAGGCCACATGGCCACCAGAATACCAAACGAAGAAGACTCTGATGGCGCAACCTACCTCCCCCCCGTCGACAGTGAGCCTGTTGTTCGGCTCCTGCAGCCGATGATAACAGAAGTGGAAGCAACATATGACTATTATGGTATAGTACTATTTCATGAAACACATTGCAAAGTTTTTGTAGCATGAAACTTGAAGGCAATCTGCTGTGAGGAAAGTGGGAGGAACCACTTCCCAGTTTATCGTGTTTTCTGAGGCTTTGATGCTGTATACATGTCTGTGCAATTGGTACCTTCAGCCTGTTTGTTGTACAGTGCGGAGAAGTTACATATGTCTTTAGAAGGCATTTAGGCTTTTTGAAAACCCTCAGCTGAATATGTCGAAAGCAATTTGTTGTGGCATTTACATTCAGCGATGCAAAGTGTGTGCCACATGATGAGTATAATTTTGAACTAATGATCCTTTCAGAGGAGCACAGGAGCCCTGGCCATCTAGTACAACACGACCAATCAATGGATGACTTGAACGCTACAAGTTCACCCATTGTGGATCACACTACAGCTGCGCCAGAGCTTCTCGAGTCAAACAAGGAGAACGAGCCAGAACGAGCCAGAGAATTTACAAGCGAGAGGCCACCCAGAAGCAGGATGGCACTCCTAGAGAAAACTTTGGCTTCCGAAAATGAAGTCAGGATTGCTTTACTCAGGGAGGAGCAAAAGTTGCGAATGCGTCTGATGCAAGAGGAGCATGCAGACAACTTGAAAAAAAGAAATGAAGAGCATAAGCTCAAAATAGAAATATTGAATCTTCAAAAGCAAGTTGAGCTTGCAAAATTGAATGCAATGAATAAAAGCTGCATGACACCCTGAGGCTGCGTGTCTAATCAGTAACGGAGTTTTTAGCACACATGGTCTTTTTACATTTCGTCTGTCTGTAGTGCCATACAGACTCCACACGACACACAGAACCATAAACCCATTACCCAACTATTCACTAGGGGTGTGTGAATATTCGAAACTTTTTGAATATTTCAAAACATCAACTGCACCTAATTAAACAAAATTGGAGCAAAAGCACGGTAAGTTTTTACCCCTCGGGCATAGTATGGACATAAAACATGAGAACTCGCGTAGTGGAACAGGCTACGTTGCTTCGGTAGCCATACATTACAGGCTATACAGTGACCATTTGCACACTCTAAAGAGTTCTGCGCATACAAAGAAACTACTGGTCTGCTCCTGATGCTCTTTGTGCTTTTAATAAACACTTCATAATGTGCTATGTAATGACAGAACCTTTCCGACTATACTAGGATGTGAGCATTGTTTTATATTAATGCTGCTAATGCCTCTTCATTATTCCAAAGCCATTCAATTTGATTCTGCTAGATTTCCATTCGATTCAGTCTCAAAATTCACTGTTCACACACCCCTATTATTCAGAAACACGAGGTGGATTTCAAACAACAATCTTAAGAGAAACTTCTCTGGATAAGAAGTTGCCGTGCACGCATGCCAGGTAGATTGTCCCCCACACCATTAACAGTTGGCAGGTGCTCTTGGCAAGTATTTCTTCCTGTACGTCTGCATCGGCTGGTGGGAACATGGAGACCGAGTGGCTCGGGTTCTCTTCGTAGGAGGGCCACGTTGTGCAGGGCAGCGCAAGCAGTTATTATGCGAGCTGCATTACGAGGCTTGTGCTGCAGCTTCATGTCCAAACATGGAAAGCGCCTTTTCCACACTCCAAAGGCCCTTTCTATGGAGTTGCGGGTCTTGATGTGCGCCTTGTTGTACCTGATAGAATGACAATACAATGCAATTAGTTTTCGAATACACACTGTACATTATATTGTTCCAAAGCTGTTATTCTGTGTAGTTAGCACAGATCTACATTGAATGGTTACAAATACATTCCATTTCCTGCAAACGATGTAGCACCTTCCTAGATTTGCATTCGTTCTGCCCAGCCATATTTCATTACCGACCATTATATTGAACGGAACTGTAACAATCTCGCGCTATATAGGCAACACCATCTGTGCGCTCTTGGTGCAGCAACAGATACCAGAGGAACGTGTTGCTTATGCATTACAGCTACTCACTTTAATACACCTCAGGTGTATTGCATAGCTTTACAAAAACATAGTATGTTATTATGGGGAGAGGTGTTACCTATCATATACACCCCTGAAAGGATTAGGCATTACTTGCCTGCCTTCTGGTGAGTTGACTGGACCTGGCTCAGCAAGGGGGGTCATCAAGAAAGGAGAGCAGGCATAGCCCATGTCTCCAAGCAGCAGACCAGGCACACGGTGCTGTTCGTACATAACTCGTACTCTAGAATTGTCAAATATGCGACTGTCATGGGCAGACCCCGGCCAGCTCGCTACAACGTTGAAGAATTGCAGCATTGGTCCGGCAACCGCCTGCAAAAAAAGAAAACTAGAGTATGAGTGCAGGAACGAAATGTTGTCGTTGCAACAACTGTCAGTACATTTTACCTCCCAGCAACACGGAAGATAAAAATCTGAAAACAACTGAAGGCTATCTCGCAGAAATTTTCAACTAACTAAAAATTGCATGTGGCCCATAATTCACCGCCCTGTTTTTGCCACGGCACATGTAAATACGGAATTTGTTGCACAGCTTGTAGTGGTCACTATGGACAGAAGTGTGATAGCCCATTTCTTACGTTGTGAAATAAAAATATGTGCGCGCGCACATCATATCAGTTGCTTCGTGATCAGCAAGCGAAGCTCGTCCTTGCCGCAACGCTACAGTTGAGACCACACATTCGACTAAACAGCGGCACTCGTACCGTCTCTCCGTCAAATATAGCGTGTGAATGAATATGACGCGCGTAACACAGTTACTTAAAACAGCATGCGAGAATTGTAATAGGACTTTTACCGCTGCTTCTACGTTTCTGCAAAACTAATCGCTTACGTACGATCCCTACACATGGTGAGAAAGGGCTTACCTGAACGTTAATAGAAAACACTCCTTTGCGGTTGCGGTAAACTTCTGCGTCATCGCCTCCGGGACTCTTTATGCGTACATGTGTGCCGTCGATGCAGCCCGTCACCCCGGGGAAGTGGGCGATCTCGTAGAAATCTCGCATCACACCTGACAGCTGTGAGGCATCCGGGAAGCGGACGACTGCTCGGAACAGGTGCCTTGCAAGAAGGCGCGTCACTCGTTTCACCGTGCGGCACACCGTGGGCTGGGACACATTGACCAAGTCTCCGCTCACAATTTGAAAGGTTCCGGCGCCGTAAAATCTCAGTGCCACAAGCAGCTGCTGCATGGGTGTCAGCGGCAATCCTCGGTTGTCGCCGCTCGCTTCAAGTGGCACAAAGGCGAGCAGCTCACGAACTGTTTGCTTCGTGAAGCGATAGCGCGTGAGAAACTCCTCGTCGTCGTACAGCTCCATCGGGTTCAATCTGTCGCGCATCCATGGCCGTGGCACAGTTTGCATGTAAAATGCATCACCGAAGACGACATCACATGCTCTACACGCAAATTCGTAAGCGCTGATTCTTCTGGCAACGTCGCTCCTATAAGCCGCCATGGCTCCTCAACCTGTCAAGCCCACTTCAAGGTAGCGCTGGCCCTGTCTTGAAGTTTTCGCGTACTTGATCAAGTGAAGTCCGCCGCGAGGAGGCGCTTCAAGTCAAGGGAGGTTTATGATGCGCGTTGGCGCCGACTTGAGGCGGCCGCAAGTCAAGTTCGAGTCAAGCCGCATTTCTGAATACGGGGGGCCTTTGCATGAAGTGAGTTCTTGTGCGTGAAATTGGCCTTTACGAACGTGCCGCGTTATTTCATATTGTAAACTTTTTTATTGCCACTATCGCAGACACACCCGTTAAGAGGGGTCGTGTAATAGTGGTAATTGTCCTCGTATTACGAAGCTAGTAGTAACACTGATAGGGAGCTATTTTACTAAGAGCTAATACTTCGCAGGACAGGCTAACACGGTGGAAAAATAAGGCAGCGATGCCGTTGTAGCCAAGCCGCCTCACTAGCATGTAATCACGCAAAGCATTGCTATCTCCCAGACGGGATGTAGACCATGGCGAGAATACGCTGCAAGGCATCCACGAGCATTTATTTATAGATTACGGTGCATGCATGCTGTGCTAGACATTCATTCGCCCAGGGCACCTAGCGCTACCTTCTTGGAGCAAGGCAATGCCAATCTAGATGCACTAGGGAGCGAAACTTGCTCGCTAGGGAGACCGCGCATGCGCAAATCTTGCCTGTATTTATCCGCCGGCGTGCTCCGCCGACGAGCAGCTGCGTGTCCGGCGTTCCGAATTATTCTGGGAGCGCCCAGCTGTACATACTACACGTACGTACATACTTGTACATACTACATGTACGAGCCGATTGCGAAGAGCCGGCCTCTCCAAGAAGCAGAAAATGCTGGTGCAAGCACTGCTTTCCACGCGAACGAAGGCGAAGTGTTAGCATCTCCTTGTGTTGGAAATGTTTTTTGGCGAGTATGTTTTTTGCTAAGCTGCATTCAGCGTTCCAGTGAGTACGTTTCCAGGCAAACAACTGTAGTGTTATGTTCCGGCATGCCTCCTCGTAGAACGTAAGCGGTGATGCGATCTTCAGCATTTGTGCGCTGCCCCAAAGCTGTCGGCAGTCTACACAGACGGTTTAAACGCGGGAAAAGTTTACCGGCTGTTGTAGCACGTGTAGTATAGAACCTTCATCAGCGCGCCATCCGCACGCTACTCGTCACCGGCGAATTCCGTCGGCTACGTGAGATGGTCGGTTTCTTATGTGTGCGAGAGAAGGGGGAGCGCGGCGTCTTGGCGTGAGCAGGTTTTCCAACACATGCAAACTTTACGCTTGCACTGAGTTATGGTAGCTGCATGCAGGCTGTTTCACAACACACGTGCGAATGAAAAATTCGCGGCGCTTGGCGATGAAACCTGCGTCAAGGGTGCGCGATAAACATGCACCTTCCGTTCAGCGTGCTTTTTTTCTTTAGGAGAACCCAAAGCACGCATTATTGATAAACTCCGGTTGTAATCGTCACGGAAGTGGTTAGAGCACAACACTTGTTCTTGAGCGCTTGAAGTTGTTTCGCTTCACAGCAGCCTCCCACTTAGCCGAAAGCTTCTTGTCTTGCATGAACTAATGGAACATCGGAACATCGTCGCGGCCGCTGGTGTTCGTGCAAGCGTAGGCTGCACAGAACGCCGGCATGATGGGCCTACAAGTTCAATTGATGCTGCGCACGTCAACTACCACTCCTATATACACAAAAATAAAGGAATGTAGGGTCGAGCGAAGCAGATTAGGACGGCACCTACGCAGAAATAAGCCCGGTCAGGCACGGTCGCGGAGACTGCAAAGGAGTGGAACACCAGTGTTGACGTCACTAAGCCGCGGTTTCCAGTCTCCGCTCGCATCGTCAGCGTCAGCAGCAGCGCGCGGCGCTCGACGGGGGCGGAGCTACACCGCAATTATAACCGACGATTGCGTCGCTCCTAATTGAAAAATCCCCCCCAAAATTTTACCTTTATGGTTTATAAGGTTGCCGCATCCGTATATGAGCGTCTTATTGAATTCGACAGACTCTTCAGCTTCCCTTTAACAACGCGTTATAGCGACTGAAGAACAAGATGAAAAGACTATTTCGTTCGGCAAAACAATCTAACACACTTTCCGCATGGAATAGGTACCACATCACTGAAAAGGGATTCGACTCTCTCGCCACCAAAACTAAACGTTCCTTCCTCTCATACACTTTACCGGCTATGCTACGAAACAGTCAAACAGTCCTGTCAAGTTATCAACCCTAAGCCTTGTCCGCCTATATCACTCAGTGATGACCTCAACTTTCCCGTGCGAAACGAGGACGTCGCTGTAATACTAAACTCTACCTTCTCTTCAGTGTTTACCGAGGAGCCTGTAGGCAATCTCCCAGATTATCCCTACTCTGATCACCATGAGATGCGTGGCTTAAAAATTGAAGCTAGCGGAATAATAAAAATAATCGGGTGCCTGAGACTTACATCGTCAGTTGGAATCGATTGCATCAATGCAGATATCCTAAAACATACAAAATGCATTTCCAGCGCTCTTTTATCGCAGGTTTTCCAGCAATCCCTCGTGACCGGCATTGTATCTCATGACCGGAAGGTTGGCAAAATGATTCCTATGCACAACGGCCCTAAATCATCGCAAGAAAACTATCGCCCCATATCGATTACAAGTGCCCCTTCAAAAATAATGGAGCACATAATTTATTCACACATTATGAAATTTGTAACAACCGTAAATTTTTTCATCCCGGCCAACATGATTTCTAAAAGATCGCTCATGCTCTACCCAACTAGCCCTGTTCATTAACAATATCAGCTCCAGCCTAGACGTTAACGTGCCCGTCGACGCACTCTTTTTAGATTTTGAGAAAGCTTTTGACAAAGTTGCTCATCAACGCTTTCTTGTTAAACTCTCGCATTTAACCCGCTTGTCCTAAACTGGGTGCGTGACTTCCTTACTAATCATCAACACTTTGTGTGGGCTAACAACGGTGCGTCTCGTAACGCACTGGTTGTCTTGGGCGTGCCCCAGGGCACGGTACAGGGCCCTTCACTTTTCCTCATTTATATAAATGACCTTCCCAATAACATCTCCTCTAAGATTCGATTATTCGCCGATGACTTATCTACCGCAGCATCAACAACAAACTTTACTCTACCAAGCTCCAACATAATCTGCATCACGTCGAAAAATGGTGTGACATGTGGTTGATGTTCCTCGACACAAAGAAATCTGCACTCATTCCCATCCACCGTCGGTCGTCGTATTCCACAATATGTTACACAATTTACGGTTCCCAAATATCTTCCCTAAACTAAAATAAATATCTTGGCATCTGCCTATCTGGTGATCTTACATGGTCGTCTCACATAGTTAACACCACAAACGATGCTAACCGCACCCTCGCTTATTTACGTCGGAACTTGCATCACTCCCCGTCCTCTCTGAAAATACTTGCTTACCAAACGCTAGTACGACCTAAACTCGAGTACGCCAGAGCAGTTTGGGACCCCCATCCGATTAACTTTTCAAACATGTTGGAATCGGTCCAAAATCGCGCTGCAAGGTTCATTTATTCAGATTGCTCTTATCTAACTAGCGTCACAGCACTAAAATCCCGGGCCAACCTTCTCAGTTTTGAATGCCGCCGCAAAATTTAGAGGCTTTCGACTTTTCACAAATTTTATCACTTGTTCATTAACCCCGCCGTCATCACTCCCGCTCATCGACTATCACTTCGCATAAGTCACCAAAAAGCTGGTCATCCCTTACAAGCCCATACTACTGCGCGTATGACTTCATTTTTCGTCCAAACGGCAAAGGATTGGAACCAGTTACCCGTAGATGCTGTAAACAATACCGACCCCGATAAATTTAAAGCTCTTCTGGCTGACATTATTAAATAGTGTTATGCACTGCTCGCTCTCTACAGGTTGTAAAACGCTGCACCGAAAGCTTTATATGTATACATCAAATGAACAAAATTTTTTTAATGCGCTCAATATTACCCATAACTACATTTATTTATTTTACTGCTAGGTGTGTTTTACTTGTCTGTATTTGTTATTCATAGTTTTGCATTCTTGTATTTAGTGTTTCTTTTCTGTTGTTGAATTGTTTCTATTTACGGTTAACCAGTCCTCATGTAAAACCCCGCAACAGAGGTATATTGAGGTAAATAAATAAATAAATAAATAAATAAGTAAGCGAATGCCCCGCCCCGCAGCTGGACAGAACCAAGGTAATGTTGTTTGCCGTCGCGTGCAGATACTCAGAATATTTTTTTCATTCTACCTAATTAAATAATTAGTCCTAATTTATTAATGCACTTCTGCAATATTATAATTAGATGAAAAGCGTCAATGAGAAAATTGTAGAGCAACAGGAAAAACTCCCGGTACAGCTTTGTGTTGCTCAATACGTGCTACATAAAAGAGTTTTTCTAGGCGTGAAACAAGCCCGCGAATACACGCAAAGTGCCTCGAGTGGCCAGTCGCGCGTGAGAAAAGACAAGTCAACATGTCGAAACGTTGGCTCCCGCTTTACCTTGTTCTTGTTTTGCTCATCGTCTCTGATTTTCACAGTACGCGGGATGTGCATAATATTTTCTTTTGTTTTTCCTTTTAATTTCAGTTTCTCCTTTTTAAACAGAATCGTCTTAAGCAGCTTCCTGACGCCTGATCCTTGGTCTTAATGAGTACGCGCGATAAAAGAGGACCACCACCACCATCATCATCATCATCATGGTCAACTCCGTTTTCCCTGTTTTGCTGGCATCGCGTGCGTTTTCGGCGATCCGCCTTAGTTCCACCAGGGCAGCGCGGGCCTCAAGCGTCCGAGCCGTTTCTACGGGTTTGGCGCGCTTAGGCTTACGTTCCTGAAGCTAGGCTTGGGTGAGAAACTTCTTGGGACGCGACATCCTGGCGAGAGACGCGTGCGTCTATTTGTCGTACAAAAATCCCTCACGTGACCTGATCCTAGGTGCCTAGGGACAGCATCGTTTAGGGATTTTTGAGAAGGCGCGATGCTGGCGCCGAGCGACGCCGTGGCGTGTTCGTCCTCGGCGTGATCGTTCTCTGGCCGCGCGTTGTTCAACATTGCTCATGTAATCGTGCGTGCGTTGCTTGTGTGTTGGTTGTAGGTTCTGTGTTACTTGGCGGAAAGCCGTGAGTAGTGGCGGTGCGGCAATGCGGCTTTGGCCTCGATGAGCTCTGGCACTACAGAATCTGCGTTGTGTGACCCGTGCTTTCTTGAGAACCCGGCGGTGGTGACGATTGAAATATCGAAGTGGCCTAGCGCCTCGGCAGCGAAGTTCTGCGAACCGCGATGTGGCGTCGCCGTGTCCGACTTTGCTTAACGGACATCGAGGGATGTGCTGCTCTCTGCAAGTCATGTAAATGCAACTGCGTCGACCGTCCACTGTTCAGCGCTGAATGTGTGTTTGGTGTGCTGTGCTTGGACCGAGTGGTGCAGCCGTGCAGCGGGGGTGGCGGAGGAGCAGAGTGGCTTAGGGTTTGCGCGTTCACAGACATGTGCTCCCGTCTTGGTCTCATTAGCGGCTGTCGCGGGATTGTGGTGTGCTAGCTCCTTGCCTAGTATGAAGTTTACGACGCCAACACACAGCATGTTCACGTTTTTCCGCGCTATATGTCATTTGCATTACGGCCGAGTTGAAAACGAGACATATAGTGTTCTTTCCGTTTGTGTGTTGTGAATTACTTTCTGTTGTGGAAGTTCTGGGAGTCTTAATACAGGAGTGCGAACGTAAACATAAATACATATGTGTGTCTGAAATTTTGAATTACCCATAATACCCTTTACGACTGATAAGTGGGCTACACGGCCTGTGTGAATCAGCTACCGTATGTTGCGACGCTCTTTCGTGTGGTAGAATGATGCATGGTGCGCGTTTATTTCTGTACTGTTGTAAAAACCATTTGTTTATTCACTCAATACAAATGTACGGCTTCTTTGCCGCAGTACAGATTAGTTACGCGGTGAAGCATACTAGAATTGGGGGGGGGGGGCGCTATCAGCCAGCATAGTATGTCCACTTAGGTGACCTGAGAGGCAGCGGGTGCGCGAGTGTATAATTTAAGAACTCTTATTATGTCCAGTGACAGTGGAGATCATTAACTGTAGCACCAAAGTAGTGGACCACTACCAGAACAAAGGCATGTAGTATGCCCATCTCAGTTCTTGTGCTTATGCCAGTCTTATTTTTTACAGCAATAGCTGCTATGGGCTAACTCCCCTGGTTGTTCTGATGTCTACTGGTGTTGTTACTGGAATTCCCGAATTTCTTGCTAGAATATTGCAAATAAAGTTCTCATTGTGCTGCGAGGATTCAAACATACGATCAAAAGAGTGGCAGTCCACAATTCTACATTTCAGCCACGCTGCTGAAGGTACAGTCGTGGTGAATACTGATCCCGGAGAGCGTGATCTAGCCAACAGGTGCCTAGATTGGCTAACACCTGCTCAATGTCTGCATACTGTATATAGAGCTGGCATCCACACCTTCAAGTTCTTACACATCACCTTCCCACTTGTGAAGGCAGTCCTATGTTAAGTTTTCTTTTTGCATGTGATGGCAATTATTGGGTGCATCTGCTTCATTAATCTTCTTCTAGTGCTTGGCTTCTCAGATTTACTGGATGGAGCTGTTGGTGTCTTGTTTTCCTCAAGCAAAGGGAGAGGCCTAGCAATGGGTAGCCGAAATATAGATTTGAGAAAACCAAAACGAATTCAGCAGTAAGAAGCTAAAGGGTTGTTTTGGTGTAGATCAGTGGATAAGTCCGGATATGAAAGAGGAGGAAGAAAAGCCGAGTCTTTCCACTTCAACACTGAGGCACAACTCCCAAAAATAAATAGGACTCTTACTTATTTTACTTTTTTAAGGAGATTACCGACTTGCATTGGCAAGTGTTCACTTCAGCAAACACTGCATGAAGTAAGCTTCCTGTGCATATTTCACCAGCTACTGCATCATTGTTTCACATTATGAGTGAAACTGAATTTTCTTTATGCCACAACTTGCCCAATTTTGTGTTTTGCAGTGGGATGTTAGCAGTGCTAATAAGGCAACTAAATACTCCATGAATAGTAATACAGAAAAAAAAAAGTAAGAAAGCAGTGGCTTTTTGTGCGTAGACTATGCATACACCTGGTGCTCTTATGGTCATTTTTTCCCTATCCGCTCAGCCATTCTAAACAAGAAAAGTTTATACACAATTAGTTTATACACAGACCACAACTAAACCACAGGTATCGTTGGTAAGCAAAGTATATTTATTCGGTGACCTTTTCTGCAGCCCTGCTATTGAGCTTTCCTTCCTTCCTTTTCAGCTGTGCAGGTTCATTAAGAAGTGATGATACAGTTTGACAATTTTAATCATTGAAAGACTTACCGAAACCTTTTTCGGGTTGATTTTTCTTGGTTTCAGACTCTGCACATTGCATTTTAAGGCGTGTTTTCTGTGTTTGTTGCTTTTTCTTTATGGGTAGGGCATGTCAACATTTTTTACACCATTTCAAGTATGTGGTGCCATAGACTGTTCTTAGATGAAGTCTTGCCCTTTCATTCTGTACAATATGATGTCGGTTTTTTGTGTCCAAGGCCGTTTTACAGCGTGATGGTAGCATTTTGCTAAGTTTTGCCTCTGTCACCCAAGTTTGAAAGATTGCTACCCACTGGTGGTGGCATGACACATGTCACGTTTCTTTTTCAATAAAAGGAAGTCTGTCACTTATCCTGTGCACTGGTTGCCTTTTGTCTCTTTGAATTGCAATTTGTTGCCTATATTTGCTCTTTTGTTGCATTTCAGATTAGGAATGGCTATCATAATTGACATTTAGCCATATTGCACACAATGCGGATGATATGTAATCGCAATATATGGCCACCATAAATATAATAGAAGTTAATAATTCAAGAATGGTGCCTTTGCATGGTGGTGCAGCCATGAATTGTGGCTATAAGGTACCAGCGCTGCAGATAGCACTGCTTGTGCAGAATATAGTGCAGCTCTACTACTTTCAAACATCATTGTTTTTATCTGCATTTGTATAGCTCCATTTTCTGTGAACAACACACATCTGGTGGAAGGGTGGCTTGCACCTGCAGTTGGGTCCAATGAATAGCCAAATTTCTGCCCGTTTTCATGTTATTAGCATATTAGTAAAGGCAGTCGTTTTTATAGTAGCCTGTTTGCCCAGTGTAGAAGCCGCTGCAGGGTGTCAGGATCTCATACACATCTTCAGCTTTGCAGGGGACACAGCATCTGGCACATAGTTTGTCACAAGCCATGTATTCGGGGCAAGCTGAGTTCACTCACTAGCAAAGGGAGAACCAAGCTTGTCGGATATGAAGTAAACCGCCTGTATACTGAGTGGCCTTCATTTCGTGTGACATATGTGGTTATAGCGACCCTTGTTTTAAGCACTTCTTGTCCAGCAGCGGTCGTTTGCTTTTGAAACACTCAGGATAGCTTTCAGCAAGCTGGACAGGAATAACACTGAAAAACCAGCAGATGTTAATTGTCGCACTTATCATGCGAAGCTTCGTACAGTATGATGAGGGCGTAAATAAATGAGGGTGTTCCTCAAGGCCTTGCAGCACATGTTACGAGTTTGGAGCAACATGATGTATAGCCCTTTTTTGATGTCAGGCTATAGGTTTAGCAGGTGTGGCCATGGTTGAAGTGCAGTGCAAGGTCAAGAAAACAGATATCTATCAGCAGCACCCTGGTAAGGAGACTCTGGGAAAACTAGTGGGAAGCCTGTTGAACATCTGGTTGACCCACTTGCTGGCTCCAGCAGGCAAAGTATGATAAAGAGAAGGAAGTCATCAACACATCAGAAGGTTTTTACATATAAACACTGTGCTAGGTCATAACATGCCAAAAAGTCTTAGTGCGCAGGCTATGCACGACCAACTACATATGCCTTCTGTTCGGACATTGCTCATTGTAACTAACAAGGATGGAGTGGACAAAAAAAGAACAGCAGCTCCATTAATTTAGTTTCACTGGTATCGACAGTGTTTTGTAAGCGTACATAGCCATACTCCCCAATGACTTCTTGGGTGACATCAGCAAAGACCAGCTTGAGGCAAGGGGTAATAGACGTCTTTACAAGCTAAAAATGCATGAATGCATGGAGAGCACATTGTGTCCAAAAAGTAGGCACTTCACAGGGGCACTAGAGAAGGAACAGGTTATTAACAGTGGGCAAAGACAAGCTACTAAACACCCAACACTGTTGCCATGTAACGACCTCTGAAACAATCCCTCTTAAAGAGGAAATCATCTTTGTGTATCCATAAAGAGGGCAGATGGGCAAAGCCCCTTCAGTAATGCTGCCAGCTTCAAAAGCCTATTTTGCACATCCTGAATGCTTCCTTTTTAAGACTTTGCTGGGTGCAAGCATTCTACTGTCCAAAAGCTGTCATTGAGAGCACTGTTGGTTTGGTGGCAATAAAGTTCAGAAGCAATTGCAACAAACCTCCCTTCCTAGTTGGCCTGGATGCTCACGGTGCTTATGAAGCAGCACCATGAGGCAAGCAAGGTGAATGGATGCCTCCAAGCCCTTGTTCGTTTATCACACTGTTCTGTTAGTAACAACCATCAGACTTGAAACCAACAAGCTCAAGCTCAGCACTCGCATGGTTACTGCGGAGGATTCATAAAAAGCACAAAAACAGAAAACTCAAGGGAAAGGATAAAGCACCATTTAACACTTAGTATTGCTACAGCCCACCCCCTTCTTTTATTTTGTCTGGTCTTTTTACTATATATAGGCATGAACTTAGGTGATGTTCCCAATCAGTGTCCAATATTTATATACACTATGTGCTGGTTCAATGATGTTCGAAACACTGCAATGGAAGCTTCAAGTAGAAAAGGTGCCTGGAAGAAAAAAAAAAGCTGTGCTGCAACCATCTTGGCAACATCTTGTCCCCTTAATAAAAATTGTGCTTTCATATCAACTTGAGCCCTCCAGTTTAAAGTACCAGTGCACTTATGAACAATGAATCAATTCTCAAAGAGCATGTGCAGTCCAGCCAAAAGCAGGGGCAAGAATCCGCATTGTGCTCCTGCATTGAAGGTGAATAACACGTACCATAATGGCGAATGTGCTTTAGTAAGCTTCATTGCAATATTAATTTGTAATGTACAAAGAATTGTCAATGAAGCTTACCACGAGCACAGATGCACTTGCAAATTATATCACAATTGAAAGTAATGAGCACAGTGTAAACCTATGTGCCCTTTCCACTCTTAGTCTACTTTACTGCACGATGCTTATTTACACCCCTGTATTGCGGTGTAGCAAGCTACAAAAGAAACGTTGCTTAATTAGGCTTCTTACGATTATCTTTCTCGCAATACACTATTATTTCGCGGTGAAGCCTAAGCAATGTAATGCGGTGAAGCATACTAGAAGTGAAAAGGGGCCACTGTCACTGGACATAATAAGAGTTCTTTAATCATACACTCGCGAAACCGCCGCCTCTCAGGTCGCCTAAGTGGACATACTATGCTGGCTGATAGTGGCCCCCTCCCACTTTTAGTATGCTTCACCGCGTAACTAAAACGTACTGCGGCGAAGAAGCCGTACATTTGTATTGAGTGAATAAACAAATCGTTTTTACAACAGTACAGAAATAAACGCGCACCATGCCTCAGTCTACCGCACGGAAGAGCGTCGCAACATACGGTAGCTGATTCACACAGGCCGTGTAGCCCACTTATCAGTCGTAAAGGGTATTATGGGTAATTCAAAATTTCAGACACACATATGTGTTTATGTTTACGTTCGCACTCCTTGCGTAATAAGACTCCCAGAACTTCCACAATAGAAAGTAATTTACAACACACAAAGGCAAAGAACACTATATGTTTCGTTTTCAACTCGGCCGTCATGCCAATGACACATAGCGCGGAAAAACGTGAACATGCTATGTGTTAGCGTCGTAAACTTCATACTAGGCAAGGAGCTAGCACACCACAGTCCCGCGACAGCCGCTAATGAGACCAAGACGGGAGCACATGTCTGTGAACGCGCAAACTGAGCCCATAAGCCACTCTGCTCCTCCGCCACCCCCGCTGCACGGCTGCATCAATCGTTTCAAGCACAGCACACCAAACAAACATTCAGCGCTGAACAGTGGGCGGTCGACGCAGTTGCATTTACATGACTTGCAGCGAGCAGCACATGCCTCGATGTCCGTTAAGCAAATTCGGAAAGGGCGACGCCACATCGCGGTTCGCAGAACTTCGCTGCCGAGGCGGTAGGCCACTTCGATATTTCAATTGTCACCACCGCCGGGTTCTCAAGAAAGCACGGGTCACACAACGCAGATTCTGTAGTGCCAGAGCTCATCGAGGCTAAAGCCGCATTGCCGCACCGCCACTACTCACGGCTTTCCGCCAAGTAACACAGAACCTACAAGCAACACACAAGCAACGCACGCACGATTACATGAGCAATGTTGAACAACGCGCGGTCCAGAGAACGATCACGCCGAGGACGAACACGCCACGGCGTCGCTCGGCGCCAGCATCGCGCCTTCTCAAAAATCCCTAAATGATGCTGTCCCTAGGCACCTAGGATCAGGTCACGTGAGGGATTTTTGTACGACAAATAGACGCACGCGCGAGAGACGGTCCAGTATAGCGGTGTGGAGACGCAGTTCCCAAGGTGCAATGAAGCGGGAAGAAGTGAGCGCCTCTTTCACGAAGAGTCCTGACGTCACTACGGCGTCTGGCATATATCGTCACTTCGATTTCTAGATGCGTAGCGATTCCACGCCACTTGTGGAAGAACCCTGGCACGCTTTCCGGGAAGTAGAGAGCGGATGTGTCAAGCGATAAGCGTTTGCCTTTCGGGGCACTTCGGCACTGGGGCCGCTATCTTCGGGATTGGCTCACATTTTAAGACTGCGCTTGACACTACCCTTGGGAATCGGCCCAAGGACTGCACTAGCTTGTTGTACTGTATATCCTTCGGGATCGGCCCATTAAATTCGTAAAAACGATGGCAGATGACCAAAAAAGGTACGCTACATTCAACAAGAATGCTTCGCATTAAAAGAAAGCATAAACCTTGTCACTTGAAAGCAGAAAACCAACACGTGGTCAATGAAATTGGCACTTGCCCATTGACACGTGACATTGATTATATTTCTCCTGTGACCGCTTTTCACCGGCTAACAAATGTTAAACGTTACCGCTCGGTACAGGAAGCGCCTGCATGCATTGGAAGTTTCTCGAATGTTATCGATGGTTCATCCGTTTCTACTGTCACCGAACCTTGTGTAATCGGATCGTTTACACGACGCGCATTGTGCAGTGCTTTCGGGAAGGCACGCGGACACCAGTGCTTACGCCAGAATCTTCGACGATTCGTGTATAAAAGTCGACGCACTTGACCCACTCATCAGATTTTCGACAATCGCCAACTGTGCTCGCCACTATCATCGCACTTGTGTTACTTGTGTTTCTGAGCACAGGTTCGCCCAATAAGCAGTTTTCATTGCTCAAAGGTTTCACTACTGCTTGTTTGTTCACCGTCGCTACAAAGTGAAATATGGTGGAGGTGTATCATCGTTCATGTTTCGGGCACCCCCGCAGATCCGTGAAGAAGCCCTAACCGGGAAGACATCACTAACGTCGACGTGGACCATCGAGCTAGCCGCTGGCTATTAAATCCACCCCGGAGCACAGACTTCCACCCGAGCCGGCCAGAAAGACCAACACCAAGTGAGTAGGCGCGATGACAACTCTATCGTTGCCTCTTCTGCTGCAGCAACTTCGGGGGCCAGCGACCTTTCGCGGCTGAAGGCCCAGAAATCTCGCTAGAGACCTACGAAAGAGTCGCGACATTGTACAACTGGAACTGCAAGGATGACTCTGCTCAAACATATGGTTTGAAAATCGAGAGTGAACCTTAACGTCAAGGGACCTGTCCCGCAGCAGCTTTCTTCAGGCGAGCATAGTGCGGAGAGAATATGCTAAAGTCTTCCCAGAACTTCGGACGCAGCTACCTAACGAAAAAGTCGCTATCTTCACTGAAGGGTAAGCGGCTTGTTTCGTCATGCAGACCCTGTCACGTCAGAATAAAAGAAAATTCATCCCCGATGAGGGTTGTGAAGCAATACCTGTTCGCGGGAGTAATTCGTAACCCACCGAAGCCTGTCGCGAAATTTTCATCGGAAACCACGGCCAACGAGAAGGCGCTGGAAATGCTCACCAGGCAATATATGATCGCCAAATGGTTACGCCGAAATACGAGGTCCAAGCATTTGGCAGCAAAGATTTGCGTGAGTCCATCCCAGCAATTGTGCGCGAAGAGCAACAGAGGATGCTCCCAAGGTCGCAGCCTCAGCTGGCCTGAATTGCTGACTTAGTGGGGTCATTGGGTCCCGAATCCAGCGGTCATTGGGAGTTCCCCAAGTCCATCCGGAATCAACACATCCCCAGCCTGGAGCGATGACCTTCGCCGCCGTTGCTCGCCGTCAAGATCCGCCTCCACGCCGCCCACGCCAGGGACACGTCACCAGCTTCTCTGCCACTGCCGCCTCCAGCCTGCCCGCCTATGAATCTGGGCAACGTCCCAAGGAAGACGGACGTATGGCGCGCTCCGGACGACCATCCGCTCCGGACCATCGACAACAGCGGAGAAGCTGCCCTCGTATGCCACCGGTGTCCGTAGCGCGAGATGGGACTACGAGGGTTTGCTGCCAACGCACCGCGTCTACAGCTGGGAGAACAACCCCGAGACATCGCTGACTACCTCGCAGCCACTCAGTGGAGACGTTGACAACCTTCCCGCTCGCCGTCGCCAGGTCGTTACCACTTGCCGCAGCACCGATCCTACACGGGCTCTACCCGTAGCCGGTCCGCTGGCCAATATCTGTGAAACTAAAAGCGGCAACCAATGGAGGTACGGTTGTCGTTCGTCAAAATGCCGAAGATCCTCCGCCGCTGATGAAGACGCCGCAAGCGCCCTCCCTCCGACGTAGCGATGACACGCCGCCACTTAAACGAAGCCTCAAGGACAAGAAAACGCTTTCTAATGGGGACTTGACGACACGAGGTGGCATCACTGGGACAACGCGACGCAGCCCTGGCCCGACGCCTCACCCTAACTGCAACGGCAGACAAAAAACCACTGACCTTAACGTGATTCTCGACGGCCACGAAGTCACCGCTCTTGTAAACACAAGATTTATTTTATTCAAATAACTCACAGGTTCGTTTAAATGGGAGTATTGTGTGCGTAGGACAATATACATTGAAATCGCAAAAGCATAAGAGCAAATACAACAATTGAAGAAAAACGTTATATATTTGTTAGCGACAAACACCAGACAATATACTCCTAAAATGAAGGATAGCAGTTATACAAATTTTAGATTTTAGAACGAGGCTATATACCCCTTGATAGAATGTATAAGCGGGACTGAACGAGGACGTAGAAAGAAACAGATACACAGAGACAGCGCTTCACTTTCAACTATAGATTTTATTTTCGCACGTATCGGTGTATATATACCGTACGAGCGGAAGCAAACATGACAGGGAAAAAACAACATTCAGTTGTGCATATCGATTCAGTGGTGCAAAGACGGAACACAATGTGGCTCAGAACTAAACAAGAACACATTTTCATACATGTAATACAACATTAGAAAACATTTTGTTTTGGCAACAGCACATAAAACCAAATATATGATGTAAGCATGGCGGTTATCCTGTCTCTAAATGCGTTAGCGTCTCTGGTGTTTGTGACGTCATCAGGAAGGCCATTTCAATGCTTTATGGCACGCAGGACAGCAGACATGGTAAATGCTTTAGTATAACCAAAAATGCGCAGAAAGCTACTGTGATTATGAAGACTATGTGATGCACGGCATGGCTGAGACAAGGGCAGCGTATTTCTATGACGGCTGGACACCATTTTATGAAATAAACAAATCAGTACAACCGTTCGACCTGATTCTAAAGGTGGAAGTGATAGCGTCATCTTGATGTTAGTCACGCTGGAATGTCGGCTATAATCGCGAGCGATGAAGCGCGCAGCACGGTTTTGAACGGATTCAAGGGAGTGTGTTAAGTATGCTGGTAGGGTGACCAGAGAGGCGATGTAAATTCAAGTTGCGCGCGAACAAACGTTAAGTAAGCTAGTTTTCATGTCCCAGGTGGCGCACCATGAAGATTTGGTTTTAGATATCCGAGAGTAAGTGAAGCCTTAGCTATGGTTTTATTTATGTGTGTCTTTCAGGAAAGCTTAGGAGTAAATTGGATACCGAGGTATTTGTATGAAGATACCGCTGAGACTGGGTGATTGTTAAGCAAGTAGGTGAACGCGGAGTTTGATAGTTTTCGGCTGAAAGTTACTAATTTACATTTGTCAGTGTTTACTGCCAATAGCCATTTAGCGCACCATTTTGTTACATGATCTAGACCTTGCTGTAGCGCAAAATGATCAGTTGGATTACAAATACGGTAAATAACACAATCATCTGCAAGCAAACCTACGAATGGTAGAGGTAATATCTGTAGGTAGGTCGTTAATATTGTCGCAGCACTGCGCGACTGAGGCAGAGAAAGAAGAAGTAGTGTGTGCGTGTGTGATCTCGGGGTACTCTGCGCCGGCTGGGCCTGGCCTGTAGCTTCCATCTCGGACCTCGTTTCACCCTGTAAATAAACATCATTCGTAACATCTTTGGTGGACGCGCGGGGTAAATCTTGGACGATCCTGGACGACCCAGCTCTACCAACTGTCCGACAGAGTAGGCGCTTGGCCGGTTTACGACCACAAGCAGCGGACATGGCCGATTCCGGAGAAGGCAGTGACGACCCCACCTGTGGCGGACCAGACAGCAATCACGCAGGTCAGGTTGGCTACTGGACACCGCTGCGAGAGCCACCCACCTTTTCGGGGAAGGCGAACGAAGACGTCGACGACTGGCTTGCACACTACAACAGAGTGAGCCGCCACAACTACTGGAGCACTAGGAAGCAGCTCGATAACGTGGTTTTTTTTTCTCGCTGGAACCGCGCTCCTCTGGTTTGAAAACCACGAGAGCGTTCTGACAAGCTGGGACAATCTTGTAGAAGAATTCACCAAGTGTTTCGGGGACCCGATCTCTAAGAAAAAGAAGGCTGAGCAGACGCTTTCCCGACGAGCTCAATTACCTGGCGAAACGTGTACAACGTACATAGAGGCTGTTCTGAAATTGTGCGGAATCGTCAGCGCTACCATGACAGACGAAGACAAAGTAGGACATCTGCTTAAAGGAATCGCTGAAGATGTTTATAATTTTCTTATAACGAAGGAAGATCTTAGTACTCCGTCTGATCTGAGGAAACACTGCCGGGCGTTTGAAGCGCTGAAAATGAGGATTGGGCCAAAGTTTGGACGCTTGGACAACGTTACAACTATTGCAAGTGTGTCCGTCCCAACCCATGACGACATCTCCTCGGTGATTCGGCAAGGGGTTAAAGAAGAGCTTGAACGCCTTAAAGTTGTTGACGACGCTCATGTGTGCCATCAGTGTGCATTTGATCATCGCTCTCGTGTGCCACCGACCACCTGGGCACCTCAGAGTTACCGAGAACCTCGCAGGACCTATGCTGATCGTACGGAGAGCAGCAACTTGCCACCGCAACCGACAAGTCTGGGACGCCGACAAGATGCACCACAACGATTTATTCCGCGGGCTCTTCCCTCCTACAACCAGCATGAGAGTACGTTTCCACCCATAACACCCATGTCACCGGTGTCACCCGCGACAAGCCGCGACTCCCGCATTTGCTACAGCTGCGGTGTGCCTGGACACATTGCTAGGTATTGCCACCGCCGCCAGCAGTGTGCTCCACGGTTTAATTCCTACACACCCCGCGTGCCCGCTGACGAGCCCTGGCCGTATCCCAGCTCCTTCCAGCGGCTGCAGCAGGGACGCGCGAACCGCAGTGATTCCCCCGTTTCCGATCGCAGCGTTTCCGAGACACCACCACCGACACGACAACGACGCTCTCCATCACCTCGTCGTCGCTCGTTATCACCGCCGCCGCTGGGAAACTAGCTGGTGCGACCGACGGGGGTGAGGCCGCAATATGTTCATCTTCATCAAGACCCCCTTGTGTAAAATTGTTTAAAAACAAAGTGTGCGTTTTAGTTGACAATGTGAGTGCTTTTGCTTTAGTTGACACCGGGGCGGCAGTTTCTGTTATGAGCCTGTCCTTCAAAAATGGTCTTGGTCAAAAAGTTGTTTTCTTGGGATCGGAACTCTACCTTTCGTGGAGTTGGTGGGGAAATGTTACGCCCACTTGGGGTCTGTTCTGTTTCAGTTACGATAGGGGACCAGACATTTCGAAGTGAATTTACTGTGCATGAACGTACAACGCGCGACATTATTTTAGGAATTGATTTCTTGCGTGAGTAGGGGGCAACCTTGGATTGTGGAAGTGACGAGATTTCTCTTCGCCACGACGCACGAACTTCAATGACAGATAGCACCAGTGATGCCGCCGACGTTCTCTCCGTGTCACAAGATGTGTGTTTGCCCCCTCAAACTGCAATGTTTGTACCTGTGAATACTTCTCGCCCTCGTACAGGTTCTTGTTGTGGTTTAGCCGAACCCGACTATAACAATGCGCTCAAGAAAAATGCGATAGTCCCTCGCTCCCTCGTTGTCACCACTGATGGTTGTACTCGTTTGTGGACAGTGAACGTTTCAACTCAATCCATAACATTGCCGCTAGGACTTAAACTGGCAAGTTTTGATGAACAAGCCATTGTCAGCGTCGGAACGGTCGAAATGTCAACTGCCGAAAAGAAATTCAACCCCAATTCCAACCATGATAATTCTGCTGACTTTAAGCGCATGATTAACAAGTCGCTGTCTTCTAGTGAGCAGTGTCTGCTGGAAGCTGTGCTCGCTCGCTGCGCCACAGTGTTTGATTTTGCTCAAGGCCAACGAGCGTCCAATACACCACCGGCGTCTCGTATGCAACACCGCATCCATACAGGGCAAGCAACGCCAATTCGTCAGAAGCCCTACCGCGTTTCACCTTCAGAGAAAGTCATCGCCGAGCAGGTCGAAGAAATGTTACAGAAAGGAGTGATCCCGGAATCATGTAGCCCTTGGGCTGCTCCTGTGATCCTAGTGAAGAAAAAAGACAACTCATGGAGATTCTGTGTGGACTATCGCCGCCTAAACACAGTCACAAAGAAAGACGTGTACCCCTACCACGAATAGATGACGCCGTCGACTGCCTCCACTCCGCGTCGTATTTCTCTTCTGTTGATTTACGGTCAGGATATTGGCAAATCCCCATGCACCCCTCAGACAAGGAGAAGACAGCCTTCGTGACACCTGACGGTCTCTTTGAGTTCAACGTTATGCCCTTTGGCTTATGCAACGCTCCAGCTACATTCGAGCGATTTATGGATACCGTGCTCCGCGGACTCAAATGGGAAATTTGCATGTGCTCTTTAGACGACGTCATTATCTACGGCCGGACATTTCACGAGCACAATCAGCGCCTGTCGATCGTTCTTGACTGTATCCAGGAAGCTTATTTTAAACTCGTAGAAATGTCATTTCGGTGAGCGTCAAGTCCTCGTACTAGGCTTTCTGGTCGACAAAGACGGCATACGACCAGACCCTGAAAAGATAGCAGCAGTTCGCGACTTCCAACAGCCACAAACGGTGAAAGATCTGCGAAGCTTTTATGCGTTGCATATTGCAATCACTCAGTTCAGCCCTTGGGCGCGGCCGGGCAGCCACCATTGACCTTTAGCGCAACCACGTGACGTGACGTCACGACAGCCGGAGGAAAAGCTGGGCCCCAACTCGCGCGGTCGCGCGCGGCCGCAGCCACCACCTGACTCCCGCTCCTCCCGCTAGGGGCGCTGCGCCGGCGCGTGACGTCACGGACCGCGCATATGCAACGCATTCTTGGCTTAACCAAGCTAAGCCTGGCCATTTTTTTGGGCCTTTGCTCATATTTCCGGCGCTTTATCAAGAATTTCGCACAGCTTGCCTCTCCCCTCACGTCTCTCCTTCACAAAGACACCCCATACTTGTGGACTGCTGACTGCGAGTTGGCGTTTCAACAGCTGAAATTTTTGTTGGCTTCTGGACCGGTACTGCGGCATTTTGATCCGGAGGCGTCAACTGAGCTGCACACTGACGCCAGCGGTGCGGGTGTTGGCGCTGTGCTTGTTCAACTCTGCGATGGCCGTGAGCATGTAATTGCCTACGCTAGTCGGACTCTTACAAAAGCGGAGACAAACTACACCGTTACTGAACTCGAGTGCCTAGCAGTCGTATTCGCCATTCAGAAGTTCCGTCCGTATCTACATGGCCGCGCATTCACGATAGTGACTGACCATCATTCACTCTGTTGGCTGGTTGGGCTGCGTGACCCGTCTGGTCGGTTGGCCCGCTGGACTTTGCGCCTTCAAGAGTACAGCTTTTCCGTTAACTACAAGAGCGGGCCACAGATGCTGATTGCCTATCCCGTCTCCCTGCGCCTCACACTAAAGCTGAGGAAGATGACTTCGATGACTACCTAGTTTCCATCTCTTCCGACTTTCCAGACCTGCGTACCTTCGAGAGCGAGCAACGTTGCGACCCTACCTTGAAATCCCTACGGGCAGCTGCACGTGAGCCAGCAGGAACAACACCGTTTACTTTTCGTAATGGTTTGCTGTACAAAAAATTTACTCGGCGGATGGTCCCCCATTGCTTCTAGTTGTGCCCGAAAATCTGCGCCCTGCTGTCCTTCGTTCCATGCATGACGATATCACGTCCGGGCACCTTGGCTTCGCACGCACACTACACCGACTTAGAAAGAGATTTTTCTGGCCCAAGCTCTGGAAAACAACTAAACAGTATGTCGCCAGCTGTACTGTTTGCCAGCGCCACAAGCAAACGACGACGGCCCCATCAGGCTATTTACAACCAGTTAGGCCACCGACGCTACCCTTTGAAAAAGTCGGCATCGACTTGCTTAGCCCGCTCCCAAAGACGTCAGCTGGCTACCGCTGGATTATAGTATGCGTAGATTATCTTACTCGCTACACGGAAGCGGCGGCACTTCAATCCGCCACTGCAGCAGATGTCTCTTCCTTTTTGTTGCATCACGTCATACTCCGTCACGGCGCTCCCCGGGTTGTCATCAGTGACCGTGGACGGCAATTCACCGCCGACGTCGTTGGAGAACTTTTACGGCTTTGTGGTTCTGCATGTCGGCATTCCACTCCTTACCACCCACAAACCGATGGCCTCACGGAGCAGACGAATCGAACCCTTACCAACATGTTATCAATGTATGTCGCTGCTGACCACAAGAATTGGGACGCCGTCTTACTTTTTGTAACGAACGCGTACAATAGTGCCAAGCATGAAGTTACTAGATATGCGCCGTTCTTTTTGCTGTACGCACGCGCTCCCCAGAGCTTTCTGGACACTATTCTACCTTTATCGTGCCAAGAAGATCCTTCCATCGCCCAAACTCTGTGTCGTGCTGAGGAAGCACGTCGACTGGCGCATCTTAGGACGTTGTCCTCACAAGGCAACAGCAAGATTCGCTATGATGCGCGGCACATCCCCGTCAGCTTTACTCCTGGTGATTATGTTTGGTTGTGGACACCTGTTCGTTCCCAAAAAAGGATTGTACCGCAAGTTTCTCGCCACTTACACCGGACCATTCGTTATGCTCAGCCGCTTGAGTGATGTGAACTATGTCGTCGCCAAAGTGACGGCAGTACTCGGCGTTCACGTGCGACGCAAGTGGTTCACGTGGCCAGACTCAAGCAGTACCATCACAGGTCCCTTTAACTCGCTCAGCGAGCTTCGTCTGCCCCCGGGGAAAATGTCGCAGCACTGCACGACTGAGGCAGAGAAAGAAGTAGAGTGTACGCGCGTGATCTCGGGGTACTCTGCGCCGGCTGGGCCTGGCCTGTAGCTTCCATCTCGGACCTCGTTTCACCCTATAAATAAACATCATTCGTAACAATATATAGTAGAAATAGTAATTGGCCTAAGACATTGACCTGGGGAACACCAGACGATACCTCAGAGAGGGATGACGAGCAATCATTTATACAAGTGAACTGTTTGCGAAATGACAAAAAATTTATAATCCATGATAGTGTTAAAGAATCGACGTTTAACGCGGAGAGTTTGGAAATTAAACGAAAATATGGTACATGATCAAATGCCTTTGAAAAGTCAATGAAAACACAATCCGCCTGATGGTTATCGTTCATATTAGATAAAACTTCATGAGTAAATTCCAAAAGTTGCGTATCGCAGGATAGCCCTTTCCTAAAACCATGATGATGAGGGTAAAAAAAAATCTGTTTTCTTCAAGATGCTGCGCGACATTTGATGCAATGATATGTTCTAGTAGCTTACATGCAATACTTGTTAGAGATATGGGCTGGTAGATACTAATATTATTCTTGTCGCCATATTTGAACACTGGGATGACTGCCAATTTTCCAATCAAATGGAAGTTCGCCTGTCGACAGAGACTGCTTAAAAATGTGACAGAGGATTAAGCAACTTGAGGCTATCGTGAATTTAAGAATTTTGGCGTTAATTCCGTCAGCACCAGGGCTAGTGGACATTTTAATGTTACTGATTAAAGACGCGATGCCTTCAATGGTTAGTTCGATTGAGGTCATATATCTGTAGCCAATTTCAGCGGTGGAAGGAATACTAGAACGTTCTTTGTGGGTGAACATTGAAGTGGAATAATTTTTAAAAATGGTTGCCCTTTTTTCGCCAGAAACTAAATTTCCGCCGTCATGCTGTAGAGCTATACGGACCTTCGTGTTATGTGGGGAGATTGTGCGGCAGAATTTTTTCGGGTTTTATGTATAAGAGGTTGAAGGTGATGAGATAAAACTGATGTTTCGCTTTACGAACGGCGTGGCAGTATTGTTTTTCACAGCACTTTTGCTTCAATTTCAACGAGGCGGAGCTCTATTTTTGCGCTGCTTTGAACAAGCGTTTCTTTTTATTCTTTAGTTAGTGCAGTCATCTATGTTACCACGGTTTGTACATGCTAACCCGGAATGCAACTTGAGGTATGCGATCACTCATTAGTTTCAGAAGCTTTTCCTTAAACAATGTTCCGTTTTCATTCACTGTTCTGGAAGAGAAAGTAGGAACGAAGGAAGAGGATAATTCTTGAAGACCAATGGTAATGGTATTCCAATTAGCTTTTTATAGTTGAAGATGGATGCAAGGTGCCGTGCATGTGATGGGATGTTGACTGTTAAATTAAGGAGTTGATAGTCACTGAATGCCTCGCTAGTAGAAATGGTGCTTAAGGCCTCAGGGCTTGACGTCAAAACAAGGTCAAGAATATTTGTTCCACGGATTGGTGGGTTGGTTTGATAAATGCGTGAGTGAGGAATACAAAGTTAGATAGATGAATTCTTTGCAGCAGCGAGAGCTAGATGTCAGGTTCGACCAGTCAATATCCAGATAGTTGAAGTCGCCCATCAAAAGTATATTAGCTTCTTTTGGAATTTTGACGCTAATGACACTGAGGTTATCGTGCAAATGAGAGATGAAGAAATCGGAGTTTTCTGGAGGTGTGTAACAAATACCTGCTAATTAATTAGCTGACGACGACTTAATGCAGATCCAGAATTTTTCTGAAGCACTGGGTACATTAACAAGATGGGAAGCTATACGCTGTCTGATGGCTATTAGGACACCACCTCCTCTTTTGTGCTCTGTATCTTTGCGGTAGATGACGTAATCGTTATCACCAGGCAGGTCTTCAGGGTCAGTAATACTAGGATTTAGCCCCGTTTATGTGAGTGCTAATATGTCACAATCACAATTATCAAGGTATGAGCTGAGTTGAACGCGTTTTGACAGCATACCAAGGAGGTTAGTGCATGAAAAACATAATCGTGATGGTACGTGTTTACTGTGTGCAGAGTTGGAATTTTTGTTTGTACTAGCTGCCTCTTTAAGAATGAGCTATCTTGACGATCGAACACTCTCCCCTGATACCGCATCAAACACGTAGGTAATATATCCTACGCGCAGTTTGTCCACGTTTAGTTTATCAGTGCCAGTCTGAGAATTAGCGTACTCAAGCAGGTTTGTTGTAGCTACCAGAGTTTTCAATGAAAAATCTTCACGTACAGCGTAAGCAGTGCCTTTGAATTTTTGCCCCTTTTCCAAAATGCGTTGTTTGTCCTTAAGAAGCACGAATTTCACAATGATAGGCCTGCACTTATTTTCGCGGTACTTCCCGAGACGGTGTGCACGCTCTGTTTGAGACGCTTCGATAGCTACTCCCAGGGTTTCCGTGCATAACTTTATTATTTTTTGCTCTGCAGATGCCCATGTTTCGTCAGTGGCATCAGGTAGGCAGAAGAAAAGTATGTTAGTGCGGTGGAGGCGATTTTCGGCATCGTCGCCGCGCGATTCAATCGACTTCAGTTTGTCGGAAATGCCGAGAACAGCCTCGGGCATCTCGACGGGCGAAACCTTGCTATTTTTTTGAGCAGCAGAGTCGACTTCTAGCGCGCGATTCGAGTCGATAGTTGTCTCAGCTCCACGTCAATGGGCACCTACCAACTTTTTAAGGCACGAAGTTCATACAAATATCGCCCTGGCCTGACTCAATTCTTTGGACGGTATGCAAGACATTTGTCAGGACCTATTCATTATCAGGCCCAGGATTCGACTCAACCACCCCCGACAGAAGCAACAAAATCCCACAAAGCAACTATTTCATAAGCTTTTGCAGCTTTTACAAGTAACATACCACTCACTGGGGCACTACACCACGACAAGAAGACGGTTGTCGGTTTTTACGCGGCTATATAGCAGTCAAGGTAACTAACCGGGAAGAACAACATCGGTGAGCTCTCCATTGCAGACGTGGTGCTGTGCCTCAGTGGGGCACGATGAAGTGGCGGTAGATATAGTGGCGTTCCTTCGCGATAGCTTCGTCACGTGCAGACCAACCCAGTCGCCAGCAGACGTGGCGGCAGCATTCCAGACGTGGCCGCTGTATCCAATATTCGGGCCGGTCGATCCAAGTAAGGCACTGCTGCGGTTCCGTGGATGGTGCGTCCGGTGCCGCGGTCAAGAAAAGGGCCACCTGGAAGAACAACATCGCTGAGCTGTCCATTGCAGACGTAGCGCTCTACCCCCTTCCGCCTAATTCGACTAATTCACCGCCAAGTTGAAGAAAGTCAAAACTGCATAATACGGCCCTCAAATTCGAACAACTGGAGGACACCTGATAACGGCGACTAGAATCCACTGCAAGAATTAAAGTTAATGACCGGACCTATCCTGTGACATTCGCTGTCCTCCAACAATGCTCGCGAGATGTAATTCTCGGCATGAACTTGCGGAGCTAATACGGCGCAATCATCGACCTGAAGTCGAAATCAATAACACTGTCCGAACATCAAGCGATACCTCTGGAGAGCTCTCGCAGTCACAATGGCTTCAGCGTGCTCGAATATCAACTCAGCATGCCAATTCGATCAAGTATCATCATCTCCGTAGGCACCAATACACCGGCAGACGTAGAAGGCGCCATCGAGGGCGAGAAACATAAATTGGTAGACGCCGAAATTTTCGTCGCAAGAAGAATCGCTCGATTGGAGAGAGGATAAGCGAAAGTAATGCTGTCAAACTTCAGCCAGGAGTACACACACCTCTGAAAGGCACGACGGTCGCACGCATGGAGGAAATTGAGAAAACCAGCAATGCGTTTGTCCTCTCGGGTTCTGCCACATCTACCGCCGCGGCCATATTTCCGCCATATCTACCCAACGGCCATATTTCCCGAACCAGCCTTTGACATGAATTCGAGTCTCGCCATGAGTACGCAGCAACAGCTCAAAAGTCTCCTCCGACAATACAAAGACTGCTTTTCGATGTCATCGAGCATTCCACAAACACCAGTTGCTAAGCATCGCATAATAACCAAAAAATGCGCTCACTCACTATGTCAGCGGCCGTAACGAATTTCTGCGTGTGAAAAAGAAGCCATAAAATAAGTCAATGAAATGCTACGCGACGAAGCCATCCAGTCTTCGACGAGCCTGTGGGCGTCTCTTGTAGGTGAGGAAAGAGGACGGAACCCTGCGTTTCTGCCTGGATTATCGTTGCCTGAACAAGATTACGAAGAAGGACGCGTACCCCCTCCCACGGATGCACGACGCATTGGACCAGCTCTGCAACGCCAAGTATTTCTCATCAATGGATCTCAAGACGGGCTACTGGCAAATAGAAGTCCATGAGAGGGAACACACCTTCATCACGCCGGGCGGCCTCTACGGGTGCAAGGTCGTGCCATTCGGGCTGTGCTCGGCG
The DNA here is from genome assembly GCF_023375885.2 of Dermacentor andersoni. Classification (NCBI taxonomy): domain Eukaryota; kingdom Metazoa; phylum Arthropoda; class Arachnida; order Ixodida; family Ixodidae; genus Dermacentor; species Dermacentor andersoni. Next base: position 207,719,887 of record NC_092816.1, on the reverse strand, counting down.
CCTGGAACATTCCAGCGCGTGATGGACAAGGTGTGAGCAGGGTTGAAGTGGCAGACATGTATCGTTTACTTGGACGACGTCATTGTCGTTGCCGGGCATTTAAACGATCACCTCAGGTGACTTGGACAGTACTAAAGGTCATGAAGTCATCAGGGCGTCCTCAAGTGTCACTGCGTTTACGATAAGCTTATATTCTTTGGTCCCGTTATCAGCAAATCAGAAGCTTGACCCGATCAGAAGAACACATCTGCCATCGCTGACTTTCTACAGCCCGTCGACAAGAATGGAGTGCGCATATTCCTTGACCTGTGTATCCCTTATAGTCGCTTCGTCAACCTTTTGAAGCATTGCCGAGCCATTGATATATCTTACAAAACCTGTCGTCGAGTTCAAGTGGGAAATTCCGCAAATCGAAGCATTCCAAGAGCTCAAACGATGCCTGTAGTCACCTCCAGTGTTCGCCCACTTAGATGACAACGCCGATACCGAAATCCACACAGGCTCAAATAGACTAGCCTCGACGCCGTCCTAGTCCAAATGAAGGATGGATTTGAAAGGGTCATTGCTTACGCATGTCGGTTGCTGTCGAAAGGAGAAACCAGTTATTCCACGATGGAAAAAGAATGTCTTGCCATCATTTGGACTTGCACGAAAGTGCACGCTTACCTATACGGGAGGCCTTTCAAATTCGTAAGCGACCACCATTTCTTGTGTTGGCTGGGAAATTTAAGGACCCTTCAAGGCAACTCGCAAGATGGAGTCCCAGGCTCTAGGAAAGGGACATCACCATCATCCACAAGTCCGGACGGAAGCACTTTGATGCTGACTGCCTATGGCGCGCCCCCATTTCCGACGTCAAGATCTGGCAATAAGTGAATCGTTGTGGTTACCAACCCGTTACGCTGAAACAAAAGCCCTACAAAAGTACCCGGGCCAAAGTGGCGAAATTCTTCGTCGAGAACATCATATTACAACATAGTGCCCCTGAAGTCCTGATCACCGACAGAGGAGCAGCTTTTACGGCGCAGCTTACTCAAACCATCCTGCAATACAGCCAGACAAGCCACCGGAAGAGAACCGCCTAGCCTACTCCCTGCAGACAAATGGTCTCACAGAGCCCCGCAATAAGACCCTCACTTACACGATATGCATGTACGTGGACGTCGAACAAGAGACCAGGGATCCCGTCCTTCCACGCGTAACTTTCGTTTTCAACACGGCAGTGAAAGAAAGAACGCAGACCACGCAGTTCAAGCTCCTTTACGGAAGGAACGCGACGACGACTCTTAACGCCGTGTTGCCACACGTTATTGACGAAGAGAATCTCGATGTCACCGCCTATCTTCAGAGCACCGAAGAAGCACGACAACTCGTCCTCCGTTGTGCGTCAAGGGCCAGTAAAATACGGACAACACAATCCTTGACAACGCTATGTGGAATACCAGCCCGGCGAATGTGTTCGGTTTTGACCCAGATACGCGAAAGCCTGAGCACTTAATGGGAAACCTTTGCGACACCATTTCTGGCCCTACAAGATCTCCAGATTTATTGGTTCACCTGACTATGAGGTCGTGCCAGACGGCATTTCGCAATCACAGCGGCGTCGCGTACGACCCGAAGTCCTCCACATGGTGCCACTTAAGCCTTTCTACGCCCGCTGACAAACTTCAGTGACTGTTCTTTTGTTGCTTTACCCGCTGTGGTTGCTTAGTGGATATGCTGTTAGGCTGCTAAGTACGAAATCGCGGGATCGAATCCAAGTCACGGCGGCCGCACTTCGATGGGGGCGAAATGCGAAGACGCTTGCGTACTTAGATTTAGGTGCACGTTAAAGAACCCCAGGTGGTCCAAATTTCTAGTCATTCACTACGGTGTGCCTCATGATCAGATGGTGGTTTTGGCACGTAAAACCCCATAATTTTTTTTCATTGATGTTTTTTCTTTACTACAGGTATTTTTGTTTGTCGCTTTTGTGTTTGCAGCTTTGGGACGATGCCCTTTTAGAGGGCACTGACGGGTACACTGAATTACCTTTCTCAAGTGAACGCTTTTCACCGGCTAACAAACGTTAAACTTTATCGCGCGGTGAAGGACGCGCCAGCATGTATCGGAAGTTTCTTGAATGTAGTCGATGGTGCTATCCGCTGCCTGTTGCAGTAGAACCTCGTGTAACCTGATTGTAAGCGCGACGCGAATTGTGCAGTGCTTTCTGGAAGGTACGCGGGAATCAGCTATTACGCTGGAACCTTCGACGATATATGCGTAAAAGCCGACGCGTTTGACCCGCTGATCTGATTTTCGACGATCGCCGATTGTGCTCGCCGCTATTATTGCGCATTCAATGTCACTTGTTTTTCTGGGCACATGCAGGTTCGCCCTATGAACATTTCATTGCTACAAAGTTTTGCTATTGTCTGCTTCTCCACCGTCACTACAACGTGAGAATATGTAAAGGTATAATATATATATATATATATATATATATATATATATATATATATATATATATATATATATATATATATATATATATATATATATATTATGTTTAGGTATATAAATGATTACATTGCAAAACTAATATTCAAATGTTGTTCTGCAAGTTTTGTGGCTCTTGAATATGTCGTGCTGCATTTCACATGAACTGAAAAAGTGTCACGCAGCCGAACGTAGCAGGAACCTACAAAGGAAACTGTAACATAGCAGCCGCAGCGTTGCTGCCGTTATGTAAGAAGGGACACGTTGACGACCCAGTGCTTAGCCGAGAACGACGCACAAGAGTTTAATGCACGTATATATAAAGCAAAAGGGGAAAGGGAAAATGAGGAGGGAACATAGAAAAAGAACGTGGCGCCTGCGCATTGACAGCGCGCACATGATGCGGCGGTTTGATACCACATTTTACAACAGAAACCTGCACGGGCTTGTTAGAATAAAAGCTTCGCAGATGAGGAAAAACTTCCGGATGAATTTTTTCCTCAACTGCTAAGTTTTCACAGCGAAGCTCTTTATGGCTAGGTTCTGGCGGATCTCGTCTCCGTGGGCACAGGCCAGCAATATTGACTCCACCGCAGATGCGTCTTTCCCAAGATTTGTATTCTCCTCGCCACGAGCGCCGTCTCTCTCCCGACATAGCGCAATATCGCGGCGCGCGCTCTTCGGCCCATGAGGCGCACTAAAGCGCGCACCATGATTGGCGTAGCCGCGCTAAAATAAAACAATCGTGTGTGACCGTCTTTGGTTCGCCGGAGAGTTGGCCACGATCGGCGGCGTGCGTCATGCACTACAGCGTTTACGATTTTATACGGCCGATAAATCTACTATCCTTACTTCGTATAACTATCTACTAATACGCAATCGCAATCGGTGCTTCGCCTTTCGGGGGAAACTGCGATTTTATTTATTTGTGAACTCGAAGCATTAGGCACGGTACACGGTAACCAGCGCAAGGATGAAATTTTCATCTAAATAACTGAACTATCTGTACGACAACTCCGTGTCATTTGGCACGCAACATTTCATTGAGGTCACTTTTTGATACTTCATCCATAAATGAAACAGCTCAAGCTAAGTAGGGATTTTCCTACGCAGCGTGATTGGCGTAGCCGCGCTAAAATAAAGCGATCGTGTGTGACCGTCTTTGGTTTGCCGGAGACTTGGCCACGATCTGCGGCGTGGGTCATGCGCCACAGCGTGAAGTGGCCGCGGGAGTGCATCTCCTCCGAAGACGTGGAGCAAGATACGGTATGGGGCGTGTCGCGATCGAAACGGTGCACGTCTTCGGGAAGGTTAGGCCAGCCGACCATACATCCATCGTCATCGTGGGAGATTTGAATATCGATGGGAGCAGACCCGACGGGGCGTGGATACTTACCTGTACGTTGGTGCACTTCGGCCTCAAGTGTTTCACCGATGCCATCGTACTTACCCCTCGTCAACGATCGTACATCGACGTAACCTTCGGGAAGAACAGTAACACAGTGAAGGTGCAACCACTTGCCGCGCATCACAGTGATCGCAAGGCTGTGATTACAATGGTCATGGCATCCGGGATCTTTGAGTAGCTCTTTGCTCACCCAATACAAAACTAATAATAGTGAAATTCAACATTGCAAATCCCGAACATACGAAAACCTCAACATAGCAAAACCAACCATAGCGCCAGCTACGCTGGACTTCTCTCTTCACAGAATGGGAGGACTACGAGTTTCCTTTCTGAGAAGCCCCCACGGGTTTCCTTTGCAGATTCCTCAGAATTGATTTGCCAGTTACCATAGTGAAAATATTTGGCCAGCCATTATAAGCATATTTCATACGCACTAACGTCATTTTACCAATATTTTATTCTCACAGGGATGTCAATGCATGCAAATACATCTAAAACAATGTACATTATATTTTCGACCAATAGAGGTAAAATACCACCAATAGCTTCGAAGATAGCGATAACAACAGTTACAGAAGCTCAAGAATACAAATATCCCGGTGTAACGTGAGAGCCATCCCTTATTACATGGCTCACATAGCAAATGTTTGCAGCCAGCTCACTCATGCATGTTTTGCTTCGTATCAGGTGCTTCAGCATTTTCCCACATGTACAGTGCGAATGATTTATTTTCGTATTTTGCATAGTCATTTAACCTCTTGTATTGAAGCATGGGAGCATACGTATTCATCTTACATAGATCCGGTGATCAAGATTGGGAAAAGAGCGCTCTGAATTATGTCCTTCTCTGGGTATACGGAATACACAGAACCAATATGGAAAAAATTAAAATTATGGTGTTCCTCATGGTTAGGGACTTCAAAACAGCGTGTTCAGTTCATGCCATACGTTTCGATGATAACCCCTTCCAAGTACCATTTTCTAAGGCCACACAGACGCATGAGGACACAATAACAAAAATTTTGTAGGCAAGACGCAGGTAAGCCTACATTGGAACAAAAACATGGAATAACCTTCTGAAGACGATAAAAGACAGTCCAAGCTTTTTATAAGTTTTTAGACAAGTTATAATTCATAATGAGTATGTTTCAATAGTGTAATACTAACTAATTTTTGCTATTCTTGGCTTTACTCTTGTGCTATAACAATTTTATTGATATCGTGTTAACATTGCTATAGTTGGATAGAACTCAAGTCTGCAGCGAAGCCTCACCCACGCCCTCATAACCGCCAGCCACTCTTCTTCCGCGAGGCTGCAAATAGTTCGGACTTCAAACTTTCCATGTTACCTAAATAAGGCGGTAACCACAAAAATAAAATTATAAGCGCATTATTTTGTAGGTTTCCACTCGTCTATTATAGTGGTATGATGAAAGATTAATTCTTTATTGAACTGACTAAAACGCATGCTTCGCTGCAACTGTTTATTGTAAAATTTCACTTCAGTTGGCAGGGAAGCTTCATGAGTAATGTACTGTGCCGCCGACTTTTGAAGAGTGAAAGGCTGAGACTTCATGCACTTTGTCCATGTCTCTTGTACACCTCATCGTTTGTGCCCATGAAAAGAGTTCAAGACAGCACACGCTGCAGAGATATAAAGTACGACGCCATTTCGAAATGGTCGCATGGCGACGATTTTGTTTGCTACTGTGATTGGCTGGCGGAGTAACAATCCTGTGCGGTCCGTGTGCCTTGGCTGCCAACTGCTGTTTTTTTAAGTTGTATCCTACTATAACAACAATGTTAGTAGAATCTGTAATTACAAATCACATTACCTGTTAAGCTGAGCTGCAATGGTGTTCTTTATGAATTTGTATTGGCCCAGAACTAGCAGTATTGCTTAGGGCCTAGGAGATTTTCAGCAACGTCTTGTAACTATGTTTAGAGATGAACTGATGGTGTGATGACGATGAAACGTCATGCTTGCGTAGTCGCAAGGTTGAGACAGCAACTAATTGAGGTAGAAATTTTAGAGCGAGTTGCCACACCGCGGTCACCCAGGCAACTGCGATTTGTCTAACTGGGCTCCAATAGAAGTAGACATAGACGAACTCTGTAAACGCGCCTTGTGGGCCTGAGCCCCTTTTTGTCCCTAATAATGTAAAATCAACTCCGCCACTTTTCTACCTCGGAAAGAATGAGAAGCGCGCATGCCTTCAAGGCGAGTCACGACTCATGAATCCGGGGGCGAGCGCTTTTGCTCTGCTTTCGTAAATGGGACTGCACAAGAAACAAGCGGAATTTCCTTTCCTTGCAGCTGAACCCTTACCACAAGGCGCCCACCATAGACGACAATGGATTCATCCTGTACGAAAGGTGAGTCATGGGAATTTTCGGTATAAGTTATATCGTGCATTTCCTTCTGTAATCAGCAACATTACTACACGTTGTGCCACATATGAACGTTTGCGTATTTTCTATGCGCACGCGATTAATTTGTGCGATAAACTGAAGCCAAGCAAAGCAAGCACTTGCTTGTCTTTCTGATCCTAAGATGTGCCGGTTACTCTGTGTATGGTTACGTGCCTCGCTATCGATGCACATAAAGAAGCTCACGAACATTTTTTTTTTTTCAGTGCTTCCAATTCGTGGCTACTTAGCTCCACCATGAACTCGGGTCATTTGTGTGTCGCTGCAGTGGCCGAGTTCTGTTACTGTGTTTTTAGGTGCTTCACCTCCTCAGCATACGTTGCCTTAGCATCATCTCGTTCTACAAATGTTCGTACACACATGATTCCGGTAGCTTCGCAGTTGGTTATACTGTCAGAGTACTTTGCACTGTCACTGTGAACTCTTCGTCGGCACACGCTCGCTGTGCCACTTGCATTGCTGCCAACAGCGCGCAGTTGACGTTGCCACGCCCGCACGTACTATCATTTTCTACATGGCGCGTGGCGCAGGTGATCGCATTCTCGACGCCTTTATAAATGTGAGCGAGTGAATAAGAAAACTCTGTAAAAGTTCATATGCCTCATGTCAACCTTGGTTGATCTTGTCGCTTCACGGCGAAGCACATACAGACAGTAGCCACACCGATTTCACACGTTCAGGGCTACGCTATCTACGAGGGCGAGCGCACGGTATTTGATGTTGGCTTCAATGTCACCGGTCTAACATGGATCTGAGATGAACGTTACGAGCAGCGCAAAGGCAGGAAGCGTCTTACGTTTTCTTTCTGACGAAGAATTTCCGGTGGCCTTCTAAGTGCGCGCAGGTCTCCGCAGACACAGGACCTGATGGTTCAGTGACTTGGGCGTTGCGCTTCCGAGTCTGAGGGTTCGAATGCTGGCCGCGACGGCCGCACTTAGATGGGGCCGAAATGAAAAAAAAAAAAGACACCCGAGTGTCGTGCATTGCGTGCACGTTAAAGAACCCCAGGTGGTCGAAATTAATCCAGAGTCCCCCACTGGCGTGCACCTTAATCATATGGCGGTTTTGGCACGTAAAACCCAAATTGTAATTTTCCTGCGCACACCGCCAAGCATGCTAAGCGCTACACGAGAAAATCGGTTTCGGCCGGTGGTAAAGAAAGCAATTTTCTTCGCACTACGGTGGAACACATGATGTGCGTTGGAGTCTCATTTAGAATGACTTTCACTTAATTCAGAATGTCTTTCTGTGGATTGCAGATTCCACCTGTGAAGCTGCTCCGTTGAATCAGGGCAGTGTTCACGGGTTTAAAATAACATAGCATCCACTATAGCTTCATAAACTTAGTACTGCCGTTAGTGTGGATACGCCCTAATAGACAATCAAAAGGAATGAAAACACGCTTCTTTACGGCGAGTTTCGTGGCTCGTAGAGCCCTATTTCCAAAGAGCGTATGAGGAAATAAATGAGAATGTATTGTTGGAGAACAGGCTGAGCTTCATGCGTAGAATAAACTCGATAAAATGAAGCCAGCTAAACATTATGCTGATCACGCTGCTGGGAGGAAGATCCCTACTTAGCTTGAGCTGTTTCATTTATGGATGAAGTATCAAAAGGTGACCTCAATGAAACGTTGCGTGCCAAAAGACACGGGGTTATCGTACAGATAGCTTAGTTATTTAGATGAAAGTTTCATCCTTGCACTGTTTACCGTGTACCGTGCCTAATGCTTAGAGTTCACAAATAAAAAAAAATCGAAGTTTCTCCCGAAAGGCAAAGCACCGATTGCGATAGCATTTTGGTAGATAGCTATACGAAGTAAGGATAGTAGATTTATCGACCGTATAAGCTTGTAAACATTCGCTTACTAACTAAATTAACAATGGTATAATGTGTAGGCGCGACTGAACGAAGGCGCATACAAAATCGGACATACAGAGACAGCGGTGTCTCTCTGTGTCTGTTTTTTCCTACTTTGTCGTCCAGTCGCGCTTACACATTCTATCATGGATTCAAATTAACTAGCCCGCCAACGTGTTCTAAGTTAACAAGCACGGTGTCCCACGCGCACAGGTAAACATGAACACATCTCGCTCGATGAGCGCGGAGACTCGCTATCAGAATTCTGGAATCAGGAATCGCGGAAGCAGCAGCGATCGAATTGACCTTCTTGTATCTCTCGCTTCAACGCGAAAGAAACGTCGAAAGCACAGCGTATACGAAGCTACCGGCACTACGCGCACCCTGCAAAAATCGCAGGTCGCTTTGAAGATGAGGCCCGTGCGGACGCGCACTCCGCCACTTCTGCGAAGTGGCGAAGCCCCGTGCCGCGCGCGCGACAGGAGGCGGCGCGCTTCCGGCCCTAGTTTAAGGGGCTTTATCCGGCCCGCCTTACTCACTCGCACACACGTGAATGAGCCGCGTTCGCCGGCTCACCTTCGCACGCTTTCCCTCGCACATACAGTGTACGGCGCTCGGCGAAGAATTCATCGTCCTTGAACCTCACGGCGACGGCGACGCCAGAAATGCGCTCGGAGTGTCCGTATAATTGCCATCGCAATAAGAAGGTCTCGGGGAGTTGTTAAAATTGTTCGGATCACCCAGCCATTTCAACTCATCTTCCATGTTATATGCGTCAGAGCCACGGCCCACGTGTTGCATTTATATCGTTATTTAACAACGCAGCTCTGCGATCGCTTACTACCTGATCAACAAGTATGCACCGTCATCAACTCTGTACCCGTCATGCCCCAAGCTTCGAGCACAGGTGGACCAAGTGCTCGCAACCGTGACCAGCACCATACAGCCCCACTACTTCGCTTTCTTCGTAAGTTCTTTTGATCTTTCGTGTGAATAACGTCACGGTTATTTATGTTGCTCTAACTGAAATAGAAAATCAGCAGCAGCTAGACAAGAACAAAAGAAAAGACGGGTCGTTTTCTTAATGGTTGGAAACTTGTAAAATTTTGCGTTTACGCGGGACGGCACGTAGGCGTGACTCAGAACGCGAGGCAGCTGTTGCTGCGTCCCAGAAACAGTGCCCTTGCAGACAGGTGTCCCACAACACGGGCCGACATGGCGCTGCCAGCATAGCGTCGCAGGCGGCGCACCTATATGTTGCGCGAGGTGAGCAAGTCGGCCTTTGCAGGTTCAAGTTTGCTGTCCGTTGCCCTCAGACCACTGTATACACCACAGTGTGGGAACGACACGGTTACGCTTGTACAGCTAGCTGAACACCAGCAAGCCGGCAAATGCAGCAGTTTGTGCGCACAACGCTCATGCCTGCCGCAGAACGTGCACATGCTGCCCCTGCTTCGCTGCATAGCCGATTGAGCGGAACGTGACGGCGTGTCCGCTTGCTATGTTCGAAGGTCACGGTCCTACACTTTACTCCGTGCATGCCAAAATTTTGGTATTGTTACTAATGCTGTTCCGCTCGTGTTGCTTAGCCGAGTGTGAAATCGTGTTAAAGTGTAAATAATAAAGTGGTTCTCCTAGAAGAATTAAATGTCGTCGTAACTGGCGCGTGTGCGTCGATCAATTTTTTCGTCCTTGTTTTTGTACAAGATGCCTGGAGGATGGATAATAAAGGTTGGCACCGTGTGCCAGATGGCGTATATCATCGTTTGTTTTCATGCAGAAGCCAAGGTTTTTCGACCTCAAGAATCCAACGCCAGAGGAATTCGCAGCTTTCGAAGAAAACGTCCTGGGTGGCCTGCAGAATCACGTGGGCAAGGACGGCGGCTACGCAGTAGGCGACTCGCTCACTCTAGCGGACCTCACATTGTTGGCGCACCTCACCCTGTGCCAGGAGGTGAGATTTCGACATGCACTGGCAGTGATGGTGTACATATGAAGGGCTCAGACGTTGGGCCGTGTTAATGTGTGTTTATACTCCGTCGCCGGTAGTGTTTTTGTCAGCATCATTCTCACGTTATGAGGACGTCGTCCCGAGGTCAACGATATTATTAACTATGCTGACTCTGAATAACAGACTTGAAAGTTTGTCATGCGACAGCGCTGCGCAATTCTTCGGAAAAATGAAGAACTTACACAGCCAATTAAGAGCTGCGAGTCGACGGCGATTTCCTTTCAACTCGGCGAATTGTGAAAAAACATGTAACAATCCTCTACCCCTTGCTTACTAATGAAGTAAATCCCATTTCGCGTATTTCGCGGTCGAAAACCTTATTAACCAGATTTGTCACTCGCACTAAACAACTGCTATCAGCAGACAAACCAGCTGTGGTTGCTTAGTGACTATGGTGTTGGGCGGCTGAGCACGAGGTCGCGAAACCCCGGCCACGGCGGCCGTATTTAAATGCGGGCGAAATGCGAAAACAGCCGTGTACTTAGCTTTATGTGCACATTAAAAAACCCCGGGTAGTCCGAATTTTCCGGAGTCCCCCACTACGGCGTGCCTCATGAGGAGATCGTTGTTTTGGCACTTAAAACCCCTTAATTTAATTTTTTTAACAAGTTGTCACCGGCATCAGCAAGGGTTGTTATGGGAGCAGCGAGTGCAGCGCGGCTATGTCAGGAGGGAACACCCAATGGGAAATAAAAAAAAAGCGTTGTTCAAGTAGAGCGAGACACAGTTTGATTCATTCAAAGAAAATAAAAATCGTAATCACTATTATACAAGCGTGGCGAGAAAAGAGGAGACGACTCGATTTTACTTTATCCTTAAAATAAATACCTTTTTTCAGTGCCCACCATATCATTTGAAATGATGTAGCCTTGAAGTGTGCAGAAGGGCGAGCTGTTAAAGTTCACCTGTTCGACGAGTACGCCCCTCTCACACACTCTGTTGTTTTGCTTGTCGACGTTTGCGTGAACTTGAGTTGTGTCAAAATTAGTGAGTTGGAACCGCCATATGAATTTACTTTAGCTGTTTTCGTGAGGCTGCGCTGGCCGACGGGCTTGGCGTTTGACGGGGACCAGCACTCTACACGCAAAGCTTTGGTCAGCCTCCAAAGAAAGTATGTGCTGCGAAGGGGTTCGATTTTGACACCCGTACGGCTGAGCACTTGCTGCATCACTTTCCGCGCTGAAAGCTCGAAACACTCATCAAACAGAATGATGAGGCATTCGAATATACCGCTCTAATGGCTGACCACCAAAACAAATTTCGCGTCTTTGAGAACAAGATGACATCACTTGTTTTTAACGGATATGTCGTCATATTATTTTTTCTTCCGTCCGAATTGTTCCCTCGTTACAAAGATGGCGCTAAGCTCAAGGAGGTTATGCATAGGGTTTCCTACAAACATTTTTGCAGGAAACTCTATAAGGTTATGTACTAAACCTTCTGGAGTGACAACCGCTGCGGCCGCCTACAGGAGCGAGTGAAGCCACCGGCGGCGACATTGCCGGGGCAGAAGAGTGCGGGCCCAGCATATAGGCAGCCGCGGAATATGCATGGAACTCGAGTGCATTTTCGGTTCTCCGATCAAAAATTGCAAAAAAAATATTTGTTTATCTTACATAACTGCCAGAGCATAATTCACACTAATATTGTCTGAACAATTTTGTACACTTACTTGTTCTGTCCGATTATTTTCTAAGAATGCAACTGTGTTTTTGAAGACCTTAGCGCTGAGTTGGTGGAAACGTAAATTATCTAAGTAGTTAAATAAAGAACACTCTATTACTGCGGTAATGCGGTCCACAAAGAATTCTCGCGATGCAATGAAAAGCTCAAATTGGTCGTCCGAAAAATGATCCTAAATATTTAACAAGAGACAAAATACGTCCTACATAAATTAAACATCATACGCCCAAGAAAAGGATTCGTTGCGGACAAATATTACCGGAAATACTCAGTAAGGAGATCGTAAATTTTTATCAAATGAGCAGCTTTTCCCACAGTACTTGTAAAGTTTGAAAACATTTTTTTGCTAAAGTATCATCGCCCGAAGTCTGATTTGTTTGTTGATTATTCTAAGAGTTTAACTGACGCTGTGCATTTTCTCAACGGCTAAACACAAAAGCCTAAATAACGCAAATCTTAGTCTTCAAGTATCATTCCGTTTTCCTTGTACCGAAACAGTTGCGCACTATCGCTCACGGAAGAAAAACTGCGTCGACATGGTGCAGAATGAAAGAGCGCGCGACATCCGCACTAACATCGCGCGGTTTGAAAGTTTGCAAATAAATACCTCGAATGCACTGTAACATATAGAAACGTCCTACTTACCTCACAAAGGTACGCGGACGGCGTCCCGCTGAAGTTTGCGCGACCAATCCGGTGCATCCATGTCTTTCGTTGCTCTATATCATGCTTGCCGGATGGCAGCGTAAAAATCTTTTAAAGTGAAAGCTTTACTGGCCTCGAACTTGCGATATCGCCGTGGCGGTGCTCCGAGGAGGCACATGACGTCACAACGCGCGCCTCGCCGCGAATATTTCTCTCTCTATCTCGCTCCCTAGTCACTACTGTGCATGCGCCACTAGTAGCACCGAGCCACAGGTGTTCCGCCGCTGCGCAGCGCCGCGCCTTTCCGCTGCCGCTGTTTGGTATGACGTCACACAGCGTTCCTCGTCGTTGCGCTCGCTTCCGCTCGCTTCGCCAGCTGTGCCGCATGCCTGATAACAGGTCGCAGGATTAAAAAGGAGAGCTCGCGTGCGCCGCAATCACATTTGAGGCGGCAGTATGGACGGCGACAATTCTGAAAAGCTGGAGGAGGCCTGGAATCGACATCGGAACGAGATGAAGAGAAAACGAATCGCCCAGGAAACAGACGAATAGCGCCGAACGACTGGCTAAACGCCGCAACAAAGCTAGGCAACCAGACTAACCTGGACTTGCAATCAAGATTAACCAAGGCTAACCATGCTATGCCTTAGCTTTCGATACGTATATCCTGGCATAGCCGAGCTAAGCTACTGCCAATTTTTTTCCTTCACTGAAGGGCTTACGTCCACCGTAGGCGCAGCAACTATAATGACGATGAGTAGAAACAGTGCCAAGGAAGCGCACTGTTCTTAACGAAGCGCTCATGGCCGAAGATCCTGCTGCCATATAATCCACATACTACGTGCGCTACGGCGCCTATCCATTCATTTGCAATGAAAACGGTCACGGAAAGACTTCCAAAAGCACTCGTTTTTCTCGGATAAGGAAACAAGAAAATGAATAAGCGCGTGCTTTCACGTGATGGCAGTAGTCAAATCGGAAAAAATGATACTGGACAGCGAGAAAGGTGGAGCGCCCGCGCGGTGGCGGAAAAGTTCAAAGGATGGCTCTACATTTAAACATTGAGGGGTTTTAGCCGTCCCCGGAGTAGAACGTTCCTCGGTGCCTTGCGCGCGATGGAAGACGGCGCGCTTCCTCCCCACACTCCTCTCTTGCGAGCTCGGGATCGAGCCGCCATATGCGGCTCACCCGTGCAAGGTTTGTCTAGCATACGGCGCGCGGCCACGATGTTATTGTACTTGCGCTTTATGCGGAACATCAAGCCGATTGCGGAAATGCGCCAGGGGTGCCGATATAATTGCTATCACAACGAAAGAGACCGCAGACTTGAGCGATTCCATCGGCTCTGTACTTATTTACTGCAACAGCAGCATTTTTTGACCGCGAAGAATGCCATTTTATTGTCGCTTGCCTGCTTTTTTATTGCGATAGCAATTATATGGAGACTCCAGGCTCATTTCTGCCATCGGCGTCGCCGTGACGTTCTGTATAAAGTCCAAGGGCGATAAAATCTTTGCTGTGCCTCGCATGCTGTAAGTGCGAGTGATACCTACCGAGGGTGAGCTCGCGATCGCACCTTAATCTCCCGCGCGCAAACGAGGAAAGCGTGAAAGCGCGCCGTCTTCCATCGCGCGCGAGGCTCCGGGGGGAGGGTATGGAGTGGGGGGGCCTCCTTCTAGACCGGGCGGCTCAGGCGGCCACGCGCGGGCGCCCGCCCGGGCCACTGCATCTTGATGGACATCATCGACGTGGAAAGAGACCGCCGCGCGCTGTGTTTTCGCGGCTTAGTTAGCGTTGATGCGAGACGCAGCACGAATGTAAGTTCATTCGCTGCAGCTGCCGCGTTTCGACAGCGAATCTTCGTGGTCATCGAGTGAGAGGTGTTCATGTTCACTTGTACGCGCGTGACGCCATGCTTAGTAATTCAGTTAGTATGCCTATGTTTACCAGTTTCCATGGCCGATGAAACTACTATCCTTACTTCGTATAGCTAGCTGTACACTAATTTGCTATCGCAATCGATGCGTCGCCTTGCAGGGGAAACTGTGGCTTTTAAAGTGAAGCTTTTAAAGTGAAGCTTTCTTTGCCTCTTCCTTCGACTGTCCCACTGCTACTGCAGCTGCTGCTGTTGTGGCTGGCACCTCGCGTCTGGGCGTGGTTCAGAGCTGTGTATACATGACAGGAGCGCTGCAGAGAGGAAAGGGGATGCGAGAAACTTGTTTGGGCACTTGTACCACGTCGAACGGGCACAGTGCCCTCTATAGCGGCCTGGACGTCGCCGCATTAGCCTCTTGACAGCTGTAATTGTCCGTGACCCCCCGCAGAAGCAATGCAGAAACTGCAGCGCTTACCTTTCGACTAATGTGCCGGTGTTTCCTTCGGAGTCGCGGTACATCTCGAGCATGTATTCGCAACTGATGTATTGCGACTACGGTGGTAAGAGGGACGTCAATTGCTTCACCGCGCGAACTGTACAAACCATGTCCGACTAATGGCAGATGCGTTTGCTGTAGCTTAAAGGAGGCTTCGTATAAGCGCTGCCCAACGCTATAGAAAGGCCGCTCTCAAGGTCACCTGTTTTACGCGCGTCTTAGAACCACAATGTTTCGGCGGCCTGTCTCGCCACTCTTAGGATGTGCCCATGAGGGGAAAAAAAAATTAAATTGTGGGGTTTTACGTGCCAAAACCACTTTCTGATTATGAGCCACGCCGTAGTGGGGGACTCCGGAAATTTCGACCACCAGGGGTTCTTTAACATGCACCTAAATCTAAGTACACGGGTGTTTTCGTATTTCGCCCCCATCGAAATGCGGCCGCCGTGGCCGGGATTCGATCCCGCGACCTCGCGCTCAGCAGCCTAACACCATAGTCACTGAGCAACCACGGCGGGTCCCCTGAGGGGAAGTTTCGGTATATATTTCGGTATACGTATATTGCGGCGTCGATTCTAGGAACACTAGAGGAAAGATGCTGGTAGAATTCGCAGAAAGGAATAAGCTGCGAATAATGAACACCTTCAGGAAGCGTAGCAACAGAGAGTTGACCTGGACAAACCCCAATGGTGAAACAAGAAGTGAAATTGATTTCGTATTTTCTGCGAATCCCTGCACAGTGCTGCACAGTGTTAGGTAGGGTACAGTGCAGGGATCACAGGTTAGTGAGGGATAGGATTCACCTCAATTTGAAGAAAATAAGAGTAAAATTGGTCAAGAAGGAACAGGTCAGACAGAAGAAACATAGTACAAGCAAAGAAATTCAGGCTGGTACTTGCAAACAAATATGTAGCCTTGGAACAAAGAGATGAAGATGACATAGAGGTAATGAATGAAACCGTACTAGGCTGGCTTCAGAGGCAGCACTTGAAGTGGGAGGCATGGCACCAAGGAAGCCAGTAGGAAAGTTCGTGCATGTAACAAAGGACCTAATAAAGAAACGACTAAGAATGAAAGTGTCCAACTCAAGATATAAGATAGAATTCGCAGAACTGTCAAAACTGATCAACAAGGCGAAAGTAAGGTATATTCAAAATTATAACGTGAGAAAGACTGAGGAAGCCGTAAAAAATGGACGCAGCCTGAAATCTGTGAAAAGGAAACTTGGCATCGGACAAACCAAGATGTAAAAGCAGCGGAATAATTGTATAGACCTTTTTACTGAGGGCGGCGCCATATTGCGATCACAGCGCCGTCTATCATCCGGTGCCATGTTGTAATAAGCCAAGCCCAATTTCGAGCACTTAACTGCTGTCGCAGTAAAAGAGACTGCGCAAAGCAAACAAGGACGTAGACATTGTACTTGGCGCAATTAACTTCTGTCTTTTAATGAACGAGCTAGCACGATACAAAGTTTTATGCAATGACATGGATTTTTCTTGCCTTATTTCAGCTGCCCGTGCTTCGGAGGGACCAATTTCCTAGGCTTCGAGCGTTCTACACAAGCGTGAAGACAACGCTTCCTTACTTCGGTGAAATTAATAACCAAGGCATAGACCTGCTAAACGAGCGTCTTGAAGGATTAAAATGAAGCGCAACACATACGGTGACCAGTTCCTTAGCATACAGTTCAGCTTGCAATGAACTCATTGACATGAATGTTTCATGATAAATTATGAATGAAACGAGAGGTTACAGAGAAATGAAGTTTTTATTACTATGATGTACGACATTTTGGCTCTGCCTGCATTGTCATTTTGCTTGCGCATGCAAATGCCCCATGGCAACGCCTCTCGCCCAGCTCTTGTGATCAAATACTTGATTAAACTTCATAGTTACGCGTCTTCTCGCTTTTCATCAGCGTAGTCGTCTGCGCATATTACTTCTAGGAAGGTACCGTCAATTGGCCTGTGGTGGCCGATAAATAGGAGCACGGAAGATATATCTGTGTGCTTTAGTCCAGACTTGTAGAGCACGGTTACGTCTAGGGACCAGGACTTTAAATTGCATGCTTACTTTTTCCTTACGTCCTTATTCTGCCCATTTAACAGGTAAGCACACATTGTGGGTCAACAAACGCTTAGTGGCACCTTTATCATGCCTACCAAAACATATCTTGATGTTGGTGGCCTATATTGAATTTCCATGGCCTAAAGTGCCTTTTCACGCTTTTTTTTCCTAGTCTCCTTTTTATACAATGTTATAATCCAGTGGAGGAACTTGTAAAGACAGCCAATTAATACCAAAAACACTTTGCCTGGGTAAATGCTGTTATTAACAGCTTTGAAGCAGACTAGAGCCTCACTGTGAGGGGGGTGGGCTCGAACTGCTCTACACGAAGATAAACTTGAAGGTGATTTAGTATGCTTGTGTGCTCACTTCACGTTTTAGCCGACATCGAGAAACTTGAATCCTTGGGTGCACCCAAAGATTTTTTTTAAAGGAGGGGGGTAATCTTGAGTGGGGACGTGGATGGGGAATAACCAATAGAGGGTGCTCTGGGCAGGCGACATCTTGGTACAAAGTAATTTCAAGGTCGAAAGGGGGCAGTCCCCCCCTCTCTTTCGTACGGCTACGATCCTGGACGCAACTCTGAGCCGGAATGTGAGGCTCATTTCAGCCGTTCAGAAAATTTTCACTGCCATCCTCAATAGACCTGTTGCTGACAGCGTTACGTCAAAACGTCAATCTGTCTCGGGCATAAATCCCACGTTTTCGCTATTGAAAGAGGTGTCAATGGCCCTGGATGGCGAACATTCTGCAATTCCAGAGGACATCAGACCATCGGACGTTCCAAGTACAAATATGTGCCGCTAACTTCGGTGGAAGCCCAGCGTTAATTTCATGCTAGCAAACTAATGCACAGTGAAAGAAGGCGCAAAAGAAAATACGGAAATTTTAAGGTGGTGGTTCTTTCTAACCGCTTTCACAACTTTTCCCGTGTTGTCTAGTGACACAAGATTTTGATAAATCTTGTCACCTACCCAACTTTTCTCCTTTCGTTCTATAGGGCAAATAAAATGAATATCACAATACAGGTGTTCAGTGGTCAGTGCTTCTTCATCATCATCATCATAACCATCGTCAGCCTATTTTATGTCAACTGTAGGACGAAGGCCTCTATCCTGCGATATCCAATTACCCCTTTCCTGCGCCAACCTATTCTAACTAGCGCCCGCGAGTTTCCTAATTCAATCGCCCCACCTAGTCTTATACCGTCCTCGTCTGCATTTACCTTCTCTTGGCACCCATTCTGTAACCCTAATCAACCGCCGGTTATCTAACCTGCGCATTCCACGACCTCCACAGCTCCATTTTTTTCTCCTAATGTCAATTAGAATATCGCCTATACCCGTTTGCTCAGTGATCGAAACAGCTCTTTCTGTCTCTTAACGTTATGCCTAGCATTCCTCGTTCCATCGCTCTTTGCGCAGTGCTTAACTTGTTCTCAAGCTTCTTTGTCAGCTCCAACTCTCTACCCCATATGTCAACACCGGTAAAATGCACGGATTGTACATGTTTCTCTTCAATCATAATGGTAAGCTTTCGGTCAGGAGCTGACAATGCCGTATGCACTCCAACCCATTTTTTATTCTTCTGTGAATTTCCTTCTCATGGTTATCTTCGGGAAATTTTATATAATACGGGAAGTGCGCTAATGGGCCTATAATTTTTCAATTACTTAACGTCTCCCTTGTTGTGGATTAGTATAATTTTTGCATCCTTCACGTTTTCTAGAAGCATTGAAGTCGATAGACACTTTGTATAGAGAGCCACCAGTGTTTCAATAATTATGTCTTCTCCATCCTTGGTTAAATCGACTGTTATTTCATCTTCTCCTACCACTTTTCCTCGTTTCATGTCTTGCAAGGCCGTTCTGTCCTCATCCCATTTATAGGAGAAGTCTCTGCAACCTGTTAATTACCGCTTCGAATAGAGGTAATGTGGCTCTTCTAGGTACTGCACAGGTCAGTATTGAACTGTTCCGCTGCTTTTACTACATCTTCGAGATTGCTGATGATATTACCTTGCTTATCTTTTAGCACATACATCTTGGTTTGTAGTATATCAAGTTTCGTTCTCACTGATTTCAGGCTGCATCCATTTCTTACAGCTTCCCCAGTCCTTCTCACGTTATAATTTCGAATATTCCTTGTTTTCGCGTTGTTGATGAATTTTGACAGTTCTCTGCGAATTATGTCTTATCTCTTGAGTTGGGCACTTTCATTCTTTGTCGCTTCTTTATTAGGTCCTTTTTTACTTGGGAGAGCTGGCCTATTGGTTGCCTTGGTGCCTTGCCTCCCACCTCAATTGCTGCCTCTGAAGCAAGCCTAGTTACGGTTTGATTCATCACCTGTATGTCATCTTGATCTCTCTGTTCTAAGGTTGCGTATTTGTATGCAAATACCAGGCTGAATGTGTCTTAGTGAATTTACGTTGGCCTGTTTGTTCTTGACCAACTTTTCTTTTTCTCTCTTCAAATTGAGGACAATCTTAGCGCTCACTAACCTATGATCACTGCACTTTACCCTACCTAATACTTCTACATCTTGCTATGTGCTGGGATTGGTAGAAAGCATGAAATCAATTTAATTTCTTGTTTCACCATTAGGATGTTTCCAGGTCCACATTCTGTTGCTATGCTTTCTGAAGAAGGTGTTCATTATGCTCAGTGTATTCCTTTCTGCGAACTATACCAGCACCTCTCCTCTATTGTTCCTCGAATCCACGCTGTAGTTGCCAATTGCTGGTCTAACAGCCTGCTTTTTCCCCACTTTGACATTGAAGTCGCCCCTTACTGCAGTATACAGAGTTTACACTTTTCTTATCGCTAATTCAGCACCTTCATAAAACTGATTTACCTCATCATCATCGTGAGTGGATGTTGGAGCTAGCCTAGTACCATCATTATTCTATACCTGTTATTACGTTAATTACGACTACTGCTACCCCCTCACTAATGCTGTAGAATTCGTTAATGTTGCTCGCTATGTCCTTATCGATTAGGTCTTACCCGCATTGCTTCTTATCTGAAAAACCTCTGTAGCAGAGGACATGGCCGTTAGTCAGAACAGTATAAGATTGCCCTGTTCTTCTAATCTCACTAAGGCCGATAATATCCAAAACAATGTCTGATAGTTCCTCAAAGAGTCCTGCTAAGCTAGCCTCACTCGACAGAGTTCGGGTGTTGAAGGTTGACAAGGTCAGTTTCCATTGGTGGCCTGTCCGGATCAAGAGATTTTTAGCACCCTTTGCTGTGTTACAGGTCTGACCGCCGCCTTGATTAGATGCTGCGCAGCTGCTGGGGACTGAGGGCCATGGGTTAATTGTAGGAATCATGAGGGGGTGCTTCTTAGGAAATCGTAATTTATCTACAGATGCAGAGCGGAAGTTCTGATTATTCGTAATGAGTCGAAGGGCTGGTGGCGCCGCGAATGCAATGGCATCTGTCCGCTGGGGCGGGCGCAGCAGGCGCATCCACCAGCTACATTGGTTGATTATGCTCCATTGCTTTTTCTGTATTGTATTGACAAAATATGATGGGCTACCAAATCCGAACATACATATAGTGTTTTGGATTCAAGCATGAAATAAACTGGTGAGGCCGGTTCTATTGGTTTCTATTGCGGCTTCGCCAGCTAGAATGGCGGAAAACATGGATATAGGAGGTCCGTAGGCAGCGGTACGTGCATTTTTTGCTCTGCTCTGCTTTTATCTGGTTGACATTCCATAAATAAAGGAGCCGTTGATTTGCAAGAGTTTCGCATGTGACGTGTTCGGGTCTGCAAGTGTGAGAGTTCCGGAGCTTGGGCACAGAAGTTGAACAAGTGGATGTGTAGTCGTCCTTTTGTCGTCCTCTCATTGGCTCAGCCTTATTCATTTGGGGCATGGTTCAAAGAGTACCTTTCATTGCCAATTCGACTTTTGAATTGCTGCTGCTGTGGCTGCTGTCTGGCACGCTGCATTGGGGCGTTGTTCAGACGGTGTGTATATACAGGAGCGCGTATGAGAGGAAAGGTGGCATGAGAAACTCGTTTGAACTTTTCTATCACGCCGCCACAATGACCTCTCGACTGCTGTATTTATTCGGGAGCATCCCGCACAAGCATTGCAGAAGCTGCAGTGCTTACCTATGTACTAACCTGCAGCACCCAGTTCTACGTAGTCCCGACATGGCATTGCCTTCAACGTCGGCCTCAAGGAAGCGGAACAGCCGAAATGATGACACCGCCGTGATAGCATTGAACTATATACGACGAGTAGCGATGACAGTGACGACGATTTCATCCCTTCGGCGAAGCGCAATGCAAAAAGGAGGATCCTCGGCGGGTCATCTCAGGAAGTACGTGAACAGAGAAGGCTTCAGGTGGTCCGCCGCGCCACACTATACTATATGTTCTCGACGATTCTTCGGACAAGCTGAGAAGCATGAATGTAACCTTGAAGGCCAAACTATTCGAAGAAAAGCGCCAAGAACCATTTTCCGTCGGCGCGAGACACATTGACGTAAAACCCTCCCACAATGACGATGGGATTGGAGTATACATCGAGGGGATCCAACCAAATGTGTCGGATCATAAATTCTTCAAGCTCCCTGTTTGATATTCCGGGATGAACGTATACGGTGGCAACAATGATCCATTCCCAAATCTGCGCGGCGCATGCGTCGACACATTCCACGGCAAGGCTCTTGCCCGTAATCGGTAAGGCATAGGGCGCCACGGCAGCGCTGTCGTTGTTTGCGTAGATCGCAACGCATCAAACCATCATCCGTCACCGGTTTGGCACAGCTGGCCTCAAATGCAGCTGTACGATTTCACCTCGTGCTTAAGCTATTGTAGCTCTATAGACGCCGCCATCGTTTTTGCCTGCGCACATCACGAAACGCTGGAAACTAGCTTCAGACAACTCCGATGTAAAAAAAAAAAGTGTTTTTCCTAATATTGTCACGGCGTAGTGACGGTCAAGAACACAGTAGGAAAACTGTAAATGGCCTAACTAGCTGTTTATTGGGTGAACCTGTGCCCAGAAAAACAGGCTACACTCAAAGCGCGACAATAGCGGCGAACACAGTCCGCGATCGTCTAAAATCTGACCTGTGGGGCCATCGCATCGGCTTCTATACACGAGTCATAGAAGTTTCCAGGGTAATCGCTGGCGCTCACGCGTCTCTCAGAAAGTACTACACAATTCGCGTCGTGCACACAGTCAGATTACACCAGGTTCGGTGAATACAGACAGCGGATAGAACTACCTATAACATTCCAGTAATTTCCGATACATGCAGGCGCGTCCTGCGCTGAGCGATAACATTTAACCTTGCTTAGCCGGTAAAAAAAAGCGATCACCCGAGAAAGGTGAAAAAGTACACGTGTCAATGTTAGCTTCTTTCGCTAGATCCGCCCTAAGTGACGGTGGTGTGGGTTTGCCGACTGCAGCGCTCGTCTTGACGGTCAGCCAAGGGTGTTCTTTAAGCCTAGCGACTCAGCGCAATCATGCGTGATCTGGAAAGGCCAGAAACGACTGTCAGACACCCCGCTTTCACGCCTGAATGACTTTCTCTGCATAATTTCCTCATCAAGCGCCGATATCAGGCTCGACGCTGGGGTACAGTTAGGCGCCGCTAAGCACCTCGTGCCATGCGGCGAATGCTGCAATATCCTTCGCTATGCCCATCACGGCGGTGAATAATAAGTGTTCGCCGCGCCAAACAAGACGTCAACCGCGAAGCCAGTACTTTCTTCTTTTTTTGCGGTTTGGAGTCATTTTTATCCTTATAATATTTCGCCGCGTCCACATACCATGATGAAGGTCAACGTATAATTGTCAGTTTGTACAGATATAGCTTTCTCTCAAAAGGCAATACCTGAGCGCTGAAGCGCGAACGCGAGTGCTTTCGAGCCTTTCACGGTCGACCGCCGCTGGCACTATTGTCAAAATGTAAAGAGGGAAGGGGAACTTGTGCTTGCACTTTACATTACTGTTTTTGTGCCTGCAGGGACGCCGGACACCCGCAAGTTATAATCCAGCAAATGATACCGTGCGGCCATTGTCCGTGTTCCGTCTTATTATAAGAAACGTTAGTATGCTGGTTCGTCGCCACAAGAATGCTTGAGGCTAATCATCAGAGGGAAAATTTTGGCTGTCATGGAAGCAGGAGAACGTGCAGTGGTTTATCTCATTATCGATATTATTGCACTTGCGTGACTGCCATGTGCTACTTGAACTTCATGCGCATAAATAATAGGAAAATATGCGGGCTATAAATGTGCTCTGAACAGTTTTTCACTGGAACGCCAATTGTTGCGTTGCCGCCAGGGAATGCCTTCACTGTCCTCCCCGGCCCGTCGCCCTTTGTACACGCCACGCGCGTAGGAAACAGGCGGCAAAGAGTGTGACAAAGCGCGCGCAAGTTGTTGCGTAGAGAGCACATTACTTTCAAGCGACGATTACTTCGCCCATTCCCACGTTTCCATTGGTTAGTTTCGCGCTCAATAAAGGGAACAGATTTCGTAGGCAGCGTAAGAGTAAACGGGGCCGAAGCCAGATACCGTTTAATCGTGGGTGGTGGCTTGGTGCTCCGATCCTTACAGCAGTGCCCTCGCAAGGGCCATAATTTGGTTTACAATGTGGGATAGTCCTGCAGACTGTGGGTTCCTGACAGCCCTGGCAATATTATCTAGCTACACAGTCGCTAAGGCGTACCACGCGAACCTAGCCTCCTTGTCTGATTTCCCCCGAGTTTGGCGTTGGAGCATTGCCGAGTAGACTTAGCAGGGCAGGGAGCACACATCTGCGGCGCGGAGAGGTAAAAAACAAAAAACAAACAAAAAAAAGCACGAGGAACATTTGCTGGAAAAAAGCATGTTTGCAAAGTACAAAGGACTTTTGCCAGATGGACTCAGCCTGAGTTCCCGGCTGCTGCGAGGTGGGGATCATCGTGTCATCGCGTGTTGGCCACCAGTAGCGAACAGGTAAACACGATTCGCGATGTATCATTCTTCTCTGTACATACAACTCTACTCGTAATGATTCGTACAGCGCTGGCAAAATGTTGCGTTAGCCTCAGTGGCGTAACAATTATTTCTCGAATGTGTATGTGTGTGTGTGGGGGGGGGGAGGGGGGCAAACCACATTAGTCACAGACGGTGACCAATAATAAAAGTGCTTCTTGGGCATGTTGGTGCGATTTGGAAAACATGATTTTATGGTGCCAAAGAGACAAACGCTAGGAAGAAACACTCAGGCACACAGAGCACCAACTGCCAAATCATTTATTGAAATAAAGGATGGCGCATGATGAATTTGTCTGACAAAAGTCCCTGACCCCACACAATATCAGTAGTACAGCGCATATAAAAACAGGCCATTTGCTACAATTTTAATAATTAAAGAAATAAAATTACTTGATGTATAAGTTTAAGACAAATGAAAATCTGGGCATGATGCAAGATGCGCAACATTACGCTCGTTAATGCTCTTAAAAAGAATGCAGTCATCTGCAAAAAGCCTGACAGAGACATTTTCGGAAATAGCAGCCGGCAAATCATTATTATAAATTAAAAAGAGCAGCGGGCCTAAAACGCTTCCTTGGGGTACACCTGGCGTCACTGGAAGCACTTCAGATTTACAACCATTAACCTCTATGTACTGTGTCCTGTGTTTTAAATAAGCATTAATCAAATTAACAAGGTAAGTAGGCACGCCAATACTTTCCACTTTATAAATAAGTTTACTGTGGGGAACTGTGTCAAACGCCTTGCGGAAATTTAAAATAAGTACATCAATCTGCCATGATTTATCAAGCACAACAGAAAAATCAATGTGAGGCATCCTGTTCATCCACACAATCACAGGCCATTGCAGTGCCGTAAATGCCAGAAAATTGACCATGTAAGTGCTGTGTGCGTGAACAAGATGACATGTCCCCCCTGGGGTGGTGATCACGATGAGCTGACGTGTGCTGGCTCGGACTTGAAGTGCCCTAACTGCGATGGGCCACACGAGGCAGCGTCAAAGGACTGCCCAAAATTAAAGACTGAAAGGTCCGTGCTAGGGAAAATGGCGCGAGAAAGATCTACATAAAGAGAAGCGGCCAGCAAGGTACACAACCGCCAGAGGCGCTCGCGTAATCGCAGAAGGAGATGATCATCGAGATCAGGACAACCTGTGCTCCCTGAAAAGCCGTCGTGCGCTCCTGCTATTCCTCAAACGCCAGGGCCACCTTTAACTACGTCTACTCTTCTGAACACCAAAGACACTACTATGTGGCCTTCCCTGCCATATCGGAGTACAGAAGCGCAGCCGGAACGCCAGCGTGAACATGAACCTTCATCGTCAGATGGGGAAAATCAAGACAATGTTCGCACAGTTGATTCGTTCCTTGCGAATGCTGCTTATAGGAGTTAAGACGCCCGTTGCCATGGCTGCGGTCCATATTCTCGGCGCACTAGAACCAGTGCTTGCTGCTATATAAAAACTAACAAACGCCATGGCATCATCAACTTGAAGGTTATCACTGCAAGAAAGGGTAAGCCGTTCTGTAATATTTCAGTGGAACGCACGAGGTCTACGGGGTCGCCTTGGAGATTTTAAACAGAGAGTGCTCAAACATAAATTTCCAGCTATCGTGATATGCGAGCCGAATGTCACATCGCCATTTAGACTCTCTGGATACGAACGATTCGCGTCTGAGACATGTAGAAATCCCAGCAAAGTTTTACTAAGCGCGATGTGACCTCACGTATTTGCTAAACCAAGTTCCGGTGCATAAGAACAACGAGTACGTTTCTATGACATTGAAGCTAAAGCGCCGGACAATCTCGATCATCAGTGGCTATATTTCTCCCAGGGCAAGATTTGACTCTGGACACCTGAAACTTGTTCTTGACTCCAGCCAAGGACCTCATATTATTGTAGGTGACTTCAACACGCACCACCATCTTTGGGGTAGTAGGGTTCCAAATATTACAGGAAGACAACTTCTTAACTTCACAATCAGCAATGTTCTTGACATCTTGAGCGACGGCTCCCCAACATTTTTTCGTGGCACAACGTACAGCAGCTGTCTCGATTTAGCTATCGCTTCACGATGCCTTTCGTCTTCTGCTACCTGGTGCACAGATGCTCAAACGTATGGTAGTGATCATCTACCCACTTATGTACAACTGAGATGGTTTACAAGACTCCCATGTTGTCATACGCGACGCACTGACTAGAAAGCATTTCAAAACAAGCTGGAAGAATCCTGCAACTGTATAATTTCTCCTAAAGAGATCGAAGAGCGCATTACAGCAGCAATGCACGCAAGAACATGCATCATCCAAACATCAACTTCAAGAACATCCGTTGATATTATATATGAAGAGCTGCGGGCAGTCCGACGTTGCGCCGAGAGGAAATAGAGGCGAATAAATTGATATCAGACTTGAGGACGTCGCGCCGTGTACAAAAGAAAATTCAAAGATACTCAGATGAGCTCGACAGACAACGTTGAAGGTCCTTTTGCACCAGCCTGGGCCCAAGAAACCCGTCGTCCACAATATGGCAAGTTGTCACTTCCGAGCTTTGGCTATCACCCAGACGTGCAGTGAGAAGGAAATCATGGAGGATTTCGGCATGCACCTCTCCGGATCTACAACAGCGGTAGCTTCGCTACTCAGGTGCGCTCCTCCAACAATAGACGATTGTCTCGACCTCCTATTCAGGCTGCAAGAGCTACGTGCAGCCATTTCCTCTTCAAGACACTGAAGTGCGCCTGGGCCTGATGACATTACATATTCTACCTTGCGCCATCTAGGCCCTCGAGCGACTGAAGAGTTTCTGGCTTTATAGAATCTCTTTTGGTCATCGGGAACTGTCCCTGCACACTGGAAGACAAGCAAGATCGTGGCAATATTGTAACCAGGCAAGAAACCCCATGCTATGCTTTGCTACAGACCTGTGACACTTGCCAGTTGCATAGGTAAAACCATGGAATGCATGGTTTTGACGCGCCTGAAGTGGTTTTTGGAGAAGCGTAATATATATCCAGACGCAATGACAGATTTCCGACAGGGTAAGTCGTCAATCGACACCGTCATTGACCTAGCAACAACCGTTGAACATCAGAAACGTCGCCGTCGATTGACGGCTGCTGTCTTTCTTGATATCAAGGGTGCGTTTGACAACATTCTACATAATGCAATTTTAAGTGCCCTAGAAGAATGTGGCATTGGTGGCCGTATGTATCAGTGGATATCTAGCTAACTCCAGGAGAGAACGATATTTATGACAACTCCAGACGGTGAAACAAGGAACCACCCCGTCTATCGTGGGGTGCCTTAAGGAGGTGTGCTGAGCCCAACATTATTTAATGTCGTTCTCATTGGGGGGGGACTGGTCAAAGAACACGCAGGCGCAGTCTCGGTCTCTGTGCGCAGGTGCCCAGATTATTTCAATTTTCCTGCTATCTCTGCAGGTCTGCAGGATTCTGTTCGCCTCGGGAGAAATTCTGCCTCTGGCAAAGTTCATCACCGCAACCTTAGAGTCGCTGACTATAATTTTGGCTGAAGTACTTGCAATTGCAAGTGCTATGACAGATTCTTCTCCAATCCGTTGGAACTGTGCCACTGGCTATCAATCTAGTTTCAGCGCTCGCTACAGCTAGGGCCATACGGCCGTTGCCATAGTCTGCAGCATCAACGTAGAGCACGTCCTTCGAGTTTTTGAAACGCTTCTCAAGAGCCTCGGCCCGTTTCTCTCTGCGTTCCTTGTGATGGATTGGGTGCATGTTTTGAGGTAGTGGTGGGATTATTAGTCGGTTCCGCACGCTTCGCGGCAGGTCGACTTTGATGCCTTCCTGCCCCTCATAGTTTATGCCTAGCCTAGCTAGGATTTTCCTGCCCGTAGGGCTTCCCGCAAGTCTCTCATACTGCGAGATCCTCACTGCTTCAATAATCTCCTCAAGAGTGTTGTGGAGCCCTAGAGCTAAAAGCTTTTCATTTGCAGTGCGGATGGGAAGCCCCAGCGCCTGTTTTATACTCTTACGTATGATGCCCTCAATATTCTTCTTCTCGAATGACCTAAAACTGAGGAAGGGAGCAACATAAGCTATTCTACCTATCACAAAGGCCTGGACTAGCCTAACTAGATTCGCTTCTCTCATCCCGGACCGCCTGTTGGCGATCCTGCGGATCAGCCTCATGGTCTGCAGTGCGCAGCCGTCTAGCTTCCTTATTGTTTCGCCATTAAAGCTGTTGGCCTCAATCAAAAGTCCCAGAACTCTGATTTTGTCCACTTTTGGAATGGGGATCCCCCCAGCTGTGAGAGAGATTTGCGGTTCCTCCTTACTGGCCCTGCCTTTCGGCTGGTATAGAAGCAGTTCCGATTTTTGCGGTGAACATTTAAGTCCCCTAGGTCCGACGTAACCTTCAACTGCCTGGATAGCCCTTTGGAGGGTTCCCTCTATTTGGGCATAGCTGCCCCTAGCTATCCACAACGTAATGTCATCAGCGTATATGCTGTGATTTAGTCCTTCAATAGCCTCCAGTCTTTCAGGGAGTTTGATCATGGCCACATTGAAAAGAAAGGGCGAGAGCACAGAGCCCTGTGGGGTCCCTTTGCTGCCTAATTTAATGTCATCCGATTGGCATTCTCCAATCTGGATTTTTGCTTCTCGGTCTGACAAGAAGTCCCTTATGTAATTGTAGGTTCGTACGCCTACTCTCAAGTCCTGAAGGTTCTCAAGAATGGCTTTATGTGTGACGTTATCAAAGGCCTTCGCTAGGTCAAGCCCTAGGATTGCCTTTGCGTCCCCCGTTTCCGCATCGATGATTTGGTGTTTTAGTTGCAGCATCACGTCCTGGGTGGAGAGCCTGGGCCTAAAGCCCACCATCGAATGCGGATAGAGGTCATTATCCTCCATGTAGTTATTCAGCCGCGTTTGAATAACGTGCTCCAAAAGATTGCCTGCACAAGAGGTTAGAGAGATAGGTCTTAAGTTCTCTATCTGGAGTTTCTTGCCTGGTTTTGGGATCATCACCACCTTAGCGGTTTTCCACTGATTTGGTAGTTTACCCTCTTCCCAGCACTTCTGCATAAAGTTAGTTAATGCAGTTATAGAGTTATCGTCTAGATTGCGAAGCATTTTATTGCTAACGCCATCCGGGCCTGAAGCTGATTTGGTTTTGAGCTTGGCAATCTCCGCCCGGACCTCCGCCTCGCTGATGGGTTCGTCTAGGCTGGAGTTGCCTACGCCTTCATAGTTAGGTAGGGGTTCCTTGCTAGTGTCCCCTATGTATCTCTCCTGTATGTCCTTCATTAGATCTACCTCCGTACCTTCGTACAAGTGAAGAATTTTTTGAAGGTTCTGCCGCTGCGCTGTTTTGCAGCCCTGTGGATACAGCAGGTAGCGGAGTAGATTCCATGTCCTAGCTAGGCCTATGTTTCCGTCCATCCTATCGCAGGTGGACTCCCAGTTCTGCCTGGTTAGTTTGAGCGCGTAATCTTCTATATCTTTATTGAGCCTAGCGAGCCGTCTCCTGAGATTGCGGTTCCACCTTTGCCTCCTCAGCCGTTTTTCCATGCTGAGCTTAGCCTCCCACATATGGAGGAGGTGGCTGTCCGCTATCTCCAGTGCAGAGTCCTCCGTTATCTCCTTGGTTGCGTTTTTAACGTCCTGGCCCAGTTTCTTAGCCCATTCATCAACATCCCTTATCTCACTCACTGCCGTCTCGCTTCTTATTTCGCATAATTCAACAATTAGCTGGTTTCTGCCTTTTCTCCTGACCGGGCCTGCGCTCACCACTGTTTCGAGAATAAAGTGATCGCTACCTAGGTTTTCCTGGGTATTAACCCAGGTTGCATCTCCCACGTTTTTGACGAATGTGAGGTCGGGTGAGGTGTCTATGCTGACACTATTCCCCGTTCTAGTGGGGGTTTGGGGGTCGGTCATTAAGGTGAGCCCCTCTTGCTGTGCATCCAGCCAGAGTTCCCTTCCCTTAACTCCTTCTTTTCTGCACCCCCAGGCAGCGTGTTGGGCGTTAAAGTCTCCCACCACTACCAAAGCTTGCCTGTTGGCAATACGCAGAGTTTTTTGGAGAAGAGGTCCAAATCGGGCCTTCCTTTGTTTCGGGCTGCTATAGATATTGAGAACAAAGAGGCTGCCTTCTTTCTTTTTTGCTGGAACGAGTTCAACAAGGACGTGGTCTACGTTGGTAACTTCCGTGTCGTGCTTAACGACTGCCAAGTTTCTCCTGACCAGGGTGGTTACCCCGGATCTTCCATCATCTGTACTAAATGATATGTAGCCCGATAAATTTGCCATCCCCGCAGTTTCTTGTAAACCGATTACGTCCGGATTGTCTTTGCCAAGAAGGAGCTGCTGTAGGACCGCCCTTTTGCGACGGTACCCGCGGCGATTCCACTGCCAAATCGTGTGTTTATTGTGACGGGCCATGATTGAATTGTGGATTATCACCCAGTGGTATTAGGGTCGCAGCCGTCTGAGAACCACCATGTACCTTCTGCTCTGTTTCCCTCTGCCAGTTATTAATGCTCACCAACGCGCCCCTGTGTTTCTGGCTTTCTTCCGATAGCGCCTGGATGGCTTGGATGACTGATGCGAACTTTGCCTCCCAGCTCACCTGGAAGTCGTCCATTTTCTTGCACAGATCTGCCATTGTTGGTTCTTGCGGCGTGTTCGCGCCTGGTTTCGTTTTCAGAGGTGGAGAGCGGGTGTCATCTACCTGCATCGCCACAGTGCTTTCAACGGTTGGGTGGGTTCCAATCGTGTTAGCTGTCTTCTCCCTTTTTAGCATAGCGTTTTCCTTTTCGAGGTCATCTACTCTTTTAATGAGTTTTTCTACCGTGACTCTCATCTTGGCGAGTTCCTCGGACTCCGTGTTTTTTGGGGAGACCTTATCTACCCAGCTCACCTCCCTTTGCTTGTTGGCTTCATTCCTCGGCCTTGACGACGATCTTGCCCTGGAGCCGGAGTGGACCCCGGAGCCGGAACAATCCCCGGAGCCGGAACAATCCCTGGAGCTGGAGCAGCCCCTGGAGCTGGAACGGCCCGGGCGATCGAGGGAAGGAGTCGGAGCGGCTCCGGAAGCCCTCCCGGCTTCTTGAGCGGCTTTTTCGCCCAGACGGGGGTGTTTTCTTCGCCTCCTCTTCTTGGAGCTTCCGCTCCCACCCGCGTTTCCTGACGATGTACGGAGTTCGGTAGATCTCGCAACACTTCTTGTTGCCCAGTTCATGTCCCTTTCCACAAAGAGCACATTTGGGATCGCACACGTGTCCATCCGGTGGCTTCACCGTACCGCAGCCGCGGCACTTGACGTCGTCCGAGTCCGGACACACATCAGAGCGGTGCCCAAGATGTCCGCATGCGTTGCACACCTCAAACTTCTTTTTGTAGAGGAAGCACTTGAGGAGCCCGCCTCCATAATAAATCCAAAACGGCACATTATCATTTACAAACAGTATCAGAACTGAGGTCGATGTCTTCCCCATTCTTCTGACCCCTCTGATTTTGGGGTTCCTTGAACAATCCAGGTTGTCCAGAATCTGTGCTTCCGTGTGTTCCACCGGGATCCCATGAATAACTCCTTTGCCACTACCATCGGGGGCTGACAGGTAGGCGTTTACTTCGTATTTTGCCTGATCAACCTGAAGTATTTTTATCTTCAGGTACCGATGCATTCTTTCTTCCCTCATGGGGCCCACCAAAATGGTGTTTTGCTTGGTGTTAAGTTGAATAATGTCTTCCTTAGCCTCCTTCAAATTCACGCCCGCAGCGGCTCGAACAATCTCATATATCTTCACGTCTCCACCCAAAGATAGAGCTTTCAATCCTCCGCTCGGTCGGATTATCACCTTATGCAGGCCAGTAGGTAGGCGTGGTTGCTGTGACGCCACGGAGCGCAGCGCCGATTTCCTCCCCGCCATCTTGATTGATTTGGTGCTCACGGGGCCGTGGCCGTTCCGTTCAGCGCGCCTGTCACAGAATAGGGGCGATATAGTTGCATACTATATCGTCGTCGTCGTCGCCATCATCATCACCATCATAATCATCACCATCATAATCATCACAATCATCATCATCTTTTGTATCCACTACAGGACGAAGGCCTCTCCCTGCGGTCTCCAATTACCCCTGTCCTGCGCCAACCGATTCTAACTTGTGCCTGCGAATTTCCCAATTTCATCACACCCGCTTGTCTTCCGCCGTCCTCGACTGCGTTTCCCTTCTCTTGGCACTAGTTCTGTAACCCTGACGGTCCAACGGTTATCTGACCTACTCAATACATGGCCTGTCCAGCTATATTTCTTTCTCTTAATGTCGATTAGAATATCGGCTATGCCCGTTTGCTCTGTGATCCACACCGCTCTCTTCCTGTCTCTTAACGTTACGCCTTAATTCTTCGTTCCATCGCTCTTTGTGCGGGCCTTAACTTCTTCTCGAGCTTTCTTGTCAACCTCCAAAGACTACTATGTAGCTGTGTAGCTATTCTACACAGCTACACAGCTGTGTAAAATACGCTATACACAGTACGCTATACTATACTGTACTGTGCTATATTATACTATGTTATACTATACTTTACTATACCATGTAGCTTACTCTTAATATGTGCAATAAAGAATCGTTATATCGTATTTTCCTTTCGGCTGTTGATTTACCTAATTGCGGTTGGACAATATGAGGCTTATCGGAAGTTTATTTTTTTCTCATTTCCGCTACCACTGGTTTTCGAGCTTGCAAAGCAATGTAGCCTTCAGATCAGTATAAGGGATGGTTGCACTCACTTGATTTCATTAATACCAGATACAGGATTTCTGCCAGCTTGCTCATTTCCTTCGAGGTCACTATGGTCAGGCACCCAGCATATTATTATATCCTGTTCGTTCACAGAGTCGGCGCATACCGACGTGTAAATTTCTCTGAATATGTTCCTTTTTTGTTTTTGCAATTCATTTATGGCTACAACAACGCTAAAAGACGACGACCTTAGCAATATTTTTTTTCTTGCCTGATGTTATTTATCCCACAGAGAATCCCGTACACCTATGCAGTGAAATGGTTGTTTGTGTATCTAAGCAACTGGGCGCTGCGAATTATAGTCCGAGAGCAGCGTAAGAAGCCGCAGAATCCGATTTCGAGGCTTCAGACTAGAACTAAGCGCAGCGATAACTCATTTGCAATTCTAGAAAGTGCAGTTTTAAAAAGGCATAAGTGACTCCATGGCATACCCAATTTGCATAAATGATGAGTAGCTTTCCAGACAACGCTGCTGCCAAGGCAGGGGATGGAATGTTGGAGGCATGAGATTATGTTAAAAAAGCGCGACATGCCTGCTAGATGTCGGACCCCATTAGCCACAAACGCTTTCTTAATGACGTAGTCGGGTGTTTGACATGTCGCTAACTGTGATGTGGCAAGGGCGTTTAGAGGTTGAATAAGTGGTAAGTAAGCAGGGGAAATTGGCAATGTGCTGTGTTAGTCAAGTGATCAACTGTTCGGTTCAACTTGCAGGCTTTGTACGTACATGACTAGCCCTGAATGCACCTACCTTTAGTCAGGCACCCAGATGATGGATCGGACCCAACATCTTTAGTGCACGTTTCGTCGCTTTTTGATAAATTACACACCCGTAATCTATACGTGTGCCAGAATTTCGGATATGGTAATCGTTTCTAGGCATTTTGTTTGGAGGTATTTCATTTGAGGGATAAATATTATCTTGTGGTCTTAGATTACCCCCAAGGAATTATGCTCACTTCTCTTTCACTCTGACAAATCAGTTCTGCGGAATTCTGCGAGGTGGAGGAAGGTTCATAAAATAAAGAAAAAAAACATCCAACCGTATGTAGCATGAAGCTACAAAGGAAACCCACACGGGTTTCTCAGAAACAAAGCTTCGTAGTTGAGGAAAAGTTGTGCTGGTCCGGGATTTGAACACGAGACCTACGCCTTCCTCTACCATCTCAGCTAACCAAGGTCGGTCCTTGCTCGCGCAAGCTCTCGTCTGCGTTTTAACTGCACATCGGTGAGGCCAAATGAAATCGCCTCACGCGCATCGACGAGCTCGCTGGCCGGTCGAGGAGTTCGTAACTGGAAAGACCGCTCAGGGGCATTCCGTTGGACATTAATACTTTTTATTTTATACGCTCATATTATACACTAATGACGCGATGCCATCTCCTACCCATTGGCGGCGCCGTCACGTGCCCAACGATGCATGCACTATAGGCCACACGTTTACTCGGACGCTACGACGTGACGTGTGCAATGACGCACACACTGGGCACGCACTTAGTCAACCGGAATCGTGGCGCCGCACTGGCGTCGAGGAAGGTGCTCGTCTCGCATCCCCGAGGACGTTCGATTCACACACCAACCTAAATTTACATGATAATCTTCACAAACGCATTATTAATTTGTTTACAGGAATTTATTTTCCCGAGCAATTTGACGTCAATTCGAGTATTTTTTGATGTGACTTTACTTTTTGCCGTTGGCCATTTTTTGCACCATCATTCGGCCACGCCGCAGCATGTTCGCCTAATGTGGCATATAATGATTTCGCATTAAAATATCCCCCATGATCTGCATGCCCCTCCCCCGCCCCCCCCCCCCCTTTTTTTTACACGAGAACGTCATGCAACGCAAGAACGTTTATAGTGCTCTGTAGCTGAGCACAGTGACACTACCACTACCATCACTACCAGCAGTGTTGCTGCAATTCAGCTGGATATTTTGCCATTACTGGCGTAAATGGCAATACACACTTAAAACGGTTGCACCCTTTGGGGTGTATATCTCCCATACAATAATCGTCATCTGCCTTGCTTGCGTTTCCTTACTTCAAAACGCCGCGCCCGCTACTTTGCTGTCGGGAATGCTATGTCATGCTGATAGCGCGCATGCTGTTCGTTACTGGGAAGTACCGGGCTCGCAGCGTTAAAGAAAGGAAATGCGGACAAGACAGATGACGTTTATCGTTGTGTGGCAAGATACGACCCAACGGGCGTAATTTTGTGTTAACGTGTACTTCCCAGTAACGAACGACATGCGCGTTATCAACATGACATAGCATTCCAGACAGGAAAGTAGCAGGCGCGACGTTTTCAAGAAAGGAAAATCAAGCAAGGCAGTTGACGATTATTGTTCTGTGGCAGATGTACACCCCAAAGGGTGTACCTTTGTCTCAGAGTGTATGTAGAGGGCAAATCTTTCCAATATGAGCACCTAAAATTTCACTGGAATCAATGTTACAATACCGGGGAATTTACGCGGCTCCAAGTGTATATCTTTGCCGCACCCACTCGCCCAGCAACCAAATAGTCTCCTCGCCGTATTTAATAGCACTTGCGTGACTGCTTCTGTCCACGGCAGCGTTTTTCTGTTGGAAACTGCCTTGCAAGTTCTCTTGTAATGCAGGGACTGTGAGCCCGAAGTTGAACATCAACGAGCCGAGATAGTGCAGGCGGGGTGAAGCAGACCAGGCATCGCATGAGAGAAAACGAACGACCGTGTCGCGTGTATGTACATACATACATATGTGCGGCCGCCGAGTCGCTGCCTTAACGAAGTGCTTGCAACTGGCTGGTGGTAATCTTTAGGCCCGGAGCAGCACAATCAGGGAAGAACGGGTCTCGACGGATAATAAAAGAAAAAAGAACGTTCCAAATGCGTGAACTGCTCCACAGAAAATCCGTATCTCTGTCTGCATCTCTGAGCAATGACCTCGTCAAAATATGCAATGGACGAGATTCGTTTAACTTGGTTATGTGTCCAACGCATTGCGCCAATTGGCGATACGGCTATCATTGAATTTCGCTTGCGAAGAAGCTTAAGACATATCTACGTTTTTTTGCCTCTTTAACTCTTTCCTCTTTCTGGACTATAAATGTTCTCCTTGTAATGAGTTTTCAGTCACTGTTAATTAAGCGTTCGACGGTCGGCGTGAGAGATAGGAAGAGCGTAGAGGGCGCTGAGCGTGGTTCGGGTGCTGTAAGCTCCGAAAAATCAATTCCAATCAGGGAGCGCGCCGACTTGGCAACGGACGTAGTCACATTGAGTCGAAGAATCATTTGCTAGAGGCCTCAAGCAAAGCCCGAAAAAGCGGTTTTAACAATCCCGTTCGTTCTAAATGTAACTTAATTCTAGCGTTTCTGGAGGAAGCAACTTCTGCCATCGGCAGCAGTGCGGGAGAAGAAGGCACGAATAGCCTTCTCAATTTTTCTAAAACAGGGGAAGCGTGAGGAACCGAGGTGATTGTTTGAAAATAAAAAGAAAGAAAGGGATAGAAAACTCCTCAGCTTTTATTTCGCGCATGGTTTGGTGACTAAAGAAGTAAAAATAAATATGAAGCAGATCTCATATTCTGCGGTAATCAATGTTATACGAAGCATTTTGCTCGTATGTGGCTACTCAGCATCGTTTGGGATTACGTAAAACACTATTAGTTGGAGAACGTGTTCGTGTACGACAAGCCGATTCGACTTTTCTTATATAACGTGCTGACGCTAGCATGTGTGTGATGACAGCAGCAAGACGACGGTGACGATGATCGTGTGACGCCGACGGCATGGTTTCTTACCAGGCTATTCGAGAGCAAGAGAGAAAACATCTTTAATGAGTCTAAAGCTGGCTTGATTTGCAGGATTAGTTCCTTCCTCAATGGGAATGCATGGACGCGAGCTTACGATATGCCGATGGCTGGGTTCTGTATAGGTGCTGGACGGTCATAAGCAACCGAAACAGGGATTGTGGCGTCATCAGCGACTACGTGTTATACTATTCTATGGAAGCATGGCAACGTCATGCGGTTGTATGCTAAAACGACGAGGACATTTGCACTACAGCGAAGAAACGTTAAAGCCTGTGTGACCTGAGCCGATCATGAAGACGGTACAGCGTCGCACAGTTTTGCGCAGTGTTAACTGCTACAAAGAAGGTGCGAGATAATGTGGGCTGATCTCCGAGATGTCGCAGTTTAGGAAAACGTTTCAAAACCCAAGCTGTCACAAGAAAAGAGCGCGAGAAACTGGCATGTGACGCACACGCCAGGTGTCTCAAATAGCTAGTCGGCTTTAGAGTCACTGGAAAAAATTTGAGAGTACCGCAAAGGTCGGGATTTGACTGGCAACACTGAGCGGCCACCGCCATATACCTTCCAAGCCGACTGCGTCGCGGGAAGGCCGCCGTGTTGGAAGAGCTTGATATTCGGTGACACATCGGGTTGAGTGTTTACTGAAGTACAGATACTTTGTGCTCGGAGATAATGGTTGCTAAGAACCAAATAAAATGTTATTTTGTGCGAAGTAATGCAGCCGGTGGTTGTTTTGCACGCCGATCGTGTTTACTGCTGGAATTGTGCTACGATTGTGGGCAGCAGCTTAGCGCTGCTATCGGGAGCTTATGCACGCGTTTTTTTTTCCTTCCGCGAAGCGAGCTACGAAGGAAACATTTCGTCACTTCGAGCCGCAATGAGGCAAGCTTGTGCTTTTGGGCATGAACATCGTGGACCACCGCCGGCTTCTATTGAATGCTTCCAAGCAGGACGAAACTAACACCTGACAGTGTCACAGGTACGTACGTTTATTGTATAATTCCACAAGCTACATCGGATGCATTTAAATTAGTTTGTAATCGGGTACCGTGCGTCCTCGACTCTGCCGGGCGACTTCGTACGCCGTATACGCACGATACACTGCGACTGCCGTGTGCGCACCGGTGATTTGCCGCGATCGTAAGACGATCTGGGCACAGCAGGTGTAAAAACCAACTTCAATGATCATTTTGTGCACTAAATCTTGTGGCAGGCCAATATGACCCATTTCCGTGATTACAGCAACGTATATGTACTTCTGTACACTGATAATGAGCGAGAGTTTGCTACATTGTGATTTGTGAACGCGGCTGTCAAGTGCGTTCATGAGCGGCTACTCTTTTCAACTTATTTATGACTGTTTTCTTAGACTGCCAAGATTTGCTGCCTGTGTAAAACAATGAAAGGCAGGAACACCCGCTGGTGACGCAGCACATTTGTTTTTCTAAGTTACATAGGCGATGTATAATATTCTTGCGCTTTTAGAGCGGTTTATGTAACATGCATAGTGACAGAGTGAAACGAAAGCTAATGGGTGTTCTGTTGTTTTGTATTTCTTGTTATGCATCAAGCACAACATTATTTGGGTATGCACCGTAGCATTTCAACATAAAACATAATATGTATGCTGACTTCAGTTCATTGCATGTGCTCGGCTTACAAGCTCAAAATTTGAAGCACGTGTGGTGAATATCTCCTTGCCGTTGGTTTCAACCTCAATATGCGTATGTATAAATGAGCAAAGGATAAGTGGAATGCCCATCTACTCTAGGCTTCTCAACGTCTTCAGCACAAAAGTGGTGATGCAAATGTTTGTTGTATGGTCAGAAGTGTGATGCTGGTCATCCTAACGCTGGGCTGTCCAAGGAGGCTCCCAGGGCTTTCTTGAATGAAGCCCTGTTTCAAACATGTGAAACAAGAAAAACATGGAAGGTAGCTGTAATAATAAGTTGAAAGGCCCAACTAAAGAGTCGAAGAATACGTTATAAGGGTTTAGAAGTTTACGCAGTGAGACAATTAAAACAGCTCAAATAAGGTGTAAACGCGCATGTGGCCGCAAACACGCAGCTTCAAGGATTGCTAACATTTAACCCATTTATATATTTTTATCAGTGCCAACACAACTGCACAGAAAGCGGCCCTTATGTGGACGCACGACGTGCACTGACTATGTATTTATTGACTGCGATCGTCACAGTCTGCGAAAAACAAGTGCCATATGGGTCGAGTAACTCGAGGCGAGAGCGCGCTCACGTGCGCGGAGAAATAATGCGAGCACCTGGTGCACGTGTACCCGCGTCAAGCGTGCAAGACGCGAACGATCCCTGCAATGAACTCCTATTTTCTGCTTTTCCTAGGTTCCTAGGTTCTGCTTTTCCTAGGTTCTGCCTCCCGACCTCCTGCAAGGCGTGGTGGATGGTAAGCCCGCGCCACATGTACCCAAGTTGGAAGGTTCAGCTCCAGTTAAGAGCTAGAATGGATACCATATTTGTGCACTAGCCTTAGTCGAGAAAATAGCACGTCACATCATCGTGACTTTGGCAGTTGCGGCCAATTCCACCACCAATGCCCATTACCAATGCTCAGTAGCCCATCTAGCCCTCACTAGCATATGATCACTGCACTTTACCCAACCTATTACTTCTACATCCTGCACTATGCTGGGATCAGCAGAAAGTATGAAATAAATTTAATTTCTTGTTTCATCATTAGGGCTCTTCCAGGTCCACTTCCTGTTGTTCATTTCCTGAATAAGGTGTTCATTATTCTCAGCTTATTCTTTTCTGTGAATTCTACCAGCATCTCTCTCTCCTCTAGCGTTTCTAGAATCGACACCGTAGTTGCCAATTGCCTGCTCACCCGCCTACCTTCTCCCCACTTTTGCATTGAAGTCACCCATTACTACTGCATACTAAGTTTGCACTTTTCTCATCGCTAATTCAACATCTTCATAAAACCGATCTACTTCCTCATCGTCGTGACTGGATGTTGGAGCGTAGGCTTGTACTACCTTTAATCTATACCTCTTATTAAGTTTGATTACGACTAAATCTACCCTCTCATTAATGCTGTAGAATTCTTAATGTTGCCTGCTATGTCCTTATGGATTACGAATCCAACCCTGTATTGCTTCTTATCTAGGAGACCTCTATAGCAGAGGACATGTCCGTTACTCAGCAATGTATGAGCCTCACCAGTTCTTTTAATCTCACTAAGGCCGATGAT
The DNA here is from genome assembly GCF_023375885.2 of Dermacentor andersoni. Classification (NCBI taxonomy): domain Eukaryota; kingdom Metazoa; phylum Arthropoda; class Arachnida; order Ixodida; family Ixodidae; genus Dermacentor; species Dermacentor andersoni. Next base: position 207,680,116 of record NC_092816.1, on the reverse strand, counting down.
ATCTCAAAAAAATGTCTGATAATTCCTCAAAGAGTCCTGCTAAGCTAGCCTCACTCCAGAAGGTTCGGGTGTTAAACGTTGTAAGGGTCAGTTTCCATTGGCGGCCCGTCCGGACCGCGTATTTCCAACTGCTCGTAGGTACAACGGGGCGTGGAACTTGCGGAGACGACGGACGTTTGCGCGCATGCGCGAGTGAGAGCGGGTGCGAGAGAGAAAATGTGGGGAGTTTTGATTCTTGAAAATATGACTCTGCCTAGGTACTACGGAGGAGTCCCTTGGGGCGCGGTGTATGCGCTTGTCCCTAGGCGCGCCGTGCTGGCAGAAGTCGTGGGGCGCGGTTGTGCTGAACTTAGCATCGCAAGTTGGCGGCTCGACGCAATCATATTTAATCGATCATGTTTTTACTAATGAAAACAACGTGTCATTATTTCGCATTATTGGCGGCGCGTCCAGGACACCAAAGCGGCAACGGGGATATCAAAGCTAGAAGCCGGACTGGTCCGTGGGTTGGGGCTCGCAGAGGCCTGCGCGTGCCAGGGGAGTATAAGATCGGCTGTCCGCTATCGCGGACAGCCAATGTTTTATGCGAACACCCCCAGGCACGCTTCGGCCTCTGCGGCCCCAACCCACGGGCCGCCCCGCTTCCAGCTTTGATCCCCCCGCTACCGCTTGGGTGCCCCGGAGATCCTGCGCCGCCTGCTTTAATATGACCTCAGGTGCTCTCCTGAGGCCTCCATTTGCCGGTTATATGTGCCCTCCTGGAGCAGTGCTTGTAAAAAATCCGATCTATCGTCGTGACGAAAAATTCGACCCGCGACTCATGAAACACCAGTCAGAACATTGTCCCTTCAGACACAGCGATCACCAAGCGGCGTCCGCGCCCACTGCCTCACCGCGCGGGCAGCCAGCGGCGGAGCGTATAAACCAACTCGACCGAACTCCGCAATGCCGGCATGTCAGGGGACAAACGAATACAACGCAATCTAAGAAACCTCCTCCGTAGTGCCTAGGCTGAGGCATATATTCAAGGAGCAAAAGCCCCCAGATTTTCTCTCTCGCGCCCGCTCTTACTCGCGCCTGCGCAGAAACGTCGAGCTCCGTCAAAAGTGGCACGCCCCGTTGTACCTACGAGCAATTCTAAATACGCGTCCGGACCCAGAGATTCTTAGCACCCTCTGCTGCGTTACAGGTCTGACCACCGCGTTGGTCAGGTGCTCCGCCGCTGCTGGGGACTGAGGGCCATTGGGTAATTTAGTGAGCCATGTGGTAGGGGCTGGCCGAATACTGCACCAGGGAGGCCAATTCCTCTTCTGGTGACGGAGTGTCTTGATAAAGCTTAGCTGGCCTTCCTATTTTGGTTGTACCTGGATTCGTATAGCCCCGTTCGCTCTTGGCGTCTTTCGCCGGTGTCAGGCGTCACTCCAAGCCTGCAGATGTAGTGCACTGGAGCATGTAAAAGAAACGGGTGGGATGGGGGGAGATTTGAACTTCTTACTACCGCAACCGATCACCAAAACGATAAGCGAAATTCGCAAAGGGCGGACAAATTAGCGGATCTCTTAGGCATGTAGGGCCCTCTGGGCCATACTTATTGGCAACAAGGTAGCCTTGCTGCCTGCGGGATTATCTTACTAAGCTATGCCAAATGCCAAGTCCCTAAGTGGGGTTGAATTACGCGATGCTTATTCAAGGTTTCTGCATCCCAGAAGTGTTGCCAACAGCTTCTGAAATTTAGCGTAGGGATGGCTTCGTGTCTGTGGCAGGCACTGCTATGGACAGATTGATAACTTTCGTACCTGTGGCGTTACCCATTGCATCGCCCAGCACATTTCCCTCGATGCTTGTGTGCCCAGGCACCCAACGTTTACGTGTTGGTTAGACATATAGGTTGTGCATAGAAGCACGTAAAGGTCGTTGAGTATGGGATTTTTATGTTTGCGTAGTGATTGTAAAGCTTTCACTGCATTTAAGGAGTCTGAATATAATATTTTTTTCTTAGCTTTGTTTTCTTAAAATATCTTGTAGCTGCCATCACTGCATATGCTTCTGCAGTGAAGATACTGGTTGCTCGGCGCAGGACGTCGGATTGGGAAAATAATGCACCAGCAGCTGGATATGAGATGCCGGAATGTGACTTCGATGCGTCTGTGTAAAACTGTGGGTATGCGTACTCCCATGGAGTTGAAGAAAGTGCATATGAATGTATACATCTGGAGCGTGTTTAGCGATTTGTCACACTTTATCTTCTGCCACAGCCACGTCGAAAGCTGCTTCGCTGGAGCTGTTATTTCATGTGAAAGGAGCGTGACGCCCACTTCCTCACTCAATTTCCTTACACGCCGTGAGAAGGGCTCTTTCACAGAAGGTAGGTTGTGAAAAAGTGCACTAGATGCTGTATCGTTTATGGTAGAAAAGCATGGATGTTCATAGTTCGAACTTACTTTCAGAATGTATGGGAAACTAGAGTTTCTTCTCTGCAGATGAAGATACCACTCATTTCATTCTACGTAGAGGCTCTGTATGGGACTTACTCTGAAGGCACTGGTCTCGAGGCGGATACCTAGGTGGTGCGCAGAATCTAGCATCTTGAGCCTTCTAAGGCGACCCCATGCTTCGGACTCTTGTGTGTAAGATGTTATGCCTGAGAGAAAGCTCGCCCACCTTGCCTGTCGTGACGTACGCCTTCCCTGTGATAAGTTTAATTTGAACAATGGAATGGAATGGAAAACTTTATTGGTTCTTTAAGATATTAGCGAGTTGAGGACGAAGTCTTCATTCTTGAAATCTTTGGGTCCTCTTCAGCCTTGGGTGGGCCCCTAGTCCAGGGCACCACTGAGTCAGGCCACCTCGCTTGCGTGTGCGATGAGGGCCCTTTGGACCCCTAGCTCGCAGCTGGTGAGCCGGCTCTCCCATTGCTCCGCACTTGGTGTTGTATGTTTGTGGAATGTCTTGTTTCTCTCGCATTCCCATGTGATGTGATATAGTGTTGGCCTTGCTCCGCACCACGGGCATACGGCGAAGTATTGTGTGGGGAACATCCTGCTTAGTATGTAAAGATTTGGAAAGGAACCCGTCTGCAGTCTACGCCATCCTGCGGCTTCCTCCTTCGTCAACGCTTTGTGTGGGGGGGGGTATTGGAATCCTCGCCCTCTATATAGGCTTAGCAGCTTTGAATAACTGTCCCCGCAAGTATTCTGAGGCTCTCCCGGGGGGACTGTGGTGCCCGCTCGGATGGTGAAGCCTCGAGCTAAGCTGTCCGCCCCTTCATTGCCCTGAATCCCTGCGTGGCTTGGTATCCAGATTATGGTGTGTGTAGGTTGTCCTTCATAGAGCGGTGCTCTACGAAGGATCTTGAGTGCCGTGCTGCTTATTCTACCCCTGATATAGTTTCGGCACGCCTCTTGTGAGTCTGTTAGGATGTTGAGGGATTTTCCTATCCTGTATCCTTCCTCTGCTGCCAGTGCGACAGCTATTTCCTCTGCTTCGGTTATGTCTGATACAGCTGCCGTGAGAATCGTGATTAGTTTGCTTTGGTTATTAGCTACTACCGCTACTGCGTGTTTCCTGTGTTCTTTTGGATAGAGGGAAGCATCTGTGTAGACTGTGTTGTCTCTCTGCCCCATCGTTCTTTCATAGAATTCTGCCCTAGCCTGTCGCCTGCTGGTATGGAGATTGGGGTCCATATTGCGGGGGACAGGTTGTATGCGTAGTTTCTTCCTTAGCAGGCCCGGTATTATTGCCCTACTACTTTGCGGTTTTTCTATTTCCCAACCCAACTTTGTCACGAGCGCCCTTCCTGTTGTGTTACTGAGCCTTCGCGCTTGTGCCTTGAGCTGGAATTCCTTTAGTTCTTCAAAGGTGTTGCTGATTCCCAGTTGCATCAGCCATATTGGATGTGTTTATCCAGATGTTATTAGAAAAATATCTATAAGACTACCACTGGAAACACACCGGAAGTCTCCCAAAAGTATGCTATGAACATTAAAATCAGCGGCGATAATGTTTGGTTCTGGGAGCTGCTCAAACAATGTGTAAAATTCAGTTTTCCTGAGTTTGTTGTGAGGCGGAACCGTCGGCTCAGTACGCGCGGGCCACGCATCCGACGGGAGCCGTTGCGGCGCAGCCCCCCGACGCGCCAATCAGGCGAAGCCGCGTTTTGGCTGGAACAGTAGTGAAGTGGCGCCACTCCGGCACAAGCTGCAGCGCAGGAGTCCGCGACGTCGCACTCTTCCCTGACTGACGGAGAAGCCGAAACTGGGCACACTGCTCGGAAGGGCCGTTCGTCATTGCTTCGGAGAAGGTCTGGACGAACGCCATGCCGTCTCTGTGCAGGCTGTCGTCAGCTGCTTCTTGTAACGGGGCGTAATTAAGACAAGCGGGCTTTCGACTAATGTGCGCCGACTCGGTTAGGTTGCTTGATTTTCTTAAGCGAGGTCACAGGGCGAATCTCGTTTAAAGTAGGAAAATACAAAAAAGAAGCGAAAAACGAGCTTCAGTTATTATTTGTAACGCTACTACTTAGACCAGGAACATAAAAAATTTCACGACACATGGCAATAAAGGTTTTACCCATTTTTGCTAAATATAAAGTTTGTGTAACGGAGAATTCTCTCGTAAAATTGCGAAATGTAGTTAATAACAGCCGCGTGATAGTTTCAAACACTTCTGTAATTATGTTTCTGCAAAGCCTGCATTTCATCCACCCGTATTTAACTTCACACAAAAAGTTGCCGTAGTCGTTAACCCAATTTAAGTTCCATTTTTGTCATATGCCAGATATGTCAGATATGCCAGATCAGCATGCTAAATTATGCACCACTCGTTAAACTCCCTAATTCCTCCTGTCTTCACGTCATTTCAAGTTGGTGTCTCGTACATTTGCTGCAGATAACGCAAGCATGACACTCTGGAACGTTCGAATAAATAACTCCCTACAAAGGGTGTACTTATCCGACACAGCGAAATAAAAACCCCGTGCTTCGCATAGTTCACCGAAGAGTCCGGGGAAAGCAACTACATGCTTTGTATACCGCATAAAAATTGGAACACGAGTCTTCCATATTTATTTTCAAAGCACAGTATTAACATACGGATTTCGAATTCTCGATACACGTTTCCCATAGTGGCACTCATTACCTTTATATATTGGATGTCTGCCGTTTTTTTCTCATGCTCTTAGAAGCGGGAGACTTTGTCAACGTTTATTATAAGAACTCTTAACAGGCCGAAAACGAGGGTTTAGGTGTTTTAGTTTAACTCCTAATTGAGACACAGATTTCAAAACGTGTCTACATGATGTCCTTCACGTTGCCCAAGTTTCCGTAAAACATAAACTTCGTGCGTGACTTAGCCATTTCATTACAATGTGACAACTGGCCTATAACGTTCTTCCAATCGCACTAACAGCTTCGCTGTAGAAGAAATAAAAAAAGTAATACTACTAATATTAAACGCCATTGTGCCAGACGCGCTGGTAACACTGAGACCGAAATGTACAGAAAAATGTCTGGATTACTTGGCGTAGTAACACACACGCAGAAGCGCCCCCTTTGCAGCTGCGGCTTCGCTGCCACCAGGCACGTACCCAGGATTTTTTTTCGGGGAGGGCCCACCACCTCCACCATCATCATCATCATCATCATCATCATCATCATCATCATCATCATCATCATCATCATCATTCATCATCCTGTTTTATGCCCACTGCAGGACGACGGCGTCTCCCTGCGATATGTAATTGCCCCTGTCCTGCGCCAACCGATTCCAACTAGCGCCCGCGAATTTCCTAATTTCATCGCGCTACCTAGTGTTTTGTCGTCCTCGATTGCGTTTTCCTTCTCTTGGTACCCATTCTGTAACCCTAATGGTCCAACGGTTATCTAACCGGCTCATTACATGACCGGCCCAGCTACATTTTTCATCTTGATGTCAATTATAATATCATCTATACCTGTTCGCTCTCTGATCCAAACCGCTCTCTTTCTCTCTCTTAACGTTATGCCTAGCAATCTTCGTTCGATCGCTCTTTGCGCGGTCCTTAACTTGCTCTCAAGTCTCTGCTCCATATGTCAGCGCTGGCAAAATGCACTGATTGCACACCTTACTTTTCTATAATAATGGTAAGCTTCCAGTCAGGAGCTGGCAATGTCTGCCGTATGCGATCCAACCTATTTTTATTCTTCTGTGAATTTCCTTCTCATGATCAGGGATCCCTCTGATTAATTGACCTAAGTAACCGTACTCCTTCACAGTCTCTAGTGGCCGACTGGCGATCCTGATCTCTTGTTCCTTTGCCCGACTATTTGTCATTATCTTCATCTTCTGCATATTAATATTCAACCCCACTCTTACACGCTCTATTTTAAGGTCTCCAATCATTTGTTGTAACTCGTCTGCATTGTTGTTGAATAGCACAATGTCATCGACAAACCGAAGGTTGCTGAGCTATTTGCCGTCGATCGTTACTCCTTAGCCTTCCCAGTTTAATAGCTTGAATTATTCTAAGCACTGAGTGAATAGCTTTGGAGAAATTGTGTCTCCCTGTCTGACCCCTTTCTCTGTAGGTATCTCCCTGCATTTCTTGTGTAGAATTAAGGTAGCTGTAGAACCTCTGTAGATATTCTTACGCGAAGGACGAGTCAGTAAGACGAGAAACTATTTACAGATTATATTTACAACAACGTTTGCAGCGCTGACCGCTTAGTATCACAGCGCGAGCCCAGTTCGTTCTTCCTCCTCTTTTCTGGAGTGATGGCACCCACGCGCCTCGTTCAAACAAACAAATACCACACGCATGTAGCAATAGTTTCCAAGCTTTTTACGTAAGCGTTCTGTACTCCTGGATTACGTAGTGCCTCTATGACTGCTGGTATCTCTACTGAATCAAATGCCTTTTCGTAATCTATCTAAGCCACATAGAGAGGCTTATTGTACTCTGCGGATTTCGCGATAACCTGATTGATGACGTGGATGTGATCCATTGTAAAGTATCTCTTCCTGAAGCCAGCCTGTTCCCTTGGTTGACAAAATCCAGTGTTGCCCTTATTCTATTGGAGATTATTTTGGTAAATATTTTATATAATACTGGGAGCAAGCTAATGGTCCTATAATTTTTCAATTCTTTAACGTCTCCTTTTTGTGGATTAGTATAATGTCTGCATTCTTCCAGTTTTCTGGGACCCTTGCAGTCGATAGACACTTCGTATAAAGAGCCGCCAGTTTTCCAAGCATTATGTCTCCTCCATCTTTGATTAAATCGACTTTTATTCCACCTTCTCTTCCCGCTCTTCATCGTTTCATGTCTTGCAGGGCCCTTCTGACCTCATCGCTAGTTATAGGAGAGTTTCTGTATCTTGTTCATTACTATTTCTAAGTGAGGTATCGTGACTCCTCTGGGTACTGCATACAGGTCAGCTTAGAATTTTTCCGCTGCTTTTACTATATCTTCGAGATTATGATGATATTATCCTTCTTATCTTTTAGTGCATACATCAAGGTTTGTCCTATGCCAGGTTTCTTTTTTACTGATTTCAGGCTGCGTTCATTTTTTACGGCTTCTTCAGCCTTTCTCATATTATAGCTTCGAATATCAGTTATTTTCGCCTTGTTGATCAGTTTTGACAGTTCCGCGAATCGCGTAACCCTGTGCGGCCGCCAGTCCCATACAACCGCGTAGAGCGCAGGACACTGCGATTCTAGACGTACTGCGCCCACCGCAAAAGGTTAGAAAAACACCCACATAAGCACAGCAGAGAAGTGGCTACGTGAGGCGGTTCGACCGATAACTGTAGAAGCGTCACTCAAAACAAGTAATTGTTCTCCACTTCCGGCGGCGTTTCCTCTACTTTCTTTTTAAATAAAAAGATGTTGATCCATAAATATTCTCATAAACAACGGTTAACGTTTTTATTGTTCGCTTTTCCTTGCAATTTGGTTGTTGCCTTGGCTCTCTCCCTTAGTAGATCGCTTAATTTCTCAACTCCTTGCGATTTTTGTTTCCAGTTGCCAATTTTGCACGAAAAGTGCTATACAATTAGGGAAAAACAGACGAGGTAACGGGCGACAGTCATCTTTCTTATGGGTTTAAGGGTTATTGCAGGGTTTCATGATGGACGCTCTTTCACATTATCTTATTTCCCACCTTATCTAACCCATATCACGTGTATATGGTTCCGGGCATCTGCCAGCGTCGCGGCGAGCCGTAACTCAAGGAAATAATGAAGCAAATAAACAAGTTAAACACAATGGGCGTTTTCTCCGGCCGCAACTCGTTCCATGAGAGTACAGACCAGCTAAGTAACAGCCACATCCCTCTCCTGGTCCCAGGATCAGCCTAAACAAAGAAGGTTGAACTAACAAAAGCAACAGCTATGCGCGTGATGGTTGAATAGTTGGTGACAACTGACCGCATCTGGAGTTAATCGCGCGGGTGCGGAATCTATGAGAAAACTGTCCTTCACATTACAAGAGATGCCGATAACTACCGCCATCTAAAAGGAGTGAAAAAGGCAGCATAATGCTGACTGATGATTAGCTGCCAAGTCTCAACATTGATCTAGCGGCGCTTTAGGAATGTGTGAGGAGTGGTAGCGTGGATGGGGAGGGGGGGGGGGGGGGGTATGCCACTTGATTTCGGGGGGGGGCCCGGGCCCCCCCGGGGCCCCCCCCTGGGTACGTGCCTGGCTGCCACAGAAGCGGTCATCGGGTAAACGTTGTCCTTTATCAAAGTGAGAGCGTGTCGGTAGGCCATCATCCTCCTCTGTGACGGCTGGCGCTTTGAGACGCTATGCGACACTGCACTGCCTTCCAGAGGAGCAGGGTTCATGACGGAATAGTTTACGCCATCTGTTCACTGAAAGGCAATAAGAGCAGTCGTCGTGCCGTTGACGTTGTACTACCGTCGTCGTTGCCGCCGTCTTTTCGCTGCCATCGTCGCAGCCACGCAACCGTAGCACGCTCAGTTGATCGTTGGGCTACTCGGCACATTGGTCCATTCGGCAATGCTTTAAAGAACCATGTAGGAACGATACTGGATACACAGCTGCATGCAAATGCGTTGTATCAATCATTCCCACTGGTGCAAACTGTGTGACAAGACGAAACACAAGGTAAAAAAAAGAAGAGACGAGCGCAGACTTACAATTGAGTTTAGTGAGGAATTGAAAACGCCTTATATAGATTACAGCCAGTGTCATGCAATTATCAGTATTACGAAAGTATAAATCATTTGTAAAGAACAGCATGATTCCACTTACGGTGCAATACTTGGAGCCTAAGTGAGCGTACTCCTTATCTGACAGATTAGGTGAGGGGTGGCTAACGCACTATTCTCTGCTGGAATGCCTCAACGATCATAACCCCGTGAATCTACCCTGGTTTGAAAAAAATGCTATAGAAATTCTGACAATTTCCTGCTAATGCGTAAGCATTCTTTGGCTACACTGTTACTTCGTTTTTGCTTACTTGCTTTTCTTAACTTATGCATGTCTACGCACTCCTTTTCCGACGCGAAAGAATGCTGACGTATTAGCAGACAATTGTCGGAAATTCTGCAGCATTTTGTTGCTTATCATGCCTATCCTGCTTCACCATATCATACCATTTCAAACGTTCCATTCTATACTATTCCATGCATTAGGTTGTCTCTTTTAATTCATTTTTTTTTCATTTCTCTTTCATTCCTTGCCGATTCTAGACCTATCGATCATTTACATTTACACTAGTATAACGATTAATTACCCTAATTTCGTCAGTTATGCATTTATTTTGCAGATATAGCGTGTGACACTTTCCGAGTTACGAACAGATTTTGCTGGGGTACCCGCCAAAGGATGTTTACATATTAATAACTACCAAGGTCGATCTACATAGGCCGCGAAATTTGTAATGAAAAACGTGCGAACCCCTATTCCTTAAAACATACGCCACGCAGCACCATCGAAGCGGGTCTAAGTGAAAGGGAAGAGAAAAATAATGAGAGAAGAAAGTTCTTTTCAAGTTATTTTATTGGTCGCATGAAGGTAAGTACTTTGGTATGGTGTGAAGGTGGGGCCCTATAACCCTCGTAGGAGTCATGGAGGGGGCCCCACTGTTATATGCTGTTATATAAAAACTAGAGCGCGTGAGAAAAAAGAGCAGTATGTGGGACAGTACAAATATGGTACACACTCATAATTGAGCGATTGGCGAGAGCATGAAAGAGCGAAGGTTAGGTTTGTGGCCGATAAATGGCTGATGCGGTGATAGATATGTTGGTAATTTATTCCAGAGCTGTGATGCGGCATGCAAGAGTTAATGACCCATAATTAGTGCGAGATCTTGGAACGGTTAGCCGTTTCGAGGTGACTGATCGTAATGGGTTGGTGGTATTTGGATAATTAATTTTTACAGAAGGACATAGTATAATTTGGTGCATACTTTTGTAAAGCAAAACGAGAATGTGGTAATCAATGCTATGTTTCGCCGGTAGTATGTTAAGTAATCACGCTAATGTGGTTGAGTCCGACATTTTTTAGGAAGAGAATAGCTCCAAGTTGCTTATATTGTGCTGCAATACTTGGCAATAAGGTGGTGGGGTACGTGAGTCCATATATTGTAATAGCATACCTAAGATAAAACTGACATAAAGAGTACGGAAGGTGTTCAACGGAACAGTGTAACGTAGTTTCTACAGTATTGGGATTTTCTTATAGATTGCTAGTGTAGTTTCGTGGATATGTTTATGCTATATATATTATTTGACTGTCGAGATAGAAGCCTGGAAACCTAAGTAAAAAATCATTAAAGATTCTTTAGGCAGAATTAAGGCTGCCAAATAAAGTAGCAATTACGCTGGAGAAAAGTTTGGTCTACTAAAAAGCAGATTTATTATTTCTTTAAATCTTAGACCGCACTAGTTTATTCTTGGTGACCCCTGTCAACTCTTGCCTCTGGCGCAAGATATAGGCGGTCTGTGCAAGCCTCCCTAAAGCTTCGATGTCATCAGGGATGGCATTACTCACTTGAACGTGGTGGTATAACGCAAGCTTTTAACTGCGAGACCAATTATTTGGACACTTCAGAAGGATTTCCGCCGTCAGCATCGCCCTCGCCTTGATTTGCCGAGTAAAGTTCAAGTGCGATAACATAGCGGCTACGCGCTTCATGCGGCGGGTTCGAATGAAAGCTTGCGAGAGTGAGCCGAGAAGTATGGCGGCTCGACGCGACTTCTCGCGTTCGCGGCTTGGAGCGTGTACGCTGTGGTTGGAGGTGGTTGGCCCATGGCGTCATTCCACTCATCCACACTAAGGACGTGGTTGAAGGGAGGAATTTGTTCTCATCGAGAGCGAGGAATACGGGATTTATTTACAATATCTACATAGCTTGACTATTTATTACAATATCATGATTTATTACAATATCAGCCTAGCTTGACTGAAAACGAAGCACACGAAGCAGCCAAAAACGGCAGCTTAAGCACCCTCTGTCCTCCCTAGATTCTCAGCCGAGGGAAAACTTCCGCCCAACCTTCGTCCAAACAGAGCGTCCAAAGTCGTCGATGTACACGACTTTGAGGGCAAGATTTCACCAACTTACTTCCGCACTATTGTTTCGCTGAACGCACCGAGCGGAGAGGGTCCTCGTAGACAGGGGTTGTCACGCTTGACTCAAGCTGGCACGTCTTCATTCCAGAACTGACTCAGTAGTTAGCCGCCGTGTCAGTCGAAGGGCTGTGACGATTACTGGGGGCCGTCAGAAAGCGCCGTAAAACACCTTTTTGCAGTTCTCTTGCTCCAATTAGACCATGAAGGCGACAGCGAACCAACCAACAATACTCGGTCCGCCAAACGTGGCTAGCCTTGCTGGCGCCGCGGAGCTGTCCAAAGGAAGCGCATTGTTGGCTTGATGAAGCGATTCGTCGCAGCGCGCTGGGAGGGCTTCAAAGGACCCCCCCCGCAGGCCTATCGTAACAACGGGGCAGCGGGGTGATGTGCGTGCGCTAGGAGGGGAGGGTTCCGGGTGCAGTTTAGTGCACAACTCCTCTCTGAAATCCCTAGATCGTCTTTTTCTTAGAAAAGCTCATAAAGGGACTTCTCTCCTACTCGAGCTGCCGAGGCTTAGCGCGGTAGCGCGCGTAATACTTTGGAGGCAATGTCACTGGGGTCGAAGACTATAACTGAGGTTCTTTAGCGCACGGAAAGGGACAAAAGACAGTGGCAGGACGCGGACACAGCGCTGTGTCCGCGTCTTGCCACTGTCTTTTGTCCCTTTTCGTGCGCTAAAGAACCTCAGTTATGGAATACCAACACGCCCTAACCTACGCTCTTTCACGTCGAAGACTAGCTGGCCGGATATACCTCAATGGCTTCGTGGGCGCCGTATTCTCGCGTGCCTAATTTACATTGAAGCGAGAGCCAGCATGAAGTGGACGGAATCGCCTCGCCGAGGCTTCCGCTCTTCATCTTCCCAGCATTCTGACAGCGAGTGTCCGCGGTGATCGAGTTGTGTGCTCATGTTCGCCTGTGCGCACGTGGTAACGTGCTTCGCTCGTCAATTTAGTTAGTGAGCGAATATTTACAGCAGTTGATGTACATAACAAAATGAGTAAACCTTACTTCGTATAGCTGTGTAATTCGCTGTCGGAAACAATGCTACGCCTATGACATTGTAAACTATGACATAAACTGTGACATATTTCATTTCTTTGCGTGTTTGTTGAAAGCGCCGTGTGCGCTCCACTTCAAATTTTGCCTGAGGTAGGGCACGGCTTTTATTCGCTAGAGGTGTGCATGCAGGCTGTTCATTATCGTGCGCCTCAACACTGCTGCAACTCGCTTGCTGTGTCCCGGCATAATCATGGATGCGGTATGGTACGCGAGGAAACATCGCCTTACATTCGTTTACTCAGCGTGACACAGGCGCTGAACTTACACTCTAAAAAAGCTTGCACCCTTTGGGTTGTATTTTGTCCCCCCAAAATAATCGTCATCTGTCTTGCCGGCATTTCCTTGCTCTAACGCTGCGAGCCCGGTACTTCCTAGTCCCGAACGGCTTGCGCATTATCAGCTTGACGCAGCATTCTCGACAGCAAAGTAGCGAGCGCCGAGTTTTCAAGAGGGGAAACGCAAGCAAGGCAGCTGGCGATTATCGTCGTGGGACAAGATAAGCCCCAAAGGGTTTAAACTTTTTTTAGAGTGTAGGGTTGCCAACCGTCCCGAATATAGTCGGACAGTGTTGCATATTTAGTAAAAATCTCTTGTCATGACTTGAACTAGTCGGGACGGCTAATTGTCCCCATTTCTGCTTTGTTTTTTTGACTGAATAAGAACAGATGAGCCAGGCTTTCTTTTCTTAATTCCTGTATCTCATTTACGCGTTCTTCTTTCTTTGTTTTCTGTTGTGCCCACATAAACGTAAAGATGATTTCATTTTCGTCATGTTTGTAGCTTTTCCAAGGCTCGTAACCGTTCACAATGCACCCATCCGTATTGATAGCCGTGTTAGTCAGGTAATTATGCTGCACATTTTCCTTCCAAATCACGACATGGTACCACAAAAAAAAGGAAAAAAGAAAACTACTGTTCAACTTAGTTTTATGTTCAGACTGGCGGCTCCTCGCGCTGGCATCGTCAGTCGTTGCAATACATGTTGTCTCAAAGAACTGTGAGAGCTTCAAAGATCTTGTTCAAATGTTTTGCATCTATTGCTACCATTGTGAGCAATATATTTACTACCAAAAAGACAAGCCGACTTGTCGAATCGTTGGCTCCGGCTTTGACCTTGTTGTGCTTTTTCTCATCGTCTTCAATTTTCAACTCCCGCTGTCCCCGTCTTTTCCCTACATTGTGAGTGTAGGTTGGCCACGCTACTGTTTTTTCATCAAAACAATTTTCTTTGTTTGCTCATGTGTAGTGGCTGCACAATTTTAGGCGAATAAAAGCGAAGTGAGCTTGGGAACGTACCTGGCAATTTCTTTTACTCCTATGATATTCACTCACGTTCTCAAGGAAGTATACACTAGCAATTGCCGTCACTAAAAGCTTAATTATGTTCACCCTAATACACAGGCCACTGTTATATTTTAATGGTTCCAAGCTCAGAGAAGAAAAATAACTGTCCGGGTAGCCGTCGAACTACCGGAACCTAAAGAAATGCAAATGTTTGCGCCAAGCAGCGTAAGATCTCTATGTAATTTCTACTTGCGGGTGCGAAGTAATATTTTTTTCTTTCGTCTTTTTTTGCTCGAAAAAGTTGTCCCCACGACTCACGATTGGCGATGGTTGCAACCCACAACCGCTCTCTAGACATCTAGGTTTTCATGGAAGCTTCGCCACCAGTTCACTTATACTTTATACCTACCGCGTTCTTGCAATCTGGTTCACATCCATAGGCTCGGCAATGCGCTCGCAAACGACACCTTGGCGTCCCGGAAAGCGGTCGCTCGTGGTCCCTTAATCACAGGTTAATGCATCTCCCTTTTCTCCGATGTACAACTTCCCGCATGTTAACGGAATCTGATGCACCACTCCCACATAGCACTGACTTTACTGTGACACATTCACGCCTTATTTTTTTTTTCTTTTGGAAAGCAAACTCTCGAAAGCACAGATGGTGCGGAAAAGGCTGCCTCTACTGCATGACTCATTTTCTTCAGGCCAACCAATAGGCATAAGAGATCACAGCCATTCTATCATTTTCTTTTTTTCTTTATAAACCTCGGTCTGTCTTTTCTCGCTCCCTTGGGTTATTTGAGTAGCTGTACCAGCTTATTACACGCTGCATCCACTACGTGGCTTGGGCACCCACCGTTTCCAAGTCTTTCTACGTGCTCATGGAAGCTGTCGTGCACTTTGTATGCTGATGGATCCGCAAAGTGTGGTGATGGGAGTGTGATTGGACGGTGGTCACTTTGGAAAATGATCCCTAACAAAGAGGTCTATCCCGGAGCTCTGATAGAACTTCGCTTTTACTTTATAGCGCGTGCTCTTGTCGTTTGTGCTTCTGCACTGACTTCGTGTGAGTGCGTCCTCTTGGCTGTTCTATCAATAGCGGAACCACGGGGGAAGGAGTCCTTGCCCCGCCTTTTAGCTGTCAAAATGAGAGCCAATGAACTGTCTCCCCGCATAGTGCCGTGACAAGAAGGCGGCCTAGATTAAGCAACCGAGCTACCCGGCCGACAGTCGCTCGGATGTTTCAATAGCTACCGTGCACAGAAGCTACATTCTTTGGAGGCGAATTGAGGTCGCGCCACAAGCTCAGATGAAAAGCGAGCATCAGCTCAAAAGCGAGAAAAGGCCCTGTGCCGATAGTGCTTGTAGAAAGTGAAACATGCACCATTGCCATTAAATTCGTCGCTGTCTGCGAATCGCGGTCTCTTGCACGAATAAGCGTCGAGAGAGTCGTCCCTCAGGCACAGGCGAGTGACGCAAGGAGAGAAGAAAACCCGTCTAACACGGCGATGCTCGCTATAGAAAAGAAACAAGGCTTAATGACCACTGCGCTTGTCTGTCTCCGAATGTGCGCCGCTCGCGTTGTGCTGGAATAATGTATTTCATCGCCGCCACCGCCAGTGCGTCTCGTGTCTCTTTTCGGCTCACGCCATTCAGAGAAGCCGGCTGCCGGAAAAAAGCGGTGGGCGGAAGCGAAAGAACTTCTGCTTTTCGACGAGGCGCTCGTGTGAAGTAATTTTATAAATGAAGAGTTTGCCAGGCTGTCGTGGAGTTGCGAAAGTTAACACTTTCAGCTGAACCCATTTCGGAAGAGCAAGATGGGCCTGTTCTTTTGCACCTATCGTGGATGGCACAGAGTGGCGCTGAATGTGAGCGAAATGGCTCGCGTCTGCTGGAAGTGTCTCTTCGGTTGCGGGACGTGTGGCAGGCGGGTAGAAAGTTCATTAATTTTTTCCTTTTTCCTCTTTGGTTTAAATCTAAAGAATGCAGAAGAAGGGGTTACCTGCTACAACACTAAAAGAACTGTTATTTGGAGGACAAATGTGGGAGCCTTCATTGGAGTTTAACGGGAAATATAGCTTTGGCAGGAAGTGTCGCCAGCTAACAAAGATGAAAGGCAACATAGACGGTGTAATAGGAGGGCGAATCAGAAAGTATTTCCCCCTGTATTTGTGGCTAAATATCAGCTGTAAATGCGAAGTCAACATATCCATTCCCAGCGGTGGACCTTTCTTGGACCGGCCCGACGTTAACCGCCGGCAGCTCCGCGGCATGGCGCTGCTGTCAGCTGTTGAATATGGCGGCTGTGCTTCACACGTCCACGGTGCACGAGCAATGAAGTGGGATTCTGTTTCTTCTGTGATTCTGGCGTACGGGATCGCCCGAGGACCGCTCCTGCTGTGTTTCATGCCATTAGGTGCAACCATCAATGCCGACCTCTGCTGGCGGCCGTCAAGCTCAAAAAGTGATGTTTTCGGAACTTCTCTATATCTATATTTATTACGCAGTACTTTATGGCTAAACTTCGAACAATTTGAAAGCTGACCTTAGCACGACTTCCTCCAGCAAATAAACTAGAATGTGTAGAGCTCAAATGTCTTCTGATTTATTGTTTTGTGAATTTCAGTAGCAGAAATAGAGACTATTATTTCAGAGTATGGTCACATAGTGCAAGGCCAAACATGTGATCATGAACTGTAATTTTTGAGTTGTGTTTTCTTGTAAGGCCGTAAAGAAGAGACTACGGAAGCAGATTAACCTTTTATAACTTAGGATTACATTCATGTTTTCAGGTCAATCGTATTCAGAACTCTCTTCATTTATGTAGGCATTCAAGTTATTTCAGAGGCAGCAATAATATAATATATAGGTATAGATAATATTTGACTTTGGGCAAACGTGGAGATATCTCTGACCTTTTTTGAGGCGATTTGATGCTTACTGGAACAACGATAGAGGTCGTATCTGAGGAGGTCGGCAAACCTGATGTAAACGCTAGACGAGGTTCGTAGCATTCAAGTGGCCTTGTCGCTGAGTAGTTTGTGTGGGTGAAATTACCTGGAAATAATTACGGTGTAGAAATGAGTCGGTTTAGCTTGTTGTTTGTTTGGAACCGGTTGCAAACTTCTCAGATAACAGGTTTCAAGTCTTGCATTGGCGTTAAGAAGGGCTTACGTTTGGGCTAGTTGGTCTTGCATTGCGTGCGTATTTGCTTGCTCTAATTCCCCTCATCAGCTTGTATTGTGAATAATCGCCTGACTCCTTGGGCTTAAAAGCTAGTCTAATCTTTTACTTATTGTGTACCTATTATCTCGAGTATTTTTAACATATATGCCTCTGTGGTAATTATAATGCCGAGGAAATAGTTGAATTATCGCGTCTTCCTCATGTTTAGAAAATTTTGAACGCATTTTCTGAAGCGCTCTATGTATTATAATATTTCTCCCCCGTCTCCTACCTGGGCCACGTTCAAAAAATCAGAAAAATGATGGGGTCCGGACCTTCATAAATATCTAGCATGCTAACAGACAATGTAATTGTTAAGTTCGAAGATAACTATTGCGTATATTTTAACATTTGTACCTTTCTGTTAAAAAAATTTGGTCCTTTAACTCAGTCAGCCTTTTATAGTTTCCTTGCCAGCTATGAGATGGTTTCAGAAACACCGGTGACTGCGCAGAGCAAGCGTTAGGATCGAGCGGGGCTGTACCGTAATGTACAAGTGGTGTTTCGCTAGCAATGCGCAGTAACGAAAGCCAGCGTGTCAACATCGACTCAGGAACCTCAGGGCCGCACTTCGCTTCTGACGCTGTCTAGTACAGAGGGCAATATCTGGTACACTTTGGACATTGCAGCTTTTACCTGTTGCACGCGTATACTGATAGTTCCCTCAGATTGAACCACCATCCGAGGCAGACATGCGTTCATCCAAAGATACACCTATTTGACCACGTTCAAAATGCTTGTACGGCGGCCCTGTCGGCACCGTGATGACCCAGCAGTGTTTGCTGCATTCCTACCGTATTTGAGTTCAAGGAACTATTGAGCGAAATTGCCCAAAACATTCTTTTTGCTGATGTTTTAGCCAATTTCAAGGGGAGGAGGGGATAGGTCTGATTACATATCCAGCTTTGCTGGACATGAAGGTTTAGTTCACAGAGTGCCAACACGTGACGTGGTGGCCATAAACTTTTAAAGCTTCCCATAGTTACGTAGTGATGACGTCAACGAAATAAAAATAAAAAGAATGAAAGCTGCCCGTGTGCATTGAACTTCACCACAAAGGTTGTCCCACCGGTATTATCGGTGTTCTTAATAAAGAGTGGACGCTCGTCCGCTGGAAATTGCTTGTCATCCTAACAACGTATAGTCGCAACCAGCCAAACCCAGCGGTGATTGATTCCGGGCTTTTCAGAGCATTCCCAAAAGACTGCCACGGCTTTTTTTCTTTTTGAATGCTGTGGAGTCACGGGTTCGGATAACCTTCGGAAGCACTTCGCTGCAGCTTTATTTCCTGCCTAACTCCAATGTCACCTATTCAAATATATTTAAAACGCAGAAACGTTTTTCTGAGATAACCACAAGGCCGATTCTAACTAAAGTTGTTGAATTTAAAATGGAATGTTGAATTATAGTGAATGTGAGAAGCATAATTTCGAATTAGTTCTGGATGTCTCAAAAGGAATATTAAAAAACTGGTAAGATAGCAAAAAAAAAAAAAAAAAAATAGAACACGGAGCTTACAAATTTGCACCTCGGCACCTATAATAGATATCACAGTTCTGTAAACTGCTTTCATGAGAGCATTGAAAGCGGCCAAATTTGATATGTCAATTTACATCTTACATGGATTTGTTACATTGTTTACGAGGGTCTCACAAAAGATCTCACAAATAAGTGGTATTTTCGCATTTCCATGGGGACGAAATGCGAAAACACCCGTGTACTTAGATTTAGGTGCACGTTAAAGAACCCCAGGTGGTCGAAATTTCCGGAGTCTTCCACTACGGCGTGCCTCATAATCAGAAAGTGGTTTTGGCACCTTAAACCCCATAATTTAATTTTTTAAGAAACTTTATGTGGTCTTAAGGAACTAGGTTTTCGTAGTCGCGGGCCGGAACCGCGAAAAACAAGTTTCAGGTATAGTCGGACGTACGTCTAGCCACAGCCTTTACAAAAACTAAGGCCATTGACTCAACGGTGTTGTGTGTCACAAATGGCATGTGACGTGTGCTAGGCTGAATGATGGAATTCTCAATGGTCGTCCTTCAGATATGTTGGCTCTTCGTTTTGATAACGTAACAGAATCGTGAACCAATGTCGTGATTCCGTGAATCCCAGGAAATTGTTATCGTATTGCTCCATCTGATGGCGGGCTCTAGAACATCTGAACTGGTGTTTAAGAGTTTTTACATTTGTACGCTGCCATTTGCTCTAAGGCTCATTGTAGGGGAACGCTGGCACGTCACCAGCAATAATCATATCCAAGAAGATTTCGACACGTTTGGAGCATCATTCATGACGTTACAAATGCTATTTTCGATGTTGGGCCTGCACTTGGTAAAGATATTTTGAAATTCGAGCCACTTGTAAAATACCAAATAGGGAAAATAATGACCGGTATACTGACACGTGTGCTTGTTTATCTTTCTAGGCTTAACACGTGTTCGTGTTTATCTTTTCACCATCCAACAAGTTTTATCGCTCAGCGCAGGATGCGCCTGCATGTATCGGAAATTTCTCGAATGTTATGGATGGTTCTATCCGCTGTCTGTTGTCATCGATGATTTGTCAGATGATTTTATGCGTGACACCAATTGTGTAGTACTTTCAGGAAGACACGTGGGCACAAATGATTACTCTAGAACATTCTATGGCTCATGTATAAAAGCTGACACGCTTGACCTGCTGGTCAGATTTTCGCCGATCGCTCCCTGTGTTCGTATACCTATCGTTGTGCGTTGTGTAGTGCAGCCTGCTTTTCTTTCTGGGCACAGTTTCACACAATAAGGAGTTAATTTTCCCATTCACACTTCTATTATGTTGTTGATCGTCAACGTGACAATATAAATAACCTTCCAGGTCATGCAGAATTAGTCATTAATTTGAGAGTTCACAGGCACACTCAACGTTTTACATAACTGTGCTCGTTGATGGGTTCCTGCTCCTTGAAAAATACTCGTACCTACTTCCTGCCCATTTTCTGTCCAATGAGAACTCTCTGACATAAAACATGTGCTGCATATTCTAAAAGAATGTTCAAGCAGATGACGAGTGTAAGCCTGAAGAACCTCTTGTTACCATTAAAAACGAATAAAGAACGGTCTTCCTTGCTGCGTACATGTGGGGCGTCAAAAGTTAACGGCAGTAGCCAACCCAAACGCGGCTACATCTGCGACTGGCGAGACAGCGGTACAGTGAGCAAGGCTCCCACAAGACGGCGCACCAGGTAGAACATTTTCTTTAAAAAACTGCCGTGCGGGCGACTGTTTACGCGTGTTAAAAGCTCGTGTCTTACAAAACTACACAAACGAGTCTTCAACAAATGCAACCTCATGGTCACTATCAAGCCAATCAAAACTGCCTGCTGTGGCTGATTTAGGGCCTTTCGCCAAGCACGTGAATGGGTTGGGATGCACGCACGTGAAAGAGAGACCCAACTGCGGCATTTCGAGAGAACGCTCCGGCAGCTTTCACAGGCGTGCTCGGC
Organism: Dermacentor andersoni; assembly: GCF_023375885.2. Classification (NCBI taxonomy): domain Eukaryota; kingdom Metazoa; phylum Arthropoda; class Arachnida; order Ixodida; family Ixodidae; genus Dermacentor; species Dermacentor andersoni. The sequence goes on along the minus strand of NC_092816.1, from coordinate 207,659,479 downwards.
GGCCAGGCTTCTGGGAAAGCAGATTATAGCGGAGGGACGCCGGATGCCAGGTAATTTACGCGCGTGGTGCATTATTCTGCGAGGACAGCATGTGGTGCGGTATTCTGGGCGGTGGCAAAACTGAGGGGAGTAGACCAGCGCTTCGCTTGCGAGGATAAATCATGCGTTCGGTCTCTTTGTTGACGCGACAGCATTTGGCCGAATGCCTACAGCATAGGCGGCAAAACTAGCTGGGCTGTACCCCATGTCTACAGATTTGTGGACCAATGTGAGAAATTCTAGTGTATGTACAGTGCTCCTTTTCTTTTAGCTTCTCTTTCAGTGCAGAATGACCCTATTTTGCAACTGTTAAGTGCACTATTTCAAATAAAGAAATAGTTTCTTTCTTTTTCAGAATATTTTCGCTGTCGAGAAACCTCTGGCAAGGTATTGTCGCGATTGATGCCTGACTTTAAACCACTCAGGGCCACGTTCAAGGTTGCCGAAATAGGTAGGGCCACCAGAAATGAACGATAGCCATGCACAAGTTCATCATATTGTCAAAGCATTACTCAAGTGGCCAAGTTGGCGAATTCTGGATCCATTAACACTGTATCTATATATAGTCTTCTTTTTTCTGTTTCATGAAATCTCGATTGTGTATCACTGTACCGTATTCTTCGCGATCAGGTGGCCATATAAGGCACATGCTGCTCAAGCAAGCATTGCTGACATGTGTGTTATGAAAAGCCTCACATTCACGTCAAAGTTCGCGATAACTATTTGCCATCGCGAGTGGTTGTACCGTCCGCGCCATAATGTGCTAGTGCTATAATTTCTACCTTTTGTAGAAAGGAAGCTCGGGAGCAATACTTTGAAAGTACAAAATTTCAGCAATCGGAGCCAGCAGTGTTGTAGAGCAATCGACGACAGGCACAAAACATAAAAAACAAAAACAAAATAGAAACCGCCATGTACATGGCGCAGTCCTGTTGCGAGGGAAGAAAATTAAGTCCCGTTACAGCCGATGGTGTCACATTCATAGAAGGTTACGGCCGCTTAATTGAAACAGGAATTGCCTTGCAGTGTGAGTAGTGCCTCCTATTATTTCCTTAGCAATTCCTTATTTCCTTAGCAAGACGCTGCGGAAGCTGCAGTATCCGCAGCTTTTTCGCCGTCTCCCGCTTTTCACACACGTTTTTGTTTGGTGAAAATAAAACACTGACTGACTGAGTGCTCACTGCTGTGCACTCGTACAATACGCTCGCCAAGGTTGAAGTATTCCGTTCCCAGTGGTGCTTGCTCTTGCGATATACATTCCAAAAAAAAAAAAACACATACACAAAAATACCACGGCGATATTCTTGTGCCATTTTTTAACACTCCTGTTCACAAATATTCAGTTTGAGTCTGTTCTAAAGAAATTACTTGGGGCGCCCGTGTTAACGTCTGAAGCGATCGAGGTGCGAAAAAGAGATATAAGTTAAGACGGTTGTCAATTCTAGATTCTATACTGAGGAAGGCGAAGAATGCACATAACGTTTTACGTAGAATTACGTAACAATTGCTGTAATACCTGTTGTTATTTTTTCACCAAGAATGTCCCTTGCAGCGAAGTTATGGAGTAAAAATATAAGGGTACACTTCTGGCAGCGCATGCCTTATTGTTGTCTGACCTTGTTCTCCAAGGTTTTTTTATTTCTCTAATCAACCACGTAAATTTTACAGCGACAGCAAACCTATACTCTGCTCTGTGCTGACACCCAGCATTTGTATGAAGATGACGGCAAGCACAGAAATTTTCATAAATTGGAAACTTTTTTGGAGTTCTAAGAGTTATGCGTGGAAACTCTACTTAATGAAAAGGTAGTTTTTGGTACTGTTGGTAATGTAGTAATAAATGTCAGGTTAGGTAGAAAGAATTATAGGTTTCATGTAAATGAGGACAATAATACGACACCGAATTCACGTCGCGGGTAGAACAGAGTTTCAAAGTGCATTTTTTTTTATTAGCCATTCAGATTCAACGGCGTGCTCATTTAGATGCCATGAAGTCGAACTCAATCTCAGAGAGAAACATTAATCTCGACGAACACTGCATGAACAGCCTCTAGGGGCCATTTAATATCTGTTGAAACTAAAGCTGAATCAGTGTTCTCTAGGCTATTCATACTTATGTCCAGATCAGTTCTGCCGCAGTCGGACAAGTACGATTTCAGACGGTAGCGCCCTCATAATTGCACCAGTTTACATTAGACAGAGTCGTTCGTTGAGCTACCCTTTTCACCAAGGTTAAGGCACCGTCTTCCGAAGCTCGACAGCAAATTTTGGGTCGACCCTCAGAACACGGTGACCATCTTGGGAGATCATGGCAGCGCCGATGGTGTGCACTGGCTGACCGCAAACTTTAAGACGCTAGGTCTTGCAGGTTCGTAGTTGCTAGAGAGTGTGTTGCCACAGCCACTCCGTCGTCTCGGTCCAGGATGCGCTGTCCTTCCGTTGCTCCGCAAAGGTCGCAAGAGTGAAAAACCGAATATACGCGCAAAAAGAGACACGCCTTGTACAGCTGTACTACCTGGGCTTGGCTCTCGCATTTTACGATCTGGCACATTTTCTTCAAGACAGCGTAGAGTCTTGTAACATACAATGCACGCTGTGAGAGAATAAACACATAACTAGATGGTTCATGAACGACATGACCCGCTGGAAGCCAGGGTGACGAGAATGCAGGGAGCGACATTGAGATTGGTTACAAAGCGCAATTTACCAAACACAAAGTGTAGTCGAGTATACTTGTGGGCTAGTGGGATTGCATCTTAAGAACAGGGATAAAATAACTTCTTATGTTTAGCGTGGCCGACTAGAATCTAATTATGAGGCATGCCGTAGTGGGGAGCTCCGGATTGGCTTCGCCATCTGGGGTTCTACAGAGTCCACCTCTATATCTAAGTATGCGATGGCCTCTTCATTTCGTGCACATTGACATGCGGCCGGCGTGGGTGGAATTGAACCCGCGACCTCGAGCTTAGCAACGCAACGGCATAGCCACTATGCTACAGCGGCGTAATTGAGAACAGGGCTTGACACAAACCGAACGAAGAGAGAAGGCACACGGACGAGGCGTTGAGTAGCAAATTATCTGGTATATACAACATCTTGCTCAAGGCAAGATGTTGTATATACCACAGTGTCGAACCAAAAGGGAACCCAAACCGAAAGCCGTAAATGAACCGGATTTCTAGTGGGAACAGAACTGGAACTCAAACCGATATTCCTTAAACGTGCATGAAACAGAAGTAAACCTGAGCAAAAAATAATAATACCGATTACCGGTTTGGCATGAAACGGTTCAGATATACAAGGTGATTATTTATAAGTTTTATGGAAGTTTTAGAACTCGCCTTTGGCATACAGCGTGATTCTTGTCCATGGGCTTGATTATTCGAAGCTGATATTACTAACACGAGAAATCAAAGCACATATTCAACTAATTAACAAAAGATAACTACTTATCTTAATTAGTTTACGGCACATATTGAAATTTAAAAAATGCTGCCAGTGAGCTTGCAAGACCTATCCACTTGGCATGAATTTTCAGGATGACACCACTTTCGAGACATTTCTCAAACTGTGGAATGAAATACATGGGAGTTACTTTTGTGCTTCAAAACATAAAACAGCATTTTGTTAAAGAAGTAAGTCTAACAACAGTCAATTTTTACACAGTGCTTACACAGCAATGCAAGTGTAATGACGCATATCTCTTAACTGGCGTAATTCTGGATATTCATTGTAGTCTCATCGGCTACAATTCGTAGATTGCAATAGGTGTCGTAAAGTATTTATGTCTGAAAGGTAATTCGTGTATTTTTGTTAATTAGTTAAATATACGTTTCGATTTCTCATGCAAGTAATATCCGCCTCTCAGAATAACCAACTTCAAGAACTAGAAATACGCTATCTACAACAGGCTGTTTCTTTGTTAAATTCCATAGAACTTAAAAATAATCGCTCTGTATAGTGAGCAAACGCGGGTTCATATATAGGAAATTATGCAAAATAATTACTTTTAAATGAGCGTACTGCATGCGAACATCGATACGGCTGACGAGTTCCGTTACATGACACCAAGGACAACATACGGAAAATTACTTGTGTTAAATAAATGAAACTAAGAAACGATAAATTATTGGAAATGAAAGCGGATGAAAAAACAATTTGCAACAGGTGGGAACGATCCCACAACCTTCGCATTCCGCGTGCGATGCTCTACCAATTGAGCTACCGCGGCGCCGTTTCCCCATCCACGTTTTTGGGTATTAATGTTTCCTAGTAGAATCCTGGGAGTGTTAGCCAGCGCCCCCACTCGCAGACCTTGGCGGCGGATGGAGAACATCATTTCTGCCGCAGGCGTCACGAGAACGTGATTTTTTGGGTGAAGGCAACCGGTCAATAAACCCACACATGCTACCTAACCGGTGCCGCGATAGCTCAATTGGTCGAGCATCGCACGCATAATGCGAAAACGTGGGATCGTTCCCCAGCCGCGGCAAGTTGTTTTTTCATCCACTTTCCTTTCCATTAATTTATAATTTATTTAGTTCATTTAATAAGTACAAGTAATTTCCCCTATGTCGTCCTTGCGGTCAATGTTTCTTGGCTTCTTACAATATGATTATTAAAAATCGGGCCTCTCGGTTGACTCCCTTTTTTCTCTTTGCAGATGTAACACTGAAGTCAGCTTTTTGTATGTACTTATGATTTTAGCACGAAGTCTCACAGCTTTCGGGTCTTCACGCTCTTCTGAATGCGAAGCCGAGTATACCAGTGGATCAGTTTTAAAATTATTACAGTTTACAAGTATACGGACCTGAGTGCATGATGGCATTATTTGGCAGGCTATTTCAAAAATTATTGGAAAGGGATCGCTGTTGGTGGCACAGTGCAACGGTCTGCAGGAGTAACTAATGAGAGATGAACGTACGAAATTTCAATCAAAGGATGAGCGGGACTGATTACATATAAATGTAGGAACTCTAGAGTTCAGACAAGACATATTATTATAGATTGTCCAATCCTACAAGCCTTTACCACATTGGTCAGTTCGAAAACTTCAACACGTGTGATGGGAGCTGGCACCTCCATCAAGAATTTCGTCCTTACACCGTGAAGTCATAGCGGAACCCAAACATCGAGTTTTCTGCACACCCGCAGCAAAGTATAAATTTAATAACGAGAAAGGTAGGCCCCCTGGTTCAGGTTTATCTAAGGCAAAAATTTCATATTCTAGAGGCATATATTTATATAAATTCTTTGCCTTAAGACTAATTCTATTAGTGATAAATGAAGCTAGACCTCCGTTCTGCAATGTACCGTCCAGCCGGAAAGATCGGTAGTTATTGAATTGAAAAGATAGATGTCCTGAAAGCCATGTTTCTTGCAAAGCAATTATATCCAGGGTGACTGCCGATGATAAATAAAATAAATCTGTTGCTGCAGAATAAATTGATCGGCAATTCCAATGAAGAATTTTGAGGAATCGTATGATTGCGAAAAATTGACTCAGTAACTGCCTTACTTAAAATGCTTTCCTTTAAGGAATCTTCCTTTCTAAGGCTGTCTTTCGGATATCTTCTGCTCTTTGAATCACATAGTGTCGTAGCATTTTTGAGGAAGGGGATCTACATCGTTTTAACGGTCGAGGATTCATGTCCATTTCATTTGAGCTCTGTGTGTTATTATAGATGCCTTCGCATTGGCTCTGGTTGACATCGATGGATGGGCCTGCAATTTGGGCATCTTGGGACGTGAAGTTGGGAGTTACTTCTGCATTTGGGAAGGACGTGGCCGTCAGTTTTTTGAGAAGGGATACCACTAGCTTTCATTGTACGGAATATCCATACCATCTGGTCCATTTGGATTTGTGTCACAGACTCGCGAAGGTTTTCAGCTAGGCGCTCCATGGCTTTTTTCATTGCTCTTTCTACAGCATCAGCAATAGAGAGTGAAAGAGATGCGTATGTTGCTGCCGTCCGACGGGCTGTGACACCGGCGTATCCCGGTGTCCTAGGCTAAATTTCAGCTGTGGATTTTCTACGGGAACAACGTATTTTTTCAACGATTTCTAGGATTTGCATTTCCTGGGCCTTCGCTGAGCAATCAGAATGATTATCAGAGTGCGCATCATTGCAGAGGCAGCACCTCTCTTCCTTACTTTTGAACCCGCTGTAACTGCGCTCCTCAGCACTAATTCGGCACCTGGGAGCAGACCTACATCCTTTCGAGGTATTTGCATAAGGTCGGACGACGAAGTGATCCTATTGCTGAGTGTTTGTTCTCCGTCACCAGTATTTTGTGGTAATTCTCGCTTTCTTCCGGGGAACACTGTTCCCTGCCCGACGGGAATGGAAGTGCAGCCACCCGCACTCCGACCTGATGTAGCGGCGCCCGCGTCGGCAGCCTCAAGGAAGCGGAACAGCCTCTCGAGCGACAGCGAGGCTACCCTGATAGACTCGACCGAGAGCGACGACAGCTCCGACGACGACTACGTGACTGTCCTGAGTAAGAAAGCAAAGCGGCGGATGCTTGGGGCCTCTGTGGACACATCTACTATGAGGACTCCGCAAAGTTCGCCAAAGTACACCATCCTTTTCTTACCTGTGCTACCCTCCGACAACATGAGGTTCCTCAACAGGCAAGTTGCATCGGTTGAACTCGAGAGACTGTTGCCAAATGGCATTGAGGACGTACGAGTCAACCCTCGGAAGAATATTGTCGCGGTAGACGTCGCCCAAGCGTCGGCGTTAGATTCTCTGCGAGCTGTCACTGTTCTCGGTGGCATGAACGTCCGTACCATCATCCCGATGGGAAAAGAGACTACTACAGGCGTCATATATGACATTGATGCGGCCATTTCAGGCGAGGATTTACCACTTTTGATAAAGCCTGCCAATCATGGGACCCACATACTACAGGTGGCCCGTCTCGGAACTTCCAGATGCGTGAAAATTGTCTTTAAAGGTGACTGCCTTCCATCACATGTGAAGGTAGGTCATTTTCGACATGCTGTCTGGCCATTCGTTCCAAAGCCGCTTCAGTGCAGAAACTGTCAGAAATTCGGCCACGTGAGCGCCGTCTGTGGAAAGTCTGCTATATGTTCCCGCTGTGCAGCACAACACTCTGCAGGCAACTGCCAGGCAAAAACTTATAAGTGTCCGAACTGTCAAGGGCCCCACGATGCCTCATCAAAGGATTGTCCTAGAGTTAGGCGAGAACTCTCCATCTTGAAGAAAATGGTGAGGGACCGGTCGACCCATCGTGAAGCAGCTGCTGACGTCAGGCGACGTCGTTCTCGTCGCAGACGCTCATCAAGGAATTCTGCTCTCCGCACAAAGAATACGCGTGCCGCACAGCCTCTTGCTGTTGAATCTGCTCCAACCTCAGTGCAGAATGCTTCCAAACCGTGTATAGATAACGGAGCATCTGAAAAGACTGCCGTGAATGAGGAATGGCCACCACTGCCAAGGATAAGCCCTGTGGAAAAACCCCAACAAGGAAAGGCACCACAATGCTCCACCCCTCACCCAGATGAGCTGACAGATCATGACCGCCGAATTGTAACAATGCTCAAGTCTTTGATAAATGCGATTCGCACGCTTGTGGGCAACTCGAATACGCCAACAGCTCGAAGCGCAGTTCAAGTGTTGGATGCCCTGAGCCCAGTGCTTGCAAATCTTGCGTAAGCACAATGGCTCTTCCACTGCCTTCACTCCGTGATGAAGTGCGTAGCGCGACAATTTTCCAGTGGAATGCCAGAGGACTTAAATCACGGATTTCATGTTTCCGCCAATACGTTTTCACGAACCGATTTCCTGTATTGGTAATATGTGAACCGAACGTGTCGAAAGCGCTAAGACTCTCTGGATACGAAGCCTTTATGGCGTCAACGTGCGGGCAACCCAGCAAAGTAATTGTTTACATCCGTACAGAACTGACTTACATCCCCCACTCAGTGCAGCCTCATGATGGAAACCAATACGTGTGTCTCCGCATTACAAAGAATAAAGTGGCCTTCACCCTTATCGGCGCCTACATATCCCCATATAGTCGGTTCGACGGCGACCGATTGCGAGACATCCTGACGGCAACTACTGGACCCTGGATTATCACAGGAGATTTTAATGCTCATCACTTGGCTTGGGGAAGCTCCAGAATAGATTCCAGGGGCCGGAAACTTGTAGAATTTGCTTCCGACCATGAACTTAGCATTATGAACGATGGCAGTCCGACGTACTTGCGTGGTGCGAACTATAGCAGTTGCTTAGACTTGACCTTGGTGTCACGGCAACTTGGTCAAAATGTTCGATGGTTCTCTGACATCGAGACTCATGGTAGTGACCATATTCCCACCTACTTAATTATCAATGGATTTGGAAGCTTCTCCTCTTGTACTTCCCGACAAGCATATATAAGGTGGTCAACGTATAAGACAAAGGTGGAAGAGGCATGCAAAGAAGGTTTTACCGGCACCATTGAAAACCTTATTACAAGTGTACTGGAATCGTCTAAGTACACATTTACATCTGCGAAAAAACGTACGGATTTTGACATGGAACTTGAGCGACTTCGAGCGATTCGCAGAAGAGCCGAGAGGCGATACAGGCGCACGAAGTCAATTCATGACCTTAGAGTCGCTCGACGTATACAGAAGAAAATCCAACGTCGTATGGACAGGTTGGAGGAACAACGGTGGAAGACGTTCTGCGAATCACTTGACCCCCGCAAGCCTCTGTCTATCATATGGAGGACGGTGCGCGGCCTTGGCTCGTCTCCACAGCAACGACACCCATTCCCAGCCCTAGCCCTCCATCAAGGCCGCTCACAGGTCGATATAGCCGAAGATTTCTGTGTAAAGATTGCGGGCAGTGTGGTCACCATCAATAGTGAAATTCTGGGTGAAGTTCCTGCGACACGCTTCCCAGAATTGAATGTGTCCTTCTCACTTGAGGAATTGGACGCTGCTCTGGCCTCATGCAGGCGCTCATCGTCGCCAGGACCAGATGGCATCACCTACGCTGCTTTATGCCGCCTAGGTAAAGATGGCCGAAGCAGACTGCTGGAATGTTATAACCAGTCATGGAATGATGGCGTCGTTCCTGAGCGGTGGAAGTCCAGCCGCTTGATACCACTCCTGAAGCCTGGAAAGTCGCCACTTGACCTGGCGTCCTACCGACCCATTGCGCTGTCCAGCTGTGTTGGGAAGGTCATGGAAAGAATGATTCTCACCCGCCTAGAATGGTATCTTGAGCGCCACAACGTATACCCCGATGCCATGGCTGGTTTTAGAAGAGGCCGTTCCTCTATTGACAACGTCATCGACCTAGTCTCATCTGTACAACAGGAAAAACACCACAAGCGTATATCGGTTGCACTATTCCTCGACGTGAAAAGCGCCTATGATAATGTAACGCATGAAGCCATCCTTGATGCCCTGGAAAATAATGGAATAGGTGGACACATGTTTCGGTGGATTCGGAGCTATCTATTCAAAAGATCCTTCTTTGTGCACAGTGCAGATGGCCGAACTACTGCTGACCATTACACTTACCGTGGCGTCCCTCAGGGTGGGGTTCTTAGCCCCACTTTGTTCAACCTTGCAATCCTTGGCCTTGCCGACGTTCTACCACATACAGTAAACCTTTCCATATATGCTGACGACATATGCATATGGGCCTCGGCAGTTACACGTCTCCAGGTGCGTGCACGGCTCCAAAAAGCCGTGACCCTAACATCATCGTACCTGCGTGCGCAAGGCCTCAGCATTTCGACCGAGAAGTGCGCCTTAGTCGCCTTTACCCACAAGCCCATGACCTGGTACCCCATTTCTATTGACCACCAACCAATTTCCTACGCAAAAACTCACCGATTCCTAGGCGTTATTATAGACAGAGACCTTTCATGGAGCCCCCACATCACATATTTGAAGAAGAGGCTTACTTCTATCTCCCATATACTAAGGTTTCTCGCCGGTAAAACGTGGGGCACATCCGTGGCATCTATGCTTCAACTAACAGGACGCTCTTCCTAGGATACTTGCGATACAGCACACCAGTGCTGTCCAATGCTAACAAAACTAACATCCATGTCCTACAGAGCATTCAAGGCCAAGCCCTTCGAACATGTCTGGGGCTACCTCGAAATGCTTCAACCGTGGCAACAATTGCCACCGCGAGAGACCACCCAATAAGGACCTATATAGATATCGACGCGCTCCGGGTGCATGTTCGCCATATATCCAGAGTCCCTGACCACCATCTCGCTCGATTGCCTGAGAAAAGACCCAGGGCAGCGTTCTCCAGATCAATTGCGGCTAACCGACACTCTGTGTCTTTGAGGCACTCACCCGCAACAAGAACGCCATCCCCTATGTGGTGCTTGAAGAAGCCTCCTGTGTACCTTGCTGTTCCAGGAATAGTGAAGAAAGCTAGCCTGACCACCGCGGCTCTCAAGCAGATCACATTGGAACTTCTGCATTGTTCATACTCTAACCGCATTCATGTTTACACGGATGGTTCCGTCTCGGAAAATTCTACGGGCGCCGTTGTTCTACCATCTCAATCGGTCGTCATCAAGTTTAAGACATCACACGTAACGACATCTACAGGCTCTGAACTGGCCGCTCTTCGCGCTGCTGTCGAATACATTGAAAAAGAACCGCCCAACAAATGGGCAATATTTTGTGACTCGAAAGCAGCCCTCCAGAGCTTGAGAAGTTTACGACGTGGCAATTATGAACAGCTGGTGTCACAAATCCACGAAACCTGCCATTGCGCTTCTGAAAGAGGACATAATATCATATTTCAGTGGCTGCCGGGACATTGTGGCATCATTGGTAATCACCTCGCCGATGACGCTGCCCGACGTGCCCAGGCTGGCTCACCGACACTCCTTATACCTTTATCCAGAGTCGACGCTGCAAGAGAGCTTCGCAGTCTCGCTCGTACAATCACGTTAGGTTGCTGGCATACACCTCAGAACTCTAAGTGTCGTTTACACAGCCTCGACCCATCACTGAAACTTACATTACCAGCGAACCTTCCACGACGTGACGCAACACTGCTGTGTCGGCTGTGGGTAGGAGTAGCATTCACCAACTCCTACAGCTATCGTATTGGAATGGCGGATTCACCAATGTGCGCGAAGTGCAAGTGTGAAGAGACCATCAGTCACCTTCTGTGCCACTGTTCTCGCTTCGATAATCAACGCGAGACTCTCCAGTGTGCCTTAAATAGACTGGATGACAGGCCATTTACGGAAGCGAAGATCTTGGGGGCCTGGCCTCATAGTTCATTGGCCCAGAAAGCAGTTCGAGCGCTTTTTCGCTACCTGAGGGAAACAGACTTGAGTGCCAGACTGTAGACATCCTATACCTAAGTTCTCTCTCTCCCTCTTTCACTCCCCATTCCCCTCCCCACGTGTAGGGTAGCAAACTGGACTCAGTCTAGTTAACCTCCCTGCCTTTCTGTCTTCCCTTCTCTCTCTCTCTCTCTCTGCATAAGGTCAGCACTTTACACATTGGAGGAGACGAGGGGACATAAATTGCACTCTTTAGATTAGGGGCCATGCCTAATTTCTGATGGTCGAACTGTCCGAGAAAATGTGACAATGACAGACTCAGTAGGAATCCTGTTTTTGTCGTCCACGCGTCCAGACCGATAAACTGAATTTGCACCTACTGGTGAAAACATCTGTAGAACTCTAGTCGGTGTCGTCGACGCCACGGACAAGCCCTTTCATGGATGCCTAATGGGGAGAAGTAAATGCACGCATTGGGTTAACAGAAAACAGCGAACACTTTAGAAGGTCTTGTACACAGCGCTGGGGTGCTATGCAGGATGCGCCGAGTTTGGCGAAACTCGGGATCTTCACGAGCTCTGGCGACACCCCAAGATGAAAGCACAAATGGTACCGAGACACAGTTTCTCTTTCGACAAGCCTCCAGTTTCATTGTTTTATCTAGATTCACTCTGGGTGGCTATGATTTCTTGGGCGTTGCCTTCTGGGTGGTCGACAAACTGGGGCTCACCTGATCATACCGTCGGTGCATGGTCATGCCTTCTTTAACTTGTTTGCCGTTCCACCTAGTGCATCACATGCAGAAGCAAGTTATAAAACAAATGCATTTAGTACAATATTATTAGTTACTATAACGCAGTTTAGAAGCATTTTAAAGCATACAAGGTGTGCACTGAATGCGTCTTAGACTAACTTGTAATTTAGTACGCTTCGCATTATACCACGAGGGAACGCTGTGATGGCGTCATCACATCCATTCACCAGGCGAGCATGACGGCTAAGCATCGGAGAGGCCCATTGTAAACAAACTCGTACAACGAGCTTGCAGTGCGCGACGTAGTGATCAAGCTCGACGATGACCACTATTTCTTGGATAGTTCTGTCCCTCCGTGAGCAATCTTTCCGTGCACCCCGTAAGACTGCCAATAGCTTCGGCGATTTCACAGATTGCAACGCGCTCCTGCTGTTCATGGCGTAATACCGAATAAACAACTTGTCCGGTGCTGTTTCTGTGAGTGCGCTGAGTTCCTGCACTCTGCGTGACTGCGAGCGTGACGAATATAGCATAGTGTGTGCAAAAGGAAGACAGCCTACATAGCTACAATGCGACAAGGAGGTGGCACGGACTATGGATCTCGCAACCAACACAGTGAAGGAGACATCGACAAACTGCCGATAAGTACATTTCTACATTCTCATATTTAGCATAATAATAGTGCACGAATTAAGTCAGTTTGGTAGTAACAAACTGAATGTCCAGCAGTTTAAGAAAGGCATTGCGAACCAATGAGTGTTCGTGCTTTTACATGCACGTGGCACGCGAAAATTTAAAAGTGATTGCGTTTGCCGCGCTTCGATGCCATGCCATGCCACATTCATGACATCAATCAGGTAATTGAAAAATCTAAAGAGCACAAGAAACTTCTTACATGGCTCCATTTATAGCGAAAAGACATATGGATTAATTAGATACGCATACAGTCATAAACACATCATAGAGCACAAGAAGCACAATACCCTGGGAAATATCGAGACTATGCAGTCATATTAATTCGCCACTAGCAAAGTGGAATAGCAATAAAAAAAGGGGTCTGTCAAGGGGACAAGATTACCCAGCTTCTATTCACTGCATGGTTAGAAGTATTCGAACTATTACACTTAGGCAGGCCTAGAGCGAGCATTGGAAGGTCTGCGTGACTGCGAGCGTGACGAATATAGCATAGTGTGTGCAAAAGGAAGACAGCCTACATAGCTACAATGAGCTGCTGGAGGCACTCAACCAATATGGAAAAGATAAAAGGTAACCTTCACTAACTTGGTGAAACAACAGAAATTCATTAGTGACATTTAGCCAGCAGTATTTATGGAAGAATATCTTTATCCAGGTGAAATATCAATAGCCGGTACTGATATAAAGCAGGAAACTTATACAAAAATTTCATGGGTTAAACAGCACATGGAAGGCATTACCGAATCGTGATCGCCACAGTACCGACATCCATGAAAAAGTTTAGAATCATTGCATTCTACCGGTTATACAATACGGGACATAAACCTGGAGGTTAACAAAGAAACTTGAGAAGTCGAGAACTGTGCAGAAAGCGAAGTCACAAAAAATGTTGGAGATAGCATTAAGGCAGGAAGACAGTGGCGTAGTAAACTGTGGCAAGTGATATGCATGTTGAGATTCAGAAAAGAAATGGAGTCTGCGGGCAGGCCATGCACGTCTTTAATCACTTGTTGCCAATTCATAACAGGTGATTACATAAGCGTGACAGAATGGATGTCAAGGAGAGAGAACTGCAGCCGAGGATGGTAGAAAATTGCGTAATGGGACAAACATATGATGTTTGTAGGCATAGGATGCAATAAGCTCGCATAACACGGGATTGTAGGGAGAAGCATTTGTTTTGCAGTCAAGAAAAATAGGTTTGTGGTGCTGACAGTAGAGACTCGTGAAGGTGTGGAGACACCTCAGCTGCTGGCACAGTAATCAACATGACAATTGGCTCTGAAAAAGACAACCCCAGTTATGAAAAATAAAGCAACGTTGTCCCGACACATTGTTTTATTATGCATACTGAACTAAAGGCTTCCAAAGTTAAGGGCACTTAGTACCAATAGTGCAACGCGAATTTTGCTTTGTAAATAATGGTTTATATGCGGTTGATTCATTCCAACAGTCCACTTTTTTTTTGCAGCCGTACATTCTGCTGCTGGAGGCACTCAACCACCTGGTGGCAGTAGGCGAGCGCCAGGCACGTGCTCTTGAGTGTGGCAAGGTCCAGAGGGCTGCTCTGCAACAGTAGGATCAGTGCCCTCACTGCTCTCCAGTCGAGCCCCCAGAAGACACCTTATAAAGGAGCTTTCAGTTTATTATTTTGTTTATTATTCAAGAACATGAATAAAATTATTGCAGTAAACATTGTGCTGTACATATTAGGACACTTGTAACATGCACTTGGCATCTCTTCAAAATAGGCAACAACGTAAGGCAACCTGTGCCACTCTTGGACCATGTAAATGAAAAATACACTAATGCAGCATACACGTCATTGTGCTGTTTGTTCTATGTGCAAGAATACAGTGCGTGTTGATTAGCCACAAGATGAACGGTGTGTGTAATTCACAATGAAAAGACAGGAAACACAGCAGGAGCTTAATAATGCTATCACTTATAGACTGTGCACATGAATGCAACACTCCGCGATTCAAACATGCCAATACATGTATGTTCGATACCACATATTCTTTAACAATGTCTTATATTTGCATGTACTAATTTTCACACAGCTTAAGCCCTTGCATAGCTCACTTGTGATGTATCCGTTTCATAGGCCAAATAATTGTACACTTTTTCCTTTTGTGTTTTACGAAAAGCGGCATCCTCTACAGTCGGATACTTCAGAAGACAGGAGAGGCCCCGCCCAGATGACGAAGCGCAGCCGCCGATTGCCTCCACGTCTAAAGAAATGGTCCCTCTCCAACGAGCGGGTATAGTGCATCCAGCGGCACGATGTCAGTCTAGAGTGCGTGCCCATTGGTGCAGGCTTGTGTTCACCTGCCTTTGAAGTGAAAATTACGCGGCCTCCTAAAGTTCTATCCGACTATAGAATCACGTAATGCCTTGCACTGGTTTTTTGCATAGACTTTAGCAACTTGATAGCACACAATGATCAGGAACAGAAATCTATAAAGGCATCCAAGCAAAGCTGGCTGGCCACACTTACATTATGAGGGGCTGTAAAAAGGTCTTGCCAAATATTGCCATGACTTCCTTGAAAAAGAGATGGTGTTTGTCACTTGTTTAGAATCAAAAACAGATTGCAGTGAATGTTGTGTACCACGTCAAAACAAACTGAACTTGGTTATCTGCACAGCATGTAATGGAAGCTTGCGCTTCACATAGGAAACGATCTGCCCAGTACAATTGTTGAGTCCGGTGTGGCGCCTATTATGTCAATAGTGTCAATATACAAATTACACTTTTCAAAGGCCATTAATATCACCATTATTTTTGTATGAAATTTCTTTCAATCAGTGATTGTGGTTAAAAGGTAAACAAAAACCCGGGGCACTTCGCCGACCAAATAAAGATTTAAAAGAAAAGAAGACCCTGCACAAGCTATCGCCCCTGCACAAGCTATCGCCCCTGCACAAGGTATCAGGATTTTTACATCGTGTCATTTCGCCCCTTGTCGGACAACGTGCCACTCACATACGCAATTCCTACGACTTGATGGACAAAGTCCGTGACGTCGTACTGGGTAAAAACGACATCTTGGTCTCTTTTGACGTGAAATCGCTTTTTACTATTGTGCCAACGGAACTGGCCGTGGATGTATGCAGTACCGCTCTGGAGTCGGATGCAACTGTATCCGAGCGATCGCCCATTGATGCACCGGACCTGGCTCGGCTGTTACAGTTCTGTTTATCAAACACGTACTTTACGTTCCAAAATTGTTTCTACAAACAGGTCCACGGAACGGCTATGGGAGCTTCTATATCGGTAACCGCCGCTAACTTGACAATGGAAGCACTTGACAGTCGAGCGCTCTCTTCGTTCAGCCCTGCTCCGGAGGCATTCTTTCGCTACGTGGACGACTGTTTTTGCATCATTCACAAAGAAGCAGTTCAGTCGTTCACTTCGCACCTAAATAGCATGGAAGCAGCGATCCAGTTCACGGTAGAAGAGGAAGTCGATGGCAAGCTTCCGTTCCTTGATATGCTGATTGAAAGAAAGGGGCCTACTTTGTCGTTCGCAGTTTTCAGAAAGCCAACTCACACAGGACGCTACTTGCATTTCGGCTCCTTGCAACCTGCTTCTCAGAAAAGGGCAGTGGTTCCGACGCTTCTACGACGCGCGGAGAAAATCTGCACGAGACAAGAAGACTACGCAGGCGACGTAAGCGTGGTACGGCGGGAGCTATCAGCCTGTGGTTACCCGTTCTCTTTCTTGAATGCTGCCGAACGACAAATGGCACGTCCGCAGTTACCCTATGCTGCCTCTAGTGAAAAGCGCGCCGGAATACCATATATCCCGTCCACAAGGGTGAGCTCTAAGCCGTATTCTGCGTTCATACAATGTTCAAGTGGCACACATTCCAAACCAGAAACTACGGCAATCACTCGTCAATGTTAAGGACAAATTACCAAAAGAGAAATTCCCACGTGTTGTGTACGTAGTCCCATGCGCGGATTGCGACTACGTGTACATTGGCGAAACTGGTGACCTTGAAAGGCGCCTTAAACAGCACAATTATGACGTCAAAAAAGAAAATGTGAAATCCAGTGCTTTGGCTGAGCATGCCGCTTCAAGCGACCACGCAATCGACTGATGGAAGGCACGTGTCCTGGCCAGGGAAAAAGAGCTATCTCGACCCCTTTATCTTGAGTCGCTCATGATTCACACTACGCCACACACTCTGAACAGGAGCGATGGCAATCTGCCGTCAGTGTATGCGCGCTGCCTGCGTCACGTGTTCAAGACTATTTAAGCGAGCTGCTCGAGCACTTTTGTTTATTTTACCTGTGAACAAGGCTTCCGTGTGGGAGCCGAAACGTCTTCTTTTCTTTTAAATCTTTATTTGGTCGGCGAAGTACCCCGGGTTTTTGTTTACCTTTTAACCATGTTTCATCCCGACCAGACGGGCTTCCGTCAAACACTGAACTTAATCAGTGCTTGTATTACATGAGCAGGTGGAATTGAAAGCAAAGCTTTTTTTGCAAACCTTCAGACTTCCATAACTGTGTGGCAAGGCACTGGCATGTTGTCGAATAGCTCACACTTCCTCGGTCCTGCACCATAGAAGCCCAATGCTCTATTTGAAGTTGGATCGCGCAACGATTCGACGGCACACAAAGAAAAGTAACACGCACAGCAGAGCGTTCCGCTGCGTGTATTTCTCTTTGTGTCCCGTCGAATTGTTGTGCAATTCAACTTCAAACTTCTATACCAATACACCCAGTCTTCAACCTCACCAATGCTCTAGTTATTAGGCCACAATGGCACACATCTTTGAAATGTGCCAACACAAATTAGCTCTCCGAAAAATCACCGCAAGTGTTATATTTTCCAGCGCAAGTGTGTGCACGTGCCATATTCTTAACCACTAAACTCACAGGAATCAAAAGGGCAAGCATTAACCAGCCTTACTGCTGCCGTTACCATCACCGCCATTGCACCAATGGAAAGACAGCGCCACGTTTCAATAAAGGGAGTGCCGGAGGGAAAGGCGTGATAGCGAGGCTTACAATAAACATAGTAGTTATAAGACATGTTCAATGCCAAAATATGCTACATGTCGCTCATCCTACTTTGAAATTGCGGCAAGCTTTTACACGTTTTAGCATATAATATTTTGTGTAATAATTGCTCTAAAGCTGTACAAACGGTCTACTCGTTCTGCAATTTTTATTTTTATCATGGCGGGTTAAAGAACCACTTTTCATTGGATCTGCACCAGACTTCTCCCGATATGTGATTTTGCCTTGGTGGTTCATGACATCTTCACGCACACCGAGTTCTGCATTATACATACATTATGCATACTAAGTAACTTCACCAATGAAGAACCCCGAGTTCTTTATGAGAGTTGCATTCATAGGGTACTTCACACAATTTGTGATATCCATTTATCTATATATACTTAATTAACCTCTTTCCCAAGAAAGTGAACAATTTGGAATGCACCCTGACAGACAAGTAGAACAATCGGGAAAATGTCAGCAACCAGCGAAAGTCAGTATCATAGGCAGCCGCATGTGAGATGTCGGTAACACAAAATTTAAGTCGGCTACACAGAAGTGACAAATTTGGCAATATGGCGTGTCTAGACATTGCTTCAATGCTAATCACAGTAACGCTGACATTCAAGGCGCCTTAATTCCTACGTACGTTCCGGTCGACCCACCCGACAATGTTCGTAATGTTCCCGCAAAGTAGGAAGTGTTCTTTTATATATGCCCACTCAGCCGCAGTTTTCGGGAAAGCCAGCCGCCGCTTACGCACTGCCGCATCGAAAAGCGCATCAGACGCATCTCTGACACAGCGGCTCACAGTAGTTTGATGACGTCCAATGTAACGCTCGGCGCCGACGCTTCCCTGAAAACTCTCAGTCCCGTAGAAACGGAGGTCGCAGAGGACTTGCTCTTCGACGGTGAGCGAATGAAGCCCGCCACGCTGTCTGCACAGACGAGAGTCTTCGCCTAGCTCGTCACACAGCCAGCGCACTGAAGTCTTCGACAGGCGAAAATGACGCTGAAACTCCAGGGCGGTCATGTACGTGAACGGGTTCAGACGGTCATACTGACGCTTGCTGCCACTGGCTGCAATGACACAGGCTGCTGCTGCCGCCGCCATGTTCCCGAGTTGAACTCGGAGGGGGTTTCGCGATGTACAAGTTTAGCACGAGTTTGCCTGTCAATCAAAACCAGAGGTCACGCCCCGCGCGAGGCATGTAACTCTTCTGCGCGAACCCGCCATGGTTGGGCCACGCCCAACTTATTTTTCGGCAACAGCGACGTGGTGCCGAGTTGAGAGGCATCAACAATTTTGACCGCCGATATAAAACACGCACAACGCAGTGTCGTCGGTGATGTACTAAGTAACACTAGCAAACACAAAGCGTTGACTGTCACTGGCCTATGCATATATCTTTCTGGCTGAGATGGTCCCACAACACGGTTTCATTGCCTGCATTGTGGCGGCGTAGCGCACAGTAAATAATTGTTGGCATGTCACTGTAGCTGCTTGCAAAGCGTCGATGTGCCGGGGTGGACGACGATGTTGAGGAGTGCGTATCGCAGCAGTCGTTTGAGATGGCTGCTACTCTGTCATCGGTGATGTATCGGAGCCACAGCGTCGCAAACACGGTCAGCGTCCGAGAATCACTCGCTTTTCTAGACCCAGTGTAATGGCAGTTCTTCGTCACAAGCACTGCGCGCTCAACATTTCCAACACCTTCCTCCGCTCGAAGTCTCATTTCATAACTGCACATAAGAGCCGTCACCTGCCAAAAATGCGATTGCTGCGGTGTCGTTACGATGTCCATCTGCGATCGCTTCTGGCTCCAGCAAAGGTTATCCGCAAGCACCTTGGAGTGCACAACACACTCAAATATTGCGTATATTCGCTCAGAGGCACCTTCACTGGGCAAGCGATGACAAGCGATGAATTGTGTCGCTGGGAAGCACGCACTTCTTCGCAATGCATGGCATAGGCTTCGCGCACAATGACAAACTGTTGCATTTCCACTGAACTGCGTCACTACTTACCCTAGCATAACGTACCGCCATTTTGCAGCGACAGCTGTTGCTCCCGTATCTATGACTAATGTGTCGTTTTTAGTTGGTAAAGCGGGGGCCTTAATATCCTAGTGGAACGCCTGCGATGAACAGCCGTACCGCGGCCCGGCGTTTCCATTCCCCTGATAGAGAAAGAGTGATCATGACCCTCGATGGGTGATGAAGGGTGATGAGTTACTTTATTGAGAATAGCACTGTAGCACCCCTAGGCGACTTCTCATCGTATGAATTGCCTCGTGCGTGCGACTCGCTTCAACGTATCCGCTTCTAAGCTTTCGCCTCGCTGTCGCCACTCGCGCGCCAATAAGTGCAAAATTTAATAATTTGCTGGGTCTCTGCTTGTCATCGGAAATTTCTAGCATTCAAAACAAAAAGCAGATACTTCAATAAATAAATATGTTTGTTATTTCATTCGTTGTATTTTAACGTATTCGATTGAGCGAAAGTGTAGGTGCAGGAATGCGGCACATGTACCCTGTTCGCATTTCACGGAGGATAGAAAGATAGTACCCGAAGGAGGAGGCACGCCCTTGACGCGCCCAGGAAAGGCGTGGCAAGCGGCTCACGGCAAGTCTGCAGACAGACAGCGGGACAGTCACGGTATGGCTAAGTTGCGATAATCCGTTGATAAGAATACGCGGCGCTGGCGCGTTTCGTTGTGCAGCCTTCTGCGCTCGAAACGTGGAAGCAGCGTGCCGCGCAGGGTGCGCTCATGTTGTCATACGCGGCTTTTTGTCTACATATTTTCTTGCCTGCAGCCTTTGCGCGTTTCACGCTATCTCCGTACACTGACTGCCGTCGAGCAAACTCGGGTAAAACTCAGGTGAACGAGAAACTCGGCGCATCCTGCATAGCACGCCTGGTCTGTGGAAGAGCAGCGTACCTGCTGTCCCAAACTGGCGCACCTCAGGGATGTTTTGAAAATGGAACGTCGTCGATTGCAATTGTGCCTGAATCCCACTTGGATTGCTCATGAGTATGACGCCGTAATTGGTTGGAACAAGAGCCACAGGAACTGATGTGACGTCGTTGCATAGGATCAGATCCATAGGTAACTCCTCCGGAGGAATAGAAGTGGACCGGAGGAAATCCCCTGTCCCTAATGAACAAAAGGGAAGCTGCCTTGTCTGACAGCACTAACTAAATAATAACGACATTAGCAAAACATTTGACAATCGATAAAAAAAAGAGCAGCGAGTCAATCCTTGGCCAAAACCCCGAGAACCAAAAGAAGCGCAGGAAGGGGCGACGGAAAAGAGAGGAACACCTCGAAGCTTCTGCGCACATTCCTGCGCGAGGACCCATGTACTGGAGCTGGCTTCGTTCTCTTCTTGCGTGTCTCTCGTGCTTCCTGAGCTGGCGCTAATAGGGCTGTCACAAATGCGAATACACTGTACATACGTCGAGCTTGTTGTCCTTGATGCCGGCTTCGATTTACGTGCTTTTTTTTCTTTAGTGCCTGTTTGATGAGGCGAACGTGGCGCTCTCTGCGCCTCAACTGTCACACAGAGAAATTCGCACAAACGAAAAGAAATTCGAATGCGGCCAAATAAGCAAACAACATTAGGCAAAGCACGACGTAAATCACGTTCCTTCACGCTCCTTATACAGGGCGTTTCAGCTAACTTTAGCGAGAGTTCAAAAATATACCGATGCACTCTAAGACGCGACCAAATGCATGTTGCTCACACTTCTATGTAGTGTGGCACGCTATATATTGTAGAAGATAATTATACAAGACTAATAAACCAACTTCGGAAGCAGCGAAGTTAGTAAAAAAATTCAAATTAGACAGTTGTAGAGAGCTTTGCAAAATGTCCGATTAGGCAGTTTCTAACTTTCTGTTAAGTATTAGCGTTTTTCAGTTTGCTGCGGATGCTTGCGAAATACAAAAGAAATGCCACGTGACATACCCGCTTGCGCTCCGTGATTGCAGAGCTCCCAAAATGTCCGCGTACAAACGAACATAGCATCGAGCATGGTGTGCTCCGCTTAAAAGGCGACAAGGCAGTGATGAAGGCGTTGGCTGGGCGATTTACGCCAGCGATGTGCTTCCCTCAGTAAGCAGACGCAGCGGTAGCACATCCTGCTAAATGCTATGTTTGTTTGTGCATGGAACGCTTGGGAGCAGCGCAATCACGACGCGCAGGCGGGCACGTGAGGTGGTGTTATCTTTTTTGTATGTCGCGGGCATCCCCAGTAAGCTGAAAAGCCCTCATACTTAATCTATAGAAAGATAGAAGCTGTCTATTCGGACGTTTTGCAAACCTCTCTGCAACGTTCTAGTTGAATTTTCTTTGCCTAGCTTCACTGCTTCAGAAGTTCGTTTAATAATCTTGACTAATTTTCTAATTAAGCAAAATAAAAAAAACATCGCGTGACACACTGCATACAAACGGGAGCAACCTGCATTTGGTCGCGTCGTCTTAGAGTGCATCCGCATATTTTTAAACTCTGGCAAAAATTAGCTGAAACGCTCTGTATATAGCGCAATGCATTGTAAATATCTGGTTTGATTACGTCACAGTGTATCTTAAATACTAAATTACAATCCGATACAGCCTAGTCAAACTTATATACACGCATACCTGGTATGCACTAATGCACTGAGAAAGTGCCAAAGCATTTTTGTAAGTAAGGAATGGTTTTCGTGCCCTTGTTTAGTAAGCACCTATGAAATAACAAAAGTTATAGTGACTTTAGCATAAGCTAAACAAGATGAAGGTGAAAGCCTACGC
Source organism: Dermacentor andersoni (assembly GCF_023375885.2). NCBI lineage: Eukaryota > Metazoa > Arthropoda > Arachnida > Ixodida > Ixodidae > Dermacentor > Dermacentor andersoni. Next base: position 207,636,881 of record NC_092816.1, on the reverse strand, counting down.
GCTCGCGAGACATTCATTAAATTACATGACATTCTCATTCGCATACGTTGCTGCTTCGTACACTTTTTACCCACCACAGGCCGGGGGTTCGAGTGCCTTAATGAACTCTACCTTAATTAAATGTGCTCTAATTAGATTCACACTAAATAACACCAAAGGTCGGTTGTTCGAGTGCCGTAATTATCTCTGAATTAACTGCACATTAATTAACTTCGCCGAAATTAATACCAAAGCTCGAAGGTTGGACTCAGACAAAAGGTCGAGGGTTGGGCTCCAATTCTTGCACTATTGAAATTTGGTGCCATTGAATTTTCCGGACGGTCAAGTTTTCGACCCAGGAGCCTTAATGATGATAAAGAAAGCTAAATGCATATTAGTTTGTGCATGCGGGTAGGTCAAGTGCGGCTGCCAAGAGCAATGCTCTCATTGTAACCTCAACCCCTATTTCGAGTACGTTATCGTGAGCGTCTCCGCAACCTTGCCAGTGCGGACCATTAATGTGCTCGACGTGCGCGTGTAGTGGAAGCGGGGAAAACAGAGAGGGGCGGGCCATGGCCGATCTCTCGAGAGCGACGTGACGTCACGTCTGAACTGCTGGGCTGCGCTCGCGACCACGAAGATACGGTCGGTCGGGTCTGCGGGTTGGGAGAGGGGGCAGTGTGCCCGTGCACGGTGCCCGCCGTGTCACACAAAGGCACGCGATGAAGACGGATGAACATTTCGTCCACGACCGAAAATTTGGGGCGTCCTGGCAGCGCGTAGTATTTCATTAATCGTCGCGCTTGGTGGTCTTTGATTTGAAAAAAAGCTTTAGAATGCCACCAAGGCAAGTGTGCACATCAGTGTTGCAGAATAAGTGTTACATAATCAATGCTATACCAAACATTTTCCATGTATTTGGTTATCAAGCAGTGTGTTGGCTTCCGCAAAGCGTTGCCAGGAGGAACATGCTTGTGTAAAGTCTGTTTGACATACTGCAACTAGAGCGACAAAAATCAGTGGAATCGCACGCGTCGCTATGCGATATTTAAGGGTCAATCACCCCACACCAATTTCGGTCTGCCGACTGTCGGCGACAGCGTTTTTTCCTTCTTGTCGGCGCCGCTGTCACACTGTACTGACGCCGACAATATGCCGACGGTCACTAGAGAGATGGGCGTCGGTACAGTGTGACAGAGGCGCCGACCACGAAGGGAAAAAACGCTGTTACCCAGAGTCGGAAGACCGAAATCGGTGTCGCGTCGGCTTAGCATGAGTGAGCCTTTAGAGGGCTCATTTCACACGATTGCGATTTCAACAATGCGACTGGTACGCGGGCCGCGCAGGGTAGCGTGCAGTCAGGTTTTGTGGCACACACCACAAAATTCTTTTAACGCAATGAAAAAAGAACGTGTGCGTTTTAATATTATTAACTGGTCTTTATTGGGAGGAAATGTTACGCGTGTTTTGTAATTTAAAAGCGTTTTCAATTTTATATTTCTTTTGGAGTGCGCAACGGTGGTTGCTGAAGTTCAGTGCGAGGAAGCACGGAGTACGTAAACAGCTGTTCGCAGCTGGTTCTTCAGGGTTGTGTTCTTTCATGGGCCTTATAGGTTCGTGTCGCTCTGCCTGCTCTGCACCAAATTACAAGATGACCTATCAACCGGGCCATATTGCTAGCCTCACCGCAGTATTCGGCCACAGCAAAGTCGTCCTGTCGTCAGCGCAACGAGATCCTCGCGCTACCCGTGCTCAGCGCAACCTTCGGAAGACATGATGTGCGCATATTGCTCCTGACTGCGCATAACCGGTGTCTGCTCCTAAGCATATTTCTGCACCCAATACAGCAGCAAGCACCAACGCTCAAGCTCACGTATGGCCCCGAAGGTGGCCGGAAACTATTTGTATGTGGTTGTTGGAATGAAATTTGTGTTGTTAAATTCAATCTTTGCACTGACTTACATTCTAGCACACACTCTACTGTAGACTTTTGCCCGCTACATGTTGATTGTGTTAAAGCCTTCGCCAAGGTAAAGCAGAAACGCTTCATCTTTCAAATGAAAGCAATAGTCTTTGATGCCTCTGCGATCACCAGCGTTTCTTTGAAGCGGTTTTGAATACATTGTAAGCAGCAACGGAGTATCTTCTCCCAAATGGCATTGCATCTACTGTGCAGCAGTTTACCGATGATTGTGTCATGTACCCAAAACTAAGTTTATGGTGTAATGGCGCAATATCTATCGCACATAGCTTTTACGATTATTGTGCGATGTATAGGTAAGTTGCCATCTGGCAATAGTTTAGAGCGCAATCTAGACAAACTGAGTTGGTGGCGCACTGTAGGCTTATGACTACTTCGACAAGCTCCTTCGCGACAAGGAAAGACTGGCTTTCCAGGGCTGGCGTATAAATAATGTTCCTTTCACAAATATTTGGGCATTCATCTCCCTTGTTTGTCATGCGATACGTAATAGCCTGTTAGCTCTACATCGGGTTTCTTTCACCGTCCTTTGTGTGCCTCTTAACAGTGAGAGTTACCTACGAAATGTTAATTAGCTCAGAACTTGAATATGCGTCGATATTAGAAATTCTCATCTAATTGTCCTGAAAAATCGTTTGCGACATTCCCAAAACAAAGCAGCTCATCTTATTCTTCAATGAAATTTAATTCAGATTCTTGAGCTTTGTCCACAGCGCTAGAACCAGGATCTGATTACGAGGCACGCCATAGTAAGGGACTCTGGATTCATTTTGACAATCTGGGATTGTTTGATGTGCCCTAAATGCACAGTACACGGGTGATTTTGCAGTTTGCCTCCATTAAGATGTGACAGCAGCGCTAGGGATTACATCCAGCTACTTCGTGCTTAGCGGCGCAACGCCATAACCACTAAGCCTCCATGTTAGATACCACTTTATTCTTTCCTTTTGCATCGAGCAAGGCAGTGTCTGCTGTAATAGAGGCTCTCTCTACAGAGGCTTGCTGATAGGTACTCTCTTCGTTCTTTCATAAATGGTATCACACAAAGTCCTCTAATACAGTTTCTGCTGCTTAGTGCCCACTCATATCTACAAGAGGGACAAACTCTTGAAAAATGTTTTTTTTTCTGGTGTGTGCATCATGCAGTACGAGCATTCATCTCTTTTGGCATTCATACATCTACCGGCTGCCCGATAGAGTGCTTATTATGCCTCATCACGCTTATTTGTGTAGCGCTGTTGAACCTGACGCGATGAATGTTTTCCACGTTTGAAGTATCGGAAAGATGCTTGTCTTACAATCGTGCTGCTTCCTTTCGGTTGAGGTTAGTATTGCTCGTCAGATTTTGCACATGCATGCCGCTTCCCCTTATGCAATACCATTTGGAAATTTAAGAGTTGAATAAATGACGATGGATTCAATCTAAGTGCAATAGCTTTTCTTTAAAGCGACTATCCACCGAAATGTAACAGCCAAGGCTGGCAATTCAATCCCGCACCTTGTGTTAGCAGCAGAATGCCATAGCCTCACTGGCAAGTTGTTAAATAAGAACAGTCTTGATGTGGACAGATTTGTGTTTTTTCTTGAGTATATTTAGGTAAAATTGCAATAAACGAGTGCGTCATTGCTGAAAAAAAGCTGCTAGTGGCACTTTATTGAATAAACTGCAATTCTGCATAGTTGAAATGCAGAGAGAGAGAGAGAGAGAGAGAGAGAGAGAGAGAAAGCAAGGACAGGAAAGACAGGAAGGTCAACCAGGCGAGCACCCGGTTTGCTACCCGACAGTGGGGTGGGGGAAAGGAGAATAGAGATGAAATGCAGAAATTTCTTTTAAAATCCCAGGGTGAGATGTTCTTGCAAGTAGCATGGTACTTCACTAGGTATAAAGGCAGTAATGACATAGGGTGTCGTTGTATGGGCTTACTCACTAATAAAGGTGACCACGAATTTATTAGAAATGATGTTTCTGCACACTTGATTATCTGCGGACGGGTAAGAACCCTTTATACATTAAGAATGTAATCATATAGTGGAAGGGACGCAAATGGCTGACTTCAGTGCACTGTTTTGATTTGCTTTTCTTTAACATGTCGTCTTCTACTGTTTCACGAACATAAGAACAGGCTATTTGCTTGCTTGTCGCATTGTTTTGCACGAGTTTTACATGACGCTGCGGCAGGGTGCGTTGTCACTGTGCAACTTTACCAAACTAATAATGTCATAAAACTGTGTAGTTAACTGCTGGTCAAAGCAAGGTTTAATACAGGTGCTGTAAAAATACAAAGTGCGCAGCATCTTAAAATTTTATTTGTTTCTGCGCAGAACAAAAAGATTCTCCATCAAAGAAAAATACCTCTTAACGTGCATGAAATATTCGAAAACAAATTGACCACGCTGTTTATTCAAGCAACGGAGTTAAATATGCTACCGCAGAAAATTAATTACGATAGCCTACACGTGTGGCATGTCAAATTTATTAAGCAGGGGAGGTAAGATAACCTTTCAAGATACATCGAGAAATTTTGCGCACGATAGAAAAACCGACGCCGAAGGAGTGCAACTGAACGGTTGCGCGTTCAGTGCAACGTCGAATCTTCGGGTATTTTGCTGTCATGTCATATGCCCTTGCCGGGGTTGCAATTACTACACGCGCGATTTTTGTACGCTACTCAACAATTAAGAAAATTGTGACTACCCCAAAGGCCATTTCGTCTCGTGGGTATCGAACACCTGTAGTAGTGGCCACACGTAAGCTCTGCAGTAGACGTATAGCATATGAAGCACACGTGAAAATGCACTTCATTTTCAAGGTAGCGGGTCAACAAAAGCGTAAAAACGGGAGAATGGAATCTGCGGTAGACGTTTTCTTATGCTCCCTTCGCGTGTTGGTGCTACGTACCTTCTTCGGCAATCCACGTCTCCGTGCATTGCACTTGTTGAGCGAGACGCCATTTCTAAAACCAACCCGCGAAATAGCTCTCGGCGCCGTTTCGACGAAAAATCATAGAAGTTGCTGCGATCGGTGCGATGTCGAAAAAAAGAAGAGGGGGGGGGGTCAGCACTGCGACTGAGATTTCCGTAGCATGCAACGGATTGCGCTTACGGTGGGATGAAATTCTCATCATGTGAAACAGACTTAAGGCAAGAAAATGTCTATGGCGAAAGCGGGACGATGTGACGACAGCACCAAGGTCACGACGCCGCCGTCGACGATAGTGTAACGGTAAGAGCGATGACACAACGACCGATTTGTTCTCCGAAGAATAAACGTTGTAGTGTGTTGCCGGACTGGACAAAACCTTAATCTCATGCAGAGGAGGAGGAGGAGGAAAGAACTTTATTGGGTCCTGAGGAACCCCTTCCCACCCAATCTTGGTGTAGTGGTCGGCAGGGGTCGCGGGCCGCACCCACGTTGGGACGGGAAGCCCGTGAGCCTTCGCCCTTTCGTGAGCCCTCTGGACGGCCCGGAGCTGGGTCTGGTGGTCGTCGCTTCGCAGGGCGTCCATCCAGTCTTCTTCTTTGCTGAACACGGTGCCGCTTAACGCGGAGCATTGCCAAAGCATGTGCGATAGCGAGCAGTACGATTCGCCGCAATCCGGACATTGCGGCTCTACGTTCGGTGAATAAAGGCTCATTCTGCCTTTCGAGGGGAACGACCTTGTTTGCAGCATTCTGAATATAGATGACTGTGGTCTAGTGAGTTTAGCGTGGGGGAGTGGGAAGGTCCTCCTCGACAGCTGATAATGCGTCGTTATTTCGTTGAAGGTGAGCAGCGGGTCTCGGTGCTCCCCTCCCTCCCCGCCACTTCGCTCGCCACGATCGCCGCGGTGCGTGAGTCCTCGCGCGCGTCCGTGTGCCAGCTCATTGGCGTTGGGAAAGTCGGGGTGCACGTCGGCCCCCATGTGGGCTGGAAACCATTTGAGGATGTGATGACCCGCGGCTCCCTCACTGCCGAGGACGGCCGCCGCTTTCCGCGATATCGAGCCCAAGGAGAATGCTCTGGCCGCCGATCGCGAATCTGTGTATACATAAGGACGTTCGGGGTCCCTCATTGCCATGGCTATTGCCACCTGTTCGGCCACCTCGGACGTTACCCCCTTGACCGATGCTGCGTTAATGATCGTACCATCCCAGCGTATCGAGACGGCCGCGTACCGGTCGCTGCGCCCGTACTGGGCCGCGTCTACAAATGCAATGCGATAATCTCATGCGATGTTTATCTTTTTCACCAGTCACGGGATCCCATTACCCTTAGGATGCTGCGCCGCTTAGCTCGAGGTCGCGGGTTCAATACCGGCGCCGGCAGCCGCATTCTGATGGGGTCGCAATGCAGAAGTGCTCGTGCGCGTACATTCGGTGAACATTAAAGAACCCCAGGTGCTAATAATAATTTCAGAGTTCCCCTCTATGTCGCGGTAAAGTAAAGCTCGCAGTAAAGATTTGGTAATGACTGCCGTAGGCACTCAAGCCATTTTTATTCTGCAGTAAATTTCCTTCTCATTATCAGGGTTCCCTGTGCGTAATTGACCTTGATAAACGTTTTCTTGTAGAGACTTTAGAGGCTGGCAGGCGATTGTCAACTCTTGCTCGATTTCCAACTTATTGAACATTACCTCTGTCTTCTTCCCATTGTTAGGGAAGGATGAAAGAGAGGAACAAGAATATCGCGGGACACTGGCTGCTGCGTGTTGTTGGTGGTCAGCCACCGTATCTAATCTAACTCATTTTGTATATATATATTGTATATACAATCTTCTGTACCTCCAACATCTCCGTAAGATATTGGTGAGAGCTGCGGGGTACCACGGCTGCAAACGGAGTTCCGCAGTGGACGTCGCATCACCGTTCGCACCATGAACGACGGTGAGCACTCGGGATGAACGTCGTTGCCGCCTCCTACGTCACTGTAGCAATGTATGTAGCTGTCACCTTCGGTTGTCGTTGTTCAACCCAAGGATCCTGGAACTTCCTGCGGGACCGATGGCACCGACGTTGAAGAGTGGGTGGCATGTACGAACGCGTGAGTGGAATCAACAGATGGGACCCTACGCGTATGATAGCTAAGCTACGGCGCTATAATGCAAAAGTATTCCAAACTTTTTTATTCCAATTCTGCAATCAGCCCACCGCGATCGGTCAAAAGCTTTTTCGGACCACCGGCATAGTCAGGCAACGTCATGAAAACCGCGACAGCTCCCCATGATATGGCGTGTACACACTAATTATGCATAATTTGACCGAACAAAACAAAAATAGTTATTTCTGATTCGACGCCTTTTTGCCATTAGCCCTCAGTTATAGGTCAAAAGTTTTCGGGCTGCACCCACTTCACCTGCCTCCCACGCGACGACACAAAACCGCAAAACTTACCGCGTCAAAGTGACGCATACGCGTTAAAGATGCATTAATATGCCGAACAAAACCGAATTTTCTTCTGAATAGCCGCAGGCGGCCCCGTTCCGAAAGGAATAAAAGATGGCTGCCGCCTATCGCTCCGGCACTGGCTACTCACACCTGCCGGAGAGCATGGGTTTATTTGCGTGTAATAAAACATTCTGCGTCGCCGTGTAACGTTTTTAAGAACTTTCGGCACCTTTACGCCCTCCTTCTGCCAACTGTTCTTTGCTGAGGATCCGTTTTAGTGTCATTCTCAAGCTTCCTTTGCATGCCGCCGCGATTGTCAACGAGCCACCGCAAGCTAAGTAAGAGAACGCGGACCAATCGCAGACGCCGGCACCACCCTCTCCATCCGGTTATCGATATTCAGTGCAGTGGCTCGGCCCCATCGAATCCCTCTCCACTTAAGCATGCTCCTCATCTCTTGTGAGCCAATTACATAAGACAAGCCGCTTAGTGCAGGCAATGGTTTTTCAAGCAAACAAAAGTGACCTCCTATGAACGAAGGGAGCATTTGATTGGTTTGTTCAAACAACCCTGCGGGTGACCGCCCAATGTTGGAATAGTTTTACGTTATATGGCCCCGGTAATTCTACCTAAGAGGCACGGCAAAGATATAGTACGAAAACCACGAAGAGGAGTTAACTAGCTGGGACCAACGCAAAGAGAAATCGACAGAGTTGCTTGGCAAACCAGCCGGCCGTAATATTGCCGCAAAGCAGGAACTAGCCTCCCGTGCCCAATCTTTCACGGAGTCCTATGTCTCGTACATACAGGACGTACTCGCACTTTGTCGTAAAGCCGATCACAACATGACAGAAGCTGAAAAGGTCGGGCACGTGCTTAAGGGCATTGCTGAGGACGCGTTTAATGTGCTCATGTGCAAAGGCTGCTCTACAGTAGATGCAATCATCAAAGAGTGGCGACAATTCGAGCAGGCCAAAATCTGACGTGTCTTGCAACCATTCGCCCGACTTCTCAATACTGCCGCAACGTCGACGTGTGAAAATCAACCCGGACAGCAGCATGCGTCGCCATCAGAGGGCGTGGTGCGATACGTTAGACGTGAACTGGATGCGATGACGCCCGCAACTTTCTGTTCGCGTAGCCCTGATGCTACATTTTCAGTTCCCCTTGTACAAGCCATCGTTCGCCAGGAACTTGAAAACATTGGTTTACATTCTGTGTGTGCTGTCGCCAATCCTAGAGCTAACGAACGCCCTTCTACTCTTTTCGCTCCACCCCGACACTTCTCTCCGGGTTATCGCAACCTGGCTGAGTGGAGATCTGCGGATGACCAGCAGATATGTTTCACCTGTCGCCGCATTGGTCATGTCGCGCGATACTGTCGCCACTCGCCGCCCTCAACACTTAGCACGCCGACCGACTTGAGCCGTGTTAATGGAAATGCCCGCAATGTTTCGCCCACCGGCGAGTCTAACAGCGCCAACAACTCTGCTCGGAACACGTGGTACAGTTGCTCACCATCACCACGCGGAAACCAGTCTCGCTCACCGCAAACACGTTGCCCATCTTCCCATTCGCCGTAGCCACGTCGCCTTTCGTCCCCTGTGGCTTTTGGCCGCAACTTCCCGGAAAACCAAGAAATGCAGCCGTCGGAGGTGGTGCTGCATTGCCGACTACTGCACCAAATTCTCTGTCTGTGCCACAAGGAGAAATATAATTTACGTTAAAATAGGCGGCGTACCTGTCCAAGCACTCGTCGACACGAGCCCACGTGTCTGTGATGAGTGCTAGCCTACGTAGACGTTTAAAGAAAGTCCTCAACCCAGCGACTGCCCGAGTGCTTCGTGTGGCCGATGGTGGCGTGCTGGTTGTTCTTGGAATGTGTACTGCGCGTTTAAGTATAGCCGGCCGCGATACTTCTGCTTTCTTTGCTGAGTACGACAACTGCCCTCACGTCGTTATCCTTGGATTCGGCTTTTTATCCACTCATTCTGCTCTCATCGACTGCGCGACCGGCGTTCTTTAGTTAGAACTGCCTCAACTCGCCGATGCTACGAGCACCGCCCCATCGCACTTGTGTTCGCTTAACGATGCGCGTCTGTCACCCGAAGCAGTTACTTACGTCACTTTGACCGCCCAGCCACAGGTTCCTGACGGTGACTATGTGCTTCGCCCCACCATCGACCTAATGCTTTTGAACCGGAACGTTGCTGCTCCGCATACGTTGGTCACGGTTACTAATAGAGCGTTTTAGTTGAGCGTCCTTACGGCATGCTCCGCTCCGAGCTATCCCGCTAAGCCACAGCGGAGCGGCGGGCGATTTTCACGTTTTAGTTATACGTTTAGCGTAGCGGAGCGGACCTTTTGTAGTTGCAGCGCTCCCTGGCAAAATTGAGGGTAATGAAAGAAACTAAAAACACCTATTGATCACTCTTATACAGTAATATATATATATGTATATAACTTATTTCTCCATGAAGTATCTAGACGTGCGCTTGTAATACGTTAACGGTCCATTTTATCCAATGGAAAATAAAGCGCCGTCTTGAAGAACGCCACGTGACAGCCAGCGCACTTGCGTTCTGCAGCCAATCCAATCCTTTCTGACGCCAACGCTAGCCAAAGTACTGCGCGGCACGCACCGCTCAGGCAGCTTCTAAGCGGACCATGTTCCTCGCTCCGCTAGCCCACTTACGGCTAAGCAGACGACGCATGCGCATTCGCGCTTCAGCTCCGCTTAGCTGCTTAGCGGAGCGTAAACACGCTCAACTAAAACACTCTAATACCGACGTCGTTCTACCGCTTCTGAGTTTCAGAATGTGCCCTCAAGTGATTCCGGCCGGCATGTTCTTGGCCATTGTATCTTGTGGCTCCGAATCTGACATTGAGAGTCAGAATGCCAACATTGGTTTATTAGCGCCAATTGCAGCTCACAGCTCTGGTTCCTTAACGGACGACTTCGCGAATATGATTGCACCTGACCTCACCTCAGCACCGGCCACGGACATACGTCTCCTGCTTCATCGTACGGTGACATCTTTGAATTCGGCGACAGGTCTTTAGGCCAAACATCTGTTGTTCAGAACCGTATAAACACTGGAGACACGAATCCTATTCGTCGACGTCCCTATCGTGTATTGCATGTTGAACGTCGAGTCATCCAATCAGAAGTGGACAAAATGCTCCGCAAAGGGGTCATCAAGCCATCAGCCAGTCTTTGGGCTTCACTTGTCGTACTTGTACAAAAGAGAGATGGTACCTGGTGTTTTTGCGTCGATTATCACGACTTAAACAAGATCACGCGAAAAGACGTCTACCCACTACAACGCATCGATTACGCTTTGGACTGCTTGCGCGGAGCTAAATACTTCTCGTCAATCGATCTTCGATCCGGCTGCTGGCAGATTTCAGTAGATGAAATGGATCGCGAGAAGACGGCCTTCATCAGGCCGGATGGCTTATATCAGTTCAAAGTCATGCTCTTTGGCCTATGCAATGCTACTGCGACATTTGAAAGTATGATGAACTTTGCGAGGCTACAAATAGACCACTTGTCTCTGTTACCTTGACGACGTTATTGTTTTTTCGCCCACGTTCGCCAGCCACCTTAATATTGCCACCTTAGAAATAAAATTGTTTTCAATTTTGCCCACTTAGTGACGCATGTGCATTGCCGTGAAGTTCCACAGGATGGTGAAGGTGAAATGTGCAGAATTCCTGAGTATGTCCATGCTAGAAGGCACGATAGTATCATTTTTAACGTAACGCAAAGACATGCGCATGCTTGTTATTATGTTTTCCAAAGAATAAAATCTGATAATAAAAGCGATGACAACAAATAAGCAACCCATTAGTACGTTTTAGGAAGCAAAAATAGACAATATAATATTTGAAGAGCACTCCTGAAAAAAAAGCAAAACTGACACCAAATCTTGAGTTTTGTGTTACGGCCATCTGGTGGAAGACTCGAACTGAGTCCTACGTGGCGTTAAAGAAAAGGGTATCACGGAGCACGGCACCGAACCACTGCCAGCATGGCGCAGAACGATAGGTGCGAGCGATTAAACGACTCCGTCACGGCTTCCAACGTTTCGGCGAGTGATACGCTCGGGTTTTTATACATACCACGTGAACTTGCACGACTGCGTTTCAAAAATTGCTTTCGGAAACAGTGTTACGCCATGTGTAGAGAGCTTTACAAACATCAATCGAAAGATGAGTCTCCGGACTACATACGCTGCGGTGACTTTTACGATAGACACCGTAGTTTTATCACAGGTGACGTTTCTGTCTCGAAAATCTAGCACAAATTTTCATCGTTTCCAAATGTGCGTTAGTCGCTTTTACGCGAAAAGCGATGACTCCTTATCCAGTATGCATCAATGGTGAGCCTATCTCCTACAAGAGAAATCACCGGTTGTTGGGCGTCATTATAGACCGGGACCTCACTGGGTGCCCTCATGTTGCCCACTTAAAAGAGAAGCTCACATCTATTGTTCACGTCCTCAAGTTCATAGCCGGCAAAACATGGGGCCGTCAGTGGGCTCCATGCTACAGTTATATCGAGCACTGTTCATCGGATTCCTACGCTATAGCTCCCCCGTGCTCGCTAAAACATGGAAGTCAAATCTTCGAGAACTCCAGAGCGTGCAGGCGCAGGCACTACGTGTTTGCCTAAACCTTCCGCGCAGCGCCTCAACAGCTGGAACCATTATAATGGCTCAAGACCATCCGATCACGACTTACATTAGCACGGAAACGCTTAGAGCCCATGTTCGTCATGTTTCACGGATGCAGTCAAGCTCTCTTCCATGCCTGCCAGAACGACGACCACAGGCGTCCTTCTCCAACAAGGTCAGCATCCATCGCGCCTCTTTATCATCGGGTTTCACACCCTCAGCACGTTCAACCTCAGCTTTGCGGTGTTTAAAACAACCTCAAGTGCGTCTTACGGTTCCAGGGATAAGAAAGAAGACCGACCTGCCTACCTTGGCGTTGAAGCAAGCAGCTCTGGATTGTTTGCACACTTTCTACTTTGATCGAGTTCACATATATAGGGATGGCTCTTCCACTCAGGCCAGCTCCACCAGCGCAGTGGTTATACCATCACGATCACTAAGCATCCAATACAAGATTTCTCACTTGACAACATCAACCGGTTCGGAGCTTGTTGCCATCCGAGGTGCCGTTGATCATATTAATAACCAACCGGCTAATCGGTGGGCTATATTCTGCGATTTGAAGGCGGCCTTACAATGTCTTCTGGCATCTCTTCGTCGCACGTCATGTGAACAACTCGTGTCGGAGATACGAGAAATGCACCATCACATGATCGCGAAAGGACACGACGTCGTGTTTCAGTGGCTGACTGGTCATTGCAGTATCTCCGGCAACGACCTCGCTGACGAAGCTGCTAGAAAAGCACACGAAGGAGCAACCCTTGTTTCAATACCTTTATCGCGGACCGACGCAGCCCAACACTTAGGCAAGCTAGCGCACTCTTTGACATTGGAGAAGTGGCACACACCTGAATTCACTCACCATCGCTTGCATTCCCTCGATCCCTCTATGCAACTGCGGCTGTTACCAGGTCTTTCGCGAAATGAGGGAACAGTGCTGTGCCGCTTACGTTTGGGCGTCGCGTTCATAAATGCTTATGCATTTCTGATTGGAATGGCTGATAGCGCCCAGTGCAATGCCTGCGGTGTCGAGGAAACCATAGAACACCTATTGTGCTACTGCCCATCTTTTGAAAATGAAAGGCAAGACCTCTGCACAGCTCTCAATCAGCTAGATGGAAAGCAGTTCACCTTGAACAAGATCTTGGGACCATGGCCTCGCATATCGCTGCTACAAAAGGCCACAAAAGCGCTGCTGCGATATTTGAAAGCGACCGGATTGAGTCAGCTTCTGTGATCCGGACTGAGTGACCGACTGATATCTCTAGTGGACCTTCTCTTCATTTAATCTTTCCATCCTCCTTTCCCTTTGCCCAGTGTAGGGTAGCCAACCGGGCTCAGTCCTGGTTAACCTCCCTACCTTTCATTTATCATTTTCTCTCTCTCTCTCTCTCTAGAACATGTCTTTCACCTGGCTTTTTCAATTTTCGACATGCAGCTTTTATTGTTCGCAAAAAACCCGCTCGTTCCATTGAAAACGCTCTAGCTTCGTGCCGGGGCTGCTTGGGGCGCTAGTTATTGGCACGTGTCCAGAAAAGCTGGATATGTATTAATAGTAAAACTGCAGCTGGCCCCGACGAGATTAAGGCTGATCCCATCAAAGCTGCAGCCTCAACGATTTTAGTTACACTCGCACACATATGTAACTACATTCTACAAGACGGATACATTCCCGAGGAATTAAAAGTAGCACGCGTAACTGCTGTAAGCAAAGGTGGAAAAAAGGATCACATAGGAAACCATCGTACTATCTCCGTTCAGAATGTATTCTCGCAAGGAATTGAACGCGTTATATTTAGAAGAATAACTGACTTTCTAGAAAAACACAAATTGATAGTACCCCAGCAGTTTGGATTTCAAAAAAACAAGTCCACTCAGCTAGCGCTACTAGGCATTAAGAAAAAAATAGTTGAGAATATTGAAAACAACAGTTTACGGTGGGAATATTTTTAGATATTAAGAAAGTGTTTGACTCCGTTACTCGCTCTATATTATTAAGTAATCTTCCCTGTTATGACTAAAGGGGCCAAGCTTATCAGTTAATCAAAACCTACCTAGAAAATCGCAAATAACACCTGACAATAAACAGCGGTCCTTCAGATCAGAACATAATCACAACGGGAGTACCACAAGGCTCGATATTAGGTCCCCTTTTATTTCGTTTACATGTGAATGACTTCTGCAACGTACCCCATACTGAGGAGATAGTACTTTTCGCCCATGATACAAATGTATCTCTTGATAGTAAAAATTTGAAACAGGCTGAATTAAAAGGTAATATATGGCTAAGAGAACTATCACTATGGTTAGATGCAAATGAGTTACAAATGAATACAAGTAAAATGAAATACGTCATCTTCTGAGCTCGAAACTCGCATATAAATATCAGTTCAAACCTGCGTTTTGAAGAAGCAGTGCTTGAAAAGACGAGCAGTATGAAGTTCTTAGGCGTATTTTTCCAGAATATTTATAGTGGAAGGACCACATATCTCACCTATAAAGTAAGCTACCTCGAACAATTGGCGCAATATGGAAAATAGGTTCTTTAATTCTAAACAGATTAAAACCGGCTATATATCATGTATTAACTCTGTCCCGTCTACACTACTGCTTACTGATATGGGGCTCTACAGCAACGAGAAATTAAATAATCTATAAGTTTTACAAGAGCGAACGGTTCGTGCTCTTGAACGCGTCCACCTAAATTATTCCACATCTCCATATAAAATGAGGTATAAATTAGTTCCACCAAATCTGTTATGTGTAGTGAAGCTCTCACTATGTATGTTCAAGCAAATTAAAGAAAACCTGGCAAATTTTGAGTCTATCTATCTTCAAACGACTACAGATCACAACTTCCGTCTGAATAACTACAAACTACTACAGATTAGAATGAATTAGGGGATGCAAAGCTTCAGGTATAACATTCGAAAGCTCCTAAATGAAAACAAGAAAATGTTAGACCTAACTAAGAAATCGCCTTCAATGAAATTACATGAAAGAAATATATGGAACCGAACATAGCTTGTTGGTGTGATGTGTGGTTTTCATGCAAATTCTGTGTGTTTTTACGAAGTGAGTACTAAATGCTTATTCATGACAGTTTGAGCCAAATGAATACTTTAGTGTTTTTATGTGTGAGACATAGTAAGGAACCATGTCTGTTTTGTTTCCTGATTCCTCTGTTTGTTTCCGAATGCGTACTGTTGCAAATCGTGACGTTAAGAACTGAAATACTACAAATATGGTTAGTTTCGTTTTTTATTATTCTCCCAAATTGTGTTGCTGATGCTGTTTTTATGGATGCACATCGTGTGCTTTTTTTTCTTAGCTTGCGTTCTATAAGTTTTTTCTCGAAGTTTCCTCATGGATTCCTTGCTCAATTCCCCCCCCCCCCCCCCCTTCTTTTTTTTTTCGTTTTCTCCTTATTGTTAAGCGGTCCTGATTGCTTCGCTGGAGCGCAGGTTGTACAGGGGTCAGGGCCTCAGTCAGGCGCATGCTAGCGCCTTTAATTCTGACCCGTCTGGTTTTCTGTAAGCAAGCTGGAGAATTTGTGAATAACGCAAAACATTTGGGAGTGCGCTTAAAATATTATCAGGATGGTTAACCTTACTGGCACAACGAAACTGGCAACATACGCGAAAAGACCAGTAACTGGAATGGCTGGAATCTTTCAGCCTTTGAAAGAGCGAGAATGTGCTACTTAATCTTTATAAGTAAGTTGTGGTACGTGATGCAAGTGCAACACTGTTCAAGAATAAATGTCCAAAAACTCCCCCAAATATTTGCAGTGTTTGCTTGAGGCGCCTCGTGGGAGCTATCGAGCAGAGGAAACTTGTTTAGGCGATTGCGCGATGGCGGGTTGTCATTGGTCCACTTGTGTCTACGCCAAATAGTTAATCGGTTTATGTTACTGAGAGACCTAAAATATCCGCTCCTTCCAACAGTGTGCCAGACACGGTTGGGTAATTCCCAGTAAAATCTTGTGGTCTCAACGAATCACGTGCACGGTTGCATTCGGGGTTATTTAAAATAGTTTGTTATGCCCACCCGTATTTCTTGCGTGCGTTTTCCTTTGAACTATTTCAGTGATGTCCGTCGAAAAAGTTATGTAGAGATCTGTGTGATGTTGTGTTACCAGTGCGGCTATCCAGACCCCTATACAGTGCCCCAAAAGGAAAGAATGCGCTTAAGCGTGTCAAAAAGATGACGGTATCACCAGGTGGTAAAAGCTTTTTCTTTCGCGCACACACCAGAACACTGACCGTCAAGACATGAATGGCGGAAAGGCGACTTTGTGTGCCTTGGGGAGTACAGCGCCAAATATGTAGGCGGGACGAAATAATTGACCATGTGTTTTTCGAATGTTGGGACGCTTAATTCCTGTGGGATATTTTACAGAGGACCCTTACGAAAGACTTGCCGCTGCACCCTCAAGGAATCCGGTTTTCGCCTATCAATAAGGAGTTGCAGTGCCTTATGATGTAATCAGGCTCATTGTACTGCAGTCTGTGGAGACGTCGTATGGCTGTCTGAAATGCAGACGTTGACGCAAAAGCAGCACGTGAATATATCAAAGAAAGCATTCACACATTTGCTGAAGAACAAAAGTCACGAATACCTGTGCCAGACTGGTTGCCTCATGTAGATTTGCTTTTGAATATTATATTTATATAAAATTAAATTCTTCAAGACAGCAGAACGTCTTTAGCATCTGTCTGATTTTATGTATTTGGGTTATGTGATCCTTGCAACCGGTAATAAAGAAACGAAAAAAAAAAAAAGAAACGCCGTGGCGTCGGGGAAGCTTGCTCGTTTCGCACCCTATAGACCTGGGTTCTATTCCCATCCTGACCAAAATCTACCTAATATTCTTCGCAAAGGCACTGCTTTACTTTGTGTACAGGAACCTCCTTGAGAAATTTCACGTCCATTCGAGTATTTTTCAACATGGGTTACTGTGCCGTCGCCAAGTTTTGGTACCATCATTCGATCACGTCGAGCAATACATCGCCAGACTTTCAAGTAATGGGCATATAATGCTTTTGCATTGATAACTTCGTCTACGCAAGCAGTGAATAACGTTGGAGAGATCGCCTTGCCTTTTTCTTCATAGAAGGAAACTTACAGAAGAATAAAAATGGGTTAGCGTTCATACAACAGGCATTACCAGATCCTTACTGAGAGCTTAGCACCGCCACTGAAAAG
This sequence comes from Dermacentor andersoni, assembly GCF_023375885.2. Taxonomy (NCBI): domain Eukaryota; kingdom Metazoa; phylum Arthropoda; class Arachnida; order Ixodida; family Ixodidae; genus Dermacentor; species Dermacentor andersoni. The sequence goes on along the minus strand of NC_092816.1, from coordinate 207,619,670 downwards.
GTGTGCAATCACTGCATTCCACCGGTGCTAGTACATGGGGCAGAAACTTGGAGGTTAACAAAGGAATTCGAGAAGAAGTTATGAGCCGCGCGAAGAGCGATGGAACGAAAAAATATTAAGCCTAACGTTAAGAGACAGGAAGGGAGCGGTGTGCATCAATGAGCAAACGGGAATAGCCGATATTCTAGTTGACATCAGGAGACAAAAAGGGAGCTGGGCAGGCCATGTAATGCGTAGGGCAAGTAACATGCCTGTTCATATTGTTACGTGTGGAAAGACACAGACGAAAAAGGCTATTTACACGCTATTTACACTACAGCCAGGCAGCCAGGCTGGCGCTCGCTCGTGCCAAGGGCACCGACCAACCTCTTCGTCGTTCTCGCGGCAGCTCGTCTCTTGAGCATCACTCGATGATATCGTAATACTACCCCCCGGCGGCAAAAGCACCGTCACAGGTGCATGGAGAGTTGTAGGACTTGAGTCGGGCCACGTGGACAATGTCACTGGTTGTCACAGCGAAAGACGTAGTGGGCGTGGCTAGAACGATTTCATAGGTGACATCGGTAACTTTGCGGAGCCCGCGATATGGGCCTGTGTAGCAGGAACGCAGTTTTTCACAAAAGCCGACTTTACGCGATGGTGACCAAAGCAACACGAGGGCGCCGGGCGCAAAATGTACATCAAGGTGACGGAGGTTGTAGCGTTGTTTCTGCTTGTATTGAGACACTTGTAGACGAGCGCGCGCAAGTTGGCGAGCATGGTCAGCATGGGCAATTGCATCAGGGGCATAATCGCTAGTTGAAGCTGTGGCGGATGGAAGCAGTGTCCAGTGGTAGCGTCGGTTCGCAGCCATACAAGAGGAAAAACGGGGAAAAGCAAGAAGTTTCGAGACGGGTAGAGTTGTGTGCAAAGGTAATGTAAAGTAGAGCCAGGCCCCACTCACGGTGGTCGTCTGAAACGTATTTGGATAGCATGTCTGTAAGGGTGCGGTTCAAACGCTCAGTGAGGCTATTGGTTTGGGGGTGGTAGGAGGTGGTAAACTTATGCTGTATTGAGCAGGCACTCATGATGTCGTCAATGGCTTTGGCCAAAAACGTACGGCCGCGGTCTGTAAGCAATTGGCGCGGAGCACCATGCAGCAAAATGATATGTAGGAGGAAGTCCGCACCATCAGTTGCGCAACTGGTCGGAAGAGCACGGGTTACGGCGTAGCGGGTCGCGTAGTCCACCGCGACTGCAACCCACTTGTTTCCTGATGTGGATTCCGGAAATGGGCCGAGAAGGTCCAAGCCGACACGATGGAAGGGCTCGGCAGGGATGTCGAGCGGCTGCAGGTAACCAGCGGGGAGCTGGGAAGGCTTCTTGCGTCGTTGGCAAAATTCACAAGCGGCGAAGTAACTTCGTACGGAACGGGCAAGGCCCGACCAGAAAAAGCGGCGACGTACACGGTCATAGGTTCGAGATATGCCAAGGTGTCCTGCCGTTGGTGCGTCATGAAGGTCTTTTAGAACGGTTGAGCGGAGGTGTTTAGGTTTTACAAGTAGGAACTCAGAGCCATCCGGATGAAGGTTACGACGGTACCGAGTACCGTCGCGGTATTCTTTATTATGGTATTGCTTTATTTTGCTGCATTGTAGTAATCCCTATCACCACTTAACTTTGACCGGGGGTCCCAATACAGTGTTTGCCAATGGGACTTCATTTTATTTTTCATATCTATCGAAACTTGTAACCACATTAAGCGAGAAACTTGTAAACTAGCAAACCATTTCACTTACAGAATGGGTGCCAAGGGAAGGAAAGCGCACTCGAAAAGCACAGATATTTAGTTGGACAATGAAATTCGGAAGTTAGAAGGCGCAAGTTGGCATCAGCTAGCGCAAGATAGGCGCAATTAGAAAACTCTGGGAGAGGGCTTCGTCTTGCAGGGAACATAAGTATAGAACAGAACTTCCAGCGCTTGTAGGCGGCTGTCATGCTTTTGTTATGATAATGATGGTGAGGGAATAGCGGAAACAGCTTGGGCGGTAGCGGGCCACAGTACATATGTGGCCGTCAGTCGCCTGCGATGGCGGGTTCCGGAAGGGATGCAGCCATCTTGGCGTCTATGATTGCCGGTAGGTGCGTCTCTTTTAATGAGATCACATTTGAGACCACAGCAATATAACGCGGAGATAATTTAGCGATCGATCGAGTACCCTGCGAAACCATCTGCTTCTTAATTCTGTGGTTTTACGTGCCGAAATATCTATATGATTATAAGGTACACCACAGTGGATGACTCGAGATTAATTTTGACTACCACGGGTTCTTTAACGTACACCCAGTTGCACGGGAGATTTTTGCATTTCGCCCCCATCGAAATGCGGTCGCAATTTGATCCCGTGACCGCGTGCATAGCAGCGTCGACCACGCCAATGTTGCTAAGCAACGACGCTGGCTACCATTTAACGACGCTTGTGCGTCGTCTGCTTCACTGCAGTTCCAACGTCGTGCAATTGGCGGAGCTTTGTTTCGCGAGACCTGCGTAAATATACACGCATATTTGAGGGCTTGAGGCACTGTACGAAAGATTCTAAATGTCTGCATGGTGTGCTATACTTAGTCTTTTTTTCAAAGGCGAGTATCATAATAGTGTCGCGCGCTATCACCATACATTGCACTGCATTTTCCCCCTGCTTTGTCATTTACATATGGAGTATCACAATCGATATGAGTACAATATATTTTCTATGTTTTTCACGCTGCACGCAGTCGCGAGGGAAAGCTCTAGCTCACACGTGTTCACGTAACACTGACACGAAACACCGACAACCGACGCACTCAATTTTATATTGTGTGTTTCGTCAGAAATACAGGTGCTATATTTTTATTGAGAACACACAATTTGCGTAATTGTGTACGTACGACATCGCTTAAGTCGGTACCGGATCTTTTAAGAACAATTGAACATGCTTCTCGCCTTCATCGACAATTGTAGAGGTTCGAGCACCCATACATTGCGCGAAAGAACGAAAAAACAAAAATGAAACGAGGGAAGGACGCGTGCTCAGCATGGTCTTTGTGCATGCTGGTCATATCCTGCTTTCTCTTTTAGCGATAATGAGTACTCTAATGGAGCTCGCTCATCTGCATGAGAAACACAGGACAAGAAAACATTCAAGTTCCGTGCAGTCTTGTTTCTTTGCCGTAACGGCACTATCAGTGCGCTAGTTACGACAGCGACACGCACGTCCGAACGCTTTCTGCCTATGTTCTTTGTATATTCAAAACGCAGTTACGAGTACGAGTTGACCTCCCTGCGCTTTTCCTCCGGAAAGTGAGCCTAGCAGGCTGTAAACAATGACGCCGAAAGGTCGTAAATGGCGTTGTTTTTCTGCTATCGCAGGCGCTCAGCGCGGAAACAACAAGACGCTACTATCGCGCAGTTTAGGACAACAAAACTAATGCCCATCCGAGCAGGCTTGCTGGACACGAAGTCTTTTATATTTGAAGCCCTGCGGCGTCGTTTCTCAGGCGCCGCAGGAAACTTGTGCAGCGAAAGCACTCCTCCCCGCAGGCACAAGCTTCTTGCGTCTCCGTGAACGTCGATCGGAGGCCACGAGCAGGTGCCTCTTTCGCTGACTGTTGGTGCAGCCAACGACAGCACACCGCGACCAGGACGAATAACCTCTGTACGTCCCACTCAGCAGATGCGCCAAGTACACGTCTAAAAGAACAAAAAAAAAAGAAAAAAAAGAAAAGGTAATCCGAACATGCGCCCCAAGTGCAGCCATCTTTCCAGGTAAATATACCTGGTGGCGAAGCTTCTATAGAAGCCCATACGTTCAAAACATGGTGTTTAATCGGCGGTTCACGGGGCTTAGCGTCATCTGTGTGACAAGGAAACACATCTGGCGGGGAAAAAAAAATAATGTGACACCATATCTGTTAAAAACACAAGTGACGTCATTTTATTTTCAAAGGCTCGAAATTTGTTCTGGTGGCCCGCTAGTAGAGCTGTATATTCGAGTGCCCCACCATTTGACTTGGCGGGGCTGTCAGCGCGCAAAGCAATGCAGGGAAAAGTGAGCCGCACGGGTGACGAAACCGCACTGCTGCACAGAACATAATTTCTTTGGAGGCTGACGAAAGCTTCAGGTGTAGAGTGCGGGTCCTATCGTCGGGCGCCAAGGCCGTCGGCCAGCGCAGTCACACGAAAACAACTCAAGCGAGCAATTATCTGGTGACCGTAAGTCACGATGATTGTCAATGTAAGCGAATAGCCCTAATGAGCGAACAAACGGGCAAGCGAACGAAAGAGTGAACGGGCGACTGTGCCCCACGCCCTTCCCCGCGACTTGTTTGCGTGAGAGCACACTCCCCTTCCCTCGACGCCTTCGAAGATGAGTCGGGGGATGCAAACGAACGCCTGTAGGCAACGTGAACACCGCCTGCACATTCAATCGGCTGTCAAGCTGCGTTTCCAGGCCAAAACAACCTCAAAACCAGTGTGCCCATAAAAGATATATTGCACGAACTCTGTGAACATGTGCAAGTATGCGTATAGCTACGGACCTCGCGAACATCGCACTTGACGCAAGACTTGAAGCGACCAAGGGAGTTCGCGAGCATCCCAACCATCGCTGCAGACTTCGTGCATTAATCCGGCACTTACCGCGCAGTAGGTTTATACCCATTCATACCTCGGACTTACGTATGGTATTCATATCAAGAAAATAAATTTCGAGTTCCACCGAACGGAACACAAGATCCACGCGAGCAAAACTGAGTCTGTTACCCAAGCACGTGAGCAGTGCATCGGCGGCCTGGATGGGATATGAAAGTCAACGCCCAATGTTGTCGGCAAGCAGCGTATCTTTGCGGGACCCTGAATTTTAAATCCATTCCTATGTCGACTCATTGAGGAAAACCGTCGCGGACGCGTGGCGCTTTCGCTGCGTATAGAAGATGTATTATTAAAGAAATCAATAAGAACTCCACGATAATAATAAAATAAAATTATATAAATAAATAAAATAAAACAACATATCCTCAACAAGTGCTGAACCTGCAACTTCGTTATTCAAAATCAGGTATCTTGGGCACTGCGCTACCTATCGTTTATTTTGACATGGTTAACATGATGTTTGTTACAATGAACGAAATGATGTATGTAGAAGGAACATTTGCAATAATATGCGCATCAGGTGGTCATAAGCAATCAAACGTCAGCGAAAATTGCATACAAAAAAACGTCACACCAAGCAACATCTTCCATTACAGCAAAAACTTCAAAATGGAATCAAAAGTGAATAGCAATCCGGATAAACATTCCTCTTGATCATAAATGACCTTTGAGTGCGTAAACGCATTAAACTGCGTAAACGCATTAAACTGCGTAAACGTATAGAGAGAACAGTTTCCTCAAAATCGCATTCCCCTCAAATGATTGCGCTACCGATCTTTTTTTATCGTACATGGTATATATTAAATCATATATGCGAGAAACTTACTATACGCGAGAAACGTGTAAACACTAGCCAACACGTCTCATATTGAATTCTGGGGCTTTACGTGCCAAAGCCGCGATTTGACTACGAATCATGCCATAGTGGGGGGACTCATTATTAATTTTAACCACAAGGGGATCTTTAACGTGCCCTCAATGCACAGGAAATGGGCATTTTTGAATTTCGTCAGCAGCTAAATGCGACCGCCAATTCCAGGATTTGATCCCGCAACATCATGCTATGCAGCGCAAGCACATCTTATATTCATGGCCGAGAAAGGCCCTATCAATCCCGCTGGGCACACCATGCACCACACGAAAACTACAAGTAGCTTTGAACTTAAAGAATGTGGCAACGACGAGCAACTTATGAAAAAGTGGTACCAGTCTGGTTGAAACTGTATTGAATCTACATGTCATTCAAGAGACCAATCATTTGAGCATACTGTAATAGACGCAACGATTGGTTCAATGCTTCGGTCCAACATTCGTGTATTTCACGAATTATATAGCCAAATTAGGAAAAAAAAAATCAAATGGCACGCCTTTCCTGTGGGGTGCTATCTTAAGTACCGGATGGTATGCTGATTCAAAATTAACTATTTCTTAAGAGTCCTTTGAAGCACATAGGAAAATAATATTGCTACCCCCCGCGGTTGCATAGTGGCTATGGTGTTGGGCTGCTAAACACGAGGTTTTGGGATAGAATCCCGGCTACCGCTGCCGCATTTCGATGGGGGCGAAATGCGAAAACACCCGTGTACTTACATTTAGGTGCGCGTTAAAGAATCCCAGGTTGTCCAAATTTCTCGAGTGCTCCACAACGGCGTGCTTCATAATCACATCGTGGTTTTGGCACGTAAAACCCCACAATTTAGTTTTTAAAATAATACTGTATCTCTACAACTTATGCAATGGTATATAGATTTGGGCAAGTCGCAAAGGCAATAGTTCACAGTGGATACAAAAAATTCCTTTGTTTGGAGAACCAAGTTCTCACAGGTAGCGTTTCATTGTGTAAATTAAAAAAAGTGTTTTTGTACATGAGGATAAAGTCATCTTGTGGACTAGCTGAAGCACGTCGTGTTCTGGCAGACTGGCCAATGTAAAACGGTAAAGGAGAGATTGTAAAATCATCGCTATCAAATCTTTATATGGTCGTTTTCTGGGCGATGTGTGGAGATATTCAGTAGAACACTGAACCAAAAGGAATTGCACAGCGAAATACATTTCCCGCATAATACCACACAAACGAGGTCTTTGAGAATAGTGGGATGAAACTACCACTTTCAGAAAACCACTGACTGAGTTACCTTTTATGAATGATCGTAGCATTGGGAGTGAAATGCCTCAAAAAAGATGAGCAACCCTTCCTCTACCGGAAAATGGGGATAAGCGAAGCTTGTCGTGCGTGCACCTGACCTTTGTCATGGTTCATTAAGCCACAGGAAGGGTGCCGGATTGCTTTGGCCTCCCGCTCCCTTGGCTCGGGATTTTCTCATTGTTGTCGGATTGCCTGGGCGGCACTAATGGCTGGATTGTTGCTCCGACGGCCAGCTCTTTCACGGGTGAGTTGTCGCCGTCGCTCGTCGAAGGCTGCCAGTTCATTGGGAGAACGCACAACCCATGGCCGTCCCATCCGTTTTCCGAGAATGAACTGAACGGGAGCGAAGCCAGCGCAACGCGCGCGAGGCCCTTTCCTGCCCTTTCCTTTTCCGGCGAAAACGAAACGGCTCTGATTGGTTGTGCGCATGGCGTGAGCGCACGCCTATGCTGCTGCAATCCTTACTAATCATTCATGCTCCAGCACCGGCGCCGCTGTCAACTCATCAAACCGCCCTTTCCCGCACCTGCATGCTCTGCTCTGGGAGCAACGGGGTTTTTCGCCTCACCACAACGCTACGGAAACTTGTGAGTCAATGCAAGCTTCGCTTGAAAAGTAAAAACGATGAACAATCTATCGTACAAATAGACACACCAGACCAAGTTCACCAGCACATAAGGGTTCAAAGATTTTACCTCACATCATAGGCTCATAGAAGACTACATAGAAACAGAGAATATTCTATGAAAACGTGGAATGTTTGTCCGGGCACAATGAAGTATCTGCAATACATAAAATATCTTTGTAGCTAAAATAAATTACATGCCGCCGCCCTACCAGATATAGAAAGGTGGTGTGTCGTAAAGCATCCGCATGGGCGTTGAAGTGCCGGCACACGTTCTCGCCAGAAATGTGAGCTTCTATACATCACACGGCGCACGAAGGTACGGTTGTCCATTCTATACCATAAGGAGTCGATGTACATTCACATATGTCAATCAAAGAACTAAGCTTTTTGACCAATTCATTTGTGCACTGGAAGACACACAAAATTTTTCAGTCTGTGATACGAATTAGTCAATGCTCGGTTTGTATGAACAGGAAAAAGTTGGGCTCCAATCCACGCTATGAGGTGGTTGGACTACGAAGCTGTGGCTTCATCTGATCCGATATACCAATGTGAGATAACCTTGAACGATTGAGCAATGCACTATATGAAAAGATTGCCCGAAAGAAAAATATGCGCGGTGCCAAAACATAACGTCTTTGAAACAATGTTTATCAAGACCACCAAACGGCTCGTAATAGTTCTACGTGATTTGTCTAAGTCTATTGTAACTTCTATCATCCCATCGGCTGATTTCATGCTCACATCGTCGATGATGTCGCACTTCACGTTCTTGAAGAGAGAACGGTAGGTATGGAGTTTCCTGTCGTAGAAGTCACCGTCGTTGTGCCGCTTCGTATTCAAGGTATTCGCACAGCTTTTGAGGCGTCCTAACTGTGGGTGGCTTGCTTTGGCCAGGAACCACTACGTCCTGCCTAGTCTGAGCACGACGACGTTGTGCATATTGACCCTGCTGTTCCCGTCACCGCTTATTGTGTTCACGCTGCTCTTCGCTAGTCCTAAGAATGCGTGACCTTAGCGATATGGCAACACATAAAATCAATTGCTGGGCGGCTTCTTCGTTTACATATGAAAGTGAATTGATTCCACTCGCAGCTTCTTACGCTACAGGTGCCGCTTCCCGGCAACTCCAGCTTATGCAATCGTAATCTTTACCTGGAAACGCATGCGACAAACGCTACGTGCTTCGCATTGTGCGAACGTGCCTCATCATCGATCATGTGGTTTTGACAGTTGTTTTGTGTTTTTTTTATTCGAAACAAATGATGGTGTGTGTCTGGCACGCGCAATTCCATTGGCGATAGACACTTTTCCCTTCAGTTTGTGAAATGCTTTTCTGTCGACTGTTCTGTCGACGGATACGTAGAAATCTCGTGATCCGAGTCATATACAGCTTCGCTGTAAAAGGCAAGGCCATCTGCGCAAGCCAATACTTTGAATTCGTTGACGAAAATATTAAAGCCATTAATGTTACTGCACTTTAGAATGCCTATACACAATGACTTTAAATAAAGAGCAATAGAAGTGGCGATAAGAGGCGAATCCGTTAGTTAAACGTCGCATCATAGCCTTTCGCAGCTTTCCCTCTCCCTGCGACTGAACAAGCAGAAGAGAGTCTGGTTCTTCGATACCGTTCCGATCGTGTCACTCGCCGCGTCTACAGCGCGTCGGCCGAGCGCCAGCAAGGGCACCAAGCACTGACGTTGGTGCGGGGCAGGAAACGGGTGAATCAAGTGAAATCTATTTGTGCGCTCCGTTCGAGAACGGCGAACGATGCGCGCCAGGTGCTTGCCGTCTGCTAATAGCTGCTTTTGGATTGCACCAGGTGGCGCGCGGAAGTTACCGTCCAATCGCGTAGCATGGCGGCGAGGTCAAAGATGACTCTATTGCACAAACATATGTGCAACACAGGAGCTACCGCAAAGTAGCAACTACCGACGATGGTGCAGTTCGCAGTGACTCGATCACTCTAGGTAGGTGTGATTCCGATGGTACATTGTATGTTTTGGGGTCGGGCTTTTCAAAAGGTACAGCTGGCCCATGCCATCGAACGGCTCATCCACGTTAAGGACGTTGTTGAAGGTAGGAACCTGTTCTCGTCGAGAACGAGGAGTGCTGGGTTCGCTTACAATATATACATGTAGAGGGCAGAAAGTTACATCTCATCAGTCTAGCATGGCTGAAGTGAAATACACCGAGGGGTCGAGAAAACCTGCTTAAACCCCTTCGATCCTCCCTAGATCCTTAGGCCAGGGAAAACTGTCGCCCCCTTTAATCCGATCGGAACATCCAAAGTCGTCGAAGGACCCGCGTGGAGGGCGAGGGTTCACGGGTTCACACAATCACTCTCGCATTTTTTTCGCTCAATACGAAGAAAGGAAGGGAGCTTCGTAGACGGGGATTTCCACGCTTGACTCAAACTGGCTAGCGCTAGTTGTCTGATAACCCCGCAGTTATCTAGAGCGTATATCAAACAAACATGGCGATTACCGGATTCCGTGAGTTAACGCCTTAGAACATGCTTTTCCAGGAGTTTTCTTGCTTCCATTGGTCGGTGAAGGCGACAGTGAACAAACAGACAATACTCTGCCCCCCAAACGTGTCCCACCTTGCGGGCACCGCAGATCTGTCCGAGGGTGACGCATTATTAGTTGCAGTAAGCGATTCGTCGCAGTGGTGTAGGAGAGGCTAGAAGGTCAATACACCTGCTGGGCGATCGTAACAGCTCCTCCATGGCCCGGGAAATCTCGACTGACCAGTACTGATAACCGCTAAACAGGAACAGAATAGCTGGTGGCAAGGGGAAGACTTGGCTTGCAGAAACCAGCTGCGAAAGGCCATACACCCCAAAACGTCTCACATGACAGGCAGCAGCAAAGCGAACCTACACAGGGCTCTGCGCAGAGATGAATTATCTTGGATATCGCTATACACCCGCCAGGCTTAAAAAATATGAGTGTAAAAACAACAAATACGGCAATTCACTATGCACATTTCGACGGAATTTCGTGCCCACAAACTTAGCAATCACGGATGGAGTCCTGTTAAATGAAAGGGGATCGTCTTGGCTTAATAAGATAAATAAACAACAACTACAACAAAAGTTGTCGGGATTCCTAAACGCAGAATTTTTTTTGACAGCTGCAAACAGCACGTATTGTACCTCAAGCAGGTGTAATCGTGGTTGAGGGAAGCAAGCTTAACGATGAAGGCCGAAAAAATGTAGGTTTGGCTGCTCGCAGGTTGCTTATCTTGGCTATGTTGTCGGCCAGGGCACGAGACGGCCGGCCGAGTTGAAATCAGCTATGATTGGAGATTATCCACAGCCGCGCAAGAAAATAGACATTCTTTCACTTTTAGGACTTAAAGAAGAATAAAATTATGCGTTTTACGATGCCATAACCACGATTTAATTATGAGGCATGCCGTAGGGGGCGAATCCGGAAATTTCGACCACCTGGGGTTCTTTAACGTGCACCTAAATCTAAGTACATGGTTGTTTTCTCGTTTCACCACCATCTAAATGCGGCCAGCGTGGTCGCGATTCGATCCCGCTGCATCGTGCTTTGCAGAGAACCACCACAGAAACTAGGCAACCGCGGCGGATCGGACGAATACTGTAAAAAGCGCGTCTACCACATCCGTGGAGCTGAGCTCTTTCAGAGGTATTGCCTCCGGAATCTTTGTAGCCGGACACAGCATGGAAACAGCAACCCGACTTTGTCTTTGGTAGAGGCCCTACTGTGTCTATCACAAATCGTCTGAAAGGTTCTGATAATAGGGGCACTACATTTATAGGAGCTTTCTATGTTTCTCCTCGTTTACCCGAGCGCTGGCAGCCATCGCATTATCTCACAAAGTTTTCTACGTCTATGAAACAGCTAGGCCAGTAGCAATCCATAAGGAATCTTTCTTTCGATTTGTTTATGCTTAAGTGGCCAGACACCCATTTACTTGGCAGAGGCCCAAAAGTTCCTCCCTGTAAATAGTAGGCACGACTAATTAATCCAGAATCCTGACCTTCCGGTATTTGTAGTGCCGATATAACAAGTCTCCTTTCTCTTGGATCGTAACGTCGCGCCTAGCAATGGCTTCTTTAGCTGTTACATGTAATTCAGCTAGGCAGACGTCTTTATTTTGCTCGGTGGCCAATGAATCTCTGTCCACATGTAAGAGCCGATCAAAGTTCTTTGAGGCTGGTGATAGTAACGACCCTGTCACGCTTGCGAATGAGGCACCTGGCTCTCCCTGCAGGCGAGAACTTTCACACACACCTTGTGATACGCTCTCGTAGAGCTGGCCAGCTGGCAGGATTTCCTCAACCACTTTTTCATGCCCTTGAGCCTGGCTCAATTTCTGTAGCCGATGCTACCTTTTTTTATACTTCTGCTGAAACGGCTTTTCGATTTTCAGATGAAATCGACGCGATTTGACGAGCTTGAAATCGCGTCGTTGTCTGTACTAAGCCTTCTCTAAGTTTCAGCCTCTTTTCACGCAGTAACTGATCCGACCGATTCGCAAACATGTAAGGGTATTGCAGCGACAAGAATTTGGAAACTGCAGCCTTGGTCGTGAGCTCTCCGAAAGGCGAACTTATTTTGACTTTCGCCATCGGTACACACGCTGTGTTATTTCACAACTTTTTTAACCCATGCTACTTCTCCAGTGAAGTCATCTACTGTCACCTAAAACGGATAGGACAATGTCAATGGTGGCGGCATTGTCTCGTAGTACCCGGCTTGGTACTGTTTTTTGAATTAATATGCAGGTCGTGAAGATATGGGCTTAAACGTTCCATGTTCTCGTCTTTTTCGTCCACGTCCGAGTTTTTGGCGCTTTAGCAGCGAATTGGTCTAAATTATTTGAATTTCCTTTTCTGCTATTCTCGCGCGGTTTCTCCATTTGACTTCTCTTCACTGTTTTTTGACGTCCTTTTCTGACGTACTTTTCTCTGCGTTTACATACTCCGATAGTTTCGTCTGCGATCCCTTTTTGAACGAAAATTATTTCCGCGGTCCATTTCTATCATTCCAATTTCCGTCCTCGGCGTTCAGCTTTCTACGCGTTGCATACTCTTTGGCCATTTCGGCGGTCCTTTCCACAGTGTTTACGGTTCCTCCATCTTGCACCCACAGTTTCACAGATTGTGGGAGGCTTTTGTAAAATTGCTCTAGACACATGCATCCAATAATCATGTCTCCGCTCTCCTATGCATACGCGTTTTCAACCACTCGACTAGGTTCTCCTTTAGGCCATATGCTAACTCCGGATATCCCTCGCTATCCTTCTCGTTCGCGCTTCGATACCTTTGCCGGAAAGCTTCGGCTGAAAGACGGTACATCTTGGAAAGGCTAGCCTTAACCTTAGCATAATCATATGCACCCTGCACACTGAAAAAAAATTAAATTATAGGGTTTCAGATGCCAAAGCCCCTTTCTGATTATGAGGCACGCCGTAGTGGAGGACTTCGGAAATTTGGACCACCTGATATTCTTTAACGTGTACCTAAATCTAAGTACACGGGTGTTTTCGCATCTCGCCCTCATCAAAATGCGGCCGCCGTGCAATTACTTCAGCAGGCTCATACGGCAACATAGACAGCAAGCGCTGTGGCCCCGTACTCGGAGCGAAGTTCCTCTTCTCGCAAGTCCTTTCAATTTTTCCTAAAAACAACCCTATGTAGTTCTCGACTTCAAATGGCTTTAACATCCTGTCCATGCGGTATGATTCTGCCTCCCTTTATCGTTCGAGAGCCCCTTTACTCGCTCGAGAAATCTCCAAATGTTTACTTTCAAGCTCAAGTTACATTTTTCTGAACTCACGATTCTTCTGGCACTCCTCTCTGTCTTGTTCTCTTTTCTTTCTCTGTCTGTACCGTCCTTTTCTTTCTCTCCTAAAATGTTCTAACCAAATTCCAATGTACTCCTCACTTGCCTGTTTGGAAATCAGCTTTAATATTTCCGATTTCATCATTTCCTTGTGTACCTCTAGGCGCAGTTCCTCACCGACAACCAATAATTCGTCTATCAGCAGCGTTCTCAAATTCCTGATTGCTGCTTTACTGCTTGGTCCTGCTCGTTAAAAAAAAACTAAGTAAACACAACCTAGCTAACAATCAACAACCCAGCTTCCTCATTGTTCTAAACTGAACAACCGAAAATTGAAGCCTAGAGAGTGAAACCAAAAACAAAGCACTCACTGCAGACACAGCACCACGTAGAAAAGTCCGCCTCGCCGCTACCAGCCAGTTGTAAGATTTGGGGTAGGGCATGGCAAAAGGGGTAGCTGGCCCATGCCATCGTCCGACTCATTCACGTTAAGGATCGTGTTGAAGGGAGGAAAGTGTTCTCATTGAGAACTGGTAGTACTGGGTTCATTTAAAATATCTACGTGAAGAGTGGAGCACGTTACATTTCATCATTCTAGCATGACTGATCTGAAGCCCCCCTAGGGGCGTAAAATTCTGCTTAAACCCCGCATGCCCTCCCTAGATCCCTAGGCCAGGAAAAACTGCTGCCCCTTCATCAAATCAAAGCATCCAAAGTTGTCCAAGGACCCGCCTTGAGGACGAGGGTTCACACAATCACTCCCGCATCTTTTTTTCGCTGAAAACGCAGAAAGACGGGGATTTGTAGACGGGGATTGCCACGCTTCACTCAAGCTGGCGCGTCTTGGTTCCTTGGATGACCCCGCAGTTAGTTGGAGCGTCTCTCAAACGACCATGGCGGTTACCTGACTCCGTGAGGGAACGCCTTAGATCACCCTTTTTCAGGAGTTTTCTTGCTCACATTGGTCCGTGAACGCGACAGTGAACAAACAGACAATACTCAGTCCGCCAAACATTTCTGGCTTTGCAGGAACTCCAGCTCTGTCCGAGGGTGACTCATTGTTAGCTTCCCGAAGCGATTCGTCGCAGCTGTGCGGGAGAGGCTAGAAGGTCACTTCCTTGCTGGCAAATCGTAACAACGTGTTCGTAGCACACTAACTCGGGTAGTGCAGTACTTCGGCCCAGATTTTGCAGTGCAGCGCGCGCTACCTCCTCCATGCTATTCGAGTACACTTCGTGCAAGAGAAGTTATGCTGGGGTTCACAGTTTTCTTGCATTGGCTACCATGGAAGTGCAGGCATCGAGCTAGGTTTCAGTTGCAGATGACATGACGCAGCATTAGTGGAATAGGCGCGTGCACGTAAATACTATGCAAAAAAGAGGTGAGGCGTGCAGACAGGACACAAGAGTAGAGAAGTGGACAACCCGAACGCCTCGCCTCTTTTTTGCATAATGAATCCTTGCCAACTAGCTAAGCTTTCTGTCGTTCTAAGCCATATATACTATTCTCTTAATTGGACGCAATAGTTTCTGTCGCTGGCATAAGAATGTGAGGAACAAGTTCGATGCATGAAAGGTTGCCACGGGAGGTTAGCAAATGTATGTTACGCAGTATATTGCTTCCTATCACGTGCACGTGTTTCTCTTCAAACGTTTTCTGACTGACTGAATAAACTTTATTGAAACAAGCAAGAGATGGTGGCAGGGCCTAGGCCTCCCACGTGGGGACGTCGAGGTGTTGCCTCTTCACCGCCTCGCAGGCCTGCTGGGTCGCCCAGAGTTGGTCGTCAAGGTTGGGGCTACGCAGGGCAGCGTGCCATGTCGACGAAAAGGTCGCGCGGTTAGTGTCGGGGTATTGTTGTGTGCAATCCGAAAGCATGTGTGGTAGTGTGTCTGGCTGTGTCTTGCAAATATGGCACGTGAGATTGGGGTAAATGTCTGGGTAGATCTTGTTATAAAGTTGTAACGAGGGGTAAGTATTGGTTTGTAGCAGGCGGAAAGTTGTAGCCTGCGCTCGGGATAGTTTGTTGTGTGGGCCGGGGAAGGTTCTACGCTCTAAGTAGAAGGACTTCACAAGATCATTGTAGCGTGTCAGGCGATCCCTACCGGTGGGGTCAGCCTCCCCTTCTCCCGCGCGGTTAACTAGGCCTCGCGCTAGGGAGTGGGTAACCTCGTTGAGGTTGGGGAGGTGCGGGTGGACGGTGCCTACATGAGCCGGGAACCAGACGAGCGTAACCTGATGGTCGGTGGAACGGGGCGCTTTCTGCAAGATGCGCAATGCTTGGTGTGAAATACGGCCGTTGATATAGTTGATAACGGCGGAGCGGGAGTCAGGGACGTTGGTATGACATGTTGGGTCTAGTGTGGCTAGCGCGCTGGCCACTTCTTCAGCTTCCTCAGCTTGTGGGGTTACTAGGCTGATAGCATGGTGGAGAGAGCCTTCACGCGTGGTGACGGCTGCAAAGCCGGTACCGTGGGGATATTCGGCGGCGTCGACGAAACTCACACCGTCGTGGCGAGTAAGGGATTTGGTGAGAACCGTGGCACGTGCTGTGCGACGTGCGTGGTTGTATTCGGGGTGCATGTTTCTGGGGATAGGATCGGCGTGAATCCAAGCTCGTATGGTGGAGGGGATCTGGTGCTTACGGCCGTGTTGATGGTGGTAGGTGATACCGTGCGAGGTGAGGATATGGCGACCCGTCGCTGTGAGGGTGAGTCTCTCCAGCTGAGAGCGACGTTGGGCCTCGATGAGCTCGTCCAGTGTGTTGTGGACGCCTAGTTGAAGGAGGAGGTCAGTGCTGGTGAAAACGTTTTCTGTGACAAAAACAATTCAGTGCCATTCCACTCTGTGAAGGTGGATGACCAGCGAAGCTGTGTAGGGGGGCCCCTTAATGGCGAAATGTACTTTGCCGTCCATTAAACCCCGTATGCACATAAATGGAACTCGAGGGAACGGAAGATGATGAGGCGCCGAGGGGTATACATATCCATTTCGTGTTGCAAAACGCGGCACGTCACCTTGTACTAACATGTCCCGGCACATAGTACAGACGCGCACCTCAGCGCACTCCAAGGGCACACACGGCTTAACCGTAGCCCAGGCTATCATGAGGTGGGCGATGTCCCGCAGTGCGCTAATGGTTCTGAGGTCACTCGAAAACCACAAGCGAGTCACACACAAGACAGGCCACACAAAATCGGTTCCCCACAATTTCCTTCTGAAACCTGGCCGTTGCTTTGGTGAAATGTTCCAAGTTTGCGAGATCGTGACCAAATGCCCGGTTCGCATTTCTTTCCGCCTGGCGCTCCTGGCGGGCAACACGCTTACGGGACCGCCACCATAGGAGAGCAGAAGGAAAGGAGATACACAAGCGCTTGGAACGCCGACAAAGAGAGGGCGGTGCACACGTAGACATGACCGATGCGGGACAAAATGTAGTATATGTTCTTATCAGCTTATTATCTAATACGGGTTGTATTTTGGCATAAGATAATTTTTTCCCGGGTTCGCATGGGGTTGCACGGGATGAGCTTTCGGCGTACAGGCTACAGACGGGCGGACGAAGGGGCTAGCCATATACAGCTTCGCTGTAAAGGCATTATTCACATCCCCCATCCCGTTTACATGACGTAGCACTATCAAAATAGCGATTATAGCTCTAACAAAAAGAAGATATCCTCTGTTTTGCTACGCACAGATTCGTCGCAAACGTGCAGACAGACTTTGCAGTGGGTTGATGGGAGGTGTTGCCACAATGCAGAAGCATATCCTCGTAGGGGCCATAATCTGAGCGCAGCATACTTGAAAGCAAAGCTTTTTTCGAACAGCGACGAGCATCACCAACTCAAAAAGCGTTCGTACGACGATGTAGCTACAGCAGCAGATGCTACGACAAAGTGCGCCAAACACCCGAAATGAGCCGAGGCTTGCACTTTTCTATTAATTTTCTATATAGACTAGTGAAGGCACTGTACAGTCGAGTGCAAAAGTTTAGGGACCAGAGTTGCCGCTAAATTTCTTTATTTGTTCACAGCATAGGCGTAAAGCATGAAATCAAGTTTACTGCCCACGTGCGCTTGCTTGACCAGCGTCATGCCTTTTAACAATTTCACGTGGCTCGGCTGTGCTAGAAGAAACTAATCTTTCTTTTCGCGTATGCTGTCTCTAGGCCTCAGCGCTCGAATGTACATGAAGTTTCTGCACTGGCACTGCACTCTGCTTCCCTTTAATGCTACCACAACGGACCCAGTGCCGAAAGCGTAGCTAAATCGAAGAGCCCTGATGTAAGCGACGAGCGCAGTTAGGAATAACACATGAGCGCGTGACCAGGCTATGCTGATCGCCGGGGCAGCCAGCACGGCCGTGCATCAAAGCAAACATGCACATGCGCAGTAAAGCCTACAGGGGTGGCCTACAGGATTACTTCGTGTCGTCTGCTGCATATGCGACAAGCTACACTGCGCTCGCAAGTATTGCACGAATGTAGTGGTAACTGTGGTAACCTCGCGTTGGCGCGCCGCGTGTCGACGGATGGCACATGTCCCACCTTTATCCAAATGTAGTACATCGACTACAGCAAACAGTTCTCGCTTGAGCGAACGGGATTTGCTCCTATCGTAAGCAGGTGGAGGTAACGAGAAGGGCCGATTTTCTTTTCCGCAACGGAAGAGTTATCTGATGTTTATGTAGTTCATTATTGCTGAATTTGGTGAAAGTGCCGGTTTCTTGCATGCTACAGAAAAGCACAAGGCTACTTTCCGTATGACGGCGATGTGCTACTGAAGATAAATCCTCTCGAACGCCACGTAGGCTTGCCGAGGCGAAAAACTGTAGCAGACGACACAAAGCCACGCCTTTGAAACCATGCTTGCTGCACTTCACGGAGTGTGCAATGGAGTGTGGCCAAGCGTTCGCGTGTTCACCTTACCTCAATTCATCTTTGTACAGTTGTAGCGAGAACTCGCCCTCGTCATCAGCATCATCCAAGGGCTTAGCGGGGTCTTCATGACGTCATGCCTGCAGCACCTCATTTTCGACGCGTAACATCACTGGACCCTCTCTCTCAGGTTTGAGCTTCAGTGGCCACGGTGGACCGGGAATAAGCTTGCGGCTCTACAAAGAGTCTCTGTGCCTCGTACAGGGCGGCAGTTACTATTCTATAAAACGGGACTGCCATGTCCTCTTGGTCCTCCCATGCTCATACTAGTGCCTTTCCATATGGTACGGCAAGTTTTCTGTGCGTGCAAGCCTTTAGCTTGTGATATTGAAATGAATGCAGACCCCGATTCAAACAAAATTACTGTCAAAAATATGTTCAAACAAATTGTGGTAAGGCAATACTCTGTAAGAGCCAAAGAAAACCACGCTTAGGGCACCAAAAATAGTTTGGGAAACCTTGTAACTGATCTGTCATAATGGTTCGAAGCATTAGAGAAGTGGGCAGCTTAAATTGATTCCTTAGACAAAACCATTCATTCGCTCGAGACGAAATCTAATGGTTTGTAAAACCGCAGCTGGCGCTCTAGTTTGCTTTTCTTTCTTTTTGGTGCGTCTGAAGAACTGGATGATTTAGAACATTTCTTATAGGAAAACGTTCTTGATGACTCTTTCTGCGGTAAACTCCACGTGAAGTGCATTTCGGTTGAGCAAATTCACCGATGAGGAAAGCCCGGCAATAAGAGATCAGCTATGGTTTTCTTCCTGCACTACAACGAGAAGCATGTTCTAAAATCACTAAGCAAAAAATCACAAAAGTTTCATACAAAAACGATTACTCGCGTGGGACCATCAGAACGGGCAAGGAATTCTGGGAAGCCGCTACATCCAGCAAGCGAAAATCAAAAGAAAGTATCGCTTGTACGCGATGGGGTTCAAGTCGGCAGTGAACTGTCCATTTGGAATTGTGTAGCAAGCTCCAGAGTTAAAACTAGCACTTGTTGAAGTTCGCATAAGAATTGACTATCCGAATTCATCTCGGGATAGGGCACTAAGGCTTCTTTATGTTAATATCCGTAGTTGGCAAATAAAAGAAGTAAACTGGAAAAATTGTGTTTACATTGCAATCCACGAGTCATACTATAACGAAAACGCGACTGACCCAGCGAATTAAGCATGTCGACATATTCCTTACTAGGTGTGCCCATATAACTACAGACTGCAGCGCCAATTTGTTAAAGAATTAGCAAATAGATAGGTCACTAATCATAGAGAAGAGCATTTATGGGACTTCCAGATTATACAAATTTGAAGAACTATCACTCTGACTAAAACATTCTGCCTGGAAATTTCTTTTTGCATGTCAACACTAGTAGGTCTACTCACTCAACGAAGTTTTGTCTTATTTCACTAATAATTTTCGTTGAAAAAATGCCAGTCTTTGCTTTTCGACCAAGCGTCTCTTACCCCCGTATTCATAAATAATTCTTAACTTGAAGACTTTGCTGGGCTTAATTTAAATGACGCGTGTCGTGAACGCGCCGAACGAAATTTAATGAGCGCCTTGGGCACGTTTATGTAAGGCGTCATGTAAATCAAGTCAAGCATGGGCTTCAAGTTAAGATTCATTTATAAATACGGGGGTTACTCACCCCTAAATCAGTCGCTTTGTGGGTCTATTTCAGCCAAAGCGCCGCACATGAAAAACTGTTACAAGTATTCGAGGAGTTTCCCACAAATAAAAAGAAATGCAAAAAAAATTAATATTGTTTTGTTAACCGTCACAACAGCAATGTAAACATGAAAGTGTTGATACTACCAGTGAAGCTGTCAGTTCACAAGAAAATTGTACGAAAAAAGCAGACGACAGACATGGATTACTGCGGTGCGCCGTACAAAGTAAGTAAAGAACTGGCAAACGAAGCGATCTCGTTTATTGATCACTCGTGAGTGTATATGACGGTTTTTACATGTAATGCAGATGAATTTCATGATTACTGGGCATATAATCCTTTTATTCATATAAACATTTTCAGTTCTTCGACCAGCGCTTGTCTTGTCTTCTTTCTTATGTTTCGTTTGTTTGAGCGCTGCCCAAGAATGGGAACCACTTCTGTTGCATGCGCTAGCAGTGGCCGGAGTTCACGCGTGCCGAGAAATTGAATGTGTGCACGATGCATTGAAGATGACCGGAGTTCATTCCTGCATCACCACTGCACGGATCGACCGAGTTACTGGACGATACACGCCCGCGTTTTGGCCGCGCCGGCATCGCTGAAGCAGAAATTATTACTAGTACTTTGAACTTCCGTCTCTTGACCACCGTTGAAAAATGGCCAAGCTCTTTACGCTGCTGCCTCTATTCTAAAATGTAGGGGACGTACAAGTTAAACTTGTGTGCGTATATCGTATTTGTGCTATACGGCAATATATTTTGTTTATTTCCGCACAGTGTCAATGGAAGTCCGTTGTCGCGAACATAAAAAACACGGATTTGTAGCAAACATCTTGTGGGAGACTGCGGAAATGAATTTAGCTAACATGCATCGCATGTGCCGACGATTTTTCTGGCAGCAGATACGATGTCGTTTCCAATTACCTGCTCAGCGTCACTTACATGGCTAAGGAGACGCTCCCATTTTGCCGCATTGCAGCCATGAAAATAATCGTCAAGCGCACCAAAATTCTTAAAGGCAAATATAAGCGTGTACATCGTCCTGCGAATAAAACGTCCCCACATACACACGCAGGCACACACACCGCGCGCGGTACGAAACGTGCCGGAATATGCGGGGTGCAAGAAGCAATCAAGACGGCGTGAACGAGAAATGGGAGAGAGGTACACCCGTTAGTTGAATTTTACCCTGCATGCGGCGTTCTCACGCCGGCGTGGCCGAGCGAAAGGCTTCGAGGTTGTCGAATTAAACAGGGAAGTGAGAAGGTGTGGTGGTTTTAAACAAGACGGGATCCACTTAAAAAATTATGGGGTTTTACGTGCCAAAACCACTTTCTGATTATGAGGCACGCCGTAGGGGGGGACTCCGGAAATTTCGACCACCTGGGGTTCTTTAACGTGCACTTAAACCTAAGTACACGGGCGTTTTCGCATTTCGCCCCCATCAAAATGCGGCCGCCGTGGCCGGGATTCGATCCCGCGACCTCGTGCTTAGCAGCCCAACACCATAGCCACTAAGCAACCACGGCGGTTAGGGATCCGCTTCAATTACAGGCTGGCACGAGAAGTGGGCTGGTGACTTGGTGGTCCCACTGTTGCTATTTTAGGGGGCCCACAGGCGCTCAGAAGGCCAGAGTAGGTAGTAATGAAGAAGTTCCCCTAGGGGAACTACAGAAGAGCATCGCCGTCGATAGCAGAAAAAAAAAACAGAAATTGGCTGGGGCTTAGCTAAGGTTAAGCATGGATATCTCGAAGCGAAAAGGTTCGGTGATGCTTATGGTTTAGCTTATGGTTATGCTTTATGATTTAGCCTATGGTTATGCTTACGGTTTAGCTTATGGTTATGCTTTATGATTTAGCCTATGGATATGCTTACGGTTTAACTTATGGATATGCTTATGATTTAAGTTATGGATATGCTTACGGTTTAGCTTATGGTTATGCTTTATGATTTAGCCTATGGTGATGCTTACGGTTTCACTTATGGATATGCTTTGGTTAGCTTATGGTTATGCTATATGTGTGCCTTGTGAAGTTATGCAAATTGCTTATCAATGATATATACCATAAGTTATGCAGGACTATTAAACTTCTTTATTCATCATTGTTGGGTACATTGTCTTGCGGTTTTTGTACAGCCATAAACACAGCTCTCTGTATCGGTAGTATCCCTCTCTTCTCCTTCCATGTTGAATGCGCACGCCAATTCTCAGGCAAGAGGTTACATAGTCGGCCTCCGCGATAAACACGCGCTTGCGACGAACGTCAAACGATGACGCATAGCGCGCGGCAGTGGCCACCTGCGCCGACTCCGAACACGCTTACGGAGCCAATTCAGAGATACGCCGGCTCGCGCGAAGCGCGGAGTTGACTAGCGTAGCCTTTCGCTTCAAAAAGGAGGAAATCAAGAAGGAGAGGTCGCCATGCAATAGGCTACATAAACATGCAGGGCGGCAGAAGAAAGAAAAAGTGGGCAGAGATTGAGGAGCATATAAATAGAAAAAAAAAGGGTATATGCGGTTACATAAACGCACCTTAGAGACTCGAAAGAGCCGCAGTAATTGAGAATTATGTTTTAGAAGGGCTAAACAGAACTAAGTCGGAAAGAAAGGGAGGGGGAGTCGGGATGCTCATCCATAAGAAAGCCAAATGGAAAAGGGTAAATTCAAAATGTCAAGAGCATCTTTGGTTATCAGGTACAATGAGTGGGAAAAAAATTTGGCTGGGCGCTACATATTTGTGCACCGGAAATAATTGCACAGAGAAGAATAAAGAGTTAGTGGAGTGCATAAGCGCTGATATTAATGGTTTCGGAAATGGTGCTATAGTTATCCTATAAGGTGACATGAATGCCCACATACAGAATTTAGATGCCTATACCGACAACAACAGGACGTCAATGCTAGACCTTTGTGAACAACATAACCTGGTTATCGGGAATACAGGGCCTAAGCGTGGAGGGCAGCTCACGTGGGAAGTGGGAAAGCGGCAATCAACCATTGATAACTGTCTGATTACAGAACGAATTCATGATAAGTTGAGAGAAATGGTCATTGATGAGGAAGGGTATAGCAGCAGAGGGAGTGACCATAAACGCATCATATTGAAAATACGATATGTAGTTGGGAAAGAGAGCAAGGAGTACAAAATGGCCAGTCCAAATTTTAACGCTGAACAAATAACAAATATAGTCACAAGAGTCGAGGAAGAACTTGGCAAATGGCAAAATAAGGAACGGGAATATAGTGAGCTTCTAAGTGTAATAATGACAGAAATACGGAAAGAGAAAGAACATGGTCGTTGGAAAAGAAAAAATGAAACCGAAAAGCTGTTGGAACAGGGAGATACGAGAAGCGATCGCCAAACGACAGAAAGCATCCCGAGAGCACAGGTAGGCAAAGAAGGCGCAGTTGTCGCAGGATGATGTAACCAGTAAATGGGAAATATACAGGAAGAAAAATCTATGGTTCAAATACTGGTGCAAGCAACATTAAAAGGCGAAAGTGAACGTTGGTTGTCAGAAATACGCGAGAAAAAGTAGACCGCATCTAAAATATATTTCAACCTCATAAAATTATTAGGCAGGAAGTCAAGAACAATACAACAACATATCCTAGACGAAGATGAAAACAGACTGGAAGGAGAAGCGGAAATTACATCCGAAAAATAACAGCCGAATCTTTCCAAGGCAATGACGAGGTTTTATTTGAAGAAAAAGAGAGCATGAAAGAGAGCCAGGTGGAAAAGGAGCTGGTGCTGACAAATTTAAACTGCAAGAAAGCCGAAGAGAAAATTCCTAAGCGCACAGCCACAGCGCTAGACGAGGTTCCCGTTAGGCTGATTAATGAACTAGGTCCAAAAAGTAAGGAAGCTCTGGTGAAAGCAGTGGAAAAAACTTTAAAAGATAGACGAATACCAAACAGTTGGCGACAAAGTAGAATAAATTTAGGTTATAAAGGTAAGGGGGAGAAAGATAGAATTCACTCGCATAGACCGTTAACCATTACATCGGTAATATACAGGCTAGCAATGCAGGCAATCAAATTAAAGCTTCAAGCATGGGCAGAGAATAATGGCATTTTGGGAGAGCTTCAGAATGGCTTCAGAATAGGTAGGCGTTTGGATGATAACTTGTTTGTTCTTAGTCAGTGTATTGAAATATCAAAAGTAGAAAGCAGGCCGTTAAATGTGGCCTTTTTAGACATTACAGGAGCCTATGACAACGTAGACCGCAACATTTTATGGGATATTCTGGAAGGGGAAGGCTTAGGTGACGATTGTCTACAGCTTTTAAGAGAGATTTACCTAGAAAATACCGTTTGCGTTTAATGGGAAGGGATGAGGAGCGAGGAGAAAGTTCATATCAACAAGGGACTGAGGCAGGGGTGCCCTTTATCCCCACGGCTGTTTATGATGTACATGGTGAGGATGGAGGTGGCGCTAGAAGGAAGTAATATCGGCTTAATTCTCTCGTACAAACAGGCGGGTACAGTAGTACAGCAGCAGCTTCCAGGTTTATTTTATGCGGACGACATTGTGTTGCTAGCTAACAAGCAAAGTGATTTGCAACGTCTGGCTAATATCTGTGGACAAAAGGCAACAATTTAGGTTTGAAATTTAGTGTTAGAAAATCAGGTGTTATGGTATTCAATGGAAACAGTGGACAGTGGCGATACAGGGCCAGGAAATACCTCTGGTAACAGAATATAAATACTTTGGTACATGGATAAACGAAGGCAATAGATATATCAAAACACATGAAAAAACAATAACAGTGAAGGGGAAGAGAAATGCAGGCATAATGAAGCACAGAGCGCTATGGGGATACGCTAGGTACGAGGTGCTCCGAGGTATGTGGAAATGGGTAATGGTTCCAGGACTTACTTTTGGAAATGCGTTTGTTTGTTTAAAATCAGGGGTACAATCAGGACTCTATGGGAACCAAAGGTCAGTGGGTCGACTCGCATTGGCCGCTCACGGGAAGACTACAAATGAAGCTGTACAGGGTGATATGGGCTGGACCAGTTTTGAAGTGAGGAAAGCTCGCAGTAAAATTTATGAAGAAAGACTGGGGAATATGGAAGAAAGTGAATGGGCTGGGAGAGTGTTGAGGTATTTGTACAAGAAAAACCATGATTCACAGTGGAGGAAACGAACTAGGAAGCTTAGCAGCAAGTAAGCGGCCTGTAGGGTGGGCAACACAGCAACAAAGCACGTCAAGCGGAAAGTCAGAGAGGCTGAAATCTCATTGGTGGCGGCAATGGAAAATAAACCTGCCATGAGTAACTTCTTAAGAGGAAAAAACGAAATCAGGAAAGAAACAATTTGTGATAACTCAAAGGGAAGCTCACTACTTTTCGTAGCGAGATTGGGATACCTTAGAACACGCACCTATAAAGCGAGATATAAGAAGGAAGAAGAAGCATGTGCTTGCTGCGGTAAAGCTAGGGAAACTATGGAGCATGTTTTATTAGAATGTGGAGACGTCTACCCAGCGGTTGATTTAGGCACCACTGGCCTCCTTGAAACTCTTGGGTTCAGCGAGAGGAGTGGAAAAGTGAACATGGCCCGCAATAGGGATCAGTAAGAGGGGAATGGGGATTGGTGCAAGAAAAGTACGGAAACGACTAAAAACGGAGACGTACAAAAGACCGTTCGCAATAGGGGATCAGAAAATTTGGTTGTGGGAGTTCATAGTGTTTCTATTTCTTGCTTAAATTGTTTAACCTAGGTAGGACATTCGGCAGTATAATAGCAAGACGTTGGTGGCGCAACCCACCACGCCGCTCCAAAGAAGACGCTCATAACATCCATCCATTCATCTAGAGTTACTGTATATGCTACCAAGGTAGAATATACCTTTGGTAGCATATACAGTAACTCTACACCCATACATCCGAGAGTGCCGTTCGGTGGTGCCGGTCTTGTCAACGCTCGCCACAGGTGACGACGGCCTTGCGAAGTGCGCTCGGGAAAGGAAGCAGCCGCGCGTCATAGTTTTCTGCGTCGTTGATCGAGGTTCCCTGTTGTGTTCACGTTATCAGAGCAAAATAAACAACACCCTTCGCATGTGCGTGGTGGCCAAACTTTCAAGGAATGTCGATGACGAATTGTTGAACGGTGGAGTGCTCTAATACCGGCAGGAACGTGCCGGCAATATAGTTCTAATCAGCGGCTTCCTGCGCACCTTTACGAGCGTCGTGCGTAAGGAAAGGGCCGAAGCTGTGCTGTACGCCCTATTGCAGCGACCTAACGAGAACGTTGCTATCTTTACGGAAGAAATCAGCAGTCTGTTCCGCCATGCCCACCCGGATATATCCGAGGAGAAGAATGTCCGCCTGCTGATGCGTGGTGTAAAGCAGGAACTTTTCGACGGAATGGTACGAAGCCCACCGAAGACTGTCGACGTGTTTCTTCGCGAGGCCACTAGCATCGAGAAGACACTGGAAATGCGGAACCGGCAATTCAACTGCCCCACGAACTCGACAAGCTACGCCGGAGTTCAGTCACTGGCCACCGACGACCTGCGCGAGACTATCCCAGCGGTCGTGCGGGAGGAGCTACAGAAGTTTTCCCGTCATCACAGCCTCAAGTGGCTTCGATTGCCGACGCCGTACGTGAGGAGCTCCAACAACAACTCGGAGTAGCCCCTGAATCGCCGCAGCCTCAGCCGCAAGCGATGGCATACGCCGCTGTAGCCCGTCGTCACGTTCCCCCTCCTCGCCCACGGCAGGGCCCAGTGACGACACAGTTCCGTCGTCCACCACCACCTCCGCCGCCAGCACACCAAGCCGTCACCTCACGCGGCGTTCCAAGGAAGACTGACGTTTGGCGCGCCCCCGACCACCGTTCGCTTTGCTATCACTGCGGAGAAGCCGGGCACATCTACCACCGATGCCTATACCGGGAGATGGACTCCGAGGTTTCGCCGTACACGCGCCGCGACCACAGATTGGCGAACGACCTCGCGATATCGCCGACTACCTCGCCGCCACTCAGTGGAGCCCTCGACGACCGTCCAGTTCGCCGTCATTAGGCCGCTACCTGTCGCCGCAGCGCCGACCATACACCGGCCCCGCCCGGGGCTGCTCTGCGAGCCCATATCCGGAAAACTAAAAGCAGCAACCGATGGAGGTGCGGTGCTGTTCGTCGAACTGACGAAGATCCTCCGCCGCCGTCGAAGACGCCGAAGAAACTACCTCGACGACATAAGGACACGCCGCCGTCCCGATGAAGTCTGGAAGCAAGGAATACGACGGCGAAAGACGACCTGACGACGTCACGTACCAGCCACAGGTCAACGCGACGCATACGTGATCCGACGCCAAGACCGAATTGTAATGCAAGACAAAGAACCACCGACCTCGACGTGCTTCTTGACGGCCACGTAGTCACCGCCTTAGTCGATACAGGGGCCGATTACTCCGTCATGAGTAGACACATCGCCGCCCAGTTGAAGAAAGTTAGGACTGCATGGGAAGGCCCCCAAATTCGGACCGCTGGAGGACACCTCATTGCGCCGTCTGGAATCTGCACGGCAAGAATTACTGTTCATGACCAGACTTACCCTGCCACCTTCGTTATCCTCCAACAGTGTTCACGAGACGTCATTCTCGGCATGGACTTCCTGAATCAACACGGCGCAATCACTGACCTCAAGTCAAAATCGATAACGCTGTTGGAAGATCAAGAGATACCGCCGGAGAGCTCTCGTAGTCACCACGCCTTGAGTGTGCTCGAAGATCGAGTGAGCATCCCGCCACGCTCCAGCATTATTATTTCCGTCGGCACGGAAACACCCGCTGACGTAGACGGCGTCATCGAGGGCGACCAACATCTACTGCTCGACCGCGAAATTTGCGTTGCTAGAAGGATCGCTTTCCTCCACGGAGGGAAAGCGGAAGTTATGCTAACCAACTTCAGCCAAGAGTTCAAGCACATCAACAAGGGCACGACAATCGCGTACATCGCGGAAATTGTGGAAACCAGCAATGCCTTTGTCCTCTCGGATTCTGCCGCATTTCCCCCGATGAGCATAGTCCCCGAACCAGACTTCGACGTGAATCCAAGTCTTCCTATGAGTAAGCAGCAACAGATCAGAAGTCTTCTCCGACGATACAAAGACTGCTTTTCGACGTCATTGAGGATTCGACAAACATCAGTTGCAAAGCATCGCATAATAACCGAAGAGGGCTCTCGACCACTCCGCCAGAGCCCTTACCAATTTTCGCCGCGAGAACGTGAAGATATAAGAGAACAAGTCGACGAAATGCTTCACGACCATATCATCCAGCCGTCGAAAAGCCCGTGGGCATCTCCTGTAGTCCTGGTGAAGGAAAAGGACGGAACTCTACGCTTCTGCGTCGATTATCGTCGACTGAACAAGATCACGAAGAAGGACGTATACCCCCTTCCACGGATAGACAATGCATTGGATCGGCTCTGCAACGCTAAATACTTCTCGTCGATGGACTTCAAGTCGGGCTACTGGCAAATAGAAGTCGACGAGAGAGATCGCGAAAAGACCGCCTTCATCACGCCAGACGGCCTCTACGAGTTCAAGGTCATGTCATTCGGACTGTGCTCGGCGCCTGCAACGTTTCAGCGCGTCATGGACACGGTGTTAGCAGGATTCAAGTGGCAGACCTGTCTTTTTTACTTAGATGACGTCGTTGTCTTCGCCGGAAATTTCGACGATCACGTTAGGCGGCTTTCGACAGTATTAGAAGCCATCAAATCTGCAGGGCTCTCTCTGAAGCCGGAAATGTGCCGCTTCGCTTAAGATGAGCTTCTGTTCTTAGGCCACGTCATCAGCAAATCTGGAGTACGCCCCGACCCGCAGAACACAGCTGCCATCGCAAAGTTCCCGCAGCCAATCGACAAGAAGGCAGTGCGCAGATTCCTTGGCATGTGTGCCTACTATAGGCGCTTTGTCAAGGACTTCTCACGCATCGCGGAGCCGCTAACACATCTAACCAAATGTGATGTGGAGTTCAAGTGGGAAACGCCACAGGCCGACGGATTTCAAGAACTCAAACGACGCATGCAGTCGCCTCCGGTACTTGCACACTTCGACGAGGACGCCGATGCCGAAATCCACACGGACGCTAGTACCCTAGGCCTCGGTGCCGTCCTAGTCCAGAGGAAAGATGGACATGAACGGGTGATATCTTACGCTAGCCGGTCGCTGTCAAAAGCGGAAGGCAATTATTCTACGACTGGAAAGGAACGCCTCGCCATAATTTGGGCTACAGCAAAATTCCGCCCTTACCTCTATGGCAGGTCATTCAAAGTCGTCAGCGACCATCACGCGTTGTGTTGGCTAGCGAATATAAAGGATCCTTCAGGACGACTGGCGCGGTGGAGCCTCAGACTGCAAGAATATGACGTCACCGTAATATACAAGTCCGGAAGAAAACACTCTGACGCCGACGGCTTATCACGCGCCCCCATCGATCCCCCGCCGCAAGACGACGAGGACGACGACGCCTTCCTTGGAATAATAAGCGCGGAAGACTTCACTAAACAGCAACGAGCAGACCCGAAGTTAAAAAACCTCGTCGAGTATTTGGAAGGGAACACCGACGTTGTCCCTGGGGCATTTAAGCGTGGGTTGTCTTCGTTCACGCTACAAAACAACCTGCTCGTGAAAACGAACTTCTCACCAGCCCGCGCCAGCTGCCTTCTTGTTGTACCGTCAGCGCTGCGTCCAGAAGTACTGCACGCCCTAGACGACGATACAACAGATGGGCACCTCTGATTCTCCCGGATGTTGTCGAGGATACAATAAATGTATTACTGGCCGCGTCTGACAGCCGACGTCGCCCGTTACGTCAACACATGCGAGACTGTCAGCGACGCAAGACACCACCGACAAGGCCAGCAGGATTACTACAGCTGATCGAACCTCCTCGCCGACCATTCCAGCAGATTGGGATGGATTTGTTGGGGCCGTTTCCGACGTCAACATCCGGGAATAAGTGGATCGTCGTCGCGACGGACTATCTCACCCGCTTCGCTGAAACTAAAGCTCTACCAAAAGGCAGCGCAGCCGAAGTGGCGAAATTTTTCGTCGAGAACACGCTGCTGTGACATGGTGCCCCAGAAGTCCTCATCACCGCCAGAGGAACGGCTTTTACAGCAGAGCTTACCCAAACCATTCTGCAATACAGCGAGATAAGCCACAAGAGGACAACTGCCTACCACCCGCAGACGAAATGGCCTCACGGAGCGCCTGAACAAGACCCTCGCCGACATGCTAGCAATGCACGTCGACGTCGAGCACAAGACGTGGGATGCGATCCTGCCGTACGTAACATTCGCTTACAACACGGCGGTGCAAGAAACAACACAGATTATGCCATTTAAGCTGGTTTACGGCAGGAACCCGACGACGACGCTCGACGCCATGCTGCCGCACGTCACTGGCGAAGAGAATGTTGACGTCGCTAGCTATTTCCAGCGCGCCGAAGAAGCCCGACAGCTCGCCCGCCTATACGGATCAAGAACCAGCAGCGTACCCTACTACAGCCGACCCTACAATCTCCGACGACGCTTCGTCGAGTACCAACCCGGTGACCGCGTTTGGGTTTGGACCCCGATACGCCGACCAGGACTCAGTGAGAAACTATTGCGACGCTATTTCGGACCCTACAAGGTCATCGGACGTATTGGCGTACTAAGATTATGAGGTCGTGCCAGACGGCATTTCGCATTCACAGCGGCGCCGCGCACGATCTGAAGTGGTCCACGTGGTGCGTCTTAAGCCCCTTTTACGCACACTGACGAACTTCCTTAGTTTGTTGTCTCTTTGCTACGGGTGTTTTGTTTCTTACTTTCGTTTGTTTGCAGCATCGGGTCGATGCTTATTAAGAGGGAGGTATTGACACGTGTGCTTGTTTGTCTATGTCGGGCGACACGTTTCATCGCCTAAAAAATGTTATCGCACAGCGCAGAACGCGCCTGCATGTATGGGAAGTTTCTGGAATGTTATCGATGCTTCCATCCGCTGTCTGTTACCGAACCTTGTGTAACTTGATCGCATGTGTGCGCGACGCGAATGATGTAGAACTTTGTGGAAGGCGCGCGGTTCCCAGCGATTAGTCTGGAACATTTGACAATTGATGTATAAAAGCCGACGCGCTTGACCCATTGATCAGATTTTCGACGATCGCCGACCGTGTTCGCCGCTATCTTTGTGCTATAAGTGTCGCCTGTTTTTGTGGGCACAGGTTAGCCTAATAAAAGTTAGTTTTGTCTTTCACAGCATTGCTACTGTGTTCTTCAACGTCACCCCCACGTGACAATATTTAGACAGGTGAACGACAATGTTTTGTTCGGTTCGTTTGCAGTGCAGCATGCAGTTTAAATCCATTTCCCTAAAGTTCTGAATGCCATTTGCCGCTTCTTTGCCGCGTTGCGCTAGTTGGGCAGCGCGACTGCGTGACTGCATCGTGTCTTTTTTAACCGCTACTGCAGCTTGCAAGAACTGCAATTGTCGGTTTTATGCGGCCCGATAAATCCTTGCCTCAGCTGATCGCACTTCATGTTTTTGCATATATTTTATACCTGGCTTTTTGCATGTTGAAATGTTGCTAGTTGCTTCATGCAGAACTGTTGTTGGTTTTTTTTAAGTGTTAGGTTTTTCACGCTGCCTCGTTTGTAAAGGGTCTAAATCACACCGCGTTTTATCGGAATGACACTAGGCGAGTGCTTCTTTAACAGCTTTATTCTTTTTGTCCAAGGACATCTTACATATTGTGGTTTCTTGGGAAATGCGTTAAGAGGTAGATCAGTGCGAAAATTGCTAATAGCTGCCACATATGATATTTATGTTCCATTTTCGCCGAAAAGTTCGCGTCACGTTTGGAAAGTTATTACAGTTTGATGCTGTCTGAGCAGACTTACCATGACGAGTAATTTATTAGTTTCTAGTCCCTTTTTCCATGTCAATTTCGTACTCGAATGAATTCTTTCTTATTATGCTTACGCTGCAGACGACTAAACCCTGCCTTTCCGCCAGCGCCCATCTACATTGGCTGGCGCTGCTCTGCCTTTAAATTATCATGTAGCATCTCTCTCTAGTAACATTTGAGAGTGGAGAAATCTACTGAAAAGCTGGTCCGGCTTTAGATTTGCGCGTTTCCAAGTAGGTACCTCGGAAAATTTGAAATTGCGGAAGATGCAGTTAGAATGGCCGTTCTTCGGTGTATGCAGCATAATTGCATCGGCGGTACAGCGCTAACTCGCGCTCTTATTAACCCGGGAGTTTGGTGACTTCGTTGACTAGTGTATGTATTTCCATCAATAAATTCGCAATTACTCTTCTTGAGGCGACTGTGACTGTACTTATTTGGCGATGTCACATGTCATCGGTAGAAAGATCACTGCGACATGTGCAGACATCCCACCGTGCGGATTTCCTTGAAATATCAGTTTGCACTAACGACTTGTGTCTATTATAGAAGTACAGAAGCTGTTTTTTGGCAAGGGTAGAATTAAGAAAAAAACACGATTGAGACATCGCAATACTCAACAAAACCTAACGGCTAGTTAACATGAGCTCCACTTCCTGTACACGGGGTTCATTGCGTTTGTCTGCGGGACGCACCTGGCACATATGTGGACCGGGTTATCCCAAATACCATTAACATCGTATTCATGCCAGCTCCCATAGAGGCCAGCGCCTTCCCTGCAACTGTCGACGCAGAAGAAGCAGTCTAGCACCCGAGCAATGGAGAAATCGCAGCCGCGCCCACTTCAGCTATCCTTGCAACAAAGGGTTGTTCTCTGCTACTGCTCCCGAGCGTGCTGTTGGAAGCGCCCTCTAGGTGGTTATCAGTGGTGCCTCTATAGGCGGTGCACTAAGCGTATACGAAAATTTCGCAGTATACAGACCCAATGATGATAAATACAGTACTGTAAAAACAGGTTGAATTATCTTATTTTAGGGCGATAAGCTATGCCCATTCTTGGAGCCCTGTAAGCTATCCCTATGATGTGCGTAGTTTTAATATTGCTATCGAAATTACATCCGTAATGCTTTCCGAGCTTCTTGTTTTCATGGTAGTAAGGAAATGTGACTCAGAATGCGTCTTATTTTGGCTCCTCTGAGCCACGAAATGAGTGTAACTTGGGTTTTCAGGGCTCCTGTATCCGTATATTTTCATCGATGTAAGTCGAGGTAGCAAGCAAGCAAGAGCACGCAAAGCCAGCTGTTCAAGGCTGCTCAAGGGAACTACTACTGGTACTGCTCTCCAATTAAACCTGCGGTCTCTCTAATTAAACCTGCGTGTATAGTGTAAGAGAGAGAAGGAGAGGAAAGTAAGGGGGTTTAACCAGAGGTCAGTTTCCGGTTTGCTACCCTGCACTGAGGTGGGGGATATAGGGGTTGGGAAGAGGGCAAAGAGAGAGAGAAAAAAAAAGAAGAAGAGAACCGGAACAGGCAACAGAAGCGTTCTAACAGGCGTTCACGCAGGCCGGTTGATCCATGAAGCGCAGATGCGCTTGTACGAACTTCCGATGCGATGTTAGGTCGCGTCGATGTTGCAAAATTCTTTCTTCCGACAGAGGCTGATGGCCCAAGTGGTTGAAGCATGACGGAAAGCGATCGCCTCTGCCCACTGTGCTGCGGGCGCTGGAAATGAACATGACGAATTGTAGCCCCGTCATCGCCATTGCCACAACATAAAGTGCAATGGGAAAGTGTATAGCGTAGTGGATAGTGCAAATAGACAACCAGCAGTAAAGAAACGGAAAGTCAGAGAGACAGAGACAGCAAATCAGATGCAAAAGTTGGAGATAAGAAAGACCGCGGAGATTTACAAAAAGGACAAAATAGAAATGAGCAGGGAACGTCTGTATGATAACGCACGGGGGAGTGTTTTGCTTCTTGAGGACCGAGCTGGCAAACATGCGCCACAGGATGAGGCACGTGTGTGCAGCAAAAAAAAAAAAAGCCCACAAACGACTCGACACACCGTAATGGAATGCCAAGATATTTACCCAGCGAAACCGCTAGGAAATGTCCACCTTCCAGAAGTTTTGGGTTCCAACGATGAAAGGATTAACTGGTCAGCAGTGGAGTAAGAGTCTATCACAGTATTCGTGAAAGAAAAGCCGGGAAGAGATTGATAGTACCATAGCCATTGCAGATATAGGTAAATGCACAGTATAGTGAGCGCAGTTTTAAAAAGAAAAGTTAAGATCTAGATTATATAGGCGAAAGGCTATACAACGATAGATGTAGTAAAACTTTAATAAATCTAGCAGACTAAGTCTAGGTCTAGTAGACTAAATCTAAGTCTACTTGTCCCCGCCCCACTTATAAAAAGACACCAATAAACATCATCATCTTCACGTGACTAATCCACCAGCATAAGCGTATCTATGTGAGCCCAGCGCTCACACTGGGCTCACAAAATTGATGTTTCTTTATTCTTTACAAGGCCTATTTGAATGAGTTTAAGTGCTGCCGGTTCAGCGTCACTAAATGTGACTAAATGCATTCCATTGGTGAGCGTGAGCAAACATAAAGTAAGCTAATTAATCAAATTCAGATTACATAAATGTTTTCTTCAGATTTAAGACTCAGCAGGTGTATAATAAGTGGGAACAGAAGAATAAATGAGTGGTTTGTGGTCGGTGAGAATAAAGAACTGACGCCCTTCGAGATTGTGACTGAAGTGGCGGGTTGCGAGGTAGATTCATAGCAATTCACGGCCGAAAGTGCTGTAGCGGGTTTCTTGCGGTGTCAGCTGCCTAGAAAACAAAGATATAGGCTGCCATGTCTTGTAAACCAGCTGTTTAAACACGGCGCCAACAGCTATGTCACAGGCGTCTACGATAACGGACATTGGAGCGTCTGGTTGCGGGTACGCCAGTAGAGTAGTGGTAGCGAGGGCGTTCTTGGCAGGGATTAAAGCAGATTCAGCCGCATTAGTCCACGATATAGGCGCGCTAGCTCATGGTGTGCCAGAGAGTAGAATGTGCAGGGGCTGTAAAATTGAAGCAGAACGAGGAATGAAACGGCGATAATAATTGATGAGGCCCAGAAATGCTCGTAATTGCTTTGTGGAAGACGAACGTGGGAAAGCTTTAATGACTTGGACATGGGAAGGAACGGGTTGGATGCCATGCTCGTCTACTCGATGGCCCAGGAAATTGAGGGAAGCAACGCCAATGCGTTATGCACTGGAAGTTGTTACGTGCCCTCTGAGGAGCATTCAGCCGCTATGCTGGGATGGCAAATGTTGTGACGGGATTTTAACACCGCACGACGGAAGGCAGCCGGAATAGAGGGGATAGGTGCAGCCGTTGACATGGAACGCCAGAGCGAGCGAGGCTCAAAAGGGTGAGGAAGGAGTAGTGAACAGTTGGAACGGGGATGTTCGCGCAGCCCTTGCAGCTTAGTGTGTTTCATCTGCGCGCCAGTTTGACGTTCCTAGTCCACAGTTGATGTAGAAGTGGCGAGAAGGTTAAGTGGGAGAGTGCACCAGCTGTCTCGTTTTCGGTGCCTTTGATGTGCCGAATATCTGTAGTGAACTCCGATAAGTAGGTCAGTTGACAAAGTTCACGTGTGACGTACTCGGAAGAGTTTGTACTAGAGAGATATACCAGAGGCTTATGATCCGTTGGCACATGAAGTGGCTGACCCTCCAAGAAGTGCCGGAAGTGCTGGATGGTGAAGTAGATGGCGAGCAGAATCGCGGCCAATAAACACTGTAGCGAGGCTCGACCGGTTGGAGGTTCCAAAAGAAGAAGCCCAGTGAACGCCACTCAGAATAGACTTGCTGCTGGAGAACCGTGCCGATGGCCACAGTGGAAGC
Organism: Dermacentor andersoni; assembly: GCF_023375885.2. NCBI lineage: Eukaryota > Metazoa > Arthropoda > Arachnida > Ixodida > Ixodidae > Dermacentor > Dermacentor andersoni. The sequence goes on along the minus strand of NC_092816.1, from coordinate 207,583,962 downwards.
ACCCACGATGATGCGGGTAGGCACGTTAGTTTTTGGGTGGGTGACAAGTGCCTAATCGGTGACGTCTTTCTTCGCAGCTTTGAAAGCAGCTTGAGCTTCGGGAGGCCAGGAAATTACGGATGAAGAGCCCTTAGTCGTGCGAAGAAGGTCAGTCAGTGGATGCAGATGCTCAGCGCAGTGCGGAATAAAGCGTCGGGGGAACTTCATTAGGCCCAGCAACTCACGCAGCTGGCGTAGGGTAGTGGGTCCTGGGAAGTCGTGCACGGCCTGGACGTGGGAGGGCAACGGACGCATTCCCGGCGCCGAGATGTGGTGAGCCAGGAACCCGAGCTCGGAAGACCCACAGACGCAATTCTGGGGGCTGACAACCAGGCCAAAGGGTTGAAGGCGTTGAAGGAATTCCCGGAGGAGACACTCATGATGTTGTGGATTGGGACTCGTGACGAGAATGTCGTCGATGTATGCAAATACAGTGGCGAGGCCGCACGTTACCTTGGCAATGAATCATTGGAACATTTGAGCGGCGTTACGTAGCCGAAAGGGCACTTACATATACTTAAATAGGCCGAAGGGCGTAGTAATGGCCGCGTTCGGGATATCGGCAGGCTCAAAGGCGATTTGATGGTAGGCCTTGGGAACGTACACTTTACTGTTTTGTATCCTTCCAAGTGGCCGGTGCAATATTGAATGCGTAAAAGGGGATGGCTATCGTGGGCCGTGTGAACGCTGAGCGGCCGGTAGTCGCCACACGGACGCCCGTCCCTCTCTTCTTTCGTCGGCACCATATAGACTGGGGAGGCCCAGTTGCTGGACCAAAGGCGAATAATACCCAGGTGGAGCATTTCCTCGAATTATTGTTTAGCATTGGCCAAGCGGTCACCAAAGAGGCAGCGCGGAGTGCCTGCGACGGGTGGACCACGGGTGACCATGTGGTGGGTTAGTCTGTGCTTGGGTGGCTAATTTAAATTACACGGCCTCATCACCTCAAGCAAGTCTTTGCGGACTCGAGCGTGTGGGCATGGTTAAACAAGAGCGCGGATGCCAGTGGGAGCGGTAGCCGATAGAGACCCAGGGATGGAGGATCGCGTCTTGCTGTCAGTCAGGCGACAACGGTGCATGCTGACGTCGAGGTCGAAATGGGTCATGGACCCACAGCCGAGGATAGGCTGATTTACGTCGGCTACGACGAAGACCCACCGGAACGTGCGCCACAGGCCAAGGTCGAGGGTGAGGGACCGTAGACCACACGTGGCGATTGAGGTAGAGTTCGCCGCGCGGAGCGTAGGGCCAGGCGACTTAGAAGCGCGGTCGCGCTTAAACGGCCCCTCACCAGGTCTGGACATTTTGAGCTGACAAGCGCAGAGCAGACATTGCGCAATAAAAATCATGTCTGCAAAATATTACATTGATACGCGCCGCAGAAAGATCTGAAATTGCAATCCCAACGCCGTTTCCCTCTTCACTAGCGGCCGTCGCGCTCCAAGTCGGACGGTGACGTAACGTGCCCCTGCACCTATGTAATCGCGCCCGCAGTGTGACGTCGCTCGTGCTGACACGCGACTTCGAGAATTATTGAAGATAACATCTGTTATCTGTGTGGTTTATTGCTTGAATTGACGAATTGAAGTTTAGAGAAATAATACAACAAACAAACGGAATGTCTGCGTGTTTTTTGTATTACTTCGCACTGAAGCAAGAGAGATGTACTTCCGCTTCGTCTGCTTCTTCCCACGGTCGTGCGGTCACTTGCGCAGGTACCGAAACTATGACATTTTCTACCATGTTCCAGCACGTGATCCCGCTCTGCGATCCGCTTGTTCTGCCTCAGTATTCGTGTAGCACTGAATTATACCGCTAGTAATGTTTCCTTGTGCACAGCGCGGAAAATCATGCGCTGCTCGAAAGAGACAACAGCTCGTGCGCGACGCCGGCGGCGGAAGTGCGTAGCGCAGAATAAAAAAGCGAGAAGAAAAAAAATTAAGGCGGGGCCTGTGACGTATGCGTCACGCCATCCTCGAGGTCCGGTATGGCAGAACGCTGGGAAGGAATTTCGCTTGCGTAGTCTAGACGGAGTAAGTGGAGAGAGCGTCTTGCTTGGCAGTAGAGCCCGTCTGCTGAAATCATGGGTTCGCGGCACTGATATATTTCTACCTCGGCTATTATTGAGCCGATTTGAAAACCTTTTGCGGCAGAACGCCCCTTAGTGGACACGTAACAACTTCTAACGTATAACCAAAATGTGCTATTGGGCCTGGTGAGGGGCCCTCTAATGGTCGGCAGTATGCTGACCTTGGCATCCATGCCTACAAGGAAGCGCAGGCCGAAAATGCGGTCCATGAGTATGAAAAGGCGACCGGGTTGTAAGGCGAGGTCACATGCCGCCGCCAGTAATCTTGCTGTGCATTTCCCGACTACTGGCATGGAGGCTCGCACTGTTTGGCGCGGTTCTGGAAAGTGGTATGACACCTCCAAATAGGCAAGCTCCGAGGGCTGCACAAGCAGGGACTGGTCGGGTAAGAGGGGCGGCGGCTAGGACGTGAGGAGAAGCCCCACTTGTCGTGAGAGGATGTGCGAAAGGCGTCGATGAAGACGGCGAGCTGGTCTTTCATGGAATTTAAGCGGACCATGATAGAGGGCTCAGATGTTGAAGAGGGCCTTGACGGAAGGAGGAGTCGCGTCTTGGAAGGCAGGTGGACTCCAGCAAGCACAGTAGGACGAGCTCCTTCAACAGCGCACCGTTCGCGTCAACGCTGCTTGGGCCAGGAGCCGTCGCGGGCTGTTGAGTATCTGGGAAGGGCGGGGATCTCCAAGCTCCTCGGAGGTGAGCAGATGCTGGAGACGCGCGCTCTCCGACGCCATGGTGTGGTCCAAAATACTTTTCTTCATTTACTGCTACGGGGCATCCCCCAAATGTGCAGCGGTGACGACCGCCACTTCGTGAGCAACATCAGGATACAGGTTGGCAAGTAAGTGGCGATACCGAGAAGCCTCCGAGGTGATGTGGTACAGATCAAAGGAGGCTTCTACCTGGTTGAACCAAACCTAAGGGTCCCTGCGCCAGAATGTGGGCAGGCAAAGCTGTAGAGCTGCGACGTCCTGTGGGTGCAAGGTAGCGTGAGGCGTAAGGTCGCCTAAGGGTGCTAGGTTGCTGGGATCGGTCATCGTGTAGTTCGGAGTCACCAATGTCGCGAACCAAGGGGGTGTAGCGGAGCGCCAGACAAGATGACCAGCGTAGCAGGTTGTTAGAACGGGCTTAGAGCGTGCCGTGCTTGCGCATCGAGCATGCACCGCCAAACTTTATTTTCACCATATCTTGCAGTGCCGACCGAGAGCACCGACCTTTGGCACCTGCGCGTAGCAGCGTCGGTGCGCGTAACACCGTCAATAGGTTCCAGCACTGCAATATGGCATTACCTCCAAATTCATATTGTCCACCATCACATTACTTCCAAATTTAGCTTGGGCCATGTCCATACCACCCCCAAATTCAGGTTTGGCAACGTCAATATAACCTCCGAATTCAGGCTGGCTCAATCCCATATCACTCCCAAATTTAGGTCGGCCCACGCCCATATCACCCCTAAATTCATTTTGGGCCACCCTCATATCACCCCCAAAGCTACTGGAGCATATCATATACTAGAATATAACAGAAGACCTTGACTTCAGTAGCCTTCTCTCTGACATACAACGTGGATTTCGTTGTGCTTTCTGCAGAACACAAGCGGCGGAATTTTCACATGACATTACTAGGAATCTTGAAATTAGCATTCAAATTGATGCGCTATTTGTAGATTTTTACACAGCTTTCGACACGGTTATACACAACAAGATACTAAGTAAACTAAGCATAATTTTAAATAATCCTAGACTGACCGACGGGACAGTTGGCTTTCTAAGCTCTGACTCTCAATTCGTTTCATTTGATTCCACTTTGTCTTCAACTGCAAATGTAACATCAGGTGTTCCGCAGGGCTCTGTTCTGAGACCCTTGCTATATTTAATATTTATAAAAGATCTGATCAGCAATATTAAGTCCAAATTCCGTCTTTATGCCGAGGACTGCGTCTATACCAGCTAATTTCTCCTAGTGGTCACCCCTTGCGTCAGGGTTCCTACAACAGGTTTTGCATCTATTGCACGGACGGGCTGAGGTGCATTCAAACTTCAAAAAACTGCAATAGTGCCATTAACGAACCGTCATTTTTCTTCACAGCAGGTGTACGCTTTCAACAACACAATAGTTACCCGGGCACAGGTCTACAAATGCCTTCGAATTATGTTCACACACAATATGCAGTGGTCACAGCATATCGAACACATTACGTCTATAGCACTAAACAATTAGGTTACTTAAGACGAACATAATCTAAACCTGCAAAACGCAATAAATTGCAAATATATGAAATGCTCTTTTGCTTTGTATTACAGTAGGCTTCTTGCGTGAGGAACCCATATAAACTGTGCGACACAACAAAAATGAATCGGTACAAAGAAAGGCTCTTTGTTTTATTTGTCATCGCTACGTTCGTGATTTCTCGCCCTCGTCCGCAATGAATTCTTTGAATTTATCTCTTCTGTGCAAAAGACGACATATCGATTCAATGAAGGCTATTACGTTTAATTATTCACTCGTCTTGTCGACTATCCGCTGATGATTACATTGTGTATGCCAGTGTTTTTCATTCTAGACGTCACAGCCTCAACCTAAAGCATTTCTTTGCGCGCACTAACACGTTCAAATACAGTTGTTTCCCGAGGGTTGTCGGCTGCTGGAACGAGTTACCCGGTTCTGTTCGTGCATTGGCACTGTCAGATTTTGTAGAAGCACTAGTGTGATAAGGTTGCTGCCCGTTTTTTTTTCTTTTCATGTATTTTGTTCAGCTACCCTTTTGTGTGTTTCTTGCATTTGTCTCACTCCACTCCTGCAAAAGCCCTCAACAGGGCGGCTGTATTTGAAAATAAATAAACAAAAATAATAAAACTATCACCCCCAAATTGGCTTGGCCCACCCCCATATCACCCCCAAATTGAGGTTGGCCCACCACCATATCTGCGAGGACGCACAAGCCAGAAGTGCTGTTTCGCAGAATTGTAAGTGAAGGGGAATCTTGGCAGCACCCAACTAGCCAATTTCTGCTTAAGAGGAAGCTTTACCTCGGGTGCTCCTACGTAAATACACGTAAAAGGAGAATTCGTTTTTCTTTGCAACCACTGTACGAAATTTGACGTTGTTTCATTTAAAAGGAAAAATTAAAGTCTAGTGACTGTTCGCTTCGAATCTTTTATTTAGGCTGTCAAGTTCTCCACTTCACTTTCACTTTTATCTCCTTAAAGACCCCTCAATGGGGGTATTACATAAGGGGTGGGGTTTACAGATGTGCATTTTAATTGGTGGCCACATGAGTTCAATGAAGAATATTAGTATTAAGCTTATCAGCAAACGTCGTTGAACAGGTGATTTCGGTTATGTGACAGGGCAGGCCGTTCCAGTCGCTTGATGATCGGCAAAAGAAGGATGCAGAGAAGGTTGTAGTTCGGTTGCGTGGACGGGTTACTTGCAAGGAATGCCCTGTACGCAGGGAATGGCGAGGGGGTGGGGCCAACACATATGGTGCATGATGGAGCGAACTGTAATAGAACTTGTGAAAGAGGATTAACGAATCAATGCGACGCCGGGATGATAGCGTGTTTAAGGCGGACTGTGCTTTAAGTAGTGATACGCTAGTGTTATAAGAATACGAAGAATGAATGAACCTTGCCGCACGATTCTGAATTCTTTCGAGTGCATTGATAAGGTAAGTTTGATGTGGTGACCAGATGGGGGATGCGTATTCAATTTTTGGACGTACGAGCGCCTTGAATGGTAGTAGTTTGACGTGCTGCGGTGCATGACGCAGATGGCGTTTTAGGAATCCCAGTGTTTGGTTAGCGGATGCAGTAATGCGCGTTACATGAGCAGACCAGTCTAAGTCGTATGAAAGGGTGACGCCGAGGTATTTAAATGTGTCCACTTTTTCTAAGGTAGTAGTAGTAATATTATACGGTGAGTATAAGGGCTGATGGCGGCGAGTGAAGCACATTACTTTACATTTATTGGCGTTAAGGGTCATTAACCAGTCGTTGCACCAGCCTTGCACTTTGTTAAGGTCATTTTGTAAAATAACGTGGTCAGAGTCATTAGTAATTGTGCGGTAGATGACACAATCGTCAGCGAAAATACGGATTTGAGAAGAAACATTAAGGGGAAGATCGTTAATATAAATAAGAAAAAGTAGGGGGCCTAGAACGCTACCTTGTGGGACGCCAGAAGTTACAGGGAGGGGGGCGGAGGTGCGATTGTTGACATGCACTGACTGTGATCGGTTAGTGAAAAATTCAATAATCCAATTTAAGACGTCAGGGTGCAGGTTCAGTTGGGAGAGATTGAGTATTAGGCGTTGGTGAGGTAACTTATCAAATGCTTTAGGATAATCCAGAAAAATGGCTTCGATTTGGGTGTTAGCATCCAGATTAACGTGTAAGTCATGGACGAACATAGCAAGTTGCGTTTCGCACGAGACACCTTTACGAAAACCATGTTGGGATGGGTGAAAGTAGTTGTTAGTGTCAAGGAAGTGCATAATTTGGGTGAAAATGACGTGCTCCATTATCTTGCAAGGTACGCTGGTTAGGGAAATTGGTCTGTAGTTAAGAGGCGAGTTTTTATTACCTGATTTGTAGATTGGAACGACCTGCCCTTCCTTCCAGGTGACGGGGATGCTACAGGAGGATAAAGACTGTGAGAAGATTAATCGAAAATACGATGCGCAGAGGAGTTTAGTATTTTTAACAGTTTAGAGTTGATGCCATCCGCCCCCGATGACGATGAGAGTTTTAGCTTTTCAATTATTGCCGTTATGCCATGTTCAGTGAATTCGATGAGTGACATAACCGATTGCACAGCTGACGGTGGTATAGGTAACAGAGCATCAGATTCAGTGGTGAATACTGATGAAAACGCGCGGTTAAATGCATCGGCACACTGTTCTTCGGGGATTACTATTTCGTTATGGTCGGCGATAGTGATAGCATTCGGTGGCTTGGGGTTTAGTAATTGCCAGAATTTCTGGGGTTTAGTGCTTAGTACACGAGGCAACGTGTCATGGAAAAATGAGTGTTTTTCGCGTCTTATAGCCGAGAGATAAACTTTCTCTGCCTCGTAACATTTGTCCCAGGCCACAGCACAATTGGTTTGCTTTGCCGACCGAAAGAATCGTTTCTTCCTGTTTTCTAAAGTTGATAATTTTTTTGTGAACCAAGGTTTATTGCTGTTAGTCGGTACTGAAACAACTGGAATGTGGCTATTAGCAAGGTCGGTGATTTTTTGTTGGAAGACCGACCAATTTACTTGAAGTGTGCGGTTGTGGAATTCATCACTGAAAGTGGGGTAGAAGGACATTAGTTCGTTGTTAATGGCTTCGTAGTTGCCTTTATATATAGGCGTATTATTTTATTCCACGATTCTCGTTTTGGAAAGGTAAAGTTAAAGACAGTGTGGATTACTTTATGGTCGCTAATTGCCGGGAGATAGGATATCGAAGATAGGCTAGACGGAGTGTTAGTTAATACGAGATCCAAAATGTTGGCCGAGTCATTCACTACGCGTGTTGGTTCCAAGACTAGCTGGGTCAAGTTGAAATTAAAGCAGACTTCGAGGAAATCATTTTCGGTTGTACTATGTGACGAAGGTGGATAGTTATCTTAATCGATATTAGGGAAATTAGTCTCCAAGGAGCAAAATCTGAGCGTTAGTGTATTTTTTCATTGTTAAAAATGGGGAAAAATCGCAAATTTTCCGACAACGAAACTATCAAGTTTACAACTCTGTAACTCAACAAAGAAAGCTGAAAGCACAATTCTGTGAACTGCGCCTAATAGTACATCTAAAGCGGACAAAATTCACATGTTACACATAAATCTTTAAAAAAATAGTAATATGTAAATACAGCTTTTGAAGAACCCTTGTACCCAACATAAGAAATTCACTTAATATATAAATTGAAATATCGAATTTGTCCGCTTTGAATGCTCTAATGGATTCCGTTTACAGAACTGCGATATCTGTTCTTGATGCAGAGCTATTAATTCGTAAACATCGCGTTTCTGGTTTTTTAAGCTTTCGAATTTTTTAAAGCTGTTGTTAACAAATTCAGGACTAAATAAAAATTTCGCTTCCAGCAGTCACTGGAATTTAACTTTCTCCCTCAAATGTAACAAATTTCATGAAAATTGGTCCAGGGGTTATCTCAGAAAAACGTTTTTGCGTTTTACATGTATTTGAATAGGCCGCGTTGGAGTCGGGGCCGAGCTGAAGCTGCCTCTTACGCACTCAAAGGGGTTGACAGTCATTGATCTCTTCGCCACGTAGAATTGGGATGAAGTTGTGCGGTATTTGCAGGAACGGAATTCTATTATTTCATCTCTGCTAATATAGAGCATTTATTCTATTCATTTCCACGTGGGCCTAGAACGCTACCTTTTGCTTCTGTTCGTAACTGCGTGAAAGTCAGTGGGGTTATTACTTTTCGGAATTCCGTGGGCCTGTCTGTCGACAATTCTTTTATCTTGCTTCAATTTCTTTTCTTATTTCTATCTTTGTTTCACTTGAGAACGGATTTTTCTGCTCAAGCTAGATGTTTGCATTAGACTTTGTGTTGCGCCTGTTTTGTGCAATATCTTCTTAGCGGACGTTCATCGTTGTTTAAATAGTGTTTTTGACGAGAGTATTGTTCTCGATGTTTTTAGGTACGTACATGACTTTTCAATCCTTTTAAAAAAGCCTCATGTGGCCCTTGACAAGTCTACTATTTTTATCCTTGACGCATTTGGGCAATCTGGGAAGGGCTTGTCCTCCACCTACGAGTTACGGTCTGACGACTCACTGCAATTTTTGTTATATAAACCTAGAGCGCTAAAAACACAAAGGACGTAGAAAAAGAAACACACACCGCACGCGTGTCGTGTGTGTTTCTTTTTCTATGTCCTTTGTCTTTTAACGCTCTAAGTTTTTATTATAACGCAATACCAACTTGCCCAGCTATCTATCCTTCTGAAAAGTATTTCTATTACGCAAGGCTCTTTTCAATGTTTCTATCCCCCTCTTCAAGACACCGCTAGAGCGCGTGTGGCGTGTTTATTTTTATACGTCCTTTGTGTTTTAACGCTCTGTTTTTATTATAATGCAATACCAACTAACCCGCCTATCTATCCTTTTGAAAAGTATTTCTATTACACAAGGCTCTTTTCCATGCTTAATCCCTCTCTTCAAGACCCCGTTAGAGGGCGTGTGGTGTGTGTTTCGTTTTCTACGACCTCTGTGTTTTTAGCGCTCTAAGTTTTTATTATAATGAAATACCAATTAGCCTATACCTATCCCATCCTTTTGCAATCTTTAGATTGATCCCTCTTTCAGGTAATCATGTATGTTGGGCGTATAGCCCCAGAGCACGAACGGCGCTGTTGCCATATGATTCTGCGCAGTCTAAGTTAGTGCCGAGGGGCATCGCTAAACTTTGCCTGGGATCGGCTCTCAGAAAATTATGCCCACATGCAATGCAGAGTAATTTTAATGATCAGGTACGGCGATTGGCTAATGACGGATACCCTTGCGCGGTCGTAACGGAAATAGCAGATGTTTTTCTGCGTGAAACAAAAGCAGCCCGCTCCAGAGTGAACGCAGGGAGCTAAGTAGGAGTCCCTCCAGAAGTGTTACCATAATTCATCGCCTATCCCACAACCTAAAAAAGGTAGCCAGCAGGCACAACGTGCCGAACGTTCCTTCTGCCCCGCTTAAGCTGGTTCGCCTTCGCACCAGAATCTCTTCTGAAAAGAAGCGAGAACACGGAGGTTGCGGCAAAAAGCACGCTCGGTAGTTTGCGAAATCCGTAGTGAGTGTTGTCTACGAGATTCCGTTACCTTGTGGAAAGTCGTATGTTGGGCATTGTCACTATGCATTGTCAGGCTTGCATGTGTGTTCCAGATTTCCGAAAAATAAAGATATGCGCGGGAGCTGATAGAATCTTTCTGTATGCCCCTTAGAGGGAAGGCTTGCATAAGTGACACAAGTATTTCTTTAATGGATAGCGAGAAGTGTTTGTGAGGCTCGCCCTAGCCTGTGGTGGTGACAATGTCATTACATGTTTCGCGCATGTACGACTAAAGACACATATGGACTAGCGACGAAGTTGAAAGTTATTGCTTGTCTGTGTCTCCTGCTACGTCTTTGTCTTGAACTCCGTGCAGTATATTTATTTCCTCACAATGGCACGAGCGTCGTCGTCGTCAACAGCTGGCCCCGTCGCCGCTCAACGTTCCATCGTAGAATTTCACTTCTGTCGCAGTAATGGGGAGGCCGCGTTTGCGAAAGCATGAGCCATTGCTTAAAGGGATAGAGCCATTCATTGTCTTACATGACGGACAGCTTTAATAACGGAGGTGATCCGAAAATGTGTGTGCGTACCTATATCGCCACGATGACCACAGATTAGGACACTAAATATGTTCGTACCTTTGTTCAATATTCTTGGTCATCTCTGCGTCGTGCGCTAAACAGCTTCGCTGGTCATCCATCTTCACAGAAATGAATGGCTCATGATTTTTTTTTCTCCTAATGTCAATTATATTATCGGCTTTCCGCGTTCGCTCTCTGATCCACACCGCTCCCGTCCTTTCTCTTAACGTTACGCTTAATATTTCTCGTTCAATTGCTCTTTGAGTCGTCCTTAACTTGTGCTCGAGCTTCTTTTTCAAGCTCCAAGTTTTTGGCCGATATGTAAGCACAGGTAGAATGCAGTGGTTGTAGGCCTTTCTTTTCAATGATAGTGGTAAGCTCCCAGTCAGGATCTAACAATGCCTGCCGTATTATCTCCAGCCAATTTTTCTTCTGTAAATTTTGTTCTCATGATCAGGGACTCATGTCAGCAATTGACCTAGATAAACGTACCCCTTCACAGACTCTAGGGGCTGGTTTGGTGATCCTAGCATTCCCTTACCAGGCTATTGAACATTATGTTCGTCTTCTGTATAACCATGTTTAACCGCACTATTATACGTTGTCTGTTAAGTTCCTCAATCATTTGTTGTAATCCGTTACCAGTGCTGCTGAACAGGACAATGTCGTGCGCAAACATAATGTTGCTGAGATACTTCCCATTGATCCTTACTCCTAAGCCTGCCCAGTTTGATAACGTGAACACTTCTTCCAAACATGCAGTGAATAGCATTGGAGAGATTGTGTCTCCTTATCTGATCCCTCGCTTGATAGGTAACTTTCTACTTTTGTGTGCGGAGAACCAAGGTAGGTGTGGAATCTCTGTAGATAGTTCCCAAGATATTATCGTGTGCCTTCTGCGTTCCTTGATTACGTAATCACTCTATGACTGCTGGTATCTCTACTGAATTAAATGCCTTTTCGTAACCTGTGAAAGCAATATAGACGGGTTGATTGTACTCGGCAGATTTCTCGATTACCTGATTGATGAAATGGATGTGATCTCTTGTGGAATATCCCTTCCTGAAGCAAGCCTGTTCTCTTGGTTGATTGAAATGAAGTGCTGCCTTTATTCTATTAGATGTTGGTGAGCATTTCATACAACACCGAAAGCAAGCTAATGGGCCAATAATTTTTCAATTCTTTAAACTCTCCCTTTTTGTGGATCAGTATAATGTTGGCATTTTTCAAGTACTCTGGAACCCTTGAAGTCGTGAAGCATTGGGTATAAAGGGCCACAAGCGTTTCAAGCATGATATCTCCTCCATATTTGATTACATCGACTGTTATTCCATCTTCTCCGGCCTCTTTTCCCGGGTCATGTTTTGCACGGTCCTTCTAACTTCATCGTTAGTTATAGAATGAGTCTCTGCATCCTGTTCTTTACTACTTTGAGTGAAGGAAGCGTGGCTATTGTAGTTAGTGTACAAGTCAGTATAGACATATTCTGCTGCTTCTACTATATTTTCTAAATTGCTGATGATACCGACACGTGTACTTGTTTAGCTTTATTGTCTGACCGCGTTTCACCGTCTAACAAATGCTATCGCTCTGCACAGGCTGCGCCTGCATGTATCGGAAGTTTGTCGAATGTTATCGATTGTTCGATCCGCTGTCTGTTGTTACCGAACCTTGTGTGATATGATTTCATGTATGCGTGACGCGAATTCTGTAGTACTTTCTGAAAGACACGTGGCCACCAGCGATGACTCTGGAACCTTCGATGACTCATCTATAAAAGCCGCCGTGCTTGACCCGCTGAGAAGATTTTCGACGATCGCCGACTGCGTTCGGTGTTGTCATGCTTTGAGTGTAGCCTGTGCACGTCAGCTGCTCCACTGCCGACGTGCCTTAGTTGAGTGTCACTTGGAAAAGAATATTCGATGTTTTAGCCCATGTTAGTCACTTAAGTGGGGTTTAATGGCGCAAAAGCGGCTAAGGCTATGCTGCGCCAAACACGAGGTGTTTTAAAATCCAGTTTATGAAGGAAAAGGCTGTGTTAATAATCTATATTTTATGTAAAAAGCCAGTGTCATCTAGAAATTTACGGACGTCACATAATGAGACTAGCGGACAATCACCTAAAGTTAGAGCAGGGTGTAAAGGTATGTGTAGTTGATATAATTTGTGCAAAAGTGCTCGTCTGTGTGTTTCAATATGCGTACATGTCAGTAATATGTGCATAACTGTTAGTGGCTCTTGACATTTCTCGCATGTTGGTGTGTTTTCTTTCGCAAGTAAATAATTGTGTGTGAGGTGTGTGTGCCCAATGCGTAGTCGATATAAAACTACTTCGAGGAACCACTCCTGATGAGAACAAGACTTCCACTCGCCAACTATGGGCTTAGTGAGATGTAGCTTGTTGTCGGCGCAGCGGTCCCATTCGCGTTGCGATTTTGCCGTTAAGGCTTTTCTAATCGCACGTATGCTATCTTTGTATGAAAGTGTTGTGTTTGTTATCTCTTTGTACGCTGCCATCGATGCACACCTATCAGCTGCTTCGTTACCCGGTATCGCAACATGGCTTGGGACCCAGCAGAAACGAATTGACCTCCCGTATTTGTTAAGCGCCACCATTTTTAAATGTCTCTTATAAGGGGTTCACACTCCGATTTCAGCTGTAGAGCCTTCAGTGTGTTTAAAGAGTCAGTGTATATGAGTGCATTTTTGTGTTTATCAGCGATAATCTTTTTAACAACAACCCATATAGCGTAAACTTCGGCCGTGAAAACAGAGGCGTGTTGTGGCAATCGAATACTTGTTTCCCAATTTTCCGTTACGGCCACCACACCCACGCTATCTTTTGTTTTAGGGCCATCAGTGTAATATTGCATGTTATTTTGATATTTGTCCTGAAGTGCACGGAATTCTTGTATAATGTGTTCGTGTGGGATGTCTCTTTTCTTGAGATGTGTTGATGTCCAATCACATAAATGTGTGAAATCGTACCACGGGGCCAACCGTTGCGGTTTTTTGGCAACCTAGAGGACTTCGTGGTGAATGTCATAATCCCGACAGTATTGCTCATACCGCAGGACGAGTGGCCTAATCATGTTTGGTTTATTTGTAATGTGCAAGCGTTATTTATTAAAAATAATTATTAAATTATGGGGTTTGACGTGCCAAAACCACTTTCTGATTATGAGGCACGCCGTAGTGGAGGACTCCGGAAATTTCGACCATCTTAGTTTCTTTAACGTGCACCTAAATCTAAGTACACGGGTGTTTTCGCATTTCGCCCCCATCGAAATGCGGCCGCCGAGGCCGGGATTCGATCCCGCGACCTCGTGCTCAGCAGCGATGTGCAAGCGTGAGTTGCATTGTGTGAGGATGTTGTAGCATATGTGTTGCGGTGATGACTGAATTCTGAGTACGTAAGAAAAAGTGAGTAATGCTCTGCGCTGCTGTAAGGAGGGTTTATTACACTCGACGTATAAACTTTGAATAGGTGAAGTTCTGTAGGCACCACTTGTCAGTCGCAGTCCAAAGTTATGTACTGGATCAAGTCGTTGGATGTAGGGCTGTCTGGCTTAGCCGTAAACCACGGAGCCGTAGTCTAAAAGGCTACGCACAAGAGACCGGTAAACACGTAAAAGGCGCGTTCGGTCGGAACCCCAGTGCTTATGAGACAGAACTTTAAGGACATTTAGAGCTTTATTTGCTTTAATCTTTAGTGCTTTTATGTGAGTTAGGAAGTTAAGTTTGGTGTCAAAGGTTACTCCTAAAAACTTATGGTCTTTCAGGAGAGCACGTTGTTGGGCGAGTCGGTCGTACATACTTAAGGAAGGGAACTGCGCTAAAAAAGACACGGACGAGTAATGACATGGATTTGTCATTACTCGTCCGTGTCTTTTTTAGCGCAGTTCCCTTCCTTACTTATGGTCTTGTTTCACCAGCAGTATGGTGTCGTTCAATTTTAGGACTGGATTGCTGTGTAACCCTCGTTTCTGAGAGAACGAAACAGTAACTGTTTTCTGTGTGGAGAAACGGAAACTATTTTTGTTAGCCCATTGTGTAAGATTATTTATTGTCATTTGAAGCTCCCTTTCACAGGTTGGCAAATTAGAGGCGCGGCAAGCCACTTGGAGATCGTCTACGTAAACAGAGTGCATAAGAGACGACGGTATAATCTTATTAACTGAGTTCATTTTTACTATAAACAGTGTCGTGCTGAGAACACAGCCTTGTGGAACGCCATTTTCCTGCGTAAATGTATGAGAATGTACTGTATCCAGACGTACCTGAAATGTTCTATTAGACACAAAATCAGCTAGGCAATTCAGAATTTTACCACGGATGCCGAGGTCAGCCAGGTCTCTTAAAGTTCCATATCTTCATGTGGTATCATAGGCTTTTTCTAAATCGAAGAAAACTGCAAGACAATGTGGTTTGTGTAAAAATGCAACAGAATTTTATGTTCTCGACGGACAAGATGGTCAGTAGTTGAACAACCCTTTTTATATCCGCACTGGTGAGGGTCTATGAGGTTTCTTGATTCTAAAATAAATGAGAGTCTTATATTGGTAATGCTTGCATATGGTTTTGCCAAACAGCTTGTGAGGGCAATGGGTCTGTAGCTGCTTGCGGATGTTGGGGGTTTACTGGCTTTTAGAAATGGAACTTCTATTGCTTTTTTCCACTCTTCGGGCATTATACTAGATTCCCAGATTAAGCAGAAAATTTTAAGGAGAGCATCTACAGATGCCTGAGATAGATGAGCCAGCATGGCGCAGTGAATACGGTCGTGACCTGGCGCTGTGTTTTTCCCTGCAGAAAGGACTCTGTTTATTTTTTGTTATGTGTGTGTGGGGGGGGGGGGGGGGATTGTACGGTTCATTTGACGCACCAGTATTGGGCAGCTTCTGTTTTTCAGCAGACTGTTTGTACTGTAAAAATTCCTTTGTATATTTCCCTGAACTGGATACATCCCGGAAATGTTCGCCAAGTATATCTGCCTGTTCTTGTATTGTTGTTTGTGTGCCTGGACATGTAAGTAGTGGTATTGTGTATGATGAGAACTCTCCTCTAAATTTCCTCACCTGGTCCCACATTCGTTTTGATGTTACTGTACTATTGATTGAAGATATGTATTTGTTCCATGGTGATTTTTCAGCCTGTCTTCGAATGAATCGTGCTTTGGCTCTGGCTTGGTTGAAGTTTAAGAGATTGCTATAGTTGGGATACCTCCGTAGGATTCCCCAGGCCTTATATTGTTTTTTTTTTTTTTGGCTTCAGTACATTCGTTTATCCACCAAGGATTTTGGTTTTTACGCACAATATCAGATGACTGGGGTATTGTCTTTACTGCCGCTGATATTATAACTTCAGTAATTTTTTTTTATTAAGTTCATCAATACTAAGCGCTGGCGAAAAGACATTTTCCACTTTTGCGTTCTCCATAAAAACCTGCCAGTCAGCGAGCTGTAATTTCCATCAGCGTGGTCTAGTTACTAATGTTTGTGGTGATGGTAGGAGTTTGATGAGTGCGGGTAAGTGATCGCTACCATATGACGTGTGGAGAGCTACCCATTTAAAATCAGTAAAAAGAGATGGTGAACAAAAAGCTAAATCTAAACAACTAAATGTGCGGGAAGTCAGTGAGAAATAAGTTGGCGCACCTGAGTGTAAAAGGCAGATATTATTTGACAGAATAAAATCTTCAACGAGTTGCCCTCTTTGGTCAGTTTTGACACTGCCCCAAATAGTACAACGAGCATTAAAATCTCCTACTAAGACAAATGGCTCCGGTAACTGATCTGTTAGATTTTCTAAGTCTTTAATAGTAAAATGTGTGTGGGGTGGATTATATAGTGAGCAAATGGTGATGGTTTTGTAGGATAGAATGGTGACAGCTACGGCCTCTAAAGATGTATTTAATTGTACATTTCGGATAGGAGTGCTGCCCTGCACGACTATAGCCACTCCACCTGACAAATGGCTGGAACATTCGCAGTCCCTTCAGACAACGGTGAAACCGTTGAGAATTTGACTATTTTTTGGACCGAGATTTGTTTCCTGGAGACATACTGCAACTGGTGAAATGCTGTTGATGATGTCTTTGATGTCACCTAGATTGTGCATGAGACCTCTACAATTCCAATGGATGATAAAAGCCATTTTAGGATAGGATAGGAATAACTTTAATAAAGTGCCGGCAAACGACGATTTAACGAGTCGTGACGCTGGCCAAGCGTCGACCCGGGGTTATACTCTACTCTGCACTAGCCCCGTTGGGCCCGTTTGTAGTGGGTCACGAGGCTTGTGCTTTTCGAGCGCACCCCGGGCCTGCTGGACGGCCCATAGTTGTGAGTCCTTGTCTGTAGACTGCAGTGCACTTTGAAGTTCTGGCGGGTAAGTCCTGGAGTTAGCTGCCGTCGGGAACCTGGCACAGTCCCACATGATGTGCCATTGGTCCGCCGGACCCGCTGCACATTTTGAAATTGAAAGGTAAGAAATGGCACTACGGAAAGAATAATATGCGAGATGTTAGGTGACATGGATTTAAAAAGGCTAATACAAATGATCGATAACCTTTAGGTTATCGCTTTCTTATTTTGAGTGGTTATTGGGATTTTGTCCCTCTTACCGCGCTCGAGAGAGCGCTTGTCCTTCGGTGTCAATGACACCGGGGTTTTTGTGTCGATCTCCATCGCTCTCTCTGAGGCGCTGGAAGACCGAGAGTTTGGCGCCGAGACACGTGCCTCGGGCCTTGGAGCTCGCTTGATCTTAGGGCCTTGCGGGACTGGTGTCTGCAGGGCCTCTGAAGAGGATGGACCAGCGCCGGCTGCTTCCACCGCGGGACCACTATGCGTGGTCTCGGAGGACTCCTGAGACCTGTGTGACGCTGCCCCCATCTGCGTCACATCGGCGAAAGTTCTTCGAGGAAGGTACGATAGCCGATTTCTGGCTTCATTGAACGAGATTTTTTCTTTGACAGTTAGAGCAATTACTTCTATTTTTTTCCCGCAAGGGCAGGACCGCGAATAAGCTGGATGATCTCCCTTGCAGTTAACACAATGTGGGGAAGAGGTGCATTTCTAAGATTGGTGTTCATTGGAGCTGCATTTAGCACAAGTTGTTTGTCCTCGACATGCATGTGAAGCATGTCCAAACCTTTGGCAATTGAAACATCGTCTGGGGTTTGGGATATATGGTCTCACATTGACTTTGACATAACCTGCATCGAGCGAGGTAGGCATTACGCTTGTTCCGAAGGTGAGTATAACATGTTTGGTGGGGATTTCTTGATCGTTTCTGCGGATTACTATTCTTTGTACTTTGGTAACATGTTGTTCCTGGAAACCTTCCAGCAGTTCCTCGTCGCTTAAACCAATAAAGTCTTCTTCAGATATTACTCCCCTGCTTGTATTAAGTGTTCTGTGGGCTGAAACAGTCACTGTCGCCTCGCCAATAGCGGTAAGTTCAGACAGCCCATGATATGGTATGACTAATTGAACTCGTAATTTCATGAAATTCGTAAGAGAGGTTGCATAGATGTAGAGTAAGTCGTTTAATATTTAGAAATTTGTACTCTTTGTGCCTCCCACTTTTTAAGTTGCATCATTTTGTGGCTTGGTAACGAGATTTCTACACTTTCTCTCAGTTAAAGGGATCCTGAAACGATTTTGAAGATTTTCTACAAACGTACTGATTCGTTAGAGTAGGTCCTTCTGATCATTAATTGACGTATCTACGTGTTCCGCGTAAAGCGTCTAATTAATTATAAGGGTTTCAAAATGTACGTCGCTGCCGATCGCAGCACACTGCTCGGCGGAGCTTTCAGCCACGCCTACTCATATGGCGTAAATCACCCAATTGACGTCATGTGGGCGAGCTATCCGACTGGCTGCCCAGGGCGCGGCATCAATAATTTTTCCACCATTATGATGAACAAATGATGTTCGTAATAGTTCGAATGTTAGTTAATTTATTTCTATAATAAGAAAGTAACAGAAAGAGAATGCACAAGAACAATTTTGCACTACACTTAAGCACTTCAGGCACACAGCAAGCGTCTTCTGGTAGTGTTACAACGTGCTCTATTTGACCAGAGCTCCGCGGTCAGAGTCGGTCTCAGTCTTTTCGCGAGCACTATGATTCGACTCGCGTTGCGTTGTGTACTGCAAACGTATCGACTGGCAATATGTCATGTCGCGACATCGTGTCCCTCTGCAAGGCAGCAGACGAGCGGACTGGCTGCAGCGCATCGGACTGCCGCTATCCGATCGGCGCCAGGATTTGCGCGTTTGTGGCCGTCACTTTAGACCGGAAGATTACTAACGCAGTAGCGTTTCGCGAGTCCGATATTAGAGACTTTTAGCTCAGCGGGTTTACGTTTCGCTCCGCTCGCGATCTATACTGTTGCGCCAGCGGAGCGGCTCGCGAAAAAAGAATTTTAGCCCGGCGGATCACTCACCCGCTCGAGCGGGGTAAAGAGCGGGGCGCTCTGCTGCCCCACCTAGTGTTCCGAATAGGAGTTACTGAGAAATGAATTTGAATTACGCTTGCTTTTATTATGCAAGAAATGTTGAATAAAGATATATTACATGTTCTCAGTACATTATTTGTTAATAATGTACTGAGCACTAATGTACGAGTCAGCGCCGCAGTCGCCGTCGTCGATGCAGAACTGCGGCGTTCCTGTTCGCGGCTGCCATCTTGCAGTTCCCATACACGCCCGCGCGCGCTTACGCACGCTCGCGCGCTGCGTATACCCTCCGCTGGGGAGTGCTTTCCAGCGGGCGTAAACGCTGCTCCGTAAAACCGCTGGCCGCCTCAGCGTGGTGCGCATGCGCAGTCGCGTCTCCGCTCGCCCGCTCCGCTCCGCTGGCCGTAAACCCGCTGGGCTAAAACTCTCTATTAGGGTAAACCCAAGCAAGCGCAAGGGGACAGGGCCTGGCCGTTTGAACGTGTCGTTTCACGGGATGAGCAGAAGTGCAAATGTGAATGGTCTGCATGGTGCAGCCACCTGGTGGCACCGAGCTCAACCACACACAGTAGCATTAACGAAATGTATTCTTCTTTGCTGCAGGTGTAAATTTTTCGCACAGTGTAATCTTTGACACGTTGTTTTTGTAAAAGTTTAAAATGTTTTACACTTGATTGGAGCAATATTAGCTCTTTGTTTGGCTGGTTAAAGTCTGCGCCAATGGGTGGCTGGACCGTGGAGACCGGTCAGGCAGCTCATGTACGTCTACGCTAAAGTTCCTTCATCAGCGTGTGTTTATTCCTCCACCGTTCCGTCGAAACGCCCGGCTCGCCTGTGGTTACCGGAATACCAGACACGTTCGGCGCATGACAGAATGCTCGCAACGCACGCTGCTTCAATAGCTCTCGCTTGGAGTCGACAGCCAAGCAGCTGGCGGAGAGTTTGGAGCGGCTTCGCGCGCTCGCTCTTAGAGAACCGCAAGTCGACGACACAACGTGCCATCAAGACGCAGAGCCAGTGAAGGCGGAGCTGAGCCCCGATCACTCGCCGAACGAGTTGAGGAGGAAATGCATGACTATGGAGGAGGGTAACTTGTAGTCGTCCGTAGCTCTCTTAATATGAGACGTTTCACACAAATTGTGGCGCGAATGATTAACTTTAGCTGTACCCTGCGCGTCTACAAAATTTGTCCGAATTGTTTCAGGGACCCTTTAATATTTTTTTCTGCGTGAAACAGACATGTCGGAAAGCAGTGTCACTTACGTTGTCTGGAAGGGTATTTGTGCCAAATATAGAAAGTTTAGTGAAACTAAAAAATAGTCGGTTCCTGGACTGCTATTCTGCTGTAGCGTCATCCCGCTTCTCCGCTGAGCTGGAGCAATGGTCATCGGTTATCATTTCATGAGCAGGTTTAGTTAGTAGTACCTGTAGTAGTCTGTTCAGACCAGCCTTAAACAACTGGTTTGCGTGCTCTCGCTTGCTAGCTACCTCAACCTACACCGATGAAAAAGTACGTATACAGGAGACCTCAAAACCCAAGTTACATTCATTTCGTAGCTCGGAAGAGGCAAAATAAGATGCACTCTGAGTCACTGTACTACCGCATGAACAGCGAGCTCAGAAAGAATTATGAATGCGATTTCAATTTTAATATTAAAACTACACGCATCAAAAGGGTGGTCATACAGGACTCCAAAAATAGGTCTCATCTTTCCATCTTAAAAAGAAAACAAAAAAATTACATGCTTTCTGCAGTACTACATTTGTCCTTCCTGCATATATGATTCCTGCATATATCATTCATATATAGTTTTAATAAAAATCACAGAATATTGCTTTCTTAAACACCTTTAATATCGCCAATTTTCGATACTTTGGCAATTTTGGCGTTATAGGAATTTTATTACAGAATACATTTGTAGTGAAGCTGCACATTCTTTTTGCATTAAATTGCGAGAAACCCTTCGAAGATTCATCAGATAATTTTACAGCTTCATCGCTTTAGCTAAACTGGCGTCACATAGCCAGACGGCATCAGACGGCATCAAGAATTACTAAGCTGACATAATCTTTAATTTCCTTGGAACAATATGTTTAATATTCTGAAATAACAAATAAAAAGCTTTTGGCCACCTACAATATTTTCACATCATATTTGTGAAACATCATATACATCATCATCATATACATCATAGGAATACATCATATTTGTGAAATCTGCAAGTCGATAAAATGTTCTTCTCCACATGGACTCAATTACACCTTTCTTTACAGGAAATCTGCGCTGCGCCTCGAAAGCAAAGGTTGATTTCTTTTTACAGAAACAGTTGGCCACCTCAGAGGAAGTTTTCACTGGAAACAAAGATTGATTGGCGGCCCCTTAAGTTTGTCCTTGTCTGAATGAATTCTAGGATTTCACGTACCAATGAATAAGGTCGTAGCGGAGAACTCCCGATTAATTTAGTCCACCATCGTTAACGTCCCCCCAATGCACGGGGCACGGGAGTCTTTGCACTACGCCCGCAGCGAAATGCGGCCGCAGTGGCCGGGATTTGATCCTATCCTTATCTGAACACACCCTGCAGCCTACCATGTATTTTGCCGCGATCGATCCTCGCGGAAAAATTGCATTATACGGTGCATTAAGCTTGACTAATAAGGTTTTTTCGTAATATTACCTTAAAAGCCCCATTGTGGCAGTACATGAGGGGTGGGTGTCCAAATGTTCAATGCACACGTGAGTTAGGAATCACAGAGCCTAAGCGAAGTTTGAAATACAACACACATGAACGATGTGAGTAAATAATTTCATCAAGGAAATACATAGAATAGCCTAAATATTGAATGCTGAAACATATGTAGTAGATTTTTTTATTCTGGAAGATGATCTTCCAGAATAAAAAAAATGTTTTGCATGAATGTTGGTGCACAGGTTAGGATGGGAATATGGATGGAGAGGTTGTTCCAATCTATCGCTGTGAGAAAAAAAAAAGAGCCTTGAAAAGTCGCAGTACTCCGCACACGACCAATTTGGTCCGTGTGCGGAGTGCGATGCGACATGCGGGCCTCGGGAATAATATACGGTGGTTGATTTGGCAAATTATGTTAAGACTTATGAAAAAAAAGTGAGAGATTAGATACACCCGCGATTAGCGTGGTTTGACTGGCACAAACCTAACGTAAGTTTTTTTCGAAATGCGCAACCTTGGCACCTCTTTGTAACCATGTTCCGTTATAACCCACAGTAGATAGTCAAAGAGCCAACAGATTCTCTCGATTGAATCATCTCCGTTCTGAATCTGGTTTTTAGAAGTCGTTCATGTCGATAACTCCAATTTACCCGTTGAACACGACCTCTTCTATGAAGATACGTTATTCAGTGCACTCAAGATGTTGTCTGATATGCTGCTTTTTAAAACACGAAGTCGAGCTGATTGGCGTTGATGGCGAACATGTGAAACGTCGTGCGAGGTATTGTGAAGCAAGTTTTCACGAAAACAGTGAAAAAGTAAAGGAGACTCTACATACGATACGTTAAAAAGAATAAGCGATCACTGGCAAGCCCAGAAAGAGCTACGAGTGACCTGTAGAGGCCGAAAACGTGGACTCGACGTTACAAATTTCTTCGTACGCTCAAGCCACGGTTTCTCCAACAAGCGTACCTCATGTGAAAAGCGGCGTCGCGCCTTTCTCCCAATCGCACTTAAATCATCGACGGTCGCCCGCGATACACACCGAGCCAATTCCTGCTTGAACATTTTGCAAGGTTCTTGTCCACAGCCGCAGTCGAGATCACTTGGTGTGCACGTCACTGTACTCTACGTTAAATTTCGGCCTGTACTCACACTCACAATTTCGCCAGACGCTGTTCCTGATACTTTGTGAACACTTAACCTGTTCTCTATACATCTGCGCCAACCACCGCTGACCTCCCGCCTTCGCTGTAAACGGAGCCCTTCTGCGTCGAACGGACACTTCTTGCTCTGTTTGGCTGCGGTGGTCTACTGGTAGCCGTGCACGCAACCGGAGGAGGAAAAGGCTCGTCTGCGCGCGGCACTGTTCGTGACGTGGCGGAGAACTGGCGTACACGGCGCTGCGAACCACACGACGACACATTATCGGCGCTGTGTAGCTCGTGTCGGGGGAACATAGCCAAATACGTGCGATGTGGGAGAAACGAAGTCGCAAGGTAAACAACGCGTCACGTTATTAACGGGATTAAAATGCACAAGAGCTTATACAGAGATAAAAACATAGATAAAACATTTTTTTTAGCATCTGACGCCTACGTATCTTCCCACACAGTCCCCGAATCACAGATTGTTCGCCCTGAAACACACATCCTTCGCAGCTGTTCCTTAAATGACTCTTAAAAACTGGAAGAAACATTCATTTTGTGATTCTTGCAAAACTGCGCAAAGCGAGCCGCCTACTCAAACAGACTCGAACGTTTGGGAGTTAGGTACATTTATTTAACTTGGCGCCACTGCATTGTCGTACCCTTTATGGAGTGCCGCTTATATAGCAGCAAAAAAAGAAAAAGAAAGAGGCTCAGGGCAGAGCACCAAACGCGTCACGGTCATCAGCATCATAAACAAGGCAGGACAGCTGAAAGGAGGGACATTTTTTCGCCCACACAATAGCCTCGGAAGCGGCATTTTTCGACGCACAGGCGCCAGTGGCGTTAGCGCGGAAGAGCAAGGCAGGGGAGACGACACGCGGTGGAAAAGTTCAGCGTGCGGGTCCGAAGTGCGCGTGTTATGATATCAGCCCCAGCAGTTCGGCCACTCGGAGCGATGTAAATAGAGCGAGGAATGATGACGGCGTTAAGTAGGAGACACCTGAATAAATCACACGCATCTGGACGCCGACCTTCCAAACGTGCTGTCAGCAGTGTCTAAAGCGTGCAGAAGGTGCTACACGGCGGCGCCTTTAAATGACGCAGAACTGTGTAACAGTGAACACTGCGACGCCCCGTGGCTTTTCTGGCTTCTTGTAAACAGCCAGAAAATGCCGAGAACTTCTAGCTAGCACCATGAGTAGCGTGGCCAGAATATTGTCTTTTATTTTAATTCTCCCAAGACTTACCCCCCCCCCCCACACACACACGCACACAGGCACACGAAAACTATACAAATGCTAAGATTCAATAAGTATTTACGAAAAAAAGGAAAAATGAAAGCAATGTGAAGAAACAATAGCATTTATATGCCAAAGGCAACAAATGTGCCAATGTCGTATGATGTTTCCAGGATGTAAGGAAAGTATCATCGCAATCCTGTACTCGATTGTCGCCTATCCACGTCGTTGCCATTCGCCGTAGTTGGAGACAAGACACAGAATGCATACATGTAAATAGTGAAGGAGGACAAGAAGAAAGAAACAGTAGACGACCAGCTAAGAGTCGGTTTATTAGGTACTATGAGGATATTGTTTTCAAAAAGCCCGTCGCCTTTCATGTACAATACGCCAGCAGCTTGAGTGAACGAAAGGGTTGAAAGAATTCAAAGACGAAAAAATTGCTGCAGAAGGAAACGTTAAAGACCTGAACAATCGTAGGCCTATTAGCACAAAGTTATTTTAGAACAAAATCACACAACTTGCCACATTTAGGAGCAGACATTCAAGAGGGAATCACATTGAGTTAAACCGTAACGCAGTCGAGAATCATGCAGGATATATTCATCAACCCCCCCCCCCCCCCCTATCTGGCCTTCATAGGTTACGAAAAGGTGCTCAATACAATACAGGTACTAGGAGCCATTGACATTTGAAGTTTACTTTCGCGGCATAAAGAAATATAGGTTTCTATGTGCTGCGTTACATAAGTGTTACATGAGGAGGTTCCAAATTAAAAACTAACTCTCAAGGATCTCCTATAAGCGCGGTATTGATTGGTTACATTGCATTGTGAAAAATTAAGAGAAATATCAGTGAAAACCTTAAGTAATATCCAGAGATTCCACAGCTAGCATACCTTTCACAAGAAGAGTAAACAGTAGCAACAGAGAAAGGTGGTATCTATGGAGACACAATTTCCCAATTATTATTGACCGCATGCACGGACATAGCAGTACTGGAGTTGTGTTATTAGGAAGTGTCACGTGCAAGTATCAGTGGGAAAATGTTTGTGACATGCAGTTTTTATATGTAATGAACATGTAAACAATACATGGTATAGCTTACAACAAACTGCTGCAGACCCAAATGGGCGAAGTTGTTTAATATGCTTACTGATTAATGTGGAGAAAGTGCAGAAAAAAGATATTGAAGTCAACGCCACCAATGTTTTTTTAAAAATATTGAAGTCAACGCCACCTCGCTGCACCCGTCGCCCGGCTGCCCGTGGTGCGCGCACGAACGGGTCGATATGGCACATTTGCTGTTGGAGTGGCAACGCCATGAGGAAGAAGGACCAAGAGGACGGGAGAAAACAACAGCAGGACCCGCTGAAGCGGAGCGCATCGCTAAGAGATGGCAAGCCGCCCTCCTCAGCGAGCCACCCGAAAACCAGGAGGGGGCCGTCCAGCGGGCCAGGGCCATTGCCGAGGATCTCGGAAGATTCTCCTAGGGCGATGAACCCCTGGCAGCTTAGCCCCGGGCACCAACAGCAATAACCTTTGGACAAATAAAATTTATTGCTATCCTATCAAAGCCACCGAAGATTTCACATATGAAGTACGTCCCTAACATTTACCTCTCCCTTTTAAGGGGCGATATTTATTTGTTGTAGGGTGACCCATCTAACGTCAGCCAAGCTGTTCAACAACAACAACACAAAAAAAGGATAAACACACCGTGAAAGATACAATTTTAAGACTTACGGTTTTCGGTTTTCACGACACTCAGGGCCGAACACAAGTGAGTCTTATAATTGTATTTCGAATCGCGTTTTCTGAATATAATTTTTTTGTTGACCAGCTTGGATAATGTTGGCTGGGACACACGGTATACTCAAAGTGCCTTGCGGCACACCACACAATTGTGTCGTCAGCGAAACGAGCAGGTCTGAGCGAATAATGTGTCACGCCATTTACTTGCAAAATAAATGCATAGTTAGTGAAAGTAAGGCATTCAATCGTTAAAATAGTGTAAATGTTGATTATTGGTTGCTTTAGAATCGACAAGGAAGGAATGGAAAAAAAAAATCGTTCTCCCCATGCCTCCTTGAAAGCTCACTTCCCAGATTACTGGTGCACATGCAAAGAAGCCTGCTTGGGATCGAGGAGCATAAAAATGGTAGAGTGTCTGATTGATGATGTGATAATAGTGCAATAGTAGACGTTTTGTAGCTTTAAAAGGTTGATGATGTCACTGTAGCCGCATGTATGTCAGAACGAAAAATGGGGGAAAGCTCGCCATCCCGAGCCTGCCAAAGTCGATTTCCAGCGAAGCTGTTGAAAATTGACATTTGTGATGCAGGTGTTTTTTCTTTAATTGTTGCAGACTGTACCCTTAGGCGGAGCCTCCGAGAACTCAATTTAGGACAAGGCCGTTTCCTCCTAAACGCGCACGACGCTTTTAATGCAATAAACGAAAATCGAAACACATAAAGTAGCTAATCAATGAAAAACTCATAACCGGGAACAAAATACAGTACGCACTATAACAGTAGCCACAACACTGAAATTAAGGGCACATGAGCGTGCACGCAACAGTCGGACACGGAGGGGCGGAGACGAGGCGGCAACGGAAGTGGTGTTGGTCTCACCGCAGTGTTGGTGCCGTTGACCGATGAGCCAACGGCCAGAGCGCAGCTCGGGCTTGGGGAGTGGACGCAGGCGGCTTGGTGGCACGGGTCGATGCAGGTGGCATCTCGGCCAGACAGCTGGTTGCAAACTCGGGCCCGCAGCCCGACTGCTCGCACTTGACCTTGGGACGCAGAAGTTCATCAGCCGTGCTGGGTAAGAGTAACGACGCCTGGGAATAGGATGGCAGGAGGCCCTAGTCGGTTGAAGCCCTGGTGGCTCGGTTTCGGAACCCGACTGCCCGTCCTCAGCTCCCGCTGTGTTCCTCTATGTTATCACACTGCGATATATCACTCTTTCGCATCATGCACTTACACAGACTTAGCATGCGCCCGTCCTCGCTTAGCACTGACTTACAATGCGACTCGCTTTGCAAGCCTCTTCCTTTGATTTTGTCGTAGTCTGTTTACCGAGTACATCTGCACTCATCCTTCCATCTTGGCCCATCTAGCCTTCATGGACGCAGGCAGGCAAACTCACCCTCTCTTGAGGCAAGTTATGTGAGTGGTCCTCCCAATTGATGAGGTTACTGGTCACCACCACAAGTGGTACACCGGAAGAATGGGCGACTGTCTCCTTACATGCCTCGCATTGCTCGAGGCCATTGGCTATGCGAACCACTGCCCGCGCCCGTCTGGCTTTCTACAGGCATCGGCGTCTCTTTGTCTGATGTGTTTATCCGATGCGGATTTTGTGATGTGTGAAGTGCGGCAAACAGTGCCGTGGTAGCAGAAAAGCAAAAAGAGAACAAGAGACTGCTTGCGAGGAGGGGAATTCAGTGCTGAATGGAACACGACGACGTCGAAGAGCGTCAAGCAAGTGAACCCGCGGCGCAAAAAGAAATCAAGTGTCTTTCCTTTCTTTAGATCACTATCATCACTATCACGAAAAGGAAAATCACCCAATTGGGAAAGTGCACGAAGTTCCCAAGGGCCAACAGGAAAATACAAATCGGCCAGAGGGGCAGAACAACGAGGCACGCTGACGGAAGAGAGGGAGAGTTCGAGGAAGCGACGCAAAGGTCAAGATCAGCCACTGAACCGGGAGTTGAAGACGGGCCGTCGGACTCCGGCCCCGAGTCACCAGGGCTTCACCCGACCGCGGCCCCCTGCCATTCTGTTCCCAAGCGTCGCTACTCCACCCGAAGCCGGCGAACGTTTGCCCCGCAGTCAGAGTGCGAGTGATCGGGCCCGAGACGCCGCTTCCATCAGCCTGTGCCACCAAGCCGCCTGCATTTCCTCGCCAAGGTGAAACTGCCACGCGTTGGTCGCTTGCTCATCGGTCAACTACATCGAAGCTGTGGTGAGACCAACGCCACTTCTTTCGCCGCCTCGTCTCCGCCCCGCCACGTCCAACAGTTACGTGCGCGCTCACACTCATAATCTGCCCTTAATTTGAGTGTTTTGTCTACTGTTATAGTTCGCGCTGTATTTTGTTTCCAGTTATTAGTTTTTCATTGATTGGCTGCTTTATGTGTTTCTATTTTCGTTTGTTGCATTAAAGGTGTCGTGTGCGCTTTGGAAGAAACGGTTTTGTCCTAAATTGAGTTCTTGGAGGCTCCGACTCCGGGAACCGTCTGCAACAATTAAAGAAAAAGAACCTGCATCACACTACTACAACTGCTGAGGGAGTTATGCAATGTGTAATGAATTTAGAGTAATGGTAGTAGTGCTATTCTAGAATAATGGTAGGAATGGGGACAATGCTAATTTTGGCAGCACGCCACCGTCCATAGCGGTGATTCAATAACTTTGAAATCAGTTGCTATACTGGT
Source organism: Dermacentor andersoni (assembly GCF_023375885.2). NCBI lineage: Eukaryota > Metazoa > Arthropoda > Arachnida > Ixodida > Ixodidae > Dermacentor > Dermacentor andersoni. Next base: position 207,555,481 of record NC_092816.1, on the reverse strand, counting down.
TATCTTATACTGTACGAAAGGCTGTGGACGTCACACCACGTCGCAACCTGGCGTCACCGGGGCAGCTTGCGCAAGAGTTCATCAATTGTGTGGTTGGGATGTTTGTTTTGAGCTTTTACTGAAACCTATGCTGTTCAGTATGTCGTATGCGTGATTCTAAAGAATGTATGCACTGTTCGCTTGACTTTGCTGAGTGCTTGTAGCCTTTGCCTTACGGGGGTATGAGCCAATGATGATGAAAGCTTTCGATATGCTGTTCGGTGTGTTGCATGCGTGATTCGAAAGAATGTAGGCACTGTTCGCTTCACTTTGATGAGTGCTTGTAGCCTCTGCCTTACGCGGCTAGGAGTCGTTGGAGTTCTTGCTTCCTCCTTACGGGGATATCAATCATGGATGATTATTGTTTTCGGTCAACGGTGGTGAAAGAAACCCAGGATCTTAGCCATATAAAGCTTCGCTGTAAAAGAAACAAATATTACTTATAAACTCCTCGGGGAGTTGTCTAAGTATGCGTAAAAATTATACCGCTTTCTCGTTTCTACGCAGTCTGGTGTCATTATTAATGTTATGAAACTTGATACGATCAGTACACACGACAGATCTGAGGTGACACGAACTGCCGCCGACGGCGGCGCAAGGTGAAGTGATGACGCAAGCCAACTACTACAGGTGGCGGCGCTAGCTGAGCTGATGGCGTTCCGATAATTATAAGCCGTTATCACTCTTTAGAGCCTTATCTGTGGGTGTCGAACCACTACGACCCACGATAAACCACACACCGGATGCGACTGCATGAGGAACGGTCACGTGGGCGGTATCTTGAAAGCGATCTGTGATGGCGACAGACAACGCCAACTGCTGACAGCCTCGTGTGCTCTGTGTTCTCGCAGCTGGGCTCGCGTTGAAGAGAGACGCATGGGCCCCAACCTTGAAAGCGATCTGCGATAGGGGCTCAGTGGGGCGAGTACAGACAGCTTCGTGTGCTCCGTGTTGCTTGCCGAGAAGCTCAGCGCGTTGAAGCGAGAGGCAGCGCGAAGGCTAATTCGCTCGCTGCCGCGGGTGCTATCTTGAAAGCGAACGTCTAAAGGGATGGACGCACAGTTTTCTCATTGGGTAAGCATATAGAAATGCTTACGCATTTGAAGAAACTGTAGAGAGGCCAGAAAAATATTGTTGTGATGTTTAGGCTCAGTTGACGCGATATATTTGCAAAATAAATTGATAACTTGTCAAGTATAATAACGCATGAATGAGTAAAGGCAAGGCACAAAATACGAGGACTGAAGAAGGACACAAACGACAGGACCGGTGCCTCTGTCCTTCTTCAGTCCTGGTCTTATGCGCCTTCCCTTTACTCATTCATGCATGAACCAACTAGCGCACGCAAGAGTTTTACTTGTTCATAATAATGCAACAATGGTGTAATAGTAGATGATTGGTAGCTATAGGTAGACATGCATATGCTAGCTAAATAAACAAGCAAAAGCGAAGTAGCTGCCGAGCCAAACAATGCTTACGCATTAGTGCACAAATCTCAGAATTTTTGTTTTATTTTTATTTTTTTCAGCGATATTTTCAGCCACTATATCGTGAATCACGCCCCTTGCAGTGGCTTACCAAGAATGCATGCATGTTCTTTATTCTACAAGCGCCTCCGTGTTGACATTCCGGGTGCTGCCAGACAATACAATTTGATTTCAAACAAAGGCAAGTGCAGTCCCTGCCGTAAAACTGCCTTTGCTGTTCTGCGTTGTAGCAGAATTGGAGTGGAAGTGTGGAGGTCGCGCAAGGCTGAACTTGCTCGTCCGTAAAATAATCCGATCAGTGTAATGCAGTCTATATACCTCGAAAACTAGAAGACATCTGGCGACGTCGAAGGCTGAAGAGCGCTGGCAAGAGGGTACCCCGGAAAAACGCGATATTTTTCAGAAGAAAGGAAAAAAGATTACGCTACTCATAAGTAACTTACACTTCTCGGAAAGAGAACCATTTAACGCACCTTCAATTGTAACTCTGAAGTTCATAACAAATGAAATGTGCTTCCCATGAGTCAGTTAATCACGTTTAAGGATGATCTTAAGATTTTTTTGGTCGTGAAACGTGTTTATGAACAATAAAAGGGAGTTGCTTGCTGAAACTGATGTAGCGTAATCATGCATAATATTATGCTTATAACTTTGTGACCATACTAATCGTGAGCCTTAAATTGGCATTGTTGTTTGGAGGAAAGAAACCATTACTCGACCAGGCAAGTGTTGCTTGAGCACATAGCGCTGCTGTAGCGCCGTGCTTGATGCAATCGGAGCAAAATTTAGCCCTGTGCGCGGTGTTCAAAGAGGCCTAGCTGGGCAATTTATTTCTACACCCGAGCAGAAATAGACGCGTTTAAGACAGCTTACTATGCCACTGCTGGTACAATTTATGAAACTCAAACTGGTGTTATCAAAAGTTGTAAGGGCCTGCCTACAAATGTGCAATACATCGCAATATATTCACGCTTGCTTGGCTACGCCCTTGCTTAGTTACAACAGACGCTGCAATTTACATGCGATAGCCACCTTGCAATTTGGCTTGAACTTTGTAAATGCGCATACAAGAGGGATAAATGCCTCCAAACCTTTCAATAAACTTCTGATGGTAAGGTGAGTCGTTCTGTTATGTAATAAAGACCTTAATATTGCGTGAGGCCAGCATTTTTTACGCAAAACTTGCTATTACTGTCACCGTTCTTCGTAACAGCTTTTCATAAAGGGTGTTCTCTTGAGAAAAAGTGTGCACGTTATAAATAGCGTACACCTCCGGACTACCTGGACAGCAGTCACCTAAAATGCATGTTTTGTGGTAAAGAGGAAGCTTCAGCTCAGGGCTTCTACAAGCGGGACTCAGGAGCGCAGAGAGAGCGTGAGCCTAGCGGTCTGGAGCTTGACCAGTAGACCCAGACAGAGACGCGAGATTTATTTATTTATTTATTTAGAATACCCTCAGGACCCAGAAGGGCGCTACAGAGGGGCTGAGTGCAATAATCAATAAACATACAACACGTTCAAACAATTATTCGTATTTAGATTGATAAACTCAAAATATAATCAGTTATTGCAATCTTGAAATATGATGCCTCCCCGATGCACGCGATGGAGGGAGGGAGGCGGTTCCACTCGGCACTGGTTCTTGGCAGAAATGAATCGGAGCAAACATTTGTGCGACAGAAAGGAACGGACACTTTAAACCGATGATCGAGACGCGACGACGTGTACGAAGGTTCTGAAATGAATTCTTGTTTAAGTGAGCTATTTGGTAAAGGATCTTTTGAAAAAGGCAGAGTCAGGAAATCTTTCTTCGAAGCTGCAAATTAATAAGGCCATGGTTTAACTTCATCAAAGAAATGCTAGCTGCGCGGGAATAATTTGAAAGGATCAAACGTGCTGACCTGTTCTGAACTGACTCAATGGTGTCTGCTAATGTTTTTTGACCAGGATCCCAGACAGATGACGCATACTCTAGCTTCCGTATAAATAGTGTTTCGTAGATCGGTAACTTCAAGTGGGGTGGGGCTTTAGAAGAATTCCTGCGAATGAAGCCAATAGATCTGCTTGCATTTTTCGTGATGTGTTCGACGTGCGCATGCCACGAAAGGTTATTGTTTAGCTGGATTCCAAGATATTTGTAGGAAGTCACGGGCTCCACGTTGGTTTCATTGATAATATACCCGAAAGGAGTTGGTGAGTTTGAGCGACGCGAGACAGACATAATTTTGCAGTTAGTTGGATTGAAGAACATTAGCCATGCAGGTGCGAGACGCGCTTGCTACACCGAACATTTTGTCCTTTGGTGCATTTCAATTAGGCACAAGCTATGGGTCGATGATTACTGCTATACACAAGTTCATTGAAGCGTCAGATAAGTTTAGCTGCTATCTGGGGTACTCACCATGGGACACTTCATTTGCATTTTTGGTTAAACTTATGAATGGGCCCTCTCAAAATGTCTGTTAGCATTTAGTTGCCGAATGCTTCCTTTTGAATGTTTACCTTGACCCCCTTTTGGTATTTTCTTAGATGCACTTTTGAATAACGTAAGTGTGACCAATCTCACCGTTAGGTACGAGCCGTGTTTTGAGGCAACAAAAACAACAACAGGTCAGTGAAACAGTTCGCTTCAGCGCTACCTCCATGACAATGCACAGCGAGTCAGTTCAGTCAAAACGACGGGCTACATTTCCAGCTAGCCTCCGTGGTTTTTCAGTGGCTATGGTGTTCGGCTATTGAGCACGAGATCGCGGAATTGAGTCACGACCACGGCGGCCGCATTTCGATGGGGGCGAAATGGGAAAACACCCGTGCACTTAGATTTAGGTGCAGAATAAAGAACGCCAGGTAGTCGAAATTGCCGGAGTCCTCCACTACTGCGTGCCTCATAATCAGAAAGTGGTTTTGGCACATTAAACCCAATAATATATTTTTCATTTTAGATTTCCTGCTTCCAAGTTCTTTTTTTGCGAATGCATTTTTCGAAATGTCGGACCAGTTTTCTTGCTGGTTGTATAATATGAAAAAAAAATTAGATCGATTCTGATGATCGTGCTATAAATATGTCCGCTGATCTCAAATGTAGTGTACTCTAAAAATGTGGGCCTAACCTGGTTTACGGTACTGTATGATGAAAGAAAAGCTCCTTTCAAATTTTTTTCCGGTGCTGGCTGGAATGTTTAAGTGGATTCCTCAAGTGCAGATGGCCTACCCTTTAGCGTGCTGCTCCACTCAGTCTTTTTTTCTTGCTTTATTACATGGGAGCCGCACTTTCAGAAAAACAGAGCACTACAGAAAGTTGGGGTGACTGAAAACACATCTGAAAGTTAGACAAACACGCGCAATCATACAATAAAACTTGGCAACAAACATCGGCACTATATGTTTCTGTTTTTCCTTTCTTTGCTGCATGAAAAAAGAAAACACAAAAGAGACAGCTATAAGCTACCGCAAACTAGGAGGACTTGGTACAGTAAAAAAATTACAGCCGGTTTGGCTGCGCCAACTACGGAATATCGTGCGAAAGCCGTCGCAGCCGTTGCGAAAGGCAGACAGACGCGCCTCGGTCTTGGGCTGCTGGCATGCAACGTCCGCGGCTATATAGCCGGACTTCTCGCTGTTCAACCGTTTCGGCCGCGCGCTTGGCACGTTTGTGCAATCTATCGTTCTGCAATCGCTTCAGTTGGTCATCTGTAGTTTTGTTGCCACGTTTCAACGTTATCGACTGTCTTCTCTGCTGCAGTAGTCGCAATCGCTTGGCGACATCTACGTCCGTCGACTCCGGCTGACTCTGTCGCTGAGCTCGTTGTTCGCTGCGCATGGCGCGACGAATTTTTTCTTTAGAGATTTCCGACAACGATCACGATTCACTTTACATATTAAGGCGAAAGCCTTAGGTGTCTATGTTGGCGGTGCCCTTGGCGAAACTGCACCGTGACAAAAAAAAAAAAAAAAAAAAAAGCCGACACCGAAAATAGTTTAAAAAAAGAAAACTTAAGATTGACGTCACATTCTCATGGAAGTTCCCATAAACAAAGTAAATTAGTGGCTTCGAAGAAAAAGAAATCTTTGTACATTTTTGTGTGGGCGGGAATTGAACCCGGACCTCCGAGGTGCAAGACGAGCACGCTCCCCTGAAGCCACGGCTGCCTTTTTTTTTTCCTTCTTTCATGGTATTTAGTATAGTAGCATTCAACCCGACGTTCACTAGTTCTGCATAGTCAGAGAATGGAGGGCACAATGAAAGTCACACACAGAAAAGGCAGCGTTCATACTGTGAGTGGAAACCTTGGTTTCACTTTAGAAGGGTAGCAAGGATAAGCACTTCACTAAAATAGGGTACCAGTCCGGTTGTACATCGAGTCCATCATAAACATGCTTTAGGTGTGGGGTCATTTGGATACAATGTACCCTTGTAGGTACCACCGTTTCGGCGCTTCGGTCCATCATTCGCGTTTTCCACAAAATGTGCATTCCCATGAGAAAAAAAAAACATATCGACAGGTGCACTATTATTAGAGGTTGACAGCAGGTATCGCACAGTATGAGCATTAATCTCAAAGTCTTTCTTTAAAGTATGTTGGAGGACATCCCAAAATAGGATGGCATCGGTGCAGCTAATAAAACAATGTGCAATGTGCAATTGTCTCTGGTACATCACAAAAGGCGACAGTTAACAGAAGAGACAAAGATACCCTTTTTTGTAGCCATGTTTTTACCGGTATGGTTTTACTATGAAGTTTATAAAAGAATACCTTGCAGCAAGGGAGATAAATACATTTTACGAACTCGCTTTAGTATATCGTGGCCTGGCCATGTAATGAATAGTGATCGGTAAAGTGGAGGCTGAAATAGCACGGACAATAAATCTTTGTACAATGTTTTACGCGACAGAGTACAAGTATTCAGTGGAAAGCTGAACTGTCAGGAAACGAACCGCCAAGCAAACTTCTTGCATGAACCCCCACAAGCATAAACGCGAAGAAGAAATTGAAGAAACAACTAAATCAGGTATCGCATTAACAAGTGTGACTTGCATGTATGACCGAATTACAGGATGCAAAGTATCGCGAAAAAAGAAGAAACGAGACACTATTTGCCGCACATTAAGATGTACTAAGCCCAGCCAACCTTCACTAACAGGCCTCAAAATATTGCCTCGCCTCATGGGCTCAAAAGTTGAAGACCATACGAAGGTTGCAAAGATACGGTGAAAGCGTTGGATGTGTAGTCTAGCGCAATGAATCACTTGCAAATACATAGTAAATTTTCGTTGCCAAGTACTTATTGCAGGCTTCGGCTTTCCGAAAAATAGAAAGTCGTTGTGGAACAAATGTCTCACGAACGAATGAATCAGTGTTCCTGATTCTATTTGCGATTACCTTAGTAAATGCTTTGTAGGCAACGAACAGTAAGCTGATCGGTCTATAATTTTTCAAGTCTTTGGCGTCCCCTTTCATATGAATTAGGATTACGTTGGCGTGCTTCCAACATTCCGGTACGCTCGAGGTCATGAGGCATTGCGTATACAGGGTGGCCAGTTACTCTAGAGCAATCTGCCCACCATCCTTCAACAAATCTGCTGTTACCTGATCTTCCCCAGCTGCCTTCCCCTTATGCATAGCTCCCAAGGAAAGCTTTCTTTACTTCTTCCGGCGTTACTTGCGGGATGCTACGTGTGGGATGACTTGTGGATGCTTCATTACTTGCGTAACTGTAAAGCAGTAACAAAGAGTTAGTGTGAGCAATTACACATATGCGCTCGCAGGAAGTTGATACAACTAATGACGTGTGCTGCATAATATTTATTTTCTGCAGAAAGGAAAAAAAAAAAAAAAACACGCGAGAAGCCTGCATCAGACCACGCTAGCTTCCTACTGCTAGTATTTTCTTACAGGCATATTCACGCTAAGCAAATGTCAAGAAACAACACAGCTTGCAATGATCAAACTTTTTTTTCTCGCAAATATACAAAGAAAGCGTAGCGGCACGCTCTCTGCCAGCGAGATAAGTACGAAAACGACGGGTAAACATGCCAAGTTCACACGCTTGTCGAGGCGAATGTACGTAATACCAGCAGGGAACCCACACCACGTGTGCACAGATTTGGTACATACCGTCTACGCAGAGGGCATCTGCTATAGCTTGCCATGCCTGGTAACGTTTGATGTTGTTTTTGTAGTTGCGGTCGTGTACGTACCACAGGACGCGACGCTTCTTCACTTCAGTTATTAGGGCCTCGTTGAAGGTTGCTTTGTCCATTTTAGGTGAACACGATGCGCGAACGAAATCACGGTAGGATGTTTTTTTTTTTTTGACGCACGCGCCAGTTCTGCCGAGAAAAGAAATCGCGCCAAATAGGTTCCGTCGAGATGCGCAGCGAGCAGGGCCATCTGGTGGTAAAACCAAAAAGCCGAAATGCCACGTGACCAAATGCCACGTGACTTCCCTGAACTCTGATTGGCGGACGCGCTGCGCGAGGCGTTTTTTTCTACTCCGAGCAGCAGCACGCGGCGACGCGATTTCGTCACGGATCATGCTGGGCACGCGTCAAAATGACGCTCGCGTCCCACCATCCGCGCGTCAATCGCGCCTGAAATCGCACCGTGCGGTTCCGCCTTTACGAGATTCGTAATTATGGAATTCCGGGTACCAAGAGCCAGGATATTAAAGACCATGCTTTTGCCGTGCTTCGGGTGTCTGAAAAACGGCACCGTCCTAGCCGCCACACTTTGGAGATCTATTTACCTATAAGAATACTACAAACTATAGATTTCAGCTTTAGTTTGCGCTGGGCGCCATTAAGCAAATGTTTGTCTTTGAAAGCTGTGAGTGCGAACGGGTCTTTCTGCGCTAAATAGAATAACCACATAATTTACCCGATATAATCTTATTTTTCTATTTTTATTAAATTTGGAGAAACATATTTGGGTTTCAGAACAGTAATTGTCTCGAAAGATAAAATTATACAGCCCTTAACTGCACAATAAAATTAAGCCGGATGTCATGCCAGGTTCTTTTTTCAACTTCGGCCATAAGGTACGTTCCTCCCTCTAAGTGCAGTTCCCAGAAAGGGATCCGTACAATAAGGCCCGGTGCACCTGACACCGAGAGGTGATGAATGTCTAGGTGTCATTGAACCCTCGCAAGGGGGGGGGGGGGTTGCATGGTTCTGCTTAAAGAGGGCTTTAGATCGATGGTGGTCAAGGAAAGAATGTCACATGCCTCTCTCGCACATGCGCACAAATTTCGCACTGGCCCAAATCGAGCAAAATAAGGTGACCACCGCCATCGCCATCAGTTCCTTTGCGACGCAAGCGTGGTATGGTCGGAGCAATGTAGGTGTTTGGTCGCGTATTGTAGCAACAATCTATCCATTTTTCCGGCTGGTTATGCTTATGCTGTGTTGTAGCTGATTCATCGATGCCAGTCAACCAGCAACGTGCTTGCGAAGCCCACGGCTTTTTTTTCGTTCCGTGATGTGAACGTTTCTGCAACTTCTCTCTCAGCTGCGAAGCAGTGTCGTGTGAAGTGATAGCGCTTTAATATTAGCGCTGTCCATGTTTTAAACTGCCCATTGCACAAGTAGCGAACAGCTGTTCCTCAAGACAGCACTACGCCGAAGTTTTGACTGTATTCAAATAATAATATAAGGTTTTTCTGTTCCATCATTTTCTATGAACATAATATTTGGTTTAAGTTTCCTATACCGCATTTTGGCAGCTTATTATAGCGTGAACTGTCATGACATGAAATGTTTTAAGAACGATTTTCTTACAATTACATTTTTTGAGCTACGCCACGTCAAGCGGTTCGCTTGAAGTTGCTATAAGCATGAAGCGCACGAGCACTACGTTTTCACAACAGCCGCGATTACTAAATGAATGTGCAGTAGATATTGTATGATCATAAACTAATTATTTGCTCTTTCCTACTGTGGCTGTACAGGATGAAACGGTAGTGAAATATTGAGCGTATAGTTTCGCGGTTCACAAGGACATAGGTGGCATTGGTTAGACAAGTGCGAATGTGAAAGAAAATCATTCCCACTTGTCTAACCACTGACCTATGTCATTGCGAACCGATATTTTTGCACACTGATACGTTGTTGTCGAATAAAAATAAATGAACACGTGAAATTACAGAAGCGTTCAATATACTAAGGCGTGCTTAAAAATGCATCAATCAGCCATTGTTTGGTATTACTGGCAAAGAACGTGTATTCTTGAATACTGCTTCAAGCTTTGTAATCTGTTTATATAAAGATTGATGACTCGTTCTGCGCATGCTTTGTGCAGCTAGCTGGCGCTTTTGTGTTCTGTGTCTTTCGAAAAATAAACAGTTGTGAGTAAGCGCTCTTGTGTCCGCCTTCTCTGCGTCCTTGTGCACGCTACAAATTTCTTCATGTATATACCATGTAATTGGCTTTTTCAGTGAGTAAACAATTACTGCAGAAAATTCGTTAAGAAAACATTTTGGGAAACTGAAATTACTCAGGCCACAACTTTGGGGGGTATAACAATAGTTTTAGGCCGTTCCCACTTTTGCTGAAAGACTTTGCACACTTTCCTAATTTTAATAACACGTAGTAAATAGAACGCAGTCAAGGAAATGCATTGCAAAATGTGCCCCATCCTTGCAATTTTCTCTGCGAGTATACAGCGATGAAAGCTACAAGTTTAGCATTCATGTGAACTTAAATGTGAACCTTGTTAAAAAGCTGTTCTATATATGGGATGTGCTAACCTAAATATAAAGTTAACACTGACCATCTTGTTTCTGTGCAGGGTTCAGTCTGCAAACATTCTCAGAGACAGCAGCTCTGAATGTAAAAAAAAATGCATTATCATCGATGCTTGCTAGACAATATGCGACAGCTGCCATGCCGTAATCAACTGTCCCTTTTTATTTATTATTTTAATAATTTCTCTATTACTTTGCTCGTAATTTTCTGTCAATATTATTGTGTGAATAACCTTCTCTTATAGTAAACTTGCATCTGTTTTTCATGTACATGTACCTTGTAGGTTGCACATTGCCGTTTACTAACAGATTCCCACTTACTGACAAATGATTACACTATGCTCCTAGCCCGTATGTACAACAGATGTTACTTGGGGGCTATTAAAACGGCAGTAGCAAAGGCTTAAGCACACCTAAGTAAAATATTGCCACAATGTTACTAGAGAGCCTTAAGACTTGTATTGGTTGACGATTACTAGAATATTTACAGACCATCTATGAACACTCTTCGATTGAAGTACGGTGGCCAATTGTTGAAATGGTGTTACAAGGGCGTAATAAGACAAATGTTTAAAAGTGGTTAGTAGGAAGTTAGCAGAACGTTCGCAAACATTCTTCAGTTGGAAGAATGTTAATATGGTGTATAAAGAAGGCCTGTTCATAGGGAATTGGTAGGATGTTGGCAGAACGTTTACATTCGTTAACTGGAAGAATGCTAATAGGTGGTTGGTAGGAAGTTGAGAGAAGACATATAAACATTCTTCTTTTGAAAGAATGTTGCTAGGGTGTATAAAGACAAATGCTCCTATGAAATCGGTAGGAACGTTAAAGACATCCTTCGTTTCTATTCGGCGTTGGTGGTCAATTGTTTTCAGGGTGTTACTAGAGCATTGTTAGGATGTATAAAGGCATTTGGTAGGACTTCAAATGACTGTTGGTAGGTTCTGAATGAATGAATGTGCTGTTTTGTGGCGCAAGGGCCAAGTGTGGCCAAAGAGCGCCAGGCCGGTGCTAATGTGTTCGCGTTGGTAGGTTCTAGTAACAATAGTCTAAAGACGGTTTAAAGAATGTTGCTAGAAATTTTTATAAAGGCATGCATGAAACAAAGAAAAAATGTGCGAGAGCTAGGTTAACAACTTGCTTACCTTGTATTTACGTGGACGCTTAGACGACTACGCATATGGGCCCGCCTAAGTTCATCGTCGCCTGTCGGCTTGCATAACTGGTCGTGCCATGGAAGTTGAACTTTTTCTCACAAGGCTTCAATGCAGCTCATGCCTTCGTAATTTTGTTTCATCCCCTGCATTCGCCGTCTTTCTGCGAGAGGTAATGAACTTTTCTTGTAGCCGCCAAAAATGGCTTGTTCTATAAAACCAGAAAACCTTGACAGATTGACTTCTATGAAATATGTATCAGGCGTAGCACTTGTACATAGTGTCATACAATACAGGATCAAACAAATAACACGATGCCACGCACTCTTGAGTCAATCATATGTTGAAGCAAAACACTGTGGCATTCGAATGCGCTTTTCTTATTGCAATAAAGCTTACGGTAAAGACGCGTTGTACAGCAGCAGCAAAAGTATTCTGCAGCATGAACTGTTCGATGCTACGAAAGTGCGCAACTTATAATGCACTGGAACATGTGTCATGATCTAGCACCGATTAGCCGACATGAAAAACGTGAAAGATGGAAGCCACGGAATACCCCTTCTACGTGGGGCGCTAGCAGGCGGCTCACCAGCGGTGTTCTTGAGCAGACGCAAAAAGGCTTTGAGAGGCTAATAATACCCAATGGCTGATCAAGGGACGTTGATTCCCGACCGCCACAATGCAATGGTAACGAAGAGCAGGAATGGTCACGTAGATGCGTTGCGAGAACCACAGTTGGTCAAAATGAATCCGCCGTGCCCCACTAAGCGTCTTTGGCATCGAAGGTGCTTCTTCGAAAATATTAACACATGGAATAATAAAACTGAAGATAGTAGCGATACCAAAAAATGCTACATAAATTCGGATAATTGTCCACTAATCGGTATGCATTCATTGGCTCCGCAAAAAATCGATGGGTCGACATGTATAAGCTAGCAACGTAAGCAAGCAAAAGCGAAGTAACCGCGGAGTGGAAGAATTCTTACGCATTAGTAGACGATCCTCAGAATTTCTGTAGCATTTTTATCACATAAAGTGTCTATGTCGAGGCGATGCCGATGTGACCAGTTCTTTTTAATGGCTTTGAAAGCTACGAATCATCTACAGTTACACTATTATGAGGATACGATGTCTTAACTTGACCAACTACGCACTTGTTACTCAGTTACAAGGCACTACGGGACAGGCACGGTTTCTCAGGGGTACTCGCGAAAGAATGCATTTTTAACGATTATAATATACCACTGATGCGCAGCTAGAGTACTATAGCAATTGAATATCTTAGCTTGACCAAGTGCGCAATAATTTTCCAGTTACAAGGGGTCACGGGTCACGCACGCCTTTTTCAGGGTACCCTTCAAAGAACGTGTGTGCATTAATGGATCCGCTGAGATCATAACGTCCAGCTATATATTCTAGCGTACAACTTAAGCTCTGTTCTTTCAGTGGTGACCAGGGAAATAAATACGGCTCACATAAACAGATCTTCCTGTTTTCCATGCGAACTTTGTTTTGCCAAACACATTCGATAACAGTACGTTTGCTAATACCATTGGCTCGTGCTAGGGCAAACTGTACATAATGCTAATTATTATGTGAAAGTGATTAAACTGGGGTAACGTAACAGTTCAATGCTATTCTTTTTATGACTTCATGAGTTTTCAGAGTGCCGCCATGCCCTTGTCATCACGGCGATTGGCCGGACGTGAAGGATCGGTGATAACGAAGGAATGGCATACAGCGAAATGAATGATTAAATTATGCTAGTCTAGCTCACAATGGTTTGCCATAAAGAAGAGGAATTTCCTATATAGCTGCTGATCATCACTCACAGCGAGCGCACTCGATGGGTTAGCGTTTTTCATGAAATTGTCAGCTCATCCTCATTTAAATAGTCAGCAAAGCTGCGAAAGATAATACAAGTCTTTTAAAGCAACGCTACAAGCATTGTTCATTTCAGATGTGAATCGCACTTGAAACTATAAGCAGAAGATGGTACAACGGCTTTGTTACCTCCCGTGAGGGCGAAATGTGCTCGGCATCGCAACAAAGGCATGCGCCATTCGTAGTGCGTGATTGGACAAGCATTCAGTTCAACTGGCTGGGAACGCATTGCGTGAACTTCTACCAGCATCGACCAGCGTTGTTACAAACGACCTGCAAATGGCTCGATACTACCTGCCTATTCTAAAGTACGTCTCGCAGTAAAAGTTAAAATGCTCAGCTTGAGAAATTACGATACGAGCGCAGACGGAACTAATAGTCGGCAAGGCTCGGCGACAGATGAGAAATGAAACGTAAGCACGTGGTATTTTCTCAGGGTAGAAGAATGTCTGTCCTGTCTATTTTGTTTCCTTCTGCTGGACATTTCGCACCCAATTTTAAATGTAGAATGGAAGGCCTTGTATTTACCTTAGTAACGTTTTCGCTGCTTTGTGTACGTGTACGTGTAAAAAAAAAGAGACTCTACATTGACGTTTATCTTCAAAAAATAAGCTCATTCATAGAACTTGTTATGGTTTCGGCTCTTTGCCGACCTGTGGAAACACAGTCACTCTATACATTTTTACTAGGACGGCGCTTGACGCCATCAATATAGAGGAAGTTTCAGTCAATGTGCGGTGCTTCATGAAGTGGCGGGAAGTCTGTCAGGCGGAACGGAATGGGTTGACACATTTTTTATGAGTTTTATGAGTGCAGCTAGATAGCGATATCTTGAAATGACGCTGGCTGGCAATGCCAGCATTTCATGCCTGCAGAAGTGCTTTGTCGGAAGCACTCTGGTGAAGCATTTTATTGCCTGTGCATTGTACGGTGTCCTATCGATACCGAATGCATAGATGATGCTACATTCATCTTCTGTAATAAAGACAGCAGGCACCGCCAGCGTGTTTGTGAGTTGAATTTTCCATAGGCGCATCGAATGCACTCTGTTTGCATGGCCGTTCGCACTGAGCTCAATATACCCTGTGTGATAAATATTGCATCTATATTGTAAACATCTATAAAAACCAAACAAACACAAAGATAAAAAAAGGAGCATGCAGGCTCTAAATTGTCTCCTGAAAGGAACACCCAGCTTATCCACGTAAAAAGGAGAAAGAAAAAGGGAAAACTTTGAAAAAGGTGCAAGGGAAGAACGCACACCACAACATCGCGCACCATACACTACATACGAGAATGATTATAGTATTTCTCTGTAAACGTACTCGTCGCAGTGACTTAGTGGCAGTGGTGTTGCACTGCTAAGCACGAATTCGGGGGTTTGGTTCGCTACAGCAGCAGCCGCACTTTGATAGGGCTCGGGATGCAAAGGCGCCCGTGCGCTTAGGTTCAGCGGCATGTTGAATAGGCCTCGGTGGTCAAAATTAATCTGGAGTTTCCCACTGGGCCGCGAGTCATAAGCAGGCCGTGGTTGGGACATACAAACAAAAAAAGACAATCAGAATTTCATTCAATAATACTTTCTGCCTATGACTTGCGATTGGTGCAGTTATAGTTGCACAACGTGCTTAAAAGAACGACCGCCCACAGATTTGTCTTTGCAACAACTTTTGAAAACGTACTTTGATTTCGTGTTGTGCCTTACCAAACTGAAGCAACTGCCTGCGGGCGAGGCATGTGACGGAGAAGTTTACACTGACGCTTCACGCTGTGCCTCTGAACTTATTGCTCACCCCCCCTTCAGCTGTAGTATTAGATAATTTTACACAGGTCACTTTTTAACATCTTGTTGTTAAGTTGTTTGACGCCAGGTAGTTTCAGCACCGTCAATTCAGGCAACCATTTCCAAACTTATGTCATCCATTCGTTTATGGACGCCTTGAGACTATTATTCAGGATTCATAGCAGACAGCGAAGCAACTCTGTCTTCTACTTTGATCAATCTTGATTCAGTTTTATTGAACGTATTCACATGATCCAATTCAATTGAGAGTAAATTTTCTATTACCACTGCCCAGGTTGCAAATCATTTACCACTTTAATAATTTCACGAACAGACCTGACACCTTGGTTATTGGTAGCCCCAGATTTGACTCAACCTCACTGGCTAACAATCTTAGTTTCAACAGAACGCAAGCACAGCTAGACAGATGCAATTTCACGGGAGCGGCGTAAGCTCAGTAGCGCGCAAGGTCACGGTAACTTGTGCTTTGTGAGAAGACTGGGGTAGCTATTTTCCTGCATCGAAATGGCGTAAGTCAGCACCGACTATCAAGCCGCGCCTCCGGGAAAACTTTATGATGACAGGGCTCGGCTTGGCTTTAAATCTGAGAAAGCACTTTCTGATATAGCAGAGGAACTGACTACTAGTTTGGTGAGGGAAAGCCAAGGTTGCAGCAGCTACGGCAGTGGTTTGTGCTTAAGCAGCGTGAGCCGAAATACGGGCTTTCCAGAGTTGCGAGGACAGTACCTCAGCGTCGCTCGCATCCGACGACTGGCAGCGTTTTGTACCAGCTCCATCTCAAGCAAGAGCGTCCAGTTACTCGGGATGGCATTGAAAATGAAAAGTAGCGCAAACAAGACCTAAGTTATAAGGTTCAACATGCGAAGTAGTGTACTTTCTTTCGTATATACCGTAGATTCTCAGCCTAAACAGGCAGTTAATTGTTGCAAGTATGTTGGAGTACATTTGCTTACCAACCCTTCATGCAACACCAATATAGAGACTACCAGCACTGCCTGTCGAACTTTAGAAATAATTCATTTCTATTATGCACTGAAAAATGAAAAATGCTTCATTTATGTGGAGCCCAGATCAATTGAATCTTATCCATCAATTATAAACATTGCAAAATTAAATAGTTCGTTGTATTCTTACCAGTTCAGTTATTCATTTATAAGCGCCTTCCCCGCAGGGGCGTCTGCGCAAGCAGGCGTTTGGTGTGTTGCGACACCACGTACCCGAGCACACGAGGGTTGGACCCTCCCGCGTGTAGCCGTGCGCGGCTTAGCCGTGTCCGGGGAAAGGGGGATCCTGGGGGTTGAGCCGATGCCGGGTGCTCGGACCGTTAAGGCCCCTCGGCAGAGGCAACACACCTCTTTGGCCTCTGCTTCACGTAGACGGCACCCCCGGACTGACCCACCCGGGGGAAATCGGTAGTCCCTTTTCCTGTCTCTCTCTCCTCAAACCTTCGTCTTTATCTCTCCCTTTTTGATCTTTCCTGTCTTCTTCTCTCTTCCATTTACTTCCTTTCTCCACGGCGGCAAGGGTTAACCTTGTGTATGTGCCCTCCCTTGGGTATAATATATTAGGTTATAGTGGCAGTGTACGGTTGGCGCCTGCAGCCTAACCCGTTTAAGTCCTGCAGCGTCCCCAAGTTGGGCTCCAATGTGGGTGGCCGCCATTTCTGCTGAAAACATACCAAACTACTATGGGAACACCCGCATTTCCCCGCCTACTTGATCGTCACCCTCAGAAGAGGGGACGCACCGAAGACTTAAGCACTTGTTTCAACCGCACGAAAGAGACCTACCCAAAATACCACGTAGTACACAGTGAGAATCCTGAAAAACAAGCTAGATTTATTTCTCCCTTCACAGTAGCAAAATCTTTGACCGAAGCCTTAGGGTCAGGTTATAAGGTAACGAAAATGGCTAGCGGAGACCTTCTCCTTGAGATCCCTCAGAAACATCAGTACGAGAAGCTTGGCAGTCTTGTGACATTTGGTAACTTACCAATTTCTATTTCACAACACCGAACAATGAACAGCTCACGGGGAGTCGTGTCAGAGGCAGACCTCCTAGACTTGACAGAAACTGAACTCCTGGAAGGGTGGAAAGAACAAAATGTTACTGACGTAAAACGTATTAAAATTAGACGAGACAACAAGGAAATCCCCACTAAACATCTTATCCTAACATTTTCATCCAGCGTACTGCCAGAAACAATCGAAACAGGATACATCAGGTTAAATGTTCGACCATTTATCCCCAACCCTAGACGGTGTTTCCAATGTCAGAGGTTCGGCCATGGCTCGCAGAGCTGCCGTGGTCAAACAACTTGTGCAAAGTGTGGAGTCCAGGGCCACCCCTCCGACAACTGCAGTGGCACACCTCACTGTGTGAACTGCAGTGGTGACCATCCAGCCTACTCACGCTCTTGTCCGAACTGGAAGAAAGAAAAAGAGATAATTACACTTAAAGTCAAGGAAAATATTTCGTTTAAGGAAGCCCGTAAACGGTGCTCACCTTTCCACAACACACCTTATGCTGATGCGGCGCGTCGGGGGGCAGCGTCGCAGCGGCCAATGCCAAGTACCCAGCCCGCGTGCAGCGAGCAGGTACCTTTGGCTCCTGCCCCCAGGGTGGAAGTAGGTAAGCCTACTCCATCCAACCAGCAACCAGGCCAGGCTACCCTTGGGTTGCCGGCCCAACAAGAGTTACCTGCGGCAACCTGCGCTACACGCAGCGATCCCGCAGTACCGATAGCGGCCACGAAGGTAGGCGCAGCCGAGGCTGCCTCGACCTCCCCGGCCCCTCCCAGCGCTGGCAACAGCCGGCGCAGCCATATTCCGCAGGGAGCCCCATCGACCTCCGGGCTCGTGGGCGCAGGGGTCTCGCCTTCCGAGGTGAGACTCCCTCGAAAAACTTCTCGCTCTCAAGAGCGCGTGTCCGGCGCCTCACAAGAGGCAATGGACACAACACCTATCCCCACGGCGCACCAAGCGCCTAAGGAGCGGCGAGGCTCCCTCGAACGCTCCAAAAAAGGCAAAACCCCGGTTACAGGGCCTCGCAAGAGTTCTGTAATCTAATTCATTATTTCTGTTTCCGTATACACAGCACCAATTTACATTAAATATGGATACACAAATCATACAATGGAATGTCAGAGGTCTTCTGAGAAACCTTGACGATGTACAAGAACTCATCCACCAACACAATCCAAAAGTGCTGTGTTTACAGGAAACACACCTAAAATCAAAACACACAAACTTCCTCCGACAGTATATAACCTTTCGTAAAGATCGCGATGATGGTGTCGCATCATCGGGCGGTGTTGCCATTGTCATCCATAAAAGCGTTGCGTGTCAACATTTACAGCTACAAACGCCTCTTGAAGCAGTGGCGGTTCGAGCGGTTCACCTAAACAGACTCATTACCGTTTGTTCCCTTTACATACCCCCACATTACAATTTAAACAAACATGAATTTCAGTCCTTTATAGACGAATTGCCTGAACCTTACGTTGTTCTTGGCGACTTCAATGCGCACAATTGGCTGTGGGGCGACTCTCGTATAGATGCGCGAGGTCGTCTTGTTGAACAGTTCCTTTTCTCTTCTGGTGCGTGCCTTTTGAATAAGAAGGAAGCCACATATTACTGTCTTGCAAACAAAACCTTCTCTTCAATTCATCTCAGCTTAGTTTCTCCATCCATACTGCCCCAACTAGAATGGGAAGTTACAAACAATCCTTACGGGAGTGACCACTTCCCCATACTGATAAGAACATGTAAAGAAAACGAATATCCTCCACAAGCTCCTCGGTGGAAGATAGACACAGCCGACTGGGAGAAATTTCGAATTCTCACCAGCATCTCATGGGCCGGCATTCCTTCTTTAGAAATTGATGCTGCTGTGGATTATCTTACATCATTCATAATAGATGCCGCAGCAAAATGCATATCCGAAGTAAGTGGTCTGGCATGCAAACGACATGTACCGTGGTGGAACAGCGAATGTAGGATCGCCCGTAAGAATGAGAACAAGGCGTGGGGGTTGCTACGCGCTTCTCCCACAGCAGAGAACCTTATGAACTTTAAAAAAGTAAAGTCCCAAGGCAGGCGAACCCGCCGACAGGCCAAAAGAGAAAGTTGGCAAAAGTTTTTATTGAGTATTAACTCGTTCAGAGATGAGGCCAAAGCCTGGAACAGGGTCAATAGGATTAGAGGGCGCCAAACATATTCACTCCCTCTGGTAAACACACAGGGCGATACACTGCAAGACCAGGCAGACTCACTTGGGGAGTATTTTGAGAACGTGTCAAGTTCAACAAATTATTCACAATCCTTCCTCAAATACAAACAAATAGAAGAACGTAAGCCTTTCAACAGAAAATGTCGTAAAAATCAACCATACAACCGTCCTTTTAGTATTGCAGAGTTCAGAGCTGCCTTGAGCGCATGCAAGAGCTCTGCACCGGGATCTGACAGAATCATGTATGAAATGCTGAAAAACTTACACAATGACACGCAAGTTACACTACTTACACTTTTCAACACTATCTGGGACGCAGGGTACCTTCCGACTGCATGGAAAGAAGCCATTGTGGTCCCTGTTTTAAAACAAGGCAAAGATCCTTCCTCAGTGGCAAGCTACCGCCCGATAGCCCTCACAAGTTGCATGTGTAAGGTATTTGAAAAAATGATAAATCGGCGCCTCATCCATTTCCTTCAGCAGAACAAAATACTTGATCCTTATCAGTGTGGCTTCAGGGAAGGGCGCTCCACAACTGATCACCTTGTACGTATTGAAGCAAACATCCGTGACGCATTTGTACACAAACAGTTTTTCCTATCCATATTCCTCGATATGGAGAAGGCATACGACACAACGTGGCGATACGGGATCTTAAGAGACTTGGCAGAAATGGGCATTCATGGCAATATGCTAAACCTCATAGAAAGCTATTTGTCCAATCGCACATTCCGTGTAAAAGTCGGCAATGTACTGTCACGTCCTTTTACACAAGAAACTGGTGTACCCCAGGGAGGCGTGCTTAGCTGCACGCTCTTTATAGTGAAGATGAACACGCTCCGTGCTTCATTACCTCCGGCCATTTTTTACTCTATCTATGTGGACGACATTCAAATAGCTTTTAAATCCTGTAACCTCGCAGTGTGCGAGAGACAGGTACAGCATGGTTTGAACAAAGTATCAAAATGGGCAGAGAAAAACGGATTTAAAATCAATCCTCAAAAAAGTTCTTGTGTACTTTTTAAACGAGAGAGAGGCCTGGTCCCGGATCCTTGCTTAGAACTGTGTGGACAACAAATTCCTGTCAACAAAGAGCACAAATTCCTAGGTATTATACTTGACGATAGACTCACTTTCATTCCACACATCAAATATCTCAAAGAAAAATGTCTAAAAACAATGAACATAATAAAACTTCTATCCAAGACTACGTGGGGTAGTGACAGAAAGTGTCTAATGAATCTCTACAAGAGCCTAATACGGTCACGATTGGATTATGGAGCCGTAGTGTATAACTCTGCCGCCCCGAGCGCGCTAAGGATGCTGGATCCTGTCCATCATCTAGGTATCCGCCTAGCCACTGGTGCTTTCAGAACAAGCCCGATCGAAAGCCTATATGCCGAATCGAATGAGTGGCCGCTCCACTTACAGAGATCATACGTCAGCTTTACTTATTTCCTTAAAGTGCATTCCATTCCTGAACACCCATGTTTTAATACCATTACCGATATGACGTATGCTACACTTTTCCGCAACCGTCCGTCTATAAGACAGCCTTTCTCGCTGCGTGTTAAGGAGCTTAGCGATGAAATGCATGTCCCACTCCTGGAGCACCGCTTAATGCGCCCAACCAAGCTATTACCTCCTTGGGATTGGCAGGTCACAGAATGTGACGTATCCTTTCTAAAAGTTTCAAAGCATGCTCCAGAGGTAGAAATTCGAATGCATTTCCTAGAACTTCAGTACAAACACTCGTGCACAGAGTTCTACACAGACGCTTCCAAGTCACATGCCGGAGTATCCTATGCAGCCGTCGGTCCTTCTTTTTCGGAATGCGATGTACTACATCCAGAAACAAGTATCTTTACGGCAGAGGCCTACGCTATATGGTCGGCTGTAAAGCATATAAAGAAAGCAAAACTCCAAAAAGCCGTTATATATACAGACTCCCTAAGTGTGGTCAAGGCCTTAATGTCACCCTACAAACATAAAAATCCTGTTCTTATTGAGGTCTATTCCGACATGAGCAAAGCTTATCTATCTAACCAGCAAATCATCATATGCTGGGTACCCGGCCACAGGGGAATCGAAGGTAACGTCTTGGCAGACCAGATGGCTACGTCAATTGCACTCCCTGCTGTTAATAATACTGATCTGGTCCCTCTCACAGATCTGAAACCTTACATACGAAAGAAACTGCGAAACCACTGGCAACGCATGTGGGACGCAGAGATAAATAATAAACTGCACGTTATAAAGCCGCAGTTATGTTCTTGGCCCTCCCCAACAAAATCTCGGCGAACAGATGTTCTATTCTGTCGCCTCAGAATAGGACACACATTTGGCACCCATAATTATCTGCTTACTGGAAGTGAACCTCCAATCTGTGGTAGATGCGGTGAGATGCTTACTGTCCTCCACGTGCTCCTGGAGTGTCGGGAAGCCGAAACGGAGAGAAAGAAACATTTTCCGCTTGCTTACAAACATCACATCCCTCTACACCCAGTTATGTTTCTTGGTAAGGAACCGCTTTTTGACACCAAGACAGTCCTGAGCTTCTTAAATGATGTCGTACTACACGTTATATGCCCAAGAAATTCGTAGAGCATCCTCGCTCCAGAGGATGCCGCTGCGATAACAGTTTTGCCTAGCACATGCCTCCAGGCCCTTGTTTTTTCAAGGGCTCTAAGGAGGCAGTAGTGCTCGAGCATATCTTATAACCTTATATATTTTTACGCATCGTATCATTCTATTTAAATGCATCTTAATGTTCATAGTACACGTCATAAGTCATCGCCATAATCTTATTATACAGATTTTGCGCACTTTAGCGCGACCGTTTTTAAGGCCCCTCTACAGCCACGTCACACCAACTTCATCGAACTCATGATTTCACTGCAAGCCCTTTAACACGGACATGGCGCTCTTTGGCCATACTTGGCCCTTGCGCCACAAAACATCAAACATTCATTCATTTATAAGCGCCTTACAAGAGCCCTTGTGGGGCATTGTGTAAGGGGGTAGTGCAGTAAATGCATGCATAGAGGTCAAAATACATTAACATGTTAACCAAATTAAACATCGATTAGCATAGCAAGGTGTGGCTCAACCCGCGAACTTAACATTATACGCTATAGAAGCAATGGGGTAACAGTATTAATTAAAATTCAAAGAAACGCAGCAAAGAAAGAAATTCTAATCATATCCTACAAGAAACAGTGTTATGGACATAGGACTTCGTATAATTATTTGGGGATAATTGTGGCGCTAGTGTCTACGGAAGCTGCAAGCAGGCCGGTCCAGCGAGCACGTTAATGATGCCTAGTACATGGATTTGCCTATACTTCATCCTTCTCGTTTTATATGGCTTAGTGACTTTGCAAACAGACCATTTTGAAGTAAACACTGCGTTATAAATAATGAGGTAATCCCGTTTTTTGTCCGATGGCAGCATTCGGACACAGAACCTCTAAAGAAGAAGCCTAAAGCTTAAAGCATGGCGTGACGGACGCAGAAACAAGTGGAAGCACTGCAATGAGCAGCGGATATGAGTGCTTGCAGAGCCTTGTGTTGCCTTCTGCATTTAGCAAAATTATAGCTCGCTTTACAGTTTTCGCGAAGAAAGGCTGATACCGCGCATAATAGAGAAACCCCCAAGCACGAAGATCAGACAAATCAATGTGCTAACGATCATTCCCATGATGCCTGAACGATCGCAGCGCCAGAGTTCCCTGTAGCGATTATTGTAAGAAAATGTGGTTATGGAGAATAAAGATATCACCAAAGATCGCTTTCCAGTAAAGAAAGAAAGACATATGAGCAAAATTAAATAAAGACCAGTAGGCATCGCAGAAACCTCCACAACAACGTGCTAAGAAATCCCTTTGGTTTCGTGCAGCAGACTGTGGAAATTCTGCTGCGAGCCAAGCCATCATCATGCGGCTGCACCACGCAAAAATAAATACCTGGGGGCGTATCCGGTATCATCGGCACATGCCGGTGACATTTGCTTCGTAGAAGATCCGTCACCCCCAACTACGATGGAGACGCCATGCGAACTGTATTTACGTCGGAACACGTGACCCCCTTCCCCGATACGAAACGCCAGACCATACTGAGCTTCACCAGTATGAATAGCAGCAGCCTCAACGGCAACGTGCAAAGGAATCTCTTATGTTTCATGCTTCAGGTTAGTCAGTAATTACGCACTAAATGCTACGGAAGCGATAATCACTTCTTGGTGGTACTGCCCTGCCCGCTATCTGTGACAAATATTTTCAGTTATGTCATTTCTGTGCCAAGGGACCTGCGACTGTGTGGCGATGTTGAGGCAAATCTGGGCCCTGCAGAAGATGACATTCTTTCCAAATATTCGGCCAGGGAAAGTTGACCACATTTGTGGAAGCTTTGCAGAGTTATCAAAACAATATTGACATGAACGTTTCAGCACTGACCAAAGGCCATGAAGTCATTGAAAAACAGCTGGCTGGTTGGAACGCAATGAACAGCCGTGTCAAAACAATGAAAACAATGAAAGACAGCGAAAACACGTCGGCTTGATCTGTCTGCAAATCATAAAGTATGGTGATTGACAAGGTGTTCCTTAGTATTTTAGAATCTCGCCAGTGCTGCAGTCAAGTGTAGTGCTGCATTCACGTAGGAAATCTATGCCAAAAAACATCATGAGTTCTGTGGACCAATACAGTGAACTAGGCTCTAAAGCTCTGTCCTCCGATCGCAACCAAAAACGAACAAACACCAACAGGGCGCAACATTTCACCTCCAACTCCACGAAAAGTTTATTTGCGATCCAAGGCGAACATACCTTTCTGTCCTAAGCGATCTTTCAAGCGAAGGCTCATAACAGAAATAGTGTCACCGGTATCGACAAGAGCAGTAATATTTACACCGTCTATACACACACACACCTTGTGCTTCAGCGTAACAACAGACGGAGGAATTGGCGAGTCTGACCGTCCCGCGACCGCACCTCCACCGGCCACACCAGCTAGTTTCCCAGCTGCGGCGGGGAAGGCGATCGACGACGGCGCGGGGATGGCGAACGGCGCAATCAGGTCGGTGGCTGTGTAAGGTTGCGCTCTGAGACAAGGGGACTCATCGTGCGATTGGTACGACCACTGTTGCCGCAGAGGATGGACTGCAAATGGCGCGGGCGCGTCTTCGTGCACAGGAGCTGTGTACGCCAAAAACGTGGCGCTCGCTGTGGGTGGCGGCGAGAAAAGCGCGCAATATGTCCTCGGGAACCGCAGGCGTAGAAGACGGGTAGGTCGCGGTTGAAACTAACTAGAGCAGGTACGCGTGGCGCCGGGTAGGATTTCGCTGGAACTTGTAGTCGCATCGGGTATTCCACAGGAACACGTTGTGGTGTTGCGTAGTATTCCGTAGTGTCACGACGGACCGGTGAGGACTGGCGGCGACTGAGATTCGCCGGGAGAGACCGAAAGCTAGAAGGTGGTCGGCGCTCGATGAGATGTTCTCGCAACCAGGAGGGTAGTTCGGGAATGCACTCATCAAAAGCTCATTGATAACCAGCGTCTACTTCCTGAAATCGTGCTAGCTCTTCTTGAATCACTCGACGCACGATCGAGGCAATGTAATCGCAGGCAGCGATGTCCATACTTGCAACTGTGTTGACGTCGTCCAAGCGTCCGAATTTCCGTAAGATCCTTCGGGTCTTCAGAGCTTCAAACGCGTGACATTGCTACCTGAACTCGTAAGGAGTGTTAAGGTTTTCTTTCGCTATTAAAATATTGAAGACATCTTCAGCGATGCTTTTTAACAGATGTCCTACTTTGTCTTCATCCGACATATTCGTGTTCACAATTCCACATAGCTCCTATATTTCTTCAATATACGTTGTACACATTTCACCAGGAAATTGGGCTCCGCGCGAAAGCATGTGTTCCGCTTTCTTCTTTTTGGAATTAGAGTCGCCAAAGCAGGCTTTCAATTCCTGGACAAAAGTTTCCCAAGTGGTCAGCACGCGTTCATGATTGTGAAACCAAAATAGAGTGGTACCGACGAAAAGAAATGCAACGCTCACAAGCTGCACTGACTTACTCCACCCGTTATGTCGGCTTACTCTTTCTTAGTGTCTCAGCCAGTCATCCACGTCTTCATCTGTTTTACCTGAGACCATGCGTGGTTCTGGCGTCCGGTAGCTAGGGTGCCTTGGTCTCTGGCTGGCTTGCACGATGCTTTCTTCGACGGTGTTCGCTGACCGGCCTGCTTGGGCGTCGGCCATGCTTGTGGGCTCTGGTGGTAGTCTAGCCAGGCGCCTGCTTCTTCGAAGATCTGGCGAACTGGGTTGTCCAGGGCGTCCAGTACCCAGCTATTTCACTACTTGTTACGGATGTAGAACGGATTTATTTACACTGAAAAGGGCAGAGAATAAATTAGACGGTCCGAAAAAGTTGATCACTGAAAACCCTCGCGCCGCTTCTTCTTTCTCTTCTACACTCCTCCCATGCGGCATTAGAATATATTAATAATATTGTCTCTAACATCCCTGAGAAAATTAGACTTTACGCTGATGATTGGTCGCTTATATAGAAATAAGAAATGTCTCATATCAACTACTACTGAATAGCGCGTTGCCAAATGTTTCCACATGGTCTGAATCATGGCAAATGTCCATTAACTTTGAAAATAAGAAACTGTAATTAGGAGGATCACTCACAAAAATATGTCTTACTGGTTGATTACATTACCGATGCTGTGAAACTTACAGAAGTAACAGTATACAAATATCTAGGCCTCTGGGTCACTAACAATCTCAGCTGGGATAGACATATTGATTGCATAACGTGTAACGCTTGCCATAAGTTTTTTTTCTTAAAATAAGCATTGCGGTAGCCCACTCCATCTGTCCGTCTCCTTGCTTACAAATGCACTATTTTGCCCACCTTAGATTATGTGGCTATCATTTGGGACCCATTCATTAAGACTAACATATACAAAGTAGAGAGGGTTCAAAGGTGGGCTGCTCGATACATATATAACAATTACCGGCGTACACCCCTAACACATACTTTAATCAAAGCCGGCCTGCCGACAAACACTCAGCTAAATTGTTCTGCACGACTTAAATTCACGCAGAAATTATTTAAAGGACGCTACAGAACTGAAGTCGCGAGTTTACTTTTTGTTTTCGTCTTGGTATGCGGCCCAACAACGACATCAGCTAACTTTAACTCAATTTCGCGTTCATAATACCTGTTTTAAATACTCATTCCTTCAACGAACTATTAACGAATGTAATAACCTCGCTAACAAACCGTTACTGGCGTCGTTCGCACAACATATTATCTAGTGTGTGTTACTGCATTTTGTCCGTTTATTGCCCATTGTATATTTATGTTTAACTGTTTGACATCTTGTTCATATGTTGTATTTCTGATGCTGACCGCAGTGCTTAGACCTGCACCATTATTTAACTATTTGCGAAACTCTTTAGTTCTTTTGTCCTGCCCTGGTATAGTCCCGGTACCTGGATTTCAGTATCAACAAATAAAAAAAAGTACTAAAGTCAAGGCGAATAGTAAATGCGGCAAATGAGAAACATATGGTGTTAGAGTATACAAATATTTAACGATTATGGCAAAATTTTGTGTGGCCTCGCATTAATACAGCTTCATCCAGAAGGTAATTTAGGAAACGGATAGCATCTGGAAGAGCCGATAAGCTAAGTGCGTCCGTGTCACCGTACATGCGCGCTAAGCTAAAGTGATGTAGTCTTAGTGAAGTTCGATAAGCGAGATTTAGGTGCACAGGGGATTTCACATTCGTGTGAACAAATATGGTGCATTACTTCACACATGCAACCATTCCAAAGATTAAAAGATCCCTTGACCTGGACACGTTGCAAAGAGACACAAGATGGGCTGGATTACTTTGATGAGCCGCCCTTTTGGAGGAGGCGAGCTCACATACTCGTGTTGCACACACACACAGGTGTAAAGGTCCGGAGCCGACGTCAGAGGGGCTTCGTAGAACTCTGCTCCGTCCCGGGTGGCGCGGCCGGGTACCACATTCCTGAGCTGACCCCGCGCCACGTGGCTGCCGGTTATCTGCAGTTCTCTGAAGTGCGCCCCGTCTGGTTGTATTGGAACACGTGCAGCGGGCTAAAATAGCTGGCACGTTGCCACCCCGTACGGCCATTCCTAACAATGCGTGGTGCCTTAACATGGTCATTATCGCTTGTTGTCGTTCAAATACACACACACTCGCATATATATATATATATATATATATATATATATATATATATATATATATATATATAAAGCCTGGTCCAACTATCATGCGCGTTAAGATTTAAATACATGCCACGTATATGGACCGAACCAAAGTAATCTTGTTGGGCGTCGCCTGGAGATACTCGTATTACTTTTTTCCGCCTAATTACATAATTATCCTTAATTAATTAATCAGCTCCACAAATATCGTGATTTGATGAAAAGTGTTACTGAGAAAATTGTAGAGCAAATTGAAAAACTCCCAATGCAGCTTTCTGTTGCTCGATACCTGCTACATAAGTGTTTATCTGTACTTGAAAGAAGCCCCGAATACATGCGACAATCTTGTGCGTATTCGTGGACTTCGTCAGCGGCAAAGCTACGTCAAGTGCTGCAGGCAAATACCACCATCGTAGTATGTATGTATGTATTTATGTATGTATGTATGTATGTATGTATGTATGCATGTATGTATGTATGTATGTATGTATGTATGTATGTATGTATGTATGTATGTATGTATGTATGTATGTATGTATGTATGTACGTAAACATAGACGCTCTTCTAAGCTCTCGCATCCCCTCTCTACCTCTACTCCGTAACCGGCTTCCCACACTTCATGCACATTCACTTTTTTCCAATTTTGACTCTCTTAATGCTAACGCATTAAAAGAACAGCTTGGTAAGAAACGTTCTGGCAATGTCGAGCTCACCGTTATAGAGCGAGGCCACAACGAAATGACAGAAAGCAGACGGCCACGCGAGCAAGCTAACGCGATCACTCCCTGCCTAAGAAATTGCGACCGGAAGTGACGTGAGGATGATTCACTGTTGCCGAGACAACCCAGCACGCTCCGGAATAGAAAGGCAAAAGTTGCTCCATTGTCGTATTCGCTTCTGTAGCTGCGGCAGATGCATAGCATCGTGGGATGTGCTCCAATACTTGCTGTAAAAGGCTAATTGATGGTTAAGCGGACAGCGCCCATCTAAAGTCTCGTTCCAGTTCTCACAAAGCCGTCAAAGAAGACAGCTTCGCAAAGTGAAAAACGATGAAGGCCACTTTCCTATCCAAATAAGTTGGCCACTGAGCAGGGAACTTGGGAACACGACGAGAAGGTCGTCTGCGCATAAGTAAGGTAGCCGCGCTTTCCTATGCGCCTCATGTAAATCACGTTGTGTGTGTGTGTGTGTGTTTTATGTTCGCACACAAACTTGTGCTTTTTTTAGCCTTTTCTTGTGGCCGTGATCTGGCGTCGCGTCACAGAGGCGCGTAAGAAATATTTAGGGAAAACATTGATACGACCGGATCCGTCGCAAACATATGAAGGTCGAGAATTTTTGAGGAATGGAAAGGTTGAGATGTGTACGAAATTCTAGAATGAAAAACATGCACAGTATACTGAATTGCACCAAGCAGGTAAGGTGACTTTCCATCACCAGCCCTTTTCAAAAAGGGATGCCAATGTATCACCATCATCACCATAATCATAATCATCACCACCCCCACCACCAACACCAACACCACCACCAGCATCATCATCATCATCATCATCATCATCCTCCTCCTCATCCGCCCTCCCATCATTATCCAGACGGTTGCAGACGCGTTCCATTACAAAGGTTTGCAGCTGTCTCAGCTGCGTACGTATACTGTCTCCAATGCTGGCCAGAACTCGAACACCTTGTGCTGTGCGAAATTAAACGAGATTGCTTTGGTGCACGGCGTAAGCAGAGATAGAGTCCGTGCGTTGGGTATTAACCAGTATGTATTCTGTAGCCACTGTGTATTCGCCGATGTGTATTAACCACTGTGCAATAACCAACTTACGTAGCGTTTACACGTGCTGGAAAATGAATCAGTGGAGGCTGTAACGAGCAGTTTCAACGTGCCCGGTGCTGGCGGTACTGTCCTCGTGAAAAGTTTCAGGCAAGCGCTTGCTAATTTGGTGTCTGTTGAATTACACCTCAATGTTACCTATGGAATTATGTCATCATGATCGCAGCTGAGATATTAGCGTACCAGGATGGGTGCCATGCTTACAGTCACACGCGGCACCTTTCATTGATGTCAGGTTCGTGGGGATGGAATTTCTCAGTAGCGATTGGCTCCCTGCCTCAGCTTTGGGATAGGAGCCAATTGAGACGTTGAAATTTGATTCCGTTCCGACACGATCGCTATCAAAAATGCCCTGTCTGACAAGAACATTTCTGTCATACACCGCGTACTTGCACCGGGCGAAGCCGCCTGCATAGTTCCGCACGGTTTCTAAGCGCTTCATCGCTCAGAAATATAGCGCTTTTGCGAGTTCAGCGCGGCTTGTAACAGTGCGGCTCGCATTTCAGAATGTCTGCAATTTTCGCGCCAGCTACGAAAACAAGTGACGACAGGTCCCGCCGCCTTTCGAGAGCGCCGGTGCAATATTGGCTCTCTCTGCTGCCGTTGTGTACTGCAGTTGCCGCTTGCCGAATGCCTTTCTTCAGCGTGTTTTCGGCTAGCTTCGTGTGTTTTGTTGTGTGCGTGTTTTGTGTGTGCATTTACTTGTGTGCGTGCGTGCGTGTGCGTGCGTGTGTCTGTTTGCATGCATATGTGTCCGCGCGTGTTTGTGTGAGAGCATGCGTCTGGCGTGTTTGTGGTTATCTGCCTGTGTGGGTGAGCGTTTTTGTATGTGTTCACGTGCGTACTTGTTGTGTGTTCGGGCTTGTGTGTTCGAGCGTGTTTGTGTGCGTGCATGTGCAGTCGTGTTTGTGGGCGTACGTGCGTGCGTGTGCCTGTTGGTGCCTGTATGTGGTTGTGCGCGTGCGTATGTATTCCATATGGTTCGTAGGGTTGTCGCTGCCATGAAAGCCGGGCTTGGTTTCGACCCACCTTAGACGGCTGCAATATGAGACACCGTCTCTCGAGAGAACCACTAGGATGGCGTCAGGCGCAACCTTCCACCTTCTTCTCTTTTCTGCCCTGATGAAGTCGCTTGTTTTACAATCAATCAATCAATCAATCAATCAATCAATCAATCAATCAATCAATCAATCAATCAATCAATCAATCAATCAATCAATCAATCAATCAATCAATCAATCAATCAATCAATCAATCAATCAATCAATCAAATGTGTTTATTAAATGGACCAGCAACAACCTCGAGGGTCTTGGTGCTGGCGCACTCGGCAAAACAAGACACAGGAGAAGCAGTGCACGGCCACACACACATACAGACACCCACGTGCGCGCACATAAAAAACAACAATATTTTTGCGAATACATATTTTAAGAGCGTAAATGCGTACGCGAAGAGAATGCAAAGCAAAGGCGGAAAAACAGAAAAAGTATTACAGGGGCGCTATAACGTAAAACTATTCCAAACTTTTCTATTCCAATTCTGCAATCAGCCCTCCGCGATTGGTGAAAACCTTTTTTTTTTCGACCATGCGCACTTCACATGTCTGTCACGCGACGTCACGAAAATCGCGATAGCTCCCCATCTGATATGACGTGTACACACTGATTATGTATTATTTGACCAAACAAAGGAAAAATAATTATTTCTGATTCGACGCCTTCTCGCCATTAGCCCTCGGCTATTTGCGAAAAGTTTTTGGGCTGCACCCACTTCACCTGCCTGTCCCGCGACGTCACAAAACCGCAGAATGTCACCGCGTCAAAGTGACGTGTACGCGTTACAGATACATTAGTATGCCGGATTAAACTGAATTTTCTTCAGAATAGCGGCAGGCTGCCCCATTCTGAAAGGAATAAAAGACGGCTGCCGCTGATCGCTCAGGCACTGGCTACTCGCACATGCCAGAGAGGATGAGTTTATTTGAGTGTAATAAAACTTTTTTTGTGGCCATGTAACGTTTTCAAGCACTTTCGGCACATTCGCAACCTCGTTTTGCCAACTCTTCTTTGCTGAGGATCCGTTTTAGCGTCATTCTTAAGCTTCCGTTGCATGCCGTCGCGATTGTCGACGAGCCACCGTAAGCTAAGTAACGGAAAGCGGACCAGTCACAGACGCTCGCACCACCCTTTTCATCCGGTTATCAATTTTCAGTGCAGTGGCTCGGCCCTTAGAATCCCTCTCCACTTGAGCTTTCTCCTTACTTCTTGTGAGCTAATTAGATAATACTCAGTGTATGCAATTTTATTCATTTTTCCAGCAAACAAATGTGACCTCCTATGAACGAGGAGAGCGTTTGATTGGTCTGTTGGTTGATTGAGACAACCTTACGGGAGACCGCCCGATGCTTGCGTCGGCGGTTACGCATATTTGACGTCAGGAGATTGGAATAAAAACATATTGGAATAGTTTTAGGTTATAGGGCCTCAGAATGACGGAACACTCAACAGATATGAGAGTTTTTCTTCAGTTATTGAAGTTCCTCTGCAACTCCTTTCAGGAAAATATTTAAATTGGGTATGAAGTTATCCAGGCAGGGTGAATGGGCGTTGTATGTTGTCCACACTCTAGGTAGAGGGTCACAAAAATCGGAAGGCTGAAAGGCACGCTGTTTCCTAGTGGTTTTCTGCGTGCGGAATGCAAAAGCGCACATTAGAAGGCAAGTGCAAGCAGCAGATTTATCTATGCATTAGTTTGTGTAATACTACTACTACTACTACTACTACTACTACTACTACTACTACTACTAATAATAATAATAATAATAATAATAATGTTAACAATACTACTAATAATAATAATGCATCACATGCATATTAAAGACCGTGCTTATAGAAAGGCACAGCGTACAAATCAGGAACACTGGTGTACAGATTTTAAAATGTACAGGACACTTTTCTAAACGTCTTTACAAGCGTGATAATTCGTTCTACGTAGCACACGTGGACGCCCCTACTGCTTAAAATTCAGTCTTTCTGGATAAACGCTCATGAACAGTCATCCAACAATAAGAAACAAGATATCTCTCTACTCAATGACGACAGCCAGCCTGTTCCAGATGTCGTGGGCGCCTTCGTCCTACACTTCGAGTCTGTGTACCGTGAAGGGTGCAGTGACAGATTTAGTCAGTTCTCCAGTCACCCTTCCCTGGGCTCAAGTCTATCGGTCTCAGAGGACGTTGTCTTCAAGAGTATCAAACGCTTAAAACCGTCTTTTCGTGCGGTCCTGATGAAATCCCACTTCCTTTGATTAAGACATACGGGTCCTTGCTTGTTCCAGTGCGTACTTGTATTTGGAATTCTGATTTAAAGACGGAACACATTCCCAAAGGCTTGGAAAACAGCGCGGGTTGTTCCCGTCTTTAAGTCAGGGGTAAAAACTGTTGCGAGTAACTACAGGCCTATTCGTCTCCTACGCGCAGCATCTAAATTATTTGAGTCAACTCTGCACTCAATAATTTCATCCTCCATTAAAAATACTATCATTCCTGAGTAGCATGGGTTCATATCGGGGCTCTCCGCAACTGCCAACGTCGTTAGATCCTGGATGAACGCCTCTCAAGCAGTGTATAAGGAAGGACGGCTGGATGTCATTTATTTTGACTTCAGCAAGGCGTTTGATGTTGTATGCTGCAAAATACTGCTTCTAGTGTTGGCACAACGTGATCTACAGCGCTATGTCACAGCACTGTTAAGAAGCTATACCTACGCGACCGGTACTGCTGCCTTAGCGCAAATGGTCAGTCCTCAGAACTTTGTGCTGTTCCAAGTGGAGTTCCTCAAGGGTCTGTCCTAGGCCCTCTTCTTTTCTCGATGTTTATTAACGCAGTTTTAGCAGTCATTCAACACTCCTATGCTCTGTTATATGCTGATGACGAGAAACATTTCAAAGTGGTAGAAGATGGTATTGATTGAGCCGCTGTTCAGAAGGACATTGCGAATTTTGCCTCATGGTGCCCTCGAAACAAGCTGGTGTAAAATGCAACAAAACTAAAGTTCTAAGCTTCACGCGGAAGACTAACAGTACTTTATTTCCCTATAGCGTTAAAGACGTTCTCCTGCCAAGAGCTCAGGGAACGAAGGACGTTGGAGCGCACTTCGATAGCTCTCTGAGTTTGTCGCCCCATGGTCAATAGACGAGGCAGCATGCTCTTCGTACGCTCGGCAGAGTATGTCGGTTCACGAGAGACTTCAAACAACCTGGTCCATTTGTAACTTCATATAAGAGCGTATGCCTTCCAGTTCTTGAGTACGCCTCTGTGGTTTGGGGCGGCACTTGTAGGTCAAATTGTGAACTTGTCGAGAGTGTGCGAAAAAAAAAGTTCACGTCAATATTTAGGCATGGATTCTCTCAAAAGCCTTCGATCTCCATAGAGCTAACACCGACACTCACGTTACCTACCCTCACCTGTAGACGCAACAAATCGGATGTTGTTTTTCTTCAGAAATTATTAAACGGAAAAATTACTGCTCGCACTTGCTATCTAATGTGCGCATTTACATACCGCAGAAACGCACAAGGAAACAGCACGCCTTTCAGCCTTCAGACTTTTGTGACCCTCTGTCTAGAGTGTAGGCGACATATAAGGCTCATTCAAAGTGCCTGGATATCTTCATACCTAATTTGAATATTTTCCTGAAAGGAGTTGCAGAGGAATTTCAATAACTGAACAAAAACACTCATGTCTGTTGTGTTTTCCGTCATTCTGTATTCCTTTCTTCAGTTTTCCACTTTTGCTTTGTGCTCTCTTCTTGTGCACATTTTATGCTCTGTTAAAATCTGTATTCGCGAAAATTATAGTTTTTTTTATGGTGTGCGCACGTGTGTATGTCCGTATGTGTGTGTGACCATGCACAGCTTTTCTTGTGCATTGTTTTGCCGAGTGCGCCAGCGCCAAGAGCGTCGACGTTCTTCCTGGGCACTTTGGTAAACACCTTTCACTGATTCATTGAGTGATTATTATTATTATTATTATTATTATTATTATAATTACGTTGCCAACGTTGATTACGTTGCCCAACGCTGACACTTTGTATTTCAACAGGCGGTGCCCTGAATGCGGTTCCCGTGATAACCCGGATGCCACTATCACCTTCGTTGAAGCTAACCATCCTGCCGCTTCTGGCGGCAATCACCAACCTCGTCTGAAAACCTGGTTTCATCGGAAAACTACTTAAGCCAACGGACATCGCGGGATCCTCTGCAGTCGGCGGCGATTACGTTGCCCAACGCTGACACTTTGTATTTCAACAGGCGGTGCCCTGAATGCGGTTCCCGTGATAACCCGGATGCCACTATCACCTTCGTTGAAGCTAACCATCCTGCCGCTTCTGGCGGCAATCACCAACCTCGTCTGAAAACCTGGTTTCATCGGAAAACTACTTAAGCCAACGGACATCGCGGGATCCTCTGCAGTCGGCGGCGATTACGTTGCCCAACGCTGACACTTTGTATTTCAACAGGTAGCGTGTCTTCTTCGTTGCCTGCATTCTTAATTTGAATTTGCTGCCGACTGCCCTCTGTGTACATGTTACAATGTCTAATGATTCTACTGAATGTATTGCTTGCCACAAAGAAGTGCCCGATGATGGCAAGTTCATGACCTGTGCGAATTGTACGCTATCGTACCACTTAGGTCAGACATGTTCCGGAATTGCACCTAGTACCTTCAATACAATGGGCCCAGCTAAAAGGGACGTGTGGGTGTGTAAAACATGCAGAGCAGCAAAAAAACGCGCTGGTGGTTCCGCCTCTCAGGTAGATGCTTCCGAGGCTGATGAAGATACAGGCGTGGTTTCACCTTTGCTTTTGGAACTGCTCGAGATAAAAAAGAGTCTAGAATGTCTACCTGAGCTTAACGAAAAGGTTGATTCATTGCTCCTCTTGAAAGCCGAAGTTGTCAGCCTAACGCAGTCATTTCATGAACTCGAGGACTCGGTGGCTTTTCTAGCAAAACAATATGATTCCATTCGTGGTGAAATGAAGACCGCCAAGGAACAAGCCACGTCTAGAGATGCAGAGATCAACGCCCTCCGAGCAACAGTTCAGACGCAAGCCGAACAGCTAGAGCGCCTGCAGGTTGACATGAATGAGAGTGAGCAATACAGCCGCAACATGAACTTGGAAATCCATGGTCTCCCAGAAAAAGAGAATGAAAATCTGAAGGAAGTGCTTTCCGATATCGCTGAAAAACTACACCTCCAAAAATTTTCCCTGCTGAACGTTGAGGCGATTCATCGTCTGCCGGGCAAACGTAACTCTATTCCGAGGGTCCTTGTGCGTTTCACTTCAATTGCTGCCAGAAACATTCTGTTCGATGCCCGAGGAAAGCTTCTACAACTCTGCGAAGCTAGTTCGCTTGAAAAGATATTTTTGAACGAAAACCTGACAAGACTAAACCGTGACCTATTCTGGCGTGCTAGGACTAGAGCAAAGCAAATGGAGTACAAGTTTGCCTGGGTGAAGCGTGGCAAGATTTTTGTGAAAAAGAGTGAAGGATCGTCGCTTCTTCGAATAATCAGACATGCTGACTTGGACAACATTGTGTAGCTATCATGGCCAACACGTGCTACCAGCTTCCACATTTTCAGTCATTCAAGGATACTTTTGGTGTGAGCATTGATAATGATTTCACTATTGTAAATACCAATATTAGGAGCCTTCGCAAATACTGGGAAGAATTCAAGCTTGTCGCTACGGCAGGAATAGAATTCGTCGATGTATTCGTGCTGACAGAAATCAATACTTCAGATGCCAGCTTGCGTACATTTTCAGTGCCAGGCTATCAAAGTCGCTTTGTGATAAGGCCTCATCGTCGAGGTGGTGGAATCGCCATCTTTGTAAGCGATAAATTGGATGTTTCATCAATGGACGTGAACTTCGCGCATGCGGAATGTTTAGCGTTGAAGATAACGTGCGGCGCGCGGTGTTTAAATTTGTTGGCTGTATATCGGCCGCCGTGCGCTAGTATCACCCGATTTCTGTTAGAACTCGAAGAAATATTGCACCTCTGGAATTCCGTGGAAGAAGTATGTTTAGTGGGCGACTTAAACATAAATACATTGTGCCCTACAATGGGTACCGTTTCCGATTACTTGTCTGTCCTGTCCTCATGTGGTTTAATAAATACTACAACATTTCCTACTCGTGAAGAAATGGTTAACGATCATCTAACTAGTTCATGTATAGACCACATTGTCTTACGTGCTCCTAACTACTCGTTTGCCTCCTGTGTTATATTACAGCGCTTCGCGGATCACTATCTGGTTGCTTGTCGTTAGTCTCCATCTTTTCCTTTATCAAATGCTTCACGAAACGCTGTTCCAAATAACCTCATCTATATTACAATAACGGACCATGGAGTCTTAGATAGCTTAATTAGCAATTTTAACTGGTTAGCAATAACTGAGTCTAATTCACCGGAGAAGGTCTATAGTATCCTCTGCGACCAAATAAGGAAGTTTGAGAACAATTCTAAACGCGTCGTAATAAAAAAGCGCCGAAGAGAATATAACTGGTTGACCCCCGACGTAATCCGCGCCATTTCATACAGAGACATACTTTGGAGACGGTGCAAACGGGTACCAAAAAATCAAGCCTTACGACTGGAGTATAAAGCCGCAAGAAATAGGGTGGTCGCTCTGCTAAGGTCCACGAAGCGCCAGTACTTTTCTCAAGAATTTCGCCAGTCGTCAAGGAACGCCGCTAAAACGTGGTCATTGATAAACCACCTTCGTGGCAAAAATTCTGCAAGCACCTCCCCGCTTTCTTTCTTTCCGGGAGATTGCGCTGAAGTCGCAGATAGTTTTAATCGTTTTTTTGCACTGGCCTCAGAGAAATCATCGTCCAGTCAGACATACCAATACACGTTGAAAGAATCAAACTCTGCGTCCGCTTTTCTAGCCAGCATTACAAAAGAAGAACTGCGTGATATAATCTTTAGCTTCAAGCGGAATAAACCTCCTGGTATTGACGGCTTGTCAGCACATTTGCTCCAAAGAAACTTCGAGGCATTGTCTGATGTGCTGATCTTCATGCTAAATGGTTTTCTGCGCACTGCGTTTTTCCCAGATGAACTTAAAACTGCTTTAGTTAAACCGCTATTTAAAGGAGGACAAAAAGACGACATGAAAAACTATCGACCCATCTCGATCTTGCCTATACTTTCCCACATAATCGAGAAATTTCTTTTGAGATCTATGTCGTCCTTTGTTGAAAAATTTTCCATTTTGTCAACCCGCCAGTTTGGTTTCGTTCCTGGTCGTGGTACTGTAGCTCTTCTGGAAGAGTTCTCTGATGAACTTTTTTCAGCTTTCGATCAAAATATGTTTAGCGTTGCTTTATTTTTAGATATTTCTAAAGCTTTTGAAACAGTTCATCACGGTATTTTATTAGAAAAACTATACTCCATAGGCTTCAGAGGTCCGTTTTATGATGTGCTCAAAAATTACCTTTCCGGTCGTTCACAAGTGGTTGTTTTAGACGGGATGACAAATGTAAGTAGTCAACTTCCAATGAAGGCCGGGGTTCCACAGGGCTCCATATTATCACCTCTTCTGTTCAATTTGTTCGTTAATGACTTATCTCACGTTATTTCCAAAGGTCTATTATTTCAATATGCCGACGACACTGTTTTGCTTTCCAAGCACCTTTCTTACAACATGG
The DNA here is from genome assembly GCF_023375885.2 of Dermacentor andersoni. NCBI lineage: Eukaryota > Metazoa > Arthropoda > Arachnida > Ixodida > Ixodidae > Dermacentor > Dermacentor andersoni. The sequence continues at coordinate 207,517,324 of NC_092816.1, read as the reverse complement.
CCATTACTAATCTCCAGAATAATATACACAAAACAATGACTTGGTTCACTAATAACTGCTTGGAGGTTAACCCAATTAAAACGAAACTCGTTTGCTTCAGATCCCCACTAAAACTAACAGCTATAGATGCGCCCATTTTTCTACATGTTCACGGCTGTTATCCCTGTCGGTGCGTGCCTGTCGCCTATGTGAATTCGGTAAAATACTTGGGTGTCTTCTTCGACAGTGATATGTCTTGGCACAGCCAGCTATCACATGTTTGTGGTAAGCTTCGGAGCGCGGCCTGGTTGTTTTTCCATATAAAATCCATTGTTCCCTTTCACATAAAAAAAAATATTGCGCATGCTCTGGTGTACAGCATTCTCAGATATGGGATTACTGTTTTTGCTTTTTGCTCAGCCAAATGGCAAAACAGAGTTGACACTTTATTAAGAAACATACTAAGAAACATAGCATATAACGCCCCTTTCTCTGTGTCTGATAATATTTTCACAGCCCTTGGTCTTCCATGCTTTCGAACACTCTTTCTACAGACTGTAGTGGTGCAACATTTCTGGGACAGCAATTTCAAAACACGTCATACAGCCTCCCGAAGCCTGCGTAGTTCCATTCGTTTTAAGGTGCCGCGCTCCTCAACAAGGCATGGGGAAGCCAGGCGCTGTGTTTATGTTCCCCAAATTTTTAATGACTTACCAGAGGAAATGTTTTCCGCAACTTCAAAAAAAGCGCTAAAAATCATGGTTCACTCATTGTAACACGGTTCCTATATGCCTGAAAAATGTTCATGATCAGGCACGAATTGTTAAAATACTGTTCCTTGCTCTTTATTTTTCATTTCTTGTTGATGTTACTTTTTATAACTTTTTGCACCTTAGTCACTATTGATTTCATGTTTGTATTGTGTTGATATATTGCGTTTATATTATGTTCATATTTTATGTTTTACTGCACGTCCGTCTGCCGACTCTGCCGGGCCAAGTCCCTCAAGCCCCTAGAGGTTTTGACAGGCCCGTTTCATTGCCCTGTATACGTTATGTGCAATAAAAGATTTATTATTATTATTATTATTATTATTATTATTATTATTATTACTATTCCAGCAGTCCAGCGGAGCGTGTGAACCTGTCATAATCGCTTGTTCTTCTTGTTAGGTCTGCCTGTGTCGTAGCATTCGAAAACAGTTGACGTGCCTGGTCTATCTACCGCATGGATCGCAAGTTCTGCACCACCTGACGTCATCAACCCACCGGACACCTGACACTCGCACGTGCTGAGCTGGCATCGTTCAGCGAGAGTCCAGCGCAGACCAATGAAAACATCACACGAACTGGAACCTGTAAAACCTAGCGTTCCCCCACGCTCGGCTGCAGTCTGGCGGAGCGTGTGAACCTGTCATAATCGCTTGTTCTTCTTGTTAGGTAAGAATAGTTGCCTTTGATTCTCGGTTGTTCTCACCTTTCTCCGCCAGACTGACTCGTAGAGCTCGTGAAAGTACCTCGTTTCTTTTATCATGGTATTTGAAGAGTGCATTGCTTGCCACAGTGCGTTACCCGATGATGGTCGTTTTATGTCGTGCGCTGAATGTAAACATGGCTACCATTTGGGTCAACCTTGTTCAGGCATAGCGCCTAGTACTTTTGCGACCAAGAGCCAAGCTAAGCGAGAATCGTGGGTCTGCAAAACCTGTCGGGCTGGCAGGCAGCGAGACGCTTCAGCATCGCAGATGGAGTGTAGCCAGACAGGGCACGGCAGTTCTGTAGAGCTATCCTTGGCTTCTGAGCTCAGGGAAATAAAAGACAGTATTGCTTCTTTGTTAACTCTGCGTGCAAAAGTGGATCCCCTGCTTCTGCTCAATACTGAGTTCACTAAGCTTTCCATGACTGTTAAAAACCTAGAGGAATCGATGTCATTTGTGTCTAAACAGTATGACTCAGTACTGAAGGAGATGAAAGCTAACAAAGAACGCGAAAAGGCCCAGCAAGAGGAAATTGTGCGCTTGAATGAAGCGGTCAAGGCCCAAGCGATACAGCTTGATCTTCTGCAGGATGAACAGAATGAGAACGAACAGTACAACAGAAAGAATAACTTGGAAATTGAAGGCCTTCCACTGGAACTAAATGAAAACCTAAGGCAACCTTTTCAAGCGCTGATGTAGAAGCGGTGCACCGCTTGCCTAGTAAACGTAAAACAATCCCGACAGTCCTGATACGGTTCACTTCTGTAGCAGCGAGAGAAGCTTGGTTTGATTCACGAGGAAAGCTGCGGCGATTGCACCAGAACGGTTCCCTACCCAAATTGTTTTTCAGCGATAACTTGACAACGGCAAATCGCAGTTTGTTTTGGCGTGCAATAACCGTGTCTAGGAGAACGGGTACATATTTGCCTGGGCAGAAGGCGGTAAGATTTTTGTAAAGAAGGACGAAGGTGCACCTTTGATCCGAGTAATCAGGCCAGCTGATATTGCTAGGATTGTATAAGCAGCATGGCGTCTAGTTTCTGTGTGGTTCCTGATTTTAGAAGTTTCAAAAGTACGTTTGGCCTGAGGTCACAACATAATTTTACTTTCGTCAGCGTAAACATAAGAAGCCTACGAAAGTACTGGAATGAATTTAAAGAGATAGCGGAAGCGGCTAGCAATTACGTTGACGCTTTTGTTCTCACTGAGATAAATATATCGCAAGTCGGGGCCGATATGTTTACGCTGTTTGGTTATCGTTCACATTTCGTGACCCGGCCACGAGGGCATGGAGGTGGTTTAGCGAATTTTGTTCGTGACATGTAGGTGACGTCTGGAATAGATATTACGTTCGTTCATGCGGAATGCCTGGCCATAAAAATAAATGTTTCAAATACAGATCCAATCCTACTGTACTGAAGGCACTGGGCAGTGGGCGTGGTGCTGGTGTGCTTGTGAAAAAGAAGACGACGAGAAGTGCTTGCTTCCCTGTGACGATATAGCGCCGACCTGTTTTAAGCCTAGCGCTACAACCTATAACTAGTGACCCTTTTGCTAGGTGAACACCCCTGTTGCATTTGGTGGAGCTGCTGGGTTTCTCTTCTACATCCTGGAACTCCGCAGCCGAACGCTACCACCAGCTGTTCCAATGGATGAACCAGGACCGTCCCACGCTGCTGCTCCCGTGCCCCCCACCATCGTCTGTTCTGGCGTGATCCGCCAGCGCGATCCGGCTATATTTAGCGGCACAGACGACCACGACGTGGAAGACTGGCTCGCCGAATATGACCGTGTAAGCGCCTATAATAAGTGGGACGACCGCGCCAAGCTCACAAATGTCATCTTTTACTTGACTGACGTGGCAAACCTATGGTTCCGCAATCATGAAGCCGATTTTCCCACCTGGTCGGCTTTCACGGCGACTTTGGCAGAGGTCTTCGGCCGTCCCGCCGTTCGCCGGCTTCGCGCTGAGCAACGCTTGCGTGGTCGAGCTCAACGCCAGGACGAGACCTTCACCAGCTATATTGAAGACGTCCTCTCGCTATGCAAGCGCGTGAACTCATCTATGGACGAAGCTGACAAGATCAAGCACGTCATGAAAGGCATCGATGACCATGCCTTCCAGATGCTCGTCGCGAAGAGTCCGCGGACGATTGCCGAAGTCATACAGCTATGTCAGCAGTATGACGAGCTGCGCAAGCAGCGTGCTTCAACGCGCGCTGCTCAGCAGGACACCACGGATCTATCTCCGTTGGATTTCGGCCGCGACGCTGCCGACATCTCTGCTTTAATGCCAGAGATAAAGCAGTTTATCCGTCTGGAAGTTGCCCGCCAACTCTCTCTGGCGAACAGCACACCCGAGCCGTCGACAACCTTGGCTCCTTCGCTTCGCCACGTCATTCAGACCCAAGTTGCCGCGGCGCTGCCATCTGCCCCTCCTCCGCAGCCTGCAGCTGGGCCGCTAACGTACGCTGACGTTGTCGCCCGGCCTTACGCTCCTCCGGCTGCTGATGCCTACCGGGCCACTGGAACCTTCCATGTGCCGCCGCCACCTTCACGCCCGATGGTCGTCCCTTACTCGGCCGCTGGAGCCCCTGTCGTCAACCCGTGGCGTACATCTGACAACCGGCCAATATGCTATTTCTGCCATCTTCCGGGCCACGTAGCACGATTCTGCCGCCGTCGCAGCCCCCGTTTACCTGACAGTGGGGGCGCCTCAAGCTACAGGCCTGCTCGACTTCCACGTCAGGACCCATCTAGCCTTCCTCCGGACTCATCTTACAGTCGCCTCCCTTTCGATGCCCGTCGGTCACCTTCCCCACGTCGCCGATCCATTTCCCCGATGGTTCGCCGACCCAGCCCAGCCCGAGAGGAAAACTAACAGTCGCAGTTCCAGAGGCAAGAACTGCGTTTACGTCGAACATTTCAAGGCCTCATTCTAACCCGGCGAACGAAATTGAACTCTCCGTAGATGGCGTCACCGTACACGCACTTATCGACACCGGAGCCGCCGTTTCTATTATTGGTGAGAAGCTTTGCCGCAATTTGAACAAAGTGACCATTCCCCTTACCTCTCTTTCTCTGCGTACGGCAACCTCGCATCGCATTCAGCCTTCAGCGTCGTGCACAGCCCGGGTTATCATTCAAAACGTCATGTATGTTATAGAATTTGTCGTCTTATCTCGTTCGTCACACGACGTTATTCTTGGATGGGATTTCCTATCTGTCAACCAAGCACTTATCGACTGCGCTCGTGCCGAACTTACATTATCAGTGCCGTGCTTCGACCCTGACGACCATTCTTCTCCTAAAGTTGTTGCCGCCTCTGACATCGATATCGCACCTTTCTCCGCCGCTCTGGTTCCTGTGTCATGTAACTCTGCTGCAAACTCATCAGTTCTGTTTACACCGTCGGCCACTTGTGCGCGCCGCCGGAACTTTCTGCTTCCGTTTGCTGTCGTCACTTTTTGCGACGGTTCTGCTGCCCTTTACGTGTGCAATCCGTCCGCCTGCCCATCATCCCTACTCCGCGGCGAGTGCCTGGGTACCGCTGAAGCTTTCGATAGCGTTCTCCTGGCCACCACGTTTGGTGATACGGCATCACTTCCGATTTGTTCCGTCACTCCTCCCGCCGCGACTGATGCCCCTGTAGACGTCTTCGCTCGTGCCGTCGACGCAGAACTCACACCTGCGCAGCACACAGAAATTATCAAGCTCCTCCAACGCTTTCGTTCCTCATTTGACATTGACCAACCAGCCTTGGGCCGAGCGTCCGCAGTCGTTCACCGTATCGACACCGGTCCACAAACACCATTGCGCCAGCGTCCGTATCGTGTGTCGGCTGCTGAACGCCGTATCATCGACCAGCACGTTGACGACATGCTGGAGCGTGGCATCATCCAGCCCTCTAACAGTCCCTGGGCATCTCCGGTTGTCCTCGTTAAAAAAAAAGATGGCTCCATTCGGTTCTGCGTCGACTATCGCCGCCTTAACCGAATAACGCGCAAGGATGTCTATCCTCTGCCGCGCATCGACGATGCCTTGGACTGTCTGCAGGGAGCGGAATTCTTTTCCTCGCTGGATTTGCGCTCCGGCTACTGGCAAGTGCCAATGGCAGAGGCCGATCGTCAAAAGACAGCCTTCGTAACGCCTGATGGGCTATATGAATTTACTGTCATGCCGTTCGGCCTCTGCAACGCGCCTGCCACTTTCGAGCGAATGATGGACGCCATTCTTCGAGGGCTGAAGTGGAAAACGTGCCTCTGCTATTTGGATGACATTGTGGTTTTTTCCACCGACTTTGCGTCGCACCTCAACCGCCTCGAGCAAGTACTTGCGTGCCTCTCCACTGCAGGACTGCAACTAAATTTGAAGAAATGCCACTTCGGCGCTCGTACGCTTACTATTCTCGGCCATGTAGTGTCAAAAGACGGTATCCTTCCGGACCCCACAAAACTTAGCGCCGTATCCGAGTTCCCTAAACCAACCACCATGAAAGAGCTTCGCAGCTTCATCGGCCTGTGCTCATATTTCCGACGCTTCATCCGTAACTTTGCCTCTATCATTGCCCCCTTGACGCAGCTTCTCACCGGCAGTTCTGACCTATCAGCCTGGTCCTCGGCGTGCGACGACGCATTCCAAGAACTGCGACGCGTTCTCACCTCGCCTCCAGTGCTGCGACACTTCGATCCCTCTGCTCCAACTGAGATCCATACGGACGCTAGTGGTGTCGGGCTCGGCGCTGTTCTTGCACAACGCAAGGATGGCTTCGAAGAGTACGTCGTCGCGTATGCCAGCCGCACCCTTACCAAAGCCGAGGCGAACTACTCGGTTACTGAGAAGGAATGTCTGGCCATCATTTGGGCTATCGGCAAATTCCGTCCTTATGTGTACGGGCGTCCATTTGACATCGTGACCGACCATCATGCCCTATGCTGGTTATCTTCACTAAAAGATCCAACTGGTCGGCTTGCCCGTTGGGCATTGCGCCTACAAGAGTACGACATCCGCGTTGTTTATCGCTCAGGCCGAAAGCATTCAGACGCAGACGCTCTATCCCGGTCACCCCTGCCCTCTGGTCCTGTCCACTCGTCTATTTCTACCTGCGGTGCCTTCGCCCTCAACATTTCCGACATGCCGTCAGAGCAGCGCAAAGACCCATGGATCTCTTCGCTTATTGACTTCCTGTCCAGCCAGTCGCCAGCACCGACCTCTCGGACGCTTCGTCGCCAAGCCACGCACTTCATCATTCGAGATAACCTGCTGTACCGCCGCAACTACAATTCCAGCGGCCGTAAGTGGTTGCTTGTTATACCCCGACACCTACGCTCCGACATCTGCGCCACGTTCCACGACGACCCACAATGCGGCCACGCTGGTGTATTAAAGACATACTCTCGCCTCCAGCTTCGGTACTACTGGCGCGGTATGTACCGTTTCGTTCGCCAGTATGTCCGGTCATGCCACCTATGCCAACGACGCAAGACGCCACCTCAACATGCCACCGGCCCCTTACAACCTTTACCATGCCCCGCGCGCGCGTTCGACCGCGTCGGCATTGACTTATACGGTCCGCTTCCCAACACTCCAAGCGGCAACCGCTGGGTTATTGTTGCTATCGACCACCTCACGCGGTACGCTGAAACTTCAGCCCTAGCATCTGCCACAGCAAAAGACGTCGCCAGTTTTATCCTTCAAAACCTGATTTTACGCCATGGAGCACCTCGCGAATTACTGAGCGACCGCGGTCGCGTTTTCCTCTCAGACGTCATTGCAGCATTGCTAAAGGAGTGTCCCATCACTCACCGCACTACCACGGCATATCATCCTCAAACAAATGGGATGACAGAACGTTTCAACCGCACCCTTGGTGACATGATGGCCATGTATGCTTCATCTGACCACTCGAATTGGGATCGCATTCTACCTTTCGTCACCTACGCTTACAATACCGCCACGCAAAGCACCACTGGGTTCTCCCCTTTCTTTCTCCTTTACGGACACGAACCTTCATGCACTATGGACACGATTCTACCTTATCGGCCAGATGCCTCGGAGTGGACGACTGTTTCTAGAGCGGCTGCTTACGCCGAAGAATGTCGCCAGCTCGCTCGTTCGTTCACATCCCAGGACCAGTGGCGCCAAAAGCTTCGCCACGATTCATCCACTACGGCTACGTGCTTTGCGCCTGGCTCGCTGGTCTGGTTGTGGGTGCCCTCTACTCCTCCAGGCCTTTCCTCCAAGCTGCTCTCCAAGTACCACGGTCCTTATCGGGTACTGAAACAAACATCCGCAGTCAACTATCTCATCGAGCCAATTGAAACGCCTTCCGACCAGCGTCGTCGGGGCCAGGAAATTGTCCACGTCTCCCGGCTCAAGCAGTGCCATGACCCCCCTGTGTTCCCCTGTCCTTAGGTCGCCAGGATGGCTACTCTTTCGGTGGGGAGTGATTGTACTGAAGGCACTGGGCAGTGGGCATGGTGCTGGTGTGCTTGTGAAAAAGAAGACGACGAGAAGTGCTTGCTTCCATGTGACGATATAGCGCCGACCTGTTTTAAGCCTAGCGCTACAACCTATAACTAGTGACCCTTTTGCTAGGTGAACACCCCTGTTGCACTACTTTCGATATATCGTCCACCATGTAACAGTGTGAGGCGATTCTTGGCAGAGCTCGATGAAATACTGGGCAACTGGGGTTCAGCTGTGCAGTTATGCTTAGCTGGTGATTTGAACATAAATACCTTATGCGTCACGTCAACTAGTGTTTCCGATTACTTATACATTTTCTCTTCTTGTGGTTTGGAATCCATCATAAATCATCCGACTAGAGAAGAGTGCTGAAATAACCGAGTCGTAGCGTCCTGCGTAGACCACATTGTGGTGCGCGCACCTGACTATTCTGTGGCTGCTTGCGTCATAAATCAGAGGTTAGCCGACCACTACTTTGTGGCATGTCGCGTTTCGAAGCCTTCTCTATCTGTAGAACATCAATCGGTTGGGAATACAAAAAGAAATAAAATGAAAATTCAAATCATTAATACAAAAATGTTCGAACAACACATCACTAATTTTGCCTGGTCTTTGCTGATTGATGACAGTGCACCCGATAAGGTATACGATAAGTTCTCCACTCAACTTAAACACTTTGAGCGCCTAAGCACATATACTGCCATGAAACAATGCAGAAATAATGTTAGCAGGCTTAATGCCGATATTATGCGTGCCATATCTTTTAGGCATTGGCTCTGGAAGCGCTGCAAGCGTTCTCCTAAACATGAGAGATTAAAAGCTGAATATAAAATGACAAGAAACAGGCTAGTCGGGCTCTTGCGAACAGCAAAGAGAATGTATTTTTTTAATAAATTCAACCATTCTTAACCTGTATATATATATCAGCTTACGAAAATGCTCACTACGTTGCCATAACTTGTTTTTTATTTTTGTTTTTTGTTCTATATAAGCATTAAAAAAATGTTCATTATGTTGGACTACCATGTATTAAATTTTTGTTTTTGATCTATATAAGCGTGAAAATATGTTCACGCTACATTGTATTAACATGTATTTAATTTTCCTTTTGTTTGCACAATGTTTTGTCGGCACTAAGGTTACGCATGTATGTACATACACTGACCTCATCGCTGTTGCCGGCGCTGCCGGGCCTAGTCACACAGGCCATTTAGGCTTCGACAGGTCCACTTACTATGTATTGTTTCTTGTGGTGCATAAATAAATAAATATTATTATTATTATTATTATTATTACATTTTATTATTATTATTACAAGTTCCCATTTCGAGAGGATAATGAACGCCTTCGTAAGGACCACTTCCGTGACGTGAAGCAACAGACCAAAGTCGTCACCTCCGTTCGGGCGGAGGTTCGTTATCTGCGCGTCGAGCTGTTGCGTCATCCAACTGTCACGTCTGGGAAATCGTTTGTCAATTCAGGAAGGTCTCCTACTTCCTTTACTCCTGCCTCGACGCGACATGATCTACCTGTGTTCCTTCGCACTGCAGAGCAACGAGCTTTTTCTTCTGCCGCTGAAAATGACCCTGAGGCTAAAGAAAAAACGAAGCAAGAGTCCAAGCTTAGTTGTAGCCCTAAACAGTTCGACATTGTCTGTAGCTCAACAGCCGCAATGACTTGAGGCTATTTTTTTTTCTGAGTTGAGCACTGAAACAACCTCTCCCTACCTGACGAAGCACTTGAAGGGCTTCAATATTTCTCCCCTCTCCTGCCGGCGTCTTAAAACAAGATAACAGTCGCATTCTTTTTTTTCGTGTAGCCGTTGACGTTGAAGCCCTTAGCGCCTGAACGAACCGTCAGTGTGGCGAATGGGATGCCTAAACACGTAAATTTTGCTGCAATGTCGTTTCGGCTTCTATTCCTATTTTTCTTATTACTCAACCTTCGATCTGCAGTAAAATTTCCTCTTCAGACTTATTTTCACCGCACTACAACGTCTTCCGCAGTGACCGGGACATCAATGGATCTCAACGAAAAGCTGGTGGCGTACTTGTTGCTGTTGGCAACTTACTCAAATGTGTTCGGCGCCACGACATTGAAAGTGTACAGGAATCGATTTGACTACAAAACAGCCAAGCTCGCTGTGAAAAATTGTTCATTAGATATTTCGATCTACAGCCGAATATTTCCCCTGTTTTGTTTTATGAGGTCATCTATTCGATTGAAGGTGTAATATGTTCTCATAGAAGCTACAAAGTAATACTTCTTGGTGATTTTAATACACCTGGAATTGATTGGAACACGCTTAGATATACTCATTAAAAGCATTACATAGAGAAGAGATGCCGCCTGTTGTTGGCCTTTCTGTCCTGTTCACTTCACCAGCATAACTTGATCGTCAATTCATGTGGCAACGTTTTCGATCTTTATGCCTCGAATGCTCAATTCTGACATGTCACTTGGGCGTCGCGATAAGTTTTTTTTTACTTTATTGAAACCTCAAGACCAAAGTATTACAGAGAGGTGTGGGTAACAAACATATACATAAGTAAATAACAAAACAGCAAGAGGTGGTTAGTTATTACAGCAAAATTGATTAGTCAATTGTATTCGGAAGTGATGATGTCTCATAAGGCCGAACAAAATTTTGAGCTGTCGTTGATGGCGATAACTGTGCCGGGAAGGTGGTTCCATTCTTAATTCCTCCAACCTTATGGCTATGATCAATGCGAAAGGAAACGTAGGTAGGCGATATAAGATTATCGCGCAGGTAAGAATTGTGAAAATATAGTTTATGAAATAAAGCAAGGCAAAAGTACATACGTCGGGCTGAGAGGGGAGCAAGTAGCAAAGAGATTGTCATGACAGCTACGCTTGAGTTACGTGCGGCTATAATTGCTACAAATGGAACGCGCGCCATTGTTTTGGATTAGTTCAAGTGATTGAGTAAAGGTTTTGAGGTGTGGGTCCCAGATATTTCATTCGTCTCTTAATATAACTGCCTCTGTGTCAACCTTGAGGCTGACCTCCTGCAGTGATATAAATGAATCCTCACGCTTTGCTTCCAAGTGTGGTGATTATCTTGGTTTATATAATTTCTTGTCCACTACCGACTGATCAATGGTTACAGACAAAACCAGTGTTGATGACCAAGTTGAGCAGAGTACGGAACTTCTTTTGAGGAGCATGCCCAAACACATTCCGAAATACAGACCCAACCGCTCTAAATATCCCCACTGGTTCTAATCTGAACTCATAATTGCCCTAAAACGTTAAAGATCGCATGCACTGAAAATCTAGGATTCATCTGCTTATTGAGTGGAGAGAAGAATTCCGCGTTTTTAGGGCTCTTTGTAAACGCCTCTATAAGCGGGACCAACTCATATTGCATTCTTGGAAAAGAACGCCTCCTACAGGCCGGCGGAATTTAGGAAGTGCCTCCGTAAGCGCGCTAATATACGTAGAGATTGTTGTCCCCTGCTTGACTCTAGAGGAGTAGAAGTCCACGCAGTCGCGGATTGTTTTGCTGCCCATTTCTCATCATGATATGAAGCTGCAGATCTCAACTCTGCAGTCAGTCAGCTGCACACGACGGTTCCTATATCTAGCGCTTTATTGTTTGATGAAAATCTCATTCACGAATGCCTTAAGCGCTTGAAGGCTTGCCTCTCTTACGGCCGCGATGGCATCCCCTACTCAATTCAAAATCTTACAGCAGTATATTTGTTCCAGTATTTACATCCATATATAAAAACTGTGACTACTTCCACTTTCCCTCACATAAGAAATAGGCTCGCGTTTTTCCTGTATTTAGGTCTGGTCGTAAAACCGATGTCTCGAATGATCGCTGATTTCTCTTCTCTCTGCCTCGTCGAAGAGTTTTGCGCTTGCTCTTCACAATAGGCCGAAACGATGAAACGTTCCTTTCCTTCGAGCGCTTCCTAACCTTACGTGAGGCCTCCTTACAGCGAAGGACCGATGGAGGAAGCAAGCGTACTCTGAAAGCTCCCTTCGCCCGTCCTCACTTAAGGAGCGGTTGGCGCATGCCTGGGTTCGAGATTATCGCTTAAAAGCTTTACGCTAACACCATTATTCAATAAAGAGATGTTGTATCGTCGCACAATTTTTAAATTGAAGAGCTAATATAGAGATGCGTGGACGCTTTCTTCTAGTTTTGTTCACTAATCGCAAAAAAGTACCACATCACAGTGCAAAACTTGATGTGCTCCAGCAACGCTGGCACGCTGGCGTCGTGCAACGCCTAGCAACGCCTAGCAGCGCTATCATGCCACACGCGTAACTGAAACGAAGTTGCCTGGCAAGACGTACCGTTCTTGCGCTTCTGCGCAGGTGGGCGACAGCGCGCGTGCGCAAGTAAGCGTCACGTAGCTAAGCAGTGAGGTGAAGCGCTCGTTCAGGGCCAGGAGCGGCGTGAGGACGCATGACGGTAGCTTCGGAGCTTCCCTACGCTGAGGAAGCATCAAGGAAGCCTTCACCGAGGGTCCCTCAGTAAGGAAGCTTTCAGAGTGACATAAGGTGGTCTCACCGCAATGAAGGCTTCCTTACTGAGGTAAGGAACATTTCATTGTTTGGCCCTATAGTCTTTTACCATGAATATGTATAACTCACTCATTCCGAATCACAATAAATTTATCGCCGGCTGCTCCACTATCACAGTTCTCGCAGGTTTCATGACACAGATCTCCGCGCCGGTACTTCAAATGAGGCAAGGTGACACCATTTACTGTGACCCGAGCAAAGCCTTTAATGTAATCGGTCACTCACTGTTTCTGATCAAGCTTACACACTGTGACGTTGACTCGTCAGTTGTCCATCACTTGCGCATTTATCTTCTTGGTAGATCATGTTATGTTAACGTCAATGGCCAAAGTCTTCTTTTTACATGGCGACTAGCGGTGTCCCTCAAGGATCAGTATTGTGGCCACTCCTTTTTTATTTTTTATTAATGACGTTCATGCAGCTATTTGGAACTCTGCTTTCCTTCTATATGCCGATGACATCACAAATTTTAAAGAAATTTTAGAATGTTGGTGACTGTCGCACACTGCAGTCAGACCTGCTTTTCTATTCCAAGTGGTGCAAAGAAAATAACCTCTCCTTAAATGCATCTAAGATCAAAGTCATGACTTTCACATGTAAAGCAGTAAGCATTTCTTTTTCTTATTCTACAGAATATGTACCCTTGTGTAAGGTCTGTGAGATCAATGACCGTGGTGTACTTTTTGATGCAACCTTACACTTTTCTGCTCACAGTAAACACGAGGCTATGCGGGGTATGCGCTCTATTGCCTCTGTATGGAGACTATCGACGGAACTCAAGTCTCCTACACCATTCCGCAAGTTGTACACAGCAATCTGTCTTCCTGAAATGTAATATGCGTCAGCCGTCTGGAATGGCTTCTCCAGATCCCACAGTGACATTTTAGATCGGGTCCAGGAAACGTTTCTAAGCATTTATCATCACCCCTTTGCAAACATTGACATTAAACTTTGTTCTAACGCTGTTAGATTATTCTCAATGCCCTTACTTCGCTCCCGAAGTAATTGCGCTTACCTTCTGTTTCTCTTGAAATTCCTTCACAGTATCCTCACCTGTACCGGACTTCTCAGTTGTATCATGCTCCGTATTCAGTGCAAGATTACCAGATAACATAGACCTTTCCATGTCCCTGCCTGTCATCAAAAACATGCGACTGTCCACAGATTACAGTGTCTTTATAATGCTTGGTCTCATGATCTTGACATTCTTGATAACTTATTATTGTCATCGTTCTTTTCCGAGCTTTGCCTTATTGTATCATAGTCTCATGCATTGTTAAACTGCCCTTCCTTTCCTTTTCCTTTTATATTTCCATCGCGCTTTATTGTAAATACTCTCTTATTTTCACAATTGCTGGTTTTATACATCGCTTGATTTTAAATTATATTCCGATGCAGTGTATTTATGTTTTATCTCTGGATTTTAATGTCTGCGTGCGCCAGCATTCAGACCTTAGGGTGGCTCCTGGCCACGTTAAAGAAACATGACTGATTCTTTCATTGTCTGACTGATTATCATTAGAATTGAATAAGCCTTTCAACAACACAAAAGATAGAAAAGTCTCATTGCATTTTCACGAATATTATAATTCCTATCTTAGAGGATGGTGTTTTCCATTAGTCCATGTTTGCCGTGAGGTAGTCAATTGCTTAAAGTGGGAATAAATGATTGTTCGCTTTCTTCAACGCATATACCACAGGGCTTCAGTAGCTCTTAAGAAATTTGTCTCAGCAATTGCGACCAAGTGATTGTTGATCGTGATGGAATACCACAATCTGACATGTCGTCGAACAACAATTTGGTAATAAGGACTGCTATATATCTTCGTCAAAGGCGGCCTCGTCATCTTCGGCATGTTAGATTTAAAGGGTTAGTGCAGTAACGTCACGTGCGGTTGTTGTCGGTGGCGGTTGGTTATAAAGGGAGAGACTTCACAGATAATGAGCTCTGTCGCCTGACGTCTGTGAGAGTGGTCCCCAAGACGACGGAACCAGAGCGGGAGAGTGGTGGGAAGGCGGGGAGAAAAGAAAAGAAAGGAACGGAGAGAAAAAAAAACGGGGAGGGGGAAAACACCAAGACGAAAAAGAGGAAAGAACAAGAAAAAAAAGAAGGGGGGGGGGGGGGGACATGGGAGGGCGTTGGAGAAACGAGAGGTTAAGGAGCATTCTAGGGTGTCGCTGGCGTCATGTCTTTCTGGCTCTAAAGGAGCCGGTCACGTGGTCAGTGCGCGAGTAACAAAATACCCCAAAAAAAGAAAGCATGACTTCAAAGAGTGACTTTAGTAGCATAGCAGCAATGCGTCGAGTAATCTTGAGGTAGTTAAGATGGCGAAAAGGAGTCTGGGATGCAATGTATGGGGTAACTGGAAGGCAGCCGCATGGTCCTTCAAGGGACGTCAGCCCCAGTAGCTTAACGTAGGTGTCGTTACGGCGGTATTGGGGGCGAGCTCCACCACTGGAAAAGCTAGCGCCACCGTCAGCGTGACGAGGGATCACGTGGACCCAGCGGCCGCATCGGCTGCTTCGGAAGCGCTGAAGTCAGCTGAAAACGAAAGTGGAAAGTCCCACCTGCGCCGCGGTTCTGATTAAGTGGTGATGCTTTACCGCCTTGGTTGTCTGCATGACATTTGAAAGTACTATAATAGCTAGTGGCTGCCTTTGAAGGCGCGCAACATGGTAGGCTACTGCTCGGTGGCGCAGTGCCAGACGTACGCAACGGAGCCCGGTGTCAGCCTTATTTACACGTAGCCGCAGGACAAGAAGCTGCGTGAAGCTTGACTCGCGAAACATAAAACCGGCAAACAGTCATCGGCTACAACTCGGGTATGAAGCAAGCACATTTCTGCTACGGCACCGGGACTGCGTGATGTTCGGTGAGTAGCATAAAACGCGCACTGAGACGCTCGCCCGCACCCGCGGCCCGGCTAATGTAAGGGCGGTTTGGTCTATGAACTTGTTTATGCTAGATACTGGCGAGTTCACTGAAACGGAAAGGGAGGGGTAAGACGCACATTAAAAAAAGGCACGGCGTATGGTCATGTTTGTGTTATGAATTAATGCACTGGGTCACGAAAAACAAGCAGAGGGAAATCGCACGCCGACAAGACCGATAAAGATACAGTGCGAAGCAACTTGAGAAATAATATTGAAATGTCCAAGAATTTAGAAGACAAAATAGATTGAATCGTCGCGACGGCACATCACTGTCGCCGTAGCTAGGCGTCGAAGCCTCTATAACGGAATTATTTTTCAACAGTTCTGATAGCGTCCACACAACAATGGTTGCTACTGTACTGTCAGATGCTCATATGCTGCGGCCTAAAGCTCACGGCATGGTGCGAAAACGCGCTCACAGCGAAAGCAAAACATTGTGCGCGGACATACATGCAAACGCGCAGTCGGTCGCTGTGAACCTGTGCGATCCCTGGATTGAGGCTCCATTTTGTTATGCCCCATTTTGTTATACAGACAGCCCACTAGAGGAACATATTTCTCATAGTTTACCCTCAGCGTTTGCCTACCTTTCATGCAAGAAGCCGGTTCGGGAGACTCCATCGCGGCGACCACGCGCAGTGGCGTTCACTGTATGTATTCGGTAAAGAGATAGCATTTGTAAACGATTCTCTGCTTTCAGATTGCCCAAGATTATTATATCGACAGTAAAAAACTTCGCTCGTTTTGAGAGTGCCTACATAAATGTCCAGGAGGGCTGCCGCGTGGTGTTTTTATTGAGCGCCGTAAGCGAAACCTATGAGGACCCCTCATACTACGCAAGGGCGGCACTTCCGACAGATGGCGACTCCGTAACTCCTCGCCGCCAATACAGAAATGGCGACACCCTGTGTGGCTGAGGCGCCGAAAAAGGTATACTGATGGCTGGGACGTTGGAATGTGCTAGTGAGGGTATTTCAAAAATATATAATAAAAAACAGACAAAAAAAGAAAAGAGAGGGGGAACCGAAACCGGAATAACAAATTGGAGGGTGACGTGCACAGAAGCGGGCGGGGGCAGGCGTACATGCGAAAAGGGGGTCGTACAGTTGAGGAGGAGGAGGGAAGAAAAAAGTAGAAGGCAGGGAGGTTAACCAGAATAACGTCCGGTTGGCTACCCTACACCGGGGGAATGGGTAAGGGGAAAACAAAGATCACAGGGAGAGAGAGGAGGGAAGGAAAGAAGGAAATCGCGGCGAGTTCGCTGACGCGTGTGGTCTTACAGAAAATGCATTAAAAGCCACAGATGGTCGCACAAACCCGTCGTCCTTAAGAAACACAAAAGCGCCTTCACCGCTTTATGGGCCGACGGGCGATGGGGGCGGTGTTCCAGCAGCACTTGCACAGAAAGCGGCTGATTGTCCAGTTTTTGAAAAGCTTTCGCAAGTTCTTGTCTCTCAGAGGTGTTGATATAAACGTAAAAACATGAAAGAGTATAATGAATTGAAAAGTAGGCAGGAAAAAAACTTTTCGAAATGGAGGCATAGGTGATGTTAAGAATTAAGGTTAGCTGATGGCATAATGTGTTTTGTGCCTTGGTTGATGATACGACAATTTCAGTTTTAAGTTACTGCTTTTAAAGATTCTAAGTTGCCACGTGCCAAATTAATTCTCGTCGGTTGTAGGCGATTAAACTTGTGTATGAGGTGTTATTTCGTATATTTCCTTTCGCGAAGTGAACGGAACTTTCTTTGAAATATATAGACCCTTGCTTTGTCGAATATATGACCGTGTTCATTAAAGAGGCTGGCTACTGCTTAAGTTAAATTGTGTTTTGTGTCCGAGCGGTGGCTGTTGAGTCTTGTATCAATTTGTTGTCCACTCTCACCTATGTATTGTTTGCTAAACGTGCCACATTCTAGACAATAGACTACGTTGCTTGACGTGCAGGTGAAACCCGAAGTTACCTTGTGTGGGTAATTCGACGCTGTACTTTTTACTGTAGCAGTAGATTGAATATGTTTGCATGTAGAGAACCTGGGGCGGCCACAGGGACCGGTTCCTGACTTCGTCTTTGCCCTTAGTTTGGCATGCACAAGAATATCTTCAACATTAGTGTTGCGTCTGTCGGCTACTCTCGGCGGGGCGGGAAAAATCTTATTAAGTTTCTGGTTACTGGTTAGAATTGGGTAGTATTTACTGAGGATGTTTTCACGTTTGGGAGTGTGTTTGAGAATTTAATAGTAAGAAGAGGCGTTGTTGTTCTTGTGATCCTCGGGCGGGGCTTGAGGACCTCGGCTCGATAAAGTTTGGTTGCAGCGGTGTAGGCTTATTGAAGGTCACTCTTTGGGTGGTTCCTGTGTGTTAGGGTTTCTACGAACTATTCGAACTATTCAAGCCGCTCGTCCAAACGCACGTATAACCGTAACGACTGTCGCTTCCCGCCTACAAAACAAACACCACCCACTAATCCACAAAACTAATGCACTCATGAAGCACAATGACGAGGTTAACAAGCTCAACTCATTAATTTTCAACTTGGAACACTTCGACAAGAACATTGACACGATGCACCACGCAGAAATACACGAAGTACCACACCAACACCTAGCTTGGGGCAGTTTCCACTTAAACCACAGAGGAATGAAGCTAGGTTCCCAACACATCAAATCCTTTATTAAGGACAAGTGCAGAAAAACACTCTTTAAATCTACCTCAAATACCACCCCCACCGACTCTGCCGAGCACCCCACCCCGAACAACACAACTCCGACAGTCATCTCAAGAACACTGGGAGCACAGAAAACGGAATGTGAAACGAGCCACACAACACACACTACACCAAAAATGACATCAACCACACTGCAAACAGACACAACTGTAACAGACAACAGAAAATCCACTACCGAAGTCTACAGACAGACGCCCACATGCCTGCCTGCACATTCACAATATCAAACAGAAACCGAGCTCCAATTAAGCCAGGCATGCGGTAATAAACCTGCTAAACAGAAAAACACCCCACGCAAATTTACCCGCAAAAGTACAACTAAATGACAGACATCGCAGATCAATAACTCTTCTGTGCCAGGAAGCACCGAATTCCTACAGGCTAGAAAACTTACGAAAAACATGCGAGCTACACCTCCCATCTGAAAACCTACACAATCTGCACAGAGAAAAATATAATTCCTAAAGTTCTAACACTGAAGGCTGTAACAGCTCTAGGAACACTCCCACCACACCATCGTGCCAACTGACAAACAACATTGCACACTGCCTCACTTTCACTTTTGAATATCCTCAAGGAACACTACGAAGAACAAATCAAAAGTTTTAGCCACAGACTTCGGATCATAGCTCTGACAACAGATGATCAGAAAGATTTAGAGCATTACGACGAAAAAGAGCATAGAAAATTGGTTCAAAAACAAAGGAAAAAAGCAAACTTTAATCAAAAAGCAACCTTCCAGGCAAACAGCCACCTCAAAAGAGGGGACTCGAGCTTAGAAATACCAGACGTGACGGAAACTTCCACAAAATTATACCACTCCAATGTTGTAGACATTTCAAGAACATTAAGTAAAAAGAGAAATAGGCGTACTCGGCAAGGGCCTAAACTTTTGTCCCACGAACAACACAATAAATGGATTCGAGCTTCACAAGGACGTGTCAGAATTTTCCCGACGAATGCGCATCAGACACTTTTTCGCAGACGACACACCAGACACTGAGACGACACTACTTAGAGCCCAATTCACTTGGACTACCGAACCAGAACAAGCCACAGAACTTGACATATACCTTAAAACTTCCAGTAAAGAAATTATAAGCCAATCCAAGACATCTAAGCGACCTAAAAACACAACTGCATCGGAGAGTCAAATCATTTCAAATCTTAGTTGCCGGAATGACATTGTTATTAAGGAAGCAGATAAGAGTGGAAGTATAGTTATTTGGACAGTAGAAAAATACAAGTGCGAGGCTTAGAGACAACTAAACAACACAGAACATTACCGTAAGCTAGATAACAATCCGCCATTATCCTACACAGTGACAATTACCAACAGGCTGAAATCACTTTGGCTGATGAATTGATAAAACCGTCAGAATACAAATTTCTTAAACCAAGCAACAAAATTGCCGGGCGTCTACCTCCTTCTGAAAATTCATAAAATTTAATCCACTGAACTATACACCGCTATTATCCCAGGTCGCCCGATAGTATCAAATAACAACACCCCGACAGAGAGCATCTCCACATTCCTTAACCACTTCCTTTGTGACTTGTCAAAACACTTCCGTCATTTGTACAAGATACGCCCCACCTGCTGAGAATTATGGAGCATATAAATACGAAAGGCACACTACCCCACAACATAATTCTCGCAACACTAGACTTCACGGTCCTGTACAGCAACACTCCAATCCCTGATGGTTTATCTTCGATAAAACAAACACTGTCTAAACTCATTGCACAACGGCCTACTGAAATCTACTTGTCTGTCCTTGAATTAGTTCTAAGACATAACTACTTCGAATTTGAGGAGCGTTACTACCTACAGATACATGGTACAAGCATGGGTACCCCTTTTGCACCAACCTACGCGAACATATTTACGGGCATTCTAGAAATAGACTTCCTATCGCGCTGCACTGACAAGCCCCACACATACCTACGATACATAGACGACATATTCATAATATGGGGACATGGTCAAGGCAGTCTAGATAAATATGTAGCATTTCTAAACTCTATTCATCCAACAATAAAATTCACATCAGAATCCTCAACTGAGGGTATAATATTTCTGGACACAACAACATACATTGACAATGGGGCGCTAAAGACAACGCTGTAGAGGAAACCTTTCGACAAACAACAGTACCTAGAATATACGAGCCACCATCCCAGACATCGTAAACAAGGCATCTTTAAAGGCCAAGCCACACAACTACGTCGCATTTGCGTTGAAAACCAAGACTACATAGATAGACTCGGTCACCTTAAAGAAACCCTATCAAACAGGAATCACCCAAACAGTGACGTTGAAAAAGCCTACACCGCTGCAACCAAACTTCATCGAGCCGAGGCCCTCAAGCCCCACCGGAGGATGCCAACAACAACGCCTCTTCTTACTACTAAATTCTCAAACGCACTACCAAACGTGAATAACATCCTCAGTAAATACTGCCCAATTCTCCCCAGCAACAAGAAACTTAAAAAGATTTTTCCCGACCCGCTCAGAGTAGCCTGCAGACGCAACACTTATTTTAAAGATATTCTTGTGCATACCGAACTAAGGACAAAGACGAAGTTGGGAACCGGTCCCTGTGGCCGCCCCAGGTTCTCTACATGCAAACATATTCAATCTACTGCTACAGCAAAAAGTCCACCGTCGAATTACCCACACAAGGTAACTTCGGGTTTCACCTGCAACTCAAGCAACGTAGTCTATTGTCTAGAATGTGCTACTTTTAGCAAACAATACATAGGTGAGACTGGACAACAAATTCATACAAGACTCAACGGCCACCGCTCGGACACAAAACACCATTTAACTAAAGCAGTAGCCAGCCACTTTAATGAACACGATCATATTGACACGTGTACTTATATTTATCGGGCGACCACGTTTCGCCGCCTAACAAATCTTATCGCACAGCGAGGGACGCGCTTGCATGTATCCGAAGTTTCTGGAAAGTTGTCGATGCTTCTATCCGCAGTCTGTTGTCGCCGAACCTTGTGTTATCTGATTTATTCGCCTGACGCGAATGGTGTATAACTTTGTGGAAGGCACGCGGGTCCCAACGATTAGTCTGGAACATTCGACGATTCTGTATAAAAGCCGACGCGCTTTACCCGCTGATCAGATTTTCGACGATCGCCGACTGTGTTCGCCGCTTTCGTTGTGCTATAAATGTAGCCTGTTTTGTGGGCACAGGTTCGCCCAATATAATCTAGTTTTGCCTTTCACAGTATTGCTACTGTGTTCTTACCGTCACCACCACGTGACATCTGGTGGAGGTGCTATTTGTTCATGTACCCGACGCCCCCGACAACCTGTGATCCAAGCCCGGACCGCAAAGAGAACACCAACGTAGTCCCGGACCATCGAGCAAGCCGCCGTCTTCAGCAGCTGCCCCCGGAGCACGGACTTCTACCGGAGAAGACCAAGAAGATTGAGACCAAGGCAACCCCAATGGCAGCCCCAGCGTCCGCCATTGTGCTGCAGCAGCCCAGGGAACCACCGACGTTCCGCGGTTCCACATTTCAGGACCCGGAAAGCTGGCTGGAAACCTATGAGAGGGTCGCTACGTTTAACAACTGGGCAAGCGACGACAAGCTACGACATGTCTATTTCGCATTGGAGGACGCCGCCAGGACGTGGTTCCAGAATCGAGAAGCCACCTTGACGACGTGGGACCTCTTCCGAAGCGGCTTCCTGCAAACATTTACAAGCGTCGTGCGAGAAGAGTGAGCCCAAGCTCTACTGGAGACCAGAACGCAGCTGCCGAATGAGACGATCGCGATCTTCACTGAGGAAATGAGCCGTCTGTTCCGCCACGCCGACCCAGAAATGTCCGAGGAGAAGAAAGTACGCCTACTGATGCGTGGTGTAAAGGAGGAACTT
Source organism: Dermacentor andersoni (assembly GCF_023375885.2). NCBI lineage: Eukaryota > Metazoa > Arthropoda > Arachnida > Ixodida > Ixodidae > Dermacentor > Dermacentor andersoni. The sequence goes on along the minus strand of NC_092816.1, from coordinate 207,495,274 downwards.
TTCGCCGGAATGTTAAGAAGCCCACCGAAGACCGTCGACGAGTTTCTTCGTGAGGCGACGAGCATCGAGAAGACACTGGAATTGCGGAACCGGCAATTCGACCGACGCACCAAGCCGACAACCTACGCCGGAATTCAATCACTGGCCACGGACGATCTGTGCGAGACCATCAGGGCCATTGTGCGCGAAGAACTGCGCAAGGTCTTGCCATCGTCGCAGCCTCAAGTGGCCTCGATCGCCGACATCGTGAAAGAAGAGGTGCACCGATCGCTTGGTGTTCCTCAGGTGCAACCACAAGTACCGCAGCCCCAGCCAGAAGCGATGACTTACGCCGCCGTCGCACGCCGTCAAGGTCCCCCTCCGCGACCGCGCCAGGGCCCTGCAACACCGCAATTCCATCGTCCACCGCCGCCGCCGCCAGCACGCCCACCCATCGCCCAGCGCAGCTACGCGAGGAAGACGGACATTTGGCGAGCCCCCGACCACCGCCCGCTCTGCTACCACTGCGGCGAAGCCGGCCATGTGTACCGCCGATGCCCATACCGCGACCTGGGATTGCGAGGGTTCGCCGTCGACGCACCGCGCCCTCGGGAAGGTGAACGCCCTCGTGACATCGCCGACTACCTCGCGGCTACTCAGTGGAGCCCTCGACGACTGTCCCGTTCGCCGTCACCAGGCCGCTACCTGTCGCCACAGCGCCGACCATACACTGGCCCAGCCCGGGGTCGGTCCGTCAGCCCATATCCGGAAAACTAAAAGCAGCAACCGATGGAGGTGCGGTTGCTGTTCGTCGAACTGACGAAGATCCTCCGCCGCCGACGAAGACGCCGAAGACTCCGAAGAAACTACCTCGACGACATACCGACACGCCGCCGTCCCGACGAAGTGTGAAAGCAAAGAATACGACGACAGAAGACGACCTGACGACGTCCCATACCAGCCACAGGTCAACGCGACACAGCCGTGATCCGACGCCACGACCTAACTGTAACGCAAGACAAAGACACCACCGACAAGGCCAGCAGGATTACTACAGCCGATCAAGCCTCCTCGTCGACCATTCCAGCAGATTGGGATGGATTTGTTGGGGCCGTTTCCGACGTCAACATCCGGGAATAAGTGGATCGTCGTGGTGACGGACTACCTCACCCGCTTCGCTGAAACTAAAGCTCTACCAAAAGGCAGCGCAGCCGAAGTGGCAAAATTTTTCGTCCAGCACATCCTGCTGCGACATGGTGCTCCAGAAGTCCTCATCACCGACAGAGGAACGGCTTTTACAGCAGAGCTCACCCAAGCCATTCTGCAATACAGCCAGACAAGTCACAGGAGGACAACTGCCTACCATCCGCAGACGAATGGTCTCACGGAGCGCCTGAACAATACCCTCGCCGACATGCTAGCAATGTACGTCGACGTCGAACACAAGACCTGGGATGCCGTCCTGCCGTACGTAACATTTGCCTACAACACGGCGGTGCAAGAAACAACACAGGTCACGCCGTTCAAGCTGGTTTACGGCAGGAATCCGACGACGACGCTCGACGCCATGCTGCCGCACGTCACTGACGAGGAAAATCTTGACGTCGCTAGCTATCTCCAGCGCGCCGAAGAAGCCCGATAGCTCGCCCGCCTGCGGATCAAGAACCAGCAGAGGACCGACAGCCGACACTACAACCTCCGACGACGGTTTGTCGAGTACCAGCCCGGTGACAGTGTTTGGGTTTGGACCCCTATACGCCGACGAGGACTGAGCGAGAAGCTCTTGCGTCGCTATTTCGGACCGTACAAGATCATCCGACGTATTGGCGCACTGGACTATGAGGTCGTGCCAGACGGCATTTCGCTGTTACAGCGGCGCCGCTCACGACCTGAAATTGTCCACGTTGTGCGACTCAAGCCGTACCACCAGCGTTGACGAACTTTGGGACTTCGCGTAACTGACCTTTGGACTTGATTTCTTTTCGTTGTTTTGTTAATTATGTTTAATAAGCGTCCTTTTGTGTTTCGCTCTCTTATATTTGTAGCATCGGGACGATGCTTTTTAAGAGGGGGGTATTGACACGTGTACTTATATTTATCGGGCGACCACGTTTCGCCGCCTAACAAATCTTATCGCACAGCGCGGGACGCGCTTGCATGTATCCGAAGTTTCTGGAAAGTTATCGATGCTTCTATCCGCAGTCTGTTGTCGCCGAACCTTGTGTTATCTGATTTATTCGCCTGACGCGAATGGTGTAGAACTTTGTGGAAGGCACGCGGGTTCCAACGATTAGTTTGGAACATTCGACGATTCTGTATAAAAGCCGATGCGCTTGACCCGCTGATAAGATTTTCGACTATCGCCGACTGTGTTCGCCGCTTTCGTTGTGCTATAAGTGTAGCCTGTTTTGTGGGCACAGGTTCGCCCAATAAAATCTAGTTTTGCCTTTCACAGTATTGCTACTGTGTTCTTAACGTCACCACTACGTGACAATATATTCGACGAAGCAAGGGTCTATATATTTCAAAGAAATTTCCATTCACTTCGCGAAAGAAAATATACGGAATAATACCTCATACAGAAGTTGAATTGCCTACACCCGACGGGAATTAATTTGGCACGTGGCCACTTAGAATCTTTAAAAGCGGCAACTTAAAACTGAAATTGTCATATCATCAACCGAGGCACAAAACACATTATGCCATCAGTTAGCCTTAATTCTTAACATCACCTATGCCTCCATTTCGAAAAATTTTTTTCCTGCCTACTTTTCAATTTATTATACTCTTTCATGCTTTTACGTTAACATCAACTGTACGACCCCCTTTTCGCATGTACACCTGCCCCCACCCGCTTCTGTGCACGTCACCCTCCAATTTGTTATTCCGGTTTCGGCTCCGCCTCTCTTTTCTTTTTTTTGTCTGTTCTTATTGTATATCTTTTGAAACACCCTCACCAACACATTCCAAAGTCCGAGACGTCAGTATACCTTTTTCGGCGCCTCAGCCACACAGGGTATCGCCATTTCTGTATACCGCCGTAACGACACATACGTTAAGCTACTGAGGCTAACGTTCCTTGAGAGACTATGCGGCTGCCTTCCAGTTACCCAATACTTTGCACCCCAGACTCCTTCTCGCCATCTTAACTTCGTCAAAATTACTCGACGCATTGCTGATATGCTACTAAAGTCACTCTTTCAACTGATGTTTTTTTTTTTTGGGGGGGGGGGTCTTTTGTGTTACTTGCGCACTGACCGCCTGACCGGCTCTTTTAAAGCCACAAGAACATGCCGCTAACGACACCCCTGAATGCTCCCTAACCTCTCGCTTCCCTAACGCCCTCCCATGCCGCCTTCTTTTTGTCTGGTTCTTTCCTTTTTTTCTCTCTTGGTGTCCTCCCGTTTTTTCTCTCCTTTCTTTTCTTTCCTCCCCGCCTTCCCACCACTTTCGCGCTCTTGCCCACTGGTATTGGGAACCACGTTCACAGACGTCAGGCGATAGGGCTCATTATCTGTGAAGTCTTTCCTTTTACAACGAACTAGCACCGACAACAACGGGACGTGACTTCACTGCACTAACCCTTTAAAACTAACATGCCGAGGATGACGAGGCCGCCTTTGACGAAGATAGGTCCTCCTATCGAAACGTTGGCCAGCCTTTCTGAGGCACCTTATCCCTGTTTACAAACTTTATACCACATATTACGCGTGAGGTATACTTGCGAATTGAAAAGAGCGATAGGTTATTTGATACTTTTATTCGTGTCAAGGATGAAACAACACTGCGTGATTAAATGAGGAAATGGTTGTGTCTATATGAGACCACCCGAAGAATATATGGACAGCAATTCGGAAACTCAAAGGCAACCCAAAGAGTTTGATCCCTAGCACAGTTATTTTCGAGAGTGGAGAATATACTGACACTTCGCTACTAAACAAATTTAATGATCACAATTTGCAAGCTTAGGTTAAAAATAACATTCTCACGGGTAATTCCACAAAATATCTAAATGGTTGCGTAACAGTTTCTACACTTTGTTTCTTCTTTCGCCATGTTTCTTTCGCCATGCAGTGAAGTTGAAATCTTTAATTTTAGTTGGGTCTCTGGAAAGCGACACTGTAGCTGGATTTATTGAAATCAAAGTGAAACCAACCTTTCGCTTTGCTAATATTTTGTCTGCCCTGCTACCGATTTTATACGATGACGTCCTGATTTCCGGGATTTTCCTGGTAGCATGAAAACAGTCAGGGTAGTAGTTCGGCATAAAGGTGGATACTCGAATGAACTAAATAATTTGTGGGCCAATATCTGTGCAATCCCTTTTAGAAGTAAGCTTCAGAACCAATTTTAAAGATCAGGTTAACCAAATTTCTGAATCAAAAGCAGGCGCTTACCAAACGGCAGTATGGTTTTCTCAAGAATAAGTCAAAAGGCAAGGCACTAGTGAACATCAAGAGTTATTACATTGTAATTTTGAAAGTAAGTTACGCAGTATAGGGGTTTTTCGTTACTTCATAAAAGGTTTTGAGTCTATTGAGCATCACATTCTGTTTGAAAATCTTCCTCTATAAAGTCACATGCAGTAGTGGGCACAACGCAACAGGGCCAGGCCAAAAAGCCTAATCACCCCGCTGCTCGATAGTTCAGCGACGTTGGAGCCAGCTGCCCCCGTCGATAAGCGTGGTCAGTCCCCTTTCTAGGCACGTGGCAATATGGAATTAGAATTGCTTCAAATCTTAGTCATAATTATTTATGGAGTAGATTTCTGTTCGTAAGCAGTAACACTGTTTCTTCAAAGTTGAAAGAAACAAATGCGGTGTACTTCATGGTCCCACGTCTGGTCCCCTATTTCTTATCATTTATATCGATGACATCGTAAATATACCCCTTACATCCGAAATGATCCTCTACACCGCTGATACCAGTTTATTCTTTCGTGGTCGTAATTTAGCTGAATTAGAAACAGGGAGAAATGATTGGTTACATGAGTCGTTAGCTTGGCTGCCTCTCAGTCAACTTGAGGTAAAGGTTTCTGAAACTAAGTTTATTGTTTTTAAGGTCAGGAACAAATCTGATGTCACTGAAATTTCTCTTTGGTATAATACCTTTGCGACTGGAGGGGGTACCTGCATTTAAATTTCTACGAGTACTTTTTGAGAATAATGTGAATTGGCCTCCTCATATAAATAAAGTGCATTCTAGCATTGTCAAGTCTAACCGCATGTTTTCTATATTCCGCATCCTAGTACCGACTTGGTTAAAACGTCAGTTGCATTTTTCACTGATCCATGCTCGTGTATACTATCGCTTATTGATCTTGGGCATCACAAGCAAAATCAACTTACGTAGGCTAACAGTCCTTCAAAAACAACCTCTCCGCCACATAAAAAACCTCGGATGCCTCGATCCCATTGCAAAGTTCTTCTAAAAAAATGAAATACTAAAAGCTGATTAGCTATGAAACCTCACGCTAGCTACATGCATGTACGGTGAAATACAGAGAAAATGAGTCTGTATTTGTAGACACACACAAACTTACTTAAAAGCACGCAATACAAACTAAGGTATAGCCACTTTCAAGTTTCAATCCGTGGAACCAAATATGGAGCTAAGCAACTTAAGTACCTAATACCTACCGCTTTAAATCAACACTCGCAAGAACTAATTAACGTGATAAAATGAATTTCAACGTCTTGTCTTCAATATTGTTCTTAAATCCTAATTTTTGTCATGCACATCTGCATAGGATACGTTTGACTTAGAGCTCCATGTGGCTTACAATGTTTATTAAAAGAAGTTTTTGTGTGGTATTATTTGTCGCTTATTTTGCTGTTACAAGCTTTCTTTCGTTCGTACAATGCATCAGATATGTGCTGTTTAATTTCTTATGAAATGTTCACGGTACTGCTGAACAATTGCTCTATCGTACTGCAGAACACGCTCTATGGCCATTGTCAGGCAGTCTTTTCAGCCTTCAACCTTCCCCTGACCTGTAATGTGTCGGAAACAAGAAACAAAATCAAATATATACAAAGCGACGTGGGCTTTTTTCCTTAAAACGACAAAACCTACTCATGAGGATTTCCCTAATTTCAGTGAAACAGCAGCCCCACCAAAGAAGTGTAATGGAAGCACGATCACAACATTCACCTAATGACAGGTAGTTCTCGCTGCAAAATTTTAGCGCTGCTATTAATTAAAAAAACAATTTTTCCTTTTTATTGCCCACTTCAGTCCTCGGAATAATCCAATAACATCTAAATATGAAGTTCTGTGCTTTGGAGGTAGCATATAAAAGCTTTAGCTCTATGTGGGCGGTTTCCATGCCTTTCAAGAGGTATCGCCTGCAGGAATCGCAAACTCAAGTTTGGAGCACTGTCGTAGCTACAAGGCATGACCTTGCTCTCAAAAATGCGTTGGAGTAATCTGTAGGTATGGATTCAAACAGTTGCAGTCAGTCACACAAAGGATTCTTGACTTATATCAGCTATTACCTGTATACTACTGCAAATTACTAGTGAGAACGAGTATATATTTGCAGTGCATTACATACCAATTATTCAGGACGTGAACTTACGGATCTTAATTTTAGAGCAAAGCTCTAAGGCGCCCATTCCTGCGTAGAGCGTCGGGGTCCCCCGTAACCGAGCGAACGAGCACCGCGAAAGAGGAATGAGCGAACACGCAGCGAAGGCGGAGATGAAAGACTTCTAGAGAGCGTGAGTGAGCATCCCGAAGCTTTCCGCATCGCTGCGGCTCGCAAATTCGCATCAGTGGATAGGTCCAAGCGGGGAGCCCGAACACAGAAAACGCACGCTGAACTTGCTTGCAAACAGCACAGCTGCTAATGTACTTCTAATTCCACCCACTTCCTTAGGTCCCCGCACATTTTCCCTTCCTCTTCATAAGGTATTTACCAAGAGAGGAGGTAGTATCGTGTGTAGGAAGCAAAATGCTTTACCACCAATCACCCACACCCAGTGGCGTAGCTAGGTCGTCTGGCACCCGGGGCCCATAGGTCTTCTGTCACCCCCCCTGATGTAGTCGAGGAAGGCGAGGATATCGACAATTTCCGGGTGTCAGCAGCAGTACAGCCGCCTTGGATACCGCGCACGTTCCCCGGGTCCCCCTCTCCTTCGCTTTCTTTCCCAGAGATCGCGAATGCAGCAAATATACAAGCTGTTTTTCCTGCGCCAAGTAACACAGGGTGCTGCACTGATAACGTGTGATAAGCGCATGTGCACATCTTCTGTCAGACTGTAAGGCTTGGCAGCCAATACAAATGCGGCATCGTGGAAAATATGGATCACGTCACAAGTAACAAAAATATCTTTATAATAAAGTTTTAATTGCCAATTTTAGCGGCAATATTGCATTTGCAAAATTGAAGCCCGACATTCATATCTCGCCCAACAACAACTTCACAAAAATCGTCGTAGGTACTATGGCACGCAGTATTTTGTCTGTGGGCAGCCCTGAACGAAAACGAAAATTAAATTGTTTGTCAGTGACGCTGATCTCCCCACCCTATTAGAAAACGCTACCTGCCTCCCCGCTGCGCGGGTGCCAATGCTATGACAATTACGAGTTTTCTTCATTCTGATCAATAAAGCCTTGTTTTCATTTGCTGCTATATGGACGAACGTGGTTATCCGAGCTGCGGTACCACCGCAAAATTGGGAACAGAATAGAGCACGCTTCGCGTCGATTCTTGGCGTCACCATAAAAAAAGAAAGAAAAGGCCGCGATGAAGCCCGCGCCAGCGAAAGCTTGCACTATACTGTTGATCTACACTCGCAATGGAGAGGATTAACGGACCGACGTCACTGGTCCACTATTTCATATTTCTTTCGCTGCTGCCATATACTGGGCGCCACCCGCAGTGCCAAAGTACTGTAGGTTATAGCATCCAAAACGATTTTGTTGAAGAAGTTTTTGTTGAGTTAATAATATGACTTTGAGTCCTCAATTCTCGAATTGAAGTGCTTCCTGTATAAGTACTAATTACGGGATTATTAAGGATATAGTTATTACTTATCTGCCATATTTTACGCGCTACCGAGTTCCTAGTAATCACAAAAAGACATAACTTCATAGAATCTCGATCGGGAAATATCCTTACAAAATTCACTTTTTTTTATATAAAATTCTGTGCAGCTTATACAGACACTGTACTTTTGACATGAAGTCACACAACAACAACAGTTTTCTAAACTTTCGAGGGTAAGAAGGAAAGCGTGAAACATAACGGCAGGTTTCGCAGCGGCTTCTCGGAGCGAGCGGGAGAGGGGAAGTAAAAGCGAGCCGGACATCGCGGCGGGCCCGCGACTACAGCCTGTCGAGTCATACGCCGCCAAATTCTTCGGCCGAACGGAGTCTGAAGACGATCCAGAGAATCCCATTCGTGACTTTTGACGGCCCCACTTATGCAACGTCGCTCTCATCGAACGCTTCACCGCTGGTTGAACGCCCTCTTGCTGCTGTCTTTGTTCGTCTTCGCTGTGCGTTCTGAACGGAAGTGGGATCCAAAAGCCCCAACGCCTTACAACGCCTCACTGTATGTTTAGCGACTCCTGCTCCCTGCATGAACACAGCACGAGCGCGCCCCATATGAAACGTTCCGCTGAGGCGAGTCGTTTAGCGACCATTTCGCGAATGAAATTTTTAGCCCGCACATTCTGCAATTTTTTCGTGGCCTGTTGCTAGAGCTGCAGCCGACAATTCTGCGGCGCAACGCATCGGGTGCATGAGCTCGGGCTACTGGATGCCGGAGCATTCTTTGCAATTTGCGCCCAGTCAAGCTGGCGGAAAGAGGGGTGTCTTCAGGCGTATATGACACCGCCCCCCCGCTGGCCCCATGCACCCGGGGCCCACGGCCCCCCGGCCCCCCCTGTTGCTACGCCACTGCCCACACCTTTTGGGGATTCCAACTGCTTCTATGTCCCTGAGGTAATGACCGCGCAGTCGTCTAGAGTTAATAGATGGTGATAACCATTATTATTCTAGTGCTATTGCCAAAAGAATACCTAAGCTGAAATATGCGGCAGCCAATGCTTCCAAACGCTACGAGCGAAGTGCACAGCACAGTGAGATGCACGCTATACACAGTGCACTATAAGTGCAACGAGTCGTTATGATAACTAGGATAAACTACAATGGGAACACTCATATGAAGCGCAGTTTGCTTTTTAGTAATTTCCGCGAGGTGAGACCAGATCTTCGAGCCCCACGCCAAGCATTAGCATGAAATTGAATGGCAAACATCACACATACACGCCAAGACTGCCTGAATAAAAGAGAAGTGTTAGCGCCACTAAGAAATATTCAAATTTAGAATGAGATCTTTTTTGGTCTCTCAGAGGACTCTGCCGTCGTTCTGATGGCTTATCGCACCCAACGGCGCCAAAAAACACCGACCTCACGATGCTCTAAATGCATCAAAACATCCCTGCGATGCTCGAAAAAACTGCTGTTTGGATGCAAAGTTATTTCTACCAGTATTTCAAACGATCACTTATATTAGCATCTTCCGCGTCGGCTTGATATTTTCGTCACATGCTTAGACGAATGCCCACAGAAGGATGCAACACGTCGGCACAACTTCCGGTTCTCTGCAGAGCTAGCCGCTCATCGGACAACGAAATTTCTCTCGCTGATGCTATCTCGGATGTTTTCATGGCAGACATGCGATGCTGGAATAGGCTCTTCCAGGGCAGTTCATGTTGTTGTGGCTCGGCCAGGACTCACTGTTTTCGTTGCTTACGACGTGGCATGTTACTACAGAAATCGCCTTTTAGTAACACAACGCAGCAACATCACCGAACAGGTCGTGTTAAGTGCGGCGCGCCAAACCAATAGGGATAACTTGCCGATGCTGCGGAACAACATCGAGTATAGCATGGAGAAATAGGAGCACGCCAAAGAATGACAACATTCACAGCTGTTTTTGTGCATTACCATTAGCACTTAGACGACATCCATGCCGTTCGTCATTTTACTACGGAAACACGATTTCTTGTACACAAAAGTCCAGTCGCGACAAATTTTACTCTGTATGTTTGATGTGGGAAAAAATGTGGCTTTTAAAGTACTTGAGAGTCATCTGGCCATGCAAATCATTTTCGATCTGGAAGTCACAGTAAGCTCTGTGCTGCATGGCATTCGCATAGCTGCCACGTTTACATCCTACATGCCTTCAGAATCAGAATCAGATTTGGTTTGTGATGATTAGAAAGATTACAGAATTTGAATTTACCGAAGGAGGTCCCGAAGTCAAAGTCAACTCCTTTCCAAACAAAGCATGGTAAAGCACGGATGATAGCAGTTGCATGAAATCGTGAACAAGGAACAATTACAGCTTTTAGCATAAATTGCTAAATAAAGAATTGAATATACATAAATAAGAAGCATAAATATAGCATAATCTTGCAAAAATAAATAAATTTAAAGCATAAATGACACGACGTACATGCATGATTGGCAAACTCGGATACATGTGGATAACAATGACTTCAAATAACATTATAACAGTTGGATAATGAAAACTAAATTAAGGTGCACTGAAAGAATGGTTATGAGTATGAACTAAGCATCATTACTGGACAAAATGTATTCTTGTAGTTGTTTCTGAAATCTGCGAATTTAGATTGTTTTACATCTAATGGTAGTGCGTTCCAGAAAGCAACGCATAAAATATGGCTACTCTGCTTACCATAATAATAAAGTATTTTGGGTAAAACGAAGCTCCTATTTATTGGAAAGTTAATAACATTAGTATTTACTTGACGTGATTGGGGTGTCAAGCTATCGCATCGTGTGTAATTGATTTCTGCGAACAAAAAGGTACCTAGGTTATATACCACAGGTTTAGCGACTGATAAAAATGTGTTTAGTTTGTGAAAGATATGAGCGTTATCGTTGTATGGGTTTAATGTCATCATCCTATTAGCCAGATCCTGTAGGATTCGCAGTGTGTTAAAACGGGTTGCGTCAGTGTTTCCCCAACGAGTAACGCAGTAGTTGTTGTGAATGAATCAATAAAAGTCTAAGAATAGTAATGCTTGATGGTGAATTGTGTTTCGTGATTTTAGAAGCATCATAATGCCACGGGTAATCTTCTGTATTAGTTTAGCTATTTGTTCAATTAATCTACGAATTCGGCGAGGATATACACCAAGGTATTCACAGCAACAATTTTAAGGGCTAGGACAGGCGCCAAGAAATTAGGAGAAATGGAGTGAAGTGCTCGTTGGTGGGAAGTGAATACCACAAATTTTCTTTTCGAGGGGTTTATCTGTAGCTGGTTGGTACGGCACAATTGGAGCAAGCTGTACAAACCGTCATTAAGGTTACATATTGGAGCTGTAAGAGATTTATAAGAGTTTATCATAGTAGTATCCTTTAGATAAAATATACACCTCGAAGAAACGTAATTAGGAAGATAATTCGCGAATATTAAAAAAATTGCAATCTCGCCCCAAAGGCGAAGTATCGATTGCGGCAGCCTATTAGTAGACAGCTATACGAAGAAAGATAGTTTTATCGGCCGTATCAACATGTAAACATAGCCACACCAACTAAATTACCAAGCAAAGTGCCACGCGCGCACAAGCAAACATCAACACATCTCACTCGATGATCGCGGAAACTATCTTTCGAAGCGTTGAAGTTAGGAAGCGCTGCAGTAGCAGTGAGCGAATTGACCTTCGTGCTACCTTTGGCGTCAACGTGAAATAAGCCATGAAAACACAATGCACGGCGGACTCTATCCCCGTCGCACAATGCTTTCAATTAGGATGCTGCGACCCTCCTCTCTCCCCTTCCCCCGGAGCCTGGCGTGCGACGGAAGGCGGCGCGCTTCCCCACCCTTTTCCTCCCTTGCGTGCGAGAGATTGAGCGCCGATCACGGTGTAAGAATTATTACACCATGGCGCCGATCGCCGGTTCGCCCGCACACGCTTTCGGTCGCACATACAGCATACGGCGAGCGACGACAATTTTATAGCCCTTGGACTTGATACGTGGCCTCACGGCGACGACGGTGGCAGAAGTGCGACTGGAGTGTCCATGTAATTGCTTTCGCAATAATAAAAAATGTACTAAATATGGATTCCTGGTGAACATCAGTATTAGTGAGCATCGTTATAGAAAAAAATGCCTGAAATAGTTACAACCAGTATTCTGTCTTTTAAGTTAATTTGTAGTAACAACCGTGCTGGGCCAGGGATTCCTAATTGTTGAAGTTTATGAAATAAGATTTTATGGTTTATCTGCTGAAATGCTTTCGTTAACTCCACAAACACAGAAACAGCGTATTACCCTCACCGATAGCGAGCGTTTGTTGATCAGTTAGCGCAAGAAGAGCAAACTCGGTCGAGAACGCGGACAAAGCCGTATTGTAATGCTGACAGAATGGTGACTTTTCTAAGTTTATTAGTTCAGTGTTCTTTAATATGCTTTTCAATTACTTTGCTGAAAGAAAGGTAGCACACAGACAGATTAGTAATTGCACAATAAAGACCGGTGACCTTTCTGAAGAATTGCAGCGATCCGGCCTTTTTAACGTCCCTGCTCGAAAGTACCTTGTTTAAACAGGATGTTGATAATGTCGGCAAGGATATCGCTTATTAAGGATGCAATAAATATTGTATGAAAAGGGCGTAATTTTTCAATGCCGGCGCAGGTTATGTTCTTGTTGTTCATAACATGTAGAACTTAGTGGGATGCCCTTGGAAATAACAAGTAAGACTGGCAGGCGCAGGGGCACGGGATTACCATGTGCAGGTGTCTGTAGTTCACTGCTGAAGAAGAAATCAGTGGACGCGTGTTCACTGATTTAGAGAAGAAAGTAGAGAAGTTTTGAGGAAGAAAAAAGAACACTATGGATTTATATAGAAGTATGCTAGAATTAAAACATGTATAGCATACCTGAATAAACCATGCAGGCTAGGTGACTATTTGTCTCTTTCCCGTTTGAATGCGGATGACAATAAATAAGGATATAATTCATCATCAGTGGCAGCAGCAGCATCGCATCCTGCCACTTGTAACGCGTTGTGAGTTGCGTGCGGCGTAACGCCGATACGTCCGCACTTCGCATCGCACTTGCGTTCTATTCCACCAGGTGTCATTGCATGTAGCACTTGCATCGTATCACGCCACGAGGTAACACGTGCGCCGTGTAGCCTCTATCCCTGTGTCTGCTCTAGGGCACACGTTATGGCGCCTCTTCGCAAAGTACGAACCGCTGATGAAGAAGCGAATCGTAGAGCTTCGCATCCGGTTGCAACCGGGCACCGTCGGTCTCAGCAGACTGAGAAAGACGTTGCGAAAGAATGAGCTGGTGCGCATCAGCTCTTTCTTTGGCAGTCTTAAGCACCATGCCTTGATAAGCAATTCCTGTTATTGCTTCGCGATTATTTGTCCTAGTTAAGAAGTAGCTTAGAATATCTCATTTTCTTCTTACGTTTTTACCGAATTCGAATAGTTTCCTCTCGTATCATGTTTTGTTTTTCAACGTGACAGAAAGCTGGTTAGAAAACTTCTACGAATGGCAAAATGATCGGTAAATGGATGTCGTTTTGTTATCTTGTAAAGATCATCCTTTTTTCGCAATAAAGCTAAGAGCTTATTCGTTTTCCGTGGATTCTGAGGCGACGAAAATTTCTTTTTCAATTAAGTTGATCGGAATTGAAATCAAAACAGGATCTAAGCATAGAGATAGCCTTTGTAGGTAAGATGTGGGACCATTCAAGATTAAACACGGCTTCAACAAGGGATTGTTTGTCTAGAAGAAATTTTGAGAACGTGATCTTTTCGGAGCCATCAGTAGGGCGAAAATTTAGAAATATAGGATAGTAATAAGCTATGTCGATCATTGAATATCTGCATTCGGCGGATATGTCAAATTTGATCGTGCATGGTCCATTAATGTACCATGCTGCCAATGAAGCGAAACAACCAGATAATGGAAGCATCTAGCATTCAAAAAATCTGACATTATTTGGCCCTTTCATCAATGACGCACGAGATCAATCCGATGCGTGATAACCTGGTTATGACAGATGACAAAAGCAGCGATACAGCGCGAGTTCTTCAGAATGTCTTTCCATGGCATAAAATTTCGGCTTCCTAAACATGAACCATCCCCAATTGGTGTCACTGTGCGCCTTCCATGTGGTTAAATATAGTGGACGTCAAGAGACACCGAGGCAAATGTCTTTTAAACCTTTCCAGATGTACTGATTTTTGCAGAGCTACCCATTTCTCTTCAGAGAGCTCAACAAGAACTGAAAGTTGGGCGCGTTTGCACGGCTTCATAGTTGACAACATAGCCAGAAAAAGTTGAAACAAAGGAGAAGTAGATCTGACAAGCGCCGACTTCAAGCTGACGTTTATTGGATGACAAAGGCACAATTTTTATTATTATGTCTTATTTGTCCTTGTGCCGTACCATACGCTGTGGGTTGGTTGAGGTGTTTCAATTTATTGTTCTTTTTCGGCAGCCGTTGAGAAGTCTGCGCTCTCCTGCAATAAACGTCAGCCGGAAGTCAGCGCTCGTCTTGTCCATTTATTAACCTGCATATGTTTTCTATTTTGGCGCAGTTGAGTCGAATATTAGGAGCTTACAGCAGCTCAAGCTCAAGGCTGGTCGCTTCCCGGTGCTTATGTTCATCAAATTAAGCAAACGGAAGTTATTGGCTATATAGCAAGATTCTATAAGCCACAGAATTTATTAGTAAGAACAAGCGAAGTCAGCACTGGTGTGTTGTCATTGCAATGAATCCCTTAAAGAGAGAGTGGTTATGAAAATCCTGATTGTACGGATCAGTATCGGTACAACGAGATACTTATACGGTCGAATGAAAAACATGTACAGCTTCCCTGATTAAATCAAGCGGGCTAGGTGACCATTAGACACCGCCCCATTTCAAAGGGGATGCCAATAAATCATCATCAGCGCCTTCGTCATCATCATCCACAGCAGCAGCAGCATGTTTCGGCGGCGCTTGTTAGCTGCTGCGGAAAGATGCCCTATACAGGCGTCCTAGCGCCCGAGGAGTCACGCGATGTGTGATGCGCACCGAGTAGCATAGATAAGTGAACACGGTAAATTGCAGTAGTGTATTATTGTAACAGGTGGCACGCTATGTAGAAGTTGCATAGGTAGCGGTACAAGGTACATAGAGAAGTTTTGAGGAAGAAAAAGAATATTAAGGAGTTATGTACAAAAAATTTAAAATGAAGACATGTATAGCATACCTGAATAAACCATGCAGGCTAGGTGACTATTGCTCACCTCCCCGTTTCAACGTGGATACCAAAAAGTAAGAATATTAGTCATCATCGGGGGCAGCAGCAGCAGCGCATCCTGCCACTTACCACGCGATGTGATAATGCGCGCGGCGTAGCGTCAATACGACCGCACTTAGCATTGCACTTGCGTTATATTCAACCGGGTGTCATTACATGTAGCACTTGCATTGTGTCGTACCCACGTGTCAATTGATGTGACACGCGCGCCATGCAATTTCGATCCCTGTGTTTACTCTCCGGTAGACGTTATGGCGCCTCTTCGCAAAGTAAGAACCGCTGATGAAGAAGCGAGTTGTAGAGCTTCGCATGCGGCTGCAACCGAGCAACGTTGGGCTCAACAGACTGAGAACGACGTTGCCTGATTAACTTCTTTATGTGAAGAGCAGCACAAGCGGCAGCCAGGGCGGGGCAAAGACACTTTGCAATTGTATTATGATACCATACAATATACTTGAGGAGCAAGTATTTGAGATACAGATACAACATACTACCGCAACTCTTGTATCCGATACGATACTTTCCATTTGTGTGTTACGATGGCTTCGATACATTCAAAAATTTCTTTATAGATCTATATAATGTCGCAGCAAATGTGTGAAAGCATTTGACGTAAGTCAACCCCATTCTTGAATTCTTCAGACCTCGTAACAAAGCACCACGCAAGTCAAACTTCGATAACGCCACTGTAGCGGCATCAGAACTTGCGCAAAAGACGCCGCATGCATTGGCGTATGCAGCACAGAATGGTGACTACGAGAGAGTATCATGGAACCGATGCAATTAAAAACAAAATACCAAGAAAACGAAACGTCGTATTCGTGCAGGTGTTCGCGTGCTTTTTTTTGTCGAGACGGAGGGAGCGCCTCCACGTGACTCTGCCCTACCAATAAGAACACGCAGATCTCATCACCTGCCCTTGCTGGAGGGGTCTGGCCTAAAGATAACATAATCTCCTCTCGTGAAGGGAATCGCGTTTTAAATTGGTATTTCAAATATATAACAAGAAGGCCGCTATTAACAGAAACGTTTATCTTAAGCTGCCGTACTGTATATCTAAATGATCTCACTATTTATTAATTTATTTCAATGTAGTGTCACTCCTCTAGCAGGGATTGTTACAGGAGTGGGAACAAAATACCAACATTACAAAAGTATAGGTAATAACTCACTCAAAAAATTTCAAAAACATATGCAACGGTCTCTTATATTCATGGGGACATTTGTAACATCTTTATATACATACAATATACAACATCAAAATACTGGGGTTCCAAATGAGAAGAACACAGGAACGGACGACGAAAATAATCGTTAAATGAAAAGCCTACAGATGGACGTAAGTATTAGGAGCTTAGGAGCTCCAGGATGATATCTTCAATTCTTTCTAGAAACCTTTCCAGTGCTGTCTAAGCTACAGTAAGTAGGTCAAGCGCATTCCATTCCCTTATTACTTGAGGAAAAAAACGAAAAACGGAACGAATTGTTGTTGCAAAAATATTCTTTAAAGATGTGGTCATGCTTTTGGCGCAGTTTTCACTTTTTCTTGAGCAGTAGCGAAGGCTGTGGCATTGGTTTTACAGTGACCGTTTAACAATTCATAAAATAATTTCAGACGATGCATGTTGCCTCTGTCACAAAGCGTAGACAACTCTGCTCGCTGCAGTAGCTCAGTAGGAGGATCAGTTCGGTATTAGCTGTTAAAGATAAATATTGCTGTCTTGCGCTCTACGGCTTCCAGCATATAAATGATGGTTTTTGTGTAGGGCCGATCCCCAGAGTGGACACTATAAGAATCCTGGGGCTGTTAATTGAGGCGTAAGGCGGTAACACGCAAACGGTCATGAGACTCACGTCCAAAACGGAGAACATGCTCCAGCTCATCCTCAGGGTGACGAACCACAGGGGAGGGCTCAGCGAGAGCAATCTCATCAGACTTTACCACGCCTTCCTCATGAGTCACGTAAATTACGTAGCCTCGGCGCTAAAATGGACCAAGAGAGACGCGGCCAAGATAGACACACTGATGCGCAAGAGCATCAAGAGGGTGCTAGATCTTCCGATCACTACAAGCATGGAGGGACTCGATCGGTTAGGGGTCCACAATTCGCTAGCAGAAATCATCGAAGCACAGGCCAAGGCACAGGTCGTGGGGCTGTCGACCACCAGGGCCGGCAGACGCATCCTAGAAGAAGCAGGGATAAATGCAGAGGCAGAGTGCAACGCACGCAAGGTCGCGCTCAGCGCGGTGGTCAGGGGCACTTTCAAGGTAGAACCACCTCCGAGAAACATCCACTCGCAGTTCAACGAGGGGCGCAGAAAGGCGAGGGCCCGAGCACTGCTGAAATCGACCGCCAACTGCCCGGGACTGGCGGCATTTGTAGACGCGGCCCTGTACGGGCGCAGCGACCGGTACGCGGCCGTCTCGATACGCTGGGATGGTACGATCATTAACGCAGCATCGGTCAAGGGGGTAATGTCCGAGGTGGCCGAACAGGTGGCAATAGCCATGGCAATGAGGGACCCCGAACGTCCTTACGTATACACAAATTCGCAATCGGTGGCCAGAGCATTCGTCTAGGGCTCGATATCGCGGGAAGCGGCGGCCGTCCTCGGCAGCAAGGAAGCCACGGGTCATCACATCCTCAAATGGTTTCCAGCCCACATGGGGGCCGACGTGCACCCCGACATTCCCAACGCCAACGAGCTGGCGCACGGACGCGCGCGAGGACTCATGCACCGCGGCGATCGTGGCGAGCGAAGTGGCGGGGAGGGAGGGGTGCACCGAGACCCGCTGCTCACCTTCAACGAATTAACAACGCACTATCAGCTGTCGAGGAGGACCTTCCCGCTCCCCCACGCTAAACTCACTAGACCACAGTCATCTATATTCAGAATGCTCCAAACAAGGTCGTTCCCCTCGAGAGGCAGACTGAGCCTTTATTCACCGGACGGAGAGCCGCAATGTCCGGATTGCGGCGAATCGTACTGCCCGCTATCGCACATGCTCTGGCAATGCTCCGCGTTAAGCGGCACCGTGTTCAGCAAAGAAGAAGATTGGGTGGACACCCTGCGAAGCGACGACCACCAGACCCAGCTCCGGTCCGTCTAGAGGGTTCACGAAAGGGCGGAGGCTCACGGGCTTCCCGTCCTAACGTGGGTGTGGCCCGCGACCCCTGCCGACCACTAAACCAAGAGTGGGTGGGGAGGGGTTCCTCAGGACTCAATAAAGTTATTTTCTCCTCCTTGTGTAGGGGAACCACACTATATTCGCATATTCCACTATCGGCCTAACAAAAGTGATGTACGATAGCCGTTTTGTATCTGTGGTAGCGTAAGGTAGTCTTCGTTTGAGGACAAACAACCTGTTCATTGCTTTTTTTGTCACCTGTTGCACATATACAGCCCAGCTGAGATCAGAAGAGGGCTTGCTCTTGTCATACCAGTGCCTTTTTGATCTCAGTGACCGACCACTTGGCCAAACAACACTTGTCAAGCATAGGATTCACATCGGCGATGTCAAACCCCTACACCGACGTCCCTATCGTGTCTCCTCCACTGAGCGCCAAGTTATACAGAAGGAAGTTGACAAAATGCTTGCCCGTGATATCGCCGAATCTTCGTCAAGCCTATGGAGATCTCCTATCGTGCTCCTTAGAAAGAAGGACGACAGCTGGCGCTTCTGTATCAACTACCGGAATCTTAACCAAGTAACAAATAAAGACGTGTATCCCTTACCTCTGATAGATACCGGCCTTGACGGCCTCAGTGGCTCCAAGTATTTTTCTTCGATAGACCTTCGTTCCGGGTATTAGCAGATTGCAATTGACGACATGGATCGCGAAAAGACGGCGTTTATTACACTTGATGGTCTCTATCAGTGACGCCAGCGCTATGCAATGCTCCTGCCACATTCGAACGAATGATGGACGCCCTCCTTCACTGCTTAAAACAGTCAGTCTGCTTGTGCTACCTCGATAATGTCATTGCCTTTTCGTCGACTTTTTACAGACACCTCGACCGTTTCTCGACAGTTCTTTCAGTGTTCCGCAAGGCGAGACTTCAGCTCAATTCGACGAAGTGTCACTTCAGCCACCGGAAGCTTACTGTGCTCGGACACCTCGTCGACTCTCCCAGTGTCCGTCCTGATCCGGAAAAAGTTCGCGCGGTCAATGATTTTTCTGTGCCCACCTGCGCAACTGCCGTTCGAAGCTTTGTAGGCCTCTAATCCTGCTTTCGCAGATTCGTGCGAAACTTTTTTGATATCGCACGCCTTCTAACAGAACTTCTTATGAAGGACGCGACTTTTGTCCGGGGTCCCGACCAAGCTAGCGCATTCGCTGAGCTGTCGACGCGACTCACGTCGCCACCGATTCTCGGCCACTTTTACGTGTCCACCCCAACGGAGGTTGGCACCAACGCCAGCGGCCACGGTAACGGCGATGTTTTGGCACAACGACAGAACGGTAGTGACCGTGTCATTGCGTACGCTAGCCGTCTTCCGTCACCAGCCGAACGCAATTATTCGATTACCGAACGTGAATGCCTATTCCTCGTTTGGTAAGTAGGTAAATTTCACCCCTACCTCTACGGACGGCCTATAACAGTTATCACCGACCACTACGCCCTTTGCTCTTTAAAATATCCGCTTGGACATCTCCGTTGGTGGGCTCTACGGCTGCAAGAGTACTCTTACACAGTGGTGTATAAGACACGCCGACTCCATGAGGACGCTGATTGCTTATCACGTCATCCAGTGGACCCACCAGACCAGCCTCAGACCTGCTAGTCAACCTGCGTCCTCGCGCTTACCGCGTTTGGTGGCATCGCCGATGAGCAATGACGTGACCCTTACCTGAGAGACATCATTCTCAGCCTGACGGACCGGCCAACTTCAACCTTTTCGCGTATGTCTGTGCTGCAAATTGCATATTGTATCGTTACAACATGATGGTCCTGAACTGCTACTGCTCGTTCTCAAGCATATGCGTGAGACTGTGCTCGTTTAGTTGCATGATATCCCAACCGCTGGTCATCTGGGAGTCTCAAAGACACATGACTATGTTCGGCGTTGTTTCTTCTGGCCCAGTATTCACCGTTCCGTTTGCGGTTACGTGGCCTCCTGTAAATCTTGTCAGCACCGCAAAAAACCAGCAGCCCTACAAGCTGGCCGTCTTCATCCCGTTGAAATACCATATTCGCTGTTCTTTTGAATTGGTCTTGATCTCCTTGGGCCCTTTCCTCTATCACTTCCCTCTCGACGCAGTGACACTTAATCATGGCGCTCCCCGACAACTCCTTGCAGGACCGGGGCCGCTACTTTCCCTCACAGGTTGTCCAGGACATCTTGCACAACTGCGCTGCTAATTGTAAGTTTCCAACGACGTATCACCCTCTGAACAACGGCGTAAAAGAGCGGAACATTAGAACTATCACAGAAACGATCGCAATGTACGTCTACACCGGCCACCGTGACTGGGATGTCGCTTTGCTATTCGTCACATTCGCCTACAATACATCCCGCCATGGTTCTGCTGGTTCCTCTCCATTTTTTCTCTTGTTGGATGAGACCCTAGACTACCGTTTGACACGATCCTCCCAGCAGTTCTCGATACAACGTCAGAATATGCTCGAGATGCCATATCTAGAGCGACCGAGGCACGTGAGATTGCATGCCTACGTGTGGCCACTTCCGCAAAAAAAAAAAAAAAAAAAAAAACGACGCATATACGACGCTCGCCACCGCGCTGCGAACTTTAACCCTGGTGGCATCGTGCTTCTTTAGAAACCAGCATGGCAAGTTTGTCTTTGTGAGAAGCTGATTACACCCTACTCGGGCCCGTACCGTGTCTTGCGTCAAGTGACGACGTGACCTACGAGTTCCAACCACACGAAACCTCCACACCGCCATCCTCCTCTGATATCGTTAACGTCGCTAGACTGAAGCGATATCACTCAAACCTACCATGCGCCAGGATAGCGCTTCTTCGCCGTTGGGGGTCACGCTACGCAGTGCTGCATGAGCGAACGATGTTGAGAGGACTGACGGAGACGACGATCGCCGATGGTCGTGCGCACGGGCCCCATCTTGAATCCTTGTCTTCCGCCCGTTGTATAAATTGTGTAAATATATTGTCAAGTGCCTTTTCTCCCCTTGAGAATATATAGGCTCGCGCACTGTAATACTGACGCGAAATAAGTTTGCACGTGTTGACACGGGACCCTTAAGGCGAGAACGACGAAGTTCGTTGTTGCGCGCGGGCTCTCCGAGGACCAGCCATCGCTAAAGGCAGACGTTTTTTCCCAATCTGTCGGTGGTAAACTGTTTTAGTTGCCATAGCTGGGTGACATTTTCTGGTGGACGTGCGGGGTACGGTCGATGTTAAGATCTCCGTAGCTTACCCCAGACCTAAGCCCGGCGAGTAGTTCAACCGAGCTTACCCCTGTGCACGTACGTGCCAGCCGACGCCTCCAGGGACTCCAGCCACAGCATGGTCTGCTACCCGAACGAACTAGAATGACGACCCAACCACCTCCTGCCACTCCTGCAGCATCGCACGTTGTCGTCAATCACATCCGGACGCCGAATCTGTTCCACGGAAGTGCTTCAGAGGACGCCGATGACTGGCTTGACCATTTTGACCGGGTTGCCAACCTCAACGACTGGAACCACGAGCGTAAGCTACGTTACGTGTACTTCCCTCTTGAGGATTCCGCGAAAACATGGTTTGAGAACCACGAGGTGACACTGACGCCATGGGAAGAATTTCGTAGGCAGTTCCTCAATGCCTTCGCCAGGGCGGACAGGAAGGAGAGGGCGGAGTTAGCGTTGGAGGCAAGAATTCAAGGCCCGAATGAGCGAGTGACGGCGTACGTAGAAGACATGAATCGGCTTTTCAGACGTGCGGACCCTTTGATGACTGAAACAAAGAAGGTGCGCCATCTCATGCCCGGCGTCAAAGAGGAAATCTTTGCTGGCCTCATTCGAAATCAGCCGGCGACACTTGCCGAGTTCCATGACGAAGCCACTACTATGGAAAAGGCCCTTCAACAGCGGGCCAGGCAAAACAACCGCCACGCCATGATTTCAAGGGAGCTCTCTGCCGTTACCCTTGGTAACGACGTTGGCGCCTTGCGAGAACTCATCAAGGCTGTCGTCAAGGAGGAACTGCAGAAGCTGCAGACGACCACTGCCCCTGTGGGACAACTTTCCATTGCAGAAATGGTGCGCGCCGAAGTACGACAGGCCGTCCATATTCCTAGACAGTACGAGGCACCACAGCAGGGACCGCACGCCGCAATGAGCTACGCTGAAGCAGTACGCCGTCCGTCACCCTCAAGTGCGTGCGGCATGGTACACCCCACTCAACAAATGGACGTAAGCTTCAGGCCGCCCCGCAGCCCACCGCACATCGCCGAAGCAAGGACTAGGAAGAGCGACGTCTGGCGCACCACAGACTACAAGCCCCTTTGTTTTCATTGTGGCGAAGCCGGACACATCTACAGAATGTGTGCTTATCGTCATGTGGGGCTCCGTGGATTCTCGCCGAATGCACCTCGTCCCCGACCTGGTGAGCGGCCGCCGGAAATAGAGAGTTTCGTCGCGAATCGTCGCAATGTTGATCAGCGATGGCCGGCTGCTCGTTACAGGTCACCATCACCAAGCCAAACCTTTACTCGCGGCGCTCTGAGACGCCGCTCACCTAGCCCAGCGGGTCGGGAAAACTGAGTTCAGCGACCTTCGGAGGAGAGGCCGCTGACGACGACCGTACGCAAGATCCTCCACTACGACGACAACGACGAAAACAGAACGACGCGGACGTACAGACGGAGTCAAACACCTTACGAGAGGTAGTAACGTCGAACATTCCCGTCACCATAGACGACGAAGAAATAACGGCGTTAATCGACACTGGAGCGGACACCTCAGTTATGAGCATGGACCTTGCCTGCAAGCTAAAGAAAGTTTCTACCAAGTGGACTGGGCCGCAGATTCCCACTGCGGGAGGCCATCTGCTAACCCCGGTAGGAAGATGCACAGCGCGCGTGAGCATTCGTGGGTTTACGTACCTCGGAGATTTCGTTATCCTCCCAAGCTGTTCGAGGGACCTAATTATGGGAATGGACTTTCTGCAGGCTAATGGAGCTGTGATTAACTTACAAAAGTCGCGGGTAACGTTTTCGACGGCGCAGGCCTTAGCAGGGAGCAGCACTGACGACACGTATGTCAACGCCTTGAGGATTGTTGACGAGAACCTCACGGTGCCGCCACGGAGCAGCGTAGTCACCCTCGTCACCTGCGACGCATTCGACGGCTATAAGGGTATTGCCGAGGCAGATATCCCGCTGCTGCACGAAAGACACATCTGCATCGCCCGGGGCCTTGTTCGAATACAGCATAAGTGCTCGCAAGTTTTGCTGACCAACTTCAGCCATGAATATCAGCACGTCTCTCAAGGTACAGCTGTGGCATTCCTGAACGACATTACTGACTTCTCCGACATCGGCATGTTACAAGTGACTTCACCGGATGCAACAACTCACGCCAGCCTGAATACCCGCGTCCACATTAATGCTGACTTAGCAGATGTACAGAGGGATCAGCTGCAGGGCCTACTGACAGAATTCTCCAGCTGTTTCTCCACGGCATCCAAAGTCCAGCGCACTTCCCTTACGCAACGCCGGATCGTTACAGAGGAGTCGGCGCGGCCTGTTCGTCAGCATCCTTATCGCGTGTCACCTATGGAGCGGGAGGCGATTAAGCGTCAAGTTCAAGAGATGCTAAATGATGACGTCATCCAGCCGTCGACAAGTCCGTGGGCATCGCCTGTCGTACTAGTAAAAAAGAAAGACAACGCACTCCGCTTCTGCGTTGACTACAGACGGCTTAACCGAGTCACCAAACGCGACGTTTATCCCCTGCCACGGATCGATGACGCTTTGGACCGTTTGCGTCATGCTCAGTTCTTTACTTCGTTAGACCTAAAGTCAGGCTACTGGCGAATCGAAGTGGACGAGCGTGACCGTGAAAAAACGCCTTCGTGACTCCCGATGGGCTGTACGAATTTAAAGTGCTGCCTTTCACTCTCTGTTCCGCTCCTGCTACGTTCCAACGAATGATGATTACTGTACTCGTTGGACTAAAGTGGCAGACGTGTCTGGTGTACTTAGACGACGTTGTTGTGTTTTCCAGCACGTTCGATGAACATCTCGCCCGGCTACGAAGTGTTCTTACCGCAATACGCAAGGCCAACCTCACCATCAAGCCTGAAAAATGTTACTTTGGCTTCCAGGAACTCAAGTTTCTAGGCCACGTGGTCAGCTGCCAAGGAGTACGACCAGACCCAGAAAAACTCGCTGACGCGTTGCCGAGTTTCCTCGTCCTAAAAACAAAAAGGCTGTTCAGCGGTTCCTGGGCCTCTGCGCTTACTACCGTCGTTTTGTTGAAGGCTTCTCAAGGATTGCTGAACCGCTCACGAGACTGACGCGACAAGATGTGCCCTTTGCGTGGACGGAAGAACAAGAGCAGGCCTTCACCGAATTGCGTAAACACCTTCAATCCACTCCAGTGTTGGCGCATTTTGATGACACCGCGGCAACTGAAATAGACACCGACGCCAGTAACGTAGGACTCGGGGCCATTGTGGTTCAATGGCAAGATGGCGCAGAGCGTGTAATTGCGTACGCGAGTCATAGTCTGACAAAAGCAGAAGCTAATTATTCAACGACCGAAAAAGAATGCTTAGCAGTCGTGTGGGCCATCAGCAAGTTCCGACCCTACTATACGGCCGGCCATTTCGAGCGGTCAGTGATCACCACTCGCTCTGCTGGCTTGCCAATCTACGAGACCCGTCAGGTCGCCTCGCTCGTTGGAGCCTCCGCCTTCAGGAATACGACATAACTGTTGTCTACAGATCCGGCCATAAGCATAGCGACGCTGACTGCTTGTCCTGTTCTCCTATTCCCTTGACATTCTCCGACTTGGAGCTAGATTTGCCGTTTCTTGGTGTCGTCGACGTGGTTCGCATGGCTGACTATCAACGTACCGACTCTGAGCTGCTTCCAGTCATCCGATATCTCGAGGGAGCTGACGTGGTTGTCCCACGCCCACTTTCACGAGGATTGACGTCGTACTGCCTGCGAAACGGTGTCCTGTACAAGAAAAATTTCGAGAATAGCCACGAAACGTTCCTTCTCGTCGTTCCAACGGCACTGCGCGAGGAAGTTTTACAGGCGTGTCACGACGATCCCTGTGCTGGCCACTTAGGCTTCGCGAGGACATTAGCGCGCATACTGCAAAAATACTATTGGCCGCACCTATTTTCGTCGGTTCAGCGCTATGTGCGAACGTGCCGTGACTGTCAGAGGCGTAAAGTTCCACCCGTCAAGCCAGCCGGCCTCCTTCAGCCTTTGGATCCGCCTCCGGCGCCGTTCCAGCAAGTGGGAATGGACCTTCTTGGGCCGTTCCCCACGTCATCCTTGCAAAATAAGTAGATAATCGTGGCAACTGACTATTTAACTCGCTATGCGGAGACGAAAGCTGTGCCGCGGGGAACTGCTGCTGAACTCGCCAGCTTCTTCGTCCACAACATCGTGCTTCGCCACGGTGCACCCGCTGTACTCATTACTGATCGCGGTGCAGCGTTTACAGCGGAGTTATTGCAACAAGTCGTCACCCTGACGCACACTGCCCACCGAAAGACCACAGCCTATCATCCCCAAACTAACGGCTTAACAGAGCGCCTAAACAGAACATTAGCCGACATGCTCTCCATGTACATTGATGTGGAACACAAAACATGGGATGAAATTTTGCCATACGTCACGTTTGCTTACAATACCGCTGTGCAGGAGACCACCGAGTTTACACCGTTCGAGCTTGTTTTCGGACGTCGCGTTACCACCCCCTTAGACGCCATGCTCCCGGTAGACCACGGAACCACAAGGAATGACACCACTGAAGATTTCGTCGAGAAAGCCGAGGAAGCTCGCCAGCTTGCTCGGAATCGCATCCGCACCCAGCAGAATACCGACGCCTACCGTTACAACCGGACCCGACGGAATGTCCAGTACTTCCCAGGCGACCGCGTGTGGGTGTGGACACCTATCCGACACCGTGGGCTCTCAGAGAAATTGTTGCGCCGCTACTTCGGCCCGTACGAAGTTGTACGCCGCCTAAGTGATGTGAACTACGAGGTGGTGTCTCAAAGTTATGATCCTGGTGCGAACCGACGCCGTCCCCGTGCTGAAGTCGTCCACGTAGTACGGATGAAGCCGTACTACGCACGCCAGGGCTAAGCAACCCTCACAAACCGCTTTAGCATTGTGTACATTCCTGTATGTTTTTTTTTTGTCTTTTCATGTTGGCATTCTTGCCCATAGTGCGCGCCCGCTTCTTCGTGATTTTGGAGAGGGAAAACACGCTCAGTTCTGCAGCCCATATGGGAGCACGGCGCAGCGTAATGGGGAATGGGGGCGGGGAAAGAAAGATGACCCTTGAAGCGACCGGGCCGGTCGCTTTTGAGAGGGGAGCAATGACATGAAATAAGTTTGCACGTGTTGACACGGGACCCTTAAGGCGAGAACGACGAAGTTCGTTGTTGCGCGCGGGCTCTCCGATGACCAGCCATCGCTGAAGGCAGACGTTTTTTCCCAATCTGCCGGTGGTAAACTGTTTTAGTTGCCATAGCTGGGTGACAATATGTGCTCCGCCTGTACACCTGCCTCAACTTATACATTATTCGTGCTGCCGAGAACTGCTACTCAAGGCTGCGTGCGCTGATTCAATAACCCCGAAATTTAGGCTTACAAAGCGCAAAGACATTTCTTACATTTATAGAAATTTTATTTGGATGCACCTCGAGCAATCATTATACCATGGTGCAATAACATGTACAAGCATCGTTTTAAATTGATGTGTACGAACACAAATAGAATACGTGAATCACTAAATTGAATCCCTGGTTCTATTGCTGCAAATGTGTTAAGTCAGGCGTGCCTAAAGAGGAAGCTTTAGCTCGGGTTCTCCTATCTAAATAAATGTAAAAGGAGAATTCGTTTTTCTCGGCAACCACAGCACCAAATTTGACGAGATTTGCTGCATTTAAAAAAGAAAACCTTAAATGTAGTGGCTGTTGGTTTGCAATATTTAAGTTAGGCTGTCAATTTTTGATTAAAAATTGGCAAAATCGAACATTTTCAAAAACAAAACTACCAAGTTTACAACTCACTAACTCAGTACCGATATATGATAATACAATTCTGTGAATTGCATCTAATAATACATCTAAAGCGGACAAGATTGATATGTTACAAATGAATATAAAGAAAATTTAGTAATATGAAAATACAGCTTTTGCAACGCCCTCGTGACCAACGTAACAAAGTCACGTAAGATGTAAAATGACATATCGAATTTGTTCGCTTTGAATGAATGAATGATGAGTCCGTTTGCAGAACCGCAATATCTGTTCTTGATGCAGAGCTATGAATTTGTAAACTTCGGGCTTCTATTTTTTTCAAGCGATCGAATATTTCAAAATATTTTTAACAAAATTCAAGCCCTGAATCGAAATTTCGTTTCCAACAATCACTACAATTTAACTTTCTTTCTCAAATGAAACAAGCTTTATTAGAATCGGTTGCGGAGTTGTCTCAAAAAAACGTTGTTGCGTTTTACATGTATTTGAATAGGCCGCGTCGGAGTTGGGCCCGAGCTAAATCTTCCTCTTAACCTGAGAAGATGATTCAAAGGCATTTGACAGAATCAATAATGACTCGCTATCAAAAAGATAACCTTTCTGTGGAATTCGTGGCGTTGTGTTGGATTTGATTATTAGCTACTGAAGTAATCAGATACATGCTGTTTGCATACAAAGTGAGCGATCTGCTTTTGGTGAACAAATACGTGGCAGACACAAGTTGTTAACATACAGAGTGAGTTATCTGCTTTTGGGGAACAGATATGTGGGGTGCCGCCAGGCTGTATACTGGGGCAATTCTTATTTAATGTCTATATAAACGGCATCGTAAGAACAAGTCTATGTCTTGTGTAATATATGCAGATTTTTTATCGGTTCTGATATTGAATAATTATTTGACACAGTGAACATATTAAACATACTCCAATTCATGGTCTATTGCGAATTTCCTAAATATAAACTACTAAAAAATTATGAGCCATTCCACTCTGTGAAGGTGGATGACAAGCGAAGCTGTTTAGCATACGACTCAGAGGTGACACAGAATATTTAACAAAGGTATTGTCTCATTTACCCTGATTTTTATATACACTCATGCAGACAATGGGACCACCCTAAGCAACCGGAGGAAAGTAGACACTCATTGCGTTGCGACGGTATCGCCACCACAGGAGAGCGAAAAGAAAGGAGTTATGCAAACGCTTTGAATGCGACGGAATGGGGGTTGCGAAGGTAGACATGGCCGACGCGGATGAAAGTGGAGTATCTGTTGTCAGCTTAATATGTGATAAGGGTTGTATATGGAGCCAAAATATCAAACTTATTTTTGCAAAATGGGGGAGTGCTTGAAGCTTGCTTCACCTCCGTCGATGGTGGGCGCGGTATTCCAATATCTTCGCGATCGGCCCACGGTTTGTGGTCTACGGACACCGATCCGCTGGAAACTAGCCCCATAAAGCTTCGCTGTACAACAGAAGCTATTCTATTTCACTCAAAATCAACTACGTGCATGCCTTCTAAGCGTTGTCACAACGAGATTGAATTTTCCCCGATCGCTAAATTAAAAGGTATAATTTTACGCGAAAGTGTGCTGTGGGGCTACCCCATGCGTGATGTTGCTGTAAAACTCTGTCGAATTTCAAGTTTTCTTAGAAGAAGCTGACAGGCCCTTCAAGTGAAAGAAAAACCCTTTACTGACAACTCATTTAGTCGCTGCCACCTGTGGTATTGTCATTTAGTTTGGAGCAACTGTACATCGAAAGCGCTAAGCTAACCTACTACTTTGCGGAAAGATGCTTTGCAAGCAATGGATAACTTGGGCTACCGCGAGCACTTTACACTTTCTTTTACAAAATACAAAGTAATGAAATGGCTGGCTTCAGAGGCAGCAATTGAAGTGGGAGGCAAGGTACCAAGGCAACCGGCAGGCAAGCTCTCCCAAGTAACAAAGGAGCTAATCAAGAAACGACGAATAATTAAAGTGTCCAACTCAGGAGGTAAGATACAATTCGCAGAACTGTCAAAACTGATCAACAAGGCGAAAAGAAGGGATATTTGAGATTATAACGTGAGAAAGACTGAAGAAGGCGTAAAAAATGGACGCAGCCTGAAATCAGTGAGTAGGAAACTTGGCATAGGACAAACCAAGATGTATGCACTGAAAGATAAGCCTGGTAATATCATCAGCAATCTCGAAGGCATAGTAACAGTAGCGGAAGAGTTATATACTGGCCTGTACGGTACACAGAGGAGTCAGAATGCCTCCATTCGAGGCAGTAACGAATAGGATACAGAAAGGCCTTCTATAACTAGCGATGAGGTCAGAACGGCCTTGCAAGACAAGAAACGGAGAAGAGCGGCAGGAGAAGATGGAATAACAGTCGATTTAATCAAAGATGGAGGAGACATAATGCTTGGAGAACTGGCGGCTCTATATACGAAGTGTCTATTGACGGCAAAGGTCCCAGAAAACTAGAAGAATGCAAATATTATACTAATCCACAAAAAGGGAGACGTTAAAGTATTGAAAAAGTATAGGCCCATTAGCTTACTCCCAGTATTATATAAAATATTCACCAAAATAATTTGCAATAGGATAAGGGCAACGCTAGACTTTAGACAACCAAGGGAACATGCACTTGAAAGGACTTCCAAGGGAACTTGGAAGAAGTATTCAAGCTGGTAAACTTGGGAAGCTTAGAAGTAAGGATCGACGGCGAATATCTCAGAAACCTTCGGCTTGCCGGTAACAAAAAAAAAAGTACAATCAGTGCATTTTACCGGTGCTGAGATATGGCGCAGAGACATGGAGACTGGCAAAGAAGCTTGAGAACAAGTTAAAGACCGCGCAAAGAGTGATGGAACGAAGAATCCTAGGCATAACGTTAAGAGACAGAAAGAGAGGGGATTGGATCAGAGAGCGAACGGGTATAGACGATATTCTAATTGAAATAAGAGAAAAAATGGAGCTGGGTATGTCATGTAATGCACAGGTTAGATAACCGTTGGACCATTAGGGTTGCGGAATAGGTACGAAGAGAAGGGAAGCGCAATCAAGGACGACGGAAATCTAGGTGGGGTGATGAAATTAGGAAATTCGCGGGCGCTAGTTGGAATCGGTTGGCGCAGTGCAGGGGTAATCAGGCAGAGACATTCGTCCTGCAGTGGACTTAAAATGTGATGATGAAAATGGAATCGCTTAAATGTTATTTACTTGTATCTATTTTGCAAACTGAACTTCGTAAACGACATAACAACCTACGCAACATTGCTAATGTGAGGGAATATATGTGCATTGTTAACTATGGTTTCCAAAGGCTGGCTAACTCTCTCCCTCGCATACTTTCTTATGACTCGCTGCGTCTCGTTCCTAAAACCAACCTTCATACTTCATGGAGTAATTCACGTGTTTAGTGAATCGTCGTTAACATTGTATAGCGATCATGACTTATTGCACTGTATCTAGCCTGCAACTTAGATTGTCCTTACCCTCCTCGTCTGGTTCCTTCACCAAATCATGTACCAAACTGAGCTGCTGCTGCTCGGTGAAGGGGAGGTGGGGCCAGTCAAGCTACTACTGTTCATGCAGCTTTTTTCCCGCCTTTCTCGTCACAATTGGTACATTCTCTACATTTTTGTGTGAAATAAATACAAATAAGAACCACCTTTGTTTAAATGCATACGTTCTCAATTCAATAATATCAGAGCAGGCTATGCATAGGGTATGCTTATCCGCGGAGTGGTCGGCCAAATTGTGCCTTCGGTCCTAACCTCGTCAGGTGGTTGAACAAAATTAGACACAGGAGTTCCGTCAGAACAAGACTTTTGAAGCCGTGTGACTTGTCCTAAAACTAAGAGAAACAGTGCGAAAGTTCGTAAATGCAGATTTCGGATGCAAATAATAGCAGTGAGCACAACTTATTCAATAAATTCAAGGAATACACACGAACCTTAAAAGGAAGCTTTAGCTCGGGTGCTCCTATCTAAATACATGTAAAAAGAGAATTCGTTTTTCTCGGCAACCACAGCACCAAATTTGACTGGGTTTGTTGCATTTAAAAGAAAAACTTAAAATCTAGTGACTGTTGGTTTCGCATTTTCGATTTAGGTCGTCAATTTTTTATTAAATATTGGCGAAAATCGCAAATTTTCAGAAAACGAAACTATCAAGTTTACAACTCTGTAACTCAGCAAGAATAGGTGATATCGCAATTCTGTGAATTGTACCTAATAGCACATCTAAAGCGGACAAATTTCACATCTTATACATGAATCTTAAAAAATTTATTAATATGTAATTACAACTTTTGCAGAACCCTCGTAAACAACGTAACAAACTCACGTAAGATGTAAAATGACATATGAAATTTGTCCGCTTTGAATGATCTAATGGATGCCGTTTACAGAACCGCGATATCTGTTCTTGATGCAGAACTATTAGTTTGTAAACTTCGTGCTACTATTTTTTTCAAACTTCTGAAATTTTGTAAATCTCTTTAGCAAAATTCAAGCCCTAAATCAAAATTCCGCTTCCAACAGTCACTAGAATTTAACTTTCTCCCTCAAAAGCAACAAATTTCATTAAAATCGGTCCAGGGGTTATCTCAGAAAAACGTTTTTGCGTTTTTACATGTATTTGAATAGGCCGCGTCGGAGTTGGGCCCGAGCTAAAGCTTCCTCTTAAGTATAAAGCAAATCAATTCAACTGATGGGTTAATGGCGCTGTATATTGGCGTTATATTGCATCAAGTGAGAAGTAATGACTACTGCTGTATATTGACGTACTTTGTCGACACAATACATTGAAAGCCGTCCTATCTCTAACGGCGCCTGTTACGTATGTACACTACGCTTTGAGAGGCCATCATACGTTAAATTTAGTGTTACATTATGAGACACAGCGCATTTACGCAAAAAGAAGAGTGTGTTTAAGTTTTCTGATTGCATTGACCTATCGCCTCTGTAAGTGAAAAATGCAATGGGAAGACGAAGGAGGGCTGCATATTTATTGTTTTCATTCAAATTGTTCTTCTTAAAGGTCATTTGTGTGCGCTATAGCATGGAGGGACTGATGGACCCTTCTACAAATCAGTCCATGCAGATTTTGGTCCGTCCACATCGAGAAAATGAGTGGTATAGAATTCGGTTTTATGGAAGAAGAAGCGTACCTGCCGAAGTGAACGCAGCACAAAGAAAAACAACACTGTCGATTTACTCTCTTTTCGCAGCATTACGTCAATATGTAGAAAGGCAGGAATACAAGAAAAAAATCAGTTCTGTGGGTAGGAGCCCGTTAGGCGGATCTGTTTCAGAGAGTGAGAGTAAGAACACGGAGTGGGAATGCACGGTCATCGAAGCATACAAATGATCGCAAAAGACCCATACGGGCAGTAAACATATGCGGCCCCAACTATGTTCGCGGAGAGAATGTGCCTGCTCCTTTCGGAAAAACTCGACCAGAGTACAATGGGAGCTGGAGAGAAAAGCAGGGGAGAACGTCAGCCTTCCGAGTTGCTATGGGGACGGAAATAGAAGGAATGTACGTGAAGGGAATACGAGAACCCGCTGTGTGTGCATGGAGTCGGATGGTGCTCTCCCTGGGAAACATTTATTCGCTGCTTCCACTAGCGGCATGCAAAAAAGAGCGAGGTACAATGAAGTAGCACAAAAACTGTGAGATGGCCGCAAGGGAACTGCCTAAATTGTTCCATAGACTTTTTCACACTAACGCCGCTGATTTTAATGACCGTAAACACAAAGATTCAGCAAAATTCCCAGCGTCATTAGACTTATCACCTGTTCTTTTAATGTGCAGTCCTTTAAAGACAGGTGACATTTGGAGCGCTTACAAATCACCAGCAACGTTTCCATAGTAAGTTTATTGATTCAATCTCTTTCCTGTTGTCTGTTCAAGGTGATTTTCATTAATAATATTCTTGTCAAGCACCACTTTTTCTTTTCTTCACAAACTCCATGTATACTTTTAGACCGTTCTTCACTGGCTGACTGCATTTTCTTGATTACTCTGAACAAAAAGGGTGGAAAGTTAGCATTCATATTTAAACTCAATACAGCAACCGCGAGTGGGACTGCAGGAACGCCATTTCAGCGTTTCTTACCGTTTCCTACTGTCCATGCTGTTACGTTTCGCCTACAACGCGCGGTATAGCCGGCGCGGATGCAACGGACGCCGGGGCTTTGTTCAAAGCGGCGGACATTTTGGCCCGTTCGGAGCTGCCGCAAAGCCTCCCGCCAAGCGCGTCCAGGCGTGTTTCAGCGCCACGTGTCTTCGTGTGTGCGTGTGTGTGTGTGTGCCCACGCTTGTCAAAGCGCGGCAGCCGGGGAGAGGAGCTCCCCAAGTGTGAAGCGAGGAGGTCTGATCGGCGCCTGCTCGGCGGTTGAGTCACTACACTCGTCTCAACATGTCTCTCAGCTCGTCCGTGCTCCGCCGTCACGTGGTCTCATCCCATGACCTTCCTTCTTGCCCGCGACGCCGAGAGTATAAGAGCAGCTGCCCCCGGACGCCAGGAGAGAGGCTCCGATTTCATCCGTTGAGTTACGTGCTCTCCCGTCTCTCCACATCGGTCGACCTGACCGCGCGCTCTTTTGCGATGCTAGAATAAACAAGTTGTTCTGTTCCCAGTCGACTCATGCTTTGCCGGGACCTTCGGATGCTTCCAGTGCCCCAGGCCGCCAGGCCAACGCTACCCTTAGGGCTTGCGACCCATTTGCAATAACGGGCGTCAGCACTGGGGTTCCAACAACTGTTTGCCAGCGGTGAGATCGCGACAACGGAGGCCAGCAGCGAAGAGATGCGGTTGACTGTATGCTGAGCAGCACAACGGCCATCCGGGAGCAGTGCAACGAGCCCTGTGTGATGACTGGTTGCCTGCAGCGGAACGACTGCGCTGAATTCTTGGCTGCGAGGTTTGGTGAGTGCGGGACTTTCTTCTTCTGAGTTTTGCCAGGCTTTTGTTAGTGTCAGAAACAGAGCTGGTAATTGTGGTTGTCGTTGCTGCCGGGTTAGTTTGTGGCAAGACAATAGTAGGCAGTAGAGAAAGCAGCATTCAGAGGAGCCATGGATTTGAAGTCGTTGCGCAAACCGAAATTGCTGGAGCTTGCAAGAGAGTTGGGTCTGGATGTCTCAGACAAACTCAGAAAACCGGAACTGCTAAGGGCTATTCTTGAGTTAGAAGCTGAGGATGACGAGCTGTCGGAATGCCTTGAGACCATTGAGGAGCGGGCAAAAAGACAGGAGCGCGAACTTAAAGAACAGAAAGAAAAAGAAGAGCGTGAACGTAAAGAACAGATAGAACGAGAGCAACAAGAGAAAAAAGAAGAGCGCGAACACGCTTTGGAAATGAAGCGTCTCGAGGTAGAGATGGAACGCGCTCGTAATGGAAGTCAGGCACACGGTGCAGGAGAACGAGTATCGTTCAAAATGACTGACCTGATGCGGCCGTTTAAGCTTGGAGAGGACATTGGTTTGTTGCTGGTTAACTTTGAGCGAACGTGCCAGAAGCAGGGGTTCTCTCGGGAAACGTGGCCACAGCGCTTGCTCACTCTGTTACCCGGCGAGGCGGCCGACGTAGTCGCTCGCTTGAATAGAGAGGAGGCAGAGGATTTCGACAAAGTGAAATCGAGTCTGCTAAAAAAGTACAGGCTGTCAGCGGAGGCGTTGCGTCGGAAGTTTCGGGAAAATGAGAAAGGTAAAAGTGAGTCATATACAGAGTTTGCCTACAGGCTTATGTCAAACATGCAGGAGTGGCTCAAAGAAGAGAAAGCGTTGGGTGATCACGAGAAAGTTCTGCAGTGTTTCGGGCTGGAACAGTTTTATAGTGGGTTACCTGAGAACGTGCGGTACTGGGTCTTGGATAGGCCAGATGTTAGTACGGTGGCTAGAGCCGCTGAGCTAGCCGAAGAGTTTGTGACGCGTCGGGCTCGCGGAGCTAAGGACGGTCAAAAGGGTGAATTTGGCTCGAAGTTTGAGAGGCCGAAGTTCACACCCATGAGAGCAAAGGGGGACACACGTAGTGCGGATGCGAGTGAAAGCAGTCCGACCGAACGTAAGGAGACGGCGGCAGCCGAAGCCGAACGCAGAAAGCGGTTCGAGACGAGGCAAGTGCGCGTGTGTTATACGTGTCAGAAGCCGGGTCACTTTTCGGCGCAGTGTCCAGAAACAAAAACAAAAGTCGTGTTTTTGTCATTATGCAGCACTGACGAGACCATGAAGCTTCTCGAGCCTTACATGCGAGACCTCCTCGTGAACGGGAAAGAGTGCCGAGTGCTTCGCGATTCCGCAGCTACAATAGATGTAGTTCACCCCTCTTACGTAGAACCCGATATGTTCACGGGCGAGTGCGCATGGATCAAGCAAGCAGTGGAAGCTCATAGCGTGTGTCTGCCCGTAGCAAAAGTGCTTATTGAAGGACCTTTCGGAGCACTTGAGACGGAGGCCACAGTGTCATCTATGCTGCCCCCCCAGTACCCGTACCTATTTTCGAACAGGTCCGATCACCTCCTGCGCGAGAAGGGGCTTTTGTTTGGTGAGGCTAGCGTTCAGGCCTTAACCAGATCGAAGGTTCGGGAACTCGCTGCAAAGGCGGTAGTTGCGGGACCGACGTTGTCGAGCAATGAGAAAGGGTCAGAGGCGCAGCAAGCTGATATTCAGAGCACGCCCGAACTGAATAAAATTGAGCCTGTAGCGTTAAAGGCACCAGATACTGGAGAGGAAATTCCCGATGCGGGAAAGTTAGAAGAGCTATCTGCAGATTTGCTCATCGCGCCTACGTCAGACGGACTTAATAGGTTGCTAAAAGTCAGCCGGTCGGCTTTGATAGCCGAGCAAAAGAAGGATGGCAGCCTAGAAAACATCCGCAGCATTGTCAAGGAAGGTATCGCCAAGAAAAATGCTCGCTTTGTGGAAAGAGGTGGGGTCCTGTACCGGAAGTATCTAGACCGCAGGGGAGTGGAGTTCGATCAGCTGATCGTGCCTCAGTGCTACCGTCAGGATCTGTTGCGCTTGTCGCATGGGGGTTCGTGGTCCGGACACCTAGGAGTTAAGAAAACTAAGGACCGTCTCTTGCAAGAGTACTATTGGCCAGGGTGTTTTCGGGACGCAGACCACTTTGTGAAGACATGTGACACCTGTCAGCGGGTGGGCAAACCAGGAGACAAATCGAGGGCGCCGTTGAAGTTGGTACCTATCATTACGGAGCCTTTCAGACGGCTCGTTATTGATACAGTGGGACCTCTGCCGGTAACAACCACAGGGTACAGACACATTTTGACTGTGATCTGCCCAGCGACAAAGTTCCCTGAAGCAGTACCGCTTAAGGAACTCAGCTCAGTTGAGATAGTCAATGCACTACTGTCCATATTTGCGCGAGTTGGTTTTCCTGCGGAAATCCAATCAGATCAGGGCACAGTGCTTACTAGCGCTTTGACGACAGCCTTTCTCGAAAGGTGCGGGGTACAGCTGTTACACAGCTCAGTGCACCACCCCCAGTCGAATTCCGTTGAGAAGCTCCACTCCGTCATGAAGCGCGTGTTGAGAGCATTGTTGTTTGCACAACAAACTGACTGGGAGCTGTGTCTGCCTGGGGTGATGTTTGCATTGAGGACCGCGCCGCATGCGACTACGGGGTTTTCGCCAGCTGAGCTAGTGTATGGTCGCTCGCTGCGTTCTCCGCTTCGCATGCTTCGAGACGGATCACTGCCCTCTCCAATGGCTGCAGACTATCTCTTCCACAAATGGCCGCCTCCTGCGCTGGAGCCTCGCTTTGCAACAACATTCCTTTGAGGTGCGTTACAAAAAGGGGAGTCTCAACGGTAACGCCGATGGCTTAAGTCGAAGCCCCTAACGTAGGAATCAGCCTCAAAGTTATTTGTTACTGAAGTTTTTCTTCCTGAGGCAGGATTTTTAACATATTGCTTTTGTGTAGTGTTTCAAAGTGATGATGTGCTTTCTAGTGCAATTTTCCGATTTGTGGACGCGTTCTGAGTGCTGCTAAACTACTGTAAGGAACTAGGCAGTAGATAAAAGGGGAAAGAGCCTGGCAGGGTTTAGTGAGGGTTGTGCCGTGCTTGCTGACTGAGCGGTTGACTTTCGGCGTAGTTCTAACGCTTGCCGGAAACGAGAACAAAAATGTCAACTCTCCCGAAGTCACTTTGCAGTGTCCTGTGTGAACCTGAACGAGAGAACGAGGCCTTCTCTGTGCGCTGCGCTCAAGAAACGCCGAAGGACGACCGACTTCGGTTATGAGCATCATCAAGCGACATCCCTCCGGACAGCGGATTCAGTCCCCTGACCATCGGGATCTCCTTCCCCCGGCGGGGCGGTCTGTTACGTTTCGCCTACAACGCGCGGTATAGCCGGCGAGGATGCAACGGACGCCGGGGCTTCGTTCAAAGCGGCGGACATTTTGGCCCGTTCGGAGCTGCCGCAAAGCCTCCCCGCCCAGCGCGTCCAGGCGTGTTTCAGTGCCACGTGTCTTCGTGTGTGCGTGTGTGTGTGTGAGCCCACGCTTGTCAAAGCGCGGCAGCCGGGGAGAGGAGCTCCCCAAGTGTGAAGCGAGGAGGTCTGATCGGCGCCTGCTCGGCGGTTGAGTCACTACACTCGTCTCAACATGTCTCTCAGCTCGTCCGTGCTCCGCCGTCACGTGGTCTCAACCCATGACCTTCCTTCTTGCCCGCGACGCCGAGAGTATAAGAGCAGCTGCCCCCGGACGCCAGGAGAGAGGCTCCGATTTCATCCGTTGAGTTACGTGCTCTCCCGTCTCTCCACTTCGGTCGACCTGACCGCGCGCTCTTTTGCGATGCTAGAATAAACAAGTTGTTCTGTTCCCAGTCGACTCATGCTTTGCCGGGACCTTCGGATGCTTCCAGTGCCCCAGGCCGCCAGGCCAACGCTACCTTTGGGGCTTGCGACCCATTTGCAATA
This sequence comes from Dermacentor andersoni, assembly GCF_023375885.2. Classification (NCBI taxonomy): domain Eukaryota; kingdom Metazoa; phylum Arthropoda; class Arachnida; order Ixodida; family Ixodidae; genus Dermacentor; species Dermacentor andersoni. The sequence continues at coordinate 207,456,838 of NC_092816.1, read as the reverse complement.
ACGGGCGTCAGCACTGAGGTTACAACAATGCTGTACGTGCTGTTGACCTTTTAGCTTATATTTGAAAATTTTTGAAAAGGTGCGTTGCAAACTACTTCTTTGAAACCCGAGGAAGTCAAATATGGACGCCTGTGGCATAGCACTACTCAACCGCTAATTTATTTGTTTATTCATTTCAAATTTATTTATTTATTTACTTATTTATTACACTTCAAAGACCCCGGTGTGGTATGAGGGAGTGTGATTGCTCCAATAAAGTGCGGAATCCACGACAGTCTCGAAATTATGCGGATCGGAGTGGTGCACGACGTTGGCTGTAAGGTCATTCCAGTCCCAGGCGGTCTCCCCAAAAAAGGAATGAAGATGCGAGCTAGTCTGAGCAGGCACAGGGTACGCCGTCTTTTTGTGACTTATGCCGCATCATAGGCGGTGTGATAAAGTACGGCTGAGCTACTAAGAGAAGAATTATTCAGTTTCTGATGAACATACATACTAAAAACATGACGCCTTTATCTAGATTAGGATGAGAAATTCCTGCTTTTAATTTTAGCTAACAGGCGCTAGTGAGGTACAAATAATCCGAATAAATGAGCTGCATGATTTTGAACTACTTCTAGGTATGCCAATCATCTGTACTCTCTGCCGTGATGTATGCCTTGCCAGTGCGGAACATGCCGCCTAGTTTGATGCTTCAATTGGAACGGGACCATCGTGTTGCTCTCCGAGTCATTCTTGGCTTACCTCATGAGGCGCAGTCTGTTCCATTAGTCCCTGAAGTACACCAGCTGCACCTGAGGCTGCAAGCAGACCACAGAGCGTTGCATCACGTAGAGTGTTTGCACCGAGCATCAGATGAACAAGCACTTATTAACCGACTGATTCAGCGACCGTTCTCCCCACATGGGGAAAATCGCGGCACTGTTCGTTACCATTGCTGGCAGTTCAGAAGATATTACCCCACTGGTAACTCCGAAGGAACACAACAACAAATGCCCCTTCCCTATTCATATTTCGATTCCCCAGATACACAAAAAGTCTTACCAGCCTGTTTCGGCATTGGTCCTGTTGGCCCAGCTGCACTTATTTGAAAATATGGAGTCCATCTTAAATTATTTACGGACGCATCGGTATGCAGCGACGCCCAAGGCCTTGCAGCAGCTTTCCTCGGCCCTTCGACTGACATAAGAAGGGTATTTCAAATACCTCATCCATTCTCATCAACAATTCTGGAGCTGACAGCGAATGGTGTTGCTCTGAAGTACGTACAGGAAGAAATAAGCCAATCGAGCGTCGACATCCTTACAGACTCCCGTGCTGCCCTTAGCAGGCTGTTGAGAAAGGATGCCAATAGCCCAATTCTACGCAGTTTAATGTAGTCCGCCGGCAAAATTACTTCTCCTGGGGTGTGGCTCATTGCCAAGTAGACACCTTCGCCCGTGGGTATTGCGGCAAATGAGGTTGATCGCCTGGCATCAGGAGTGATTGCCCAGAAATGCATTGCATGATTGACAACGCCCAAGTGTTAATCCGCGGATACCTCCTAAAGCAGCCCCCAGACCACGGTGTTGCAAACGACTCGTTCCCTCCCCGTGTTCATGGTAGGGGCCTGCCTCGTCGTGCTAGACGACTTTTAGGGAAATTAAGAGTTGGCACTGTGTTGGTGCGCGAACGCTTGTGTCGTCAAGGACGTGTGAACAGTCCGTTGTGTGCACCCGTAAGCAAAAGTATACGGACCACAGGGTCACCAAGAAAACAGAATTTCTTCGTAATTAACACGGATAAATGGAAACTGACGAGTGCACTAGAAAACTTGTAATACCAAGTGTGTGTACTGCAGTTTATAATTTCAAGTTGCATTCAAACACACAGGAACAAATTGGTTTTATCGCGCAATCCCTGGTCCATATACATTTGCTCACGGGTGTACCTCCTGTGACTCCTGCGAGACACTTGAAGACCTTATATATTAGTGTCCCACATTCGTGACACAACGCGCACTGCTAATTAAGGAGTATGGACTGATTGGACTCAAGTGTATGACCCTTGACGATTGCCTGTTTCCGAGAGGGAGTGCTGCTCAATGCGACGAGGCCCATAGAGCCTTGCTAACTTCCATGCAGAAAACTGATTTGTCCTCCAGTGTATAGGCAGTTTTCTCGTGTTCCTACTTTCCTTTGCCTGTGTCTCTGTTATTTGTTTTTTTCCCTATTTTCTTCTCCATTTCTTTGTTTCCTATCTTCTCTTTTCATTCCCTCCTCCCGAAACAGCAGGCAGGCGCTGTACCCTTCTCGGTGGCAGTTGACAGCTTGCTCCCTCTCTGTTTCATTTGTGCGCTTGTATGTTTCCATATCTAATAATAATAACAATAATATTAGTAGTGTGTTAGAAATGGCACTTCGGTGCATGAATCCAAACAGAGCATGCACATTCTAGCTGATGTTTGAGAAACGTTATTTAAGTTAGAAACTTTAAGCACGAGGGAGCAAAGGGCAATTTGCAGCGGAAGTGACCAACCGTTCGATTGGCTTCGTTAGTAATGTTCGTAACGTGAGAACAACCAAGAGAGGCTATTTCAAAGTGTAACGCCAAGGTGGTTACATGACTACACGTATGATATTTCTGGGTTGCTGAAAACGTACCCCGGTGCATGGTGCCGCGTCCGTCGATGAAAATGTAGTAGTAAAGTTTTGGGGGCATTCAGTGACATTAGCTAGAAATTTCATCATCTTGCAATGTGCGCTCATTTGTACTAGCGAGGATTGGGCGATATATGACGCAATAATTCGCAAAAAGACGAATGTCGGAACAGAGTTTAGCGGATAAGTCATGAATATATATAAGAAAGAAAAGAGGCCTCAGGGACTGTGGTTTAGGGTACTCCGGTGAAAACAGGGCTTCTAGGTGAGATGTCGTTGTTAGCATACACACACTGTGGTCTGCTATTCAAGAAATTACATATCCACTCTAAAGAAGAGGATTAAGGTGTAAACGAGAAAGTTTTAGAAGCCGGTGACGCGGAACTTTGCCACACGCCTTTTCGAAATGTAAAACGAGGACATCAAGGGGGATGTTTTCATCAAGGTTAGGCAGTATGTAATTTATAAACAGTGTTATTTGGGCACCACAAGATAGACCTCTACGGAAGCCACGCTGGCTAAGGTGAAAGAAATTGATAGAGGTTAGAGATGGAGCAATGTTATAGTAAAGTACAGCTGATGAGTGCTTTTCGGTTACAGTAATAGTTGGTATGTATGTTTTTTATCAGCTCATGCATTTTATTTCATTCTGATAGAAGTTATACAGACACACCAGGCGCAATTCGTCGGCGTCGCCAAGAGGTTCTGTTTAAACTACAAGAGCGATAACATCGTCTCCTGGCGCCGTGTGATGTAGGTGCGAGTGAAAACGCACGAAGGTGGGCTGCCATCTCGCGCACGCAAGATAGGAAAGCGGGGAGGGAACGCGCCGTCTTCAAACATACGCGAGGCACCGGGGGCAGGGCAGGGAGAGGCGGGGGGGGGGGGGGTTCTACTCTGACGATGGTTGCGTTTGGCTCGGCCCATGCGGCCACCCGGGCCCTATACGTTGAAACCAATCTGCGAAGAGTACAGAGTATAGGTGCTCAGAGAGCTAATGGCTTCGTGTCCACTCTGTACTCGTCGCTTAGTTCGCGTTGAATGGCGGCACAAAGGCCAATTCACTTGCTGCTACTGTTGCGTTTTCTCACTACGGCCTTTTGACAGCGAGTGCGCGCGGTCATCGAGCGAGATGTGTTCATGCTTGCTTGACCGTGCGTGACACCATGCTTGTTAATTTAGTTAGTAAGCGAATGCTTTCAAGTTGATGCGGCCAATAAAACTGCTCCGACGTGAGCCCACACCGCTCCGACGTGTGCCCCACACCGGACGCCAAGGCTTGCAAACAGTGCGGGATGCAGAACCCGCCAAAGGATCCCCAGTGTACCCCGAGATGCCTGATCTGCGGAGGCAACCACGCTACCGGATCGCGGGAGTGCCAAGACCGACTAAAGAAAGCCAGGGAACTGCGAGGCAAGGCCAACGGCGGCAACAACGGCGGCGGACGCGAGAGCAGACGTCGCAGCGGGACGACCGCGGCAAGAAGCCGAGATGGTTCACCTCGGAGGGGGAGACTTCGCGGAGCCGTTCTAGATCCCGGGCGTCGCGGAGCCGGTCACGGAGCCGGTCACGGTCCTTCCCGCCCCTGCCGCCCCTGGCCATTAAGGCAGGGAGTCAGCTGCAGCAGCAGCAGCAGAGGAAGAAGACGAAGAAGGAGCCTACCCGAAAGAGCGGTGGCGTCAAGGTGAGCTGGGGAGCCGAAAACCCTTGGTTTGCTCCGCACTCAGGTGGGGTAGCTAACGAAAAGAACAACACAAACAGCAACCGCGAACAGCCTAGACAGGAGGACGCGGAGAAAATAGCGCTGAGACGCGAATCAGAGCTATCACGCGCTAGGCAGAAAGAGCTAGAACGCCAAATAGCAGAGCTAACGAAGGCAGTGCGAGACCTTAGGTCGAACAGCCCTCCGCAGCCACAGACCGTACAAACCCAAGCCCCATGGCAAGCAGGCAACGAGGATTTCGCCACGTTTAAAGCAGAGATTCAGCAGATGATGCAGCAGATGATGCAGCAACAGCAACAACAAATGCAGCAAGTGCAATTACAAGTCACAGAGCTCCGAAGCAGCATCCGCAAGCAGAAGTTTACCGAGAACATTAGAGAGAAGGCCTACCACCGCCCCGCGCTGGCATCCCTCGCCGACACATCCGCAAACAACACCGAGGCTTAAACATGGCCAGTACAACTTTAAGCAAGCAAGAAACCTTAGATATATGGCAATGGAACTGCAGAGGCTACCGTAAGAAGCAGGGCCTCCTCCAACAATACATTCACACACAACAAACAGCGCCCGACATCATATCGCTTCAAGAGACGGGCACGACACCAACACTCGCAAGATACACGTGTTACGAGACTCAAGAGAAAGGAATAACGGCAACCCTAGACAGCAAGGCACTCATCGCCATAAGCCATGACAGGATAGCCGACACCGACGTAGAGCACGCGATTGTAGAAATTATACCAAAGAAGAAAAGAAAGAGGGGCAGTATATTTATTGTAAATGCATACAGCCCCCCGAAACAAAGGAAGGCAAAATTCTACGAGCTTTTCCATGGCGCACGCAAACTAGCGAAAGACAGCACGCTAATCATCCTAGGAGACTTTAACGCCATGGACAAAAGCTGGGGATACCAAACAGCAAACCCAAAAGGCAAAACGCTAGCAAAGGCAGCAGAGCACACCGACTGCAACCTGCTCACAGACCCAGACACTCCAACCAGAATCGGAAACAGCGTTAGTACCGACACCTGCCCCGACCTCACGCTCATACGAGGAGCGGAACAAGCAGTGTGGGAGAACCTGTTAGAGAACCTGGGTAGTGACCACTACATACTCAAGACGCAAGTAACTTCGCGCAGGCTAAGGCGTCAACTGGGATCGGCAAAAATTACGGACTGGAGCGCTTTTCGAGAGGCATGCGATAGGAATCTCGCCGAGAACGGGATCCAATCAATAGAAGAGTGGGGGACAATGCTCATTGAAAAACAGCGCAAGTACACCAAAGAAATCGCGCGAACGACGCAGACGCCCGAGGTAGACGCCACACTGCTCAAGCTGTGGGAAGCTAGACACGGGCTTACCAAGAGGTGGAAGAAACAAAAATACAACAGGAAGCTAAAGATAAAGATAAAGATCACAGAAGTCACAGCGAAAGCAGAGGAGTACGCGGCGCAATTGGCAAGGCAAAATTGGCAGCAATTCAGCGACTCCCTCAACGGAACTTTGAACACAGCGAGGACGTGGCATATCCTCAATGCTCTCATAGATCCGACCAAGACCAAGACAGAAAACAACAAAACCATCTACCGGTTCATCCACCAGTTCGAGGGACCAGACACGGAACTCCTGGAGAAGGTACGCGTTAAATGCTTCGGGGACACAAACCCAGCAGCTTACGCAGAGTGCTACCGAGGAAGAGAAAACGTTAACCTGGACAGACCCATAACGCGAGAAGAGGTCTACGCAGCGATTCGAAGCACAACCAGAAACACTGCCGTGGGTGCAGACAAGATAAATAACGCACTCATTCGCAACCTCAGTGAAGCGTTAGTCGCAGAATTAACCGACTTTCTCAACAAACACTGGGAAGCTGAGACCGTCCCCGAGGAGTGGAAGCATGCGGAGGTAGTGATGATTCCTAAACCGGGCAAGAAACTGCAAATTGAGAACCTCAGACCGATCTCGCTCACATCGTGCCTGGGAAAACTGTACGAACGAGTGGTGACGCTGAGACTACAACAGTACATGGAAGACAACGTACTGTACCCCACAACATGTTTGGATTCAGAGCAAAATTATCGACCCAAGACGTACTGCTTCAAATCAAAGAAGTACTCGGGAACGTCCCCAGGAGCGGGGAGAATATAATAATGGCATTGGATATCAAGGGGGCTTTTGACAATGTAAGCCACGAACCTATCCTCGCGGGCATGAACGACCTGAACTGCGGGAGGAGAGTCTACGGCTACGTCAAAGCCTTCCTTTCAAACAGAACGGCAACGATTGGCCTCGGAGGGCTCCGATCAGAGAAGTTCCTTACTCCAAACAAAAGGACGCCTCAAGGGTCGGTCATCTCCCCCACGCTTTTCAACATAGCAATGATTGGCTTGGCAAAACAGTTAAAAAAAATCGATGGCATACACCATGCCATGTATGCCGACGACATCACCATCTGGGTTAACACAGGCTCGCTCAGACAGAAAGAAGAGAAGTTACAAGAGGCAGCCACCTGCGTAGAGGACTACGTCAGAGCAAGAGGGCTAGCCTGCTCCACTGAGAAGTCCGAGCTCCTGAGAGTTTGGAGAGGAAAGCAAAACCGCACAGTTCCCACCAGCGACGAGTTAAAGCTCAACGTTTACCTCGAGGGGAAGCCGATACCGGAAAAGACGCTATCAGAATCCTGGGGATGTGGATACAGTCAAACCACCGCTGCACCCACACCCTCGCCCTACTCAAGGCATCCACCCTACAAGTGGCCCGCATGATCACGCGCATCTCACACAGACGCCACGGCATGCGAGAGGAGGACACACTCAAGCTGGTCAGAAGCTTGGTCGTCAGCCGAGTGGCATACAGCCTCCCATACTACAATCCCATCAAGAGTGAGGTACAACAGGCGGACGCGATTCTACGCAAAGCCTACAAAACCGCACTCCACCTTCCACACAACACTTCAACCGAAAAGCTCCTAGCCTCAGGACTACACAACATCTTCGATGAATTGAAAGGCGCAACTAGTCTCCCAACAACGCAGACTACATCAGACCCCATCTGGCAGGGAGCTCCTGAAGAAACTAGGCTGCGCTGATCAACTTCAAGAGATACAGAGGCCCGAAACAATTCCGGACGAGTATCGCAACACACTAAAAGTAGCACCCATACCCCGGAACATGGATCCCAACCTACACAAAGCACGCAGAGAAGCGAGGGATGAATATCTACAAAAGACACTAGCACCCCAAGAAACGACGGCATATGTGGACGCAGCCACATACGCCAGAGCAGCGGGGCAGAGCAAGAGCAACGCGGTAGCAACGGGGATTGATTCGAACCTACGCGAGATCACCAGCGCATTACTACAAGGCTGTACTATAGTCGAGGCTGAAGAAGCGGCCGTCGCTCTAGCGGCAGCGGAGGGATATCGGTCTAAACGGTCTCTAACAATCCTTACAGACTCACAAACAGCGTGCTGCAACTACCTACGCGGCAGAATAGGGCACCGAGCGCTCCGCATACTCCGCTCCGGAGACCACATAACACAACGACAAATAAAAGAAGAACCAATTAGGCATACGATAGTATGGACGCCGGGACACACGGGAGTGGCAGGGAACCAAGAGGCGGACAGGATAGCTCGAGGGTACACTTACTACCGAGCATCCAATCGAACCTGTACCCCAAGACTATTAGGCGATACTAAATTACTACAAGGGCTGCAGAAAGCGGTATCCACCACCGCACAACTCCCTTAGCAGAGAGGACTCTGTCGCGTGGAGGCAGCTACAAACGGGCTCGTACCCGAACCTAAACGTACTCAGCAAAATTTATCCCACACAATACAATGACAATGCCCCTGGTGCCACGAAACACCCACGCTGTATCACATAACGTGGGCATGCTAGAAGATAGACGTGATACCCGTTATACCAAACCCGAGTGTGGAGCAATGGGAGGGAGTCCTCTCTAGCGATCGCCAGGTCGACCAAGAAGGTCTGATTCGGCGAGCACAGCTGGCAGCAGCATCCAGCGGAGCCCTGGACTAAGGGCAACTGACCGTTGTGCTAGAAGATGGACGATTCCATCTGAAGACCGCAGAAGACCAGCGAATCTAGAGCTGATGAAGTTTTTCACTCACTCACTATCCTTATTTCGTATCGCTGTCTGCTAATTTGCTATCACAAGGAACTGCTTTTTCTGTGGAACACAACCCGGCCGTGTCTCTGTTCTTGTGGATTTTTCGCTGCTGTTTCGTGGTTTGCCACACCATATCTTGCGGTGGTGGACGTGGAATCTCCCGAGGCCCCGTCCGGTTACGGTTCATCAGCGAGAATCGCTTCGAAGAAGCGAAGAAGTACATCTAACGACAGCGAGGACTCTGAGCTGTACTTCGCATCAGCTGACGAGTCACTGTAAGACGATTTTGAACCTGTCTTGTACCGCACAGCCAGGCGGAGGATTGTCAATGCATCTTCGGTGTCAAATTATGTGCCTCAATGATGGCCTCATACCATCGTGTTTGTGCCACAGAACTACATTGGCAGTCTGCACGTCTTCAACAGGCTAGACCTGTCCTTGTTTCTTGAGAACACTGTTCCAAACGAGATCAATGACGTGAAGCTAAACACATGGAAATACATCTTCGCCATCGACATGATTACCACGAGTGCGATAAGCCCTCTGCAGCGTATAACCACACCTCCTAGAAACTTCAGGCCTGCGCGTTACGCGAGTGACGTCACATCCGGTAGGCGGATAGCCGCATCGCTCACTTCCACCGCCGCGCTTGGTGTCGCTTTTTTAGGATGGTTTAGTCAGCCTCTATCGAGCGCTGTACTCAGCGCAAGTGTGACCTCTACACAAGCGTGAAAAAAAAAAAAAGTAGGCATGCGCTCATTTATAAAGAAAGGCAGAACCTGCTGGGAAAGAGCTAGGGGCCTGGTCAGCCACAGTGCACTTTTTAAAGTAAGTTCGACGAAGTACTCTAGGTGAGTGAATAACTGCGATACAAAACGCGGGGCGACTTCTGCAGTGCAGCTGTTTGGCCATCTTCTGCTTCATCGGCGCGCGCCTAGTAGATTCGCGATGATTGAGGCAACACCAGCAGCTCCACACCTTCATGCAAAATGTATAATAGTACCCAATGCAGCTTTCTAAGATTGTTGCTCCAACGGGGTTATTTATCATGTCCTAAAAGTTCCAGAATGAAGCAAAAGTTAAAGTCGCCAACCAAAAGGCAAATTTCGGTTTATTGGTCAAGGGCACTTAAAGGCACTACAAATAAATAACAACACAATATTAAATACAGATAGTGAAAAAAACTAATAAAGCATCAAGATAACAAAATTGAACTGCCAGGTAGCAACCACAGACTTGTAGAACAAACCTACCCTTTAAATATCAAGACATAAAGAAGCTCTACTCACGAACAAGCTTAAGGTTTGGACATATGTCCCATATAGGGGAAGAACAGGTCACCGCTATGAAGCAACGCACAGCTGCCGGTAATGCAAGCCATCTTCTGTGTGTACGTGATTCGTCAAGTAGAATGCAATCATGGTTCGCAGTAAAAAATAAACAAAACTTCGAGCAATATACCGATTAAGCACAAAACATATTTGTTGAACATAATGGCAAGGGACTAGAATGAGGAACTTGGCTCCTTTCGAAAATATGGCACTGGGAAAGCAAATCAAAGCAATATCCACATGCAAACATTCATATGCACATTGAAATACAAGCAACATACTGACTGGTGATGTATTAAACTGCAAAACAAAATTATCCAAAAAAAAAAAACAGAACCACAGCAAATTACCAAGGCAAAAATGCAGAACAGAGCATAAAGCTATGAAAATAACCCAACTTTCGGACAGTACAGTTAGCTTCCGTTTTTTTAATTCCGCATTATGAGATGACGCTGGCAGAAGGTCGTGTTTTCCATTGCACGTGTTATTAAGAAGAATGTTTGCTGCTGAATCCAGCAATAGGTCCATCAATTGTTCAGGTGTATGGCCATTCAGACATGTGTCAAAGTATTCAAATTCTGGTAAGACCTCTGTTGCTAAGCATATCAGAGCAGTTCACTGGTATGCTAACTTCAAGAACGTAAGGAAGTGCATATTAGAATGAAGTTGTTCTATTACCGCATGCGCATACATCGCAGCATTTACAACAACTTGTGCTAGAAAACAAAGACTACCTCTATTAAGGCGTCGATGAGGCTATTTTCTTCCCGGGATTCTTTCACTTTCCTTGTCACTACAAGGTATTTTTACATCCTTCACATTTCAGTGTCTTACAAGCAGCATGAGTACAATACCTAGCTACATATGAGACCACTGGGATTTTTGAAGACAAAACATCCAGGTCAGAATCTGTGACTTCAATGCTGAAGTCTTTATCAAAGTTCTGCTTTTGTTGCGGGCTCGGTTGAGGAAGTCTGATTTCTACATGTGGTAGAACTGGCAGCGAATTATGCAAACGAAGTTTTGCCTCACACTCGCACACTTGCCGAATAGAAACATGGTACTGGCCGCCCGCAAGTTGTCTATATTGACTGAACTTCGCCTCGAGTGGATCGGTCTGAAATTTTTCCAGAAGCATGTAGCGCATCTTAAGTTCCTCAAGGCAGTAGCGAGAGAATTTCGTACGCCCACAGGGCGTAAGACGCAAGGCAGTAACCGTTTCGCGAGTGGAAACGCCATTGTCAAAACGCAGTGCAGTCCATGTCTAGCCAGTCCGCAAACGTCTCAAGAACTTGGATTCTTTCGTCATTTTCCATTTATTTCACTGGCTCTTGAAAAATTTCCCGTTTCTAGAAGCACTTCGAAGGTGTTCTTACACTTACCACTGACCACCAGCGAATGATAATGTTGACAAAATTTGCAGTCTCTGCTGCTGTGTCAATGTCATTGGCATGCGCCCGAAGTCCTTCTGAAGTAAATTTATTGAATAATTGTAGAGCTATCTTCACATTTTGCCGCTCTAACTTTGACGGATTTAAAGCTTTTGAGGTTAACTGGCGGTCATACTTTAGCAAACACACTTCTTCCCGTTTGAGTAGTCTGTACAGTGCTTCAACAACGGCCACATGTTATGACCACTGTCAATTGTATAACTAGCGATTTCGAACTTCGGGTAATAGAAACCGGTGCCATGATTTTTTTTGTTTATCCAATTATTCCACATACATTGCAAGAGGTGAACTGTGTCAACAATGTAAAAAAGGGGTCTCGTCGGGTCGCAGGGATGTGGATACACAGAATGCCGCTTTGGAGGACTGCAAAAGCTTGACATTGTCTTTCTATTATTAGGATTGTTGCCAGTAACAATACATACTGCTTTGTACCCGTGCGACTCCAAATAAGTGAGGAATTTAAGGGTGACGTTCTGCAACGTAAGAGCGCCAATGGTTTTAACAGGAAGGATGTGAGTGATCTCTTTAAAACACGGAACCAAACTTTGTACCATTAGAGCATGGGCTGTCGTGGCAGCGTCAGACGAGTTAAAGACAGCTCCAGAAACATTTCCACCCTTGGAATCGAAGAATGCGGTCCGAGCTCAAGGCATTCTGATGAGGACGCCTCTCCAAAGCTGCATTCACCCAATAAATATTTTTATTCATTCAAGTAAATTTCATCAAGCCTCAAAGTCAGTATGCGCTCGTGAGGCTGGAGACACTTCACACGCTTCTTTATGTAAGACAAAAAAAATCATGCGTCACTCCTTGCGGTGACAGCTCACATGATGCACAAATGTTTCTGATGGTTGCAGGGTGAGGAAGTGTAATAACACCTGCGTGTGGCAGGAATTTGTAATTGTGGGGCGGTATTTAAAAGAGAAGACTAGCAATAACCATTAAATGTGGTGAATATCTGGGTATTTTCATTGTGACTATTTGCAGCTGTTATTTCAGCGCTTTAAGGACACTTGGAATTTCCACTGGCAGCTGCCGCTTCAAAACCTGGAACAGGGTGTCGACAGCTTTTACCACATCTTCAGTAATATTAGATTGTGTTTCAGAATTAGACAAATTCCCTAGAATTTCTAGGATGCATTTGATATCCTGAACTTTGCTGGGGACAGGAAAGTAATTTAATTTGGTAAGTTTTACCTTTTGATGGCATACAGTTTTGTCCATACTGCCACTGATCACAACAGAAGCTTAAATGCTTGGCATGGTGCCTCCGATTAGCAAGGGGAACATTAAATTCGACGAAGTATGCAGTACTGACCGCTTCTCTGGCAACGAGAATCTCTGCAGACATGCCTTCAGCTCTGTTAATGTCTGGAACTGATACCTGCCAACTTCCGTCCTATATGATGACAATGAATCCGCCAATGACTTTGGAAGGTGGGAGGACTCCAGTCGCTGCACGATCTTGTGGCTCCTCTCTTGTTTCAGAACACTGTGGTGTGGACAAGTATGATGGGCAGTCCTTGAATATTGAAGGCACAGCGCTAGGGTCCATTCGTGCTACCGGCAAAGTGGTCTTGATAATCTTTCCAGTCCTTTGGTGATGATAGACAAATTCTTTATAATAAAGCTCTCATGGAAGTGCAGCGCACAGACCTGCAAAAACAAAACAGGGGACTGTATCACAAAGCGATGTCATAGTGTCTCCGAAAGGATAGTACTCATATTATGTATATGTGGTCAAGGTAGTTTTGCTAGAACTGGCAGACTAGATTCTTTCGAGAGGCAAGCACTGGCTGAACGAACACTTTTCACAGAATATGCATCTACTCCTCAGTTAACGTGCGCTAAAAGATCGAAAAGGCATGCTTCTATTTCACAATTATTCTTGCCTTTAAGCTGGGAAAGATGATTCCGCGAAAATCATGGAGGCTGAAGAGCATGGAAGAACGTACAAGAGGCGCATTAAGCAAATGAACTATCAGAGCGAATCTGAATGTTACCGCTGCTCAACTTAACACCGAATTGATCAAATGAGAAGAATCGAAAGCATCGCCAACGGAGCTTAGCGTCACCAACTGTGTAAATCAATGACCATGTGTCTGGTTTCAGGAAATAAAGCTTTGAATCCGCTTCCTTTACCAATTTACTTTTCCTGCCGGTAGCAGAAACAGTTGGGCCGCTCAAAACCACTGGTATCACTAGCTGGATCATGCTCGCGTGGATCATCGCACAAAACATAATATTTAGTGGTCAGGTTACGGCAAATTGACAGCGTACTTGCATGACAGATCGGAGGTGGCACCGCCTACGGCAATGTCCGACTGAAAAATAACTTCCCTACAGCTCGAGCCGCCGTGCCATTTCTTTCCAACTGCAGAAAAACGAGAGCAGACTAAGCGAAACGGTGAGAGCTCTTGACTGCACTGAACGGCGAGAGCTGGCGTTACTTAGAGACCTTTTATTTGCGAGACATCCTTGATATTTTATTATTAGTCTCAAACAATACGACATAAAAAAAGCAAAACCCAACTCTGCCTGCTTTACGCCACCTCTGTACTAAATGTGAATGCGACAATTTTGGTCGGTCAGCCGTAGGAAGCATTCTAAGAGTCCCTCCAACGCCTCGTCCCTCTCAGCGATGCAACAGATTGTAGGCCTAACGCTCAATGTGTTCGCGCTGACATTGAACTTTGCGCACCGTAAAAGCGCGCATGAAGGTACACAACAAGCTAATTAGAGCAATCCTTACTTTGAAGAAGCTGTAACTTGATAGTCATTGCGCGGTATGCACCCAGCCACATGTATCGGCTGGGCGTCGTACTTCGGGAATGAGAAGACGAATTTTCGAGTCGTCGTCGTAGTTTCCTCGGCATTTCGGCACGGAGCGCTTTTGCGGCATTCCGCAATTCACGGCTTAAGCACCACCACGCGCGTTGAACACGCGCAGGAACGCACACGCAGTAGAGAAACAGAATGCCACGCCAGAGAGAGAGAAAACAAGGGTAGGAAAGGCAGGGAGGCCAACCAGAACAGCATCCGGTTTGCTACCCTACACTGGGGGTGGGGGAAAGGGAATAGAAAGAGGAAGAAAGGGAGAGAGTAAGCACTGAGTACTTGTGGGAGGGACACCATACACAACGACACTATAAACGGTCTCTTAAGCCGGTGCACTTCAAGTACTGCACTAGTGCACGAATCGCTTTTCGAGCGAGTGACGGGTGTGACCACGGTCCGAGTATCTTTGACTCGGTGAACGATCTCGAGTCCAGTCGGCGTAAAGTTGCCCGCAGAGAGAGGCGTTGGACATCGTAGCGGGGGCAGGTACACAATAGGTGCTCGATGGTCTCCTCGCACCCACAGGAGTCGCACATCGAGCTCTCGGCCATTCCCATGCGGTAGGAGTATGCGTTCGTGAACGCCACTCCCAGCCACAGGCGGTACAGCAAGGTTGCTTCACCGCGGGAAGGCTAGATGGCAGTTGTAGCCGTAGCGTGGGGTCCAGTTTACGTAATATGCAATTGAAGGCACTTGAAATCCAGAGATCTTGTGACTTCTTGCGTGCAAGTAGGCGAAGTTCTATGGCAGCGTCTGAATCGCCAAAGGTGTTGGACGCGTCTTTGTATCTGCGTGGGCACACCGGGCAGCCTTGTGAGCTAGGTTGTTGCCGACGATGCCACAGTGAGCAGGGATCCATTGAAATATAATGTGGTGTCCTCTTTCCAGAGCATGGTGGTGCACTTCCCTGATGTCAGATATGTTACGTTTCGCCTACGACGCGCGGTATAGCCGGCGCGGATGCAACGGATGCCGGGGCTTCGTTCAAAGCGGCGGACATTTTGGCCCGTTCGGAGCTGCCGCAAAGCCTCCCCGCCAAGCGCGTCCAGGCGTGTTTCAGTGCCACGTGTCTTCGTGTGTGCGTGTGTGTGTGTGTGCCCACGCTTGTCAAAGCGCGGCAGCCGGGGAGAGGAGCTCCCCAAGTGTGAAGCGAGGAGGTCTGTCCGGCGCCGGGACGGCGGATGCGTCACTACACTCGTCCCAACGTGTCTCTCAGCTTGTCCGTGCCGCGCGTCACGTGGGCCTCTATCAGGCGTTCCCTCTTGCCCTCGACTCCGAGACTATAAAAGCAGCTGCCCCCGGACGCCGAGAGAGGCTCCGATTTCTTCTGTTGAGTAACGTGCTCTCCCGTCTCTCCACTTCGGTCGACCTGACCGCCCGCTCTTTTGCGATGCTAGAATAAACAAGTTGTTCTGTTCCCAGTCGACTCATGCTTTGCCGGGACCTTCGGATGCTTCCAGTGCCCCAGGCCGCCAGGCCAACGCTACCCTTGGGGCTTGCGACCCATTTGCAACAACGGGCGTCAGCGCTGAGTTTCCAACAACTCGTGCCAGCGGTGAGATTACAACAACTGGTGCCAGCGGTGAGATTGGAACAACTGTCTGCCAGCGGTGAGAGCGCGACAACGGAGGCCAGCAGCGAAGATATGCGGTTGACTGTATGCTGAGCAGCACAACGACCATCCGGGAGCAGTGCAACGAGCCCTGTGTGATGACTGGTTGCCTGCAGCGGAACGACTGCGCTGAATTCTTGGCTGCGAGGTTTGGTGAGTGCGGGACTTTCTTCTTCTGAGTTTTGCAAGGCTTTTGTTAGTGTCAGAAACAGAGCTGGTAATTGTGGTTGTCGTTGCGGCCGGGTTAGTTTGCGGCAAGACAATAGTAGACAGTAGAGAAAGCAGCATTCATAGCAGCCATGGATTTGAAGTCGTTGCGCAAACAGAAATTGCTGGAGCTTGCAAGAGAGTTGGGTCTGGATGTCTCAGACAAACTCAGAAAACCAGAACTGCTAAGGGCTATTCTTGAGTTAGAAGCTGAGGATGACGAGCTGTCGGAATGCCTTGAGACCATTGAGGAGCGGGCAAAAAGACAGGAGCGCGAACTTAAAGAGCAAAAAGAGAAACAGGAGCGCGAACTTAAAGAACAGAAAGAGAAAGATGAGCGTGAACGAAAAGAACAGAAAGAAAGAGAAGAGCGCGAACTTAAAGAACGGATAGAACGAGAGCAACAAGAAAAAGAGCGCGACCGTCAACACGCTTTGGAAATGAAGCGTCTCGAGATAGAGATGGAACGCGCTCGTAATGGAAGTCAGGCACACGGTGCAGGAGAACGAGTATCGTTCAAAATGACTGACCTGATGCGGCCGTTTAAGCTTGGAGAGGACATTGGTTTGTTCCTGGTTAACTTTGAGCGAACGTGCGAGAAGCAGGGGTTCTCTAGGGAAACGTGGCCACAGCGCTTGCTCACTTTGTTACCCGGCGAGGCGGCCGACGTAGTCGCTCGCTTGAATAGAGAGGAGGCAGAGGATTTCGACAAAGTGAAATCGAGTCTGCTAAAAAAGTACAGGTTGTCAGCGGAGGCTTTCCGTCGGAAGTTTCGGGAAAATGAGAAAGGTAAAAGTGAGTCATATACAGAGTTTGCCTACAGGCTTATGTCAAACATGCAGGAGTGGCTCAAAGAAGAGAAAGCGTTTGGTGACCACGAGAAAGTTCTGCAGTGTTTCGGGCTGGAACAGTTTTATAGTCGGTTACCTGAGAACGTGCGGTACTGGGTCTTGGATAGGCCAGACGTTAGTACGGTGGCTAGAGCCGCTGAGCTAGCCGAGGAGATTGTGACGCGTCGGGCTCGCGGAGCTAAAGACGGTCAAAAGGGTGAATTTGGCTCCAAGTTTGAGAGGCCGAAGTTCACACCCATGAGAGCAAAGGGGGACACACGTAGTGCGGATGCGAGTGAAAGCAGTCAGACCGAACGTAAGGAGACGGCGGCAACCGAAGCCGAACACAGAAAGAGGTTCGAGACGAGGCAAGCGCGCGTTTGTTATACGTGCCAGAAGCCGGGTCACTTTTCGGCGCAGTGTCCAGAAACAAAAACAAAAGTCGTGTTTTTGTCATTATGCAGCACTGACAAGAACATGAAGCTTCTCGAGCCTTACATGCGAGACCTCCTCGTGAACGGGAAAGAGTGCCGAGTGCTTCGCGATTCCGCAGCTACAATGGATGTAGTTCACCCCTCTTACGTAGAGCCCGATATGTTCACGGGCGAGTGCGCATGGATCAAGCAAGCAGTGGAAGCTCATAGCGTGTGTCTGCCCGTAGCAAAAGTGCTTATTGAAGGACCTTTCGGAGCGCTTCAGACGGAGGCCGCAGTGTCATCTATGCTGCCCCCCCAGTACCCGTACCTATTTTCGAACAGGTCCGATCACCTCCTGCGCGAGAAGGGGCTTTTGTTTGGTGAGGCTAGCGTTCAGGCCTTAACCAGATCAAAGGTTCGGGAGCTCGCTGCAAAGGCGGTAGTTGCGGGGCCGACGTTGTCGAACAATGAGAAAGGGTCAGAGGCGCAGCAAGCTGATGTTCAGAGCACGTCCAAACTGAATAAAATTGAGCCTGTAGCGTTAAACGCACCAGATACTGGAGAGGAAATGCCCGACACGGGAAAGTTAGAAGAGCTATCTGCAGATTTGCTCATCGCGCCTACGTCAGACGGACTTAATAGGTTGCTAAAAGTCAGCCGGGCGGCTTTGATAGCCGAGCAAAAGAAGGATGGCAGCCTAGAAAACATACGCTGCATTGTCAAGGAAGGTATCGCCAAGAAAAATGCTCGCTTTGTGGAAAGAGGTGGGGTCCTGTACCGGAAGTATCTAGACCGCAGGGGAGTGGAGTTCGATCAGCTGATCGTGCCTCAGTGCTACCGTCAGGATCTGTTGCGCTTGTCGCATGGGGGTTCGTGGTCCGGACACCTAGGTGTTAAGAAAACTAAGGACCGTCTCTTGCAAGAGTACTATTGGCCAGGGTGTTTTCGGGACGCAGACCACTTTGTGAAGACATGCGACACCGGTCAGGGGGTGGGCAAACCAGGGGACAAATCGAGGGCGCCGTTGAAGTTGGTACCTATCATTACGGAGCCTTTTAGACGGCTCGTTATTGATACAGTGGGACCTCTGCCGGTAACAGCCACGGGGTACAGACACATTTTGACTGTGATCTGCCCAGCGACAAAGTTCCCTGAAGCAGTGCCACTTAAAGAACTCAGCTCAGTTGAGATAGTCAATGCACTACTGTCCATATTTGCGCGAGTTGGTTTTCCTGCGGAAATCCAATCAGATCAGGGCACAGTGTTTACTAGCGCTTTGACGACAGCCTTTCTCGAAAGGTGCGGGGTAAAGCTGTTACACAGCTCAGTGCACCACCCCCAGTCGAATTCCGTTGAGAAGCTCCACTCCGTCATGAAGCGCGTGTTGAGAGCATTGTGTTTTGAACATCAAACTGACTGGGAGCTGTGTCTGCCTGGGGTGACGTTGGCATTAAAGACCGCGCCGCATGCGGCTACGGGGTTTTCGCCAGCTGAGCTAGTGTACGGTCGCTCGCTGCGTTCTCCGCTTCGCATGCTTCGATACGGATCACTGCCCTCTCCAATGGCTGCAGACCATCTCTTCCACAAATGGCCGCCTCCTGCGCTGGAGCCTCGCTTTGCAACAACATTCCTTTGAGGTGCGTTACAAAAAGGGGAGTCTCAACGGTAACGCCGATGGCTTAAGTCGAAGCCCCTAACGTAAGAATCAGCCTCAAAGTTATTTGTTACTGATGTTTTTCTTCCTGAGGCAGGATATTTAACATATTGCTTTTGTGTAGTGTTTCAAAGTGATGATGTGCTTTTAGTGCAATTTTCCGATTTGTGGACGCGTTCTGAGTGCTGCTAAACTACTGTAAGGAACTAGGCAGTAGTATAAAAGGGGAAAGAGCCTGGCATGGCTTAGTGACGGTTGTGCCGTGCTTGCTGACTGAGCGGCTGAGTTTCGGCGCATTTCTAACGCTTGCTGGGAACGAGAACAAAAATGGCAACTCTCCCGAAGTCACTTTGCAGTGTCCTGTGTGAACCTGAACGAGAGAACGAGGCCTTCTCTGTGCGCTGCGCTCAAGAAACGCTGAAGGACGCCCGACTTCGGTTATGAGCATCATCGAGCGACATCCCTCCGGACAGCGGATGCAGTCCCCTGACCATCGGGATCTCCTTCCCCCGGCGGGGCGGTCTGTTACGTTTCGCCTACGACGCGCGGTATAGCCGGCGCGGATGCAACGGATGCCGGGGCTTCGTTCAAAGCGGCGGACATTTTGGCCCGTTCGGAGCTGCCGCAAAGCCTCCCCGCCAAGCGCATCCAGGCGTGTTTCAGTGCCACGTGTCTTCGTGTGTGCGTGTGTGTGTGTGTGCCCACGCTTGTCAAAGCGCGGCAGCCGGGGAGAGGAGCTCCCCAAGTGTGAAGCGAGGAGGTCTGTCCGGCGCCGGGCCGGCGGATGCGTCACTACACTCGTCCCAACGTGTCTCTCAGCTTGTCCGTGCCGCGCGTCACGTGGGCCTCTATCAGGCGTTCCCTCTTGCCCTCGACTCCGAGACTATAAAAGCAGCTGCCCCCGGACGCCGAGAGAGGCTCCGATTTCTTCTGTTGAGTAACGTGCTCTCCCGTCTCTCCACTTCGGTCGACCTGACCGCCCGCTCTTTTGCGATGCTAGAATAAACAAGTTGTTCTGTTACCAGTCGACTCATGCTTTGCCGGGACCTTCGGATGCTTCCAGTGCCCCAGGCCGCCAGGCCAACGCTACCCTTGGGGCTTGCGGCCCATTTGCAACAACGGGCGTCAGCGCTGAGTTTCCAACAACTCGTGCCAGCGGTGAGATTACAACAGATATCATCTGCTCGTAAGTTCTGTAACGTAACGCAGACTTGATGCTGCGAAGGGCTGCCTTAGAGTCACAAAATACGACCCATTTCTCTGTTGGCTCTTCGGTGATGTACATCATAGCGGCATGGAGAGCTGCCAGTTCTCCCGATGTACATGTAGTCGTATGCGACAATTTGAATTTAACTGTAACGTTCTTGGCTGGAACGACGAATGCGGCAGTTGAGCTGGTAGGTGAGGTCGAACCATCGGTATATATATGAATGTGGTCAACGTACGTCTGGTGCAGTAATAGGAGCGTAAGTTGCTTCAGAGCCGGCGCTGCATGATTGGACTTTTTTGTAATCCATAATAGCAAAATTCACTTTAGGCTGTCGCAGGCACCACAGGGAGAGGAAGGCTTCGCCGCCGGTGTAAAAGATGCAGGTATGCACTCTTGATGAGCGCTAATGACTCCTGATAAGGTCGCTTGTGGTCTCTCGGCTGGTAGGGAGGCCAAATGATGGTCGGAGATCCTTGACAAATGGCGAATGTGCGCTCTGAGAGAGTCGACAGCTACATGTGTCTGGATTATATAATCCCCCGCGATGGCGATTGTTGCTGCTGTTGAAGTGCACTGAGGCAGCCCTAAACACGTGCGTAGGGCTTGACGTTGTATGCTCTCCATGGCGCGAAAGTTCGTCTTGCATGCATTTGACAACACTGGTAGGCTGTAACGTAGGAGTCCAAGAAACAAAACCCTGTACAGCTGCAACATAGAATGGACTGGTGTACCCCAGTTTTTCCCGCAGAGAAATTTCAAGACCTGAGCAACGGCGACTAACTTCTTTAGATAGACGCAGTGAAGGCTCTACGAGAGGCTCCACGAGAAAGCGATGTCTTAACATAGGATGCAGCTTGACCATTGATGGAAACAGGATAGAACGACATTTGTTTGTGCGTAAAACCTAGTAATGCGCACTTTTCAGTAGACACACCAAGGACTTGTTCTAGGAGATGAGACGCCGTCATGGTTGCCACCCGCTGAAGCCTGGCTCTTAGCTGAAGGCGAGTCAGCGCAGCGGCCCAGATGCAAATGTCGTCGGCGTATGTTGAGACAGGAACTGTCTGCGGTAGGTAATCCGCTAGTCCTACCAGGACGAGGTTGACCAAAATAGGGCTCAACACTCCACCCTGCGGCACACCACGGCAGATGTAATGGTCTGAAGTTGGGCCGCCTTCGGTCTGTAAGAAAAACGCCTCTATGTCAAATAGTCCCGAATCCATTTATATATCTGGCCACCAATTCCAACAGCCTCAAGTGAGTTCAGTATGGCCTCACGGGCGACGTTGTCGTATGTGCCTTTTATATCTATAAAAAGTGCCGCAAATAGGCGCTTGAGGCTTTTTTGATTTTGGACCCATATTACGAGGTCAATGACGTTGTCGATGGACGTCATTGACATCCACGCCAGAACGATGCAAGCAACGTCGGGCTGGTTGCTGCTGGTCCAGCGCGGGCACTGCTGCGCCTACTACGGGGTTCGCTTGGTTCACTCTCTCACGCGCGCCTACCGGAGGCGATCGGCTACCTGATGTGACGTTGCTCACGTGAGATCTGGCAGCGCACAGGCCTGAAGTTTTAAGGAGCTGTTGGTATGACGCAGCTGGGCAACATAAGGGTTCTATCTATTGTCCCAGCGAAGGATGTCATCATTGAAGGAATCATTTATGACATCAACAATGAGATTCTCGTTGCAGACCTTCCAGTGCTCATAAAATGAGCAAGTGAGACCAATGCTATTGTGCGCGCCAGCCGTCTTGGTAAGAAACGCTGTGTGAAATTAACATTCAAGGGCGAATGCTTTCCCTCCCATGTGAAGGTCGGTAGTGCGACTGGCTTGAAGTGTTATGGCTGTCAAGGTGCTAACAGTGCTTCTTCCAAAGACTGCCCGAAGATTAAGATACAAATCTTTGTGCTCAAACGAATAGTTAGGAACAATTCAACCGACAAAGAGGCCGCTGAAACAGTGCAACATATACGACGCCACGATAGACGGTGCTTACGTAGGAATGCGACTGTTTCGAGAAAAGCGGTAATGTCAGAACATGCGCGCCCGCGTCTATCTCGATATGGCCACCATTGCCGCCACAGCCGCAGCGCGCGCTTGCGCAGCGATCGGGAGGAGGGCTCCCCATTGTTCCTGATCTCACCGGACCGATTGGTCCAGAGCGCAACGAGGGACGTGATGACCTCCGCGAGCGAGCACAGTAGTTTGCAAAACGGAGCGATTTGGTCTTTTACCTGAGAGACAGCTGAAGATGTGGTCGGCATGCTGAAACCCCCAGGCCGAAGTCTTCGCTGATAGATCGACAGACGGTAAAAGTCCGTCAAAATCTTCGGTAGCGAGCTACCAGCAGCCCGACATTTTTTTTATATCGGGATTTCGGCCAACACTCCACAGATAAGCCTCGTGTTCGAACCTGCTATCAGAACTTCCCGCCGGACCTTTCTTTTTTTAATCGCGCGTTCATTTTTGTATGTTCTATTAGTGTAGTCTTTACCGCGTTTATTGTCGCGTGTATTTTTCATTGTGTCGCGTATTTGTTTTTGATTTCACGAGTGTAAGAAATTCCAACGTGGTGGGCTTTGTGTCGCGTGTCGCGTCAGAGTTGGTGTTTTGTTTGACCCGCACGCGTACCGCAAATCTTGGCGCCCTCTGCTTTTAGTTTGGTTACTCCTTTTTTCTTGTTTCATGTCACTGGCATGATGTTATCTTATTAAACTGAGTGTTGGTTTTTACGCCGCCTCCCGTCTCATGCCTCGGGACCATGGTCGATCAGGCGTGGATCTTATCGCCGGACAGCAGTCGAACCATCCAAATTGCACGCGGGGTTGGATTGCTATCGCCTTATCCCCTCCGGCTCGGAGAGTGCAAAGAATCGTGCCCCAATCTTTGACAACTGGCGTCCGCACGACAGGACTTGCCGACCACGATCTTCCGTGACCACGAGGCATAGCAGCCGGAGCAGACGCGTACCGCCGAGGCGGAAGAACGCCATGATAGGGCCGATGGGCTTATAGATGAATTGGAGCGCATCGTGGCTTTCGAAAGGCATATGGGCTTTGTGGGCCCAGCGCTGCGGGAATTTTTGCGCGAGATACTCTCCGAAGAAAAGGCGGATCATCGCGAGTGCAGGAAGTCGTGAGAGCTGCGAGAGCGCGAGAAGGACGAGCGCCTCAACCAAGCAGGAGGAGCAGTGGAGGCGCGGAGGAGCTTGTCAACGCGAGACCGACGAGGGCGACTGGGCAAGGTCTTCCCGGCGCGTCCTCAAGCTGGGGAGGAGATTGCGCTCATGCGTACAAAGAAAGACCGTGTTGAGAGCATTCGCGATTCAGAGGGCCTGCCGGGCTCGATCTCCGCCGCTGAGAAAACTGATCTCTCTGGAGTGACCTTCGCTCAGGTTTGTGCCCAGCCCGAGTCCTCCCTAGTACCTCAGCCCTTGGGTGCCGGGGCCTTCGAAGTGAACGAGAGGCCGGTGCTTCGAGAATCAGGCGGTGTGGTGGGTAATGATGGTCAGAGGCTGATCACAAAAAACGTCAGCCGCCGCACAGGTAGTTTGTGTCATCGCAAGCCGAGAGAGGCGGCGAAGTGTGTGGCGCGGCGGAGGCTGTCGAGTTACCACACACCGCGGGGGCATGAGATGCGGACCGCTGGCAGACTCCAGAGAGAGAGGAATGGGCCACGCAAAACGACGCAGAGGTCACGGAGGCGTCAAAAGCGGGGCATGGGGGGCATTGCTCGCAGCCACGAATTAGGGCGCGATCGAGGTATTCAGCTTATCTGTGGCAGGTGCCACTGAGCCACGTCCTTCGTAGCGCCCGGTTGGTGATGCGCTGCGCATGGGTGAGCACTGGGCAGGGGTCACTGTGCCCCAATGACTGGGCCAAAAGCAGACAGCCGAGGTGTGAAATGGCATGCCGCTGGGAAGTGGGTATTGTGCCTCGCCACCTTTGTGTCGGCAAAGCTCGGGGGACGGCAGGAATGCGACCCGAGCGAGTACAATTGAAGAGAAGCGGGTATTGAGAAGGGCAGCCGGCCTTTAAATTATAATTTATTTTTTTGCCCCGGCCATGTTACTCTTTAATGTTTTATTGCGTTTGTTAATTGTTTTATTGTCCTGCGCTTCAATTCACCCCTCTCTGTTTTGAAGCGAAGCTTTCTTTGCCTCTTCCTTTGACTTTCCCACTGATGCTGCTGCTGCTGTCACGCACACAGCTTAGGGGTCGTGGTGGTTAAGAGAGTGTACATAGTTGACAGGCATGAATATGAAAAGCGGCAGGAGAAACTCGTTTTCAGCCCATCGCGTAGAATGTGCACAATACCCTCGGGAGCTCCCTGGCCGTCGCCACATTAGCCGCTTGACAGCTGTAATCATCCGTGACTCCTCTGAGAAGCATTGCAGAAACTGCACTGCTACCCTTTCTACTAACGTGCAAGGCCAGAGGAGACGCAGATAGAAATGTAGAGAGAAGAAGAGGAGGAGGAGAGGGAGGAGAAGAGACAGTTCTCATACAAGAGAAGGTGGAGGTGACGTGAGAAGGCAAGGAAACTCCCCTATTATATGACAGGGGTTGCGGGGACACATGATAAGCTTAAGTTCAAGATAAGGTACAGTATGTTTTTGCTATTTCTGAAAAATAAACGCCATGCTAATATGTCAAGCGGGTAACTTATGCAGGGCGCGCAGAAGCCGAGCCGCATTAATTAAAGTGCGCCGCAGGGTCCAGGAGACACCGCGGAAGTGGTCGATAGTCAGATCAACACTTCTGTGCCCGCCGCGTCTACTTTGCGGTTATGGCATTGCTAGAGGTCGCGGATTGGATCCCAATCGCGGCAGCCACATTTCGACGGGGGCAAAATAGAAAGCGCACATGCACTTAGATGTTGGGACAGGTTAAAGGACATCACGGTGTCAAAATTAATCAGGAGTCCGCCACTATGGCGTGCCTCATAATCCGGGTGTGGTTCGTAACAAATAAGGAGACGCCAGATGTCATCGCCCTGCCGGAGACCGGGGGGATGGCAAAATTATCGGGGTGTAAATCTTACCGTGCTTCCGGCGACAAGGCAAGCGTCACGACGCTGATACACAGAAACCTCTCGGCTGTCGAGCACGATACCGGCATGCGCGGCATAGACGACGTCCTGATTGAAATAATCCCCTCCCGTAAAGAAGAGGGAAGTCTATTTATTCTTAACATATACAGTCCACCCCGACACAAGCCCAATTTCGGCTCACTCTTCCGCATAGTGTTGATCGTAGCGCGCAAGCTGGTGCTAGTCGTGGTCGGCGATTTTAACGCGCCACACGTGGCTTGGGGATTGTTGCGTATACTCCAGGGTAGCGTATCGTACTGCTGCCGAGAAGTAGCGGCGCGTGCCTATCGAAGCTCGACCGACGTTACTTATTGGGTAGCGTGGCGTTGTCGGCAGGCTGCAGGCATCCGGTAGACCATGGCGACCAAGCAAGGGCGAGACGATTTTCTAGTGCGAAACTTGCACGGTTTATTCAAAGGTAGATGAAAGAAAAGGAGAAGAGCATGAAGTGATCAAAAGTACATTTCGGAGCCTCTTAAATAGGCTCTCTACAATCGTGGGCGGGATCTTGCTTCCGTCGATGTCACGTGACAGGCACAGAAAGAGGGCCCCTCCTCCTCTGCCTATACCGAGCCTGTTGAAAGGAAGAAGTCGTCCCGCCTTCCGGAATTGTAGACGCCTGTCCGCCTCTTCTGCGCTTTGCGGGTTTGTGGAAGTTCTCTTCTAGGTCCAATTCGAGGTAAGGGCCTCTCTAAACTCGCGCCCGCACGCACGCACGCACGCACGCACGCACGCACACACGCACACACGCACATACACACACACACACACACACACACACATACACATACACACGCACACACTTCCGGCAGACAGGCTTCCGGCAGACAGGCACACTTGAAAGGCTCATGGCGAATTAGAAAGTCACGCTTCATTTCGACGAGGCCTGGTAAAAGGTCCGGTGAGAGAAAGTTCTTTGTGCGCGAGGTGCGGGACCTTAACCATCGCAGGAGAAGTCACGCCTCATTTCGACGAAGATGGTCGGATGAAATTCCTTTCGCCACGTGGTGTCAGACGCCAACCCTAACAGGATACAGCACAGATAACATTAAGGGCCGAAGCCTATGGGCAGACGCTCAACACGAAGTAGTAACGCTCATAACTGACCCTCAGGCACCAACCAGAATAGGAAACAGCGTAACTAACGACACGACACCAGATCTCACATTTACGAAGAATGTAACAGACTCTCAATGGACAAACATGCAGAAAAGCTTAAGTAGTGACCAATACATCGGCGTCACAACGGTACAAGCAGGCCCAAGAAAAAGAGGGGCAGAGAACTGAAACTTGTAGAATGGGACTCTTTCCGCAAAATCTGACTAGAATATGCGGAACACACTATAACGGACATTGAGAAATGGGCAGCGAAACTACAAGAAAGGATTAAACGGGCTACCAAAACTGTTCTGGAGGAGCCAGGTATGGAGGAGATGGATGGCAGATTATTGCACATGTGGGAAGCGAAAGGTAGTACGCTGAAAAGATGGAAAAAGCAAAAACATATTCGGAAATTAAGAAAGTGAATTGTAGAATTAAGCAAGAAAATCGAGATATGCGCAAATAGGTTAACCCAACAAAAGTAGGAAGCCACGTGCGAATTGATGTAAATGCAGATAGGAATGTCCAAGACCTGGAACATTGTCCGATGCCTCTTGGACCCAGGCAATACAAAAACCATACAAAGACAATCTACAGAAAGTTAAACACAGCAACGACAGTACAGAAGAAGAGCTCGTTTGAGAGCTCCAAGAAATGTACGTTGGAGATGCGGGTAGAAAACGACTTCCGGATTACCTACGTAACGAGAATCCTGATGTTGATACTCCTGTTATGGCAGCAGAAGTCAGATACGAACTTACCAGGCTCAACCTGAAATTTGCACCGGGACCTTATGGGATAAGCAACAAAAGTCTCCGGAACCTCGTCGTTGTATCCATCCGAGCTCTCACGGACTACATGAATAATTGCTGGGAGCAAGGTGGCATTCCAAGACAATGAAAATGAGGAAATCAGCCCAAATCATTTTTATACCGAAGCCTGGAAAGAAATCACAATTGACGAACTTGAGGCCCATATCGCTAACATCTTCTGTCGGTAAAGTCATGGAACATGTGGTTCTCACACGCCTCACAAGATACATGGAGGATGGAGGACTTTACCTACATATCATGGTTGGATTTCGACCCAAGTTATCGACGCAGGATGTTATGCTCAAACTAAAACGTCAGATCATAGATGCGGCTGAGAAAACTCTAGACACCAAGGCAATACTAGGTATCGATCTAACTAAGGCCTTTGACACCGTCGCGCACAAGGCAATACTACAATATCTCCAAAAGTTGGATGTAGGATGTAAAACATACGCGTACATCAAAGACTTCTTGACAGATCATACCACAAAGATTTCAATCGGCTAATCCAAATTGGAGGCGCTCAAACTAGGTAACAGGTGTACCCCGCAGAGTTCAGTCCTATCTCTCTTTCTATTCGACGTGGCAATGATCGGTCTCGCTGCGAGACTCGAAAAGATAGAAGGACTCGGACACAGCCTATACGTGGACGACATCCCCCTTTGGGTGGCGAGTGGAAGCGATGGGCATGTGGAAGAGATCTTCCAAACAGTAGTAAACACGATTGAAGACTGCATCAGAGACAAGAGACTGAGATGATCCTCGCAAAAATCTGAGCTTCTGCTCTATAGACCCACATGCCGGGGTCGAAAAAGCATTAGCGAAAGGCCGGATATTGTGGTCACAATAGAACGCACCACGATACCGATAGTGGAGAGCCTGAGAATACTGGGACTCCGCATATCCGAACATAGCCATAACGAAGAAAGCATTAGATTACTTGACAATAGTGTTCAACAAACAATCAGACTAATAAAGCGGATATCCAACAGGCACTATGGCATGAAAGAGCACAATCTCGTCCGATTAATAGAAATAGTATTCGCAATCAGTCATATTGTATATGTGGTCGCTTACCTCAAGGTCTACGCTGCGGAGAAAGCCAAGATAGAATGCATTATTAGCAGGGCGTATAAGCAAGCCTTGGGACTTCCTAGAAATACGACAAACGAGAAATTCTTGGCGCTCAGCGTGCACAACACACTAGACGAACTTATTGGGGCCCAGAGAGTAGCGCAGTATGAAAGGCTTACACAGAGTTTGACGGGGAGACACATCTTATATGACATCGGAATAACCTAAGAAGCACAGCACGGAGTGCGGAGAGACATCACAAGGAAAATAAGGGAACATCTATCAATACGCCAAATGCCCAAAAACATGCACCCGGAGTTTCGCCAAGATCGAAGAAACGCAAGAGCGAGAGCCCTCCACAAAAGATTCCGTAGTGCCAGGGACGTGGTCTACGTGGACGCGGCGGAGTACGCAAATAGGCAGAGTATAGAGTAGCATAGTATAGGAAAAGAGCGGACACTCCAGCCGTTTCGCGGCCGAGCTATGCAGCTTCGCCGATTCCACTAGGTGGCAGAGCATATCAAGAAAAATGCAGCTGTGGGTGCGGCTAGGCTAGCAGCTTGACAGGCGGCACGACCACTGGGCACGACCCAACATGTGCGATGCCTTGTCAGACCACTCCGCCGGGCTCTTTCTGTAAAATGCACCTGAGCATCGTTGTTGGGTTCTTCTGCCAGCGTCTGCTTCGTCGCCGTTTCATGGTAAGGCCACAGCAAGTTCTTTTGCGCGTTGTTAACGACTTATTCTCTTCGCATTTCGTTATGTCACTGTTAGCCGCATGAATGAGTGACGGCGGCCTTGCAGCCATGAACAGCTCCTGCCCATTTGCTACGCTGATTTTCATTTCGTGTTCTTTTTTTTATGCGCTGTAATGAGCGGTGATGCTAGCAAAAACAGCGATGCGGCAGCGTCGGAGCTGCGATGCATGTTCGATACAATGACGAAGTTATAAAATAAAATAAAATGGTTCGTTAAGAAACATGGCCTATGAACACATGCCGTTCGCGGCAGAGAGCTTTATGATACGCGCGGCCACTGCTGAAAAAGTATGGTGCACTACTTCTGCAAAAGAAATGTTATTTCTAAGCGGTACACGTGCAATATTTGCACTATGGCAATAATGCGCTCTCTCCCAACCTCTGTAGCAGGCTGTGTGCGCTCGACCGTTGTTGGCTGTTCAGCATTGGGCTGAAAATACGTGTTCTCATGTTTTACTTGTGTATGGAGTCATTACCGTAGAAAGTTCCTTGTTTCTTAGCCTTTATAACAGTGCTCCCTAACAAAAAAATAATATAAAATAAAATACGCATTGCATGAACGAACGGAGCACCTCCATTATAAAGCTTTGCAGGCTCCAATATTGCTTATACGAAGGAAGCTAGCGTCTACATTCAATAGCTTTGAAGCCTCCCGTATTGCTTACCTTCTGTCTGTCATTCTACGTATTGCAGGAATCTCGACCATTTCCTCAAAATACACTGCACAGCCAAAGGACCTCACGCATACTCAAGGGCGAAGTTCCAAGTATCAGAAGACGATTGCAAGGCTTCGAAGACAGCAGGTGAAGACCCCCAACACAATGTGCTTAATTGCAGCTCATTAATGACGGATACACTGGCTTACACATTCGAGATGAAGATGTTGGTGCGTGCTCAAATATTTTTGTAGCCATTTTATTTCGGCACGCTACCATTCACATAATTTTGCTACCCTAATTCACCATCCTTAGTAGAAGTAGAAGAAAGACGTCACATTTTTTTTCCTTCTAAAACAATGACATTTTAAGCAAAAAAAAAAAATTGCTGTCGTGTATTTGCAGTTTTCTTTTTCATTATCTGGATAGTTGCAACGCGTCTTTTATGTGTTTTGCTTGTGTAAAGTTATTGCCATCACGCCATTCATTTTCAACTATTCTCCATTATACCGGTGTCACACGACCACTTGCGATCGCGAACAAGTCCGATCCGGATTGAAATTCGCGACTGATATTGGCGCCATCGCGCAGCTTGAGCAAAAGAACCAATCGTGACTGAGAAACTTAAGTCGGATTGGGCTTGATCGCGTTTAAAAGTGCGCCGTGTGACACCCGTATTACTCGAATTTCACAGCTTCCCGTTTTCATGTATCTGCCTCTTAAAATCTTGCTGCAATAAATTGTTTTCTGCTATTTTCGTGTTCTTGACTGTTCACCAAGTTCATTTATATTTAAGGAACACGGCACATTTATTTACAATGCACCTTTTGGCGTGAGTTACCAGACGTACAATATCATAAGCTACAAAGTTCTACTTCCTCAATAGTTGGCATGATTGTTGCGCTAAGTTCCAGCTTGAAACAGCAAATATGAATTTAAATGAAACTAACATGAGTAAAACACCTTTCCGCGCTCGTCGTCACAACATATAAACAGCTGCACAAGCGCATGCATGAAATCACGCGATTTAAGCAAAGGCATGGGTCACAAAAACAAAAAAAATACAAGAAACGATAGTGCGTTTCGCCGATTCCGCTAGGTGCGCTGAGAGCCAAAGTCGGCCGCAGGCGCCTATGGGAGTATCCGCTCTTGTCGTATACTATGTTACTCTATGAACAGAGTATGTTGATGGTTGCTACGAGTCTAGAAGGTGACTGCATAGTTAGTAGGACGGTAAAAACAGGGAACGCGGAGGTGGCGAAGGAGGCTGCCTTACCACTGGCAATAGCCTCCACGGAAGCTAACATCGTAGTAAGCGACTGCAAGACAGCCGTCAAGAACTACGCAAAAGGAAGAATCTCGCCGGAAGCGCTGAGAATTTTAAACAACTTTCGTGAAGATCGCGACATTCGCATTATATGGGCACCCGCACACGCCTACCTCCCAGGGAACGAAATAGCGCACAACCTGGCTCGAAAACTGACAGGCCGGTCACGTGTCACGCAACTAATACTGGAAACGGAGAGAGACCGGATGACCAGCTTTAACAAGATCACCAAACATCAAAAATTGGGAAGGGCCCATTTCCCCCCGGCACACTCCTCGCTCAGTAGACGGCAAGCGACGGCATGGCGCCTTTCACAAACTGATACATATCCGAACCCGGTGGCCCTATCAGAGCTACTACTCGGACCTTTACACGGATAGATGTAGATTCTGTCAAGGAAGGTCGGATCTACGACATATGGTTTGGGTTTGTCCTCGGACACCCACACAGAATAAAATAAAGAAGACCAGAGAGCAGTGGGAGATCGCGTTGCTCAGCTGTGCACCGGAAGACCAACTCAAGGCAATCCTACAGGCCGAAGATGCCGCCAGGGCTTGTTGCGAATTTTCGTGCGCGAGTTCCAGTAACTGTCGGCGATATTTTCGAAGAATCAGAAGCTGCTCATATTGGCGACCCTGCTTATCCGTGTAGCGGCGGTACAATAAGCCAGATCCCTCGTAAAATGAAACCCTCCTTTTTTTTCCCTCCCAGTTTGACGCTCTTCATTAGATCGGCTAATGAACAGTCTTCCTGTTGCTCGCGAATCAGTGTTTCCCTTTCAACTGCAGCCAGCTCCTGCCAGCTGGCGGAAACCGGAGCGAGTGTGGAGCCCGCGTCGCCTAACTGCGGCGTCGTGTCCATATCGCGGCTAGCACTGCACGTTTCACTCCCAGTCACTTCCAGGACACGCTCGCCCAGGCCAGCCTCCGAGCTCTGCCTCTCCCGTGCCTGCTCGCCACTGAAGTTGCCTTGATCGGTCCGTGTGCCGCACCGCTGTTCGCTCACCGATGCAAAGTCAAGTTCCTTCGACAGCTGGCGCGCTTTGGATCGCGTGAGGGCCATGTACGCTACGTCGGCAAAGAATGATTTGCCCTGATCCTTCAGCAGCTGCTCCGAGCTACTTGAGAAGAGGTAGCGAAAGTGCTCCGGGAGGGCGGCAGACACAGCGGTTTCTGTGTTAAATTTCCCAAACTTTCCTTCAATGATAACCGTTGCGATCGGTAAACAGACACTCTCCTCCTCGGCCACTGGCCGTATCCAAACGCACTCCCCCGTAAAATCACTCGAGGAGACGAAAGACGGGTGGACAACGTCCATAGTTGCTGCAGAGTCCCGAAGTGCTCTGCACTTCTTGCCGTTTACCTTAATTTCCTGCATATATGGCTCCGATAGTCGTATGTTCTTGTTAGTTTCCTGTATTGTTGCAAAAGTAATTTCCTCTTGGCAGTTCGCAGCGATGTGTCCTTGCTTTTTGCAATTGTAGCAGGTTAACGGCTTCCGTTTTTCAAAAGAACGCGTCGTATCGTTTCGCTGCTTGGGATGATCGTTAGCATTCTGAGATGCATTCTGTCCTTGCCTTACAGTTTCTTTCGTAAGGGACTCGCCTTTCCGAAACTCGCGACGCGTGATTTGCTTCCGTTCATCGGGCTTCCCGGAAAAACCATCTTTCCTATCTGCTTTTTATACGCGCACTGCCTTGCTGTGCAAGCTGCGGTGGGTGTAATACTCTTTCGCTAACTCTGCTGCCTTGTTTAGCTTAACCTCCTTTAGCCTATCTTGCAGCCAGAGCCTGATATCCTCATCAATACAACGGTAGAACTGCTCCAACGCGATGCATTCGACGATTTTGTCGCGGTCGTCGTAAACTTCTTCGCCCTTCAGCCATCCACCAGGTCGGCTTTTAGACGAAACGCGAAGTCAACGTTCGCCTCCCGTCCCTTTTTGCATACCGGAACCTCTGCCGCAAAGCTTCGGGCGACAATTTGTACTTCCGCAGTAGCGCTTCCTTCACATCACTGTAGCTCTCAAACACCTCTTTCGATAAGCAAGTTATTACGTCCGATGCCACCCCAGGGAGCAGGGCTAACAGATTCTGTGCCCAGAGGGATCACTCAATGCCATTCCGTTCGCACACGTGCTCAAATTTCACGAGGCATTTGGCCATATCCGCTCCGGCGACAAAGGGTGAAAGTTGATCGCGTATTCTGGGACCGTTAGAAGTGAGACTAGGCACCGGCGAGCTATTTCGGGTCTCCAACTCTTTCATTTTAAGCTCGTGTTCGCGACGTTCCTTCTCTTTGCTTTCCTCCTCGCAACGTTCCTTCTCCCTCTTTTCCTCCTCGCGACGTTCATTGATATCCGCCCAGGCCTCTACGGCTTCCTCGACCGTTACGTCACCAGTCCTCATGACTTCAAAGATCGCATTCTTTCTTTTTCTTGAGCCCAGCTCAATACCGAACTGCTCACAAATTTGGAGAAGTTCTTTGACCTTGTACTTCTCCATCGTTCACACTGTCCTCTTGCTGTTTACCGTTTTTGAATATACCTGCCGTATGCTACTATAACGCTACTAGTAAGACATCCGCAAGTATTTCCCACACTGCCCTGTTTACCCCCTCAGCATCCCCTGGTTTTCAAAACACTCTCACTAGGCTTGAAACACACAAGGTTAACACAATGCAACACCAAATCCTTTCCTAAGCTAATATAACCTGTGTCAGCGAAAGTCTGGTGTTTGAGGTATACTTCAGGCACTCCCGGCGCCCATGTAGCCGATGCCGGTCAATCCCGAGCTGCCATCCAGTGTTGCGACCTTGAGGTGGTCCCGTAGCGCTCGTCACCCGTTCCGTGACAGAGCGTTGCCAGCTCTCTAGTCGGTAGCGAAGACTCCGAGTCAGGCATCGGTGAGAATAAAAATAGGGACTT
This sequence comes from Dermacentor andersoni, assembly GCF_023375885.2. Lineage (NCBI taxonomy): Eukaryota > Metazoa > Arthropoda > Arachnida > Ixodida > Ixodidae > Dermacentor > Dermacentor andersoni. The sequence goes on along the minus strand of NC_092816.1, from coordinate 207,423,046 downwards.
TATACACTATATACAGGTCATTATACAGGACAAGATCAGATCGGCACGGGGGCCGAGAGCTAACAGCAAACGCGACTGTTCCCGCACGGCGACGTCCGGCGAGACGCCAACGGGTAACACATCTCACTCCACTCGAGAGCGGCACTCGGCTCACGGTCAGTGTTGCCACGACACATTAAAAAATAGTAGTAGATTTTTTCGCGAATAATCAGTAGAAATCAGTAGATTTCTTATTTCAATTTTTGCACTCAGTTTATGAGCCCACAAATTCAGCGCTTATATTAGTACTCTGTTGAAGTATTGTAACTTCCAGGAAATAGTACAAAAATTGACCCCGAGATTCTTAGCGATACATTTGAAAAACCCGGGGCATAGAGTTTCTCACTATAACACCTAGAGGGTAATCTGGCGCCACCGTCTATGGGAGTTTCTTAAGGGGGCACCGTGCCGTCATGGGAATGACGGTATATGTGTCTGCGAGGCTCGTGTTGGCTGGTGTTGTAAGAGGCTTCGTCTAAAACGTGGATATGGCTACGCAAATAACGCGTTCTCAAAGTAAAATCTTCATAAAATGCTTCCATTCATGCATATTACATCTTTACTCACCCACGATGCATGACCAAGCGAAGAAAAGCAAGAACAGACGACCAACTGTTTCAAAGCGAGCGCGAACCTTGTCATCTGTCCTCCAACTTTAGCGGCCCGCTGATACTTTTTACGTAACATGTAGTCGCACACACAATAACAAGTTCTCATAGTTAAACAAAACATGTTTTCGCGTAATAATAAAGCTAAAACAGCTTTTCACGTGCTGTTATAGTAGAAAATCAATCATTGTGACAGACGGAACGGTACTTGCCAAGCGCGTCTTCAAGGTGTCCTGTCTCTACGAGAACGATGCCAATCCGAATCCACAATATACCGGCATTCCCATGCATACCACAGCGCATCAGCGCCAGATTTCCCTCTAGGTAATATAGTGAGAAACTCTATGACCCGGGGATCTAGAGAGCCATTGTTAAGCACGAATTTAAAAACAGTGAAGCCCTCCGATGGCCTATTCAAAGGCGTCAGATGGTAGTTAGGACCCGCCGTGGTTGCTCAGTGGCTATGGTGTTTGGCTGCTGAGCACGAGGTCGCGGGATCGAATCTTGGCCATGGCGGCCGCATTTCGACGGAGGCGAAATGCGAAAACACCTGTGTACTTAGATTTAGGTGCACGTTAAAGATCCCCAGGTGGTCGAAATTTCCGGAGTCCTCCACTACGGCGTGCCTCATAATCAGAAAGTGGTTTTGGCACGTAAAACCCCATAATTTAATTTTTTTATGGTAGTTAGTACGTGAAAGCCTTAGAGTATAGTATCTTCAGACAGGGGTAATTGGAGATCGCTGGGCGAGGCCTCCATAGGCCTCCGTGCTGCAGTGCACATAAAAATAGGTTGGTCATGATGATGATGATGATAATTGTGGTTTCATAGTTGTGGGGTTCGGTGGGTTCGGTAGTGCAGCCACTTCCACAAATTCATCGCCTCACCTTTTCCCATAGAGCATAGAAACTCTATGCCTTTTCCCTACTTTGCTCAAAGAAAGAGGTAGCGCCACGTTTGAGAGTCTGGAAACGCAAGAATGTATGTTAACCTTGGAGCCAACCACGTTTTTTTTTTCTCTTTTCTCTCGCTAGGTGGCATTACATTAATATAACCTCTGTAACCTCTATGACCATCCATCCATCCATCCTCTGTACTGAAAAAGTTGCAGATTTCGCTTTTGTTTCAGTAGAAAAGCAAGAAAATCAGCAGATTCAAGCGCTTTATCACTGAATCAGCAGAAAACTTTAAATATCAGTAGATCTACTGATAAATCAGCAGCCGTGGCATCACTGCTAACGGTGGTTCCGTGGATCCGGTTCTCCAGGCTGCAGCAGTCGGGCTTATAAAACCCGAGAAACGGTTGCCACTCAAACGGCCCAATACAAAGCCAGCACCTGACGGTCGTCCGAGAGGTTCAACCAGCGACTGCGCTGGCCACACGCTTCAAGTTTGCCGCGCGCGGTGACATCCAGAGGGAAGGGAGACCGGCGCCTGGCTGTCTAGCAATTTGCTGCACGCTTGGACATGTAGCTCGCCGATGCTCCTCCACAGGACACCGCTGCCGGACGCGACGGCCGCTCCCTTGACTTGTCAAGGGAGAGTTAGGGCGCTGTGCCTTGCGGCGCAGCACCGGGTTTGTTCAAAGGGCGTTCGCAGGATAAATTCTTCATCTTGTAGATCCGGAATGCGGGATGGTTGTACGGGCTCAACAGGCCCAAGGGCTGGAAACCGTCATCTAGGTAGAGAGGCCTAGGTCTCAAATCTGCTGTGCACAAATAAAGTTTATTTCTCCTGCTCCTCAATGTCATTCTACCGGTTTTGTCTTCCGGTCAATATTATTCCTTCTTCGTCATTTCGTATTCAGTGAATCGGCGTCGTACAATTTTCATCATGCCACCACGTTCATGCGTGACTTGGCAACCGAGTGCTATAGCAAAGTGCAACGATGATGGAGTATGTGGCACATAGCAGAAGGAGTGAAAGTCTGAGAATTACCATTACACATGTTCAAAAAGTCTTACTTGCGCCCGAAAGAAGAAGCATCGATTGTGATAGTAAATTAGGAAACATGTATAGGAAGTAAGGATAGAAGCTTTATCGGCCGTGTAAACTTGTAAACATTACAAGTTTAACAATTACATTACAATTAACAAGCATGCCGTCCCGCGCGCACAAACACGTGTGAATACATCTCACTCGATCACCACGCAAACTAGCTTTCACAACGCTCGAGTGAGAAAGCAGCAGCAACAGCAGCGATCAAATTGATCTTCGTGCTGCCTCTTGCTTCAACGGGAACTAAGCGGCCAGAACAGAGCGCATACCAAGCGATTAGCCCTCGATGCACCTAGACTCTGCACTCATATTAAGAACGGCTTCTTCTTCTTCTTCATAATCATCATCATCACCACCACCACCACCATCATCATCATCATCATCATCATCATCATTATCCTACATTATGTCCACTGCAGTACGAAGGCCTCTCCCTGCGATCTCCAATTGCCCCGGTCCTGTGCCAACCGATTCCAACTAGCACCCGCAAATTTCCTATTTTCGTCGTGCCACCTAGTCTTCTGCCATCCCCTACTGCGCTTCCCTTCTCTTGGTATTGACACGTGTACTTGTCTATATCGGGCGACACGTTTCGCCGCCTAACAAATGTTATCGCACAGCGCGGGACGCGCCTGCATGTATCCGAAGCTTCTGGAAAGTCATCGATGCTTCTATTCGCTGTCTGTTGTCACCGAACCTTGTGTTATCTGATTTCATCGCCTGACACGAATGATGTAGAACTTTGTGGAAGGCACGCGGGTCCCAGCGATTAGTGTGGAACATTAGACAATTGCTGTATAAAAGCCGACGCGCTTGACCCGCTGATCAGATTTTCGACGATCGCCGACCATGTTCGCCGCTATCGCTGTAAGTGTAGCCTATTTTTGTGGGCACAGGTTCGCCCAATAAAAGTTAGTTTTGTCTTTCACAGTATTGCTACTGTGTTCTTCAACATCACCGCCACGTGACATGGTATCTATTCTACCGCCCCAATGGCCCAACGGTTATCTAATCTGCGCACTACATGACCTGCCCAGGGCCATTTTTTCCCTTAATATCTATTAGAATATCGTCTATACTCGTTTGCTGTCTGATCCAAACCGCTCTCTTTCTGTCCCTTAAAGTTACGCCTAGAATTCTTCTTTCCATTGCTCTTTGCGTGGTCCTGAACTTGTTCTCAAGCTTGCTTGTGCTCATTGCTTTGTCAGTCTCCAAGTCCCTGCCCCATATGTCAGCACCGGTAGAATACATCGTTCTACATCAAATACATGCACCGGAGTATGCATCGGTTATTTGGAGCCCTTGAAAGCAATACTTGATTAACAAAATCGAAAGAGTACAGAATTTAGCTTTGCGTTTTATTTATTCTGTTTACTCCCGTCACTCTAGTGTCAGCAACTTACCTAATAGGGCCAACCTAGAAAAACTTGAGCAGCGCAGGATAATATCTAGATTAACATTTATTTACCAACTTTATCACGAGAACTCTAAGCTATCACGGGAACGATATCTTCAGGATCCTTTCAAACGATCAGAGAGAACGCACCACAGGAAAACTGTTAAACAGCCCGTCAGCCACATCAATGCTCACAAGTTCTCTTTATTTCCTCGCGCAATTTATTATTGGAATACATTATCTGAGGAGGTAATGAACTCCACCTTGTTGGAATCATTTGTTGGATGTATTAGTAATATTAACTTTTGTTGAAGATCGAGTCCAAGTGGTGTATCCTCTGAGTTGATAATACTGCCTTGTTCGAGTATTCATTTGTCATCTATGTCCAGTATAATGCCATGTTCTTTTTTTCACTTTTGTATGTATTATATCTTTGCATTATGTCAAGTAATTAGTTTAAATTTACTTCTCTTGTTTGTATTCTTAGTATCCACTCCTGCATGGGCCCGAGAAGGGCCTGCAGTATCTGTAAATAAATAAAAAAATTATTACACTGATTGTGCAGCTTTCTTTTCAATGATAACGGTAAGCTCCCTGTCAGGAGCTCACGACGTCTGCCGTATGCGATCCAACTCTTTTTTATCCTTCTGTGAATTTACATCTGATGGGCAGGGTTCCCTGTGATTAGTTGACCTAAGGAAAGTACTCCCGCACAGACATAGAGGCTGACTTGCGATCTTGAACTCTTGTTCTCTTGCCAGGTTATTTATCATTATCTTTGTCTTCTGCATATTAATCTTCAGCCCCAGTCTTTGCGCTTATCCATATTGTCGCACTGCCACGAGGGGGAGAAAGACGACAATCACCAACAAGACGAAAGAGACGACGTAGTGGGGCAAACCTAACGTTCGGCCATACTGGTTGTAGTGGCCATATCTTCTGCAGAGTAAACACGGTCTCATTTAACCTCATAGCTCTGCCCGTTTCATTTTGCAACTCCGCAGTCGGCTTGTCCTCGGCCGTCCTACCATGCTAACAGATGATCAGGCCGCTGGGTTAAGCACGGTGTCAGCACCCGGCGCAGCCGGGCTGTCAGCATCCACGACACCTGTCCGACACCATCGGCGACACCACAGCCGTTAGTTGTCTTGACCCATCCGCGAGACGCCGTTTTCGACGGCATCTTATACCGCTCAAATATGCGCACAGAAGCCCATGAACTGCTGATAGTCGTTCCTTCTCATCTTCGGGTAACTGTAGTGGCGCAACTCCATGATGTCCCCACCAATGGCCACCTGGGTGTTTCCAGGACCTACGACCGTGTCCGGCGACGACTTTTCTGGCCTAGACTCTACCGTACCATGCGACGCTATGTCGTTGCTTGTGAACCACGCCAACGCCGTAAGAAGCCTGCTTTGCTTCCGGCTGGAACCCTCCAGCCAATTGATATACCCACCAGACTGTTTTATCCTCTTGCCCTCGACCTGTTCGGCTCTTTCCCTACCTCCAGAGCTGGAAATAAGTACATCGCCGTTGCAACGGATTATTCAACCCGCAATGCCGTCACAAGAACCATCCAGATCAGTTGTGCTACCGAAGTCGCAGGCTTCCTGCTGCAAGATGGCATCTTACACTACGGGGCTCCTCGCCAGCCTCTCACAGACAGGGGCCGCTACTTTTTATCTCGGGTTATCGAAGACATACTTCGCTCTTGTGTCACGAAACACAAGTTCACGATGGCATACCATCCTCCAACAAACGGCCTCACTGGACGCCTGAATCGAACGCTTACAGATATACTCCCGATGTATGTCTCCAAATAGCATCGTGACTGGGACGCCGCGCTTCCATTTGTGACGTTCGCGTACAACTTGTCACGTGACGACACCGCTCTCTACTCCCCCTTCTATCTGCTCTTTGGCCGTGACGCGACATTGCCATTCGACACGCTCATGCCAACTGCTCTCGTGTCCGCGTCTGCAGCTATAGCTACAGTCGCCCAGGCAGGCCAGATTGCCCGCCGTCGCCTTTCTAAGTCGCAATCAACACAGCAGTATCTTTATGACAACCGCCACCGTGATGTCCAGTTCTCTGCCGGCGACCTCGTCCTCCTTTGGACTCCTTCACGGCATGTGAGCCTATCGCAAAAACTGCTCTGCCAGTACTCTGGCCCTTACCGCGTCGTCCGACAGTTATGTGATGTGACTTATGAAGTAGCTCCAGCCGATGCTTCCCCGCTGTCCACGTAACGGACATCGTGCACGTGGATCGTCTCGAGCCATATAACGCGACCGCCACCTAGAAGGCGCCATGTCGGCGCGTTCGCCACCGGGGGTTATTTCACGCTGCCACGAGAAGGACAAAGACGACGATCGTCAAAAAGACGAAAAACGTAGTGGGGCTAACCTTACGTTCGGCCATACTGGTTGTACCGATCATATCTTCTGTAAACACGGTCCCATTTAACCTTATATCTCTGGCCGTTTCAATATTCCCTGAGATCGTTATGCGATGCTTCTATGAGAAAATTAGTTTATAAGGGCTTAGGCGAGACCGTAATAAGATATGGTCTAACCTAATACGCCGTCGCATCTATTTACAAATAAATGTGTTAAGTAGTATTATTAGAAAAAATGCCTATAGCGTGTGACATGGAACACAATTTCATAGTCAAATGTATTACTTAGCATGAATCCTTTCGACATATTATTCATAAAGAAGCAGTTATAATATTTCGAATTTTGCATAATCATTATTTCTCTGGTTCTTTCAAATTGAAAAATCTAAAGACACTAACTTTACCCAACCCAGAAAAGTTCATTATTTCTCGCATGTCCATCCATTGCGGAAAGAGAACCTGTAACTTTGATGTACCTACAAACTCTAACAAATTTGGAATCAATACCGCACTCCCCTCTGTTACACAAATTAAGCAATTCATGCGGTCATTTGTGCAGTCAAATGAATGTGTCCACATGGTCTCCTACACTGTCCAGCCTATAAAAAGTTATTTAGGTGTAAAAAGTATCTTGTATTGCGTTTTTTTAATGTATAATGTGGAAAAAAAGGTTATCTCCTATTTCTGCTCTCTCTTTGTGTGATGCCTCGTTTCCTGCTTCGCTTTTTCGCGACACACAAATGTTCTACTTTATAAACTATGTGTCCTTGTGATGTAAACAATATATGCTTCTAATATTATGCTTATATGTTCAATTTGTACATGCCTCTGCACTGATGCAACAACGTTGTACTTTCCAGCCATGTTCACAAGCAATAATGCTTATGCTGGCTGTCTATTACAATGTATATTTGCCTGGCAATAAAATTATTATTATTATTATTATTATTATTATTATTATCATCATCATCACACTGATCTCTTTCATGATACAGTCCGGCCGGCCGCGCGACGCCGTGCCATAAGTAGCCTGCACTGGAGTAGAACGCCCCCTCTCTTCCCTCCTCCCTTCCCTTCTCTCTCCCTGCTGCCTTGAGTGCTACGGAAGACGGCGCGCTTATGTATTAATTGTATGTATTATGTATTGATATTAAAATGGACAAAAAATATTTTTCCTTGTCAATGAAAACAGCAGCACGGATGAGAAGTGATGCTTGTTCTAGATCTGGTTTTACCTTACTACATCAAAATATAAGGAGTCTTAAGAATAAGAAGGAAGAATTTGATATACCGTATTTACGCGCGTAATCCTCGCACTTTTTTTCCCTGAAAATCAACGCGAAGTTTGGGGGTGCGATAATTATGCGGGGAAAATTTTCAAGCAAATGTTTTGGAGTGTTAAATGCAAAGATGAATGGCTACAAGATCAGGATTGTCAGGTCCGCAATTGTAAATATAACGAAAACATTACTTTCAAGCGTAACTTACCTTCGTTATGAAAGTACAAGGTGAACGTAAGCTCAAGCTGCTAAAGCACTTTATTTGCCGCACGCAACCTCCCCGTCACTACTCGCGTTGCGTACGTCCTGCAGGCATTTGTACTCTTCATCATAGTCCGTTTCGACACTGGAATCGATGGTTTCTTCATCTTCCCATGGTTTCTGCGTCTTACCAGTCGTCTTGAGTTCGTCGTGCTGCCGTCTCCAATGCCGGACGCAAAACTCGTTGACGCCGAAGTGCCTACTGGCGGCGCGGTTGCCATGTTCCAACGCATACTCAATAGCTTTTAGCTTAAAAGCAGCTGTGTAGCTTGCGTAGCGTCCCATGGCGAAGTGGCACAAAGAGCACGGTGCAACACGCGAACAAGGCAAATGAGGCCTACGAGACACCGGAGAGCTGGAGGCACCTTCGCAAAATGGCGTAGCGGTGGTGAGTGGATGAGCGGTAGCGGCGGTGGCAGCGGATGATAGCACAGTACCGCCGCCTAGTAGCACGCGCGCCCAACCATGGCGATCGCTACGACAAGCAGACGGCTCGCGGCAGTAATTTTGGGGGTGCGATGATTATGCGGGGAAAAAAATTTTCCAATTTTTGATAGCCAATGTGGGGGGTGCGAGCATTACGCGAGTGCGAGCACTATGCGAGTAAATACGGTATTTTTGAGTTCTCTTCATGCTGACCCTGATGCAATACTGTTCACAGAGACATGGCTGTGTAATATTGACATGTCTCCTGAATTCCCCAATTATTCCGCAGTGCGATTGGATCGCGCTGGAAGAGGCTATATACCTGAAGCGCAATATATACCTGAAGCTATATACCTGAAGCAGCAATATTCCTTCAAGTACTTGATGGTCTTTCTATGAGTAATGGTGACATAGAATGCCTAGCAATAGAAACGAACTCGTTTATGTTAGCTGTAGTATACAGATCCCCAACTGGATACAAGCACCGTTTTCTAAGCCACTTAGACCTTATGCATTGTTTTAACGACATAAAAAAACCATATTTCATCATAGGTGATGTGAACATTAACATGATGAGCGAAGATTTTTATGCGCTTGACCTGATAAAGCTTATAGCATCCTATGGATGTGAAAATGCTATTTTAGAGCCTACCCATGTTAGTCACAACAGCTCCACATCTATCGACGTCTGTATAACAAGCCTAAACAAATACGATTACAACGCAGGCATATTGTGCTCAGGCCTTAGTGATCACCTACCTATTTATATTTGTACACAAAACTTCTTCATTAAAGAAAAACGCCCAGATATCCCGCGATATAGAAGTATTAATGACAAAACTCTTCTTAAGTTTAGAAAATTAATTAAACGAGCTGACTGGTCACGTCAAGAGATCTTCCTTCAATGTTACAACACTGCTTTTCCGCTGCAGCAGTTCAAAATGAGAAAGGGTAAAAATACAAAGCCACGGATAAATAGCGACCTTTTGAAAAGAATCAAGCAAAAAAAAAAACGCTCTTTTTCACAGATTTCTAGCTACCAGAGATATTACAACATTGCGAGAGTTCAAACAATTTCGCAACACGTTAAATAGTGGCACTAGAAAAGCAAAAATTGCCTATTACGAAGTAATGTTCCCTCGCATAAAGTCAGATCCTGCAAAAATATGGACGGAAGGTAATTCTTTAACTGGAAGAGCAGTGCCATGCAATACACCTAAAGAAATAAAAGTTAGTGATATTATTTTAGAAGGCAGGGCAGTTGCGAATGCAATTATTTATTACTTAGTGAATGTGGCTGTTATCGATGAGGATACAATGCAATATGAAATTTAACTAGGTAACCAGGTGAATTCTCTCGTGTTGTACGAGGTATCACCAGAAGAAGTCCGCAGATAGACAGCAGAACTAAAGACCAACATTTCAAGTGGTTGCGATGACGTAAGAGTGGCTCCAGTTAAGGCTGTTGCATCTATACTTAGCCCTGTATTAGCATATCTTATAAATTTTTCGTTTCTGGTGGGAACTTTCCCAACGAAACATCAAGTGGCGAAAGTTACTCCTATCCATAAAGGCGGCAATACTTCTGAATTAACAAATTATCGACCGATATCCGTGCTACCTGTCTTCTCGAAAATATATGAAAAATACATAAACAAGCATCTCACGAAATATCTTGACAAACGCAGTCTATTATCGCCATATCAATATGGTTTTCGAAAAAAAAAAACGATGGAAGAGGCTCTAATAAGCGTAAAAAACCGCATAATAGAAAATATTGAAAATGAAATGTTCACTTTAGTTGTCTTCCTTGATTTGCGTAAAGCTTTCGATTCAGTTGACCATCATATTGCCACCTGGTGTTTTGAGCCAGCGTTGCGTGCCCAGCAAAAACGGTGATTGAAGACGACGAAGTCAAGGATCTTGCGCCAGCTGGTGAACCGTCCTCCTTGTGTCTGACATTTTCGTGTCTGGCTGCTGATACTGCTGCTTATTCTTGCCTTAGCGCATGACAAACTGGTGGAGGTGCGGGGTAATCTAATCTATGCACCAAACCCCTCCGTGCAGCAGGAGCTCCAGCCCCGTACCGGTGGTTACGCCTGTACACCGCGCCAGCAGAAGGATCCGTGGACAAGCCCCTGAGTTTGGACTCCTCCCAGAGAAAATGGCAGCTCCGACCACCCCAACCGGTATGGAAGGCACAACGCCGATTCATTGTACGCTATTCAATCCGCGAACGCCGAATCCCTTCCACGGCGCCATACATGAGGACGTTGAAGATTGGCTGGTGCACTATGAACGTGTCGCCGCGTTCAACAAGTGGGATGACGCAGACAAGCTGAAAAATGTCTATTTCAGCCTTAACGATGGCGCACGTGTTTGGTACGAGAACCGTGCAGATGCCTTAACTTCATGGGCAGAATTCAAACGGCGGATTCTTGAGACGTATGCGAGCCCTGATCGCCGAGAGCGAGCTGAGCGTGATCTCCAGTCCCGCATACAAATGCCGAACGAGGGTGTCGCAATGTACGTCGAGGACATGACGCGTCTCTTTCGACGAGCCGACCCCAGCATGTCGGAAGAAAAGAAGGTGCGGTACCTGATGCGCGGAGTAAAAGAGCAGCTGTTCGGCGGTCTCGTGCGCAGTCCTCCCAAGACTGTCAGAATTTCTTTCCGAGGCCATCACCATGGAGCAGACTCTTCGCCAGCGGACACCATCATACGAACGTCAAGTGAACACTGCCTCACCTACGGACTTCTTCGGAGCTCTCGGGGGTCACGTCGATTTCTTTCGAGAGCTCATTCGTTCCGTGATCCGCGAAGAACTCCAGAAACTGTCGGTACCTTCACAGCCGACGCTCAGCTCCTTGTCCAGCGTTCTCCGTGACGAAGTCCAGCATGCGCTAAAAGAACCACCCTTCAATACAGAAGCTCGACCGCTAAGAAATGACAGCCCACATATGTCATATTCGCAAGCCTTGAGGCAACCTGCCCCACCTCCCTCCCCGCTTCGCGCCGCGCGCCCGGCCATGCTAGAGCCCGTCCAAGCTGCCTCGTATTACCAGGACCACCGACAGGCCCCGAGGAAATCAGACGTGTGGCGGGCACCTGATCGCCGTCCCCTTTGCTTTCACTGTGGCGAAGCTGGGCATGTCTACCGACAGTGCTCCTATCGAGAGCTCGGACTACGCGGATTCTCAGCGAACTCGCCGCGACCTAGGTTCGGCCAGAGTCCTCCTGAAATTGAAGAATACGTTGCCCAGCAGCGCGGATCTCCATCAGCTCGACACCAGTCACGCTCCCCTTCGCCGCGGCGGTTTTCTCCGACTCGCCGTACGTATTCAAGCGTGGTGCAGGGTCGGTCGCCCAGCCCACGACGGGAAAACTAACCACAGCGACCTCTGGGGGCGAGGCCGCTCAGTCTGGACGTGCTCAAGGACCCGTACTGACGCGTACGCGGACCGACGATACATCGACGACGACAGTACCTGCTGATTACAGAAAAAGAATTTCCTTGGACATTCCTGTACTGCTTGAGGGTCGTGAATTGACTGCTTTAGTGGACACTGGAGCGGATTATTCTATAATCAGTGAAAAACTGGCCACCCTTCTGAAGAAAGTGACCACGCCTTGGAATCAAACGCCAGTTCGTACAGCTGGCGGGCACATCGTCACACCACTCGGCATGTGCACGGCACGAATACAGATTCGCGGCTCTACGTTTGTTGCCAGTTTGAGCATTCTCCCCCAGTGTTCTTGAGACCTAATCATCGGCATGGACTTTCTCAGGGAGCACGGCGCTATCATCAACATTCGACAACGCCTCGTCACTTTCTCGACAAAAAGCGCCACAGCGACGACCAACACCATCCACCCTCGAGCACCTCTTCGTGTTATTGACGACGCTGTCACGTTACCACCGCGTGCAAGTGTCGTGGTTCAAGTGGCATGTGACAAGCTCATACACGGTGAAGCAGTCGTAGAAAGCAATTGCTCTCTCCTGCTTTCTCATGGTGTTTGCGTAGCAAGAAGCCTTGTCGATCTCCACGATGGCCACTGTGAGGTTCTTGTCACCAACTTCAGCTACGAACACCGGCACCTTTTCCCCGGTACTGTCATCGCCTACGCCGACCCGATCGCTGATGTCACTGAGTGTTTTGTTTCCGAGGCAATCGGCACTGCTGAAGCACCTCTACGCAACGTCGACATTAGTCCTACGCTTCCTGAAGAGAACAGACAACCCCTGCGCGAGCTGTTGCTTGAGTTCCACTCTTGCTTTGCACGGTCGTCGAAGGTACGTCAAACATCGATTACGAAACACCGTATCATCACCTATGACGACGTGCCCCCCATACGGCAACAGCCTTACCGTGTTTCCCCGACCGAACGACATGCTATTCAAATGCAGGTGAAGGAAATGCTTCAAGACGGCGTAATCCAGCCCTCATGCAGTCCCTGGTCATCGCCAGTCGTTCTTGTTAAAAAGAAAGATGGCACGCTTCGATTTTGTGTAGACTACCGGAAGCTAAACAACGTCACAAAAAAAGACGTGTACCCGTTGCCTCGTGTCGACGATTCTCTGGACAGGCTGAGGCACGCGAAGTATTTCTCCTCTATCGATCTGAAAAGTGGCTACTGGCAAATTGAAGTAGATGAGCGTGACCGCGAGAAAACTGCTTTCGTGAGTCCGGACGGCCTTTACGAATTTAGAGTACTCCCTTTCGGCCTCTGTTCCGCTCCAGCCACATTCCAGCGAATGATGGATACCGTTCTCGCTGACCTCAAATGGAAAAGCTGCCTCGTCTATCTCGATGATGTCGTTGCCTTTTCGGAAACTTTTGACGAGCACCTTCGACGCCTTCGGAATGTACTCGAAGCCATTCGATCGGCTGACCTTAAACTCAAGCCAGAGAAATGCCATTTCGGTTACGAGGAACTGAAGTTCCTTGGTCACGTCGTAAGCGCGGCAGGTGTTCGGCCTGATCCTGAGAAGACTGCTGCCGTAGCAGCTTTTCCCGCTCCAACCGATAAGAAAAGTGTGAGACGATTTTTGGGCTTGTGTGCATATTATCGACGCTTCATTGAAAATTTTTCAAAGATTGCATATCCGCTATTTCGCCTTACGCGTGACGACACGCCATTCCTCTGGACTGATGCACAACAGACCGCCTTTACGGAGCTACAACGTCGCTTGTCTTCTCCTCCCGTGCTCGGTCATTTTGATGAGGATGCCGACACAGAAGTACGCACTGACGCCAGCAATATCGGTCTCGGAGCTATCCTGGTGCAACGACAAGACGGGACTGAACGAGTTATCGCCTACGCGAGCTGCACTCTGTCACCCGCAGAGTCCAATTATTCCACCACAGAGAAGGAGTGCCTCGCGGTTATTTGGGCTACCACAAAGTTTAGGCCGTATCTCTACGGGCGGCCATTTAATGTTGTGACCGACCATCACGCTTTGTGCTGGTTGACCAACCTCCGAGACCCTTCTGGACGATTGGCACGTTGGAGTCTGCGACTCCAGGAATTTAACATCACCACCGTGTACAAGTCAGGCAGGAAACATAAAGATGCTGACACGTTATCACGGGCACCTGTTAAATCTCAGAATCCTGATGAGGAAGACGACAGCGCCTTTTTGGGAGCACTCAGCGGGCCGGATCTGCTCGCTAAACAGCGATCGGACGCTGATTTAAGACCCGTCATCGATCACTTAGAAGGCGGCATCGCGTCCATTCCTCGCCCACTTTCGCGACAGTTGTCGTCATTTTGCCTACGAGGGGGCATCTTATACAAAAGAAACACAGGTTCCGGCGACAAACCACATCTGCTAGTAGTACCTCAAGCCCTTCGCGACGACATCCTATTAGCCTGCCACGACGAGCCAACATCTGGTCACTTGGGCTACTCAAGGACTCTGGACAGGCTACGGCAACTGTACTACTGGCCTAGACTGACTGCTTGCGTCAAACGCTACGTGAAAGGATGCCGTGAATGCCAGCGCCGCAAGTCACCACCCTTCTAGCCTGCAGGCCTTCTACAACCCATCGACCCTCCGCGTACGCCGTTTGATCAAGTTGGAATGGACCTTCTTGGACCATTTCCCTTGTCTTCCTCCGGCAATAAGTGGATCATTCTCGCAACTGACTACTTGACGCGTTACGCTGAGACGAAGGCACTACCACGCGGGACAGCATCTGAAGTTGCCCAGTTTTTTATGCATCACATTGTGCTTCGGCATGGCGCACCATCATTCATCATCACTGACCGAGGGACGGCATTTACGGCAAAGCTTCTGAATGACATCTTCAAGCTGAGCTACACGAGTCATCGAAAGGCCACTGCATACCACCCTCAGACTAACGGCTTGACAGAAAGACTAAACAAAACACTGGCAGACATGCTCGCTATGTACGTGGATGTGCAGCACAAAACGTGGGACGAAATCCTGCCGTACGTAACGTTTGCGTACAACACTGCCACGCAGGAAACTACACGCTTCCCGCCATTCCGCCTCGTTTATGGTCGAGATGTCCAAACTATGCTACACGCCATGATGCCATATGAAGATACCGACCAGCTCGACCAGTTAGCTCCTGACGTCGAGGAGTACATTCAGCGCGCCGAGGAAGCGCGTCAACTGGCCCGCGTGCACATAAGACAGCAGCAGTGTACCGATGCAATAAGGTACAATCTCCACCATCGACAAGTGACCTATGAGCCTGGTGACCAAGTTTGGGTTTGGACACCCATTAGACGGCGAGGCCTCAGCGAGAAACTCCTCAGCAAGTACTTCGGCCCATACACAGTACTAAGGCGTGTAAGCGACGTGAACTATGAAGTGATTCCAGACGGAGACCTGCCATCGCCTAAGCGCTGTTTACCACGCGCAGAGACTGTACATGTGGTCCGCCTCAAGCCGTATTTTACACGGTGAAGTGTACTAGTGAAACAACCTTCTTCTCTTTTTTTTTTTTTTTTTTGCTGTCGTCGCGTCTTCCTCCAAAGAACTTTGAAGCGTTCTTTTTTTTTTTTTTGTTCCCGACCACAGAACACATTTTTCCGTGTGCATTTCCGTATGTGTGCTAGCGCGTCCCCCCCCCCCCTTTTTTTGTTTTACCTAATTTGTCTAGTTTCCATGTACATTTTGTGTTTGAGCATCGAGTCGATGCTCCATTGGGAGGGGGAATAATGCCACCTGGTGTTTTGAGCCAGCGTTGCGTGCCCAGCAAAAACGGTGATTGAAGACGACGAAGTCAAGGATCTTGCGCCAGCTGGTGAACCGTCCTCCTTGTGTCTGACATTTTCGTGTCTGGCTGCTGATACTGCTGCTTATTCTTGCCTTAGCGCGTGACAATATCCTATTGCTGAAATTAGGCCGCTATGGAATTCGTGGTGTTGTCCTGGACTTATTTAAAAGCTACTTATCATCAAGATATCAATTTGTTGTCATAGACAATGTAGTGTCCCAGTACTGAAGCGTAATAAAAGGAATTCCACAGGGATCCATATTAGGTTCCATGCTTTTCATTCTATATATCAATGATATTACGGATGTTCAATATACACCTTAAATTACAATGTTCGTTGACGACACTAGCCTGTTCTTCACAGGATCTACTATTCATGAAGTAGAAGCTTCAGAAAATCTATACCTCTCTAAACGTTCAGGTTGGCTAACAAAAAATTAACTAAAACTAAACAGGCAAAAAACTGAATTTGTTATGTTCAGGCCTATTAGCAAGCACATCCACGATAATATAATAATTTATTATAACGACCGACGCATCGAACAAGTTAACACACAGAAATTCCTGTGAGTCTGTTTCCAGGAACACCTGTCATGGACACCAGACGTGAAACATCTCTTAACTGATCTGGCTCGTTCTGTAGGATGTCTCAGTAGAATCGCTTCCCTTCTCCTTTCGTGGCTAACTAAATCACTCTACTATACACTATTTTACTCGAAACTACTATACGGAATGCTGGTGTGGGAAACAACAACTAAAACAAAAAAATATGATAGGTTAATAATCCTGGAAAAGCGCGTTCTTCGTATCCTAGAAAAAATATAAAGGTCATGCCAAGGACTTAGCCACTGAACCATTCCCCTCTTTAATGCCTTTGGCCCTGAGGGTTCAATGAATGAACATGAATGAATGAAAAAACCACTTCTAAAACATGAAATCCCATCCGCAAAAGAAGTATATAATGTAAAGTTGATGCAACACATACATAAACACAAATTACAGGATGACTAGCCGTGGTTACTCAGTGGCTATGGTGTTGGACTGCTGAACACGAGGTCGCGGGATCGAATCCCGGCCATGGCGGCCACATTTCGATGGGGGCGAAATGCGAAAACACCCGTGTACTTAGATTTAGGTGCACGTTAAAGAACCCCAGGTAGCCGAAACTTCCGGAGGCCTCCACTACGGCGTGCCTCATAATCAGTAAGTGGTTTTGGCCCATAAAACCCGATAATTTAAATTACAGGTTGCCTTCTGAAGCACTGTATCCACCAAATACAGGTTCGGAAGCTCTAGCCGAAAATCTAAAAAAATATGCACGAACTATGGCAAACACGCTATTGAATATAAAGTAGAGCAATTATTAAACCTCCATGAATCGAACATTAAAAGCCAAGAAACTCAAACGCAATTATCAATCATTCCTTCTGACTACTAACCTCATAGTAGATCCATAAATGTTGTCAAATTATGTTTGTATGTTTTGAGATGAATTTCTTTTTTTTTTGCTGGTAATCGAGAAAATTTAAACAAAATTGTTAGATTCCATTACAATGTATCTTTTTTAAATGTATAATGTATTGTAGAACGTGTTGAATACACATGTATAAACAAATACGTATGTGATCCAATGTAGAGAAGCAGAGGCATTGTATTTATTGAAGTGTATATTGATTCGTGTCAACTGCTGCAGACTGTCTTGTTGATCAGGGGGCCAGGACCTCGTCAGGCTCTCTCGCCTTTAGTCTTTGCTGCCCGCAGGGAAATTTTGTATTCTTCCTGCAAAATAAACATGTTTGATTGATTGATTGATTGATTGATTGATTGATTGATGTATTATAGTGTGTTAATTTGACCAATGTTGCAAAAATTGAATGTGTTCAGCGATATTTCTTCGTATCCTGTACGCTCAATTTCTTGGATACCATGTTTTTATTTTATTTTTGTGTTCTGCGCATGTTTAATATTAGACCCCTAGAAATAATGTGGAAATACCATGATTACTTATTGCATAAACTAATTCACAACCACTTCTCCTGTCCGCGGTTACTGTCAGCTGTAACGGTCTGCGTGCCACGCCCTAAGCAGCGTAATCCTAGCATTTTCTAAGCGAATTCCTCTTGCACCTCTAACACATTAACACGTCTTGTAACTCAACAAAATAACTTGCGTGATGATCTCGATATATTCAGTTCTACTATTTGCTCAATATCTGACTTCTGTATCTGAATAATTAAATTTTTTTTTCACTTTGTACCACTGTTGTTTGAGGTATTGTTACGGTGGGAAAAGAGAACAAGGTCGTCGTCGGGGTTGGTATTGTTAATTTTGTTAAGCCAAGAAGATCCCCTCTCATTTAGCAGGACTCCCTGCATAATTGCTCAATTTGTCTGCAGGAGATTCTTTGAAAAATTCGCGTAGCGAAATGCAGTATTTTTTGTTTCTGCACTTATGTTTTCTTTGAAGCCTAACGGGTCTAAAGTGACATCCAGGATTTATCATCTCGGTGCAAAGCCGTGATGTGGGGTTTCTTTTCCAGTTGCCTGCCCATGTTGGATGTTTTTGGGCGGTGTCATTATTTCGCAGCTGGTCGCTGCAAGCCACGGCATCCCCCCCCCCCCTTGCCACCAGCCAATCGCTTCCTGCCCAGCGATTATCAGCGCTGGCGAGTCGAGATTTTCCGGGGCGTGGAGGAGCTGGTGGCAGTGGTGGGATAAAGAGGCGTCTGCTCGGGGCAGGACCCGTGTCTGCAAGAACCCTCTCACCTCGGTGTGTTCAGTGAAACCTGGGCGGAAATGAGTGCGTAAACCCTCCACCTCAAAGGCGGGTCGGCGACGATGTCTTCGGACGCTCCTATTTGATCGACGGTTGAACGGCTGTTTTCCCTCACCTAGGGATCTAGGGAGGACAGAGTGTTTATAAGCAGCCGTGGCGTAGCTGCTGGGTGTGTATTCTCTTTCAGTCATGCTAGACTGATGAACGGTAACGTTCTCATGTAGATAGAGTAAATAAATCTCCTATTCCTCGTTCTCGATGAGAACAAGTCTGTCCCTTCAACAACGTCCTCAGCGTGCATAAGTTGGACGACGGCATGGGCCAGCTACCATCTATTTCATGCCCGACCCCAACCATTACAATAACCAGTACGTTGCTCTACCTCAGCCGCAAGATCCCGGCAAGTTCATTCGCCTCGATGGCGTTGACGAAGAAGCATGGTTGAAGATGTATGCGGGCGACAGCAAGGTGAGCAGGTGGGATCCGACCATAATGCTGGCCAATATACCTCGACGGAACACCGCGAACATGGTCTTACACACACGAGGAAGAACTAACCAACTGTGACTTGTTTAAAGAAAAGTTGTCCGGCGCTTTTGGTAATCCGACCGGTCGACATGTAGTCGCCAAACAACAACTCGCACGCGTGCCCGAACTGCTACCGGGTAGTATATCTCCTACATTAAGGACGTCCTAGCCCTCTGTCATAATATCGACACGTCAATGTCAGAGGTGAACAAGGCTGGACATATTACCAAAGGCGTCTCGGACGACGCATTCAACCTTCTGGTCTTCAGAAACTTATCGACTGTCGACGCCATCATGAAGGAATGCCGCCGTTTCGAGCAGGCGAAGGGTCGCCATATATACAATCAATTTACACGGCTTCCAAATACTGCAGAGATCTCTTCCTGCAGCGACCCCACCGGCCAATCTAGCTCGCCACCACCAAGCGAAAATGTGACCCAAATTGTACGCCGCGAACTCGAAGCAGCGTTTCCTGCCTCGCCTCAACAAATGTCTAGGAAGAACACTGCTGAGACGATATCGCTGATCCAGTCCGTTGTTCGCCAGGAAATCGCTAATATGGGTGTTCCTAGTGCCTGCTCCTTGAGTCGCCGTGACACCCGCCCTGTTCCTATGCCTCGGTGCTATCGCATTAGTGTCTGTTATCCCTACACTACCAGGAATCCCTCGGACTAGCGTACACGTGACGACAGGCCAATCTGTTGCTGCTGCGGCCGTATCGGTTACTTTTCCTATCACTGCCGGAGCCGCTGGCCGTCCTGTGCTCGAAACACCTTCCGGAATTCAAGTTCGCCTCGAAATTCCTCACCCCGTCGCTTCTACGACGCTTCCGACGCCACAACCTCGACTCGCCGCTATGCTCGCTCGCCCTCGCCTCAACATCGCCAGCCACGTCCGCCACAGCTTCCCCGCTCGCCCTCGCCGACCTACCCAGGACCGTCCACGCTGGAAAACTAGGCACTGCGGCACTTCGACGTGGTGCTGCAATGTCGGATTCACCGCAAAATCCTCCTTTGACGCTGTTTACGAGACGTAACCTCCTTCACGTCGAAGTTGATGGCACAGCCGTCACAGCCCTCATAGATACCGGATCACACATATCCAATATGACCAGCCACCTACGCTGCCATTTAAAGAAAATTGTCATGCCTGCCGTTACTCGGTTCGTACGAATCGCCGACGGTAGCACTGTGACCGTGGTCAGAATGTGTACTGCACGTGTGAGAATTTTCGGCCGCCATACTGTCGTCCTTTTCACTGTGCTTGACCAATGCCCGCATAATTTCATCCTAGGCCTAGACTTCCCTCTCCGGCCCTTCAGCGCTCGTCAATTGTTCCTCAAGTACTGTGCCTCTTGACCTGCCTTTACTGGACGTTCCTCCAACACCACACGAAATTCGCCTAAGACCGACTGATTTTGCTCATGTTCCACCACAGGTCTTGACATACATTGAAATGTCGCCTTCTACGCCAGTTCCCGATGGTGAATACATCTCCGCTCCCATAAATGCCATCGTTCTTACCCACAGCGTTACTTCCCCACATACAATACTGAGGGTCACAGAGAATCGCGCGTACTTCCCTGTTGTGAATTTGGGACTGGCTAAGCAAATTCTGCCTAAAGATATCACCCTGGCTACAATCACTGCTTTAGAAGTTAGTTGCGTTGAGACTTTTGCCGTCGAGGCACCTTGTGAACCTTTCCGGTCTGCCAAATGTACTGACAACGACATTAGGAAAATGGTCACCCCGCATCTCACTGCTGCGGAGACTGAACAGCTCTGCAGTCTATTGCTTTCCTTCAAGGATATATTCGACCTTAACAACCGACGCTTAGGCCAGACGTCACTTGTCAAACATCGTATGCGTACAGGCGGTAATCCACCCATCAGTCGGCGACCCTTCCAAGTTTCAGCTTCGGAGCGTCACGTTATCAAAGCGGAAGTAGACAAGATGCTAGCGAAAGACAATTGAGCCATCGTCAAGTTTCTGGGCGTCGCCTGTTGCGCAGGTCAAAATAAGGACGGCTCATGGAGATTCTGCGTTGATTACCACCACCTCAACCGCATCACGAAGAAGAACGTCTACCAACTACCTCGTAGCGATGACGCCCTCGATTGCCTATACGGGGCACAGTATTTCTCGTCCATCAACCTATGGTCCGGATATTGGCAAATCGCTTTCGGTGACCAAGATCGTGAAAAGACCGCCTTTTTAACACCTGATGGTCTTTACCACTTCAAAGCTGTACCTTTTGGGCTATGCAACGCTCCGTTTACCTTTGAGCGTATGATGGACTCATTACTCTAAGGATTCAAGTGGTCGACTTGACTCTGCTACCTAGATGATGTTATTGTACTCTCGCCCTCATTCAGCACACACATTGAGCGCGTTTCAGCTGTACTTGCCATATTTCGCAAGCCCGGTCTACAGCACAACTCCAAGAAATGTAACTTCGGCAATCTTGAGATTACTGTTCTTAGACATGTCGTCAATATGACTGGCATCCGACCGCACCCATTGAAAATTCGCGCCGTGAAAGAGTTTCCTGTTCCACGGTCCGCTAAATATGTCCGAAGTTTTGTGGGCCTTTCCTCTTACTTCCGCCGCTGTGTTAAAAATTTTGCCGCCATAGCACGCTGTCTCACAGATCTTGTGAAGAAAAGTGTGCCGTTTTCATGGGGATCCTCTCAGGCCAGCGCCTTTTCACGCCTTACTGCCATGCTCACCACCTCACCGTTTCTAGGACACTTCGCTACTTAGGCCCCTACAGAGTAGCGCACCGATGCCAATGGCCACGGGATTAGTGCCATCTTGGCACAAGTTCAACACGGCCGTGAACGTGCCGTCGCGTTCTCTAGCCGTCTTTTGTCACCTGCGGAGTGGAACTGCTCTTTTATAGAACGCGAATGTTTGGCCGCTTGGGGGCAGTGGCGATATTCCGCCCTATTTATACGGCAGGCCCTTGTCCATTGTAACGGACCACCATGCTCTCTGTTGGCTTTCGTTCTTAAAAAATCCCACAGGGAGGCTTGGACGATATTTTTTGCGGCTACAAGAGTATTCCTATTCAGTAGTGTATAGGTCTGGTCGCCTACACAAGGACGCCGACTGCTTGTCCCGTTACCATGTACACATGCCCGCCAACGCCGACATGGACGCTTCCGCAAATGTTCTTTCCCATTCCCAGCTTTTGGACACGGCCAACGAGCAACGCCATGACGCTACTTTGAGGGCCTTCATTGAGCGAATGGAATCTGCTCATGCTGATCGATCGTTACGGTGGTTCGTCCTCAACGATGGGGTATTGGACTGACGCAGTTATCATCCTGACAGTCCTCTCCTTCTCCTTGTCGTTCCTCAGCACCTCCGCTCAACTGTGCTTCAGGAGCTCCATGATGACCCAACTGCTGGACACCTTAGGTTTGCTCGCACTTACGAGCGCGTGCGCCACCGCTTCTACTGGCCCAGCCTTTGCACGCTCCGTACGGCGCTATGTAACTGCTTGCAAGGCCTGTTAACATCGCAAAAAGCCAGCAACGCTTCCTGTCCGGTACTTAAAGCCGATCGACATTCCATCTGACCCATTCTTTGGCGTGGGTTCGGATCTCTTTGGCCCTTTTCCCGAGTCCAGCTCCGGCAACCGGTGGATCGCTCTCGCTACTGATTAAGCGACGCGCCATTCCATCACTCGGGCACTTCCCACGAGCTGCGCAGCCGACGTCGCAGATTTCCTGCTCAGGGATATCATTTTAGAACATGGCGCCCCGCGACAGCTCCTTACTGACCTCGGCCGTGCTTTCCTCTTCCAAGTCATCGCCGATATCCTACGCTCGTGTTCTACCAAGCACAAACAGGCTACATCCTATCATCCCCAGACCAATGGTCTTACTGAGTGACTTAATTGGACCATTACTGACATGCTATCGAAATACGTTTCACCCGACCACAAGGACTTGGATGTGGCGCTACCTTATGTCACGTTCGCCTATAATTCATCATGCCGTGCTACTGCTGGGCATTCCCCCTTAGACTTACTCTTCGGTCGTAACCCTGTATTACCATTGGACACTTCACTCCCCTTGATACAGGATTCGAGGACCGCGTATGCCCGCGATGCCGTCGCCCACGCTGACCATGCGCGTGACCATGCTCACCCGTACTCGTCTGTTGGCATCCCAGGGATCTCAACGACACGGTTACTCCCCCGCCTCCCCCCCCCCCCCCCTAATCGACGCCATCGTGACACACATTTTTCACCAGGCTCTCTCGTGCTACTTTGGTCCCTTTGCCGCCGAGGGGGGCTCTCCGAGAAACGCCTTCCGTGATACAAAGGCCCTTATCGTGTTCTACGTCAAGTGACCAATGTCACTTAAGAGATAATCCCCGAGACCTCAATCATGACACCCGGTTCCGCATCACCTGACGTAGTTCAGTTCAGTTCAGTACAGTTTTATTTCCTTAAAGACCCCTTTGCTAGGGGTATTACATAAGGGGTGGGTACAGTTCATAATGCAAACATAAGCACAGCTATACAGAAAATATTGTACATGAAAGCTACATTTTCGCAAGTGCATAAAAACAGTTAAACCGACAGACGTAGTACATGTCTGTCGGCTTAAGCCTTACTATGAAGTTACTGACCGCCACTCTGAAGCACCGGGATGGTGCTTTTTCTGCCGGGGGTCCTGTTACGGTGGGAAAAGAGAACAAGGTCATCGACGGTGAAGACGACGAAGTGGCAACAGCTTCTAGGGATTTTCGCCTGCTGTTTGTATACGACTTGTAGATACACCGGGTCAATAGCTTTATACCCGTGACAAAATTGTTTTTTTTTTGGTTTTAAGTTCTTTGTGCAACACAAGTGCACCAATATTGAGACATAAAGCTGTTCTTGGGCACTTTAATAAATACATAAATAAATAAAATACCATCGTTGTCACACACTCATCGTCAAGCAATTGTCCTCATACTATTATATGCCATAGTCATCATTAAATCTTCTTCATTATGCATTCGTTGTCATACCATCATTGTGATGCCATCGTGCTTCTTCCATCGTCATCAGTCGAAGTTCGCCATGCCCCTTCGCCAGCCGTGGTTGTCACAACATTGTCGCCACACAGTCGACCTATCATTGTCATTACGGCGTTGTCGTCACCCTGTCATTTTAGTATCGTTGCCACGTAATTAACGTCATGCAATAGTCAAGCCGCCATCGTCGTCATATTTCCTTGTTTGTTCCATACCGTTCTTCCTTTTCCGTAATCCTAGGTAATCATGCCGTTTTCATTCAATCGTGACTATGCCAATTGCTGTCATTGCATCATAGTCATGCCGTGGTGGCTTGCATTGCCCTCACACAGTCATGTGCATTCGTTGTCATAATGTCATCGTGATGCCGTAGTGGTCGTTTACCTTCGTCACTCCAGCTTCCTCATTCGTCTATTGTCATGTCGTCGTCTGGTCGTCCAGCGTTTACAGATACATCATTAGCTTCCGAACTCCTCGCCTCGTCTGCCGGTAGCAGGCGACCCGTCTCCGTGCACGCTACTGCAGAGCTGTGGTCTACCTTTGTGCCAAGCGTGCGAGCGTTGTCTGCTATATCTTGGCGCTGTTATGGTTGTTTGTCGCGGCGCTCCCATTTAAATGGGACTTGCTGGTTAAAGGAGCCCCGTCTTGCCTCACAACTTTTGATTCTCTTCATATCCTGCATGCCTGTTTTATTGTCCATATACAAACAGCCTAACGGGGAGGTTAGGTACACGAGCCGTGCATTGTTGGAGTCTGAATAAAAGCGGTGCCTGCTGTAAGCAGCCGCCTTTTTAAGTAAAATTACAGCAGTTTCTTGGAGATATTCTACGCTCCGCGCATGAACCGTGTGATGAGGCTGAAAACATCTTACCGTGAAATAAAGCAGTTGAAATCGGGCCTATGTAGTCACGTGGTTACAAGAAAGTATAATTATTTGTCGCGCAACCGATGGCGCACCAGAAGGATTACGTCATCGCAGTCCACGAGCAGAATGTTTTGAGTGCAGTTCTAAAGACCCAAGCTCGCATACTTTTCATGTACTTCTATTTACAAATCTCGTCGACGATTGCGGCATTTCGCCATTTTGCATGCACGCTAATAGGCAGCTATTTTCTTTCAAAACACAACATTCAGTTAAGGGAAGAATGCTCACTCGCGCCGAAATGTTGCCCTGTTCAGACGTCAGCTAGCTGTATCCAAGCACTGATGCTCTGCTTTTTATCGTTGAAATTTTAAGGAGAGTACATATGTGCCAGATCTACTTGGTGCACTCATCTATCATAAATTACTGCAAACGTTAACCACATTATTGGAATGTGCTTCAAATTATTTAAACGTCTATACTACACGCCTATAGCTAAGTCATTGTTAAAGCGTAATCCAAACTAAGCGTTAAAAAAATTAATTTCATGTTTACCATTCCCCTACAAGTTAAGGATCACTCAGAATGGAATCTTTGTAATTTTTAAAGTGAAGCTGTATGTGGCTAGCAGGTTCGTCCGTGCGTCTGTCGGTCGTCGGCAGAAAAAGAGAGAGAGAGAGAGAAAGAGATGCGCGCGATTATCCAACACCACCCAGATATCCAAGGCCTCTTTACTCTAACCGATAATGCCACGCTACCTGGCCAAAAATTTCCATTGACAAGGCTGGCGTGGTGAAAGCGGTGACGTCCAAATCACTATTGCCTACTCGGGTGCATCCCTACTAGATTCTGTGGGAGTCAGGCCAGGTAGCATGACGGCATGCATCAAAGTCAAGGGCTTTGTGCTTTTGCTGTGACATACTTACTAGCGCTGACAAGGCTGACAGAAAAAAAAGTCGGACAGGACAGAACGCTAGTGCTCTGACCTGTCCCACCTTTTTTTGTTAGTTTTGTTAGCGCTAGTAACTATGTCACAGCAAATGCATCATCACCAACCAGCGGAACTTTCTGCGTGAATTACTCGGCCTTGTGTTATCTAGATGGTGTTGGATTAGCTGCGTGTGCATATGACGGCGTTGCTCTCCGTCACATCAGAGCGTGCGGGCATCACTTTCTCTTCGGCACGTTAGGAGCAGGCAGCTTCGATCAACAACACCGCGAGGAGAACCGGGAACGAGCTCGTCTACACCGTGCTGGTGCTGCAGCCCGGGCACAAGGACAGGCTCGTGCAGCGTAGCACGAGCGGCAACTGCATACCGAGGATCTGGCAGCCTACCAAGAGTTCGTTTAATGAACCGTCGCGATTAATCCAGTGATAAAACACCGGGGCCGCACGTTTCAGCTTCGCTGCCTAGCCATCAGCACGGAGTGGTTGGGCGGTAATGTTGTTTCTATCGAAACAAAGCGCTCGTCTCGAGTACAACAGTCCGTGATACTCCAAAGTACACCATTAGAGTTTGACCTTCTCATACGCCCTCTGCGATTTAATTGTATGGTTACTTTACTGGTACCTCATCGGTGTGAAAAGTGCATGCGCGTAATAAAATAGAAAATATCTCCAATTCGTTGACTTCGAATTTCATGGAGCGCAGCACTTGTCTTGACCCCCGCGTCCTCCACAAAAAAAAAAAAAAAAAAAAAATGAAGCTGCCGGTATACGTCTGAAGCTTGCTCATGCGTCTGAAGCTTGCTCATTCCGATGCTTGCTCATGCGCAAGCTCCATTTATCTTGACGACCTTCGATTTTTTTTCTGTAGGTGCAAAACTAGGCTGGAACGACCGGAAGCAAGAAACTGTGCGTTTCTTTATGCATGCCCTTGCACCGTGCTCACATTCGAGGACCTCACCGCTTAATGGATGTGACTTGATTATCTCACCTTCCTGGGGGCTTTACATCAAAAACCTTGCATGTTTTCCCCAAACCTTTCTCCGCGTAGGAAATGTATCTTTGCCACTACGCACCTATTTCGGGAGCCTAATTTCTTGCCCCTGCTGGTGAAAACAGGCATGAAATACGTCGGCGTGTTGTGAACTTCCATAATCTGAAGTAGAACATGGCACCAAGAGTCAGGTTCACCTCAGGAGGCGAAAAAAAGTGGGCCTATCGACCGGAGCGTGCGCGAGATATAAAACACTCGGTGACCCGCACGTAGCAGGCGCTCGTGTCTCCATGAGCGCAGAGCTTGTACCGAACGCACAACACCTTGACAACCACCCTGTGCACGCGGGCAGTGATAAGGCACACAGAGTGAGAGAACGGAATCTGCTACCAGCACACGACGCCGCGCAAACAACCGCAACCATCGTGCACATGTCAGTAGAGCAACGCCGCTTACTTGGCGCAAAGCTGGACTGCAGCGCCCTCACAATCCCTAGGAACAGGTCGCGTCTTGCTCGAGAGCAGGAGTTGCCAAACTGAAATGTATCTATCAACGTCACTCTCGCCGTCGTTGTCATACAGCCTTTGTGATAGAGTAGTCGTCACACCATTGTCGTCATGTCGTTGTCGTGCCATTGTCATTGCTGCGTCGTCCTGCATTAGTTGTACCATCCTCGTCACTCTATCTTCGTGTACTGTCGTTGCAATACCGTCGTCATCACTTTCCTGTATTACCATCAACATGACTTCAGAAGTTTCATCCCATTGTCGCCATACTGCCTTGGTCGTTCCAGTGGCGTCACTCTTCGTCATTTTAGCGTAATCCTGTTGCCGTCATTCATTTGTATTATGCACCCGTTGTCATGCCATCGTCATCACTGCGCTGTCAACAGACATTCGCCGTCATGCATTTGCTGTCACACTATCGTAGTCATGTCGGCGTGGCCGTCTCATCCTCGTCATTGCAACTTCGCCATCCGGTTCTCATCATACACTCGTTGCCATTACATGTACTCATGGCGTCGTTGTCATCATTTGAGAATCATGATCTCATTCTCACCATGCACCGTCGTCATAATGCCTTTGTCGTTGTATTGATGTCATTCCTTCCTCGCGCCCGCCGTGGTTGCTCTGTGCCTATGGTGTTGGGCTGCTGAGCACGAGGCCGCGGGATCGAATCCCGGCCACGGCGGCCGCATTTCGATAGGGGCGAAATGCGAAAACACCCATGTGCTTAGATTTAGGTGCACGTTAAAGAACCCCAGGTGGTCAAAATTTCCGGAGTCGTCCACTACGGCGTGCCTCATAATCAGAAAGTGGTTTTGGCACGTAAAACACTATAATTTAATTTTTTCC
This sequence comes from Dermacentor andersoni, assembly GCF_023375885.2. Lineage (NCBI taxonomy): Eukaryota > Metazoa > Arthropoda > Arachnida > Ixodida > Ixodidae > Dermacentor > Dermacentor andersoni. Next base: position 207,394,893 of record NC_092816.1, on the reverse strand, counting down.
TTCCTCGTCACTCTGTTGTTGTCACTGCGTCGTCGCCATACTGTTATCTTCATGCCGTCATGCCCATGGGCGACCTTGGCAAGCGAGTGCAATATCAAATTGGGCCCACACAGCAGACAGTGCCTGTTGCACATATCCAAAGCAAAGGAAATCTCAGGATAACCACTGTGGATTTTAAACAAACATGGCTTCATCTATTTGGTGTGTCGCTATGCTGCTTGAATGATAATTGTATTACCATCGACAGTCGTCGTGACATGAGTTCTGCCGTAGTTGTTATTTCAACATACGGCAACCACTTTTCTTTAATAAGATAACCTACTGCTACTCGGCGCAAACCAAAGCATCAACTATGACAAAAATTGTTTTCACTGACACATTGTGTCGATGTTCGAGGTCATTATGCTGCTTAAAATAATTGCCTATTGTGAACGGATGTGTGAGGGTGGCATCACTGACGGTAGGGATAGCGTCACTTTGGCTTTTCAACGCATTGCACTATCAGGCAGATTGAACTCGCGTCTTACCAGCAGAACTGTTGACGAACATTTCTTGTGCCATGTCAACCGCACACAAAAACAAATACAATATTTTGTCCCCATATAGATAAATTCGTGAAAGCAGGGTCTTTCACTGCTTTACTTCTGGTCAGAAAACATCCGCGAAAGATTTATATGGAGGCACAGGAGATGGCAGGAGAGACGCAGGCTAAGTAGCCGCAAGCCATATGACTATTTGTCTTCACCCCGTTGCAAAGGGAATCATCGTTATTTGGATAAATACGCCAGGCTGGGACGATCCGGCCTGCACGATCCCCCGAATGTTTCACTAGCAAAGGCGTTTATCAGGCATTTATTAAGATGGACGCCTTACGTGTCTACGTTGGCGGTGCCCTTCACGAAACTGCGCCGTGACAAGAAATGGCCGAAGCCGCAAATAGTAAAAAAAAAAAAAAACGTCACCTAGGAACGTCACCAACGGGCTCATTTTATGCACTCATTCAGCCAGTTTCTATAACTTTTTCATAACCCCTAAGTAATGGCGAGGTACAAAACATGTTTCTGGAATCAGTGTTTGTAGTCCTTGCCTGTTAGTATATTGATTCATTGAGAGAAACGTTCCACGTATAATGCACGCCTAGACATGGATTTTCCTAAAAATAGGCATACGTTAAAACACTGAAGTGCTTCCTAATCCGATGGATTTCGCAGAATTAACAATGAACTTTAGCGCTCAGTATCAAAGTTGCCGGCTACAGAACTGTTCATGTTAAATTATCTTTCGATTCAACCAACTTACTCTGAGCGCTACATGCATTTTCTCTGATGGGGCATCCACAGTATATTCTCTTCCAACCTAATGAGGTTCCTTGTCTTGATACTTTTCGCACTGCCCTATTGAATTTTTTTTTGCTTGCTTGTTCTTCCAAAGCTTTGCAACTGCGTTCTCTTCTGTAGTCGTTACGCCGAAGATTTATCTTCCACGTAGCGAACTCGGAGTTTAATTAACAGTGGCCGCGAACTCATTACAGCGAGAAACGCGAGGAGGGCGAGCATGAATCTATATAAAACACTAAAAAATTCGAAAACTTTAAATAAAGTTGACGTCCGCAATCTTATACATTTCTAATAGGCCATGTAGCGATGCTACCATGGAGACAGTTTCTGGCTGCCGTTTAGTGCGTATTTTATGGATACTGCCTCGCATTACCGCTTAGTGCGTATTTTACGGAACATATATGGGATATGTGGGAAACATACTTCTGACTATTATAGCGCCATCAGCAGGAAGCAACTATACTTGAACAAAATATGGGAGACAGAGTTACGCAAGTCGCTCGGCAATATTGCGTGTATTTATTTATTTATTTATTTAGCATGCCCTCAGAGCCATTACGGCACTATAGAGGGTTGCGGTTACAAGTAAAACGGGTAAATTCATCAAAGAGGAGTTAATAAAGCAGGTAATATATATATATATATATATATATATATATATATATATATATATATATATATATATATATATATACCAACACAAATAACTAATGGCACCTAGATATACAAAGTTAGCTATGACGTTTGTGAGTATAGGTTGAACGTTGTGAAGAAAAAGGTTCCTAGTTAAACAGTGCTAGCTTTGACATTCTTGAATAATTTGGCATCTGCGATGGTGGCCGTCTAGAGGGGAAGATGACTCCACTCGTTGGAAGTGCGTGATTAAAATTACTGCAAGAACGCGCTTGATCTGCATAATGGACGGCCGACCTCATGAATGTGATCTTGTCTAGGCGATACATACTGAGGCGGGGAAATAAGTTTGTTGCGTAATAGTGGGTAATGAAATAACTTATGAAAAAGGCACAAAGGGAAAATTTTGTGACGTGATGAGAAGGTAAGTTAAAAATTGATTTCATCGCGCTGATACTCGCGGTTCTGTTACAGTTTGAAATAATGAAACGAGTACAGTTATTCGGAACCATTTCCAGTGAGTGCGTTAGCTTTATTTGTGCTGGATCGCAGATTGAAGCATCGTACTCAAGTTTCGGTCGTATTAGAGGTTTGTAGAGGAGTAATTTTAAGGAAAAAGGTGCTTTGCAAAAGTTGGGTCGTAAGTAGTCTAGCATTCGGTTAGCGTTATTTATCATATGGGCGATGTGGGCAGTCCAAGTGAGATGGGATGTAATGTGAAGACCAGGGTACTTGTAAGTTGTTACCAAATATAATGGAGCGTTATTAAGGGAGTACACAGATGGTTCATTGGTAGTTATAGACACACGCATAAATTTACAATTGTCAACATTTAGTTCTATTAACCACGAATGGCACCATGGAAAAATGGCCATTCGCGGAGTTCTTTCAGCCTCGCAAAAACACTTTTATGTGGCACATATTCCCGAACAGAAAACTGTATCTGGAGTTTCTCATGTTTCTCTACAATTTTCTTATTGCCAGCTTTCATCTAACTATAATACTTCCGATGTTAATTCAATAATTAGGACTAATTATATAATTAGGCAGAATGCACGAAAAATATTCTTAGAATCTCGAAGCGACGGCAAACAAGATTACCTTGGTTCTGTCGACCTATGTGTCGTTTGCATATTTTTAAATCTTGGTGCACCACAGTTGGCACACTCCCTATATGATAATGAATAGGGGAAATACTTCAGCGACATAATAGGAGTGTGAAGAAGCAGGGCGATTGGTAGATAGCGCTGTGCTGTTTGGGATTCTGCGTTAAAGTGGTGGCGATAGGTATTAAGAGGACTGCAAAATCACTAATGTTCTTTACTCACTAGGCACTCATGGCTGATTCAAAATGGGTGTCAGTCTTGTGCGTTTATGATTTAAGTTCCATCGAGTGAGCCCATAGCCGCGTTTCCATAGATAAGGTAAAAAAGTTATCGTATTAGTTTACCGTATTGGTTAACTCATACGCTAACCTTTATATGAATCTGCGTTTTCCTGTGCCACAAACTAACGCCACCTAGTATCACATGTTAAAATTGGAGCTCTTCCGATAAGCTTGCTTTTGCTGCCTCGTTGTGAAATACACTGAAAGTACCTGCCGGGTGTCGGCTACATTCCGTCGTGTTCGCCTTGATTTGCTTCCGTGGAAAAATTTACGCGGTGTTCATTTTGCAGAAACTCATCGTGTCGTATTAGGACATTAAAATTTCTCAGCGCATCCGCAACTGTTTCCAAGGTCTAGCGTAACCCAGTGCGGACGTCTCTACTTTCATCTCGCCAAAGAGGACTTGTCTACTTTAATGCGGCGAATGAAGTAATTCACCAATGTTAATGACATTTGTAGTTGATAAAAAAGATACTATTTGAACGCGGGCAAAGTACTCACAAGTGAAAAGAAATCGCGTACTGCCTGCTTCGTAAGCTGCCATGTTTGTTTTGATCTTACGCAGAGCGGCCGGCTGTCATCGCACAGAGAACGTGTTATAATTCCTGATACGGGGCGCTTCTTGTCTTGTCTTGTCTTGTGTCCCAGACAGTGGCGCGTACCCACTATGGGGGATTGGCCAAGAAGCAGGCGGTTTTCCGTAAGGTTAGAAGTATAGAGAAACTAGATTTGAATAGTGGAGCGTGGGACGATAGAACTGTAATTTAGACTTGCAATGAAAGTATTGGTAAGAATTTTGCTAAAATAATTTAATGTAAAGGAATTAAGTAATAGAAACTATGGATAATTGTAGAAAATCAGCAAGGTACTCTTTTTGTCTCTCTAATAAAATTGTAAACAGCAAGAAAAGCATCCCTGTGGCTGGTTCCCAGTGAAGTTGCCCCAAAAGAAAGAATGTTTGTCGAGGTTAGTGATAGGCCAAGTTTGGTAAATGAGTATTCTAATATTCTTCTTTGTCTTAGAAAGCGGCGGCATGAGAGAAAATAATGTTCGATAGTTTCAGGTGCACTGCAATAAGAACATAGAGGGGACGTCGCGAGACCAGACTTGTGTAAGTAAAAATTTAGAGGAGGTATACGGCATCTCAATTTTGTAAAAGATACTTCCAATTGCCTTGAAGGACACCAATTAATATTCCATGGGAAGCCAAGATGGTGGAATTCAGAACACGGTGTTAGCATAGATATTGCAGAATTTTGAGATATAGCGAAATTTCTGTACCTTGCCGCGGTGACATAAGCTGATGTCGGCAAAACAGGTATGATAGGGCCGTTAAGGGATGCTCGTGCGAGTGAATCTGCCATTTCATTCAAGTGCAACCCACGATGTCCCGGTACCCAAAGCAAACATACTTTTCGTAAGTACGGAGGTATCATGGAACGAAATGTTCTTTGAATTGCTGAATTTAATGATGCAGTTAGTGCGGTGCATACAGATAGCGAGTCGGTCATGATAACAGCTAATGGGTCTTTTTGGGGGAGTTTTCGTAATGCTAATATAATCGCTAATAGTTCTGCCTGAAATATAGGTGTAAAGTCGGGAAGGCGAAGGGAGTAGGACCATTGAAGAGATTCAGAGAAGATCCCCACTCCTGCCTTCTCATTGCAAACAGAAGCGTCAGTAGCTACTACGTTGTCAGTGGTTAGTTGGTGCAGGTGGCCGTGTAAGATATTAATTAAACATTGCCTTGGTAATAGTTTTGCATGATTACGAAATATGTCCTCGAACTCAATTTTGAGGTCTGTAAAGGCATCATTTGAATGGTAAACTTGGCGTATGGATACATCCAGTTTTTGTAACTGTGCTTGTACGAATACTATCTGAGGGCTGTGCAATCTCGACCACGATACTTGGAAAAACTCAGCAGGTTCAGTGATAAAGGCATATTGCGTACGTCTTTTTGAAAACTCATAAATTTTTAAAAATGTCTGAACCATAAGCATGCGGAATCTGCAATCTAGGGTGGGTATATGAGCTTCCTGATATAAAACAGCATTGGCAACAAATCTAGGAAGCCCGAGGCATGACCGTAGTGCTTCTCTTTCCAAAAGTATGAGAGGTTTAATTTTGTAGGAGGGGCCACCGGAAAGTATCACGCAGCCGAATTCTAATATGGGCCGAACATACATTTTATAGATCATCAGTAAGGTATCCCTGCGTAGTCCAGAGCGACGGTGGCTGAGCCGGCGGAGTATAGCTACGGCTCGTTCTGCCTTTGTTTTAATATGTTCAATGTGACTGCGCCAGGTGAGTTTGCCATCGTAAATGACACCAAGGTACTTGACTTCGTCAACTTGAGGAATGATTTCCTGTCGGTATTGTAAAGTAATTTGCACCTGCGCAGTTAATGGGAATACCAATACTGCACTTTTGCTAATATTTAACGACATGCATAACCCCTCTAGCCATGTCTCCAGCATTCCTAAGTAATTCTGCAACGACTGTTGTAGTGAATGTATATTATTTGCGGACGTAAAAAATGCGATATCGTCCGCGTAAACATAAACATGTACTTCCGGACACAAAGGAATTGTGCTTAGCAAAATATTAAATAATATAGGGGAAAGAACGGAACCCTGTGGTACACCTCTTGTCTGCTTGTGTTTGGACGTCAAAATACCGCGTTGGTAACAATAAAACTCTCTATCTCTTATAAATTCATAGATCCAAGCGGTTATATATTTTGGGATATTCGTAGACTGAAGTTTATCGAATAGAATACAATGTTCTGCAGAGTCGTATGCTTTTGCTACATCTAGCGTCACCAAAGCTGCGTACTCTCGTTTGCGGCGAGCCAGTTTAACGCGGCTCTCTAAGTCTACACGGGCGCACCATATGGAGTGACCGGGACGAAATCCGATTTGGCAAGGACTGAGAAGGGTGTCTTTCTCCATAAAATTTGTTATACGGCCGTGAAGAACTCTTTCTATTAATTTGACGACATTGGAAGTAAGAGAAATTGGTCGTATGTTGTCTAAGTCAAGTCCAGCTGATTTTTTCTTTAATAGTGGAATAACTTTGGCTACTCTCCACTCTCTTGGAACCCATGCATTCTTGAGAGAGAAATTTATTATGTTTAGGAGGTCCTGAGGTGCATTATCAAATAAGACTTTTAGCATTCCTGTTGTAATTCCATCTGGACCGGGGGATGACGCTGGCAGCGAACTAATAATGCGTTCTATCTCTGTCGCTGTTATTATCTCAAAGTCGTCTGCCAAGGGAGATTTCTTTAGGTTTAAGGGCAATTTATGTTTGAAACGTTGCGCAAGTCCTTGAGCAATTTGTTCAAGTGATTCCGATACTTCTTTTGTAGTTAAAACGACAGAATCGACATTGACGGGCGCCGGTATAACTTTACGAGATTAAGAAATTTAAACAGGGCCTTTTTATTGCAGGACTTTGAAAGGTATGTGTAGTGCTTGGAATCATAATCCTCCTTAGCTTTTGAGACTGTTCGTTTAAATGTAGTAGCTATATATGTATAATCAGCCCAATTAACAGGACTTTGGTTGAATAAAAGTTTCTTCCACGCTGCTTTTCTACGTCTAAAATCTCGTTCGCAGTCAGAATTCCACCAGGGACAATATGATCCACCCTTAGTGGATTGCACAACAAACTGAGCTTTTTTTGATGACTGTTTTAGAATGGAACATAGGCTCATTGCTTTGATATGCCTCTCCATGCCCTCCTGAGCGTGTAAAGCTGATTTTAGTGCATTTTTAAATTTTTCGTAATTAACAAAAGTGCGCACATTACTATCTAAACTAGTTAACGGGGTAAGCAGTTCAAAAATTATAGGGAGGTGATCACTGTTAGTTCCGGAGTCTACAGTCTTCCAGGAGGTGACAGACATGCTCGAGGTAGCAAACGTAAGATCTAGGGCAGATCGCGACTGACCCCGTACGAAAGTATGTGCTCTCGAATTTAAACAAGAGAATTGATTCGTTAAGATCCAATCCCACAAGCGTTTGCCACAAGTGTCCGTTCGGAAACCCCACGATACATGATGAGAATTGAAATCTCCCACCAGTAGGATGTTTTTCTGACTACGTGCAATACAGGTATCCAGATAGCGGGTATCTTGCACTCCAGCGGGGAAGTACGTGTTAATTATAGAAAAAGGTGTGCAACCAGGGAGTATTATATCCAGTGCTAAGATTTCACAGTCTGGGGACATTATCTGGTATGTTATAGTAGCTCTATGACAGATTTTTGATGAGATAAACAAAACTAAACCACCGCCTCGGGATAGGCGATCCAATCGAAAACATCGGAAATTTTTTAGATGAAAAGCCTGACCTGCAACAAGCCAAGTTTCCTGTAAAATAATAATATCTGGAGAATATTTAGAAATAAGATATAACAAATCTGTTGCAGCGGAAAGTATGGAACGACAGTTCCACTGAATTACTGTTAAAGTTCCTATGGTGAATAAATCCGAGCAGTAGAAACTGCTTGGTCTAAAACGCTTTCTTTTAAAAAGTCCTTATTCGTAGGAATCTCTCTATCGTACTTCTTTGCCTTGGACTTGGTGGGAGAGCTAGGTTTTTTCTGTGTCGGTGACCTTGTTCGTTTAAGAGATCGGGGGTCCATATCTACATCTTGATTTTCCATCCCGTCTGTGTCAGAAAGACAGATCTGATCGATTTTCTTAGAAGTTGATGGCTTAGATGGCTCGTTTATTGTGGATGTCTGCGTGGTCGATATTCCAATTGGTGGACTCCGCGGTAGATCTGACACCGGATCCTCACTATTGGCTTTATTAGTTAGTTGAAGCCACTGAGTTAGTTGGGAGGACAGCACCTGAACAAGGGAGTCGGTGAGATTTGTCATGATACGCTCCATTGCTTTCTCCAATGCCTTTTCTACGGAAGCAGCCACAGCCTCAGAGATTGAGTTTTCCATAGACAATGTTTGGCGGGCCGTTATACCAGCATACCCTTGAGATCTGCTCTGAATTTCTCCAATGGCCTCACGACGAGAGCATCGACGTCTGTCCATTATTTCGAGGATTTGCATTTCTTTTGCCCTTGCAGGGCAATTAGGTTCATTTGCGGGGTGGGGACCACTGCAAAGGCAGCAGGACTCATTTCGGGAAGAACAATCATTTGAGTGATGGCCTTCTCCACAAATTCGGCATCGTGTGTTGGATCTGCAGCCTTTTATCGAGTGCCCGAACCGCCAGCACTTTAGACACTGAAGGACGCGAGGTGATAGAGGCTCAACTCGGTATATCAGTGGCCATGCCTTGATTTCCGATGGGCGGTTCATTCCAGCGAAAGTAGCAATGACTGTTTCAGTGGGCATGCGCTTATTGTCAACGACACGGCTGCAACGATACACAGAAATCACGCATGCTGCTGAAAACATTTCCAAAATTTCTGCCGGACATAGACTTATGTCGACACCGCGGACTAGGCCTTTGGTACATGCAAGGTGATGAGGAAAGAAACTGCTCACCGGATGTGTCGCGAAAACATCGCACTTCAGTAAATCTTGGACACAAGCCTGGTCTGACGAGCAGCAAAGAATCCCCCCTCGGCCGAACTGTCGAACCTCGGTGATTTGTTGAAAATTGGCCGAGGCCATCCGGAGTTCGCTTTGAATCGCTTTGGGATTCTTCATGCGAATCGCACCGCCATCACTCGGAACCAAAGCCACAGGTACGCTGCTCGTCCCACTGCGTAAGAAGAGCTCCACAGGCAAATCAGAGTTAGGAACAGAAGCCGACCAGGAGGAAGCCTCCTGGCCTGGCGATGAGAGTGACATTGCAAAAAAAAAAACAGGAAATTACTCTGTAAGGTTAGCAGATATTGAAAGAAAAGGTAAAAACAAATACGTAAAATACACAGATTAACAGAAAACCGCCAGCTACTTGACCAGAACCAGTGTTCGGGAGCTCAGGAACCAGGCCACGTCAGCGCGTCAACGCGTCAGCCAGCAGTCAGCTGTCCCCGGACGAGGCTATCCGAAGGGATGCTTCTTCTCCGCTAGATTGTGAACTTCTGTTTGCATATTCAAAAACCAATAGAGCAGATACACGTCTTCTTCGTCATCACACAATCTCCCTGACCCACTAGACAGAGTCTGTTAGTGTTCCCATCGTCGTTGTCGTCTGCATAGAATACACGCGTCATTTGTTCCTCCCTACGAGAGCATCCCCCGATGCTAGACAAGAAATGGCACTTGTGGAAATAAGAGCCGCTGGCATAGTTATTCGCTCACATTCGCCTTCATGCGGACAACGTGGACAAGTTCAGGACGGTGCGTGCGGCGGGGCGTACAGTTGGGATTATCGGGAACGACCTCGTAGCTGACATCACTGAGTCGCCGCAATACTCGATATGGTCCGAAGTATCGCCTTAACAATTTCTCGGAGAGGCCTCGTTTCCGTATGGGTGTCCAAACTCACACTCCGTCGCCGACTTCATAGGTAACTATTCTGCGGTGAAGATCGTAGCGGCCTGCGTCGTAGTCTTGCTGCTGGCAGATCCGCAAGCGCGCGTGATGCCGAGCCTCTTCTGCGCGTTTAGTAAACACATCGGCGTCCGTATCAGTGTCTTCAATGTCGTGTGGAAGCATCGCATCCCGCATCGTTCGTACATCCCTTCCGTGAACAACGGTGAACGGAGTCATGCGCGTCGTCCCTTCTTTCGCCGTGTTATAGGCAAAGGAAATATAAGGTAAGATGTCATGCCAATTTTTAAGTTCAATGTCCACGTACATTGATAGCCTGTCTTCAATGGTTTTGTTTAAGCGCTCTGTTAATCCATTGGTTTGTGGATGGTAGGCGGTTGACCTCCGATGGGCCGTTCCACTTAGCAGCAAGACGTGATCTAAATGTACAGCCTAAATGCGGTTCCTCGGTCTGCTATTACGACGGTTGGCGCGCCGTATCGCAACACGACACGCTCAATGAAAAAACGCGCCACCTCGGCTGCTGTGCTTCTCTGGATTGCCTTTGTTTCAGCGTAACGTGTGAGATACTCGGTTGCGACGATAACAAAGCGATTCCCTGAAGTAGAAGTAGGAAGTGGGCCCAAAATATCCATTCTGATTTGATGAAATGGTCTTCGAGGAACCTGGACAGGTTGTAGGAGACCTGCTGGATTCGTCGGAGGCGACTTGCGCCTCTGGTAGTCGGGACAAGTGCGAACGTGGTGTTTCACGGCGGTGGTAAGTCTCGGCCAGTAGTACCTTTGCTGCACTCTGGCTAATGTTGGCGTGTAGCCTAAGTTACCAGAAGTCACCTCGTTGTGGCAAGCTTGAAGTACTTCCGTACGAAGAGCTGCAGGAATGACGAGCAGATAGGGGGACCCTGTCGAAGAAAAGTTATTTTTTTGTAAAGGACCTTGGCCCGTAAACAAAACGACAACAGTCCTCTTGCGAAAACTCTAGGTAGTTTCGCATATATTCCCTCCATGTAATTGGCTAGTTCAAGCAACTCAGGGTCGTCCCGTTGTTGTTCCGCGATCATGGATGTGGCCATAACACAAAGAAATGCTGAGTCTTCCTCTTCGGACGGAGCAGGCGACTCTATCAGCGATCGAGACAGGCAGTCAGCATCGGTATGTCGTTTCCCCGACTTGTACGTGACAGTCATGTCAAACTCTTCCATCCTTAGTCTCCAACGTGCCAGTCGTCCAGAAGGATCTTTAAGGTTTGTCAGCCAACATAGTGAATGGTGGTCGCTCATAACTGTGAAGTGGCGGCCATACAAACATGGTCAAAATTTAATAACCGCCCATACCACGGCGAGGCATTCTTTCTCTGTTGTGGAGTAATTAGCCTCTGTACGTGAGAGTGTTCCACTTGCATAGACAAGCACTCTTTCTCTGTCCTCTTGCCGCTGCACAAGAACAGCTCCCAAGCCAACATTGCTGGCATCAGTGTGAAACAATGTAGGAGTAGTCTCATCCAAGTGAGCAAGCACTGGAGGTGTCTGGAGACGTTGCCACAAGTCGTTGAATGCACCTTGCTCTTCATCGCCCCATACAAAAGCAACGTCGTCGTTCGTCAGGCAAGTTAACGGCGGTGCAATGCGAGCAAAGTCTGCAATAAAGCGACGGTAATAGGCACAGAGGCCGAGGAAGCGCCTGACAGCCTTTTTATCGGATGGTACGGGAAACTGTTTGACGGCGGGAATTTTTTCAGGATCCGGGCGGACACCTGCGTGGCTGACCATGTGACCGAGAAACTGCAGTTCTGCGAAGCCAAAGTGGCACTTCTCCGGCTTCAGGGTGAGGCCGGCGGACCGTATGGACTGCAGAACCGCTTCAAGGCATTCGAGGTGTTCTTCAAGCGTTGCGGAGAACACGATGACGACGTCGAGATACAATAAGCAGGTTTTCCACTTCAGACCCGAAAGCACAGTATCCATGAGGCGCGGGAACGTAGCAGGGGCAGAACACAAACCGAAAGGCCAGACTTCAAATTCGTATAGGCCATCTGGCGTCTCGAAAGCAGCCTTTTCACCGTCTCTCCGGTCTACTTCAATTTGCCAATATCCCCTCTTTAAGTTAATTGAAGAGAAATAACGTGCCTGTCGAAGCCTGTCAAGTGAATAATCTATACGAGGAAGCGGGTACACGTGTTTATTTGACACCTGATTTAGGTTTCGGTGGTCCACACAGAAACGCAAGCTGCAGCCTTTTTTCTTGACTAGAACTAAAGGAGATGCCCAGGGACTCGTTGATGGTTGAATCACGTCGTCTTCAAGCATTTTTGTCACTTGTTGTATGGCTTCACGTTCTCTGGGAGCCACACGATATGGATTGTGGTGAATTGGTCTTGCCATATCCTCTTTAATTATTTGGTGCTTTGTTAGAGGCGTCCGACTGACGCTGGACGTCGACGCAAATCAGTCGTTGAACTTGGCCAATAGCGTAAGAAGCCGCTCTCATTCGTGCTGCGACAAAGCAGTGCTAACGTCAAGTACTGGAGCTGGGTCTTGCATTCTGTTCACTACATCTTCGAGTAGCGAACAGCAGCTACAAACATCCGCAACGCCGTCAACATAAGCCACAGCCGTGCCCTTGGGAAGGTGCCGTCGCTCTGTACTAAAAGTTGTACTGGTTCGTGCACCCGTCGGTGACATTCACGATTCCTCGTGCAACCAAGATACCGCAAGTAAAGAACAACGTGGTTATTTGGTCGGCAACTCCTTCGCAACGAAACGGTATGTCACATGCTACCGAAGCAAGAGCACATGGTCGAGGGGAGATTGCGATGTCGTCTTTTGTTAGACGAAAGGTGTGCTGCGGCGATAAGAAATGGACTAAACGGGAGCTCTTATAAAACGTCACCATGCGGCCCAGGATGTTAATCATGGTGCCATATTCTTTTAGGAAGTCCATTCTAATAAGTAAATGTTTGCAGCATACAGGAAGGGCGATGAAAGCGGCCACGAAAGAAGAACCCCTATATTAACTCTAACAGTACATCTTCCAGTAGGCATCAGTATATGGCCGCCTGCCGTCCTTATGTGAGGTCCCGTCCATGGCGTCTTTACTTTGTTCAGGTGGAGCACGAATTGCTGACTCATTATATAGGAGTCGGCACTAGTGGCAACTAACGCTGTCACCGGCTGCCCATCCACGAAAACATCAATGACGGCACTTACAATTTCTTGAGTGCTTATCGGCTTCACGTCGTTCTATTGGGGGCTTTTGTTGTTAGGGGCTTTTTAGTGTCTTGCGGCGGGCCTGCAACCTTGTACCCAGAGGTCGCCGCCTTCAGTTTCGCCGATGGGGGCTGAGCGAACTTCGTCCTCGGAGGTCCGCAAAAGTATATCCAGTAGATGAAGCCATCTGAAGTGGAGGGGTTGGAGAGCGCGAACGACGGCCGAAACCGGACCAATCGTTGGGCACGGATTCGTCACTCGGGTGCGCTATTGGGGGTCCCTGAAAAGCAGCGTCGTCGTGGCGTAGCATGGCGTCGTCATTTGAACGTCTACCATAGGACCATGGACGAAGAGGTCGAAATGATGTCTCACGATGCCAGCAATGACGCGAAATATGGCCGGCGCCTCCGCAGTGAAAACAGAGTGGGCGCCTAGCGACAGTGCGCCATACGTCGGTTCTCCAAAACTGTGGCTGTCCCGTAGCGTCGTTTTGCGGTGGTGGACATGACGCGGCGAACGACGACTGGCGGTATGACTGAAGCGGCATAACGGCTGCACGCTTCGCAGCCTCCTCTTGCGGCGGCGACCAAGGAGCGGCTGTCGGAGGCTGGTGGTACGGCGATGCGGTTGCAACCGGTGGTGGACATCGGACAGCGGCGGCGTAACTCAGGGGTCGCCAGTGGTCTTGAAGATCGGTTACCGGGAACGCCTACCAGATCTCGTCACGCACCACTTCAGCGATTGACGCTACGGGTCTATCTAGTGGTGTCAGAATCTTGAATTTCCTCTCTGATTAGCTGTCTGATCAACTCACGCAAGGAGTTCTGATACTCGGCAGTCACTGCGGCGGCATTGATTGTAGCGCTGGTGGACAGTCGATCGTATTGCCTGCATCTTTGATGAAGAGCCCGCTCAACAGCTGTAGCCTCTTTGATAAAGTCAGTGACAGTGACTGGCGAATCGCGCACAATCCCCGCGAACAACTGCTTTTTTACACCTCGCATGAGGTAGCGCGGCTCTACGAAAGAGGCGGGCCATGTCCTCGGCGAACATTGTGACCGACTCATTAGGTTGTGGCACCCGTAGCTCCATCATTTGCTGAGCGCGGTCGCGTCGACCGGCACTCGCAAAAGTATCCGCGATCTTCTGTCGAAAGTCATGCCAGCTCGTGAGGCTACCTTCGCGGTTCTCGAACCAAGTACGGCCACTGTCGTCAAGGACGAAATAGACGTGAGAGAGCTTTTGCTGCTCAGTCCACTGATTAATCTGTGCGACGCTTTTATACTTGCCAAGCCAGTCTTCAATGTCTTCGAAGACTGCACATCGATAGCGATCGGGAAGCAGCGGACGCAGAACGGTTACCTGTTGGGGACTCGGAAACCGGCTGCTTTGGGGGATTTGCGGTGGGCTGGTTTCGGCCATTGCGAGATGTGTGCGGCTCCTGGAGTGAGGTGGTTGAAGAGCGGAGAACTCCAGGGCAAGGCCTAGCAGTCGACGACTAAAGCAATGCACGGGTGTCGTAACTGGTGACAGTGCGTCCGGGCTAGATGAATGACTCCCAGAAGGACTACGCCGCATCAGACGCAGTCAGTACCCCGCTCCTCCATCAGTGTCGCGGTACCACGCGGACAGAACACAGGGAGACGTCCTTCAAGAACAGCAGGACAATCTGTTCAAAAACCAACAGAGCAGAGACACGTCTTCTTCGTCATCGCCCAATCTCTCTGACCCAATAGACGGAGTCCGTTAGTGCTCCCATCGTCGTCTTCGTCTGCACAGAATACACGCGTCAATATAAAGACATCATTGAATGTGACACAAATAACAGAAAACCCTCAGTTTATTAAGGGCATTGCACACAACCCTCCCTCCTGCTTTAGCCGCAATTTTCATAATTTTTTTGTGTTTTATCCAGTTGACCCTTTTTACATGGAATTAACCTCCAAGACAATTATTGACGCGTTCCGTGAGATAATGAAGGATTTTACATTAACAACGGAAGAGCCCACCAATGACCGTTTAAGGTTTTTAGACATTGAAATACTATTTGACCCTCATCACGTGTGCTGGAGCTGCTCGCCTCGCGCAAAGAAAAGGCGTCTCCTCTTTTCGTCTGCACACTCCAAACTCGTAAAACGAGCCAGCTCTAACGCATGTTTGCGAGTTGCTCTCAAGCGTTCGTGCGAGCACTCTGTTGAACAAAGCATTTCAGCGCAAGTCAACAGACTAAAATAAGCAGGCTACCCGACCAGCGTGATGTGCAGTGTTGCTGGTGGCCTTGTAAAAAAGTTAAAGAGCGCTGCAAAACAAACTATGCAGTTGTCGCCTTCCAGATCTAGGCTTGCCGTCATTCCTCATGTGCGCCGTTCCCCATATCATTATGAAAATTGCGGCCAAGGCAGCAGTGAGGGTAGTGTGCAATGACCCTAATAAACTGAGCGGGTTGTGCAAAATAGTAAACAGGGAGGATACTGTCGCGCGCGAAAGCTGCTATAAGAGTCATGTTCACGGTTTTATTGACTGTACAACGCAGGTCGTCTATAAAATCCCGCTTGATTGTAAATGTTGTTATATCGGGCCAACGGGTAGGTGCATTATTGATCGCCTGTGCGAGCATGCGGCTTCACTAAAAGGAAACCCGTACAGCCATCTGGCCGCCCACCGTAACACGTGTGGTTGCACCCCAATCTTGAAGAAGTCTGAAATAATTGGCAGACATAATGAAATGCGTGCGCGGGAAATCTTTGAAACATTTTGCATGTTCACAAGTGGCGATGCGTGCGTCAGTTCTGCGTCCCTCATGCTCTCAACAAAAGAACAGGATTATCTCCGTGGCTGACGCTTATGCTTCTTATCCTTCTTTTTCTGTTCTTTATGTCACATGCAATGATATCTTTATATGCTGCTTCTGCAAATAAAGCATTTGGTTGCTAGTCAGCGCTCTGTCCTGTGTAGCGCTGTTCCTGTTTTTATTCTAAAGATGAAGCAACCAGCCTCACTGAACATTACGAAATCCAAGAAAAAAACTGCGCAAAAAAAGGGACAAGACAAAGGAAGAACCACACGACACGGGCCCGTGTCGTGTGGTTCTTCCTTTGTCTTGTCCCTTTTTTTGCGCAGTTTTTTTCTTGGATTTCGTAATGCTATACCAACTAGCCCCTCACCGTACGCTTCTAGACCTCACTGAACACACTGCTTATAATAATTAAGGCTTTACGTGTCGTATGAATCTCAATTCATGTGCGTAATATCATGAGCACATCTTAATTATTTGTAACTCAGCAGGTTGAAGCATTAAAGATAATTAGGTGGCCTCTCTCTAGTAAATCAAAGTCGAGAGATGATTGCTCACTGGTGTAACACCTGACTACGTTTAAATATTTCGGCGATGTTGCCCTCGTTTTCGGTAATATTTTACATTTGCGGCCAAGCACTGCATATTGCCGGCTTTCTCTCTTAAAGCATACATCTGATTCTTGCCAATTCCTAGTTTCTTCTTCACTGCTTTTAGGCTTCCTCCGTTCGTGAGAGCATGTTTAATTGTATCCATATTATACTTCCTTATGTCAGCTGTCTTTCGCTTGTTGATTAACTTCGAAAGTTCTGCCAGTTCTATTCTAGCTGTAGGGTTAGAGGCTTTCATACAAGAGACAAAGCCGGCAATATCATTACTAATATGAATGAGATAGTTCAAGTGGCTGAGGAGTTCTATAGAGATTTGTACAGTACCAGTGGCACCCATGACGATAATGGAAGAGAAAATAGTTTAGAGGAATTCGAAATCCCACAGGCAACGCCGGAAGAAGTAAAGGAAGTCTTGGGAGATGTGCAAAGGGGGAAGGCAGCTGGGGAGGATCAGGCAACAGCAGATTTGTTGAAGGATGGTGGGCAGCTTGTTCTAGAGAAACTGGCCACCCTGTATACGCAATGCCTCATGACCTCGAGCGCACCGGAATCTTGGAAGAACGCTAACGTAATCCTAATCCATAAGAAAGGGGACGCCAAAGACTTGAAAAATTATAGACCAATCAGCTTACTGTCAGTTGCCTACAAACAATTTACTAAGGTAATCGCAAATAGTATCAGGAACACCTTAGACTTCTGTCAAGCAAAGGACCAGGCAGGATTCCATAAAGGCTGCTCAACAATAGACCCTATTCACACTATCAATCAGGTGATAGAGAAATGTGCGGAATATAACCAACCCTTATATATAGCTTTCATTGATTACGAGAAAGCGTTTGATTCTGTCGAAACCTCAGCAGTCATGGAGGCATTACGGAACCAGGGTGTAGACGAGCCGTATGTAAAAATACTGAACTATATCTATAGCGGCACCACAGCCACCGTAGTCCTCCATAAAGAAAGCAACAAAATCCCAATAAAGAAAGGCGTCAGGCAGGGAGATACGATCTCTCCAATGCTATTCACAGCATGTTTACAGGAGGTATTCGGATACCTGGATTGGGATGAATTGGGGATAAAAGTTAATGGAGAATACCTTAGTAACTTGCGATTCGCTGATGATATTACCTTGCTTAGTAACTCAGGGCATCAATTGCAATGCATGCTCACTGACCTGGAGAGGCAAAGCAGAAGAGTGGGTCTAAAAATTAATCTGGAGAAAACTAAAGTAATGTTTAACTGTCTCGGAAGAGAACAGCAATTTACAATAGGTAGCGAGGCACTGGAAGTGGTAAAGGAATACATCTACTTAGGGCAGGTAGTGACGGCGGGTTCGGATCATGAGACGGAAATAATCAGAAGAATAAGGATGGGCTGGGGTGCGTTTGGCAGGCATTCTCAGATCATGAACAGCAGGTTGCCATTATCCCTTAAGAGAAAAGTGTATAATAGCTGTGTCTTACCAGTACTCACCTACGGGGCAGAAACCTGGAGGCTTACGAAAAGGGTTCTACTCAAATTGAGGACGACACAACGAGCTATGGAAAGAAGAATGATAGGTGTAACGTTAAGGGATAAGAAAAGAGCAGATTGGGTGAGGGAACAAACGCGAGTTAATGACATCTTAGTTGAAATCAAGAAGAAGAAATGGGCATGGGCAGGATATGTAATGAGGAGGGAAGATAACCGATGGTCATTAAGGGTTACGGGCTGGATTCCAAGGGAAGGGAAGCTTAGCAGGGGACGGCAGAAAGTTAGGTGGGTGGATGAGGTCAAGAAGTTTGCAGGGACGACATGGCCACAAATAGTACATGACCGGGTTTGGTGGAAAAGTATGGGAGAGGCCTTTGCCCTGCAGTGGGCGTAACCAGGGTGATGATGATGATGATGATGACTGCATATTATTACGATATCACCGAGCGATGCTCAAGAGACGGGCCACCGCGAGAACGACGATGAAGCTGGTCGCTGCCCTTGGGTTGGTCTGCCTGTCTGGCTCCAGTGTAAATAGCCTGTAAATAGCTTCTTTTGTCTGTGTCTTTCCACACGTAACATTCTGGTGGAGGTTAGCGATCCCCGTCCTCGCCACGGAACTGCGAAGTGGTCGGCACATCGAGCTTGTCACCATGCCTCCCGGTGACGAGCCCGCCTCTGCAACGGCTTCGGCTTGTCCGACTGCTCCAATTATCACGGTTGCCCCACATCGTGACCCTTATGGCCTGGAGGGACCGGACGTTGACGAATGGATCAAGCTGTATGAACACGCCAGTGCTAATAACAGGTGGGACCCAGCGATTATGCTCGCCAATGTCATCGTTTATCTCGGCGGCACCCCAAGCGTGAGGCCCCAAAGGCATGAAGGCGAGATAACCAGTTGGGACAGTTTCAAAGAAAAGCTACGGGAACTGTTCGGCGACCCCTTTGGGCGCCAGGTTGCCGCGAGAAAGGCTCTTGCGTCTCGTGTTCAGTCATATACAGAGCCATACGTTTCACCCATGCTCAACGTCTTGGTTCTATGCCGCACAGCTGACGATAATTGTCCGAAGCATATAAAGTGGCACATGTGCTAAAAGGCATCGCTAACGATGTTTTTAACGACGACGGCTTGTTTTTGGCAACGCCTCGACTATCGACGCCATCATAAATGAATGCCGTCGCCTTGAACAAGCTAAGAGCCGCTGTATCTCACACCACATTATGCGGCTGCTCAACACTGCTGCTACGCCGACATGTGAGGGTCGACAACGTCATACCACCACCTGTGACGACGTCACAGGTGGTGGTATGATACAGTGGCCTGCATGGCGACCTGTATTGTTCGCCGCAAACTCGAGGCCGTATGTTTGCCAGCTTTCTGCGCAACGCCTCTCGATACGCCAGCAACTACCATTGCGATGACTGAGGCCGTCGTCAGAGTAGAATTTGAGAACATGGGTCTGGACTGCGTGTGTTCCACCTCTCAACCCAGCGTTCCCCAGTTCTCTAGCGGCCCTCCTCGTCCCCGACAGTCCTTTTCTGCCACATCTCGCCGCAACCAGTCCGAATGGCGTACCCCTGATGAAAGACTGTTCTGCTTGCGCTGCTGTCGCATCGGCCACGTCACTCGTCATTGCCGCAACCGATGGCCACCACCTCCTCGGACATACGCCGTCGTTATTCCCGCACCTTCGGACCTTCTGTTCCCTATACCAACCACGATGAACGTACTGCCGCTGATGCTCCTCCTCCGAACCTTCACTACAGCCGCTCGCCCTCACCTCGACGCCATCAGTCTCGTTCGCCCCAACCCCGTCGCTTCTCTGCGCCGCCTATCGCCTCCCGGAACCAGCCGGAAAACTAAGCACTGTAGCTTCTGGAGGTGAAGCTGCGTTGTCGACCCTGCCCTCAAATCCTGTTCTCACGTTACCTACGAACCAAAACCTTCTTGGTGTTGACGTTGACGGCTATCCTGTCACGGCACTCATCGATGCAGGAGCATACTTTACATTATGAGTGCTGCCTTCCGACGACGACTCAACAAGCTCCTCACCCTAGCGTCGGCACGCGTCGTCCGCGTTGCGGAGGGCGGAACTGTACCTATCATCGGCATGTGTACAGCACGTGTCAGCATCGCCGGCCGCCACACTCCTGTCCTATTCACCGTAATTGCTCATTGCCCCCACGACCTCATTCTCGGCCTCGATTTTCTCTCCGCGCATTCTGCTCTTATTGACTGCTCTTCCAGTACCCTTCGCCTTGAGTTGCAGATTCTCGCAGAACCTTCTAACGCAGCCCACTGCCGCTTACGCCCCAACGGCTTTCTTCGCCTGCCGCCAAAGCCCATAGCCTATATTGAACTGTTGTCTTCCCCACCAGCTCCTGATGGTGAGTACCTCGCCATTCCTCGTCCAGACATTCCACTACAGTATGACGTTACCGTGCCTCACAGTATGCTTACTAATACTGCAAACCGCACTCGCATGCCTGTCTAACTTTGGATGGGCAAAGCGGCGACAATCACGTGGCAGCGTTATCGACCGATGGTTCTCGCGAGCTTAGCAGGCCCCTGCGCCAGCCTCGAACACCGGTCCCAGCATAAAGAAAATGGTTGCAACAGACCTGTCCTCGGCGCAGGCTGAATACCTCTGCCAAGTATTATCGTCCGACCGAGATATTTTCGACTTCAACAATCACTCTTTAGGCCAGATGCTCGCGGTCAAGCATCGAATTCTTACTGGCGATGCTACGCCTATTCACGGACGACCATATCGAGTTTCTGCGTCGGAACACCGAGTAACTCAAAGTGAAGTGAACAAAATGCTACATAAAACATCATTGAGCCTTCTTCGAGTCCCTGGGCGTCACCTGTGGTGTTGGCTAAGAAGAAGGACGTCACGCGGCGCTTGTGTAGACTACCGTCATCTGAACAATATTACTAAGAAGGACGTCTACCCGCTCCTACGTATCGATGGCACCCTTGACTGCCTGCACAGTTCCAGCTATTTTTCTTCTATTGATCTTCGTTCGGGATACTGGCAGATTGCTGTTAACGATGTGGACCGAGAAACAACCGCGTTCATCACACCTGATGGCCTATACCAATTTAAAGTAATGCCGTTTGGATTAGGCAATGCCCATGCCACCTTTGAGCGTATGATGAACTCGTTGCTCCAAGGTTTCAAATGGTCCACATGCCTCTGCTACCTCGACGACTTCTCGCCAACTTTCGACACTCACCTTGAGCGTCTAACGACTATACTTGATATATTTCGAAAGACGAAGTGCAACTTAAGTCGTCCAAATGTCGTTTTGGCCACCACCAAATTAGTGTTCTGGGCCATCTCGTATACGCTTCCGGAGTACATCCTGATCCCGACAAAACTAACGCTGTCCGAGAGTTTCCGGTGCCGAAGACAGCCGCAGACGTTCGAAGTTTTGTAGGGCTATGTTCGTACCTTCGTCGTTTTGTTCCAAATGTTGCGGTAATTGCTAGCCCCCTCACCAATCTTTTGAAGAAAGGCGTACAATTCGCGTGGGGTACTGCAGAAGCCGCTGCCTTCTCTAGTCTCGCCACTCTTCTAACCTCACTACCCATTATCGCCCACTTCGACCTTGATGCCTCTACAGAATTGCGTGCAGATGCCAGCGCTCATGGCGTAGGTGCCGTCTTAGCCCAGCGTCAGCGTGGCCAGGATCGCGTTATTGCTTAGGCCCCATGGGAGCGCAACTATTCCATTACGGAACCAGAATGCCTTGCTGTTGTCTGGGTGGTTGCGAAGTTCTGTCCTTACCTTTACGGTCGCCCTTTTTCCGTAGCCACTGACCATCATGCTCTCTGCTGGCTCTCATCACTAAAGGATCCTAGAGGCAGGCTTGGTCGATGGGCTTTGAGGCTACAAGAATTTTCATATTCCGTAGTGTACAAGTCTGGCCACCTGCACCAAGACGCTGACAGCTTGTCGCGTTACCCTGTTGACGACTCTACTTCTCCAATATTGCCAGTGCTTCTTGCGTATTCTCTGTATCCCAGCTGCTTCATTTCGCCGACGAGCAACACCGTGACGCCTACATCAGAGCACTCATCGACCGTTTTGAACACTCTCCCGCCGATGCTGCTCTACGTCTCTTCGTCCTCCGCGACGGTACCCTGTACCGTCGTAACCTTCATCCGGACGGCTCTGAGTTCCTAGTTGTAATACCTAAACACCTCTGCTCCACTGTTTAGAAGAGCCTCAGGACGCACCCACTGCAGGATATCTTGGGGTATCACGCACCTATGACCTACGTCGCTGTTTTTTCTGGCGGGGCCTTGCCCGTTCCGTACGACGTTACGTCGCCGCTTGTGAATTTTGCAACGACGCAAGAAGCCTTCCCAGCTCCCCGCTGGTTACCTACAGCAGCTCGACATCCCTGCCGAGCCCTTCAAACATGTCGGCTTAGACCTTCTCCGCCCATTTCCGGAATCTACATCAGGAAACAAGTGGATTGTAGTCGCGGCGGACTACGCGACCTGCTACGTCGTAACCCTTGCTCTTCCGACCAGTTGGGCAACTGATGCTGCGGGCTTCCTCCTACATGTCGTTTTGCTGCATGGTGCTCCACGTCAATTGCTAACAGACCGTGGCCGTACGTTTTTAGCCAAAGTCATTGACGACAAGACCCATGCCTGCTCAATACAGCATTAATTTACCACCTCCTACCACCCCCAAACGAACGACGTCACTGAGCATTTGAATCTCACCCTTACAGACATGCTATCCAAATACGTTTCAGATGACCACCGCGACTGGGACCTCGCTCTACCTTACATTACCTTTGCTTACAACTCTTACCGTCTCGAAACTGCTGGCTTTTCTCCGCTTTACCTCTTGTATGGCCACGAACCAACGCTACCACTAGACACTGTGCTTCCGTCCGCCACAGCTTCAACTAGCGATTATTCCCGTGATGCAACCGCCCATGCTGACCGTGCTCCCCAACTTGTGCGCGCTCCACTACAAGTGTCTCAAGACAAACAGAAGCAACGCTACGACCTCCGTCACCGTGACGTCTATTTTGTGCCCTGCACCCTCGTGTTGCTTTGGTCACCATCACGCAAAGTTGGCCTTTGTGAAAAACTGCTTTCTTGTAACACAGGCCCATATCGCGTGCTCCGCCAAGTGACCAATGTCACCTATGACATCGGTCATATACCAGTCGGCTTGTGCGTATACAAGCCGACTGGTTCCTGCCTCAGCGTCTCAAATGCCTATGAATATGACTGCGGATTTTGCCGTGGTGCTTCATGTCGTGTGTACGTGTGCTACGATCGCCCCCTCCCCCCGGTTTATCGCGACTGCCGCGTAAGGAGGAGTCACCGTCTGACCTCGCGGGTATAAGCCCGCGCCTCTAAAGTAGCCGTCTGCGTCCCCCTGCATTTTGCGCAGGGTGGCTACTCGGACTTGTCGCCGTTTGGCGTGGTAGTGAAGGTTGATGTGACGTAGAATGGGGTCCACATGGATTCTTGCTTGGAACTCTGCGCAGCTACGCAAGTTCCGCGAAGGTGGTAGGGGCATCCAGATCTTCGTTGGCTTCCCCATGGTATATTTGGGTGAAGTTATAGGTTTTTGAGCCTCGCATGGGAACGTGGTCTTAAGTTCTTGCAACAGCTCAACCTCAGTCCCTCGCTACTGTCCTACATGTCATGTCTTCCATGAGTCGCCGCATGACATTAGCAGTCTTTGGGCGCGTACTGGTCAGATCGAGCATGCATCGCACTATAACCCACGTCTTCTTGGGCCTCAGTGTGCTTCTGAGGGAATCACAGAACGATTTCACTTGTTATTGAGTGCTCGAGAGTAGGTGCTTGCTTCTTCCGCCAATTGGTAGATTCGTCGCCATTGCTTACAGTTGTGGCGCTGTCTTTTCCACCTCTTCTTTAGGCTTCTAGGAGCTTCCCAGAGATGGGCTTGGTGGTTGTCTATAGCCGGCGTGTCTGGTGTGGTATGGAGCTGCTTAGTGGTGGCAGTATAGAATTCCCTTACGGATTCACTCCATTCTTTTGCCGTAGTGGGTGTCGAGGGGGAACTTGCTGGCGTCCTCAGTATTGCTTCCAGTCCATCAGCAAGGCCAACCCTTAAGGCAGGCAGACCTTTGCCGTGCTCACCGTTGCACGTAAGATGTAGTGCTCGCTGCCTAAGTTTTCCTCCTGGTTGCTTCAGGCAACACTCTTGTCAATGCTGATAAATGTGAGATCTGGCGTAGTTTCCCAAACAACACTCTTGCCTATCCTTGTTGGAATTGCCGAGTGTGTGAGCCGCAGTAACTCGTGGACCTGGCTGGCGCGGAGCGGGTTGATTCTCTCGGTCGTATCTTGCTTGTACGCTTCTTAGTGCGAATGAATGAATGGGTATTGTTTAGTGGCACAAGGGCCAGGTATGGCCAAAGAGCGCCATGACTCATAATGCTGTGTTAGGCGCTGATTTGTGAGTTGTGATGGTGGGATGTAACATGGCTGTAAAGTGGCCTAAAATCAATCCGTTCCATAGAAGCGCAAAATGATATATGCTATAAAATTATGATAGTGATACATGTAGTTGTCTATGGATATAGTACGCATGATATGTGATCATGGAGCTAAAATACAGTAATATGGAACTAGCACCTATGCCTCCGGGAGGCCTTTGAGCCCAAAGGCTGGGAGGCAGGTGCTTTCTCTTAATGCAGTTACCGCAGCAGGAACCTCAGTCAAGAGGCCGTGCAACGGATTTCCTGGTGGTATAACACGAAAACTATATACATCTTTTAAAAATTCGAACAAGGATTGATATTTAAAGAGTGGTTCTATACCTATGATCATTAGAGGATGAAGTGGAATTTGTTGCCGGTGTGGTAATAGAAAATGCTTTTTCCTATTAGCGTCTAATTCAATGCATTGCAGCAGGATGTGAAGCACGATAAGTCGCTCACCACATTTATCACACATGGGTGGATCGCCACCGGACAAGAGGTATGCGTGTGTGCTGTATGTGTGTCCTATCCTGAATCTGCAAAGTGTTACTTCTGTATGGCGGTTCTTTGATACCGGCGGCCAGTGGCCAAGATACGGCTTGATAACATGTAGTTTATATTGTGTTTCTTTATCCCACAAGCGCTGCCAGAAAGCCCTTAGCTTTATTCCTATTGAGGGCTTGAGTTCTGTTACATGGACAGTCGTGGAAGTGTTGGAAGCGTTCGCGTGGACAGATGTGGCTAGCTGGTCAGCATACACGTTTCCCTCTATCTCTCGGTGCCCCGGCACCCAGCATACGACAATATGCTGCTTGGACTCAAAGGTTGTGCATTACGCTGAGTAAAGGGATAGAATTACAGGGTTTTGATATTTCTTGAGAGTTTTCAAAGCATTTACGACGCTCAAAGAGTCTGTGTATATAACTGCCCTTGGGATATTAAATTCTTTAATGTGTTTAACGGCAGCCAATATCGCGTAGGCCTCTGCTGTGAAAATACTTGTGCTGGGTACAGAACACCGGCATCCGAAAAGGATGGACCGACCGTTGCGTAAGATACGCCAGAATTACACTTCGATGCGTCTGTAAAGAATTCAGGAGAGGAGTATTTGTGCTGTAACTCGAGGAAGTACATTCGTATATGCGCGACAGGCGCATGGTTTGTAACAGCTACGAAAGATGTATTACAGTCTATTGGTTCCCACTGCCATGGCGGGGGCCGTATAGCGGGGGACATAAGGTGGTATTCAAGCAGTGGAACCCTTGTTTCTTCAGCTATGTCTCTAACACGCAGTGAGAAAGGGTTTGCCACTGTGGGCCGGTTGCGAAAAAGTTGACAACTGGACCAATCGTTTATGGTATAATACGCGGGGTGCTGACTTTTTCCGTTCACTCTAATGGTATCTTCGACTGGTCGCCTCCGTCCCCCGAAGCAGAGTTGGGCAGATCCGGCATTCCCCGAGCTCAGAGGTAGAGGACAAGCGCTCAAGCCAAACGTGCTACTCGCTCTCGGAGGAGGAAATGGCAGATGTGAAACCACGTGACTACTGCCAACGTCCAATGTTTCACCTATCAAAAGCTCCCGGCGCTGCCGAGAAAACCGGCGGACGCGCCTGCGGCACGAGCGTTCGTCGAGATGCCAGCATGCAGCGGCCTAGGTTGCCTAGGTTACGGTGGGCCGTCGCCAACAGCAGCGACGCGGCGCTGCGATGACGTTTCAATCTCGACGACTGCTCCGACGACAGGGCTCGGAGCGCCTCAGAGCGCTCGAAGATGGAGGAGAGCAATCGAGAAGAACCAGCCGAACGCAGGGCGCGCATCCTCTTTCAACCAGCCGAAGACAACGCCGCTCGCGAGAGCGCTCCAGAGCGCTCAGAGGCGACCAGCCGAAGATGGCATAAGAAAATACATGAAAGACGAATATGTTCTCTGAATTTGAAGTGACGACTCATCCGGTTCAACGCACAGGCTTTCCACTGGGCTTATTCTAAAGGCGCCTGTTGATAGGCGAATTCCTAAGTGGTGGACAGGGTCAAGCATTTTTAGAGCAGTTGGAGTAGCCGACTGGTAAACTATGGCTCCATAGTCTAGTCGGGTGCGTATGAGGCTTTTATACAAGTGCATGTGACATTTTCTGTCACTGCCCCAGGTTGTGCGTGAGAGCACCTTTAAGATATTCATTGTTTTATGCATTTGATTTTAAGATATTTTATGAGCTGTACAAAGGTTACTTTCGCGTCTAAAATATGCCGAAAAATTTATGTTCCCTGTTTACAGGCACACGCTCCCCATGCAACACAATTTCAGGATCAGGGTGCAGGCCTCTTTTTCTAGAGAAAATGACACAGGTGCTTTTCTGTGGGTTCAGTCTGAATACGTTCTCATCAGCCCATTTGGAGACCTTGTTAAGACCAAGCTGGACCTGTCGCTCACAGATTGCAAGAGAACTTGATTGAAATCCTATCTGCACATCGTCAACATATGTTGAATAGAAGATGTTATGTGGTATGTGTAGACGAAGAGAATTCATTTTTACCAGACGACAATACGCACCTCCACACAAGACCCTTTCGCGTGAAGACGCCGTAACATGGTGACAACTACAAACCAATACATACCCCCATTTAAGCAGACTACGCGCAATTCACCCTACACTATATTCATACAAATGTCCCCTTTGTAACGATTACGCTGCCCTATATCCCACCACATGGCCGTGCCCCAACGTGAAGGCGGCCTTGCAAATACCCAACCCCACACCCGAGCAGTGGGAGGCCGTGCTCACTAGTTCGGACCCTCGTAACCAGCAGCAACTGGTGCGGCGGGCCCGGGAGACAGCGAGAGCCGCAGGAGCCCTGGACTAAGGGCGCCTTTCTTGTTTTTTTTAATAAATGTATTTTCCTCAATAAATGTTTTTCCTCATTTTTACTATAAAAACCGTGCAGCTGAGCACCCCGCCCTGCGGCACTCCAGTTTCCTGTACAAATTTTCGTGACAGCACATTGCCCACTCGAACACGGAATGTGCGATTCGACAGATAACTTTCGATAACATTGAACATATTTCCGTGCATACCTAACTCTGAGAGGTCTCTCAATATCTCAAACCGCCACGTAGTATCATAGGCTTTCTCCATATCTAATATCTCGGCCACGGCGGCCGCATTTCGATGGGGGCGAAATGCGAAAACACCCGTGTACTTAGATTTAGGTACACGTTAAAGAACCCCAGGTGGTCGAAATTTCCGGAGTCCTCCACTACGGCGTGCCTCATAATCAGAAAGTGGTTTTGGCACGTAAAACCCAATAATTTAATTTTTTTCCATATCTAAGAATACTGATAAGAAAAACTGCTTATGAACAAAAGCTTCACGGATACGCGCCTCGATACGCATGAGATGATCCCTGGTGGATCGACCCTCCCGAAACCCGCACTGGTATGGGTCGAGCAATTGGTTTTATTCGAGGAAGTGTAGTAGGCGACAGTTAATCATTTTTTCGAATACTTTGCAGAGGCAACTTGTTAATGCTGCAGGTCTCTAGCTTGATACAGAGGAAGGATCCTTTCCGTGCTCCAATATTAGAATTATAATAGTCTCCTTCCAAACAGAGGGTATCTCGCCGGACGACCATATAACGTTGTAAAGGGAAAGAAGAGTTTTCTGTGTTTCCGATGGTAGTTGTTTTAACATCTCCTATATTACGCGGTCTGAACCTGGGGCGGATGTATTACAAGAGTTCAGTGCTGCCTGCAGTTCTGCTATGCAGAATGGTTTGTACGCCGCACTTTTTGCACATTTCCTTTCTAACTTTTGCTTCTCTATTCATGTTTTGTACTTTAGGAATGTTTCGGAGTAGTGTGAGGAGCTGGATATGTTTTCAAAGTGTGTGCCAAGAAAGTTGGCTTGAACTTCCAGGCTTTCTCCGTGGCTATTTACTAAAGGCAGGGAATACGTTTGTTGCCCATTAACTTCTTTTACTCTATTCCATGCTTTTCTCTCATATGTGTGCGAGTTGATGCTTGATATAAACTTCGCCCAACTCTATCGTCTTGCTTGTCGGCGCGTTTTCCTCGCCTGGGATTGGACATGTTTAAGGTTTTCCAGGTTTTCAACTGTTGGAGAATTGCAAAGCATCGCCCACGCTTTGTTCTGGTTCCTCCGTGCTTGCCTACATGCATCGTTCCACCAGGGAACACGCCGTTTGGAACCCATGCCACTCGCTTGAGTAATACATTTACATGCGGCCTCAAGTATAAAAGGTGTAAAATATGCAACAGCGTCATCTATGGTTATACCGGACATCTCAGTCGAAGTCACGTGTGTAAGAGTTTGGTACTGTTCCCAATCGGCTGAGTCAACCTTCCACCGAGGGACCTGCGGGGGAAGTTGATCTTGTTTCGGCGTAGTTAGGATTATTGGGAAGTGATCACTCCCATACGGGTTGTTAAGCACATTCCATTTAAAATAGGGTAAAAGCGCCGGCAAAAAAATGCTAAGATCTATGGCAGAGTATGACTTGTTGGCCAGTTTAAAATATGTGGGCTCCTTCGTGTTCAAGAGACATGTTCCAGAGGGAAAAAGCACCTGTTCTATGACGCAGCCTCGCGCATCACAGCGTGAATCGTCCCACAAACTACTGTGTGCAATAATATCATTGAGAATGAAATAGGGCTCAGGGAGCTCATCTATTAATGATATTAAGTCGAGTCTGTGAAGGCGATAATGTGGTGGTATATACAAAGAGCAGATTGTAATGAGTTTATTTAAAAGTACGGTTCGAACGGCCATTGGCTCAAGGGCCATTCAGCGCTTCAAATGCTGACACGCTACACGTCAGTCAGCAATGATGGCTACACCGCCAGATGATGCCTGAAATCCTGAAAGTCATCTATTGCCGGAGGAAGTTAGTCTGCTTGGAAGTTAGGTGGGTTTCTTGAACAGACAGCACTTTAGGTTTAAACTTACAGAGGATTTCTTGGACGTCATCTAGGTTTCTTAATAGTCCTCTAACATTTCCCTGTATGACGTCATTCATGTTTAAAAAGAAATTGTGCTGTGTGTCTCACAAGTGACATTACTTTACAGGGCCTTTGTTAGGCCCTGTATTTGGTGTTTGGTCTTTTTTGGAGCGGTCGAGAGAACCTCGCCGCTCCTTCGACGCTACCTGCGCCGTTTGGCTTGGACTGGTGTCCATAGCATCTTGCGAGGCACTGGACACCCGCTCCAGAGAGCGATGTGTGCGTCGTGTAGACTTCACCTCAACCGATGAAGTCTTCGTCCCCACAGGGCCGCAGGTCGACAAGACCCCTGTGGTCTCTGCGGTGCCCTGGCTGCTGCCGGAGCTTGTAGAGGCCACTGGCGTGGACAGTTTGAGAGATGGCAGGGCAGCGCTGGCTGCTCCCACCGTTGGGGGCGGGTGGCGATAGCCTCGGCATGCTACGTGTTGTCCGGGCTGCCGCCAGATGCCGTTGTGGTGCCGCCCCCCTTTGCACCACTTCAGCGAAAGAAGTTTTCATAGTGAATAGCGAGGAGATTCGTTGCCGCGCTTTACGGAACGTTATATTCTCCTTAAATTTTACAGTAATAATTTCCTTTTCTTTCTTCCAGGCTGCACAAGCACTGGAGTATGCAGGGTGGCTGCCATCGCAGTTCGCACAATGTGCCTCATTATTGTAGTCGTCAGCAGAGTGACCGGTTGTGCCGCACTTGGCACACATAAGCTGCCCTCGGCAGCTCTGGGATGCATGACCAAATCTCTGGCATTTGAAACAACGTCGAGGGTTAGGAATGTAGGGTCGAACATGAAGTTTTACATAGCCGGTTTCAAGAGACTCGGGTAAAGTAGTTGAACTGAAAGTGAGTATTAAATGCTTCATTGGGATTTCCTTGTCATTCCGTCTAATTTTGATGCGCTGCACATGGATTACGCCTTGGTCCTTCCATCCGTCCAGGAGTTCTTCATTCAATGCCATTAAATCTTCATCTTATACTATGCCTTTGACTGTGTTAATAGTTCGATGTGCGCTCACAGAAACAGGAATGTTACCAAAGGCTACGAGGTGTGCGAGTCTGTTGCATTGTTCTTTGTCTTTTATTTTGAGGAGCAAGTCCCCACTTGCCATCTTTGTTACCTTATAACCAGCTCCAATGGTCTTGTTTAGGCACTTGGCCACAAGGAATGGTGAAATTGCTCTAGCTTTTGTGGATGTTTGTTCACAGTGAAGGACGTGGAATTTCAGGAACGTTTCTTTGTTTTTGGGCAAGAACAGCGAGGTTGCGTCGGTGCGTACCCTTTTCGAGGCACGATCAGGTGAAAATAGGTTCGAGGATCCCATAGAAATAAGTGATTTGTTCGGCAACGGCGTCTGCCACCCACCACGGAGCCCATCCACGGAACATGGCAGAACATGTAAACAAGTCTGCACAGCGCCAGCAGTATGCCGCTACTATAACTCAATATGGTATACCCAAGGTAGGACAGCCACACCAGATTAACAGTTCCCGCCAGGAAAAGTCTAAGTGAATGGAAAAGATGCGAGGACAGGAAAGATTAAAAGTAGAAGAGAAAGACGAAGATGGGGGTAGAGAGAGACAGGAAAAGGCGACTGACGGTTTCCTCCAGGTGGGTCAGTCTGGAGGTGCCGTCTTTGAGAAGCAGAGGCCAAAGGGGTGTGCTGCCTTCACCAGGGAGCCTTAAAGGTCCAAACACCCAGCATCGGCTCAACCCCCAGGATCCCTCTTTCCCCAGACACAGCTAAGCCGCGCACGGTTACACGCGGGAGGGTCCAATCCTCGTGTGCTCGGGTACGTGGTGTCGCAACACACCAAACGCCTGCTGACGAAGACGCTCCTGCGAGGCGCTTCTTAGTGTGGCATGCATTAAAGTCGCCCCGAAGAACCACTTCCAGCTGTGAAAGCAGTGTGGAGGCTGTAACGAGTTCTTGGGAAGATATCGCGTACACAATTGCAATCTTGGAGCGAATAATATACCAGGCCGTTATACACAAAATGCGATATGTTGATACTACGCTCTCATGAAAGGGAATAACCTATAATTACAACTCAGGAGAACTTAAACAGAAACACACTCGTAGCATGCAAGAACAAATAGGCGGGGCGCTATACCAGTCACCAAGTTGCGCTAAGTATTTCATTGTTACGGCCATTACCGACGCGGCAAGTCATAGTGTGACAGTGAATGCGCAAGCAAAAATGCAGCAGGAGAGTTGCGGCGGCCTAGATGACGGAGTATTGCCGAGGAAGCGGCAATGTACGAAACGCAGAGTCCCTTGTTGACGCTGTCATGAAGGCGAAGCTTTCTTGTGGTGACCAGCACGGGTCGCAGATACCTTCTCCGGGAGACGTCGGCAAGGCCCGCTGCAAGTTCAACGCTCATCAACGATCAGCGTAACCCAGGTTGTGGAGAGGTCCTGGGTGGAGTCGCGGCCTTGGGATCTGCGCTCTCCCCACCTCTTAGTGGTGCGTCATGGGTAACGTGCGGGTGGAGTCGGATGCTCGCATGGCTAAGCGGGGGAGCTCTTGCCGCAGCCTGGAATTGGAGGGCTGCGGTTGCAGTGAGGGGGAAAACACGGGGCCCTTTTGATCGGCACCCGCGGAAACGCGCGGGTGGTCTACCCGCTCCTGCTATCCCGGTGCAGCGATTGTGCCCTGGTAAGCAGAACTGGCCTCAGCTGCGGCAGGTCTGGTCAGCCTCACAAGGGAAACGGCGGCTCAAGTCACACGGCCCTAGTCAGCGTGGGTCTCTTGTACGCGATTCAAGCGGCTGAAATGGTCCCTGCTATCTGCAGTTTGAAAAAAGGGTGAACCCTGCGCCGGGTAGGGCGTGGGGCTACCGGAGTACTGACAAGGGATGTATTGTCTTTGTTGAGGTTTGGATAACTCTGGGCCCAACCGTTGATGCCGGGACAATTATTTGCACAACTCTTGCTACAAGTGAATCCTGTAGCTAAACATGTCACCGGTAGCGCGGCTATACCTCCTCGACCATCTTGGCTGACTGTCCTCTTGGCAGACTGGTCGTCCATCTCCACGAGCCTGGCACCACCTCAACCGTTGTCCGTGGACGTCCGTGGACGTCCGCGGAACAGTCGGGTTACTTGGAACAGTGGCGCTGGCTCCTTGATCTGCCTAGGGACGCTGTGCCGCAATTTTAGGAACTCGCACCGTCTCAGTGTCGCTAGTCTTCAGAGCCCCGCCGTGCCACCCTCTCCTCCGCGTGCGCCTCGCGCTTTTTCTCTTCCATTTCTTCTGTCTTTTGAGTTTTCTGCCACCTGTCTTCTTTCTTGGGCTGTTGCTTGTTCCTTCTTTGCTTTGTATTACAGTCGTTAAGCATGTCTTACAAGTACGACGTCGCGCGCACACACAAAAGCCCCCCTTCTAAGAAGTAAGAAATCTGTTGGTAAATGTATGCCCGACATACAGACAAAAAGCATGTTCAAAGTTGAAGTAGATCCTCAATGTCAAGGATGATAAATGCTCCAGTCAGGGTATACGTACTTATAATGCGGTCTTTGCCCTGTCACATCGGCTCATGTAGTCGGCACAAATATTTGCAGATCATTTGATATGTTCCGCACGAATTAATATTTCTGCAAGACCAAGCTCCAACAAAGTACCCTGCTATTTAAATGTTTAGCTTGCGAAAGATACTGCAACCGCTGCAAGATGAAGACAGTTCCATACAAAAATAGGGGGAATTTTCGTATCGCCCATACGAGTGCCAAGCAATCGCGCTCAATCTCAGAGTATCGTATCTCTTGTGCGTGAAGCTGCCTTAAAACATAGGAGACTGTGTGAAGCGTGCCTTCATATGAGTGCAGAAAAACAGCGCGCGAACTTGGGCGGGATGGGTATGTCCGGAGCACGAACTTATTGGCGAGATCCGGTACCTTCACCATGGGTCGTGATAAAAGATTGACCTTGAGCCTGCGCCATGGAGCCTCACATGCTGGTGTCCAAACCACTGTGTGCGCCTCCCATTTTCGCGTAATTTCTACTGGAGATTGCGCTGTTCCAGCGTAACATGTAATGACATCACGATAATATTGCCACTTGGTAGTGACTGCGAAGAAAGGAGAAAAACCGTGAATGATGAAACTCGCATTTTATTTGGCGAACCTGTGGCGCTCAAAAACAGGCTACACTCAACGAAAACGGCGATCGTTGAAACTCTGACCAGCGGGTCAAGCACGTCGGCTTTTATACATGAGTCATCGGATATTCCAGAGTAATCGCTGGTGCCCGGGTGTCCTCCAAAGAGTATTACACAATTCGCGCCATGCCTTGTTTATCATTATCGGGTGGTCACGCTTCAATGTCCAACAAATGTTATCACTCAGCGCAGGACGCGCCTGCACGTATCAGCAGTTTCTCGAAAGTTATAGGTGATTCCATCCGCTGCCTTTTGTCAGCGAACCTTGTGTAATCTGATTGTGTATCTGATTGTGTAATCTGATTGTGTATCAGAGCCTCGCGCCACGGTTGTGCGCCACAACCGTGGCCACAACCGTTAGACCACCAACGTCCTTCAGATGTCCAGCAGAGAACTGAAAAGGCACATTCGAATGTCCCTATAGATATGTAAGAAGCCTGTGGATCATTTTTGGATGTCCATGGGATTGTGTCACGCACGCGAACTGACCTTTATAGAAACGTCCCACGAACGTCGTAATGGGATATTCGGACGTCCAAGAGATAGTTCAATATGGATTATTCTTATTGCATAATACCGAGTACGTCCCAAGAAAAATCTTCTCAAGATATAGGACGCTTCTTTGACATGTTGTGCATCCAACCGTCCAAAGGACGCTTGTGGTATATTTAGTTGTGGTTATAGGATATCCACAGCACGTCCACATTGATTATAAATTAACATAATAGGGACGTTCCTCATAATGTGCCCGAGCAGTGCAGGGGCTTGCTGGATTTTACATACAATAAACAAAGTAAGCTTGGCCTGATTTTGTGTTGGCTTAAGGGCCAATGATGAAAACGAATTGCATTGCTCTTGAAGATCTATCCCAGCGGTCCAATAAGGCGGCCGAAACAGGTCAGGAATACAGCCCACCGAATCTCAAAGCACGCTAAAGAAGGCTGCAGTGCAGCCTAAGTATTGCGTACATGATTCCCTGCTACGGTGATACAACTTGATAAAAATGCATTAAATCAAAATATATAGACATGCAAGCTATACATTTTTGTGCCAACAGGAACGAAGCTACAGAACTGTTGCTACAGCAGGCCGCTGAATAATTTGGCGATCTCATTAAATATACAGCATTTATTTTATTTAAAAAGTTTCAGGAAGATAACGAGTTTAATTCTTAAATGCACTCAGCAGTTTTCAGTAAACTGCATCAATGCAAGCAAATAAAACTCAATAATTTCATGATGCAAACTCAGCCGTTAGGATTGATTTATGACCCACGATGGTTAGTAAAAGTACGCATGAATTAAACTGTTAACAAACGCACTTTCGGTAGCAAGAAAATTTAGGAATTCGCAGAGGGGCCACTACGAAAGTTATCATGAGGCTTACTGCGGCTCACTTGCGTGTTCACAGGTACATCAATGCAAAATTTGCTGAACAGTTCAGATATGTTAAGCACTTAAGTTACCCGAGCCTTTCTCTAGGCCATATTGGTTGTTACACACTAACACGAGTTATGCTCAATATGTCACAACTACATTAGACATTGACAAAATTACTTGAGAATAGTTCAGTGGTAATATATAGACACAAACAGCTACTGATCATATATTTATAGAGCACATGCGCTTTGCATCCATAATAATTTTTGGTAGAGGTCACCAGAGCGAACATTGGTATTTTCATGTACTGAAGAGACCATTTCAGTTGAGCTAGTATTTTGTAGATGCACGTTGGCTAGTAAAAAAACGTTAAAAGCCATCTGCTACAAGGTACAAGGTACAAAGGAAGTTAGTAGGAGGGCTACTGTCGGCTGGCTCACTTCAGCGGTCGTATGCACATAAATTCAATATTTGCTGGGAAGTTCACAAGTGTCTTAGCCATGAAGGAAGGCACTCCAGACTTTCTGCGGGCCTGCCTCAGTGGTCGCACACAGTGAAAGTGCTAAAGATTTGATAGATAGCCTGGGCGTTACCAAAATTACTAAAGGATCATTTACGCAGTTGCTGACACGATCATTACTGGAGAGTTCACAGGTAGGAAAGCAGTTACAAGAAACTTGCTTCGGCACAAAACCAAACTGATTTCACAGGTACTAAAGTTACAAGATACTTGCTGTACTTGAGTGGCCACAAACGCAATTTCACTCTAAGTGCTCACAGGCTCGAAGGTTTCCAAGCAAGTAAACAGAAGCTGAATGAGACCTTTGCGTGGTCGCAGCCAAATATTGCTGAAGCCGTCACTCGTACATTGGCGATTACACAATCAACTAAATGATTTCTGCATGCTCGCTTCAGCAGTCATAGACACAAAATGCATTATATGAGTACCAAAAGCTAACAGCTACCCGTACCAAACGTTAACCAAACGTACCAAACGTAATTGTGTGGGCTTGCTTCAACGGCACACATAAACAAGTTCATCCTAAATATCCACGGGTACTCGATGGAAGTTACCAGAGAGAGAGCGTGGCTGCTCTTCCATGGCAGCTGATACAAATACTTCTGACTTTATCACAGGTATCTGGGCGACTAATCATTTTACTAAGGCTCGCTGCAGACTGGCTCAGCTGTCGCAAACAATTACATTGCAGTTCACATGTACTTACAAATTTAGTGCGGCATTTCTGTGGACTTGATTCAACAGTCTCAGAGACCAAAATTAACCCAGAGTTTACAGGTACCTCGGCCTATAAGGAAGTTACCACACGCTGGATGCAGCCTTTCATCCATGGTTGCAGATGCAGAACAGAAGAGATCACGGATACGCTACAGAATTTACTAGTCATCCTGCAGGATGATTTCCAGTGGTTGCAGACACGAAGATGCACTGTTGAGATCAGAGATACTAAGAAAGTAAGCATATTTCCATAGGATTGTTTCTGTGCTGATAATCAACGAAGAATTACGTCAGCCTAAAGTAACACCAGGCTGATGGCAGGAACACAGCATGTCTGTAAAGCATGCAATAAAAACGTGTTAGAAATCTGTACGAAAATTACTATCCACCATGTGCATGTTAACAACCTGAACATTTAGCAGCAAACTGCTGGTTCTGACAGCAACGGTGCTTCCTTGGGGCTTAATACAATCTTCTTGAGCTAACAGTTATCAGAAAAGAAGTTGTAATGATTTCAACGGAGTACAAAGATAAAAGGAATTCTCCTAGTCTCTACATCAGCACGGCTATATCAAGCGAGCTGATAACAGTAAAAAAAGTCGCAGTTTCGTCCGAAAAGCGAAGCAGTGATTGCGACACCAAATTACCAGACAGCTATAATTAAGCAGCTATAATTGCCAGTGTAAATTATAGTAAACCTTAGCTTCCTTGTTAAATTTTCACACTTGGTGCCGTGCGCAAAGCCAAATATGAACACATCTCACTGGCGGTAAACACGCTGTGTGAACGCTGGCGTGACGAAGTGGGGCAGCAGCGACCAGCGATCGCTTGTTGCCGCTTCCAGCTACAGTGCGTTTCCAGAGCGATGTTTACGCGACATTCGATATTACAGCTGCGCGGGAATAGCCGCTCACGAAGCCACAACTCGCAGCGGTGCACGTCCGTGCCAGCGGAATTTCGCCAGGAGTGTTACCACAATTTCTATCGCAACAATAAAAAACAATTGGTGAATGTCGATTACATAGCTTCACTAAAGATACAATAAAAATATCGGGATGCAACAGTCTCGTAATCTTGTCTAGCTCATCGCGTACACATGTCAGGATATACGCTGGCCCAAATGATAGCAAATGTGAGAAGAAAACTGAAACAGCGCGGTTGGTCAACCACCCTGTGTGAGAGGTGCTGCCATTGAAATACAGATGCCTGCAATAGTTCCGTTACTTGGAACTTCTGCGGTTGTAGGATTGCTCTTGCAATGGTGGTTACGTGAAGAAAACTGAAACGGGAGACGAAGCTTCTGACGGAAATTTAACTGACAGTAAAAAGAGGCGAACGTGCTTCATTATTAAAAAAATGAATTATTGGGTTTTA
Organism: Dermacentor andersoni; assembly: GCF_023375885.2. Lineage (NCBI taxonomy): Eukaryota > Metazoa > Arthropoda > Arachnida > Ixodida > Ixodidae > Dermacentor > Dermacentor andersoni. The sequence goes on along the minus strand of NC_092816.1, from coordinate 207,357,319 downwards.
CATGTCAAAAGCACGATCTCATTATGAGGCACGCCATAGTGGGGGACTCTGGAATAACTTGGACCACCTGGGGTTCTTAACGTGCACCTAAATTTAAGTACACGGTGTTTTCGCATTTCGTCCCCATTGAAATGCGGGCGCCGTGGCCGGTATTTCATTACTAAAAAATACTACAACGTGCGAAGGAGCAATAGTCTAATAAGAAGCCTGAACGGTTCGACCGTTGCAGTCTGCTAAGACGTAAGCTTGAGCTCACCGTCATTCTAGCATGCACCTGAGAACGTGTAAATGGGCAACAATTTCACAAGTCGTCCAAAAGTTTTGTCATTTTCACAAGCGCAAGTATACGGTGGTCTTCGGCACGAGCAATATACTGGCCTAAAAGTAACCTGAGAATTCAGCAGCTTGGCCGGCCAACCATTACGAGAAGAAAGCGCTCGGATCGTGGTACAAATACCTACAAAAGGTTCGTTATACAAACTTTACGTTGTTTTATGACTGCTCTCGCAAACGTGCAGTTACGCAAAGGAAACTCAAACAGCAGACAAAGCTTAAGCGACACGCTTAACTAGCGAAATCGCGTGACAGAAATTTGCCTAACAGTCAACAGAGACAAGCGTTCCCCATTAATAAAAGTATGACAGCATGCGAACGAGCAATAGTCTAATAAGTAGCGTAAACGTTTCTATTGTAACAGACAGCTGAGACCTAAGCTTGACCTCACAATCACACTACCGTGTACCCGACAACGTGTATATAAGCAGCAGTTTCTGTATTCCCACAAACGAACGTGTACGGCATTGTTCAACGGAAACGCGTGGCAAAATTTAGCAGCGAGGACACCGAACCATAACGTGCTACAAGCGCTGCGATCGCGATGCAATTGGCCACCAATGTTTAGCTATTTCAACTCTGCGCCTTTTTACTATCGCTCCCGCAATTGCGGTTACGCAAAGAAAAGTGGAACGGCAGACGAAGCTCAAGCGACATGGTTATTTAGTAAGGGCGGGCGCGTCACTCAAATTTAGCAGTCAACAAAGATCGACAAACGTTCCCCATTACTAATACGAAACAGTACGAACACGCGCGAATGAGCTATAGCCTAAGTAACGCAAATGTTTCGATTGTTACAGGAAGCTGAGGCCTAAGCTTGATCTTATTACTATCATGACAGCATGCATCCGAGCACATGTAAATAGGCAGCAGCCCAACAAGTCGCCCAAAAGTTTCTTTATTTCGAAAAATGTGCATGACACTGTTTGGTGGGAATATATATATGCTGTATGGTTACTTGACCGGCCTCTCTGCTAAACATTACCACGCTTTTATTTATGGCTGGTATACTGCACGTGATGGTTAATTGGCCGGCCGCACTGCTGAACTTTACCACTCTTGACTTTACGACTGGTGTACCAGCCGTAAAGACAAGCGTGGTAAAATTCAGCAGTGCAGCCCGCCAATAACCAACACGTACAGCAAGTGCTCCGCTCATGATAGAGATCCCTACATCTGTATTTCATGTCCCAAGTTCACGTAGAAAGCTGCATGCTTTTTCCTTCATTCCAAGGACAGCGACAAGCTGTTCCATCATCCTTCAAAACCATGATTTCTGTTTATCGTAGAGAATTACACTCCTTCTTGTAACGCCCTGTGTGACATTCAGAGTATGGAAATAAATAAGTAAAGGAAGTTCAGTTAATATATCCTTACGCAGCTTTTACGATAGCAGGGGATCTACCAAGTTTACATTTCCAAATTTTCTGAGTTTTGCAGGTTTTTCCTGAGCGTCCTTGCGAAATTTCCTGAGTGAACCACAACTTTGCTTAATGTCAAGACGGGCTGAGACCATGTCGTCCAATGCTCTCACTCTCTAGCAAGCATGTTAAAAGTAAAAGGAAAGTCTATTAATCCGGTTTGAATAGTTAGGAGTGGCGTTTCTTTTATTTCTAAAGAAAACGGAAGGGAGGGGTTCTAGAAATGCACGGCGAATAAAGTGTAAAACCCACTGCCAATCGAGTCGAACATTTTCAAATACGAATAAAAAGGGGACGCATAGAGAAGCAAATATTTTCGAATATAAACTATTTCTACCGACTGGTAGCTAGCTCATTGGTATGAGGCCTGAACTTTGTCACAAGTGAGATTATCTCGCAACAGCTGGTAGGTCAACGTCAACTGTCCTGACATTACCTGAGCCCGCGCACAACGCCTCAGTGAGGTGTTTCACTGATATAAAGAGTTTATTTAGGTTTGGATGAGGGACACCTGCAACTCCACGTCAGCCAGCACTGTCTTTTGAGCTCAAGCTCCTTCAAAGCGGCGGCAACACGCTTCCTTTCCCTTAAATTCCTCAATGTGTACGCCCTGTCTGTTCTCGTCCTCCTTCCGCCAGACATTCCCTTGGTCAGTTGTACAGTCAACGTCCCATTTTTTGGACTCGCTAGGGGCCGCGAAAACATCCGAAAGGTCGGCCAGTTGGAAAAAAATGAATGCACGTATTTTACTGCATTTAAAGGGCTCAAAATGCCACAGGCTCATCCGAAATAGCTCTGGAAGCCTGCCAGTACACTTTTCTTTAGGAATATTGGTGCTCCTGCTGTGACAGGAGATGGCGGGTGCACGCGTGTATAATTAAGCGACACATAGTGTGTCCTGTTTCCATTATCCCTCTAGAGAAAAGTGTATAACAGCTGTGTCTTAGCAGTACTCAAGTACGGGGCAGATACCTGGAGGCTTACGAAAAGGGTTCTACTTAAATTGAGGACGACCCAACGAGCTCTGGAAAGAATAATGATAGGTGTAACGTTAAGGGATAAGAAAAGAGCAGATTGAGTGAGGGAACAAACACGTGTTATATCTTAGTTGAAATCAAGATTGTGACATCTTAGTTGTGACATCTTAGTTGAAATCAAGAAAAAGAAACGGGCATGGGCAGGACATGTAATGAGGATGGAAGACAACCGATGGTCATTAAGGGTTACGGACTGGATTCCAAGGGGAGGGGAGCGTAGCAGGGGGCGGCAGAAAGTTACGTGGGCGTATGAGATTAAGAAGTTTGCAGTAACAACATGGCCACAATTAGTACATGACCGGGGTAGTTGGAGAAATATGGGAGAGGCCTTTGTCCTGCAGTGGTGTAACCAGGCTGATGATGATGATGATGATGACTGTGTCCTGTGACAATTGACGCTTTCCACGTTTGTTACGCTTCGTCGCAATAGTTTCGCATATGCTTCACAGCGTAACAGTTGTGTATTGAGGCGAAGCTGAATTTCGGGTAGCCGGCAATAACGCATTGTGCTTTCCAAGATTCGAATCCAATCGCGAGGACCACAAAGGCGGAGTCGGTGCCATTGCGGACAGCGGGGTATTCTTGCAATGAAAAACACGGCACTCAACGGCAAAAAGCTTAATAGTGAACGTCGAAGCAGCTAGGCCTAGCATTGGCGCAGTGGTGGCTACGGCTGCCACCGATTTGCGTGCGAGAACGCCGGTTTGAGGCGGCGAGGTGATCAAAACGACAGCGGTGGTTACTTTGAATAATGCTTTTTCGGATCTGCTGCCACGTCAAAAAAGTCTGGTAGATCGGAGGGCGAAGAGTTCTTGCGTCCGAAATTTCAGATGCGTTTTCAGAGATGTTCTCGTACATTGACGCTATAAGGTACGTGGTGGCGCCACGAAGCCGTCTGAATTATCGAGCATCCGGAAAGTGTGGCGGAGACTGTGGACTGGCAACTCCTTTAGCCGACGACACGACGTTAAAGACGATTTGTTGTGGTTCTTCTCTGTTACTAGGGCCAGCATTACCGTGGCTTTCGGTGCGTTTTAGTAAAATTACAGCTAATTTTCGTTGATAGAAGCACCAATTCCCCGAGTTTTGTCTGAGTATTTTCAGACTACTCGAAATCCCTGAGAATTCCCTTTTTGCCGGTTGGTAGACACCCTGAATTGCTATCGCGACCATTAAGCAAATGAAACGCCAACAGCACACGTACCGAAGTTTAAACGACACGGTTATCACTGCGAGCATGCGAAAGAAACAGTCAACTGAGAAAAGGTTTCACTGTTACGTACTAAAGAATCTGAGGGCAATTATTTGGTGCAAACGTTTCATTCGTCACAAACAGCTGAGGAGTAAGCTTACAGACAGCTGAGGGGTAAACTTCCCTCGATGTCATCAGCATACTAGCATCCCATCACGTGTAAGTAAGCAGAAGTCTGATAAGTCGCCCAAAAGTTCACAAACGTGCATGACACTGTTCGGCAAGAACAACATAGTAGCCCTAAAGACAGGTGCGTTAACACTTAGACAGCATTGCCGGCCATAATGTGCAGCAAGTGCCCCGACCGTGATAAATATGCGTACAAAATTTCAACTATTTCAACGCACGCTGTTGCACTATTGCTCTCGAAATCGTGGTTATGTAACGAAAACGCAAACGAGGCTCAAGCAAGGCTATTCCGGAGAGTGTGTGTCGGGAATAGTTAATATTATTAATATTAATTTTGTTATTATTCGCCACTGTTCAGGAAAGACACAATGACAGCTCTCGCGGACACATCCCGTGGTCTACATGGGAAGAGTTCGCGGTTCTAAAGTTTTGCATTCAGAAATTTCTTTTTGGCAAATTTCAGCGCTGCGCAGATATTTAGGACAGAGTAAGCTCGGAAGTTTGAAGAAAAGCAGTACGATGCTACCAAACGTAGCACAACGATTGTTCAATCACCGATTGATATTACCGTCGCTGCAAACATGGGGATGTACTATTCCCATCATTCGAGTGCGCGCAGACACGACGATACTTTAGTGGAAATGATTGCAGGGCTGCTAAAAGAAAAACACTGACTTCTTGAACTTTCACTTACCTCTTGATAGGCGTAACACATACAGGCGCCGCGGAAATGGAGCTCCAAAGTGCACGACCAAAACGTTCACCTGGAATTGACAAACATTGACAATGAACTCATGAGCACATTACACAACTACCACGTTCAGCGAAAACGCGCAAACTGAGCGTGTGAGAGGGCGAAGTGCACCAACCCAGTCACCTTCAGGCATTCCGAGCCTACAGAGAAGGGCGAAGAGATCCAATTAAATGGCGGAGTTAAGTCACGTGACCGACTACGTGCAAATCAGCGCAAAGCGTGCATGCAACAGACAGTGGAGTTTCGACTGGGTAAAGGCAGTTAATTCTCTTTTCTACGGCCGGGGTTGCAGCCTTTGCAGTGGTTTCAGTACTCGGCTTTCTTGGCATGTTCAGAGAGCGTAGGAGCGCAGGAGACGTTTGATTCGGTTACGCCTTGCGGTAGGTGGTAATGCGCAGCTGATCCGGCGCCCTGCCTACCGTTTTGTGACGTTTCCTCCCGATAGGCATGTGCTGTTTCGGTTCTTCATTGCAACTTCTCCATTTATCATCTCCATTGGGTTGTCGATCCTGCTTGTAGCAGCTTCACGTTGCCGGCTGACATGTCTTTTCGGAAGTGCGCGCGCTGAAGGCAGCCGTGGAAGAGACTTGACATTGCGCTATATGATCACGTAGTACGTGTTGTACTGTGTGTGTTGGTTCCACATACGGCTGGTATGGGACATCCCGTTGAAAACTTCCTTCGCACATCCATAGGATTAAAGATTTGGTATTCTTTTTCGGTCCTAGAAGTTCAATTGTGTGGATGACCGAAGAATGTGTTAAATAGGACATCCCGAAATAATTTTTTTCATGTTATGCACTCGATGTCCGAACCGGGGACTTGAATGTTTGGATCTGAATGTACAGAGGATATTCGGGGTCCACTGGGCAGCTAGGCTTAATTCCAGAGCCGAAGCCTGCTCCTCCGGTGCAGCTGCTACCGCCGCGCCGAGCTGGCGTTTGGCTTAGCTGCTCCGCAGCGTAGTACTGGCGTGTCTGAAATCCCTGCTCCTAGTAAAGACGTCCCAGGGCCGAAAAGGTTGGTCCCCACTGATTCCCAGTAACTTCTTGGTTCTCGTTATAGTTTGTCGATTGGTCACCATGAGGTTTACCAACGCAAAATAAAAAAAAAATGCGGAGCTCGACGTGGATCAGTCCACATTGCTCGGCGTACCCTGGCTGTCCTCTTCGGGAGATTTTCGACGTTGCTCGAATTGACAGGTCAAGGTGCTCCTGCAGGAACGCGTGCAACGCATGATGAGCCTAGGCGATGGCACCTGGCTGCACCACCGTTTGTGAGCATTTAGCCTGCTGACTAATGGTGAGTTGTGTAGGCCTCTGGAAGCACTCAGGGCCCACCATAAAGTGGCTTTGAAAGGTTGAGAGCAGTTTCTTGTAGATAACCACAGAATAGGTTGGCCCAAATAGGATTATCGGCACTGTCCAGGAAAAGGAAACTGAACGAAGGGAACATGCGTCTGGTCGGCATGGGCGCCTACAGCCCACCCCAATCCTGGAAACCTTTTTTTCTTCTTGCTTAGCTGGCGGTAAATAAATAATAACCTAATCATTGTATATACAAACCGGATACACGCCCGATGCTGAAAGAATCATTACTATTCAACAGCGGGAAAGGGTCAATTGGGCCTCACTGCAATTTTCCGATCCATATAACATTTTCTTGTAATTTTTCTTTCACCAAAGTACTATATATATGTTTCCTTTCTTTGCACATTATTTTTTTCTACATTCCTGTTTGTTATCGATGATCAGTTCCTACTATCCCTGCGAGCTACCTCCGCTCCCTGCCTCGTCCCTTCCCACGATCATTGTTTTTTTTCTTTTTCTTATTTTTCTCATAATGGAACGTCTTTGTATGATACGAACACCACAAAATGGCTTGCGTCTTCATCTACCATCTACTAGCACACGCACAGCGCTCCTTTTCTCACCCTACTCACTTCCCGATCCCTGACAATCGTCTTGGGGAAAATGTGAATGACCTGAGACACTGCCAATGACGCGGAGCGCTACTCCTGGAATGCGCGGTGACTACCCTTGCGGCCAACGAGTGATCTCCGTAGTGCCCTGCTCTTTCTAATAAATTTTATTGAGATAGAAATTAATAAAGGTACTCTAGGCGAATATCCGCCGTCATCGTCGCTGTCGGCGTCGCCGTGATGTTGCGTATAATGTCCAAGTGCGATAGCGTCGCGGCCGCTCACCCTGCGGTGCAGGTGCGAGTCAGAGCTTGCGAGGATGAGCCGACAAGTATGGTGGCTTCATGCAGTTGTGTCTTCCCGCGCTCGCAAGGGGGGAAAACGGGGAGGGTGCGATCGCTAGGAGGGGAAGGGGAAGCTTAGTGCGCATCTCTTGTACCCCAACTGCGTCGGTTCAGCGCGGCCGTGCGCGTTCTATCTTGGAGGCAATCTGTGCTGTGTTCGAAGGCTGTAGCCGGCCGGATATAGCTCAGAACTTCGCGTGCGCTGTGGCCTAGCGCACTTAGTTCGCGTTGAAGCGAGAGACATCACGTAGCTTACCGCAGGTGCCGATCCTTATCAAACCAGCTTTCTGAAAGCGAATGCCCGCGGTTATGGATTGAGATGTGTTTGTGTTTCGCACTGCGCGCGTGACAACGCGCATGTTAATTTAATTTGTAAGGAAACGTTTACAGTGGTTTAGCCTTACTTCGTATAGCTGCACAATAATTTCCTATCGCATTGATTGCGTCACCTGGCGGGCGAATGTGTAATTTTTCTTCCCTATTTATATCTTTCTGTTGCTAAATACGATATATATATATATATATATATATATATATATATATATATATATATATATATATATATTGCATTCTTTACTGCTTTTTCTCTTGCACCATGAATAAAAGAGAAAGGGAGGGCACACTGGCCCATGCAATGCCACGCGGACAAGTGCTAGGCCGATGATGTGGTGTTATATAAACAGAAAGCCTGAGTCGACACGTCCACACACGTAGCGCCTACGCGACAATCCCGAGGTTGGTCACCACGCACACATGTACGCAGAGCGACAGCGACTAGCGTTCGATCCAGAAGCACCTATAAAATGCGGCTATCGTACGCACGCAGAGTTCTACCTATGGTTTCAGCGTAGACGGTGCTACCGGTGTTCTTCTCGCCTGCTGCCTTTTTCGGGCTCCTCGCTTCTTATCAGCGACTAGACTTCCATTCCGTCTGGCGCTTATGGTGTGTTTGACGACAGTCCACTTTTTATGACGCCTTATGAAAGCATTGCCACATTCACTCTAGCTACTGTATCTCTCGAAATGTTTTGGCTTTGAAATCAATCATTTATTTTTATTTTTTTAAAAAGTTGAATGATTCACAGTCATTTAACTGTTCTTTCTGGTTACTTTTAACTATTTAAAACTTATGATATCGCTAACATCAGCTTGGTTTCTCTGAAATGTAACGAGCTATATTACCGTAACGAGCTTCGACAGCATCGCATGGGCATGAAGGAATATTATACGCAAATTGAAGAGATGTTATTCAGAGCAAAGCCTTTTCGTATATTTACTTGATTACGCTCTTATATAGTAGCTTCCTAATGAAGACCAAATGTATTTATTTATTTTTAATTGATTTATTATACCCTACAGCCAATCGCATTAAACGGGAAGTGGGAAAAACAGGTTCACCATAGAATATGCCCAAAAAGGAACATCCACGATACATCTAATATACTATTAGACAATATTAGCCAATCGCAGATACAGTAAACGTAATTCATTGTTAGTTATGAAAAATCAGCGTCTACAACTCAAGGTAGATAAGCTAAATAGACCAAGGTACATACCTTGATTTCAAAAAATCAAGGTATGTAATGAATACTTATTTCTATCAATAGAAAAAAAATCAAGTTATACTCATGAGCACACGAAAAACAGATGGTATCATTCAGAGCAAGATGTCACGTAAAGTTCGTCTAAAATTGTTAGTTTCACCCATGACGACAATCAGCTCAGGGAAGGTGATTCCACTCTTCAGATGTTTGCAGAACAAATGAACACAAGAAGCTGAACGTTCTGCTAGACGGAATCGCACTTCTGTGTTCGTGAACAAAGCGGGCTGATAATTAATGCTGTGGCGAAAGAAGCTCGTTTCTCCATACAGGATTTTGATACAGTTGGTGAAAGAGAGATAGGCGCAAGAGTTTACGGCTCTACTATGAGGACGCAAACTGCAGGTTTGACTTCACTGCGCTGATACTGGTGGTCCTGCAATAGTTGAATATAATTTGTGTTGAACTGTTTTCAGCCATATTTAGTCAATAGATTAAAGTATTTTGATTAGGGTGCCAAACTGAGGCAGCGTACTCGAGTTTGGTTCGGTAAGTGGTTTGCAGAGCTTCAGCTTGAGAGATTGTGGTGCACGGGAGCGATTGCCTGGAAGGTAGCCCCATAATCAAGTGCCGTTGCTTCTTACGTGTGCAATGTGTGCATAAGGTAAATATACCTGGTAGCGAAACTTCAATAGGAGCCCATAAGATCAAAACATGGCGGTTCATCGGCGGTTCGTGGGGCTTAGCGGTTTCTGTATGAGGAGGGAACACTTCCGGCAGAACAAAAAATAATGTGACGCGATATCCGTTAAAAGCAGAAATGATGTCATTTTGTTTTCGAAGGCGCGAAATTTGTTTTCGTGGCCTGCCTCTAGAGCTATATATTCAAATGCCCGGCCGTTCGACTTGATGGGCGTTTGGAGCTTTCAGAGCGGAAAGCGATGCAGGAAAAGGCCCGCCGTACGGTTGTCGAAATCACACCCCTGCACAGAACATACTTTTTTTGGAGGCTGATGAAAGCTTTAGGTGTAGAGGGCTGGTCCTATCGTCGGACTACAAGCCCGTCGGCCAGCGCAGTCGCAAGAAAACAACTAAACAATTATGTGGCGGTCGTAACTCCCTACTTTTGACTCAACAGGTTAAGAAGCGATGAGGCTACCCGAGTCACCAAATTCAGGAAAACGTCGACAAGCAAAACAGCACAACGTGTCAGGTGGCGCATTTCAACAGCTGAACGCTACGAGTGCGTATTTCTGCATTTCAAGAGCTGCATTGTATGGCGAATGATAGCGGCGTCCACGCCCCATGTAACGATGGGCGCTGAAAAAGATCGATTTGTTGATAATATTACAATTAAATAAACTTGGATTTAATTTACTCGTCACAAATATATAAAATTGACTAGAAATATTATTTTCGTTGAATGAATCTAAGTCTGTCTCGCTTGAATTAAGAAACGCTTTTTTCTTTCCCCATGTTTGTTCCATCCAACCATAGTCGCGCTTCAACGCTGCTTCCATAACCACCATTGTTGATGTCGGTGACAATTTGTACTGAACCGCTTTTTACCCGAAGCTTCGCGACCTATTTGCGTTTAGCTTGGTGTGTATTCAAGATAAGGTCAGATAAAACGGGTTCACCAAGCTTTTCTACGATGAAACAAAATAGTGTGGGATATTCTCCTTGAATAAACCGTTCAGGTATTAGTACGTCTGGTTACATGTATGCACTGACTTGCCTTCCTTATGTTTACTTTATATGCCATGTTTTGCACCCCGCAGTAATACCATTAAGGCCAAGTTGAAGAATTCCTGTATCAAGGTTGCTAATTACTTCCTAAATGTTATGCAGTCATCAGCACAGATATCAATATGAGATGAAATTCAAAAAGGTAAGTCACGATAACAAATTTGGGATAGTAGTGTTCCAAGGACACAGCTCTGCCATACGCCCGAATAGACAGGACTACAGGGAAATTCAACGTTCTTAGCAGGAACAAACTGAAGACGACTGTGCGGGAAACGCTCAAACCATGTAAGTAGTTAGGGGTCAAGGCAATGCCGGTGTAATTTATCAGCGGTAGCTTACGACGCATTTTATCAAACGCTTAAAAAAATCTAAATTTACGCAATGCGGAAGAGAAGAACAATTAAGAATGACATTTATATAAAGTGTGCAAGATTCAAGCTGTGTTGTATAATTAATTTTTTCACATAGCCTGTTACGATTGTGTAAAAAGGGAATTATATTCTAGAGAGCTTGCATGATTAGAAAACAGGATATGTTCGAGAACTATTCGTGGAACACTGCGGAGGAAAATGAGATGATAGCTGAGTGTTAGTATCTGTTACGTGTTTTACGAAGTGGAATAAACTTCCCTACCTTCCATGTCGCAGGGATTCAACCCGTGTTAAGGGACTTAAAAAATCTTGGTTAGGGTAAATCTTGGAGCTAAAAACGCAGGTACTTTTCACAAACTATGGCCGGCCAGCGACGGAACCAAGGGAAGAAGAAATTTTCAATTTATTTATTAGATGGTCTACGCCACGCGGGTCAAATGAAATCGGAGACATTGAAAAGGGATTGTGGCAGTGCGTGACAGAGATTCTGCCCCTCGCCAAATTTAGGATGGCTGTTTCAGAGTCGCTGAAAATCAGGTCAGCTTTAGTATTACCTATAGCTAGCGCTATCGCCGCCTCCTCTGCAGTTTCTGAGGAGCGGGTTTTGACTGATCCGGAGGACTGATGCGTCCACCACCGCAACTGCAAATGCCTCCTTGTTCTTATACTCTGCGACATCTACGTAGACTGCCCCGTTGTACTTCCCATACTTAATATGTAAAGCTCTGGCTCTTGCCTTCCTGCGGTTCTCGTGATGTATCGGATGCATATTTTTAGGCAAAGGTTTTATGTACAAGCCCTTGTGCATTTCTCGCTTCACCTGAATTTTCATGTCCCCGGCTAGAGGATCAACTCCAATGCCGATCCTCTCTAATATATCCCTCCCTACTCTTGTTTTGGAAAGTCTACTGAGTTGCATCACCAAGTGTGCCTCCCGCAGTTCTTCCACGGTGTTATGCACCCCTAAACCCAGCAGCCTTTCGGCAGACGTATTGTTAGGCAAACCAAGGGCCGCCTTATAGGCCTGCCTAATCATAGCCTCCACCTTGCCTTTCTCCGTCGCGTCCATCTTCACATAAGGCGTCGCATACACTATTCTACTGAGCACAAACACCTGTACCAGCTTACACAAGTCCTTTTTGTTGACCCCTTGCTTACGATTGGCGATTCTCCTGATAAGTCTCACGGTAGCATTGACCGTATTTTTAAGCCTTTCCAAGGCCTCGCTATTCTTCCTGTTAGTCTGCAGATACAGACCCAGGATCCTGATCGTTTGGACCTCAGCGACCGGTGCACCTTCCACTTTCACCTTCAGCGGTGGTGGCGGCACATAGTGCCTCGCATGTATCAATCTAGGTTTATCTCTAAGCACAAAAAGCTCGAACTTGGGCTGAGAGCACGAGAGTCCTGCCTCTCCCGCTAGCTCCTCCACAATATCCACTGCCTGTTGTAAAGTTTCCTCCAATTGTGCGTCGCTTCCCCTTGTTACCCACAGAGTAATGTCATCCGCATAAAATGTATGTTTAAGTCCCGATATCCTTGCCAGCCTGGGCGGTATCTTGATCAAGGCGAGATTAAACAAGAACGGCGATAAAACCGACCCTTGTGGTGTCCCCCTGCCCCCCAACGGGAAAGGATCCGATTTAAATTCTCCGACTACAATCTCCGCAGTCCTATCCTCCAGAAATGATATGAAGTATCGGAAGGTTCTACCCCCCGGTTCTCTGTCCGATAGGTTCCTTAATATTGCCTCATGGGTGGCATTGTCAAAGGCCTTTGTGAGGTCGAGCCACAGATAGCCTTGGTGCCCGTGCCGTACCCAGGATCAACCACATCCTTTTTGAGCAGTATCATGATGTCCTGCGTTGATAAATTAGCCCTGAAGCCAATCATCGTTTTAGGTAACTCTTTGTCCTCCACATAACCCTGAAGCCTGTTGAGGACCACATGCTCCATCAATTTGGCCAAGCAGGACGTCAGCGAGATGGGACGAAGATTCTCAATACAGATCTTCTTCCCTGGTTTAGGAATAAATGTATTCCTAGCATGCTTCCCCTCTGCCACGATCTCCCTGGCCGCCCAATATTTCTTCATCAAGTCCGTGAGCGCCCCCACTGACTTGAAATCCAGGTTCCTCAGCATTTTATTAGCAACCCCGTCCGGACCCGCTGCCGACGTAGTACGAAGCTGCCCCAATGCAAACTCCACCTCCGCCACCGTAAAGTCCGCATCTAATTCCAGGTTTTCCTCTCGCGAGTAATCCAGCAAGCAACAGTCCACCTCGCCGTTTATGTAACGACTTCGGAGTTCTTGAATGAACTCCCCAGTCGTGCCTCGATACTGATGAACTAACCTAGCCATTTGACGCTTCTGCGCCGATTTGGTTGCCGCCGGATCTAAAAGGTGCCTCAACAACTGCCATGTTTTTTTGTTGTTTTTTTTGCATCCGAATTGCCCATTCATCCTGTCACAATTTGCCCCCATTGTTTGCACGGCAAGTCGAACGCGTAGGTTTCGATTTCTCGTTCTAGCTTTGCCACCTTCCTACGGAGGACCCCATTATGTTTTTGTTTCTTCCACCTCTGAAGGAGACTCGCATGCGCTTCCCACATGTGTAACAGTGTAGAGTCCGCCGTAAAACCCTCCTCCGCCGATGGAACCTCTTCTGTGGTACCCTTCACGTCCAGCTTGAGCGCCTCAACCCAGGCTCCCAAGTCCTCGATTTCCCCGCTCGCTGTGTCTTTCCTGACTTTCCGAAATCTGTCTTTCACCCTGTCTTTGTGCTTAGCAGCACTAAATATCGTGGAAAGGATATAGTGATCACTGCCCAGTGGCTGCCTCGTGTTTACCTATTTTGCATCCCTAATACCTTTAACAAATGTGAGGTCCGGAAAGGTGTCTATGCTAACACTGTTACCTATCGTCGTATGATCTAGCGGGTTGTTCAAGATTGTCCATTGCAGGTCCTGAGCTACCTGCCAAAGCCTATTTCCCTTTGGAGTGGCTCGGATGTAGCCCCACTCCGGATGAGGAGCGTTGAAATCTCCAACCACGATGAGTTGAGCCTTAGCCGCTAGCCGTTGCGTCTTTATCAAGAGATCTGGCAAGCCCACCCCATTATCTTTCGGAAAACAATATACATTAAGAACAAACAGACTCTTATCGTCCTTTCTTTTGGGCAGAACCTCTAGCAGGACGTAGTCCTCTCTGCTGCTATCTATGGTATGCTGAATCGCCGTGGTGTTGCGATGGACTAGCACGGCCGTGAAGACGTTCGATACGCCCCCTCCCCCGATCAATCTCTGGCGGTGTAAATCCCTTAAATCCCGGTAATTTCACCCAGCCACTAGCCTCTTGCAAAGCTATAATGTCTGGCTTACTGTCCAGATTTTGTATGTGCAACTGCAGGTTCCCCCGCTTGCGACAGAAGCCCCTGCAGTTCCACTGCCAAACCTCAATTTGCTCGCGAGGGGCCATGATTAGGCACTAGGTTCACTAACATCGGCGCTTGGCCGACTACGGGAGGCAATTTAGCCTGTAGCGTAGCATTGAGCTGTTGAAACATGCCCATAACCTGTGTTTGGAGAGTCCGCATGCCATTGATGAAGGCGTCAAGACGCTCCTCAATCTTGTCTAGTCTGGCTTCGATCCTGTCCACCCGAGTTTCCAACCTATCCTGTCTTTCCTCCAGTTTTCCTATTCTGTCCACAACGGCAGACATTTCCCCCCTAAGACTAGTGACTTTAACGACTGGCTGCGGCGTGTCCGCCGTTGAAGTTTCTGCCACTCTTTTTGCATAAGCTCCCTCATCCGCCGATAGCGGCCTCTTAACCGTCCTCCGATTCTCCACCTCCATAGCTGTGCTCTTGCTCTCGCGAGAAGCGGCCGCCTGCGCCGCTTTCAGTGGGGCCTGGACCACTGGCGTCTGTAGCCTTCTTCCTTTGTCGCGTTCCATTTCTGCCATCCTGACTTCCATCTTTTTAATCGTCTCAGCTTGCTGCTGCACCTGCCTTTGTAGCTCCTTCTCTCGAGCAGTCTCACTCTGGGAGGCCGCGTTGGGCCAGCTCATCTTTTTTCTCGTGGCACTGGGACTTCCTCCATGACTGGAACCCTGTTCGCCTTTGTCACGCTCGGGTCCGGGCAGTGGTGGGAAGGAACTGGACTGGTCCCAGCTCTTGTTATCGTTTCTCGCACCGCTGGATGACCGCTTCCTGGGCCTCGAGCGCCGCTTCTCCTTGTCAGGTTGGCCCTTGTCCTCACTGCACTGCTGCAGGCCCGTCGGCTGCTTACGGGCTAGACGAAACTTGCAGTTCCGGCTCCCCGTGTGGTGCGCCCCATGGCACACGATGCAGTCCGGGGTACAGTTCAGCGGCTCTCCTTCCGGTGGCGCAGGATGGTCCTTTCCGCAACGGCGACACAGAGTAGCCTTCGGACGATAAACCACCGCCCAATGTCCCACTCGTCTGCAGTTATAGCAGGTCTCGACTAACTCTCTGTACGGAATCACAGCGTACAAACAGTTCCAGTAAATAACACGCCAGGGAACATGCTTCCCCCCGAACGTGATCTGAATCGCCTTCGACATTCCCAAAGGTCTGGCATCCAAAATTTCTATGCCGTCATTTCTCTTGAAGAATCCCGCCCGAACTTCTGCCAGTGGGCATCCGTTGTACGCGTTGTAAATGACTCCGCGCACAGAGTTCTCCGGCACCGCCACGTACGCCGAAATCTCAAGGTCATGACCACTCAGCTTGAGCGTCTTTACATTCGCATATGACCCTCAGCGATGCATACACGGCGTGCTCACCCTCATCGTGTTGTTTGTCTCGTTGACCCGCACCAGGTCTTCCTCCGCCGCAGTCGCATCCGAGTCCCCTCGACGTCACCATACTCAAGTCCCAATTCTTGGGTCGGCACACAACCTTGAAGTCCTTGGCTGGCATCTTCAGAAACGGTCCCCGTTTCTTCCACACCGGCGCTTTCCCGCGCTTGACTTTTTCTGTTCGGTGCGTCTGGCGCCCGTCGCTGCCCGCCTGCTTCTCGCTAGGCCTACTCTCGGGATGGTTCCAATATACAAATTTCTTGACTCGATCTTGAGCCCGCAAAACCCAGGCCCATTCTCCCGCCTCGAACTCTTCGGGCGTTATAGTCTCTCCCTCAACGGAGTACTCCATTGTCTTCAGCCTCACAGAGGCCCACAACCACAAGTCACAGCCCCGGAGCCCGGTGCTCTCGGCGGCGGCTCGGCCTAATGATGAGGCCTAACTTTGCCGCGCCGTGGTTGAGTAAGAAAAGCGTTGAAAAACCCCGAAAAAGGGAGCAAACTTGCCGAAATTAGGTGTCCGCAGGAGCAAGGCAACTTCCTGTAGACAATCCCACCAAAAGCAAGTCCACAGCACTGGGCGTTCTGCCGAAAAATGGTCTGAAAGCGGGAGCCCATGCGCAGCACGTCCGCGATCTTCGACTTCGTCCACAGTGCCCCCGAAGTGATTGGAAGATGATGTCGTGTCTGTTTATGAGGGTTTGATGGAGAATCTCTCTGGTCTCAAACACCAATTGGCCATGGGTCTTGCGTCATAAGGTTGACGCATACTTTGAAGAGCTGCCTTGGAGTCACAAAAAATGACCGACTTTTGAGGTTTGGCTTGTGCGATGTAATTAACAGCGGCACGTAAAGCGGCAAGTTCTGTCGCCGTAGAGATCATTATATGGGACACTTTGAGAGTAATTGTAATTTGCATAGCTGGGATGATAACAGCGCCTGTGAAGCTGGGGTCTTCGTTTACTTGGTCAAACCAAGACTGAAACTTTGTGGAACAACCCGATTTTCTTCAATTGCTGTCTCCTTCCATTGGATCCTACAATGAAGCTACAGATTCCATAGAACTTCTCCCGGCGTGATGCAAATTTACTGTGCCACCTCTGGTTAGGGGTGGCTTTTACGAAAGCCTACTCATTCCTTATCGGATCGACCGACACACCGATTTGTGACTCGTGCAAAGGGGAATAGACGATCGTGCACGTGTTGTTTTTTTGTGATCTCTATGGTAGCGAACGCGACGTTCTTAAGAGGGCATTCAACCGATTATATAACGTACCATTTTCAGAGACTAAGATTCTTGGACCATGACCCCATGCATCGCAGGCTTACAAAGCGACGCGGGCACTTCTACGCTTCATGAAAGCGACTGGCCTCAGTGACCAATTATAGGCGTGATATTATGGACAACCGCACGTACTCACCCCGATAGTTTCTCCTTCCCTCCCTCTCCTTTGTTTTCTCCCCTTAAACCCCTTCTCCTGTGTAGAGTAGCAAACAGGATGTACGTCTGGGTGACCTCCCTGCCTTTCCTTCCTTCGTTTTCATTCTACTCCTCCTCCTCCTCATCATGATTTTAAGAACTTGCTCATAGCCTAATAGGTGTAATCGCTTGGCCTATTCCCCCCCCCCCTTTTGCGCTTTGTTTCTTAATAGTGTTCATTAGTTAGGACTCATTATTATATTCTGATTAGTTTTACCACCGAAAGTAAAAAAAACTACGACAAAGAAGGACTATGCGTAAACTACCAGCTCTTTCAATCTTTAAGTTCACTCGTCGCTACATAGTGACAGGAATGAAGTATAAGTAGCAAGATAAGGACATGTGAAAACCTAATAGGGCAACACAACAAATTTATGCCACTCTTTGAACTTTGCAAGCTTATCTCTGCTTCGATAAGTGTGACAGAGAGAATGTTTACGGACTTGTTTTTTTTTTATTTCATTTGTAATTGCAAGAGGCTTCCATGCTTTCTCTTTCCGCTTCTGGTTTTCCTTTGCGGACTACTTCAGTCCTGTCTAACAGAGGCTAACATTTGCACTGTCTACCATGCGTCGCCGAGTCGCTCGGCGCTGTAAGGTGCTTGCACGTGTATTTGTGCTCCCGTAATCAGTCAATTCGACAGCATCCGGTTTGTCCAATTCACATTATTCCGCGTGCTAGTGAAATGCGGTAAAGCACCAAGCTCGCGCATGCAACCTACTTGTTCATGTGCTTGGTCTGACATGCTTTTACGCGTCACAGTTGTCATAGTCGCGTCACAGTCACAGTTGTTTTGAAGGCTAAGAGTGTAAAAGTCAGTCAGAAACGTATCCACAAATCTCCACATATTACTGATTTCTTGAAAGCTTGCGTGTTTCAATTCATGAAGAATATTACTTTCATTTATGTCTTTTGGCTTTGGCTGCGATAATTTGATTTGAATGCCCCCTCACTTAAAAAGGAATTGTCGTTAAAAAATTAAATTATGGGGTTTAACGTGCCAAAACCACTTTCTGATTATGAGGCACGCCGTAGTGGAGGACTCCGGAAATTTCGACCACCTGGGGATCTTTAACGTGCACGTAAATCTAAGTACACGGGTGTTTTCGCATTTCGCCCCCATCGAAATGCGGCCGCCGTGGCCGGGATTCGATCCCGCGACCTCATGCTCAGCAGCCCAACACCATAGCCACTGAGCAACCACGGCGGGTGGAATTGTCGTTCAAACCAGGCACCAGGTTTACATCGGAAGCAAGATTCAGAAGCAAGAGGTCCAGTTGTTTCTAGTAGAAACAATTTTCGTTTCACTGTTTTTGTGTGTGTGTGGCTTGCCTTGATGGCTTTAACGTCCGCCACCAGCTGAGCTTAATCTTTCGCTGACTGCATTGCACGTGTTTGCAAATCTATTTCTCATTGATACAAACGACTTACTGTCTCCTGTTTATTCGCGTATTAGATCACTCGCTGATTGCGTGATTTTCTGTAACATTTCTTGTGACATTGAACGCCTAGCTTTACAAAAAGATCTTGACGTACTCAATTACTGGTGCCTGAGCTGGCTAATGCATTTAAATTTTTCTAAAGCCAAAACGATCTGTTTCAGTAACAACATGTCAGGGTAGAAAAGTATTAGTACAATTAACAACCAACCGGTGAAGCTTAACAGCACGTACAAGTACCTTGGACTGCAATTACAGGCTCACTTACAATTCTACTAACACATTGACCATATTGTCACGTGGTGGTGATGTTGAAGAACACAGTAGCAATACTGTGAAGGACAAAACTAACTTTTATTGCGTCAACCTGTGCCCACAAAAACAGGCTACACTTATAGCACAACGATAGCGGCGAACACGGTCGGCGATCGTCGAAAATCAGATCAGCGGGTCAAGCGCGTCGGATTTTATACAGCAGTCGTCGAATGTTCCAGACTAATCGTTCGGACCCGCGTGCCTTCCACAAAGTTCTACACCATTCGCGTCACGCGATGAAATCGGATAACACAAGGTTCGGCGACAACAGACAGCCGGGTAGAAGCATCGATAACTTTCCAGAAACTTCGGATACATGCAGGCGTGTCCCGCGCTGTGCGATTACATTTGTTAGGCGGCGAAACGTGGTCGCCCGATAAAGATAAGTACACGTGTCAATACCCCCCTCTTAAAAAGCATCGACCCGATGCTACCTACAAACGAAAAAAATACACCCGTAGCAAAGAAAACAACAAAAATAAGGAATTTCGTCAGCGTCCGTAAAAGGGTTTAAGGCGCACCACGTGGACCACTTCAGATCGTGCACGGCGCCGCTGTGAATGCGAAATGCCGTCTGGCACGACCTCATAGTCCAGAGCGCCAATACGTCGGATGACCTTGTAGGGTCCGAAATTGCGTCGGAGTAGTTTCTCACTGAGTCCTCGTCGGCGTATCGGGGTCCATACCCATACACGGTCGCCGGGTTGGTACTCGACGAAGCGTCATCGGAGGTTGTAGTGTCGGCTGTCGGTCCTCTGCTGGTTCTTGATCGGCAGGCGGGCGAGCTGTCGGGCTTCTTCGGCGCGCTGGAGATAGGTAGCGACGTCAAGGTTCTTCTCGTCAGTGACGTGCGGCAGCATGGCGTCGAGCGTTGTCGTCGGGTTCCTGCCGTAGACCAGCTTGAACGGCGTGATCTGTGTTGTTTCTTGCAGCGCCGTGTTGTAAGCGAATGTTACGTATGGCAGGGCGGCATCCCAGGTCTTGTGTTCGACGTCGACGTACATCGCTAGCATGTCGGCGAGGGTCTTATTCAGCCGCTCCGTAAGACCATTCGTCTGCGGATGGTAGGCCGTTGTCCTCCTGTGCCTTGTATGACTGCATTTCAGAATGACTTGGGTGAGCTCCGCTGTAAAGGCCGTTCCTCTGTCGGTGATGAGGACTTCTGGGGCGCCATGTCACAGCAGGATGTTTTCGACAAAGAATTTCGCCACTTCGGCTGCGCTACCTTTCGGCAGTGCCTTAGTTTCAGCGAAGCGGGTGAGGTAGTCCGTCGCCACGACGATGCACTTATTTCCGGTTGTTGACGTCGGAAAGGGTCCCAGCAAGTCCATCCCGATCTACTGGAATGGTAGGCAAGGAGGCTTGATTGGCTGTAGTAATCCAGGTGGCCTTGTCGGGGGTGTCTTGCGTCGTTGACAGTCTCGGCATGTTCTGACATAACGGGCGACGTCGGCGGTCAGGCGCAGCCAATAATACTTTTCTTGTATCCTCGATAGTGTCCGGGAAAATCCGAGGTGTCCAGCGGTCGGATCGTCATGTAGGGCGTGCAATACTTCTGGACGAAGTCCAGACGGGACAACAAGAAGGTAGTTGGCGCGGACTGGTGAGAAGTTCTTCTTCACGAGTAGATTGTTTTGAAGCGTGAATGAAGATAATCCGCGCTTAAATGCCCCTGGGACAACGTCGGTGTGCCCTTCCAAATATTTGAAGAGGCCTTTTAGCTCCGGGTCTGCCCGTTGCTCTTCAGCGAAGTCTTTCGCGCGTATCATTCCAGGGAAGGCGTCGTCATTCTCGTCGTCTTGCGGTGGCGGTTCAATGGGGGCGCGTGATAGGCAATCGGCATCGGAGTGTTTTAGTCCGGACTTGTAGGTTACAGTGATGTCGTATTCTTGTAGTCTGAGGCTCCACCGCGCCAGCCGTCCTGAAGGATCCTTTATATTCGCTAGCCAACACAACGCGTGATGGTCACTGACGACTTTGAATGGCCTGCCATAAAGATAAGGGCGAAATTTAGCTATAGCCCAAACGATGGCGAGGCATTCCTTTTCGGTCGTAGAATAGTTGCCTTCCGCTTTTGACAGCGACCGGCTAGCGTAAGCTATCACCTGTTCGACTCCGTTTCTCCTCTGGACTAGAACGGCACCGAGGCCTAGGCTACTGGCGTCGGTATGGATTTCTGTATCGGCGTACTCGTTGAAGTGCGCAAGTACCGGCGGCGACGGCATGCGTCGTTTGTGTTCTTCAAATGCGTCCGCCTGCGGTGTTTCCCACTTGAACTCAACATCACATTTAGTTAGACGTGTCAACGGCTCGGCGATGCTTGTAGTAGGCACACACGCCTGTAGTAGGCACACCTGCCAAGGTATCTACGCACTGCGTTCTTGTTGATGGGTTGCGGGAACTGTGCGATTGCAGCTGTCTTTTGCGGGTCTGGACGGACACCAGATTTGCTGATTACGTGGCCTAGGAACAGAAGCTCATCGTAAGCGAAGCAGCATTTTTGCGGCTTCAGAGTAAGCCCTGACGACTTGATGGCCTCTAGTACTGTCGCAAGCCGCTTGAGGTGATCGTCGAAATTTCCGGCGAATACAACGACGTCATCCAAGTAAACGAGATAGGTCTGCCACTTCAATCCTGCTAAAACCGTGTTCATCACGCGCTGGAACGTTGCAGGCGCCGAGCACAGTCCAAATGGCATAACCTTGAACTCGACGAGGCCGTCTGGGGTGATGAAGGTGGTCTTTTCGCGATCTCGTTCATCGACTTCTATTTGCCAATAGCCAGACTTGAGGTCCATCGACGAGAAGTATTTAGCGTTGCAGAGCCGATCCAATGCGTCGTCTATTCGTGGGAGGGGGTATACGTCCTTCTTCGTGATCTTGTTCAGACGACGATAATCGACGCAGAAACGTAGGGTTCCGTCCTTTTTCTTTACCAGGACAACAGGGGATGCCCACGGGCTTTTCGACGGCTGGATGGTGTCGTTGCGCAGCATTTCGTCGACTTGTTTTCTTATAGCTGCCCGTTCTCGCGGCGAAACTCGGTAAGGGCTCTGGCGGAGTGGTCTAGCGCACTCCTCGGTGATTATGCGATGCTTGGCGACTGGTGTTTGTCGAATCCTCGATGACGTCGAAAAGCAGCCTTTGTATCGTCGGAGCAGACTTCTGAGCTGCTGTTGCTTAATCACGGGGAGACTTGGATTAATGTCGTAGTCTGGTTCGGGAACCATCGTCGTCGGGGAAGATGCGGCGGAATCCGAGAGGACAAACGCATTACTGGTTTCCAGAATTTCCTCGATGTACGCGATCATCGTGCCCTTGTTGATGTGCTTGAACTCCTGGCTGAAGTTTGTCAGCAACACTTCAGTTTTCCCTCCATGCAGTCGAGCGATCCCTCTTGCGACGCAAATTTTACGGTCTAGCAGTAGACGTTGGTCGCCTTCGATGACGCCTTCTACGTCAGCGGGTGTTTCAGTGCCGACCGAAATAACAATGCTGGAGCGAGGCGGGATGCTCACTTGATCTTCGAGCACACTCAAGGCTTGGTGACTACGAGGGCTCTCCGGCCGTATCGCTTTATCTTCCGACAGCGTTATTGACTTCGACTTCAGGTCGATGATTCCGCCGTGCTGGTTCAGGAAGTCCATACCGAGAATGACGTCTCGTGAACACTGTTGGAGGATAACGAAGGTGGCAGGGTAAGTCCTGTCATGAATGGTTATTCTTGCCGTGCAGATTCCAGTCGGCGTGATGAGGTGTCCTCCAGCCGTTCGAAGTTCAGGGCCTTCCCATGCAGTTTTAACTTTCTTCAACTGGGCGGCAATGTGTCCACTCATTACGGAGTAATCGGCCCCTGTGTCCACTAAGGCGGTAACTGCGTGGCCGTCGAGAAGCACGTCGAGGTCGGTGGTTCTTTGTCTGGCGTTGCAGTTAGGTCTCGGCGTCGGATCACGGCTGCGTCGTGTTGAACTGAAGCTGGAAGGTCGCGTCGTCAGGTCGTCTTTTGTCGTCGTAGTCTTTGCTTCCAGACTTTGCAGGGACGGCGGCGTGTCGTTATGTCGTCGAGGTAGTTTCTTCGGTGTCTTCGTCGGCGGCGGAGGATCTTCGTCAGTTCGACGAACAGCAACCGCACCTCCATCGGTTGCTGCTTTTAGTTTTCCGGATACGGGCTCGCTGACCGGCCACGGGCTGGGCCAGTGTATGGTCGGCGCTGCGCCGACAGGTAGCGGCCTGGTGACGGCGAACGGGACGGCCGTCGAGGGCTCCACTGAGTAGCGGCGAGGTAATCGGCGATATCGCGAGGGCGTTCACCTTGCTGTGGGCGCGGAGCGTTCACGGCGAAACCTCGCAGTCCCATCTCCCGGTATGGGCATCGTCGGTAAACGTGATCCGCTTCTCCACAGTGGTAGCAGAGCGGGCGGTGGTCAGGAGCGCGCCAAACGTCTGTTTTCCTCGGGTAGCTGCGCTTGGCGACGGGTGGGCGTGCTGGCGGCGGCGGTGGTGGTCGACGGAATCGCGGCGTTACGGGGCCCTGGCGCGGTCGTGGAGGGGGACATTGACGGCGGGCGACGGCGGCGTAGGTCATCGCTTGCGGCTGAGGCTGCGGCGATTCAGGGGCTACTCCGAGTTGTTGTTGGAGCTGCTCACGTACGGCGTCGGCAATCGAAGCCACTTGAGGCTGTGATGATGGGAACAGCTTCTGTAGCTCCTCCCGCACGACAGCTCGGATAGTCTCGCGTAGGTCGTCGGTGGCCAGTGACTGAACTCCGGCGTAGTTTGTCGAGTTCGTGCGGCGGTCGAATTGCCGGTTTCGCATCTCGAGTGTCTTCTCGATGTTGGTGGCCTCGCGAAGAAACTCGTCGATGGTCTTCGGTGGGCTTCGTACCATTCCGGCAAAAAGTTCATCCTTCACACCACGCATGAGCAAGCGGACTTTCTTCTCCTCGGGCATTTCAGGGTCGGCGTGGCGGAAGAGACGGCTCATTTCTTCCGTGAAGATCGCGGTTGTCTCATTAGGTAGGTGCACCCGGGTTTCTAATAGCGCTTGGGCTCGTTCTCGGCGCACGACGCTTGCGAATGTCTGCAGGAAGCCGCTACGGAAAAGTTCCCAGGTCGTTAAGGTGGCTTCTCGGTTCTCGAACCACGTCCTTGCCGCGTCTTCTAATGCGAAGAAGACATGTCGCGGTTTGTCGTCACTGTTCCAGTTGTTAAACGCAGCGACTCTCTCATACGTCTCAAGCCAGCTTTCCGGGTCCTCGAAAGTTGAACCGCGAAACGTCGGAGGCTCCCTGGGCTGCTGCAGCACGACGGCGGACGCTGGGGCTGCCATTGGGGGGAACTTGGTGGCGATCTTCCTAGTCGTCTCAGGCAAAAGTCCGTGCTCCGGGGGCAGTCCTTGCAGCCTGCGGCTACCTCGCTGGTTCTTGGCGACGTTGGTGTCTTCCGCGTGAGGGCTTGGGTCACGGCTTTGTGGGGGCGTCCGGTACATGAACGCAAAGCACCTCCACTAGATGTCACGTGGTGGTGACGTTGAAGAACACAGTACCAATACTGTGAAGGACAAAACTAACTTTTATTGGGCCAACCTGTGCCCACAAAAACAGGCTACACTTATAGCACAACGATAGCGGCGAACACGGTCGGCGATCGTCGAAAATCTGATCAGCGGGTCAAGCGCGTCGGATTTTATACAGCAGTCGTCGAATGTTCCAGACTAATCGTTCGGACCCGCGTGCCTTCCACAAAGTTCTACACCATTCGCGTCACGCGATGAAATCGGTTAACACAAGGTTCGGCGACAACAGACAGCCGGGTAGAAGCATCGATAACTTTCCAGAAACTTCGGATACATGCAGGCGTGTCCCGCGCTGTGCGATTACATTTGTCAGGCGGCGAAACGTGGTCGCCCGATAAAGATAAGTACACGTGTCCATATGCATGCATCTTCGAACCACTCATTAGAACAACTAGAAGAGAATCTCCAACACACTCCGGCGCATATTTGTAACCATGCCTAGGTATCATTATTTCCTACGAAAGTGTAAAGTGCGTCCGCCAGCTGAGACCTGGTGCAGGCTTACAATATTGGTAACATAAAACCCTTGCAAAACACGCTACATTTGGTCTAATTACTGAATTTTCATGAGGTTCACTGTTCCTAAACACACGCTGAATTGCCTCAACTATCGTGCCCCCGCAAAATTGTTTTGCCTTTCACTTCTTCACAAGCTTCATCCCCATCCAACTATGAATCACGATTTCTTCTAGAAATGCACCACCACGTTTACACGCCGAGATCACGCTTATATGATCGAACGCGTAATGTACAAAGAGCCTCCATTGCCACGTCATTTATTTATTACGCTATCATTTGATTGAATAATCTGCCAGTACACATCACCGCGTAGCCTGACGTAACGCAATTCTAAGAATTATTGCACACGTTGAACGAACATCAACAAAGGCTTAGCGATTCATCTTCAAGTTTCACTTAATACCATGCGAAAGTATATATATTTATGTCCATGCTTGCTATAAATTTGCTGTCACTTAGCACTTCCGTGTATATTTATTTACGTGTTACGTTGATTTTCTTAAAGACGTTGTTTTATTATAATAGTTTTTCATGCCTCTTTTTATTTACAATCATTGCTTATTTATTGACGTGTTTTTTTAGTCAGGTTTTTCACTTCATATCTTGGCTAGTGATTTCTTCTGTGCAGTGCGTAAACGTATCTCGAAGTGCAATTTTATTATTTGTTGTTTATTTGGAAATTTCTCCCTTCGCCTTATAATTCCTTTAGTAGTGTGCTTTGTTCAAGCTTTTGTAACAATAAAATACCGCTAATTGTAAAATTGTGCATCCGGTGACAATTTGTATTAGTTGTGCGCGCCCCCCCCCCCCTTATATTATAGCCTCGTCCAACAGCTTTAAGGGTATTGTCGAATGCTTAAAAATAAAACAAAGCTAAAAAGCAGGTCCGTCTGCTCAGCAGGATCATCTCACAGTTTATCTACTTCCTCTGATGCGGACTGTCGAATACCAGGTTCTAGATTTCTCTCAATGACAACAAAGGTTATCGGCAAGAAAAAAAAAACTTTGAAATACATTCACATGAGATGTCACAAAACGCTTGTGAGCACGAGAGGAAAATATGACAGGGGTCATCATTCCTTTTAGCGCATAAAGAAGAAGGCTTACGCATCTGCGAAAGGCAAACACGAGGTGGGTGAGCCACGTGGCCCCTGCTGCTCTCGTGCCCACTGAAAGTGGCTGTTTGGCGGAAGCATGTTATGGCGCTCTGAAGAATTGATGACGTAGGTGATCCGGATAGGCAACTTAAGCATCAGGGCAGCAAATAAAAGAAATGATGTCTATCGTATGTTGTCGCATCTGAGACTCCACCAAGCGAGGTTTACATGCTGGCACGTCCTGCTCACGCAACACTGAGAGCGGGACGGACATCGCGTAAACGTATAGCGTGTAACGAAGCGAAACGTCGCTTATTTTGATGAGACTGTTACCGTGTCCATTGAAGAAAACACGCGGCGACCACGCATCATTTAAGCAGTAAAAATGTTAATCCTTATCAGCGGGCCTGCGGTCCTTTGCGGCCTTTCTCGGCCATTATAATCCTACCCACGAAACATGCGAGTAGCCGCTGCTCATGCCTCCAATATTGAGGACGCGTCCGGCAGCAGCCAGGATGGAGGCGAAATGCGTGGGGCCCGTAAAGAGATTCCTCGTTAGTGTTCCGTAATTCTCCTCGCACGGGCGCGGTATGTTGCAGCAGTCGCGGGCGCTTTTTCCTTGCGGGGAGCTTTGGTAATAAGGACGATAGATAGTTTTTTTTTATGAGTACTGCTCCAGGAGGGCACATGTAACGGTTAACAGAGACCTCTGGAGAGCACGTGACATTACTAGTGTTCCCGTTGCCGCTTTGATGCCCTGGAGGCACAGTCAATAATACGAAATGATGACACGCTGTTAGAGCTAGTAAATAAAATCTAATAAAGAAATACAATTACGCAGAGGCGCCAACTACTGGCGCAGCACTACAGCGCAAGAATTACGAAACGCCAATGCGAAGAAAGGAGGTTAACCGAGGGGCCCGATTTTAATAGACATATCATAAGAAGCCAACAGACACTGACACCAAGGACAACATAGGGGAAATTACTTGTGCTGATTAAATGAAATAAAGAAACGATAAATTAATGGAAATTAAAGTGGATGAAAAAACAACTTGCCGCAGGTTTGGAACCGATCCCACAACCTTCGCATTTCGCGTGCGATGCTCTGCCAATTGAGCTACCGCGGCGACGTTTCCCCATCCACTTTCTTCGGTATTTATGTGTCCTAGTAGAACCCTGGGAGTGTTAGCCAGCGCCACCACTCACAGACCTTAGCGGCGGACGTGGAACGTCCTTTCTGCCGCAGGCGTCACGATAACATGAAATTTTTGGGTGAATAAACCCGCACATGCTACCTGAAGGCATCCATGTTTTATATGTGCACATGTTTTACAATACTTCTACATGAAGGCATCAAGGAATTTACGGGCCCACCTACCACTACGATGACAGTGCACGTTAAACATCCCCATGCGACCTAAATAAAGTTATCGGGAGCCATCGACTACCGCCTCTCTCATAGCTTTAGTCGCTCCGGGACATTAAAAACGTTAATCACCACAACCCAAATCAATACATGCGGGCATTCGGAGCTAAAAGACTGCATCCGTAAGTCATAGTCAGCCTTGCAAAAGCGTCAAGAATGTGCTAACTTCGGGTGGATCTCAAAACATAGCATGAATAAAGTCGCTTTTATGTCACAGGCCAACTGCAGATGCGTACACTTTCGCCGCAAGACGAAACTACATGAAGCAAAGAGGGCACATTCGAAAAAAAGTCAACTTAAACGCGCAAAAACACGCACAGCATGAACACATACACTTTTTTGAAGCGGCAGGCCGGAACTAGGCGCAAAAGATGAGGTTGCGAGGAACCGTGGCACTTCACAAAGCCGTGCATTTTTTGCCACTTCCTCGAAGTCAGCCCGCCCGATCCTATGTATCCAGACACTTTCTTTCTTTGTGCGTTGGACTCGCCGGATGGTAAAGAAAGAAGCCTTTTGCCGCTGCTGTGTCGGTTCCGGCAACCGAAGGCGCAGCAGACCGGCATCACAGTTAAGTTCTCGTCCCTAACACACTCGATTTGTTCCGCTAACGCACTCGACCAGTCCATTTGCGCGTACTTTCGTCGCGCAGGGCCTGCAATGGCGGTCGGAGAGCGCTGGAAAGAAAACATATGCAAAAGCGCGGCGCCTGCTTCCACGTGACACAGATTGGCCAATGGGGGAGGGGTGGAGGCTGGTGCGACAGGATGCCTGGAGGAGGAAACGTCGGGGAGAGCTAGGTGGCGGAAAGATCTAAGAATGGCGCTATTTTGGAAAATTGAGGGGTTTTAGGTACCAGTCGGGGCTGGAGCGGTATGCTCGACAGCCAGGCACAGGGAGCGAAATTCTGTTCATCGTCGGCGTCGGAGGAGTGCATGGTCAGTAGCAGGAAAGAGGCGCAAACTGAATAAAGAAACATAAAAAACTGCCTTTTGCCTTCGAAACACGGTCATGTTTATCCTACATAGAGTTTATTGCAGTTTAACAGTTTTCATACACTACATCTGATATGTAGTTAGTGAGTATATTTTTGCATGGTTAGCTGTCCATCTTTGCACATAATATTGCACAAATGGAAGAGCTTGCAGGTAAGAAAAACAAGAACAACGACAAAAGACCATGGAGCCAGCATTTGCTGGCTCCATGCGTATCGATCGACATGTATTGGTTGTCTTTTCCTTTTGACTTGCTTTATTGTTCATTCATACCCATGACGCGCTTACAGCAGCGCCAAACTAACGAAATAAAAGCCGAGCCGGCAGAACATCAAACCTTTATTAGGTGTAGAGCGTATTTAAAGAAACCGAGCGGCCAAGAGACACAGAATAATACCAAGAGAGCGACGGGTAAGGTGAAAAAATATCAGTAAAAGCACACGAGAAGTTGCAGCAATGCTCTAGCCACTTTACTCAAATGGTAAAGGAATTCAAACATCTAGTGTTTGATAATCACGTTTTCTGGTATTTGAAGTTAAATTCAATCTCTTGGTTACATGGTTTTATTGCTGCTGCCCAATGACAGGTGGAAGCCATACCCCGTTTAACCAACCTAAAACGGGACACTTTCTTGATTCTATACTGCTATGCCAGCACAGATATTCGCTGTAACAGAGGTGGGCAAAGCAAGGGCGTTTTCAATAAGGTTTCGTAAAAGCAAAAAGGTATTTAAACCAGATTTTCTAGCAGTGAACAATGATGACTGTGAATGGTTATCGGCACGACACTATTCCTGCGCGTCAAAAATGGTTCCAGAATACTGGCGCACATCAGTGCGAATATTTCAGAGAAAGATAATCCACTCATGAACAAATTACAACTATCATGCGACCACAACAAGCCAGCCTGCATGCTCAAGAAGAAAACACCATGTGTTCACAGCGGCAGAGCAACCTGCACAAAGGTACCAAAAAAAAAAAATGAAAACCTCCGAGCAATACAGTGACGTGGCACGCAGAATAGCCAATCGAACACTATTATTTTAGGGCCAAAGTAGTCTAGCTAGTTAAATCACAAAGCTACAAATCGGCTGGGTTACGAGCGCACACTGATAAACGCGACGCAGCAAAGCAGCCAATAACAAAGCAGCAATAACAGTTTACTGGGTGCCATGACAGACACAGCCACGGTGCCAAACGCGCCAAATCAGCGCTGTCAGATAAGGAACAACTTTCCCACCAAGGCAACGCTACTGGTGCAAGTGGGAATGTAAGACCAGCCAGCAACGGGCAGGACTTCGACCCAAACTATGCAATACCCACTAAAATGGCACATATGGTTTCCTAATGGCATACCGCGAACATGCGCGAGCGTGCATTGGTCTGGATTAGCTCAGCGACCCCTTATCTCGTTTAGCCTCATGAATGGCAGGAGACGGTACGAAACTCCTTGCATAGACTGGTGGCGGCCACCACCTGGCATTGACCGCAACTACTTTTTTGCAGTGACCTCCGAGATTGCATGGCGTGGCTGGTCTTGGAGCAGGTTTGGAGCAGTTTCAGTCGTTTGCAGCAGGGTTGTAGCTAGTCTAACGTAATGTAGCAGATAGGAACGATTGTAGTAGTATTTCCATCACTTCTGGAAGTAAAAGGTCGAGGAGCTGAATACAAGTATTCTGGGACATTTTGTCGGGAAAACGAAGCCCACGGGAAATTCCAGCGAAAGATGGCAACATCTTAGCTACTGCATCATCAAAATCAATACAAGGCCACTTCTTAAGAACAAGCCGATAGTCATCTACGTACATGTGCACGCTCATGATTGGTTTGCGAATTAAACATTCCCGCATGCGTATGTCAACTATGGATAAAAAAAATGTTGCAAGACATGGGAGCTATGGAACAAAGTATGCATACACTGTAGTTGGATACATGATAGATTGTTGGATGTAAATGTTGCCATCATGATAAATGGGGGCTGGTCGAAATTGTTTGCTGAATAAGCAACAAATGATCCCAAGGACTGCCGCACACGGCTTGACATTACAGGTAGCGTGCACGACAACTGCCAAATCTTTTGGACAGCACACCAGGTTGTCATTCCCGAACACAGCCTCGATGCCTACGACTTCTAGCAAAGTTATGATAGTACCGGCCGCTACTTCTAGTAAGAGCCAAGATTGGAAGGCCATGAACTCCTCGCCATAGCCAGAAGTGTTGCAGACTAAGGAAAAAGGTTGTTGAAGGCTAAGGAAGAAGCCGTCGCTTTGCTGCTCCACCACAACTTTTAGAAACTAGCGAGTGGCATCAACAAAGCCCAAGAACCTCACCTAGCTACTTTCTTTACGGCAGAAACCCGCAAGGGAGACATCCCACTCCGTGCAATCGTTTCCGAGCGCAATGCCTGGCAATTACTGATGGCCATGGACGTACATTCCAAAGCATCTGGGAAGTCTCGCTGTGAAGGACGCACTCATCATTCCAAATTCTGAGGCAGGGGTGAGTCTTCTCAGTAAAAGCAAGCAAGGACAGTGTACCGCTTTGAGCGGGGACATTGAAGACTTGTACTACTCAATGCCAAATGACGAACTAATGAAGAGCGTCCAGGAGTGCACCTCACAGCACAACGACAAGGCTAAATTTGCCTCCAGTGGCGCTATAGCGTAAATCTATTCCTAACTTTTCTATTCCGATTCTGCAATCAGCCCTCCGCGATTGGTCACAAACATTCTTGGACCATCCCCACTTCGCCTGTCTGTCACGCGACGACACGACAACCACGAGAACTCCCCATCTGATATGACGTCTACGTACTGATTATGCCTGATAGGACCGAACAAAAGAAAAATAGTTATTTCTGATTCGACGCCTTTTCGCCATTAGATCTCGCCTATTGGTCAAAAGCTTTAGGGCTGCACCCTATTCACCTCTCCGTGGCGCGACGTCACAAAACCGCGAAAACTGGACGTGTCAAAGTGACGTGTGCGCGTTAAAAATTCTATAATATGCCGTACGAAACTGAATTTTTTTCTGAATAGCCGCAGGCTGACCCGTTCGCAAAGGAATAAAAGATGGCTGCCGCTGATCGCTCAGGCACTAGCTACTCGCACCTGCCGGAGAGCATGGGTTTATTTGCGTATACAATAAAGCTTTTTGCGTGGCCATGTAAAGTTTCCGAGCACTTTCGGCACGTTTACGACCTCGCTCTGCCGACTCTTCTCTGATGAGGATCCGTCTTAGCAGCATTCTTAAGCTTCCGTTGCATGTCGCCACGATTTTCGACCAGCCATCACAAGCTAAGTAAGGAAAAGCGGACCAATCGCAGCCGCCGACACCACCCTCTTCTTCCGCTTATCAATTTTCAGTGCCGTGGCTCGCCTCATCGAACCCCTCTCCACTGGAGCGTGCTCTTCGCCTCTTGTGAGCCAGTTGACTGTTATTTTTTTAAAGACTAGAAAAGTAATCTCCTATAAATGAGGAGAGCGTTTGATTTGTCTCTTCAGACAACCCTGCGAATCACCGCTCGATGCTCGCGTCGGTGGTTGCGCAAGTTTGTTGTCAGGAGATTGGAATAAAAATATATTGGAACAGTTTTACGGTATGGGCCCCAGATGTGGCGTTTCTGAGGGGTCCTTTTTAGAAATACTCACGATTTATCTCAAGTCTACGGTCATTGGATGGAACTGGAAATTTTACGTACAGCGAACTGGTATTTGTGTCGGGTCACACGTAGCCTCCGTCCTGAGCAACATTTTTCTGGCTAAGGTAGACAGATCCATAAAACACAAATCAGGTAGGCTGATTTCAAAAGCATGTGGGTACGTAGATAACACGTTAGTGTTGTCTTCGGGACCTAACGAGCAAAGTACTATTGCTGCGGCAAGTTCACGGTGCGATCATTACACGGGAAATAAAAAAAAATCTAGTTTTGACGACAAAATTTAGGGGTGTGATCATTACTCGACTGCGATCATTAGGCGAGTAAATACGGTAATAGGCTGTTTTTTGTTTTGCGCACTCAATGTTAAGGGATGCAAATGATGATATACAACATAATGCAAAAATGACTAAGGAATGAAAGCAGGGCGTGGGGCTTTCTCGGCAGATGCGTGCGTGTGCTATTTATAAAACTCCCCATGGTATGCCTGAACACTTTGGTAGAATACACTGACACCCACTTATTAAGGCGAAATACTCCTTGAAACAACATTTTTTATATATTTGTACTAGAGATTTGAATATACTGTCATTCATAAAGTGTTTTATTAAATTTGAATTGTCATTGATTTTTGTGTAGCTGCTGGGAACGACGACGAAGAAGAAGCGCTCGTCCCTAGTCAGAGCTCGGCTCCGTGATTGCTAGCCAATTACGCAGTGCTAATTACCTCGTACCAAATTTTTGCTTGCACCAATGTGTCCGTGAAGGCGAGCGGCATCGACCGATACCAGCTGACCCCAGAGGTGCGTTTTTCTTTGCCACATTTGGTGACTGCATCTACTGCCGCCGTGAGGAGGATTGCTAGGCTTAGGCGTGTTCCGCGGACAGTCGGCCCAACAACACCGTCGCACCGACAGCGGCCTGCCGTACATCCCGGCGGCTGCCGCTCGTCAGCTCCGAGATGGAGGCGCCCTCTGAAACAACAATGATCGTGGACAATCACATGTGCGTTCAAGTTCAGGGAACAGAGATCTCACCCGAGAAATACCACAGCGACGCCGGATGGACGCTCGCGGTGGAACGCATGTCGAGGCTGCGCCAGCGGACCCCCGCCAGCGGCAAGCCCGACGGACCCGCCGGGAGTCAAACAAGCACGAGGTCAAAGTTCTACAAGAACGCCAGAGCCTCGGCCATCAAGGCAGCACGCATGCCAGCCATGCCACTAGAAGAAACCAAGATAGTTGTCAGACCCAGAGGGGGACTGGACATCGTCAAGACCGGCACCACCACCATCGCTGCGGCCATACTCACTGCGGCCAAGATCACGAGCGAGGAAAGCGCCGCGGACACCATCTGCCCCAACACACAACAGAACATCATGGTCGTAAGTACACCGAACGAAGACAACGCGGCAAGGTACGCTAAAATCCAGGAGATATCCATTCAAGGCAAACCCTACGAGGTCAGCACATATCGCACGGCACCTCACGACACCGTGAAGGGCGTCATCAGAGGCATCCCCATCGACGCGAGCGCCGAAGAGCTAGATAGAAAGATCGTCAACGAGAGGAACCCGCTAGCAGTGGCCTCAAAAAGGATTGGAAGCACGACCACTGCGATTGTGGTGTTCCAGGGGCCCAAGGTACCGAACTTTGTCCGATACGGAGTCACCCTGATACCGTGCCGCCTCTACAAGAAACAGATCGACGTCTGCCAGCAGTGCGGCCGAGTGGGACACCGCAAGGACGTTTGTCCGACCCCCACAATCAAGACGTGCCTGGCCTGCGGACTCGCGAACCCTACAGAAGACCATCGCTGTACCCCAAAATGTCAGTTGTGCGGAGGCGAACACCCGACCGGAGACCGAACGTGCAAGGCGAAATACAAGGTCTCCTACGTAGTGCGCAAGCGACACGACAGGCCGAACGCCAGCTGCTGTCGGAGAGCGATTTCCCGCCACTCGACAAGCCGCCAGCTGCGCGAAAGTCGAGGACCCCATCGGAAAACCGCGCGCCCAAATCCAGAGACAGCAGTTGTTGCAAGAGAAGCCTCAGCAGGAAAACGTCACCATCACGTGAGCGAGTGAGCTGGGTCGACGCAGCGAAAGGAAACAACATAAGGAATGCGCAGAAAATCACCGAAACCACGAAGAAAGAAGATATTAATAAGGTCCGGAAGGCAAATGAGCTCCTAAGACAAGAAAACGCGGCGTTGCGAGCGACCATCAACAACCTCACGAAAGAGATCACCGAGATTCGTCAGTTGCTGCTAGGCAACGACGAGCCTCTACAGAGACCCACGCCAAGCACAAGCAAGGCCGAGGAAACGACAACGAACATCCCGGAGAAAGCCATAGAGGAACCGGCACCGAAGAAGCGAGCCATCGAGGCCACGCGCACGCAAACAGAAAACGATCGCATCGACAGCCTCGAAGCGAAATTCGAAGCGACATTCAGCAAACTCGAACGGCTAATCACGACAAACATCGCAGCAGTGACAGCACTGAAACAAACAATGGAGACCTACCAAGCCGATAACACGAACAGGTTCGCCTACATCGAAAGGACCCTACAGCCGATGGTAGGCCACCCGACATTTGCGCCCCTCTTCGCGCATCATCCACCCAACCAGGGAGCCCCGTACACGCCAACGCAATCATGGCCGCCAACGCAACACCAGCAACAGCAGGTGTAACCGCGTGGCAGTGGAACTGTCGCGGCTTCGGAAGGAAGAAGGCAGTCATCCAACAGCACAACGTACATGCCGCGCGCAAGCCAGACGTTATACTACTACAAGAAGCACTAACCGACGCACCGTCCCTCCCCGGCTACAGAGTGCACAAGGGACCACCCGACGGCAGAGGCCTGTGCACCCTGGTCAGGAAGGGACTCACGTTCATCGAACATGAGTTGCAAAGCAATAACAAGATCGAGCACACACTCACCGAAATCATCCCGGGCAAGAAGGGGAAAGGAAGCATATTTCTGCTCAACGTCTACAGCAACCCATCTCAGAGAAAACAGAGATTCAAGACATTACTGCACAGAGCCAGCACCGCAGCGGGCCGCAACACGCTGATCGCGTGCGGAGACTTCAACGCGATGAACCCTGCCTGGGGCTACAAGTACACAGCAAAGGGCCGCGACCTGTACCAAGACGCCACGGAACTCGACTTCACCCTCATCACGGACCCGACACATCCGACGAGAATTGGTAACTCCGTGTCCCGGTACACCACTCCGGACCTCACGTTCGTCAAGAACGACATCCGGGGCGCGATCACCTGGAGAAACGCGGGGATCGACCTAGGCAGCGACCACACCATCGTGGAAATCGGCATACCGGAACACAACGACACCAGCGTCAAAACTCACAGATGGACAGACTGTGATGCCTTTCGAGACGCCAGAAGCCAGAAGAGTGACGGTGACGACGAGATCGAAGACATCGACTCGTGGACGGCCGAAATCACCAAGAGCGTACGCGACGCGACCAAAGAGATTGAAACGGGCGCGGAGATCGACAAAGTAGACAGCCGGCTTGCGCATCTCATCGAGGCCAAACAGTCGATACTCAATCGCTGGAAGAAACAACGGCTTAACCGCAGACTGCGAAAGAAGGTGGCGGACCTGAACCGAGCGATCGAGGATCACTGCCGCGCTCTTTGCATGCAACAGTGGAACGAGATCTGCAACGCGGCAGACGGGCAGATGCATAGCGGGAAGACGTGGAACCTACTGCGGCACCTGCTCGACGAAACAAAGACCAAGTCGCACCAAAGGGACAGACTCGCCAGGCTCATACATCGGGCGGTCTCAGCACACGGCGTTGATGAAGTCACCAGGCGCATTAACGACAAATACCTGCCGACTACACATACCGAACAACACGCGCCGTACAGCGGCCTGCCTAACGCGAAGTTCGATCGTGACATCGACGTCGAGGAGGTACGCGCGGCCCTGCACGACCTCAACAGCCGGTCGGCAGCCGGCCCGGACCTCGTCACGAACAAGGCGCTCAAGAACCTCGATGACGGCTCGATTGAAAAGCTCGCAAAATACTACACCAAGTGCTGGAGAGCGGGCGCGCTGCCAAAGCTGTGGAAGACAGCCAAGACCATCCTGATCCCCATGCCGGGGAAGCCGCCGGACACGGATAACCTCCGGCCCATCTCGTCACGTCCTGCGTGGGCAAGGTACTGGAGCACGTCCTGCTCAACAGGTGGCAAGACTACCTGGAACGAGAAGGGCTGTACCCGGCCGCTTTGATCGGCTTCAGACAGCATCTCAGCACGCAGGACGCCGCGATGCTGCAGCTCGAACACCAAATCATCGATGATGGTGGCAGCGCCCGCGACAACAAAGCCATCCTAGGGCTCGACCTGCAGAGCGCCTTCGATAAGGTGAAACACTCGGCGATTCTGTCCCAAGTCTCCAAGCTCAACATGGGGGAAAGATCCTACAACTACATCAAGGACTTCCTCACGGACAGGACCGTCGAGCTACGAGCAGGCGACCTACAGACGCAAGAGAAGAAGCTCGGGAGCACCGGAACACCGCAGGGATCGGTCATTTCGCCGATGCTGTTCAACCTGGTAATGATCGGAGTGGCCGAAAAGCTCGGGCGCATCGAAGACGTCAGGCACACCATCTACGCGGACGATATCACGATATGGGTGACCGGTGGCAGCGACGCCCACATCGAGGGCGCGCTGCAAGCCGCCGTCGACGCAATAGAAGACCAGCTGGAAGGCACCGGACTGAGATGTTCGCCGAGCAAATCGGAGCTTCTCATACTCCCACCTACCAAATACAGCAGAGGCAAGTCCAGACAACGCGAAAGCGAAAAAATCAGAATCGTGACCAAATCCGGCAACGTGATCCCCGAGGTCGGCAAAATTAGGATCCTAGGCATGGTCATCGAAAAGCACGGAAGGAACGGCGAAGCCATCACCCGTCTCAAGGCAAAAGCAGCCAACGCGATTCGACTCCTCAAGCGAGTCACTTCCCGATAGGCTGGCATGAGAGAGGAGAGCCTAATTAGGCTCGTCCAATCTTTCGTCATCAGCCACGTCGCGTACGTTGCAGCCTACCACAGATGGCTGCAACACGAACAAAACAAGATCAACGTGCTCATCAGAAGAGCATACAAGACGGCGCTGGGCCTGTTCGAGTCCACAAGCACGACCCGCTTGTTACAACTCGGGCTACACAATACGCTTGAAGAAATAGCCGAAGCGCAACGGACCTCTCAACTGGAGCGGCTGTCCATGACCAAAGCCGGGAGGAAGATACTGGACGATCTGGGAATAAGACGCTCGAACGAGGTGGAGATGAAGCTCCCCGTCCCCGAAGAGGTCCGACGCCAGACCAGAATCGACCCCATACCGAAGAACATGAATCCCGAGTTCAACAAGGGAAGAAGAGCGGCGAGGGCCAAGGCTCTCATCGACCAGCATGCCAACGACGAACACGCGCGGTACGTGGACGCGGCCGAATACCAACGGAACGCCTTCACAGCGGTCGTCATAGAGGCGTCAACCGGCGCCACGAGGACGGCAGCGAGCGTGAGAAGCACCGAAGCGGAGCAAGCGGAGGAGGTAGCCATCGCCCTGGCCATCGCCGACGCAGAATGCCACACGGTTCTGAGTGACTCAAGACAGGCGGTGCGTAATTTCGCCAAAGGGCAAATCTGCAGGGAGGCTGAGCGCGTACTGCGAGCGGTAAAACTAGACGAACGAAAAGTACGACTCAAGTGGTTCCCGGCGCACGCGGGCGACGCGTCGGAACGCAATGAGAACCACAATGAGACGGCACACGCCGCGGCGCGAGCGCTAACCAACCGCGCCCCGGCGACAGACCGTCCGACGTGGTTCGGAACTAAGGACCGCATGACGGATTACAATGAAATCGCGAAGGCCTACCGCTTGGCTCGCAGGACTCTTCCACCCCCGCACCCGAGACTGAGTCGAGCGGAGGCGGTAGTGCTGAGACAGCTCCAGACCGGATCGCTACCGAGCCCGAAACTGATGAATCGCATGTACCCCGAGACATATCCGACAGATATGTGCAGAGTCTGCCGGAGGGAGACCGCAGACTACACGCACATCTTGTGGGACTGCATTAAAAATCCAGAAGACGCTAAATCAAGAACACTCCCACCGCGGCTCGAGGCAGCCGCAAAGAGCTACGACCGAGACGATCAGCTCTGGGCCGTCCAGCAGGTCCTCGAGGCGCTCGAAAGGCACGGACCCAGCGAGCCGGCAACGGCGAGCGGAGACCCGCGCCGAGTAACGGCAACTTCGAGGATGACGTAGGCCCTCGTCGGGGCACGCGAGCGCCCAACTGCAGGCATAAATAAAGTTTCTCCAATCCAATCCAATGTGTAGCTGCTGTTTTTTAGTTATGTCCTACACAGTGGCAAAATATTTTTGTGGGCACTTTCTCGTGTATAAAATTTTCACAAATAGCTTCATGCTGTATCTTATTTAGCTAGTTGTATACTGCAAAGTGGTGATATCTGTCCAAACGGCTTTTACAATTTAATTTACAGATAAAATTCGCAGTTACTAAATTGGCAGGCTTCGAGCTTAATTCTCTTACCTTTATATGTTTATCTGCCAAGTAGTTTTATCTTTCATTTAAATATATCCACGCAATGCACAGTGGGCAGCCAAATTATAAATATCTGTTCTTGCTTTCTACCCTGCGCTGGTGTTTTCTAAACCTAGCATTGGTGCAATGGCCTGTCTGCACCTACAGAAAAGTAGCAAAGTGGCTAAGGTTAAAGGTCAACAAAATAATTAAGATACAAAGCAAAAATATAGGTTCGCAATTGTCCCCCATAACCAGAGCTTCGCTTAGAATTTTAAAAAATTGACATGCTGCTATGGTGTGAGAGTTGCTTTGTGCGCCAAGGGGACTACGTAGCGCCTGTGCTAGAGTACACAACAAAGCAAAAAAATCACTCCAGATTGGAGCGGCGGTGGAAAGTTAAGCACAGATGTTTTATTTCACGCACCATTAATGTGGCTTATCATCTGCTCCTGTTGTGTGGGAACGCATACATTGGGAAGACAATCCTTTGCTCCAATGTTACCTTAGCGGGACACCAGAGTAAGGTAGAAATCAAGAACAGGTATTCACACTTGGTTGCCCACAGTGTATTATCTGGATGTGTTTCACTCTACATAAGACTACTGTGGTAGATAATCATAATGACAAAGACAAAAGAATTAAACGAGGTATGTGTCAGTCATCCGTACGTAACCTCCAGTGTTTATAGAAACACTTCTTTCTGTATATGTGCCAAGCCGTAGGAAGGCTTTACGTAACTCAGTCATACTTGCTATGTTAAAGATTGGAATAAGGAAAATCACAAGAACATTGTATGAGTGATTTGTAAGTGTGGCACCTAATGTAACTTATTCATGTATGAGCTGAGGATAGATTGCAGCCAGTACATAATGTGCTCTTACAGGATGACTTGTGATGAGTGAAAGAAGCCTTCCTCACATCTTTCTCTTTGTTCCTTTGGATCTTTGTGCACTATGTGTATTGTTACAGCTGCGTACATGCCGCTGGGTATAGATTATGTGTTCTGCTTCTTCCCTTGTCCTCATCATTCATGCGCTATCTTTGCCGTAAGAAAATACAGCTACCTGTGCTACTTATTTTGTCAACGTGTTTGCATTATGGAAAGTTTTGTATTAGTGGTTACTTCTACTTGTGAAATTGTCTGTGTCAGCTATTATGATTAGCCTTGCAAAAATATGTTTCTCATCATATATAAATGATCAGTATAAGTGTTGCTGTGTTTATTTTTGTAATATTGTCAGTTATGAAGTTTTATACACTGTTGCATGTTGTATGACAGAATAAAATTGATGCACAACTTTTTAATGTGGTGTTCTTCAGATCAATTTTCATCTCACGCTAACATGCGGGAATTGTGTGGGAAAAAGTGCCAACAAGAGTACCATAAGGTAAGACAGCTGTTTTTACTGTTAGATTGGATTATCAATTGCCAACCAGTTGTTTTCAGCAAGCATAGTATTGCCACGTGGTGGTGACGTTGAAGAACACAGTAGCAATACTGTGAAAGACAAAACTAACTTTTATTGAGCGAACCTGTGTCCACAAAAAGAGGCTACACTAATGGTATCTTCGACTGGTCGCCTCCGTCCCCCGAAGCAGAGTTGGGCAGATCCGGCGTTCCCCGAGCTCAGAGGTAGAGGACAAGCGCTCAAGCCAAACGTGCTACTCGCTCTCGGAGGAGGAAATGGCAGATGTGAAACCACGTGACTACTGCCAACGTCCAATGTTTCACCTATCAAAAGCTCCCGTCGCTGCCGAGAAAACCGGCGGACGCGCCTGCGGCACGAGCGTTCGTCGAGATATGCCAGCATGCAGCGGCCTAGGTTGCCTAGGTTACGGTGGGCCGTCGCCAACAGCAGCGACGCGGCGCTGCGATGACGTTTCAATCTCGACGACTGCTCCGACGACAGGGCTCGGAGCGCCTCAGAGCGCTCGAAGATGGAGGAGAGCAATCGAGAAGAACCAGCCGAACGCAGGGCGCGCATCCTCTTTCAACCAGCCGAAGACAATGCCGCTCGCGAGAGCGCTCCAGAGCGCTTAGAGGTGACCAGCCGAAGATGGCATTATAGCACAACGATAGCGGCGAACACGGTCGGCGATCGTCGAAAATCTCATCAGCGGGTCAAACGCGTCGGCTTTTATACAGCAGTCGTCGAATGTTCCAGACTAATCGTTGGGACCCGCGTGCCTTCCACGAAGTTCTACACCATTCGCGTCAGGCGATGAAATCAGATAACATAAGGTTCGGCGACAACAGACAGCGGATAGAAGCATTGATAACTTTCCAGAAACTTCGGATACATGCAGGCGCGTCCCGCGCTGTGCGATAACGTTTGTTAGGCGGCGAAACATGGTCGCCCGATAAAGATAAGTACACGTGTCAGTATAATGCATAGATTATGCAACCTAAGTTGGAATATTGTTTTTATTGCACTTCACTATCTAGGTATCCTTTGTACATAAGTGCAGCCTTTCTAATTTGTTATA
This sequence comes from Dermacentor andersoni, assembly GCF_023375885.2. NCBI lineage: Eukaryota > Metazoa > Arthropoda > Arachnida > Ixodida > Ixodidae > Dermacentor > Dermacentor andersoni. Next base: position 207,316,060 of record NC_092816.1, on the reverse strand, counting down.
TGTAGCTTACTTGCTTAGAATGTTAAGTCGTAGTTAAGTCTTTTAGAACAGTGAAATAGGTTTAACTTATCTACATGCGTTACATAATATTTTGGGGTCTCATTATGGTTCTGAGTGGCATTGCAGTGTCATGCATATGCAGCTGCAGGCTACATATTGGATATTTATTTAAGACTGTTTTGCTTGGTTGGCTACTGGTTTTAGTTTAATAATAATGAGAACTGTCTTGCTTTCATAGTGATTCTGTGCTGACTGATGCATTTGAATTTTCCAGAAGACAATAACAAAGATTGATGAAATATTAACTTTTTCATGCCAACCTGCCATGTGCTTTTTGGCAAGTTTACTATGGGTTCTTTGTTATCCTATGTTGTCTTTTGACAGTAGTCTTCTTGAGAACTAGCCATAGTCGTGTGTACTTACAGCAAGAGTTGTTGACACATTTTGAAAAGCGGCTCGACACTGCCATCCAAGAGTGAAACGGCTTACATGGATTAGTTATTTTACTCTATTTGCAAGAGTCCTGCACCACGCACTAAGGGCAACTTGACACACTGCTGGAGTCATCAGACTCATCTAGAATAGTTACCTGAACCCTTCTTGCATGCGACACTTTACCTTGAGTCATCTGACTCATCTAGAATAGTTAACGGACTCCCTCAGCACTACTCTTGTAACGCTTTTGAGGGGGTTAGGCGACCACTACAACAGAGTATGCATGACTATTGTGTGCGGAGTCACGTAAACTCCTTGTATCGAACACAGATAGTCTCGGGGCTCTCTGCCAAAAGAGAGTTCGGGTGTCTCCCACAAACTGTGTCGTATACGTGACGAGTCCAGACTCTTCGAAAAGAGTAAGGGATACTCTTTTTTTTCTTACTGTGTAGGCATGTGCATAGATTTCTCTAAGGCATCTGATTGAATTAATCATTTTATCTTTCTTAACAAATTAGAAAAGCATGGGGTGTGCGGAACCGCCGACTCGCGCCATAAATCTTATCTTTCCAACAGGTCGCAGTTTGCAGATAGTGGTAACGCGAAATCTTCAAAGAAGCCAGTTATCACTGGTGTGCTGCAAGGAAGCATTTCGGAGCCACTTTTATATTTCATTGCCACAAATGACATTATGACGCTACATTTTTTTTTTTCGTATGCTGATGACACAACTGTTTTTATTACACGCAACTTGGAATCAGATATAGAAATAAATGCTAACAAGACGCTGTCTCATTTAGAACGCTGGGCCGCGATGAAGTGAATAAAAATCAAGCCTAAAAAAGCTAAAGTAATCTTGTACATGCCTAGAGGTAAAATGTTGAACACTAATATAAACTTGCGTCTGGGTTGTCAGCAGTTTAAGATGGTAGATTTTGTTAATATCCTTAGAGTACATTTTTCAAAGTACTTTACCTGGAATGAGCATGTTGATTACCTCCAATCCAAAAAGTCATCTGCCCTTGGTCTCATTGCACGTATACGACGCATTATCCTTACTAAAGGGAAAGTAATGCTATATAATGCTCTGGTGGTATCTACCATGAAGTACTGCATCTTGCTGTGGGGCACAACTGGCGCGACAAATTCGCACAAGCTGCATTTGCCGAATAAAAGGGCCGTTCGTTACATAGCCTCCTGGTGTACATTATACTTATCCTCAAAAACCATTTTTTTCTAAATATGAAATCATTCGTGTATTTTCTTCTAACAGTTATACGTTGATGTTGTGCTCTAAAGGCTTCGTTAAATTTGGTATTGATGATGCAGTTCACCTGGCAAGACTACGAGTAAATACAAGTAAGTGTTCGTCAAACCAGACAAAGAGCTATGGTTCGTACCCACCCCTAGAACTTGCTATGACGAACAATCTTTGCCTTACACACGACGTTCGCTGCTAAACTTATTAAACCGTCAAGGTTTTGATCCTTCATGTAACCAAAACTATCTTATGAAACGTTTCTGCCAGCTTGTTTACTTAAGAACTAGTATATGCCTTCCATATTTTTTTCCTGTTCTTGTTGACCGCTGCTGTTCATGTTGTTGATTAATTATACTGCCATTCTGCTTGTGTGATGATTTGCCGTTTTGTTACTTTCGTTCTGTGTTACATGTCACTCTATGATGCTTGTCTACTTTGCAATTCTTATGTATGAGTTGCCGTCTTCTTGCTGTGCTGCCAACTTGCAAGGGGTCGGGACCTCGTCAAGCTGTTCGAGCATTTAGTCCCGTACTCCCCCTTTTCAAAGGCAAAAACATGATTGACTGATACGATTGATCGATATTGCAACATCTGTTCGCCATCATCTTGCACCCCCAACCGTCCTCGACACCGCGAGGGGCATCGAGGGGCATTTACCAAAGCTCCCCGTTTTAGCCGGGAGCAGTTCTTCGCAGGCCGTTACGTGTGCTCGAAGAAATCTGGGGAGTTTCTGCTAAGTAATCATGATTTTCTATGTGGCTTCGGCTACGTGCAAATGAGGATGACGTGCTTTGCTCTGTTTACCCACCACTTCCGCGCAAATGGGATCATAGCGGCCGATACAGAGTTTGAATTTTTGTCGTCAGTGGTTGGTCCGTGCCACTGGTGTGCAAGTCACACGAGGTTTGCCGCTCCCCAGTGGGTCGTCGGCGCTCATGTCATGTGCTAGAGTGGTCAGCGACGGGAGGCGTGCGTATCACATGGGCATATGCGCCATCCAGCCATGAACATGAACTGCTGTATGACTTGCATACAAATTACAGAACTAAAAGCTGGGTGCGCAGGTGATTATTTGTGGCAAAACAAGCGCGGATGAAGAACGAAGGATACAGGCAGCGCATCTATTTGCGTCATTTGTTCTTTGTGCGTGCTGGTGTAACCACGAAGAACTGTAAATAAATAAATACATATTTTATGATGAAATTAGGTGGCAGTAATAACCCGTAATCTTTAAATAGTATGCGACCGTAAAACCAGCATCTACCTCCTGATCGCGCACCAGTGCAGTGCAGTTTCACAAAGCCCCTTCTTTCCTTTCCTAAGCGACAGGTTCTTTGACGTCACAACTGACCGGCTTCTTGTCGTGGCCGCGTGCCAAGTGGAGCGAGATCCCCTTCAACACCCCCACCCCCCCCGGGTAATTTGATACATGGCGCGAACCCAATGCGCCAGCCAGCGCGAGCGGGCGGGAGAGCGGAAGCGTTTCCCGGCCGATTGCTTTACGAACGCGATAGAATGCTGTGCCTGTGGCACTTCGAGCGATGGCTAGCGACCGTCATGGCTTTCAATGCGACCTTGCCGCACCCGCTGCGAAAACAAGCGTGTTCGCTTCTATAGTGCAGCAAATATTAGATAAAGCCACGTAGACGTTCGTGCGGGGAAACCGCATCCGACTCATTGTGTGTAGTGGAATCTTGGTGGCAGCATGGATGCCGGGTGCAGTGGTTTTGACCATGAAAAGTGTAGGGGAGAGTCAGCACGTCTTCCGTTTACGCTGTGAGCTCGAGAAACCATCGCCAAAATTTACTCGTTTTTCTTTTGTTCGCGAATGCTCTCTCGAAAATAATCTTGAAATGTAGATATCGCGTCCCTTCTCTCGTGCCTGTTTCCACAGTTTAGAATCGGAGACAATCACTCAAGTGGCTTTACGTTCGTGGTTTGACGCAGCTCAAGAGACGAAAAAGGCGAGCTGACTGCCACAGAACATGGGGTTTCTTTCTTTCTTTCTTTCTTTATTTATTTATTTATTTATTCATTTGTTTATTTATTTAGAATACTCTCAATGCCGGATCGCGTTAGAGAGAGCAGTTTTTTATGTATTTATATAATCAATGTTGGATTAGACATCTTTAAACGACGAATGATGAGGATTGCTAGTGAACGAGGCTGGAGATAGTTTTACTCAGATGCGGTCTTCGGCAGGAAAAAGAACGCCAATAAGCTTTGTTCATCAACTTGGCAATCAGACCTTTACATTATGGGCGATTCACGGTGGGACCTAGATAGGCGGTGTAGGAATATTGTTGCTTAGTTCTGGATTGATCAACATTTTTTTTTTATTTAGAAAGACATCACAGCCCAACAGAGAGGCATAAGGTGAAGGGGGCATATGACACAATTGATCACAAAATAGTATCGGTAAAAAGATATCGAAGCATAAATGGATTCAAAAATTTGCACAAAACGACGACATTTGAATATTTACAGAAAGATGTCAAAAAGAAAGAAAAAAGAAAAAAAGAAATGAGCAGATGAGCATTGCATAAAAACAGCAAGAACAGCAATAAGTATTACAGAAAAGCAACCAGCTACTTTGCGTTGACACGTAATACATTGCGTAATGTTAAAAAAAAGAGAAAACAAACACACATCATAACGCGTGGCGATGCAATGAAAACGTATGCGTAATGGGACGGATAAGTACCCGTGTACTCACTCAACCCTTGGAGTGTGGAGATGAATGTTTGATCAAATTACTGCAAAAGGCATCACGATTTCTGAGCGAAGCAATGCTATCCGGAAGGGTGTTCGAGAGACGAACAGCGCGAAGCAATGGTGAAAAGTTAAAAGCTTGTGTCGCTCCATAAACGCGGGTATAGTTACAATTATTGTGCAATCTGCACGAGGCGAAGACGTGGTGTTTCAAGCAAGCTAGGGATAATCCGTGAGAGCGAATGAATTTATGGAATAATGACAGCAATACGATATCATGGCGAGTACTCAACGACTGCAACGACAGTTCGGCTTTGATCTGCGTTATGCTAGGCTGGGCCCTGTAATTATGAATTATGAAACAACTTGTCCTGTTCTGAATGATTTCCAAGGCTTGAATTAGGTATTGCTGGTGTGGAAACCGAATGGAAGAGGCGTGCTCAAGCTGGGGTCGCACGAAGGACAAGTAAGCCAGCTTACACAACGCGGATGGAACACTGCGCAAGTTCCGGCGCAAAAACCATGGTGATATGGATGCATGTTCAGCGACACACGTAATGTGCTCCGACCACGATAGGTTGAGTGCATGGTGCACGCGAAGACACTTAAGTTGTGCAGTCGGGGATATAATACTACTGTTATTGTGGTAGATAAACTGCGAATTAACCGATTTACGGGTGAAAGACACTGTTTTCCATTTTCTTTTACATTGTTTTACATTTATTGTCATGAGCCACGTAGTGCACCACTGGTTGACTATCTCTAGGTCTCGTTGGAGCGCTAGATGATCATCACTATTAGTTACTGGACGGCAGATTATGCAGTCATCGGCGAATATTCGTATGCAAGGTGATATGTTGTTAGGCCGATCGTTTATATAGATTAGAAACAACAAAGGCCCAAGGACACTTCCTTGTGGCACACCAGAAGTAACGTTACATTTGGGGAAATTGAAGTCAATAAAGAGGTAAATTAATAGCTCTCGATTAGACAGAAAGTTACGTAGCCATGACAGTGCACAGGAGTCTGATTTTAACACACATAATTGCAACATAGGGCGGCAATGTGCAACACGATCAAACGCTTCGGATAATTCAAGGATTAAGCAGTCGGTCTGTAAGTAGTTATTCATGTAAAGGTTGATGCCTGTTGTAAATTCGAGTAACTATGTCTCGCATGAAAGACCCTTTTCTGAAACCGTGTTGATTGCGGAAATAGAAACTGTTAGAGTCGAGATGGTTATAAATGTGCGAAGCGATTACATGTTCGAGCATTTTGCAGAAAATACAGGTAATCGAGATGGGCCTGTTATTTTCACTCGAGTTCTTACTTCCATTTTTGTAAATCGGTACAACTTTTGCTATCTTCCAGTCAGAAGGAAGCATAAGAGACATTAGGGATTGCCTGAATATATGAACCAGGATGACACTTGAAACAGAAGTGGTATTTTTTTATATCTCAGAACTTAGTTCATCAACGCCAGAAGAAGACAACACTTTAAGGTGGTTTATGAACGAAGTATTACCCTCGATCATGATTTTTATCGGTGCCATGTAATCGTAATCAAAATCAGGCACGAATGGTACATTTGCGCTTTTCTCACTTGTGAACACGGATGTGAAAAAAGAATTCAAAACTGTTGAACACTCACTCTTAGAAAGAGGGATTGCGTTATCATCGTGTAATAGAATGCGATTACTCTCTTCACCAAGGCTTATTGTTTTCCAAAATTTTGTTGCTTTGTTTTTAGGTATTTGTAGAAGGTCATTAGAATAGTACTTGTCCTTTGCTCTGCGTAAGGCAATGCAGCATGACTTAAGGTAGGCTTGGTATTCAATCCACGATGAAGGCGTTCTTAAGTGCCTTGCGCACTTGTGCAGCTGCTTTTTTTTATTCTTCATGCACTTAAGAGTTTTTGTGAAGCAAGGATTCGATATATTATTACTAATTTTTATGCGAGGGATGTACATATCAATTAACGAGGACATCTTTTCCTTGAACATTAACCAATTTCCTTCAACTGATAGGTCATAAAATGACGGTAGCATCTGGTGCTTCCAAACCGCTTTTAGGTCAGTGGTGATTACAGTGTAATTTCCTTTTTTTATAATCGGGAATTAGTTTTGTCGACATATTAGAAACAGGAGAAGGTTTATTTAGGTTAAGTTAAAGCAAATTATGATCACTAAAACCGTTTAAATGTTTTATCTGAAGTACTGTTTCAGGATTGTTTGTAAGTATTAGGTCTAGTATTTTAGAGCCACGGGTTCGCTGCGATACAGTTTGGGAGAGGTTGTAGTCAAGGTTCAAGTTGATGATTCCGGTCGACATGTTGCATGGCGATGAAACTTTGTCCCAGTCAATTAATGGAAAGTTGATTTCACTAAACCGACAGGTAATGCCAGCGAGGGAGAGCTCAGATGCCTTGCCTGTGCTAATGCGCAACTGATCTATAAAATAGCTGTTTGAGTCTGGTGGGTGCTAAGAGCAGCCGATCAGTATCCTGATGGAAAATACCGCGCAGGCAACGCAAACAACTTCAATGTCAGAACTAGTATTCACGAGGAATAACGTAGGACCTTTTTTATGCCTAACGAGACACCACGAATATGAGCGAGTGTCATTCTCAATGCCAGGACCGGTAGGTCAAGGCAAGTTTTGATAGCTGATATACTTGCACTGCGGTAATAATTGCGCGGGATTGAGCGCACGTACCTGTGTCCAATGGATTAAAATAAACATGTCAGCTGCGCTATGGTGAGATCCCAAATGGATAAAGCACACTCTAGTTTAATCTTACAAGTGTTTTATACAAGATGAGTTTAAAGGAAGAAGGAGCACGAGAAAAATGGACACGCAGAAAGGGAATTGTTCGATTAGCAGCAATAATTACATATTCGATGTGGGTTAGCCATCATCGATTATTAGTAATGTGTGCACTTAAATATTTATACGATGGGTCAGAACGTATAAAAAAGTTGCTAGTAGCATAGGTAAACGCGCGAACAGCACTATGACGCGACAGCATCATTGTTTTACCTTTATTGACGTTTAGTTTCATTGACCGTGATCACATCACGAGGAGACGCTGACAAGATGTGGGAGGGCAGGGGGTATTTTGTATGTATCCAGCTAGTGGACAAGTCCATTTCGTCCGCTGGTGAAGTTCTGAATGGCTGGACTGGGGTACGCGTACGACAAGGAGACAGGCACCCCCAGCCAATGTGCACTTCACCAGCAGATGAAATGGACACGTCCACTAGGTGAACACGTACAGAACTCCCCCCCCCCCCCCCCCGCCTCCTATTTGAGATAGGAGGGAATCGTCCGGGTTGTTTATTTCACGATGAATCACAGTTACCAGTAAAAAGCTGGATGCTGGATGGTAAGTTTCTCGGGAGATAGTTATAAGAAATAACAAAGGCCAAAAATTCAGCCTCGTGGCACGCCAGAAGATACAAGACAGGTTATTGAAATGAAGGTGTTACCTAATACGAATTGTGTTGGAATATATAGAAAGTATTCAATCTGGGCAGATTGTTCTAGAGAAACTGGCCACCCTGTATACGCAATGCCTCGTGACTTCGAGCGTACCGGAATCTTGGAAGAACGCTAACATAATCCTAATCCATAAGAAAGGGGACGCCAAAGACTTGAAAAATTATAGACCGATCAGTTTACTGTCCGTTGCCTACAAAGTATTTACTAAAGTAATTGCAAATAGAATCAAGAACACCTTAGACTTCCGTCAACCAAAGGGCCAGTTAGGATTCCGTAAAGGCTACTCAACAATAGACCATATTCACACTATCAATCAGGTGATAGAAAAATATGCGGAATATAACCAACCTTTATATATAGCTTTCATTGATTACGAGAAAGCGTTTGATTCAGTCGAAACCTCAGCAGTCATGGAGGCATTGCGTAATCAGGGTGTAGACGAGCCGTATGTAAAAATACTGAAAGATATCTATAGCGGCTCCACAGCCGCCGTAGTCCTCCATAAAGAAAGCAACAAAATCTCAATAAAGAAAGGCGTCAGGCAGGGAGATACGATCTCTCCGATGCTATTCACAGCGTGTTTACAGGAGGTGTTCAGAGACCTGAATTGGCAAGAATTGGGGATAAGAGTTAACGGAGAATACCTTAGTAACTGGCGATTCGCTGATGATATTGCCTTGCTTAGTAACTCAGGGGACCAACTGCAATGCATGCTCACTGACCTGGAGAGGCAAAGCCGAAGGGTGAGTCTAAAAATTAATCTGCAGAAAACTAAAGTAATGTTTAACAGTCTCGGAACGGAACAGCAGTTTACATTAGGTAGTGAGGCACTGGAAGTGGTAAGGGAATACATCTACTTAGGACAGGTAGTGACTGCGGATCCGGATCATGAGACTGAAATAATCAGAAGAATAAGAATGGGCTGAGGTGCGTTTGGCAGGCATTTTGAGATCATGAACAGCAGGTTGCCATTATCCCTCAAGAGAAAAGTTTATAACAGCGGTGTCTTACCAGTACTCACGTACGGGGCAGAAACCTGGAGGCTTACGAAAAGGGTTCTACTTAAATTGAGGACGACGCAACGAGCTACGCAAAGAAGAATGATTGGTATAACGTTAAGGGATAAGAAAAGAGCAGATTTGGTGAGGGAACAAACGCGAGTTAATGATATTTTAGTTGAAATCAAGAAAAAGAAATGGGCATGGGCAGGACACGTAATGAGGAGGGAAGATAACCGATAGTCATTAAGGGTTACGGAATGTATTCCAAGGGAAGGAAAGCGTAGCAGAGGGCGGCAGAAATTAGGTGGGCCGATGAGTTAAGAAGTTTGCAGGGACAACATGGCCACAATTAGTACATGACCGGGGTAGTTGGAGAAGTATGGGAGAGGCCTTTGCCCTGCAGTGGGCATAACCAGGCTGATGATGATGATGATGATGATGATGATGATGATTCAATCTGGGTGAATAATTGTTGATCGTTAATGAAAAATCTGGGGCGACGCCTAAGGCAGCGCAATGTGACACAGCGCCTCACAACTCTATCTGTATCGAGGGAAGAATGTGGAAAGTTTCCACGTAACGCAAATTCGAAATGCTTTTTTGAGGGATTTTTGCACGAGGAAGCATGTGTGTGATCGTGGCCTGATGGTTAGAGCATTTGGCTGCTGCTCCGGAAGACGGAGGTTGGATCCCATCATCATTCATCATCCTCATAGCATTAGTGGCGGATCCACCTGTATTGAATGTATCTAACCGAATACCCCATTTGTGTTGAGCGTACGACTGCGTGCACGAAATCGCAAGTTTATGAATAATATAAGCTATAAAAATGTTACTTTTGTATAATGACGATGTGCAAAGTAGGTCACCCGTGACCAACGCGCATGCAGATTTTGATACGTCGCAATAGTCACATTCTAAGTATGCTGAGACCTTGGTGTACCATTGCATACATATAGCGAGTTAGCGGTGCGAACTTCTGGCAGTTTCTTGAACGGCGACGCTTATTGACCACCGAGATAGGACGCCAGGCGTGCTGTAAAGGAGAAGCATCCGCTAACAATGACTGCAGAAGTCGTACAGGCATATCTAGCGGCCAATGGTCTCAAGTGTTCACCGTCCAAATGGGAACCCTTTCTCGCAGGCAAACCGACCCTGGCTGCGCAGGCGACCCTTAGAATTACGGTCAGTGGCAAGCCAGTGGCCCAAGTCCCCACCATACATGTGCTCGGGATTTTCCTCGAGTAAAGAAACTCGTGCTAGTAAACCATACGCCGCCTCGAGCACACAGCCTGACAAATCCAGGGCCTACTCAGGCGAATCACGAATAAAAACAGGAAGGGGAGGCTTGCAGGCTTATGCAGGCCTTTTTCATCTGTCGTATAGCCTACGCCTGCCTTTTTCTGTACCTGCGCAGAGCGCACCTTGACAAAATCAACCGGATGATCCGCTCCATTTATAGAACAGCAGCCCGAGTCCCCACGTAGGTATTAATGACAAACTGCTGAGTCTGGGGCTACACAATACCTAAATCACCGGTGCCAAACGTGCAAGGAGCTGTCAGGAGCACACCACAGACACAATGTCCTGAAGCTGCTAAACCTTCCACCAAACACTGCTATCAATGCCAGGGCCAGAATGCCCCTTCAGATCAGAAACAAGATTGTTATCCCATTGCAGCTCAAGAATATAGGTGAACACAACAAGAACAGGCGTCACACACGTGCAGAATTGTTTCAACGCACCCTGACAGGCAAGCCAGCCGCCTTCGTAGGTGCAGCCCCCACAGACAGTGGCCTTAGGATAGCAGCGGCTGACGGGCAAGGCGGGATCTCCCACACAGAGACCATCAGAGTGCCCACCATACTCGAAGACAAAGAGGCGGCCGTCGCTCCATTTACCAACATCACCGGTACATTCTATATAGTGTCGGATTCAATGACGGTCATTAAAAATTACTGTACAGGATGTGTTAGTCGCACAGCTCTGCGAAAACAACGAGAGCCAGAGACGGCCATCAGACTTCTTTGGGTCAGAGGCTGCGAAGGCAACCCGGGCAATGAAGCTGGCCACCTAGCCACCCACGCAATCACGAACCGGGGTGCAGGGGTAGCCCGCCGAGGTGCTCTTGAAGAGGCGTCGAAGAGCTATGAAGATGGCTTACACAACAGTGCCAGGAATGACGCGCGTATCCACCCCCATGTAATACTCTGGAACGATACCAAGCGGTCTCCTTCCGGAGGGATCAGACCTGCAGGTTGGCTGCCATTATCAAAGATGACAGCGTGTCCGGGTGCACGCATAGCGGCTTGACCCGGGAAGGGCAGGAGTATATAAAGTGGGGGTGAATCCGTAACCTACCCCCGGGAGACCTGAGGCGATCGGCCCCCGTCGAGGTGGCCTGGGATCGCGTACTCCGAACATCAAAACACCTACTCCAAGCCAGGCTGGCAGAATGGGGTGCGAAGGTTACGGCTCCATGGGCCCCGACCTAACCCACACTGCGACCTGGCCCCCGTCTTCCCTTCCTGATAAAATAAACTTGCTCCCACCGTGACCTGTTCCGCATTTGCAGAGATTTCTGAAAACTAGCGTGTTTTTTTCAGGCAGCGGGAGCACTCCTATTTGTGCTAAAAGGCTACACATAAACTCAAGCCATCCCGGCCAGGTTGTACGAAGCGACTAGAAACAGCTGCCTCACGGAGGCCATAAGCTATATCTAATCTTACTGTCCGCTCGATAGATATTGCACATCGAAACGGATCTTTAGTAATATGTCGAGCGAAAGAAACGACCCCTATGAAACACTATCGCTTTTGTTTCTCTTCACCGAGAGAAAACTGCGAGATCTAAACGAATCATAGGTAAAATTGGCCGTATGCCACCTCATTAGGTCCTGTTCAAACGATAAATTAAAATCTGAAGTTGAGTAATGTGGAAAGCGCCTGAAATTGACGTCCGGCTCACGGCGTTGTAAAATGGCCGACATTGAAATCTATGAACGCACTTCATAAACAAAGGTCTCATTTATTCGTCGTCCTGAAAATATTGCCCGCAGATCTTCTGTTTATTTCTGTGCCATGGGCCTCAAAGGCAAAATAATTGTATTGCGCGAAGACTTACTTTCCTTTCAGCAGTTGTTGGCGCTTGTGTGAGACTTACTCACAAAGCAGCTGCGTATTTTTTCAGTGCTTCTCTCAATATACCACCACATCAACTCTGTCTCAGATTCATTAAACTCTTCGCGGAAGACTGGGCCACTCTTCGCAGTCGACATCTTTATATTTATTTCTGTCCTGAAACAAAAAAAATTGTCTTTAGCTTCTCGCGATATTATTAGAGCCAGAATCCGTAGCTACCCAACAGATCGATTTAGATCACCGCCCTGCGTCAGATCAAATGGCAAATTTCGGGCGAGAGAGTTCACTTTTGCACGCAGAAGACCCTTGACACTTTTTTTTTTTTTTGATCTCAACTCTTCGTATGAGCGGGGAATTCGCCATATTCCAAAAAATAAATATATAAACAAAATATCAAATGGCGGGAGCTGTTCATTCTCTATCTCTAAGAGAGTATTGCTTTGTTCTTTATGAAGAGTTTTTCGAGACTGTATGAATTGCCGAAATAGAGTTGTGGTATTGACAGACGTAATCTTCAAAACTTAGCTTGCTTCTCCTGCAAGAAAAGTTGCTTCTCCAAAGCGTATGTAATTAGGTGAAATCTTCTGGGCAATCCAATAAATGATTTGATGATATTGGTAGTCCTGTTAATTTTTCTTTGCACATATGACAGCTTCGGATGACTATCAGAATATGCGGGAAAACATTAACGTTAATAAGAATATGCGGGAAAACGCCTGTTACGCTGAAAATGAAAGACAAAGCCCTCTTCAAATGCCGTTTCAGGTCTGTCTGAGTGGCTGTGGCTGCTAGGTGGCGGTACCGTTAGCACAGCATGCATCCTCATTCTTGTACGCTGTAACCATCGACGATGATCGTCAATGCGAGAGCATAGGCAGAGCAAGCGAACGAGCGAGTGACGTCCCTGCGAGCGAGCGAGCTCCGGAACGCCACGTGAAGATACTCGGCATTCCAATTTACGAGGATGGAGAGGCGGCTACCTGGCTAAAACAACGACAGCCTACGTGGAAGAAACTCTTGCCCCTCGTGAAATACAGCTCGCACTTTTACGTCGGCAGTGCTTACGTCAAGGGCTTGCAACGGTGCGGTATGCTTTGACATTGCCAAAGAACAAACAACACAACAAGCTCGAAAGTATGAACTGGTAGTGTCGTCGAGTGACCATGGCTCTTCCCTGCACGCTCGTGTGGAAGACCTGCAGTGGCAAGCCAGACTTCCTCCACTCAGGGACATTACCATAGAAAGCAAAGAGGGACATGACCACCGTCGCCGTCACACACACTCACGGCAGCAGATCTTGCTTGTTAGGTGGAGAACGTTCGTCGAACAAGGTCGAAGCGCTTCGTGATGTCGCTCTTTAGGTCGACGAGCAGGCTCGAGTCACATTACATGTCACTCGCCGGCAAACGAAAGACTACCACAGTGGTCATAGAGCAAAACTGGCAGAACGGGCTGACTTAAAGGAAAATGCTATGTTTACAGATACGGCCTAGGATCCTACCACCTCCTTAGCGGCGCTGGCCGTCATTAATGGCGAGCAGTAAGATTGTCTGCATCCCGCAATATTAGCAAGAGTCGACCTTTAAGTCACTTGAACTGCAGGCCATATTATTTGCCATAGAGAGACTGAAGAGAAAGGCAGAAAAAAGTGTGGAAGGCCACAGAAGCAAAGAGTTCACAATATTCACCGACTCCTTGGACGCCCTAAGGGCGGTCAGGGGGACGCATAGACTAGGCACTAGGGCAAATGATGTTAAGCTCTCATGGGCATACCTTCATCGGGATTATGGCGTGGGCACGCGAGTGGACTGGGTTCCGGTGCACTCGGCCAGCATCGCCAACGGTGCGGCCCACAGTGCGGCGACGTGCTGTTATTTTCTCGCTCATTTCCCCTGGACCCAGTCCCTCTCATTCCTGTCCGCGAGGACCGGGAGGAGGAGCGTGAGCGACTCAAAGTGCAAGCAAAACGGGAACTGAAGGCGAAGGTACCACACGGTGTCGGGCACCTATTGTGGGACTGTCCCGGTCTCGCAATAGTAAGAGACAAACACAAGAGACCCGGCATTACCTCACTTGAGGCATGGACCACGCCAGCTCCTCAGATCAACTCCCGGTGAACTACCAGCTCTATATACGACTTTGTGCACGAGGCTGGCTTTGCCGGCTGGTTATGAACGTGTAGTGTTTTGTTTGTTTTGTGTTCTGGATTTTTTCTTTTCTTTCTTTATTTGATTGTTTGATGATCCCTATCATTGACTCGCACTCCTGATTAGGTTACTCAGCCATCCTTTTGATTAAAGTTAATTCTCTATCTCCCCGCAGCTTTTAGCAGCTTAGCTGCTCGAGAGCACGTGCCCATTTCCTTGGCGCGTTTCCTCGGCTTCCTTCCCCCAAGTGACACCGCCGTCGTACTATGGAACTACCACGAAAACGGCCGTAAGAGCCAAAGGACACTATTCGCTTCTGAAAATACGCACGAAGCGCTGAATTAAGAGCTTCATTTTACACAGACAAATGGTGCATAGGAAGGCAGGGAGGTTAACTAGAGGTAGTTGCGGTTACAGAGAAGCTGCTAAAAGGAATAGAAGCAATCGCAAACCTTATATGTCAGTTTTCGCTGTTTTCTGTTGAAACTAACTCACTCAGAAACGTTATCTTTTGAGGAAATGTGGGAAACCGGCATCGCCCAAACAAGCGCAAGGCACTCTCCCTCCGTGGTAGAATAGTTGCGCTCAGCCGTGGACAGAAGAAGGCTTGCGTAAGCGATAACGCACTCTTGACCACGCTGCAGCTGGGCAACAACAGCGCCAATGCCGTCACCACTGGCACCTGTATGGATTTCAGTGGGTGCTGAAGGCTCAACATGGGGTTAAAATTCGGGAGCTCGTGAAGAGACTGACGAGTGCTGCGAAGGCTTCGGCCTGCCGCTGTCCCCACGCGAAAGCGACGTCATTCTTTAAAAGCTTGGTGAGAGGGCGCGCAATGTCAGAAAAATTTTGAACAAAGCGACAAAAGTACGAGCATAAGCCTATGAAGCTGCAAACGCCCTTAAGTGAGCATGGCACCGAAAAGTATTGCGCGGTTCGAACTTTGGCCGGGACAGGTTGAATTCCATTGGCGTTTACAAGGTGCCCAAGAACGGTTATTTCACGACGACCGAAGTGACACTTCTACGAGTTGAGCTGCAGGTTCGCCGCGCGAAATACAGCAATCCCAGTTGCGAGACGCGCAATGTCGGTTTCAAAGGTTGGAGCAAAAACGATTTCGTCGTCGAGATAACACAGACAGATGGTCCAATTCAAGCCTCGGAGAAAGGTGTCCATCATTCTCTCGAACGTCGCTGGGGCATTGCGAAGCCCGAAGGGCCATGACACTGAATTGAAAAAGTTAATCAGACGTAAAAAAAGCGATCTTCTCGCAATCCTTCTAATTAACAGCGATCTGCCAGTAACCTGAGCGGAGGTCAATTGATGAAAGATATTTCGCCCCATGTGGAAAGTAAAGTGCATCATCGATACGAGGCAATGTATACACGTCCTTCTTGGTGATCTTGTTCAGATGGCGATGATCAACACAAAGACTCCAGGTGTTCTCTATTTTCTTGACCAGGACCACTGGGGAGGCCCACGGGCTAGCGGAAGGCTCTGTGATGTTCTTCAGCATCTTCGCGATTTCGCTTTGAGTGATGCTGCGCTCTGCAGCGGTCACGCGGTAGGGACGGCGATGGACGGGACTTGCGTCGCCGGTGTGAATCCAATGAATACGGCTGTCTGGCCGAGCGGGTGGTCATCGAAATGAAAAATATTGACGTAACTGAACAGAATGTGCCTAAGGTCTTCAGTCTGAGCCGGAGAGAGGTCGGTAGCGATCATTTTATCGATGTCGTGGTAGGGTGACGAAACTTAACAGAAACACGGGGTGATACGGCTGACAGAGGCAGAAATAGTGGGCGCAAGCGGACATATCTCGTACTCTTTCACAGGTCTTGGACGGGCCACTGTCATGTTACCGGGAAGAACATGTGCAAAATACTCGAAGTTGAGAACAGGAAGCCAAGTAGAATTATCTACAACGGTGACAACGTACTTCGGAGGGCGCCGCGATATTGTATAATAACGTCTACAAGCGGAGTGACGATGCAGTCGCCATCAGGAACACGTGGTAGAGCGTTAAAAGGTACAGTAGTAGCGGTTAGAAGCGGCAACCGGGCGAATTCGGCAGAACACAGGGGTGGTGATGTGCATTAGAAACAAAGTAGCTGCCAGAAGGAAGGTACAAATGCAGGACATCTGTAGCACCATCTATTAGGGCAGAATGGGTCGAAAGAAAGTCGAGCCCAAAATCAGGTCATGCGGACATCGCTCTAACACAGTAAATAAGGCTGTGCTTTGATCGCTGGCAGTTGTTACTCGTGCTTTAGACATGCCGACAACCGGTGGCATGCTGCCGTCGGCTACGTATACTGCGCACGGTACGGCAGGCGTGAGGACCTTTCTGGGTCTTTTGCGAAGGGCGGCACTAATTACAGACATCTGCACACCGGTGTCGAAGAGGGGCTCGACTGGGACTCCATCCAATTCAGTGTCTAATATACTTCCAAGGGCAGGCAATGTGATTTGAGAATTTGCAGGGTGGCTTGTTGATGCAGCGTCACCTCCGGGAGCTGCACCGACTAGCTTTTCTGTGGCACAAACACAGCGGAAGAAGAGCGGCTGGCCGGCGGCGAACGAGACCGACGATTTAGGGGCGATGGTGACCGGATGGTTCGGAAGGTCGCAGGTACGTTGTCGGCATTCGTAGATGGACACACAGAGGAACGGGGAGCACCTTGATCTGGATGGTCGGTAATGCTAACTAATGAGGCGGGAAGATTGTTCCAGTCAAGGCTGGTTTTGGACAGGAAAGAGTCCGAGTACGTTACAGTGTTTTGGTGAGGGACATAGACTTTGTGGTGGTGATCAAGTCGAGATGAAACAAAATTAGGCGGTTTAATCAGTCGGGTCCTAAGAACATGATTACGATGATAGATCTTATGAAACAATGCAAGTCGAGATAATTTCCGTGTATTTGCAAGCGGAGGTAGATTAAGTAACGATTTCATGTTAGTTACGCTGGAAGTTCGATGGTGGTTACTTAGGATAAAACGTGCTGAGTGATTCTGCATTGCCTCTAAGTTATTGGTAAGAGTTGCAAAGCCAGGGTCCCAGATTGACGAGCCATATTCGATATTAGATCCGACATAAGTGATATACAACTGTCGCTTGAGTGATGAAGGTGCGAGAGAGAAGTTTCTTTTCAGGCAACCAAGCATGCGATTGGCCTTTGATGTTACGTGCTCGATGTGGTACTTCCATGAAAGGTCATTAGTAATATGTACACCGAGGTATTTATCTGTAGTTACGGGTTCAAGCGCTGTGCTGTGAAGAAAGTAGTTCGGGCAAGGCATGTTATTAGGCGGTACTCTCATTGATTTGCATTTAAGAATGTGAAGTTTCATTTTGCACATTTCGCACCAAGCACAAATATTATTTAGGTCAGTTTGAAGGATTATTGTGTCAGTATAATAAGAAATGGTGTGGTAGATAACGCAATCATCAGCAAAAAGACGGACAGAAGAAGCGATGCTAGTAGGTAAATCATTAATGTAAATTAAAAATAGTAATGGGCCTAAAACTGAGCCTTGTGGCACTCCGGCGGAAACACGTGCCTCTAGAGAATCTGTTCCGAAAGTTTCATTTCAGGAAATCGTGCTACCCTTCTGCCTTTCACTTCCGCTCCCAAACACGCTTAAGGCGGAAGTGCTGCGTGAAGAGCGTCGTTAGTCCAAACCAACGAGCTACTGTAACTCACCTCGCCTATACCGCTGTCATTTAGGCTTAGATAAGAAATATATATTTTAAATCGTCGCATCAAGAATCCGAAAAGAGCTGCCTGCGACCAGCCCAGCTAGGTTTCTTTCATTTCGTAATTTGTCCTAGCGGCTCACGTTGCAGCTCACGGACCAGAGCGCTCAGTGTGAATGTGGCCGAGAAGGTGTTCTATATACTGTCTCGTCACCCACCGAAAATTGCACGCTGTACTGCTAGCCGTTCCTAGAATATTGTATATGTGACGCCCAGCCATTTGTAACACAGCAACTTTGTTTTGCGGTGGGAGAGTCCAAGTGAGAGACAGGGTGGTTATGGAGATAAAGACACGCTATTTTCTGCAACAACTTAGGAATGCATGAATGAATGCCTTCATTTATTGAGAAAAAGGAGGAGCAAGCATCAGTGGAAGCACGTCTCAGCAGATTGGGAAAGGGACCGGGGACAAAGGAAAAGCTGGAGCCCGGGTGGCAGGCGAAGTCGCAGTTTAGGGCCGAGAGAATATAAGCAAGAGTTGGTGAAACCCGTTGAATTCCAGTGTAGATGTGTGATGTGGCGAGTGAATGATTGGAGTCACCGCCCAGCATCCGTCCTTTGCGATAGTATAAGCACCTGCCGTTCTTGGTAACAAACGTTTACTGAAAACCAGTCTTCCAAATTACTTATTCATCAGCCATGCCTCGCCACGTATTCCTTACTGGCAGGGTCTGTGCATTGCAACTATGCTGTCACGACAAGTTACGACCATACCGTGACGCTTGTGGTTACGGTTACCATACTCTTGACTCTTACTATTTCTGGAATACTATAAACATGCGTTTACTGCACAAGTTCGAGAACAGACATTTTAGAACAGCGTTTCTCGCCTTACAAACGCTCGACGCAAGCACCCTTGCAGCATGTTACGGTGCGCGTCCCTTCAAGACAGAGACGCCAACGCAAACACAAGAACGCGTTAGAAGATAGGGTGCCGTCTTGCGCATCGTGCCAAACATATCCAAGCCAACAATATATTAGCGATCATGCTGGCGTTTCTATGGAAAACGCGCCGTGGTTGCTCAGTGGCTATGGTGTTGGGCTGCTGAGCACGAGGTCGCGGGATCGGATCCCGACCACGGCGGCTGCATTTCGATGGGGGCGAAATGCGAAAACACCCGTGCACTTAGATTTACGTGCACGTTAAAGAATCCCAGGTGGTCGAAATTTCCGGAGTCCTCCACTATGGCGTGCCTCATTATCAGAATATGGTTTTGGCACGTAAAGCCCCATTTCTTTTCTATGCAAAGAGGTTATATTTTTAAACTTCTGGAGTGACAGTCCAATCCGCCGCCTACGGGAGTGCGTGAAGCCGCCGGCGGCCATATTTTTATAGGAAAAGGAGCGCGGCTACATTACATGGCCGCGGTATACGCGCGACGCAACATGTGCTTGCGGTTCTGCAACAAAAAATAAAATTAAACCCCTTTAAGAAGCACATCACTCCGCCATTGTGTGTCGTTGTTGTCAAAAAAATATGTCATGGTGGCGGGTGCGTTGTGTTCTGTGTACAAAAAAAAATTGGAGGACGCTTAAGCTTCGCCTTCAAGAGTGGAACGCGACAGCTTTCCCGTCGACCCGCCAAGGGGTGTAAGACGCGCTACGGCGCAGCGACTACGCGCCCCGCATCGGACGCGGTGAGCGTCGAGCAACGCAGCGTTCGGCGCGACAACGAAATGTGCGCCTGAGCAAGCGACGCACGCCTGAGCCTTAGAAACAGCTCGTTTCTAAGGCAACACCGCGTTCACTAGAGGTGCTTTTGTACCGCTTTGAAGCATCGAACTCGTGGCTCAGTCATTCTTCTTCCGGCTACCGTTCGGTGCGGACGCGGAATCATGTGCTCCAGCGGAGCGGCGATAGCGGCCTCTGCAAGCCGCGGAAACAGGATTGAAGACAATGATGGTCAGGACTACGAGATCATTGTGCCTACATTGCCCACCGGACGTGTTGTGGTTAATACTGTTTTTTTTGCACGGCGACGTACGAGTTAGGCCCTACAGGGTTGAGGACTTCCGCGACGCCCTAGCCAACGCTGGTGCGCTTCCCGACGTGGTGGCGTTGGGGGCGTACCAAATCAACCATGTTTGGGCGGTGACTCTCAACAGCACCGAAGCAATTAAGAAGCTGGCCGCTCTCAAGGAACTGGAAGTAAAAGGACGCCGCTGCATTATCTTCGATCCAGATAACCAGCAGGTGAAACTGCGACTGCACTGGATGTTGCACGGCGTGGCGGACGACGACATTCGGACGGCTCTCGCTGCTTACGGCAGCGTATCCGAAGTGACCCGGGAGCGATGGCGTGTCTCAGGCGTCAAGGAGAAAGGGTCCACAACGAGGACCGTGCTCCTGAAGCTGAAACCCGGTTTGAAGGTCGATGACGTACCTCACCAGCTACGCGTTGCAGGAGAGTTGGCCCTTGTGGTGGCGCCTGGGCGGCCTATGCAATGCCTACGCTGCCGTGGTACGGGCCACGTTCGACGTGAATGCAAGGTGCCACGGTGCTCAAAATGCAGACGCTATGGCCACGTCGACAGTGATTGCGTCCGCACATATGCGGTGGCTACGGAGCCGGCATCGCAAGACAAGTCGACGGAGCTGCTGATGGATGTCGACGAGGCGGAGGAGGCAGCGAAAGGAGCCGAGGAAGTGGGCAAGCCAGCAGGAATGACCGACCCGTCGGGGCTTGCCAGTGAGGACACAAGCACGCCAAGCAACGGAGAGACGCACCCTGATGAGAAGGAATTGCCTGCCAGCAGTGACACAACCAAGTCAAGCAACGGAGAGACGCACCCCGAGGAGAAGAAATTGCCTGCGTCTCGGGCGAAGGCGTCAGAGAATGGGAAGAGCGTTGCGGCACCCAAAGTCGTCGAACCAGCGAACAGCTCGCCGAACGCGGACCTGAGCGGCGGCCGTGCAGTCAGCGTCTCCGCGCCAGCCAAGCGCCCTTATGGCCACACCGGCAACGAAGGGGATAAGGTGGCAGCCACCAGTCGAGGAGCCGCCTGCAAAAACAACTCAAGCCAGGCGGGCCAGTCTTCGGCAGCGACCTAACGTTTCGTCTGAGAGGCGAACCGGCGATACAGCACCTACGCTGCAAGGTTCGGAGCCTGCTTAGGGTGGCTCCGGCATCAACGATGGCGTCTAGCCACGCGCTAGACGCGGAGGGTAAGCACCATGCTCTCGGCCTTTTCACTTCCTTGCGAAAATGGCTCCTGCATCTCCGTTGAAGGTAGCTACACTTAATGTCAGGGGCTTGGCAGGAAAGAAAAAGTAAAGTCAGGTGTATCGGCTTTTAACGGAGCACGACATTGATATATTGGCCGTGCAGGAAACAAAAGTTGACGGTGAGGAAGAGACCGGGAGCATGGTGCGACGTTTCACGTCTAGATTCTATGCTATTGTAAGCCATGCCATCGGCACATCTGCTGGTTGTGTCCTTTTTATTAAGAAGTTGCCGGCTCTGGTCGTGCATTCGTGCATGCTGATTTCTCGTGCTTGTCAGGTCGGTGTGTTGCTGTCGATTTCACACTCAGCGATACAGAATGGCGTGTTTTATGTTTGTACGCACCAAATGTTGTGGATGAAAGGGTCGATTTCTTTAGAAGTGTTGAGCAGCGTCTCAGCTTCGATAAACAGCTGATTATCATGGGCGACTTCAACTGCGTGCTGAGTGCTTGTGATAAGACTAGTGATCGGGGGTTCAGGGACGCAATTACTGAGGTACTGTCGCAAATCATAGACAAATGGAACCTTGAGGATGTGGCGGAGTGTATGCAAGGCGCGGATGGTGTGAACTACACACATTTCCAGCGTGCAAGTCATGCCCGTCTGGACCGCATTTATGTAACGTTGGACGTGATTCCTAAATGCTACAGTTATCAATTAGTGCCGGTGTCTTTCTCAGACCACTGTTTAGTAGAGTGCGGGATTGGGGCAAAAAAACGTGGCAGTGCTTTTAGCTGGGAACTGTGGAAGATAAATAACAAGCTGATTAAAGACGATGCTTTCAACCTTGCGGTAGTTGAAGAAATCGGCAAAATAAAGCCGAATAATGAACTGAAAACATGGCAACAGTGGGAGCTTTGGAAGGAACAACTTAAAATAAAAGCAATAGAGCGGTCTTGTTCTATGGCGTACGAGGAGAAACTAACTGAACGTAATCTAAGGTCTATGCTTGCAAAGCTGCTCGAGAAAGAATGCAAAGCGCCTGGTAAATGGATCGATGACATTAGGAAAACGAAACAAAAAGTTGAAGTGATAGAAGAGGAGCGTTATCGTGGTGCACTGGTCCGGGCGAGAGCGGAACATGTAGCTGCTGGGGAGACGCCGTCTAAACGAGCGCTCGGAATTGAAAAAGCCCACGCTCGTCGAAATCACATAGACAACATAGAATGGGGAGGCGTCTTATCGGATGATAACGAACATATTAAGCGTGCATTTTTTCAGTACTATCAGGCGTTGTTCGCTTTTCATGTTGCCGACACGAACATGTTTAAGGATAAGTTCCTTGGGGCACTGCCGCGACTCAACGATGAGCCGAAGGATAGGTTAGACCTGGCAATAACCGAATCAGAGGTAGAAATGGCGATGGACAATTTAAATCCTGGTAAATCGCCAGGACCGGACGGGTTAAGCGCGGCGTTTTACAAAGCCTTTAAGCGTGGAATCGCGCCAATATTGACGGTAGTGTTTAATGAAGCTTACGAAATTAACGAATTGCCTCCGTCTTATGCAAGATCACAGACTGTCTTAATATCCAAAACTGACGATGCAGAGAAGTTACGACAAGTAACAGCGTACCGGCCAATCGCACTTACAAATGTGGATTACAAAATTTATATGAAAGTTTTAGCGCGAAGATTACAGTCAGTAATCCAGGAAATCGTTGGACCGCATCAAACGTGCGGGATTAAGGGACGATCTATTACGACTAATATTCACACAGCAAGATGCGTGCTGGAGTGCTGCGATATTACAAATAGCCACGTGGCCATCTTGCAACTAGACCTTGAAAAAGCTTTCGACTGTGTCGCGCATGAAATTTTGCTTTGCATGCTAGATCATGTTAACGTTGGTTCTGTTATTCGCGAGGGTGTCGCCCTGGCGTATCGGAACTGCACGACGAGATTGATCGTTAACCAGAGTCTGGGTGCCCCCATTAGCGTGCAGCGGTCGGTACGCCAGGGTTGTCCCCTTAGCCCTCTTTTGTTTTGCATCTACATAGAGGCGATGTGCTTAAACATCGTGAAAAAACAGACAATTCCTGGCTTTCGGTTGCAAGCAGCGGAAGTCAAGCTGCTGTCATATGCGGATGATGTGCCGGTTTTTTGAACCAGTAGGGAAGGTGTAACTGAGGCTATTAAATGTGTAGAGAACTTCTGCCAAGTCACAGGCAGCAGAGTGAACTTAGCGAAATCACTAGGGCTCTGGCACGGAGAATGGCAATCGACGCCCGACCGCTTTGCAAACGTGTCCTGGGTTACGACCCCAACGAAGTACTTGGGAGTACCTCTAGAATGCTACCGTGATAGCGCGACATATTGGACAGCGCAGACGCATGATACCCGTGGAAAAGCGGAAAGGTGGAAAGGAACGAACTTATCGATTTTTGCTAGAGCCACCGTGTGCAATCTGTTCTTTATTAGTAGGCTGTGGTATGTAATGCAGGTGTTACATTGTGCAAGGCTCAATGTACAGAAGCTGCATCGAATTTTCGCCATTTTCGTGTGGGATGCGCAATGGGAAAGGTGCAGCCGGACAAATCTGTTCAGAGGAGTCAAGAATGGTGGATTGGGCCTTGGACACCTTTTTTTGCGGCAGATTGTTAACAGGTTTCTTTTCCTTCGTGACGTCAGCGATCCTTTTTGCGCACCGCATGCCAAGTAAGGCTCGGGCGCGCGTTGCCAGACTTTGTTGTTTCAACCGAAACACTCACGGGAGGCATTTTTGGATATTTTAGAGAAGTTGTCGCAAGTGTACGATTCCTTGCAACGAGGTTTTCAAATGAATATTTATCTACTGTCAAAAAGAAAAAAATTGTACAAGGATTTGCGTGATGTCGTTCTGCCGGAACCAATGTACAGAGCTTTGTACAGTGGAGGCCCTGGTAGGGACGTGCTAAAGAGAGTAAAAAAAATGCGAGTTGCGCCAGGGGTTAAAACCTTTTTTTTAAATTACACACTGGAACGTTGCCAGTAAAAATGTTTTTGCAGGAAAAAGGCTTATTTCTTCCATGGGGATCTCACTGTCTTATCTGCAAACAACCAGAAACGATAGATCACGTTTTTCTTCATTGTTGGGGAGGGGTATTTTTTGGGGACGTACTACACAGAACCTTAAAGAAAAAATTTCCCCTCGATCCTCATGGAATACGGTATCTACCCATTACTAACGAGGATGCTTTTCCGTTTGATTTAATAATGTTAATTGGCCTCCACAGTATTTGGCGCTCTCGAATGGCAGGATACTACTGCGACCCCGACGCACGACCTACGCGAATTTATTTCCGGGAAACTGTGCATCGGTTTGTTGAAATTTTGAAGGCCGGCGGCGATACCCCCGAGTGGCTGTCAAGGGTGGAGCCATTGATGGCTCTAAATGAATTTTAATGTGGCGAAGCCAGCCCCCTACCAGGCTGTTTATGTCAATACGACGAGTTCATTGTATCTTTTATGTTTTGTTTTGTGTATTGCTATTGCTGTTCTTTCTTTGTGAAAGTCAGGCAATAAAGAAAAAAAAACTCGTGGCTCAGTGGTAACGTCTCCGTCTCACACTCCGGAGACCCTGGTTCGATTCCCACCCAGCCCATCTTGCAAGTTGTTTTTTTATTCATGAAGTGCCTGCTGGGATTTATCGCTCACGGCCAACGCCACCGACACCGACACCGACGCCGACGACACCGGCTTTTCTGCGACACGAGCTCCTTAACGCTGTCGCGTTAATATGTTGCGTGAACTGAAAAACAGTCGTTTCCTTTTTCTTCATGGTGGAGGGAGGTGGTAGCGTAATGGTTAGCGTGCCCAGCTCCCAAATGCAGGATGCTGCGAATACATGGGCTCAAATCCCCGTGGTTTGTGTGTGAAGGCAGCTTTCTGTGCTCTCTGGTGACGGCCAAGCTCAGAATGAGGCGGCAGCCTGACAACGGTCGCCGTCAACGTAACAGAATAAGCGGGTGTGCAAGGTTCCCCCTACAGCCGAAAGTACATTCAGAGGAAATACAGTGTGCTCTTCTCGACAAAAAAAAAACGTGATGAGTAACGAGTGGTGTTGTTGAGCGAGGCTGTAGAACGATAATGTCACCATAGACAGGACCACGCTCCAATCCCGGTGCTCAGCGGAAGTGTACATCGACAGCATGTCAACTACCGTGTAATTGATACTTCATTGAGGTCGTTGCGTGTTTGTGTTGTGTCTACCAGGAGCGAGTAGTGTAAGAGATGACACTGGAGAGAAGGCGGTGAGCAATGTCCGTGAAAAGTAATGGAGGATAGCCATATTGAACGTCGAAACCGTGTGGAAGAAAGCATGCGACTTCGGTTGCTCAGCCGCCAGAAAGGCTTGAGTGGTAGCATACCGCTGGGCGTATTTCGTAACCACAGCGATAGACACACACTTTTCGGAAGTACACAGAGCAAAGGGACGAAGTGAGTTGGCCGGCCTTTTGAGCTTTGGCATAGTTTGAAAAATGAATGTGGCGAAGTATGACGCAGAAAATAGTAAATGCCATGCCAACCCAAATGAATCCGCGTAATCGTATTTGCACGACACCCCATGGTGGCCTGCCACCAGGACATCATGAAGTTACAGCGATGACAGTTTTCATTGGGTACTTGAGAATAAAAACGAGCACATCAGAGATGTCCGAGGGACGTTTCTACGGCACAAAAATACATCGTCCCCGCCCCCCCCCCTCTCCAGAAAAGAAATGAATTCTGCAAACCGTGTAAAAATGACTTGTGATCTATGTATAAGAGCCGACAATTGTATATAAAATTGATGCATAATATACGAACCGTCGGAATCAGTGGACGGGACAATAATTTAATGTAATCGCAAGCTTGTGTTACTGTTTAATATTCTGACAGCACGTAATGTTAACAGCTGATGTGTTACGTTATGTTGGTGCCATACGCTCATGCCCTGTGTGTGGGACGGTATTGCTTGATTTGAAGGAATACACGGAAATAAATTACGTTGACTACTTTTCAGGTATGTAATGGAACAGTCGCCCCTGCTGGAACCATGCCAGGGGACTGGAGCCCAACAGCTGTGTGGGATACCGATCTTGAGGGCTAACGAAGCTTGAAAAAATATATTCTAGGAATTGCGGGAAATCTCATCGAAATAACATACTGCTATATTGCATATACTCCTATTGAAGCAATGCCACAGAATATATATTTCGATTTGTAAAATATAGACGCAAAAAACAACCATCACATTTGCAAGTTACACTCACGAAGCTGTATAGACTAAACAGAAGGTAAAGTAAATACATATCGAATAATTTCGCCATCACTTACCAGTGGCACATCTACGTTCGTTAAGCTGATGGAAGTGACTGATTTTCACTGGCAGCGTTCGCTAAAATGCTGTTTACACTTTCCAGACTCTTGTGAAGCTTTCACCAGTACTAAATGTTTGTTACACTAGCAATAGACGTCTCTCTTGCACTCGAGTGGAACGATTCATTTTTTACTACCAGAAGGGGCCAACCAGAGCACGTGACCACGCTACATATAGCATAGCCAGGGAGCCATTCAGACATTGGGCCATGCAGCCAACCAACTGGTTGTTTAATATGGGAGACAGTGAGCCAGACAGCGAACGAGACATGCGATTGTGTTAAGAGTTGGTAGATAATGTCGGCCACGTTTGGATATATCAAACTTCTATTATAAAAGACGAAGTTCCAGCGTAATCAAGTTACACAATAATGTCACGCGGTAGTGACGTTAAAGAACACAGTAGCAATACTGTGAAAGACAAAACTAACTTTTATTGGGCGAACCTGTGCCAACAAAAACAGGCTATACTTAATGCACAACGATAGCGGCGAACCCAGTCGGCGATCGTCTAAATCTGATCAGTGGGTCAAGCGCGTCGGCTTCTATATATCAGTCGTGGAATGTTCCAGAGTAGTCGCTGGGACCCACGTGCCTTCCACAAAGTTCTACACCATTCGCGTCGCGCTTACATGCAATCAGATTACACAAGGTTCGGAGACAACAGACAGCGGATAGAAGCATCGATAACATTCTAGAAACTTGCGATGCATGTAGAGGCGTCCTACGCTGAGCGATGACATTTCTTAGACGGTAAAAGCGCTCACCCGTAAAAGGTAAACGAGTTCACGTGTCAATACGATAAATCAAAGAAGAAAATTGCGCGCTGCAGAACACTTGACGGTGGCGAACACCCGTACATTAACCCCGGCCACCGTTTCTTTACTTCGGCACGCTGTTTCAAAATTGCCATATTTAACGATCACTTCATTTGTCTGAAACTGGCAGTTTGCCCTGCAGATGAAAGAGGGTGGGGCATATTATATGTAGCCCCCTAAAGAACAGTACACGTACCAGTTATTCCACGAAACAGCGGATTTATTTATCTGCGTATGAGTCTAACTCGAAATTGAGAACGGCATTGCTAACTTGGCATTGAGAATTGTCTCGTACACTCATGAGTTTCACTTTAGGGATGGGAATTACAAATAAATCCTGCTTTCTTTCCGTCGAGCCTGCGGTCCGCAAACTTTCACTCACGGCTGTACAAAGTAGCTGGTCTGCTTCAGTGGCGTTTAGCCAGCCACTACGGCGCGGACCACCGATCACGAAAACGTAAACCGACGAGGAACTGAAATCTTCCGACGCTTTCTGTTGTAGTTCATACCACTACACCCACATGAAAAAGTACTCAATGCATGCGCACTGAAGCTCTCGGTGTAGCGAAAAACGAGCAATACTCGCCGTTCACTACCAGATATGTAAAATAAATGCTTGTGTCATTCCACGCTTTCAAGGTGGATGTCCAGTGAAGCTGTTTAGCTTAGAAACACTTCTTGTTGGACTAGTTGGCAGCCTTTCATTAAGAAATATAAAGATACCAAATAAACGGACGCACACAAGAGAAAAGAACGCGACAGGCACCCTGTCCCGTTCTCTTCTCTTCTGTGTGTTTGTTTATTTGGCGTCTTCATATTTTATAATGAAGCTGTTTAGCGCACGACCAAGAGATGACACTGAGTTTTGAACGAAGCTACGAACATATTTATTGTCCCGATCGATAGTCATCGTGACGACACGTACGCAAACACATTCGCGTATCACCCGCGTTATTAAATGTCTTTTTCACGTAAAACACTGAACGGCTCATACCCCCTTAAGAAGTGGTTCATACCCCCGTAATCGCGGCCTCTCCATTACAGCGACAGAAGTGTAGCGGCATTCTAAGCTGGAACGACGAGCGGCAATGGTGTCAACTACGTGGCAAGACGGCGACGACGAATGCCTGAGCAGTGCCACGAGCGCGTTCGCGTGGTTGCGCCGAAAGGTAGAAACGAAGAAGACGACGATGCTCGAGCCAATGCTGACGATGACGATTTCTGCTCGCATAGGCCACGATACCCCGCGTCTGAGCCATATACAGCTTCGCAGTAAAATTTCCCTTGGTCGCCTTATCAGGCGCACACTACGTCACGAACTACGTCATACATTATCAGACAGACATTGAAAAAAGCGGCGATATGCCTTTGATTTAGTTCTTGACTCTTTTACCCTCTGTTTTTGCGGGAAAGTTTTTCCGAGCGGACGCAATCAAGTCCCGGATCCTAGTTTTAGACAGCTTCGCTTAAAAATCCTTAGATATTACGAACGTGAATTTGCTCGTGCTAAGCGTGCCAACGGGGGCAGCGACCTTCGAGCTCGAGCCTGTTCTGCTTTCGTGAGACCAATCGGCTTTTATGGAGCTCACGAGACGTCGCCTCGGTCAGACCAGCGGCGACATCAAGGTGAGACACGTCGTATGGATACGGGGTTGATGGATGACACTAGGTCGCCGACCTCCACGCTAAGACCAAGCGATTCCTACGAAAGTGCGTGCTACGCCGGTTCCTTGCGGCCGCTGCTAGCCGATGTTAGATACGGACCCTTTTCTTGGCATCAGTCGAGTTCCCCGACCACATCCAATCGCTGTCACATTCCAATTAGGGTGCCCAGGAGCGCTTCTAACACGTTCCCGCACCTATCAGCCAAGTTGGCGACCCCACCCTCGTGCGCCGCACGTCCAGCTATTGTCTCCACCCCTGTTTGACTCTTCCCGAACGTGCAACAGGAACTTGGCACAGTTCCAGGTAGTTGATCTTGGTCCCGAGCAAAGCTGTTTTGCAGGTCTAAAAGCTCGTTTGAAGAAAAACCCGTCTCCTCCAGTTGAGTGCTCGCGGACCAGGAGGTAACGCCGGTGACAAGTCCCACGTCCGACACTGGAGCCATTGCAGCAACCCCAACCGCCGATTGTGACGGCACTTGCATGCCATGAGGCAACGCCGGTAACAAGTCACCCGTCCGACAGTGGAGTCCTTGGAGCAACCCGATCTGCCGAATGCGACGGCTCTTGCAGGGGCGTCTACCATTGGAGGAAAATGACGACACCTGAGCGAGCTCGACGATTGGCGGAAAACGACGTGACCCCGAGAGACCGAAGAGGTTAAAAGCGAGAGACAGGGAGAAGAGACATGCATTCCTTCATTCATTCATTTTTTCGTTCTTCTTGTGACAGGCTGCAGCGTCCGATTTGCTACCGGCCGCCATTGACATCATGTCTATTAATTGCTTTGTGTTATTACTGTAAATAATTTAAATAAACCTGCAGTTTCATCTCAAAATCGTCCTTAATGTCGGCCAACTCCCGCACTCAACGGCAAGATCCAATACCACCCAACCCAATCGACAGACGAACCAGCTAATTTTGCTGTGCCATCCCCGCAGTCATTACGCGCCAATGGAGTCATGCGTGGCACCTGCTGTATACGAGCGTTCCCGCCTTTATCTGGCGGGCCAGTCAAGCCTGTGGGTATTTCTACGATTGGGTTCGTGAACGAAGGTGCCAGAATGATTGTGTGCACCCTCGCCCTTCGGCGACTACGAACGCTCCGATTGAAGGATGGTGTGACGACGGCTTTCCCGGAACTTGGGATCTAGGGACTGTTTGAGCGTGCTTTGGTGTGGTTTAGTCCGTCCCGAAGTGCACTCCGAATACATGTAGTAAGGCTTGATGTGTAATACCCCTGTCAAGCGGGCAAGTTAAGTGCACTTACGGCGAGTGCACTCGGTTTTTAAGTGCACTTTCCCAAATCTTAACGTCGCAGCGGAGTGTACTCTCAGATGAGTGCACTCAAGTCGGAGTACGTTCACGGAACGCACTTTGCTGGCCGAGTGCGTAGCCTCGCCGCCAACGGTTTGAAGGAGTGCCTAGCCTCGCCGCCAACGCTTTCAACGACGCAAAATGTAATGCATAGAAAAAGGACACAGAAGTTCATTTCAGTTAATAAACAGCTTTTAACAATATAATTTGTGTTTAGCGAGAAGCGAAACAGCACAATAAGGAAACGAATTTATCATGTACGCAACTAACGGCGCCAGAATGATGCGGCACTGCGGCGCCACCATGTTCATTCAGTTCGTGTTTATTTTGGTGTGAAAGCGTGCGGACCACGCCGGTCGTCCTTTGAGCCGTGTGCGTGGTATTTTGCAGTGTAGCTACAAAGCGAACTCGCCGTCTTTGCGCCGCTTTGGGTGACTGCTCTTGGAAGCTTGCTGTCGCCTGTCCTCTTAAATTGTGCGTTAATTGTGTCGAATATGGCAGCTCAAAATGAGGAGAGCTGCCAAGGCAAAGAGCGCACGACTTGGACAGATGAGGAGACGCGTGCGCTGATTAATATATGGGAAGATGTGTTGCCAGATCTGCGCGGTGCCAAAAGAAACCTGAAGGTGTACATGGCCATCTCTGAACGGCTCCGTGCGTTGGGAATCGTGAAAAGCACGAAGGAAGTGAAAAAAAGGATCCAGAACATGAGCAACAAATACAGGTAAACGCTGATTTATATTCTATTTAACAGCGTCATTGTACATGTGTTTTACTTGAGGCAGCTGAATTATTTCATATATTCGTCGTCTCTTGTTATGTCGGACTCTTTTGTTGGCATTTGTGTTTGTCCCAAAGCTGCACGTGGGCCACTAAAGAAGGCATTGTGAACAGTCCCGGATTAATTTTGACCACCTGGGGTTCCCTAACGTGCAATGGCGTTGTACAGCGCTCGCACGTTTTTGCAGTTCGCCATATAAAAGCAGGAGTAGCTGACGGGATTCGATTGTGGCTCAGCAGCCGAAAGCCAGAGCGGCGAGTCAAAAATTGCTTGTTGTCGCAGCAGTTACGCCACAGAATTAACTTTTTTGGTCTGCTTTATTTCCCCTAACTACAAAGAAAGTATTGCGGTTGTGCATTGCTGCAAACATTGCAGCAAACTGTGGCGTCATTTTTAAAAATTCTATTTCAGGCTACTGCCCAGGAAAGGAGAAAAGACCGGGTCTGGAGGAATGAAATGGAAGTTTTACTGGGACCTCCACCGTTTCCTTGGATTGCTGCCAGCCAATGATTCCACCCTCATGGAAGAAAGTGGATCTGGTGCCATTGATGGCAACTCTCCAGAGGAGGTATCCACCGTAACATCGTTCGGTAGTAACTGGTGCAGGTGTCAGCCAGTCGAGTTGATATAGTACGATGCACTGGCTGTCGCATTTACATTCAGTGCAACATATATTTTGTTGGCTCAAAATTAAGGGTTTGGCGAGTTGGTTCATGTTCTTATGCATGTTTGAAAACAAAAAAATGGATGAACTAGGAGCACTGAGTAAAATGACAAATGCTACATTTATTGTCAGCAGAATAGCAGAAGCCATCACTCCATGAGCGCATATTTTGTTCGCAGATGTTTGTTTATGCTTGCACTCTTTTTGCACACAACATTGTTTCTATTCTTTTTTCAGCTGTTCAATGACATGGTGCGCGGTGGAGTGGGCCAGCCCCCAGACACACCTACTGACTCACTTTCTGAGTGAAGCTCAGAGTACCACGAGGTGGAAGCCTCACCACTGGATTCTGCTACTGAAGAGGAACCTGCAGCCCCTACAGCAACAGCTACAAAGAAAAAAAGGCTGGCTCCTCCCACAAGACTGCTTTCAGAATTGTTGGAAGAGCAACGTCAACTGCGCTGCTCACTAGAGCGCCACAGAACCGAGACTGTGGCAATACAAAGGGAGCGGCTCGAAATATTGAAGCGGAGCGAAGCTCGGGAAGACAAGCTGCTCGAAATAATACAAAAGATGTACAATTAAATAATTGATGCCAGACATGATGTGTGCCCTTGCAGTCCTTTTTTTATTGGCGTGACAACTCAAATGTACATTTTAAATATTTTTTAGCCAGATAATGGCAACATGGCTTTTTAAGCTTGTTGGTTGATGGTCTGAAAAGCAAACTAGGCCAGCGGAGAACAAGACATTAGAATGCAGAGACGCCGTATGAGCGCTCTCACTGCGTGTTGCCATTCTGTTGCGCTACAGGTCATTTTCCAGGTAAAGACAGAGTTCTGCTCTCGTTGGCATCCTCGTATCCTTCTTTACTGTCCTCTGTCTGTGCCTTGGGATGGGCTTTATTTTTCAAGTCATGTCACACCAAAACTGCCACATTAGCCGTACAGCAAGATGTAGCAGTTGTCTTAAAAAAAAAACACACACAGTGACACAGTCAAAAATGCCTGCTTCGCTTCAGCTTGATTCCTACTGCACTCAGTCATGGCGCGTGCTGGGCCTCTTTCCAAAAATAACTTGCTAGGGCGTGCCTTACCTATTGCCCTCCCCCACTGCACTCTCCTGTGTTGCGTGATGGCTGTGCATACAAGTCCAATGCATGTGCCTCACTTTCCCACTGGGGCTCTACACTGTCTTTCATTGCCTCACAGATATCGTGAAGTACACAAGCAGCTCCAACAGCCAGTTTGGCCTTGTTCAGCCGGCACTCCATCCTCTTCATCACAAAGCGAAAGCGTGCCTTTAGCCTCCCGAAACCATTCTCGACAATCCTCCAAGTCTTTGAAAGGTTGTAGTTGAACACTGCTTCACGGCATCGAGACTGAGCATTTGGAAGTGGCTTTTGCAGGTTCGGTGACAAGGGAAATGCCTGATCACACAAAAGAATCGGTGGAACATTGGTGCCCTCTATCATTGCCATGGGAGAGCTGAAGGTCCCATTCTCGATTAGCGTATGCAGCTTCGATCGGCCATAAACACTGGCATCATGGCACCTTAAGGGACTTCCACCGTTTATATACCGAAAATGGTATTTGTGATCCACTACTGCTAGGAGTATGATGCTGTGCCTGTGTGGGAAAGCAAATGTGGGTTCATCAGCAATTGCTATGAAGATACGCATGGAAGTAGTCTTCACCACAGTTGTCTAGAGCACTGAAATGACTCCCTGTTGCCTACAGGAATTGCAATTTTTAGGTAGGCAATCAGTATTGAAGGTGCACAGGCATACAAACTGCCATGTGAATTGCACTGTAGTGATTGTACTGTAGCCAAGCTAGAAGTTAAATTTCTCTGAACTGAAGCTCACTGCTTCAGCACTGTAGACAAGTGTGTTGACTGTAATTTGTTGCATAATGTAAAACAGAATATTATTAGGATGACTCCTGCAAGCAATATTTATACTGAAAGCATTCAACAGGGAACATTTTAAACTGGCACATATAAATGCCATATACAACAGGAGGCACATGGTGTTACAAATTATGCAAATCGTATATCTGTCAGAAACGGTGCAGATGCACGTGCAGTATTGGGTTACACACACGTCATCTGCCATGGCTCTTAATATTCCATCATAAACACGTTCATACTATTAAGCATGCATGCTGCTAGGTAGTAGGCAACTTTTACATCTTTACATATACAATGCCTGATATGTATATATCATCCCGTATAGAATCCTGCATGAACGCTTAACTGCGAAGAAAACTGCCATTCATTTCTACGCCATAATGATGTCACGCTAATTGCAAAATTTAGACTGCCAGAGGCGAAGGGACCTACCAGCCTTTGTAGTTATAATAGTCCGTGGCATGCTCTTTCGACGGCGAGACAGGAAAGTGGCAGCCATCCAAGGCGCTGATGGCTTGCGGGAAGCCTGTGAAGGCGTAGAATTCACGCATGTGAGCACACATTTTGTTGGGATGTATCATTTGTAACCATTCCCCTTCAAGCAGGTCCACCACGGCGACACAGAATTCTTGATGTAGAACATTCACAGAGGAGCGACCTATTCCAAAGAGGTGGGCAATCGTTCTGTCCTCGGCGCTAGAGCACAAGCGGTATAGCCCCACTGCGACACGTTTTTCCACAGAGATCGGTGTCATCATGTTGGTGGTTTGCCGCTCAAGGTCCGGGCGGCACGATTCCACTATGTACCGAAAGGTGGAGGGAGACATACGTAGTGCTTGTCTTAAATGAAATTCGCTTAGGTTGGGTAAAGTGTCCTCAAACCATGTGTCACTCCTCACATAGCGCCTCCGTTCCCGATGGGTGGAAGGATAATACTCTGCCAGGACGGTCAGGATGGCGAAATTGTTCGCCATGAGCTGATCCTCCAAGTACCTGAAAGTTGTTTCTGCGTCTTCAAAGTTATCGTCTAGTTGTTGTTCTTGCCGTTGACGCCGGGCTCTCGCGCACAGATAATAGCCTAGAACTCGCTCATATTCTGTTCTAGCAGGATCATGAGCAGGATCAACTGCCGGCTCGCCGCACGCCGCCATGTTATGGATTGGCTAGGCATTCGTCTTGGCCAGCATTGACTTGCAACACACTTATAATAAAAACATCTTCGTATTTTGTTAAGACAAATAGATAAAGTTTGTTTTTATTTATAATTCTACTTAAGCAATCGCTTTTTAGCAGCTTTCTCTTGGTAATTTACATCTTTAAAAAACGCGCTCTTAGTCCATCGCCATTTTTTTTTTTTTACTGCGAGTGCACTCTGTTTTCCCGTTAAGAAGCGCGTAGCCTAAAGTGTGACTCAAGGTCCCGAAGTGCACTCCCCGTAAGTGCACTTAACTTGCCCGCTTGACAGGGGTATTACTCATGCTAGGAGAACGACGTACTGTGCTCCGTGTTGCGGCCCGTTCGGGTATGCCTTGTTTCGTAAATAAGTTTGCCTCATCTGCGTAAATAAACTCCCTGTTCCGTTCCCCATCCTCTCGACCTCGTACGTTTCACGAAAGAAGCAACCGTTATTCAGGAAAACCCGGACGACGGCGTGGGAGCGCTCAGCCTCCGTTTGGCGGTGTGGTTGCGTAGGCGAGCTACCCTTTGCGAGACGCACCGGTGGCGTAGGCTAGAGAGAGCGACCCTCTGCCTGAGGACAGACTACGAGGCTACGACCCCCGAATCCTAAAGCGCAAACAGTTGGACTTTTTTATACCCCTGTCACGCGGCATTGGCTTTGACAGTCATAGACAGTCAATAGAGCATCAGCCCCGGCCTCTTCGGTTGACTTCACATAAATGCGCGCACGTATTTACCTGCGGCACGCGCCGACAATGTGCATCTTAGTAGCCCACGTGTCCATCATAGCGGCAATGACAGCCAACTACCGTTCTCATTTTTCTTCAGCAGACGTAGTGAACGCGCTTGCCATGCTTTCAGCCAACTTGCTTGCCTGATCTTCGACTTCGTTTGACTTGATTATCAGAGTCGACAAGTTGGTGATCAAAAGCAGGGTGTGAAAGGAAGGATCACATATTCCAACGTATATATTGCGAAATATTAATGGGACAGAAGTGGGTTTACGGCTCTTTTTTCCTCATTCTTTATTATCGTCACTGACATCATGTTAAAATTATATAAGCTTTCGCGCTGCGACAGCGCAGAGTGATAATGGCATAAACGTCAACTAAAGTCCGTGGTTAGAAATTACATTACATTTGCCGTGTCACGTGTGTATTTATCAGGCCAATAATCTGGAACGTCACGTACAGCAGATTAGCATCTCACAAAGGGAAACTGACAAGCAAGCTGTTTCTTGGCGCATGCGCAGAAAATACGGAACCAGACCATATGCAAATGACAATGCTCGCCGCGCGCTGTTTATCGATTTCTTGCTGAAAATAACGAACTACAGAAGCAGAGCCATTCGCAACCACTAATAATTGGTATACCTTTATCAATCAGGGACCGCTCTTCCACTCCAACACCACCAGCCTGGATTTAGCCTGGTCAACCTAGAACCGCTCTGTCAAATGGTCCAAGAAGAGGCCGTAACCGTTGTACATCTGCTCCCACGTCAGACCCTTCAGATCTCACCGTTTAGCGTCGTTTCGCCATTTGTCATGCCTGGAAAATTGTCAAAATACCGCGTGGACATCAGTAAAGAACAGCTCAAAGCGAAACCAATATTCAGAACCCAAAGAAGCGATGAAAAATTACCTCCTTCTAGGCGCAGGTTAATAAGTGAAGCGCACCTCGGTCGTCACTCAGGTGGATCCGACTCCTTCTTGTAATTCAAAACGCAAGCGGTGATTCCTACGTAATTCAATTTTCGTTTGGCTTCTGCCGTGTTTACGAAGAATCAAAGCTGTTGATCCCTCAGCAAAAGAACGGGTCAGCTGAATGTCCTCCAACAGACCGAATTTGCTCAGCAGTCATACAAATACGCGCAAAATATTATCTGCAAGTTTTGTATTCGTGCAAAAAATGAAAGCCAACCACTAAAATTTAATGAAGCGAAATTTCCGTCTATGCTTCGTCTAGGATCAGTCGGCCCATAAGCAACTTTCACCAGTTATCTTGAGTTTCTCATGGCACTGCAGTAAAATGCTCCGCGCCAAACAAACGCTGTATCAACTAGAAAGAAACAGCGGATGATTTTTCGCTTTGTCTTATAGCTTTTTTAAAGGGGTTGCGCTTGTTTCTTTTATGAATACTGCAACAAAAGTGTGCTTGCCTCAAGTTCACGGAGAAACGGACGATTCCGTCCCGCTGTTCCTCCTCGATCTGCCACACAACACAGCCTCACATGAAGCTTTGTCCACTTTCTCCGGTATTTACCAACATCACCGGAACATTCTAGGTGACAGAAAAAAAAAATTTTAACCGAAAACTTACACGCAAACTTGCACGCACCGCCGTGGTTGCTCAGTGGCTATGGTGTTGGGCTGCTGAGCACGAGGTCGCGGGATCGAATCCCGGCCACGGCGGCCGCATTTCGATGGGGGCGAAATCCGAAAACACCCGTGCACTTAGATTTAGGTGCACGTTAAAGAACCCCAGGTGGTCAAAATTTCCGGAGTCCCCCACTATGGCGTGCCTCATAATCAGAAAGTGGTTTTGGCACGTAAAAACCCATAATTAAAAAAAAAATTTCACGTGTATTGAAATCGGCAAGAGAAGACTATCAGAATCGAAGCGATAGCAGCGAAACCATTGCCCATTCAAGAAGAAGTTAAGCGACTACATACAAATATCGGACGCCAAGAAAGAAATTGGCAAATCACATTTTATTTCCGCACATAACTGCGTCAATTTATTGATCTGTAGGCTGCAAGAGAGAGAAAAATAAACAAAAGTCATTGAATTCTCTGTTGGCTACCAGCAAAATGGCGACCCTTTATCGGCAACACTCAAACTAGCCCAACTGTCCACCCACTGCGCAAGACCACAGCATTCGCTAGTTCGCAGAGAAAAGAGCAAGATGAGGGCCGAAAGTGCCATTTAGATGCAAGCCGACGGCTTCAGTCTGGTCACGACTCGCCTCACGCTGTGGGCAACCATGGTCCCTCAATACGTGCTACGACCGTCACGCGTTACCGTGGCATGTTATGTCATCAACAATATCCATGGGGGCTGATAATTTGAGAAAAATAAACAGAGTTGGAAGAAATAGATTAAGCACAGCGGAGGTCGCGTCATTAGAAAAGAATATTCAACGCGTCTGCGCCTGCTTCGCTACATATGACGTCCATGAGGGACACCAGTACATTGCGCTGACGTCATTGGTGACTACGTACCAATGTAATTGCTGTACGTTCACTTGTGTACTTTAACCACACGCATTCGCGGACAGATCATGGTGATATTGTACGCTTCAAATCACGTGACTGTACTAGAAGGACGAGATGATTTTTTTGCAAGCAGGTGTTTTCTATAGGTGGTTGTAAAGTGGCGACTAAGGTAGGTAATGCTCATTTATTGCTTTTTTCCTCAAGTAAGCAATAGCACCGCACACATAAGCGGCAACTCCTTCCGGCAAGCGACCTGTCCTGGTCGGGAAAACATGCGGAGGGCAGCCGACACAGCCCGCTTACAAGTAATATTGTTTCGATCGTCTCCGTGTATCCAACTTCCCAGTCTCTAAATTCACTCTGTCTGCAGCAGCTCCTTAGCTGGGACATCGAAATCCACCACAGGATAGCGCGAGTGCAGAAATGAAGTCAACAATAGAATAAGTATAACAACTTTTGAAGCAATACGGTTCGTAAACAGTGCGCAACTGACAGTTAAACACATTTCGTGAATTGTCTGTTGTTGGAATTGTTTTTCTGTGACATGTTATATATTGTTTTTTGGCTTCTGTAGGTCGTATTCATACAATCGAAGCGTCGAATATTCTAGAGTGACCCACCGTGGTAGCTAAGTAGCTTTGGCGTTACTCTGCTAATCTTGAAGTCGCCGGTTCCATCTCTGCCACGGGTCCGACTTTCGAGGCGAGCGAAATCAAAGAACGCTATTGTAAATTGCATTTGCGTGCACATCAATGAGCTCCAGGTGCGAAAATTATTTTGAAGTACTCCTGTGTACGGCGTGCTTCATCATAAAATCGTGTTTTCGGGCACGTAATACCCAACAATTTGTTTTTATTTGCTAGAGTCTGTTTTTTTTTTTTCGTGCATGCAACACATGTATTTACAAATCTTGTGTTCATGTTCTTTGTGGATGCAAGCTTGTTCGAAGTGACCGCAGAAGTCTATGTGGGTGCCGGAACTCTGACGAGTACACTGAATTTCTAAGGCCCCCATTTCCATTTTCGAGAAATGAAAACGCTTGCTCCTCGGTTCATTCAATAATTCATTCTTCTGTCAGCAAAAGCACTGCTTATCCTCAGCACAATAAAAACTAAAATGCAAATAAATGTTTTCGTAAAGACTTCGGCATTAAACGAAGACGTCTAAGAAAAAAAGCTTAGAGTGCGCCAATTATATCCTTTAGTGCATAATTATTGACAAATTGAAACTTGACACCACCACGCCGAATGTTCAGGGGGATTTTATAGGTTACGCGTAATTTACCTTTTGCGGAACAAGTAATAGATAGGTAAAAAAAGAACCTGCGCTTTCAGCTTCCGTGCCTGTGGACTCAGAGAGAAACTAAACTTTTTAGAGAATTTGAAATGAATCAGTGAATTTCAAACGCTTCATTTTAAGTAATTTATATGGAGCGTGTCTAATGCACGAAGTCATACAGAAATACGTGTTATTGCGCCAGAAAGAAAAAGTGCACGCAAGCTGTTTAGAGTCTTCTTGAGAAACCAATAGCAATCCTGTTTTCTCTGACATCCAATAGGACTAATGAAATTAGCAAATTTGTATCACTTGCTCTAATTGTCAACATGTCAATAGAATTGTAAGAAACGATAGCAGTGCCAGTGATGTCCTGTACTCGTCTCTCCCCGCGTTTATTTGCGCTACAATGGCTTCAAACTAAAATGAGGTGTTCAGATTTCCTGACAAGCGAGAAAGCACATGTAATATGAAAAATACTGCGTGACCAAGCACTCCTGCGCGCGTGATAGCAGCTTCGTTAAACTGCCTGAGACGGAAAGCAAGATGAACAAGATTTCAATCTATAATACACATACGAGATAAGATTGGTACTTTCGGTAGGAAGATTAGCACTGCACAAAGAAATACCCTATTCCTGTTTTCAGTTCGCGATGTCTTGCATAATTATTAATGCGAAAGCATTATGTGTCCCCTGAGGCAGAACAACAGGCGTTGTAGGCAACGAGTGGCACCAAAAGACGTCAGCACCAGTGACGTCACCAGCGTCTTGTATGACGTCAGTAGAAATACAGAATTAAGCTTAGATGAATTATAAGTAACCAGACTGAAGAGGGAGTGAAGTGAATTAAGGTAAAGCCAAATGAATGTAGGTGAAATAAACTGCGTTGAGGTGCATTCAGTCGGATTAATGTGGTTTAAAGTGAACTAAGGTGGATTAAGGTTGGTACAAATGAGACCAAGGTGGAGTAAAGTGGATCAAGGCTGGTACTAAATTGAGCACGGTCGATTGGGGGGTATTGAGATCGAGATGTGAAGGACACGTGACTACGTACGACACTACGTATGAGGATCTAATTAATTAGAAAGGTCATAATTCTTTGACAATAATAATCACGTTAGGTTACTTAAGTCAATGACAATTTTTTTCAACGAGACTGTTCAGATGAGTTGCGCAACGGTTTCCTTGCGGTGGTGAAATGCACCTTCGTCGTCGATCATCGATTGTAGGTCAAACGGAGAGCCCATCGGAGCCCCGTTTTGCTTTCAAACGTAATGACCAAAGATGGTAAAAAAAATTTACCTTGCATATATCTCATTCGAATAGACGACGGCTTACATGCCTGTTCCTTTTAATCTGTGATTCGTCACTTTTGTTTCTCTCTTGACATTCTAACGGCTAAACATTGAATGTCAGCTGAACCTTTGCACAGCTGCGGTGGCGCAAGCTGACGCCATCCTGATGCAACACAGCCTGTGGGGCAGTTATCCTTAAGTGCAGCTTCTCTTATGAACAAGAATGATGAAACATCAGAAAGAATGGAGGTTTTAAGCATGATAACCGATATATTAAACATCCCTTTTTAAACAGCCGCCAGAATGCTGTTCTCTAACTCAGTTCTAACGGGATACAGAGAAAGGCAAAGGAAAGACAGGGAGGTTGACCAGAGGTTATCTCCTCTTGGCTACCCTGTACTGGGGGAGGGGCAAAGGGATGCGATAGGTAAAAGAGAGAACAGAAGAAAAAGAAAAAAAATCCCAAGAGTATACATACGATACCCGCGAACTGTTTCTTTGTGTGGGCACTGTCACGCAGTCTGAGAAGGCGTTTCTAGTGTTACGCGTTGTCACCATCGAATCCTACGTCACACAGTGTGCAGTCACAATTTGTCAGAAAGCCCCGTGTCTATTAAAAACCGCAGTAGCGCCTTCATACCAGATCACGCTGATGTTCGCGCAGGACGGTTTCCAACGGGGTTGTTTCCTGTTATTGGGCGCTAGTCCAGTTTAGTGGCTGCAGCGATCTGGCTGTGCCCAAGCTGCGAGCGAGCAAACAGTGACCTAGTGCTTTCGATGTGTGGGAAAACTCGCACAGCTTTGATGTATCACTTGCCCGATTGAAATGCTTATGTCAAGGTTTTCTTTGATAGCTTTACCCGTATGGCGCGAAAGATGAAAACAGTGACAACATTTCATGCCAGCTCGCGCTACACGTGTAATCGGAATAGTGTTTCGAAAAAAGTGACCTGGGGCGCTATAACGTAAAACTATTCCAAAGTTGTCTATTCCGATTCTGCTATCAGCCCTCCACGATTGGTGAAAAACTTTTTTTCGACCACGCCCACTTCACCTCTCTGTCATGCGACGTCACGAAAACCGCGATACCTCCCCATCTGATATGATGTGTATACACTGATTATGCATGACTTGAGAGAAAAAAGAAAAACAGTTATTTCTGATTCGACCCTTTTTGCCATCAGCCCTCGGCTATTGGTAAAAAGTTTTCGGGCTGCACCCACTTCACCTGCCTGTAACGCGACGTCACAAAACCGCCCAAACTCACCGCGTCAAAGTGACGTGTACGCGATAAAGATGCATTAATATGCCGAACAAAACTGAATTTTCTTCGGAATAGCCGCAGGCTGCCCCGTTCCGAATGGAATAAAAGATAGCTGCCGCCGATCGCTGAGACGCTGGCTACTCGCACCTGCCGGAGAGCATGGGTGTATTTGCGTATTATAAAACTTCTTGCGTGGCCGTGTAACGTTTTCGAGCCCTTTTGGCACGTTTACCACCTCATTCTGCCAACTCTTCTTTGCTGAGGGTCAGTTTTTGCGTCATTCTTAAGCTCCCGTTGCATGCCGCCGGGATTTTCGACCAGCCACCACAAGCTAAGTAAGGGAAAGCCGACCAATCGCAGACGCCGGCACCACCCTCTTCATCCGGTTATCGATTTTCAGTGCACTGGCTCTGCCCCAGTGAATCCCTCTCCACTTGAGCGTTCTCCTCGCCTCTTGTCAGCCAATTAGATACGACAAGCCGCTCAGTGTAGGCAATGTTATTCGTTTTTCAAGCAAACAAAAGTGACATCCTATGAACGAGGAAAGCATTTGATTGGCCTGTTCAGACAACCCTGCGGGTGACCGCCTGGTGCTTGCGTCGATGGTTACGCAAATTTGACGTCAGAAGATTGGAATAGAACGTTATAGGGCCCCTGGGGTGCTATGCAGGATGCGCCGAGTTTGGCGAAACTCGGGATCTTCACGAGCTCTGGTGACACCCCAAGATGAAAGCACAAATGTACCGAGACACAGTTTATCTTTCGACAAGCCTCCAGTTTCATTGGTTTACCTAGATTCACTCTTGGTGGTTATTATTCCTTGGGCATTGCCTTCTGGGCGGTCGACAAACTGGGGCTCACGTGATCATACCGTCGGTCCATGGTCGTGCCTTCTTTCACTTGTTTGTCGTTCCACCGAGTGCGTTACACGCACAAGTGAGTTATAAAACAAATGCATTTAGTACAATATTATTAGTTAGTTTAACGTGGTTTAAAAGCATTTTAAAGCTTACAAAATGTGCACTGAATGTGTATCCGACTAATTTGTAATTTAGTACGCTTCGCATTATACCACGAGGGAACGCTGTGGTGGCGTTATCACACATTCATCGGGCGAGCATGGCGGCTAAACATCGAAGAAGCCCAGTGTAAACAAACTCGTACAACGAGCTTGCAGTGCGCGACGTAGTGATCAGGCTCGACGATGACCACTATTTCTTGGATAGTTCTGTTCCTCCGTGAGCAATCTTTCCGTGCACCCCGAAAGACTGACAATAGCTTCGGCGATTTCACAGATAACCAACGCGCACCTACTGTTCACGGCGCAGTGCTGAACAAACAACTTCTCCGGTGCAGCTTCTGTGAGTGCGCTGAGTTCCTCTACTCTGCGTGACTGCGAGCGTCACAAATATTGCATAGTGTGTGCAAAAGGAAGACAGCCGATATAGCTACGATGCGACAAGGAGCTGGTGCCGACGATGGATCTCGCAACCAACACAGTGAAGGAGACATTGACAAACTGCAGATAAGTATATTTCTACTGTTTCATATTTAGCATAATAATAGTGCACGGATTAAGTCACTTTCGTAGTGATGAACTGAATGTCCAGCAGCTTAAAAAAGACATTGAGAACCAATGAGTATTCGTGCTTTTACATGTACGTGGGCCCGC
The DNA here is from genome assembly GCF_023375885.2 of Dermacentor andersoni. Lineage (NCBI taxonomy): Eukaryota > Metazoa > Arthropoda > Arachnida > Ixodida > Ixodidae > Dermacentor > Dermacentor andersoni. The sequence goes on along the minus strand of NC_092816.1, from coordinate 207,272,490 downwards.
GAAAATATGGAAAAGATAAAGGTAACCTTCACTAACTTAATGAGATAACAGAAATTCATCAGTGTCATTCAGCCCGCAGAATCTATGTGAGAGTATCTTTATCCAGGTGAAATATCAATAGCAGGTACTGATATAAGGCAGGAAACTTATACAAAAATTTCATGGGTTGAACAGCACATGGGAGGCATTCCCGAATCGTGATCGCCACGTTACCGATATCCTTGAAAAATGTTTAGAATCATTGCATTCTACCGGTTATGCAATATGGGACATAAACCTGGAGGTTAACAAAGAAACTTGAGAAGTCGAGGACAGTGCAGAAAGCGAAGTAACAAAAATTGTTGGAGATAGCATTAAGGCAGGAAGATAGTGGCGTAGTAAACCATGGCAACTGATATGCTAGTTGAGATTAAGAAAAAGAAATTCAATCGGCGGGCAGGCCATGCACGTCTTCAATCACTTGTTGCCAACTTATAGCAGGTGATTACATAAGCGTGACAGAATGGATGTCAAGGAGAGAGAACTGCAGCCGAGGATCGTAGAAAATTGCGTAATGGGACAAAAATATGATGTTTGTAGGCATAGGATGCAATCAGTTCGCATAAGACGGGGTTGTAGGGAGAGGCATTGGTTTTGTAGTGAACAAAAATAGGTTTGTGGTGCTGACAGTAGAGACTCGTGAAGGTGCGAGGACACCTCAGCTGTTGGCACACTAATAAACATTACACTTGGCTCTGAGAAAGAAAACAACCCCTTATGAAAAATAAAGCAACGTTGTCCCGACAAATTGTTTTATTATGCATACACTAAAGCCTTCCACAGCTAAGGGCATTTAGTACCAATAGTGAAATGAGCATTTTTATTTGTAAATAATGGTTTATATGTGGTTGATTCATTCCAACAATCCACTTTTTTTGCAGCAAAACATTCTGCTGCTGGAGGCACTCAACCGCCTGGTGGCAGTAGGCAAGCACCAGGCACGTGCTCTTGAGAGTGTGGCAAGGTCCAGAGGGCTGCTCTGCAACAGTAGGATCAGTGCCCTCACTGCTCTCCTGTCGAGCCCCCAGAACACACCTTATAAAGGAGCTTTCAGTTTATTATTTTGTTTATTATTCAAGAGCATGAATAAAATTATTGCAGCAAGCATTGTGCTGTGCATATTGGGACACTTGTAACATGCACTTGATGTCTCTTCAAAATGGGCAAAAACGTAAGACAACCTGTGCCGCTCTTGGACCGTGTAAATGAAAAAGACACTAATACAGCATATACGTCATTGTGCTGTTTGTTCTTTCTATGTGCAAGAATACAGTGGGTGTTGATTAGCCACGGAAGAACCTGCTGCTAGCCTGTCTGAGTAGCTCTGCCTACATTTATCGTTATTTTCGTTATTTTCTGCTAATATTACTGGTCAGAACGATTCAAGACGTCTGTCGACTCGAAAAGGTACCTTCCGTATCGGAGACCGACGGGTGCTGCGCCACCCGCCCCCTCACAAGGTGCTAGAAGGAACCAAGCTGGCACCGACGAGCACCCCGCCATGACCTCCCAAGGGCTGACACCGTGTCAGAAACGCCAGCTGGTTTGTACAAACCAGCCTGACTGCAAGCGACAAGACACTGGTGAATCTGAAGACGAGTCAACTATCATCGATGACGACAACGTGGCGAACGCTTCAGACCTAGACATGGACGAGGGTGGTTTCCGAATTGTGCGCCATCGTAAAGACAGGGCGGAGGGCATTTCAGTGTTAATCACTGCAACATCTGAAAGAGATGATTTAAGGCAAGTAAACCCTATTGTTCTGTATTCTCAGCTTGAAACAATTCTCGGTGGAGCACCAGTGAAGAGCCACTTCACAGCACAGGGAGCACTGCTCTTAAATGTAGAGACAGAAGGACAAGCCAACGTCCTTCTAGAGACCAAGAATATCGGTGGCATAGTCATATCTGCCCGTGTCCCACACAGTTATATGAAAAACACGTGCATTGTTAGAGGAGTCCCTAAATGGTACTCGGATGAGGAGCTGCTCACCTACCTGAGACCTCAGGGAGTATTCCATGCCAGAAGAATCATCCGTCGGGTCCAAACCTCGTCATCTGAATGGGAGTCAAGGCGCACTAACTCGGTGGTTCTCACATTTGCTCCAAATTCTGAACGCCCGGAGAAGATCAACCTTGGTTTCACCAGACACGAGCTTGTCGACTACGTGGAGACACCACCACGCTGTTTTAAGTGTCAGCGCTTCGGACATATCGCTAAGTACTATCGTGGGGAACAGAGGTGCAAGCGCTGTGGGGGACCTCATGACTTTAAGACGTGTGCAAGTAAAGACAACTTTGTGTGTGCAAATTGCGGCGGTGACCATCCTGCTAGCTACGGTCGATGCCCGGCGCGGACAGCTGCTCAGCGAAGAAATAAGATGTTTGTTCTGGGTCCAAAGAGTGCAAGCGCCCCATCGAACACGAAGAAGACGTCCAGAGCGCCACAACTAACTGGTTTGGAAACAGAGTACGCATCTCATTTCCCGCGTCTCACACCGATAAACGAAGTTATTGAGCCAACGCAAACGGTCACAGCGGCTGAGAAACCTGTTCGAAAAGAGTCCGAAAAGCGCACCTATGCGGCCGCAGTAAACCGACCTCAAGTACCACTTGGCAACAGTCAGCAGGAAAACTGCCAGCATGTGATACGCGCTTTGTTCACGGCACTACGTTCCCACGTCGCGAAGATGCCTGCTAGTTCAACGAAGGATATGCTGGAAGCAGTGCTGGCTCTTGAGTCAGTAATACTCTGCTCTACTTCCACATACACTCAGTAGCATAATGGCAATGTCTCGCCCACTTGGTCCATTCCGTCGTCCAAAAGTGCCCTTAATAATGCAATGGAACTGCGCCGGTATTCTACAGCGTCTTTCTGAACTCAGCCTGTTCCTTCGAGACATACCTATACCAATTCTAGCCCTCTCGGAGGCCGGTCTCCCAAACGGAAGGACGATCGCAGGGTACATCAGACATGGAAATCCGAGTATACCATCATTTGCAAATGGAAGTGCGATGATATACATCAGGCGAGAAATACCTCACGTCACCTTACCAGTGCAAGACCTTTGTTCTACCTTCTTGGAAGTCGCCGCTGTGCAAGTGTGCCTAGGAAAACGAAAACTCAGTGTGGTGTCGGTGTATATAAGTCCGCGCAGGAAGGTCTCCATGGAGGCGTTCATAAAGGACCTTTGCATTCGTTGCCCTTCTCCTATAATAATCTGTGGGGACTTTAACGCACATCATTCGCTTTGGGGAGATAAGACTGCAGATTCCCGAGGCAAGGAACTAGTCACAGCCGCGGAAGCTGCTGACTTGTGTATCGCGAACGATGGCAAACCGACTTTCTTCAGACCACCAGATTCATGGAGTGCCATAGACCTCGTGTTCCATTCTACAGACCTTGTCGTATCGTCAACAACGGCCCCAGACAGGATGGGCAGTGACCACTTTCCGATCTTCACCAACATCAGCGGATTTCACACTGCTGGGCGACAATTCTGTGCTGTGACCCGCTGGGACACATACAGAGAAGCGTTGGACGAATCCCCTGGTGAGCTGTTCGCAGATATGCTGCGGAGCAAAAGAGCGGCTACCTCAATGTTGAAACTGACAGATCATTTCCCTACTCCTGATTTGAAACTAAAGAACCTCTGCGCAGCGCGTAGGAGAGCGGAGCGAAAACTAATGAGAAAAACGGGAAATCCATCTGCGAAAACTGAATACAACAGGATAAACGCTGTCATTCGTCGTCACACAAAAAGATTAAGACGAGTTCAATGGGCTGCTTTCTGTGAGAGTTTATCGGCGTTTACTCCCATGACAAGGATATGGGGAGTAATGAATAGCCTATCCGGAAAGATTCGCCTACACAGGCCATTCGAAGCACTTGCTTTAAAGGAAGGAAAAGATTTGAAAACCCTTGCAGAAGATTTTCCAGACATATACACTTCTGCCAGATCAGCAGGAGTATCGACCCCTCTGTTGTCTGAAGCATTCCATACCATGGATACGCCGTTCACCTTTCGTGAGTTGGATTTGGCGCTTAGCAAATTAAGAAGACGCTGTGCTGTGGGTCCCGATTCGATCAGCAATCAGATGCTGACAAATCTGCCATATGAACGAAAACAAGCACTTCTGGACATATTTAATCACGTCTGGAGCACAGGAGAGATCCCAGAAGCGTGGAAGACAGCATGGGTGGTGCCAGTGCTCAAGTCCGGAAAGGATCCTGCAAACCTCACCTCATATCGGCCAGTATCGCTAACATCATGCGTATCAAAGTTGATGGAAAGACTAATATGTACGAGGTTAACATGGTATCTTGAGCAAGGAAATAGACTGCCATCATGTATGACCGGATTTCGTCCACGGTTGACTGCCCAGGACAGTGTCTTGGATCTACTAAGCCATATCGAGCACCATCGCATAGACGGCCTTTCCACACTCGCCATCTTTATGGACGTTGCCAAGGCATACGACTGTATGCTTCATACAGGCATCATCAACGAACTCCGAGCCATGGGCGTCTCGGGAAATGCTCTTCGATTGGTCCATGAATTTCTCAGTGATCGATGTGTACAAGTTAAGCTGGGAAGTATAATGAGTGTCAAGCGACGCATCTCCCTCGGCGTCCCACAAGGAAGTGTCCTATCCCCCTTGCTTTTTAACGTTGCTATGGCCAGCCTTCCAGTTGCCCTGAAAGTAGGTCGGACGGCAGTTAAAATGTCCATCTACGCAGATGACATCTGCATTTGGATCTCGGGGTACCAACACAAACGTTTGGCCCGGATAGCCCATGCCGCAGTCTCCACTATCGATCGCCACTTATCGACGCTTGGCCTATCCTTATCAGCAGAAAAATCAGCCTTCATGCTTTTCCCGGGAGTGAGACGCAAGTCAACACGTCTGACGCTGAATATCAGAGGGCATTCAATTCTTCGTGCAACTCATGTTCGATTCCTGGGCGTCACCATCGACAACAAGCTACTATGGCATGGTGCGGCCGAAAGTGTTGTGGCTGCATCAGTGCAAAGAATCAACGCACTTCGTCGATTGGCAGGTGTACGTTGGGGAAACAATCCTATATCCATGCTTAAACTGAACGCTGCACTGATAACAAGCCGCATTCTCTATCAGCTCCCTCTGATATCACCGTCATCGAGTCAATTCCAGCGCTTGGAGGCAGTGCACAGAAAGGGACTTCGCTTGGCGATGGGAGTTCCAACGGCGGCTTCAAACAAGAAAGTCACTAATGAGGCAGAGTCTCTTCCACTCCGCCTCTTGGCATCTCAGGCCTTGCTGACGCAGCTATTAAGGCTGGGCGAGTCACGCGCAGGCATGGCGCTTCTCCGGCGGCTAAGATCAAGAACTCGCTCACATTTCCATGCGGCGCTGAACACCTTCCGATTTTTAGGATTGGAATGGCCTAAACGAAGTCGCCTTGACCCGCCATGGTCTTTTCCGGACGTTACCTGCAGCCTCAATGTACCCCACCTACCGACGAAACGCACCATTTCAACTGCCGAAGCCAAGTTCATTGTGCTGGACCACTTGAGCACTGTGTTTCAAAGCCATCTACAAGTGTACACAGACGGTTCGGTGTGCGCACAAACAGATAGCTGTGCAGCGGCTTTCTGCATACCATCCCTTGAAGTATCATGGTCTGGCCGACTGGATCGCGTAGTTTCCTCTACAACAGTAGAAAGCGCCGCAATCACCGCGGCTTTGCGGAAACTACGTGCCTTTTCTGCACGAGATGTCGTGGTGCTGACGGATTCCAAGTCAGCATTACAAAGATTACATCGGGGCCTACCTCTAGAGAAACTTACAAGGCAGTCTCTGGCACTGATTGACGACCTAACGAGCAAAGGATTTAAGATAAGGTTTCAGTGGATTCCATCACACGTAGGAATTGATGGAAACGAGGAAGCTGACGCCCTTGCACACCTAGCGCTGACATGTGTCCCAAAAGTGAAAGCTCCAAAAGCTTTTCAAAACCCTGAGGATGCAATCCGCCTTCACTTCAGACAGATGCACAAGAATCCACGCGAATCCTGCGTGACTCATGGATTTACACGCGAACAAGCGACGCTTTTATACTGCATCAGGACCGACTCCGCATATACCCCAGCTTGGTTATTCAAGACTGGGCTTCGCGCTTCCCCACTCTGTGTTTTCTGTGGTGACATTGGTGACATCGAACATTTCATTTGGCTATGCCCACAGTTTGACACAGAAAGAAAAGTGTTGGTCGACAACCTGCAAAAAAGCGGTCTCACGCACAGGACCTTTGAAGACGTTGTTTTCCCCGGAGGGCCCGCGGCATTCAGGAAGAGAGCGCAACGACTGCTGATAGCCTTCCTGTGAGACACGGGGCTCATCGACACCTGGTGACACACCCCTGATCTCAACTCGAAGGAGGATCAGGCGGAACAATTGCCGGCTATGTATGCCAGGCTAACCCCGCCTGCTTCAACATCATCACCACCACCACCACCACCACCTTGATTAGCCACAAGATGAACGGTGTGTGTATTTCACAATGAAAAGACAGGAAACGGCACGAGCTTAATAATGCTATCACCTATATACTGTGCATATGAATGCAACACTCCCCGATTTAAACGTGCCATTACATGCATGTTCGATACCACATATTCTTTAACAATGTCATATATTTGCATGTACTAATTTTCACACAGCTTAAGCCCATGCATAGCTAGCTCACTTGTGATGTATCCATTTCACAGGCCAAATAATTGTACACTTTGTCCTTTTGTGTTGTATGAAAAGCGGCATCCTCCAGTCGGATACAACTTCACAAGACAGGAGAGGCCCTGCCCAGATGACCAAAGCGCAGCAGCCGATTGCCTCCACGTCTAAAGAAATAGTCCCTCTCCAATGAGCGGGTATTAGTGCGTCCAGCGGCACGACGTCAGTGTAGAGTGTGTGCCCATTGGTGCAGGCTTGTGTTCACCTGCCGTTGAAGTGCAGATTCTGCAGCCTCCTAAAGTTGTATCCGACTATAGAATCATGTAATGCCTTGCACTGGTTGCATAGACTTTAGCAACTTGATAGCACACAATGATCAGGAATAGAAAGCTATAAAGGCACCCAAGCAACGCTGGCTGGCCATACTTCTATTATGAGGGACTGTAAAAAGGTCTCGCCAAATATTCATATTCAAATAGAATCAAAAACAGATTACAGTGAATGCTGTGTACCACGTTAAAACAAACTGAGCTTGGTTATCTGAAAAGCATGTAATGGAAGCTTGTGCTTCACATAGTAAACAAACTGCTCTGTCCAGTACAATTGTCGAGTCCGGTGTGGCACCTATTATGTCATTAGTGTCAACATACAAATTTTCAAAGGCCATTCATTTCACCATTATTTTTGTATGACGGTTCTTTCAATCAGTGCTTGTATTACATGAACAGGCGGATATGAAAGCAAAGCTTTGTTTGCAAACCGACGCTTCCCTGAAAACTCCCAGTCGCGTAGAAACGGAGGGCGCAGAGGACTTGCGCTTCGACGGTGAGCGAATGAAGCCCGCCACGCTGTCTCCACAGACTCTTCGCCTAGCTCGTCACACAGCCAGCGCACTGATGTCTTCGACAGGCGAAAATGACGCTGAAACTCCACGGCGGTCATGTACGCGAACGGGTCCAGACGGTCATACTGACGCTTGCTGCCGCTGGCTGCAATAACACAGGCCGCTGCTGCCGCCGCCATGTTCCCGAGTTGAACTCGGAGGGGGTTTCGCGATGTACGAGTTTAGCACGAGTTCGCCTGTCAATCAAAGCCAGAGGTCACGCCCCGCGCGAGGCATGTAACTCTTGTGCGCGCACCCACCACGGTTGGGCCACGCCCAACTTATCTTTCGGCAACAGCGACGCGGTGCCGAGCTGAGAGGCATCAACAATATTCACCACCGACATAAAACACACACAACACACTGTCATCGGTGATGTACTGCGCACTACTATCAAAAACAAAGCGTTGACTGTCGCTGGCTTCTCGGGCTGAGATGGCCCCACAGCACGGTTTCATTGCCTGCACTGTGGCGACGTAGCGCACAGTAAATAATTATCGGCACGACACTGTAGCTGCTTGCAAGGCGTCGATGCGCCGAGGGTGACGACGATGCTGAGGAGTGCGTATCGCAGCAGTCGTTTTAGATGGCTGCTCTGTCATCGGTGATGTATCGGAGCCACAACGTCGTAAACACGATCAGCGTCCGAGAATCGCTCGCTCTTCTAGACCCAGTGCAATGGCATTTCTTCATCACAAGCCCTGCGCACTCAACACTTCCAACACCTTCCTCAGTTCGAAGTCTCATTTCATAAACGCACAAAAGAGCCCTCACCTGCCAAAATGCGATTGCGGCGGTGTCGTTACGATATCCTTCTGCGATCGCTGCTGGCTCCAGCATAAGTAATCCGCAAGCACCTCGGTGTGCACAAAACACTCAAATACTGCGTACATGCGCTCAGAGGCACTTTCACTGGGCAAGCGATGACAAGCGATGAATCGTGTCGCTGGGAAGCACGCACTTCTTCACAATGCATTGCCGAGGCTTCGCGCACAAAGATAAACTGGTACCTTTTCACTGAACAGCGTCACTACGGGCACTACGGACCGCCATTTTGCAGTGACAGCTGTTGCTCCCGTATTTATGACTAGTGTGTCGTTTTTAGTTGGTAAAGGGGGGCCTTAAAGCGCCTGTGATGAACAGCCTTACCGCGGCGCTGCGTTTTTATTCTCCTAATAAAGAGTGGCGATCACTGAAATTACTGAGAATAGCACTGCAGCGCCCCTAGGCGACTTCTCACCGTATGAACTGCCTCGTGCGTGTGACTCGCTTCAACGTATCCGCTTCTAAGCTTTCGCTTCACTGTCGCCACTCGCGGCAAGAAGTGCAAAACTTAATGATTTACTCGATCTCCGTTTGTCATCAGAAATTTCTAGCAGTCAAAACGAAAAACAGACACTTAAAGAAATAAGAATGTTCGTTATTTTATTTGTTGTATTTTAACGTATTCGTTTGAGCGAAAGCGTAGGTGCAAGAATGCGCCGCATGTACCCTGTTCGCATTCGATGGAGGATAGAAAGATAGTGCTCGAAAGAGGAGGCACGCCCTTGACGCGCCCGGGAAACACGTGGCAAGTGGTTCACGGCAAGTGTGCAGACAGACAGCGGGACAGTTACGGTATTGCTAAGTTGCGATAATCTGTTGGTAACAATACGCGGCGCTGGCGCGTTTCGTTGTGCAGCCGTCTGCGCTTGAAAAGTGGAAGCAGAGTGCCGTGCAGGGCGCGCTCATGTTGTCATACGCGGCTTTTTGTCTACATATTTTTTTGCCTGCAGCCTTTGCGCGTTTCACGCTATCTCCATTCACTGACTGCCGTCGAGCAAACTCGGGTAAAACTCGGGTGAACGAGAAACTCGGCGCATCCTGCATAGCACCCCTGGCTTATTACCTCGGCAACCACCTGCAAATCGCAAAATGTCGGCTTTCGTGTTTTTTGAAGTGTTTAAGCAAATACAAATGGTAATGAGTGAAACAGGTTAAGACATAATGATACTTTTCGTATGTTGAAGCTGCTGCGTTTTCGTGCCGTTTACTTTCCGTGTAGTCCTGCAGACGCACCAGGGTGGCCCTTCTTGTGATGATATGGAGGCCGAGAGTGTAATTATCAAAATTGTTGGTATCATTCTAACACTGAATTCTACGTTAAATGCCTGTGTAAGTTCGTTTCTGTGCACCATAAAAGCAAGCAGGAGTTAGGTATTATTCCGCATGCCTCATATCTTCTGCGTCATGGCCAAACGACAGTTTATACAATGTTCCAAGAATTGGACTTATTGGAATGATTCGACAATAACGCTTTCGCAAATGTAATAAAGGAGCTTCGGTGGTCGGGACGTCCAGTGATAACTGGAATAACTGAAAGCGGTAATATAGGACACTGGTAATTTAACGCAGAACAACCAAGAAGATCAAGTTCAACTATACGCTTTACACAGCAGCAACTGCAGCAACCGACATGTGAGCGTGTTTATCGGTTCATTACACCCTCAAACATGCTGAAGAAATATCGGATAATTTTTACTCCACTCGCCGCCTATTCTCTCGTAAAGATCAGCAGCTTTTCGGGCAGACGTGCCAGTAGAATTACGATCACTCGCTTTGATGTCAGGACGCAGTTTCCTCACCACTATGAATTCAATTCTGGCGTAATCAGCACGCCCACCCTGAAGTATCGAAACGAGGGAGTTCTTGTTCAAGGCTATCTCCCCCGACGCCAATCGTCCGACAAAACGAGCTGCTTCAACAGTACATGTTCCGATTGCGTGTGTTATTAGAGCTTTGAACACACTTCATCAGCGCCGGAGTGCCACAATCTTGCCGAAAATGGGTTTTAAAGTAATAAGCGAAGGCCTGAACAGTCCGAACGTTAACTCTGTTCAGGCATTTCAGATGTAGGGCAACGCGCAGTACTATAGTGTAGTATACACTACGAACGTCGCCTTGTATTTATTCACAATGGCAGCCACACAGCAATATTAGGGAGAAAAAATTGAGGTAGGCGCAATAATGTCAGAAACCACTCGAGGAGCACATTGTTGAGGAATATCAACTTTATTAGTACAATAAATAAACAATATCAGTAAAATCAAGTAAAACCCAATAAAATCTAGTAAAATCCAATAAAAGCCAGTAAAATCGTAATACGTTGACAGTTACAAAGCACAACAAATTATTAAAAAAAGAAATTTCACACATTAATTTTATTTAGGAGACAGGACATAAAAAGTTCGCTGAGCTCATGTCACACACATGGGAAGTGGCAAGGACAATCCAGCAGTGCGTTTCACGTTTAGTGATGACAAAGGTGAAGGTCCTCCTTTGATCCACGGTACATTTCTGCATCGTGGAGAAAGCTACGGAGCATTAGCTTTTCGTATCCGAGGGAACGGTCAAACTTTAGCGAGGCTATCTTTTTACTAAAATGTAAGTGAAAGTGTAACAATGACTCATTAATGTACTCGCAGCGACAACGGTCGGTATCAGAAGTGAACAAATTACATTTCCCTTCTGCAGTAGTCACCGCCCTCACTTGCCAAATAGGCGGCAAGCACCTAGAGCCCTCCAGTATACCGAAAAACTCAATCTCCACGGTGAGAAAAGCGACATTAGCGCTACAAGGTTTATAGACGGCAGACGTAAAGTACGCGTCCATCATGTGCCACACTAATTTGAGCAAACTTGTTCCTCGGTCCCTGATACTGAATGAGGGCGTCACAGTTTTCCAGGGTCAGCAGATAAGTCACATACTTAATTGTTTGAATTCGGTTGGCTGTAGTAGTGGTCAAATGCCGAACGCCACCGTGCCAAGTCTCACAATAGGCAATTACACGGCTGGCATCAGGATAAGGGGGGGGGGCGGAATTTGCCGCAAGTATTCCAGAACATCGCGTGACTGGTCGGCTACATTATACAACTTTCGAAGCATCATCGCCTTTTCCGAGTGCAACAACAGTGACGACGACGTGCTCGCTTCCTCCGGCGGAAGGTGCCGATACATCTGCTGGTCCGACACAGTCGATGAAATCGTGGAGATGATTTGATCCACCTGGCCCTTTAAATTCTGCTCGCATGCTCCGAGCTCGCGAGTGATCTTGACTTGACTTCCTGGCTTCTCACTTGTTCTGCAAGGTCATTCAACTGACTGAATCACTGTTAGCAGTGATTGCCGGGTAATTGCCTATTGTGAGACTTTGCACGGTGGCGTTCGGCATTTGACCACTACGCTATCAACTACAGCCACACGAATTCAAGCAATTAAATATGACTTATCTGCTGACCCTGGAAAACTGTGACGCCCTCATTCAGTATCTGGGACCGAGGAACAAGTTTGCTCAAATTAGTGTGGCACATGATGGACGCGTGCTTTACGCTTTACATTGGCCGTGGTTGAGGCATCCCAACACCGCTTTCACGTCTTCAAGGGCAGCGTTCACTTATTCAAGAGTCAGTGCTGTAGGTTGCCTGGACTCTGATCGCGGAAGAAACACGGCCAGTGCGTCCGGCCACATAGTGCGTTGACAGGTCTCTGTGATGGACTCCCTCGCCGCATCGCAAACACTGCGCAATGTGAAACCTACACTCGGTCTCGTAGTGTTCCAGCACACGTTCCATGGCGCCCGTGTAGTTGCAACAGTACGCTTCATTCCAGCAATACACCTTTAAAAGGAAAAAAGTAATGACAACACAATTTTATGGGTACACAATAATTTGTACTAAAGGCGTGTTGTATCGCTGCCCCTAACAATTACAACATACTTTTACATGAAGTCTTGTGTGGACCAATCTACACGTGTAATTCTACAGTGAAGTAAATATGCTCAAGATCACCAGGCACTATCTGTCGCTGTCTAAACATTAAACAGGCATCATACATGAATATTAGGTCAACGTGAATTACCTTACTGGTGCTTCTAATATGAAGGAAGCCAGTGTTGCACAAAAGGCAGACTTGATAAGCAAGTATCGAGGGAAAAACCGACGATATTTCTATTATTTCAGCCCCCAGCGCAACTACGCATACACCAGCATGCTTGAGTATAGTGGATACCGCTATCATATTCTTGTTTGGTAGCTTCCTTCACAAGTATATGCGTTACCCACGAGGGTCCTAGATAGCTGTTACAGATCAATTGGTTGGGAAAAGGGCGGCCGGTAGCGGTTGAGGAATAAAGTCCTAAAGTAAGAATTCGAAAAGAAAGTAACGTCGGAAGAACGCTATCGCGTATAAGAATGACTAGTAAATATTCGCTTGCGATATCCCCTACTTTTTCTCATGTTTCATATCGAAGTTCCAAACAAGGAATGCTCATGTTTCAACAGAGCGATTTTTATCACTAAATGAAACCGACCAATTTCTTCTTGAATTTCACGTCGAAACGACAACGCGGGGACGTCAGTTTGTTGTCACAGATGTCAAAGCAGTGCGATATTTATTTAGGTATTTTGGTCTGTCACACTAAGAAATGAATAAATATCGACTTTCCACAGAATATTTCACATGAGCCTACAGTCAGTTTCTGTTCTATTGTGTTAGTTTTGTTATGCACTACAAGCGAACATTTACTTTCGGTGCATTGGGAGATGACAGGTCGGAAATAGCAAAACGGGCACTTCTCTCGTTACGCATGCAGATAGAGCAATTATTGCTAATGCATAATTTGCTTCCCTCATTCAAAAACCCAACAACAGAAATGGTTTTTGTTCTTCCTCACCGTCAAGGTGCTCGCTTTCCTGCTAGGTAATTCATAACCGAAGCACTCCGCTTGTTCGAATTTCTCTTGATCCAATGGACACTGGCCAACGCCCCCTTGGAGACTACCTGCGTGGCAAGGTTGGCACAGGGCGTGCGAGCACGGCAACAGCAGCGTCCGTTTTGGCATCATGCGGCAGAGGCCGCATACACGTGAACTGGGAACCTCGTCGACGAACCGCGTCGGTCGCCAGTTGGCACCGGCGACGACGTGGTCTCAAGACCGGTGCACCCGTCCCTGTCCATGATGCGGCATTCCGGTGTCTTCCAGGCACGAATCCTGTGTTCGCACAAGAACGCAGTGGCTTTCCACCGAACTTTATGGCTACTGAGCGTCTGATGCACTTTGGCTAATGTAGCAACAGGGAAATATAATGTGATTCCTGCAAGACTATCGCGTACAATGGCGAGCACTCATCGCACCGTGATCTTTGCAATGCTGCGCCGAACAAGTGTTTGCTTACCGACGGCGACAGCCGTTCCTTATAAGTACCGTGAATTCGGCAGCAGCAGGTGCATATATATTTAGCTTGTTCCGTTATCACATGCCATCGTCTTGCTATTCCGAATGGCTAAGCAACAGAGAAACGACGAGAAAATGACTAATTTTTTGTCGTCGGCCAGCATATCGCACGTCGTGAAGAAAGCTTCGAACTGTAAGATAATATCACCGAAACAAGAAACCAATCCGCCTTTTTCGGCGCCAAACTGCGCATGCGCAGCGCCTATGCGACTAAGGACCGAAGAAATTTGGCAGGCGCACGGTCGGACTCGACTCTGCTCCGAGTTAGTGGAGTACGGCCGTGGCAGGCGCCGCAATTGTCACTGGAATAGGGCGCCAGCCGTTTCTCTTTGACTCTTACAGACCGGCACATACCCGTGCCTTACTGTTCTACGCGGTTTACCCCGACGTATATCGCAACGACGCCTGCCCGTTCAGCAGCAAGACCTACACTCTAGCACATATGTTTCGAGATTTCGGGTCGAAATACGCCAAGCTCAGAAAGGCGGAGTGGGAGTCGCGTTTGCGTAGCCCCACTCTAGACAAGCGAATCATGGCTGTACGGCATGCCCATGACCGGGCTGGTGGGCTAGACCTGCCGGTCCCTACGTGGAACTAGCCGGGCGCGCGACGAGTTCGCGTCCTCGGCGCGGAACTGCAATATAAAGTTCTTTCACTCATTTTTCAGCGTTGCCATTCTCGCTGTCGCGCGCACGGAACGCCTTTGCTGCTACGGAACATTGCTGCCATCGAAATTTGGCGCAATGCCAATGTCGTATCTCGTTTACGGCTGCACCTCCGGTTACCATCCCCGCAAGGCAATGCGGATTTTCGGATTTCCGTCGCTAAAACGCGATCGACAGCGCCGTGAAGCCTGGATTAGGGCTGAACTTTGTCTCAGGTATGTATTGGCATATGCAATTTTCCCTCTCTGTTTTTGTCATTACTGACTTATACGAATAATCTCGACGAAGACGCAAAATTACTATGTTTGAGCTAGCGAAACAAGCAATCTCTGAGCTCGCGCGGCCTGGTTGAGTGAAACGCGAAGGGATTTTTATTTGTATCGTGTCTGCACGTCAGTCGCTAAACGCCGCCATTTCTCAACTTCACACCGTGCACACTTGCAGCTCTATAAACGCTCAGCGAATGCCCGTGTTGTTGGCGTAGTTATCTGTATGAGCCAAGTTCACCTGAACTGCTGGGCTGACATGGCTAACGCAGCGTGCACTGTGGAAGTAGCTGATAGTGCTAGTTAGCAATTGTTGCTAGTTGTTTCGTCATTCTTGTCGCTACCAAGTAATATTTACTTGCAGAAGTCTTTTATGTTCGTTTAGCGAATCGGGGTGTAGTACGGTATGTATCAAGACTCATTTTCCTCTGCGGCATGTTCTGGAATCGAGTGGCGCATCTTACTGTGTAAGTAACACATTTCAGGGGTGCCTTCTCTGTCGCCCAGACATCTGGACTTCATACTGACACGTGTACTTGTTTATATTTTTCGGGTGACCGATTTTCACGGTCAAACAAATGTTAACTTTCTGAAAAAGTGTAGAACTTTCTGGAAGACACACGGGCACCAGCGATTACTCTCGAACGTTCGATGGCTCACGTGTAGAAGCTGACCCACTTGACCGACTGATCAGATTTCGACGATTGCCGACTGTGCTTGCCGCTGCTATCGTGCTTTAAGTGTAGCCTGTTTTGTCGGCACAGGTGCGGCCAATAAAAGTTAGTTTCGTCGTTCACAGTATTGCTACTGTGTTATTTACCGTCACTACAAAGTGACAACACCGACGCTGTTTGTGTACACGCACCAGTTAAAAAAAAGGACGCGGTCAACCACTATGTTCGTACCGCGGCGCGTTCTAAGAGCAAAACAAGCGCCCCAGAAACAGGGGGTATCACCGATGTCGGTCATTCAGACCATGCTTTTTGGCATTTTTGTAAATGTACACACACTTTATTTGGGTAAGAGCACGAGGTCGCGGGATCGAATCCCGGCCATGGCGGCCGCATTTCGATGGGCGCGACATGCGAAAACACCCGTGTGCTTAGATTAAGGTGCACGTTAAAGAAGCTCAGGTGGTCAAAATTTCCGGAGACCTCCACTACGGTATGCCTCATAATCAGAAAATGGTTTTCGCACATAAAACCCCATAATTTATTTTAATTTTTTTATTGGGGTAAATATCGTACGCAACTCGGCATTCTGTTGGCCTCCCCACTGCCTGTGTATGTACGTACGCTTAGCACATGGCACACCATAAAGGGAGACATGCAGTGGTGAAACGTGATGTTCGCCATAAGAACTACACCTCCTGCCCTATTCGGGTCGCGCGTTTTTCGTGCGTGCTCACACTTTTTTATTACTCATTCACTTTACGCCACAGGGGCAGCGGTTTCAGGCCAAGCAGGAACTTGTAAAGCGTTGCCGAAGCTTTTCTCCCAGCCATTCCTCACGCTGAAGAAACGTCCGAGTACAAAGCAGTCACCAGCGGGCTCGATGGCTGGCTGACGATGACACAATATGATGGCGCGTACACTTTGTTTCGGTCTTGCCTGACACGTTGCTTGTTTGGCCGCGAGTCTCGCGTGGGGCGGCTGTCGCGGCGCGAAACGGCGCCGGCAAAACTGTTTTTTGTGGCCACCGCACAATGGCGCCACAATGCATCGCAACAGGCGGATTACACGAATCCATGACGTAACAGTTCTGCGAAAACCCGCTAGGTGGAAAGATGTAATGTAGGAAAATAAGACATAAAGCCATATGTAGCGATTGCTAAAAAGGAAGCCCCTATGGGTTTCTGAAAAGAAAAAGCCTCGCAGTTGAAGAAAAATGGGTCCTCGTCCGGCACCAGGACATGCGTGCATGCATCCGAGCTTGGCTTTCCCGGCGCGATATGAAAAATTAGAAGCGTAGCATAAAGAGGTAACCATTCTAGTACGGTGCAATGGCAAAGGCAGGTAAAGCAAAGCAAGCTTGAAGCTATTGCGGTAAACCAGAGCGCCGATAAACAACCAATGCGATTCGATACGTAATGTGGCACGCGACCTAATCTTTCGGGGCAGCGGCGACTCACTGAAACGTGACTGCAAGGAAACGATGTAACGTCAGAGAGCTAGCTCACTCGCGACAACAGAAAGGGATCCGAGAATTCTGCAAATACTTGAATGCGCATAGACCGCATGTCATCATCATCATCATCATCATCAGCCTGGTTACGCCCACTGCAGGGCAAAGGCCTCTCCCATACTTCTCCAACTGCCCCGGTCATGTGCTAATTGTGGCCATGTTGACCCTCCAAACTTCCTAATCTCATCTGCCCACCTAACTTTCTGTCGCCCCCTGCTACGCTTCCCTTCCCTCGGAATCCAGTCCGTAACCCTTAATGACCATCGGTTATCTTCCCTCCTCATTACATGTCCTGCCCATGCCCATTTCTTTTTCTTGATTTCAACTAAGATGTCATTAACGCGCGTTTGTTCCCTCACCCAATCTGCTCTTTTCTTATCCCTTAATGTTACACCTATCATTCTTCTTTCCATAGCCCGTTGCGTCGTCCTCAATTTAAGTAGAACCCTTTTCGTAAGCCTCCAGGTTTCTGCCCCGTACGTGAGTACTGGTAAGACACAGCTGTTATAAACTTTTCTCTTGAGGGATAATGGCAACCTGCTGTTCATGATCTCAGAATGCCTGCCAAACGCACCCCAGCCCATTCTTATTCTTCTGATTATTTCACTCTCATGATCCGGATCAGCAGTCACTACCTGTCCTAAGTAGATGTATTCCCTTACCACTTCCAGTGCCTCGCTACCTATCGTAAACTGCTGTTCCCTTCCGAGACTGTTAAACATTACTTTAGTTTTCTGCAGATTAATTTTTAGTCCCACCCTTCTGCTCTGCCTCTCCAGGTCAGTGAGCATGCATTGCAGTTGGTCCCCTGAGTTACTAAGCAAGGCAATATCATCAGCGAAGCGCAAGTTACTGAGGTATTCTCCATTTACTCTTATCCCCAATTCTTCCCAATCCAGGTCTCTGAATACCTCCTGTAAACATGCTGTGAATAGCATTGGAGAGATCGTATCTCCCTGCCTGACGCCTTTCTTTATAGGGATTTTGTTGCTTTCTTTATGGAGGACTACAGTGGCTGTGGAGCCGCTATAGATATCTTTCAGTATGTTTACGTACGGCTCGTCTACACCCTGATTCCGCAATGCCTCCATGACTGCTGAGGTTTCGACTGAATCAAACGCTTTCTCATAATCAATGAAAGCTACATATAGTGGTTGGTTATATTCCGCGCATTTCTCTATCACCTGATTGATAGTGTGAATATGATCTATTGTTGAGTAGCCTTTACGGAATCCTGCCTGGTCCTTTGGTTGACGGAAGTCTAAGGTGTTCCTGATTCTATTTGCGATTACCTTAGTAAATACTTTGTAGGCAACGGACAGTAAGCTGATCGGTCTATAATTTTTCAAGCCTTTGGCGTCCCCTTTCTTATGGATTAGGATTATGTTAGCGTTCTTCCAAGATTCCGGTACGCTCGAGGTCATGAGGCATTGTGTATACAGGGTGGCCAGTTTTTCTAGAACAATCTGCCCACCGTCCTTCAACAAATCTGCTGTTACCTGATCCTCCCCAGCTGCCTTCCCCCTTTGCATGGCTCCCAAGGCTTTCCTTACTTCTTCCGGCGTTACTTGTGGGATTTCGAATTCCTCTAGACTATTCTCTCTGCTATTATCATCGTGGGTTCCACTCGTACTGTATAAATCTCTATAGAACTCCTCAGCCACCTGAACTATCTCATCCATATTAGTAATGATATTGCCGGCTTTGTCTCTTAACGCATACATCTGATTCTTGCCAATTCCTAGTTTCTTCTTCTCTGCTTTTAGGCTTCCTCCGTTCCTGAGAGCTTGTTCAATTCTATCCATATTATACTTCCTTATGTCAGCTGTCTTACGCTTGTTGATTAACTTCGAAAGTTCTGCCAGTTCTATTCTGGCTGTAGGGTTAGAGGCTTTCATACATTGGCGTTTCTTGATCAGATCTTTCGTCTCCTGCGACAGCTTACTGGTATCCTGTCTAACAGAGTTACCGCCGACTTCTATTGCACATTCCTTAATGATGCCCACAAGATTGTCGTTCATTGCTTCAACACTAATTTCCTCTTCCTGAGTTAAAGCCGAATACCTGTTCTGTAGCTTGATCTGGAAGTCCTCTATTTTCCCTCTTACCGCTAACTCATTGATCGGCTTCTTATGTACCAGTTTCTTCCGTTCCCTCCTCAAGTCTAGGCTAATTCGAGTTCTTACCATCCTGTGGTCACTGCAGCGCACCTTACCGAGCACGTCCACATCTTGTATGATGCCAGGGTTAGCGCAGAGTATGAAGTCTATTTCATTTCTAGTCTCGCCATTCGGGCTCCTCCACGTCCACTTTCGGCTATCCCGCTTGCGGAAGAAGGTATTCATTATCCGCATATTATTCTGTTCCGCAAACTCTACTAGTAACTCTCCCCTGCTATTCCTAGTGCCTATGCCGTATTCCCCCACTGCCTTGTCTCCAGCCTGCTTCTTGCCTACTTTGGCATTGAAATCGCCCATCAGTATAGTGTATTTTGTTTTCACTCTACCCATCGCCGATTCCACGTCTTCATAGAAGCTTTCGACTTCCTGGTCATCATGACTGGATGTAGGGGCGTGGACCTGTACAACCTTCATTTTGTACCTCTTATTAAGTTTCAGAACAAGACATGCCACCCTCTCGTTAATGCTATAGAATTCCTGTATGTTACCAGCTATATTCTTATTAATCAGGAATCCGACTCCTAGTTCTCGTCTCTCCGCTAAGCCCCGGTAGCACAGGACGTGCCCGCTTCTGAGCACTGTATATGCTTCTTTTGGCCTCCTAACTTCACTGAGCCCTATTATATCCCATTTACTGCCCTCTAATTCTTCCAGTAGCACTGCTAGACTCGCCTCACTAGATAACGTTCTAGCGTTAAACGTTGCCAGGTTCATATTCCAATGGCGGCCTGTCCGGAGCCAGGGATTCTTAGCACCCTCTGCAGCGTCGCAGGTCTGACCGCCGCCGTGGTCAGTTGCTTCGCAGCTGCTGGGGACTGAGGGCCGGGGTTTGATTGGTGTGTTCATATAGGAGGTTGTGGCCAAGTACTGCACCAGGGTGGCCAATCCTGCTCTGGTGAGGGAGTGCGTTACCGGTTCTGGTCACCGGGATCAGGCCACACTCCAGGCCTGTTTACGCAATTTTATCAACACGCGGAAATTTTTTTTTTTTTTTTTAATCCGGTGGAAAAAATAATCCGGCGGGAAGTGACCGCATGTCACTTCCCGCCAAAACGGGTGGAGGGTGCTTCATTTCGCCACAACCGCTATCTTATAAAGGTGGCTTGTTGTACATGGTATTTCTTAAAGCATTCCTGGATACGGTATGTACGCCAATCCGGAAATTATGAGACAAGACACAGACAGAGAAACAAGGGGAGTGCTGGAAGCGCCATCTAGATGTAAGCCGACAAACTGTTATTAAGGCTAACCAGCTTTTCCTCTATGCCGTAGGTAACCATGGTCCCTAGATGTGCTGCGGCCGTCACGCGTTATCGGGTCGTGTCGTCTGGTACTGGATCATCAATTTCAAATTTACTGTTTGTTATTGCGTTATCATGCATAATCAAATTCAACAAGAGGGGACACTCGGCGAAAACTGGCAGCCGGAATCACGTCGCGCCTAGTGCTCGCCCTATCCGATACCTGACGCAAGCATCGGAAAAAATACGAAATCAATTTAGAGACAACAATTCATTAAAAATTTTTTATTCAGTCCCACTAAAACTAAGATGTTCTGCGTATGAATGAGCTTATGCTTCGCGTCTTATTTTTTTGCGTTACCTAGCAACAAACTATCGGCACGCCATTTGCATGCATCATTCGCCAGACACGCAGCCGAAGTGTGAGAGACTGCATGCCGGCGCGTGTAAAGGTCGCCCGTTGGGCGGCCCGTCTCTTTTGGGCGTAGCGTGTTTGTTGGGCTCCCGGCCTAATTCGGCGTGCCTGCTGCACTTCGACACGGCACCACCGCACTATTGGACTAGGGCAAGTTGCCAAATTTTCTTTCGCAGTCTGCGACGCTTTTCAAGCAATTTGTAAGCTTACTTCACGGAAATACCTAGACATGTAACGCAGTTAGCGGAAAACAGCTCGGCCGTCCTGACCCTGTTAATTTGGCTCAATGACTGCGAAATGTTTTCGACACTTTCTATGAGCCCCAACCTTACTGTAACCGATTTTGGTTGTCTTTCGGCACGTTCGCCGCAAGCGGCTTTGCGACGCAGTTAGCGAAAAGCAGCTCGCCCGTGTGCCACCGTTAGTTTCGCGTGTACTGAATTTTACTGGGACAAGTTTTCGAGTTTTCTTTGTCCCCTAACAATATTGGAACAAATTTCATCATTTCTTTGGCGTGCTTTTGAAGCACAGTGGTCGCGTCCGCAGTCGTCACGCCGTTACCGAAAAGCAGCTCAGCCATGGGGCGTAGTTTGTTTCGTGTGCATTGAACCTTTCTGGGACAAGTTCGTGATGCATTATCTGCCTCCCCCCCCCCCCAGATTATTGTGATTACTTTCGTTACTTATTGGATATCTTTGTGGTACGCTCGCCACGCCTGACGTTGTGACGCAGTTAGGAAGAAAGAAAGCCGGCCATCATGACAGTTTCGCGTGTTTCGCGTAGTGAGACAAGTTTGTGACGCTTTCTATAAACCAACACTGAAACATGTACCTTCTTTCCGTACTCACGCTTGTCGAAAACGTGACGAGCGATTGACAAGAGTGTTTCTTGCGATGGCAGCACGCGCTAAAGATAACGCCGATGAGCTTAAAAACCAAGAACCAAAAATTCTCTCTTCTGAACGACTGAAAACAGTCTTTCCACCCGCAAATGTGTCTTGAGTGCGAGTAGAAGGCATTCTGCGAGCGTCCACAATGTTGAGCATGCTGAGAGACTTTGTTGTGGCCACCTGTATGTGTGTAGCGTACTACGGCATCGGCAGAGGTCAAGTTGCTTTGGAAACGCGCAGTCGCCCGTGTGTTTGTGCCCTCAAAGTGCAGGAAATAATCCACGGGAATGGGGGAACGCTTGGAAATCAAATGTTTTCTTCATATCGATACGCGAACGAAGGATTATGCCTGGAGTCTATTTACAAAGTATATTTACAAAGGATAATGCAGCCTTGCTGGCCAGTTCAGCCGACAGCACGAGAGCCAGAGGGCGTTCGTCGTCTTCATCGGGGCGCCCGCGTGCATCGGCCACCAGAAGCACGCAATATGCATGTATCAATATTATATGGTACTGCTTGGGATGAGTCGCGTATTTTCTTTGCCATGTATGTAAGAGCGAATTACTTTCGTTTGTAACGCCATCTGTTCACCACTTTCACACATTTCGCGTCTACACGCATTATTCTATAAGGTCTAAATACTGAAATGGCACATGCTTGTAATTTAATTTTTCTGCTGGTGCCTTCCGATGGAGCATCGTACGGCAACTACTGCTACTTACCTGGCGCCACAACGTTGGATGAATGCACAAAAATCCCAGAACGAGAATATAAATATATCGAAATGAACATTTGCTCATATACAAGGCGTCTTACGTCTACTTTATGAAATTGGACATGGCACAGATTTGATGGAGGATGGATTCGATGATGGCGATGGAGGTTCGATGAAGGCAGAGACAAATATGCGAAATTCATTGAATTTTTTAACTGCGGACGGCGGACCTATAACTACGTCCGGGACTTCCTGACAGGTAGAACGGCGACCATAGGCCTGGGGAACCTCAGGACCGAGAAGTTCCAAATACCGCAGAAAGGAACCCCCCAGGTGTCGGTGATCTCCCCGTTGCTGTTCAATATAGCGATGAGTAATCAACAGAAAACTAAATTAATGTTTAACAGTCTCGGAAGGGAACAGCAGCTTACAATAGGTAGTGAGGCACTGGAAGTGGTAAGAGAATACATCTACTTAGGACAGGTAGTGACTGCGGATTCGGATCATGAGACTGAAATAATCAGAAGAATAAGAATGGGCTGGGACGCGTTTGGCAGGCATTCTCAGATCATGAACAGCAGGTTGCCATTATCCCTCAAGAGAAAAGTTTATAACAGCTGTGTCTTACCTGTACTCACGTACGGGGCAGAAACCTGGAGGCTTACGAAAAGGGTTCTACTTAAATTGAGGATGACGCAACGAGCTATGGAAAGAAGAATGATAGGTGTAACGTTAAGGGATAAGAAAAGAGCAGATTGGGTGAGGGAACAAACGCGAGTTAATGATATCTTAGTTCAAATCAAGAAAAAGAAATGGGCATGGGCAGGACACGTAATGAGGAGGGAAGATAACCGATGGTCATTAAGAGTTACGGAATGGATTCCAAGGGAAGGAAAGCGTAGCAGAGGGCGGCAGAAAGTTAGGTGGGCGGACGAGATTAAGAAGTTTGCAGGGACAACATGGCCACAATTAGTGCATGACCGGGGTAGTTGGAGAAGTATGGGAGAGGCCTTTGCCCTGCAGTGGGCATAACCAGGCTGATGATGATAGCGATGAGGGGATTGCCGAACCTTTTGGAGAACATCAGGGGTATCCGTCACGTAATGTATGCAGACGACCTGACCATGTGGACGTGCACGGGATCGGTGGGCGAACAGGACGCCATGCAAGAAGCCACCGACAGGATCGAGCATTATCTACACCGGCGCGGTCTTTCATGCGCGTCGGAAAAGTCGGAGCTCCTGATCCTCAAAAAGAGGACAAGAGGGCGGCCTCCGCAGGAGACACCTGACCCAACGTTGACACTACGTGGAGTCAACATACCCAAGGTGGACACACTCTGTATTCTGGGCCTCACTTTCCAGAAGGACGGTGCCGGTCTCGCCGCCATTAAAAAACTGCAAGCGACAGAGACCCAAGTCGCGCACTTGGTGCGAAGAGTGACAAACAAAAAGCACAGCCTGAAAGAGCAGGACACAATCAGATTAATACAAGCCCTGATAACCAGCAGAGTCACTTAGGGCACCCCGTACCTGGGCCTCAAGAACAGCGAGAGAAACAAATTTAACACCCTAATGCGAAAGACCTACAAGCTGGCACTGGGGCTTCTACCGACGACGTTGACGGAGAATCTACTCAGCCTGGGCATCCACAAAACTTGGGAGGAACTAGTAGAGGCCCACAAGACGAGCCAGATAGAGCGACTCAAGCTCACCAGCCCGGGTAGGGACACGCTAATAAGACTGGGCTACCCAGTCGAATATGAGTCCACGAAACAGCGGGTTCCTCTACCCCTGAGGGAGAAGATCACGGTGGCCAGCATCCCGAGAAACATGCTCCCTGAATACCACAGAGAAAGGAGGCGAGCGAGAGTGAAAGCTCTACGTAAGGCCTACGAAGGACCAAAACAAGGAGAAGTCCGATACACCGACGCGGCAAAGTACAAGAACAGAGCGGCCCATGCTATCAGCGTGATCAACGGCCAAAGACAAGAGGTAGCAGCGGCCTCGGTAAGCACTCTTGACATCGACTGCGCGGACGAAACGGCGATAGCCCTGGTGGCCACTACGGGCCAGCGAGAGGAAGATCAAATCACAATCATCACTGACTCACAAACAGCATGTAGAAATTACCAAAAGGGCTGCATTTCCAAACAAGCCCTGACCATCCTCGAAAAACGAGACAATTTTCCAGAACTGTACATTGTCTGGGCACCGGGACACGAGTCCCTGGCGGATAATGTAGCGGCTAATGCCGCTACCCGAGATCACCTTCTTCGGGCTATCCCACCGGGTTCACGAGCACCGGTAGACCAACAAGATAGCGTCCCGAAAAGATACACCGATATCCTGAGCCACTACAGACTGGGTAGGAGGATCTGTCCACCCCCGCATCCCAAGCTGACAAGTGAAGAGGCGGTGATCTTCAGAAAACTACAGACCGGCACATTCCCGCACGGCACGCTGCTACACGCCATGTATCCTACGAGCTATACTCACAAATGCGCCTTCTCCTCTACGCCCAATAGCCTCTACCACATGGTATGGGAACGTCAACAAAACCCATCCACACAGCCCATCACCGGACCAACCGTCGAACAGTGGGAGGCCCAGCAGACAAGCTCGAGCCCTGAAGACCAGCATCGCCTGGTGAGCAGGGCCAAGCTATCGGCTCAGGCCCACGGCATCCTGGACTAGGGACGCCGCCCACCTCGGACGATTTTACCGTCGGCTCATTTCTACTAATAAAGTTTATTCCTCCTCCTCCTTCCGTTGGCTACAAGAAAATGGCGACACTTTATTGACGACACTAGCCCGACACTACAGCCACTGCGTAAGACCACTGAATTAATTCGTTCGCAGAGAAAACAGCAAGGCGAGTGCTGAAAGTGCCTTTTAGATGTAAGCCGTCCGCTTCAGTCTGGCCGCGATTCGCCTCACACAGTGGGCAACCATGGTCCCTAAAAACGGGCTAAGACTGTCACGTGTTATCGTGGCATGTCATCGGGAATTATGTCAACAATATCCATAGGGGCTGATAATTTGAGGGAAATAAATAGAGTTGGAAGAAATTAAAGACTAACAACAACGGAGGTCGCCTCGTTAGAAAAAGGAATATTCCGTGCGTCTGCGCGTGCTTTGCTACATATGACGTCATTGGGGGACGTTAGTACATTGAACGGACGTCATTGGTGACTAGAAACCAATGTATTTGCTGTACCTTCGCTTGTCTGCATTAAACGCATGCATTCGCGGGCAGATCATGGCGATTTTAGGCTTCAAATCCAATGACTTGATTGGAAAGGCACGGTAAATGTTTTCTTGCCCATGTTTTATATGGGTGCTGTGAAGGCGCGCCAAACGTCGTTAATGCTCGTTTATTCTTTTTTTTCTTCAAATAAGCAAGAGTACCGCACACATAACCGGCAACCCCTTCCAGCAAGCGACCTCTCCCGATCGGGAAAGTATGCGGAGGGCAGTCAATGAAGCCCTCTTACAAAAGCTAATATTGGTTGCAACGTTCCCGTGTATATCTTACTTCCCCATGTTTTAACTGACTCTGTCTGCAGCAGCAACAAATACAGGACATTCAAATCCACCACAGGATAACGCGAGTGCACAAGTGAGCACAAGAATAAATAGATTATTTTTCTGGCGATACGCTTCGTAAACTAAGCGCGCAACTGAGTTAAACATATTTCGTTAATCATATGTTGTTGCGATTGTTTCTCCGTAACTTGTTCTTTCCTTTTGTTATTGTTGCTGCTGCTCCTGTTGTTATTGTTTGGCTTCTGCAGGTCGTATACACACAATGGAGGCGTTCTATATTCTGGAGGGACCCACCGTGGTAGCTTAGTAGCTTTGGCGTTTCTCTGCTAATCTCGAAATGGCCGGTTTAATCTCTGCCGCGGGGTCAGCGCTTCGAGGGGAGCGAAATGAAAGAACGCTATTGTAAATTGCATTTACGTGCACGTCAATGAGCTCCAGGGGGTCTATATTATTTCATAGCACTCCACAGTTCGCCCTGATTTATCTTGACATAATGTTCCGGGGCACGTAATATCAGATAATTTGTTTTTATCTGCTAGAGTGAATTCTTTCTTTCATGCATGCAATACATGTCTTACTAATCTCAAGTTAAGCTTGCCTGTCCGCGCAAGCTAGTTCAAACTCACTGTGCATGGCTAAGTGGGCGCCGTAACTCTGTCGAGCAGGAAGGTTCAATCCCATAGGCACCTGTTTTCCTCTTCAAGGAAGAAGAACGTTTCCACATTCATTCATTCATCCGTCAATACAAGCCTTGTTTATCCTGCTCACAATAAAAACATAAATGCAAACTAAAGTTTTTGTAAAAACTTCGGTGTTAAAACACGATGGCTCAAAAAAAAAAAAAAGCTTAGAGCAGTGAAATATGTGTTTCAGTGTATAAGTGGAGACAAATAGAAACTTCGCGCCACAACATAGAACTTCCGGGGGGACTTTATACATTGCACGGAATTTAACTTCTGCGGAACAAGCGACAGATAAGTCAACAAAACCTGCGACTTGACCTTCTGCGGCTGTGGACACAGAGAGAAACTGAACTTTTCTGATCATTTAAAATGAATCAGCGAATTTGAAACATCTTAATTTTGAGTATTATATATCGAATGTGTCTCAGGCACCAAGTTTTAAAAACTACTTATTAGTGCGCAATAAAGAAAAGTGCATGCGCACTGTTTAGTCCAACGAACAATAATGCTTTAGTCTCTTACATACAATTGGGCTAATCAAATTAGCTGATTTATATCACTTGCTCTAATTGTCAAGCTCTCAATAGAATCGCAAGAAATGAAAGCAGTGCCAGTGATGTCCTGTGCTTATCTTTGCCGCGTTTATTTCAGCTACAGTGACTTCTACAAAAATGAGCCTTGTTTACATTTCCTAAAAAGCTAGAAAGCCCGCGTAATGTGAAAAACACCACCTTACCATACACTTGTGCGCACGTTATAGCAGCCTCATTAACCTGCCTCAGCGGGCAAGGAAGAGGAACAAGGTTTTAATCTATAACAAGTTAAGTTAGCGCTGCATACCGAAGTGCCCTATTTCTGTTTTTAGTTCGCGATGTGTTGCGTAATTATTTATGCGGGAGCATTATATGTCCCGTGAGACAGAAAATCCGGCGTTCTAGACAACGGGTAGCACCAAAAGACATCAGCATGAATGACGTCATCAGCGTCTTGTTTGACATCAGTAGAAATACAGAATTAAGATGAGAACAATTATTAGTAAAGTGACTTAAGAGGGAGTGAAGTAAATTAAGATGAAGTAAAGCGAATGTAGGTGAAATAAACTGCAGTGAGCAGCATTCAATCCTATTCAGGCGGTTTAAAGTGCATTAAAGCAGATTAAGGTAGATTAAGGTTGGTACAAATTCGAGAAAGGTGGATCAAGGTGCAATAAATTGGATTAGGGTTAATTAAGCTTGATAAAAATGAGAGCAAGGTGGATTGTAGTGCATTTAGGCTGATACTAAATTGAGCAAGGTTCACTGGGGATATTGCTACGGAACAGCCGCCACAGTGTGGCTGCACTGACGAGGACGAAGACGACGTGTGGGCCGGCTTGATATACCGTCACCATTTTGGCCCTGCGTGAGCGTCCCTGTAAATAAATTTTAAATAGTATTCGGCTTCAGCTTCACGTAACATTAATTTGGTGGAGGTGGACGTTTCCCGTAGCCGTCATGGAGCTTCGCAGCTGTCGCAACGGCGACAATGCAACTTCGGCTCCTGCTGGCGGCACTTCATCTACGCAAGCGTCTCCGCCTGAAGCCCCGACCTAGGTCGCCGTTACCCCACCTCGGTATCCCGGTGTTTTCAACGGAGTCGGCAGTCCTGATGTTGACGACTGGCTCCGCTTATACGAACATGTCAGCACCAGTCACAGGTGGGATCCGACTATCATGCTTGCCAACGTACTTTTCTTCCTCGACGGAGCTCCATTGGCGTGGTTCCAGACTCACGAAGAGGAGATCTCGAGCCGGGATCTCTTCAAAGACAAGCTACGCGACCTTTTTGGCAATCCGCTTGGTCGACAAGTCAATGCCAAGAAAGCCCTTGCCACACGTGTACAGACGTCGACCAAGTCCTACGTGTCGTACATTCTCGACGTCTTGGCCCTTTGTGCCAAGGCTGACCCGAACATGACTGAGGACGATAAGGTTAATCACGTCCTCAAAGGCATTGCTGACGACACCTTCAATTTACTGGTGTTTACGAACGTCACCCGCATCAATACCATCCTCAAGGAGTGCCGCCGTCTCGAGCATGCTAAAAGCCGCCGGGTATCCCAGCACATCATACGACTCCCCAACACAGCTGCTACGTCATCCTGTGACGACCTCTTCCACCAGCCATCGCGATGTGACAACTTGACCCGCATCATTCGTCGTGAGGTCGAAGCGGCACAACCGGCGGCCCCTTCATTCCCGTTACCTGATCATTCTCCGGTTGCAATCTCCTTGATCCAGGCCGTCGTCCGTCAAGAATTGGCCAACGTCGGCCTGCAATCCATTCGTTCCATACGCTCGGAAACTTTGTCTCCACGCACGTCCCTACTGCGCTCTTCTTTCTCCTCCTATGGACAGCGCAACCCCTCCGAATGGCGAACCGTGGACGACAAGCCGATCTGTTTTAACTGCCGGCGCATTGGACATGTCGATCGCCACTGCCGCAGCCGCTGGACTTCTCCGACGCGCTGCTATCCTGATTATCCCCCTCGCCTCTCTAGCGCATCCTTTTCCTTCGCCCCTTCTATGCCTGCTCCATCATCTGGCCCTGCGACACCTTTGACACGACCCCGCTACTCCCACTCGCCTTCTCCCTCCCGCCGCCAATCTCGCTCGCCCCCGTCACGCCGTGCTCCTTCTCCGACCTACTCGCCGCACCCCCGACCGGAAAACTAGACAGTGCAGCTTTTGGATGTGAAGCTGCATTGACGACATCGGCACGCAATCCTCGCTTCACCTTACCCACGAACAAGAATCTTTTGGACGTTCTCGTCGACAATGTTCCTGTGTGCGCGTTGATTGACACCGTGGCGCATGTGTCCATTATGAGTGCTGCTCTTCGCCGTCGGCTCAAGAAAGTTCTGACGCCTTCCCCGAACCGAGTTGTACAAGTCACCGACGGAGGGACTGTCGCTATTGTTGGCTTGTGTTCTGCCCGACTCACCATTGCTGAAAGACACGTCGTTCTCTTCACCGTCATCGAGCATTGCCCTAACGAACTCATTCTCGGTCTGGATTTTCTTGCCAATCGTTCTGCCCTCATTGACTCTTCGGCCGGCTCACTTCGCCTTGACTTGCCTCTTCTTGCCGACCCTGTGGACCCGCCTCCAAGCCATCTGAGCTACATGGATTTTATTAGCCTACCGCCTCACTCTGTGACACACGTCGACTTGTTGTCCTCACCAGCTGTACCTGACGGCAATTACGTGGCCGCATCAATTCCGGCCGTTATGCTTACACATGGTGTTACCGTGCCGCACACTGTGCTGAAAATTACTGGCAACCGCACCTGCCTTCCACTTGTCAATTTCGCGCTAACCGCGCAAGTTCTGCCTCAGGGGATCTCCTTGGCTATAATTAGAGATTTGCAGGATGATGAGGTCAAGCCATTCACAATGGAAGATCGTTACAGCTCAGCTCATACAGGTGACGTCATCGCACGGTACTGACGTCGACATTAAGAAGATGGTTTCCTCTGACCTTACACCTGCTCAAGCTGAAGCTCTTTGCCGCGTTCTTGAAGGCTATCGCGACATTTTTGACTTTGACAATAGACCCTTAGGTCAAACGTCCGTCGTGACCCATCGCCTAAATAATGGCGATGCGAACCCTTTCACCGACGTCCATATCGTGTTTCTGCGTCGAAACAAGCTGTTATCCAACAGGAAGTCAAAAAGATTCTTGCGAAGGACATTATCGAGCCTTCCTGTAGTCCCTGGGCTTCTCCCGTCGTACTTGTCAAAAAGAAGGATGGAACATGGCGCTCTTGTGTAGATTTTCGCCACCTGAAAAAAATCACAAAGAAGGACGTGTATCCTTTGCCATGTATTGATGACGCTCTAGACTGCCTGTACGGTGGCACCTATTCTTCTTCTATCGACTTAAGGTCCGGCTACTGGCAGATATCCGTCGATGACATGGACCGAGAGAAGACTGCATTTGGTACCCCTGACGGCCTTTATCAGTTCAAGGTGATGCCTTCCGATCTCTGTAACGCGCCCGCCACCTTCGAGTGAATGATGGGCTCTTTGCTTCAGGCGTTCAAGTGGTCCACCTGTTTGTGCTATCTGGATGACGTCATCGTTTATTCGCCCACATTCGACACGCATTTAGACCGTCTTTTAGCGATTCTTGACGTGTTCTGCCGCGCTGGTCTCCAGTTCAACTCGTCAAAATGTCATTTCGCTCGCCGCCAAATCGCCGTCCTTGGACACCTCGTAGACGCCAGAGGCGTGCGACCCGATCCGGACAAAATTCACGCCGTTACGAATTTTCCTGTTCCGAAGTCTACCAAGGACGTTCGTAGTTTCGTAGGGCTGTGCTCTTATTTCCGACGCTTTGTGAAGGATTTTGCGACCATCGCACGTCCCCTTACCGACCTCTTGAAGAAAGACGCCCCTTTTTCTTGGGGTCCTGACCATGCCTCATCTTTCTCGCAGCTGACTACTCTCCTTACCACGCCTCCAATTTTGGCCCATTTTGACCCGTCTGCCTCAACGGAAGTTCGAACTGATGCCAGTGGTCACGGCATAGGAGCAGTGTTAGCACAGCGCCAGCGTGGACATGATCGCGTTATAGCCTACGCTAGCCGACTTCTATCACCCGCCGAGCGCAATTATTCAATCACAGAGCGCGAGTGCCTCGCTCTTGTGTGGGCTGTTGCGAAATTTCGTCCATACTTGTACGGACGCCCCTTCTGTGTCATCACTGATCACCACGCTCTCTGCTGGCTATCCTCGCTCAAGGACCCCACGGGACGACTCGCTCGCTGGGCGTTACGCCTGCAAGAATATACTTTCTCCGTGGTATATAAGACGGGACGCTTGCACCAGGATGCCGATTGTTTGTCCCGCTACCCCGTCGACAAACCGGCTGATGCGGACGCCATCGCTTGCGTTTTCTCTGTGTCCCAGTTGCTTCAAATCGGCAACGAGCAACGGCGCGATCCTTCATTACGCGCCCTCATCGACCGACTGGAGTCAACTCCTGGCGACGCCTCTCTCCGGATGTTTCTCCTTAAGGAGGGGACATTATACCACCGTAATCTCGATCCACATGGCCTTGACCTTCTGCTCGTCATTCCATCGCACCTGCGTTGGACTGTCCTCCAGCAACTTCACGATGCTCCCTTAGCGTCTCACTTGGGCGTCTCACGCACATACGACCGTGTACGCCGTCGATTCTTTTGGCCGGGTCTGGCCCGCTCCGTGCGGCGCTACGTTGCCGCTTGTGAGCCCTGTCAGCGCCGGAGGAAGCCCTCCACACCTACAGCTGGATATCTCCAGCCGATCGACATCCCACCGGAACCCTTTTTCCGTGTTGGTCTAGACCTGCTTGGACCGTTTCCTCTCTCGGGCTCCGGAAATAAATGGGTCGCCGTCGCTACCGATTATGCTACGCGGTACGCAATCACCAGAGCCCTCCCAACAAGTTGCGCTACTGACGTTGCTGACTTTCTGCTCTATGACATCATTTTAGTGCACGGTGCTCCGCGCCAATTACTCACTGACCGTGGCCGCAGCTTTCTGTCGGCAGTCGTCGAGGACATACTCCGCTCCTGCTCGACAAAGCACAAGTTCAGCACGTCCTACCACCCCCAGACCAACGGCCTCACGGAGCGCCTCAATCGAACCATCACCGACATGCTTTCCAAGTACGTTGCGACCGACCACCACGACTGGGATCTTCACTTACCATATGTGACGTTCGCGTATAATTCATCGCGTCACGACACCGCCGGCTATTCACCATTCTATCTCCTATATGGCCGAGAACCCGTGTTGCCCTTGGACACTTTGCGGCCCTCGGCGACACGTTCCGTCACTGAATACGCCCGCGACGCGATCGCACACGCCGACCACGCGCGCAAGCTCGCACGCACCCGTCTCGAGGCCTCACGGGAACATCAGAGATACCTCTATGATTGCCACCATCGTGACGTGCACTTTTTCCGGGTTCTCTGGTGCTTCTCTGGTCACCCGTTCGACTTGTGGGCCTTTCCGAAAAGCTCCTGTCGCGCTACACTGGCCCTTACCGTGTGGTACGACAAGTGACCGATGTCACGTATGAAATCATCCCCGCCGATCTCTCAGCGTCATCATCAGCTGCAAGTGACATCGTTCACGTGACAAGACTAAAACCATACCACGCACCTTTCACCGCGGATGTGTAGATTAAGCACCGGGACGGTGCTTCTACAGCCGGGGGTGATGCTACGGAACAGCCGCCACATTGTGGCTGCACTGAGGAGGACGAAGACGACGTGTGGGCCGGCTTGATATAGCGTCGCCATTTTGGCCTCCGTGAGCCTCCCTGTAAATAAATTGTAAATAGTATTCGGCTTCAGCTTCACGTAACAATATTAAGGTTGAGATGTGAACGACCCATAACAATGTATGACATCACGTATCAGGAATAAAATCGAGAAGTCATAATCCTTTGATCATCGCATTCTCGTTAGGATACTTCACTTACTGTCATTTAATTTTTTTTTTTTTTTGATCGAGGCTGTTTAGATGAGCTCTGCAACGATTTTCTCGTGGTAATTAAAAGCACCAAACGAAGAGTGTCCGAACTCCGAGTTTCCTTTGAAACGTAAAACGTAATGACATAATATTATATAATGAAGTTTACCTTGCGTATATCTCATTCTGATAGACAATGGCGTACATTGCGTGTTCCTTTTAACCTGTTATTCGTCACTTTTGTTTGTCTCTTGACATTATAACGGCTCAACATTGAATGTCAGCAGAGCCTCTGCACAGGTGCGGTGGCCGAAGCTGGTGCCATCCTGCTGCAACGCAGCCTGTGGGGCAATTATCTCAGAGCACAGCTTGTTTTGAGCAGAACAAAGAATAAACGTAGCAAAGAATGCAGGCTGTAAACTTGATAACAGGTTTAATACGCATCCCCTGTGAGAATACCACCAGACTGCTCTCAAACGTAGCTGTAACAGGGGCGGCGTACTGGCTACAAGCAAGCTATGACTCAGGAAAGAGTGCCCTAGTGATTTCCCTGGGTGGGGAAAGTCAGTCATACAGCTTTGAAGTATCAGTTGCCACATGAAAATGCTTATGTGAAGGTTCCCTTCTGAACTTTAGCCGCACGACGTGAAAGACGAAAACTGTGGCACGATTTCGTGTCTGCTCACCGCTACACGTGCAATAGGAAAAGTGTTTTGAAGAAACTGACACCGCTTATCTACCTCGACAACCACCTGCTAGTCCCAAACTGTCGCTTTTGGCGTTTTTTAAAGTATTTAAACACACACAGATGCTTATGATTGAAATTAGTTTAAACGTTCTGATGCCTTTCAGATGTTGCGGCTGCTTCCTTTTCATGCCGTTTGTTTACTGTGTAGACCCCCAGACGCAATAGGGCAGTACTTTGTGTCATGAGAGGGAGGCAGAGAATGTGATTATAAAAATTGGTGGTATAATTGTAACAGTGGAGAAACGCTTAAATTCCCGTGTAGGTTCTTTTCAGTGCATTGCAGAATCAAGAAGGAGTTAAGTATTAATCCGAATGCCTCATATTTTCTGCCCCATCGCGAACTGCATTTAAGACTAATGATTCACCAACTAATGCTTTCAGAAATGAAACAAAGGTGTTCTGTAGTCCGGAGGTTGATAGATCACCGCGATAACTGAAAACAGTAAAATAAAATAGGACACTGCAAGTTTATAGCAGGACACGCAAGAAGAGCACAAAGTTCAATTATAGGTCTTGGAAAGCAGGGGCGATCAAAGACCCCTGTGAGCGTGGCTATCGGTTCATCACCGTCTCAAGCAAGCTGGAAAAAATAGGCTCATATTCATCAGTTGCCGCCAGTTCTCTCGTAAAGATCAGCAGTTCTTTAGGTCTCCTCGGGTCTTCGGGCAGAGATGCCAGTAGGCATACGCGGATCACTCGCTGTCATGTCAGGACGCAGCTTCGTGATCACTATAAATTACATTCTGGTGTAAGCAGCATCCCAACTCAGAAGCATGGAAACAACAGGTTTCCTGTTCAAGACGTCTTCTGCTCCAACACCAATTATGTGAACAATCGAGCTGCTGTAGCAGTACATGGCCTGATTGCGTGTATTATTATTGTTTTGAATACACCGTTCATCGACGGCGGAGTACAGAGCTTGCCGAAAATACGGTTTAAAGTCATAAGCGAAGGCCCGAGCACTCCTGACTTAGTTTTGTCCGAACATATCAGATACAGGGCAACGCGCAGTACTACAGCTTGTTATGCACCAGGAACGTCGCCTTCTAGCCAATCGCTTTAGCAGCCGCAGGGCATTATTAGAGAGCATATATTGAGGTAGCCGCCATAATGCCAGAAACCACTCGAGAAACACAAGAGGAGCGCAATATTAAGGAACACCAACTGTTTTAGCAGCATAAAAAAACAACAAAATGAACAGCCAGTAATGAAATAAAGGAATAGGTTGACAGTTACAAAGCATAGATCAGTATAAAAAAAGAAATTACGCAGAGCCAATATCATATAGAAGATAAGACATCGAAAGTTCACTAAGCTCATGTCGCACACATGGGAAGTGGCAAGGACGATCCAGCAGTGTAGTACACATTCTGCGACGACGAACATTCGGGTGCACCTTTGATACCATCGACCATTTCGCTAACGTTGAGCAAGATTTCGAACGTTATCTTTCCATCTCGAAAGAAATTGTCATTTTTCAACCAGATAGCACCCATACAGAATTCGAGGTGAAAGTGTAGCAATCAGTTATCATAGTGGTCGCAGAAACAAGGTTCGGCAAGGGAAGTCAACGAGCGATACGTGCGCATTCCATAATCCTACACGTTCACGTGCCAAATAGGCGGTAAATACCAAGAGTTCACCAGCATCCCGTTACACTCGATCTCCACTGTGAGAGCAAGCGCAGGAATATCCCTGCAGTTGAAGACGGCAACCGTAAAGTACGTGTCCCTCATGCGCCACACCGTAATCTCAGCAAACTTTTTCCTCAATCCCTGATACTGAATTATTTCCTCAGTTTTCCAGGGTGAGATCATATATCACGTTCCAATTTTTTTCTATCCACGCGGGTCTGGTTGACAGCGCACTGCATAAATGTCGAGCGCCACCGCGGCAAATCCTACAATGAGCAATTACACGGCTGAATTCAGGCTCCGGGATGTTTTCCGCGAGTGTTCCAGGTCGGCTAAATGATCTAACATTCGAAGTATCAGCGCCATTTCCAAGCGCAACGACAGCGACGAAGACGTGCTGGCTTCCTCCTCCGGATTTTGCTTAGAGGTCAGCTGGTGCTACGCGGTCGATGAGATCGTGGTGGCCATTTGAGCCATGCCACCCTTTAATTTGCACTTGCACGCTCCGATTGATCCCAGCGAATCTGGTTTCCTGGCTTCTGACTTGTTCTGTATGCTCATTCAACTGACTCTAAATCACTGGCAGCAGCTCGTCGTGGTTGAGACATTCATTATTCAAAAAAGGTGAGGCGTGCAGACCGGACACAAGAGAGCAGAAGTGGACAACACGAACGCCGACTATCAACTGAAGGGAGCATTGAGGCGAAAAAAAAGAAAGAAGACACAAAACTCATCTGCGCAAGCTCTGCAATGGTATCACGACATGTCAGTCGGGTACATGTGCCGGTCTACGTGAGAGGTAGCTGTTAAGGCACTTAATCTCTTCCTTATGTAAAGTAATCAAAGGCTGACTCATGCACCCACTTCCACCATTATAGATATGCCAAAGACCTTGTATGCTCCATTAGCCTCTGATTGATACACCGCCCCGTTTGTCCTACGTAGAACTGGCCACAGCTAAAGGGAACTTTATGAAGCACACCCATACGACAGTCAGAGCAGGTGCAAGAATATTACCAGTACAGGTCACATACCACTAGACGTAACATAGTAACTAATGGGTACACTCCGGAGTAAGCCATGGTGATTTTGACGCCACCACTTTCGTCCCACCGAACTTGGCAATGGAAATTTCAGTCCAAGTATTATGATGTCATAAAGCAGAGTGTACATGCCTGCAATTTAGGAGCCGCTGGTTTAGCCCGCCGGGTAAGACGCTAAGTTTGAGCGTGTGGTAGTAAGTTCAAAAAACTCACTAGTGCTAACGTTTTTCCTTTCAAATTTATTCTGTTTTTTATACATTAATTACTTTATAGTGATTACCGAGGCTACGCTAAAATGCAGGCTAGAGCTTCTGCGGACAAGGAACGCGCAGATAACACAGGCTTCCGAGAGCGAGAGTGACATGGCGTCGCGGCGATACTCTCTACCCTCATGCAATGCTTGGCGTGGTACCAGGTGTACCCTTTCCCCCACTCTGCTCCATCGAGCGTCGCAACCAGTGGAAATTCAGGTGCCGTTTCACTGCTACAGGCGCCTGCGTTTTCTCTCAATGGGCCATTTGATGCTTTTCCATCAAGATTTCGACACAACTCATCTCACTATGAATGCCTACGTTAATGCGATTAGCATCGAAGCAATGTAGCAACAAATTGTATGGCCACTACCGAAGCGCATCATGTACGAGGCGTGTATGCCGCTGGATGGAGTCTTGTTCATCTTCAAGTTTCCGCTGCTTCTTGTGGCAGCGGCAAAGTTGGCTAATGTGGCTAATTTGGCTAAGCTGAGCAGAACCTCATAGATTATTTCTGGGGCACAGCAGGTGAATGTGATAGGGTAATGATGATCGCATTAATGTCGACAGTCATCATTTTCTTTTTGAGCTTCCACTGCTGCTTGCCGGCGCAAGCGTCAGTGGAACAACCTTCAAGTTTCTGCCCGATTTGCAGATGTAGGGAGCAATAACTGAACACAAACAGGACACAGGGAAGTTTATGTGGTAATGTAAGTTAGTATCTGGTAATGTGTACATACGTGCCACTTTTCAACGAAGCTCTTTTACCCCGGCATGGGTCAGTCTAGATGCCGTGCGGGGTCGATACCACAGTTCCATGAAACTCTGACGCTGACATGGCGCTTTGTGTTTGTGCCACTGGGTCTGTGGTGGTATTCAGTGAATTTCCTTGATGCCAATTTGGATTACTGGGCATGTGCCTGTAAGTGTGCGCCTCTCTATAATGGATGTCTTTTGCACCACCTTGGGTAACTAGGCATCTGCCTGTTTATAAACTATAGTGTGCCGGTGTGTGGTGCGGCTCACAGAAACAGGCTCAAGAAGAAGCAAATGAATCCAGGGATTCGTCCTGAGCTCGCAGTACCCTGCCTCTCTTTCAACAGCCAATCACGAAAACACGCTTTCTTGATGAGCGAGAAGAAGTGCAACGCATCTAGAAGACGGCCGCGGTGCTGAGTCGAAGAGAAGCGGTTGGTTGTCGGGCCAAGTATCACGAGTTGACTGGATATCCGGCCACCATCTAACTCCAGCCTGTGTTCCTCGATGGCCGTCAAACCATAAGACCTCGTTAGAATAAAAACATGAACTGGGGAACACAGGACGAGCGAGTAAAGAGCACAGGACAGAGCGCTGATTGTGCTAGTTAACGCTATGTCCTGTGTCCTGTACTCGCTTGTCCTGTGTTGCAATGTTCCTGTTTTATTCTAAAGATGTGCTAACGAGCCCCATTGAACACACTGCATAAGACCTCGGTCAACAACTTCACTATCCTCCCTATTGACGCCTTGGCTGAGCTGTGGATAGCTCTCAAAAAGGAACCAGTGACCAGACAAAACGCGAAGGATGCCCTGCAGCTGCATCTGCAAATGCCAAGTATCTAATTGTAACCGGTGACGGGCGTTCCTTTTATAATTGTTTGCTTGTGTTAGAAGATTTACAACTGCATGGACGTATGTACTATTCTTGACATCTTGCGTCGCTGGTTTGTACGTGTGGTGATGTGTTTAAATATATGTTTAGGTTTCGATAACAGTTCGCTTCGTTTTCTTTTCCCCACTTTGCATTAACGCCAGGGGTGCAGAAAATAAATTGTACAATGGAGGTGTAAGTACACTCTTGCAGAAAGACCACCGTGTTAACCTGATCTATTCAAATCGTAATCGTTCTAGTGGAAGTGCGAATCTCTGGAATAAAGAAAAACATCCCTTGCATTTCCCTCATGCAGAGCGGAAGCCAATCCACGTAACAAGGGTTCGTCACCGACAGGAAACCAACGTATTCGCATGATGCGCCACAAATGCAATGGGTGTATGCCGCTTTCGATGAGCACATATCACAATAACTCTCAAACGAGCTGTGCCATGAATGCACTGGGTATGTGTCGCTTTTTGATTAACCTCTCGCTAATTCGGGTCGGTTAGTAAGCGCCACTGAACGTGCGGCAAGCGAGGGAACCATTCCCAGTCTTCACCGCGCATCGGTGTGACGTGCCTTTTGGAGGCCGAGCGCAGACTTCACGGATACGGCGCTGTGAAGCGCCGGGTGTTCTCATCATAGCGCGAGAAACATGTCCCTCTGCACTGCACGTCTCATTCATAAATTGTCTTGACGGTGGCAATAAGTTTTTTGGATTGTTGATTCAGTGTTTCACGCATTACTCTCGACAGTCATTGGGAGATGATGGGTTTTAGAGGAAACTTTTTTCTTTGCCCCACATAACATGCAGACAGTTAGCCTCTCATCACAGCCCATGGAATCACCACAAGATTTGTCGCGTGGCGGAAGCTCACGCACCGTCTTTTGGGAGGTGGTGCGACTCACTTTGGGCAAGTCAAAATATGGCCCCTATTGGACGGGGTCACGGGATCTTTCCGGCTCAGAATGAGTACCCTACCTGTGCGGTTGTGGGCGTAATTGTTAGGCGACCGAGTTTCTCGAGAAAAAGGCAATCCACGGCGGGCTCCTAGCCTAATGCGATTTCGCGACACGCGGATCTCCCGTCGCGGTGAGGGGCCCACACAAACGCACTACCATCCATTTTTTTAATAGCACTACTTTTTTGGAAAATCTATCTATCTATCTATCTATCTATCTATCTATCTATCTATCTATCTATCTATCTATCTATCTATCTATCTATCTATCTATCTATCTATCTATCTATCTATCTATCTATCTATCTATCTATCTATCTATCTATGTGTGTCTGTCTCTGTCTGTCTGCCTGTCTGTATGTATGTATGTATGTATGTATGTATGTATGTATGTATGTATGTATGTATGTATGTATGTATGTATGTATGTATGTATGTATGTATGTATGTATGTATGTATGTAACCGCTTTGCCGGCAACATGAGTCACTTGGAAGTTCATCGTCGAATGGGTAGGGCATCAGTATGCTGCGCTGAGGTGGCCGGGGTCGATACCAACCGTGGAACCAATTTGGGTCACTGAGCATGGGACATGGGGTACATACGTGCCGCTCTTCGACGAAGCTCTTTCACCTCGACATGGGTTATTCTAGATGCGGTACTGCCTCGATACCACAGTTCAATGAAACTGTGACGCTGACTTGCAGCTTTGTGTTTGTGCCACTGGGTCTGTGCTGGTATTCAGTGAATCTCTTTGATGCCAATTTGGATCACGGGGCGTGTGCCTGTAGGTGTGAGCCTCTCTTCAATGAATGTCATTTGCACCAACTTGCGTAACTAAGCATCTGCCTGTTTATACAATATAGTGTGCCCATGTATGGTACGGCTCACAGAAAGAGAGAGAGGTATCCCTCTCTCTCTCTCTCTCCAGGCTACCGGGGTTCCCTCTAGTTACAGGATTCACCTGTAACAAAAGTTGGGCCTAGAATTGTCTTGGATTCAACAAAGTGGAAGGTCTTCCTTGTATTTCTTCCGGTAGCCCCAACGTCCGACCCAGTGCAGGGTTCGCCAATTTCAAGCCGTTTACCGGGCCGGTTAACCGCATGGACCACATACAAGCAGTCCACACTGGCAAAGGGCTTGTGGCTCCCACACCACCGTCTCACGTGATAGAGCTGACCAGACCTCCTGCCGCAGATGAGGTCAGTTCTGCTTACCGGGCAATATGGCTATTCAGCTATATGGCATTGAGCTATGTGGCTTCAGGCAATGCGTGTTCGGCGTGTGGGGTCCGTTTGCTGCTGTCAGTTATAAAGACAGTAAAAGAAAAACATAAACATTCGGTGGCTGTGGCTCTACACGAATTAAGAAAAGCTTGTGCGTGGCGCAACTGTGTGTGCCGCTTTCGCCGATGTCTAGACTATAGCCGAAGCTGTAAGAATAAGCGCCTAGCTTGCAAAACCTACAGCGAGCGAAATTTGCAATGTATGCCCTTCACAATAAAATTTTAAAGAAAACTTCAAACTGTGAACGTTTCTACATTTCGGATTTCGCTCGCTCAAACAAATTTCAAGCGCGTATATTACGTCTACCTTATACACTATCGTTCTTAGACTACTCGTCGACGGTCGATATGCAGGATGACTGGCTCGCCTAATTGTGACAATACGGCCACATCTATGAGAAGATATCTGTTGAGGCTTTGCCGTTTCTCTAAGAGAAAGCGTACCTGAGAAGTGTAGTGAGGCAGCGAGCTGGACGAGTCGGTACATCTGCGTTATTACCGTAAGTAAAAAAGCCGGCAGATCCCACTCCCTGTGGGAATCGATGTTATGCGAAGCAGTGTGCAGAGAGCCTACCAGGGTAACGAAGCGACCATGAGAGAACCAAGACGTAGGCGGCTGTTTCATGACCTACATGACACGCATGAGGGAACATGGGTGAGGGAACAAACGCGAGTTAATGACATCTTAGTTGAAATCAAGAAAACCAAATGGGCATGGGCAGGACATGCAATGAGAAGGAAAAATAACCGATGGTCATTAAGGGTTTGGTATGCTTATGACTACGTCAAACGATATGTTGTTACGACTAGGTTTGCATAATACTTTAGATGAAATTGACGAGGCTCAGTGTACTGCACAGATGGAGCGGTTGCTAGGTACACCAGCGGCTAGGTATATTTTAGAGTCAATTGAAGAATCGGTGGCTGTGTCTCACGATAGGGCGCCCCTACATGTGTTGAACGTGAACCTAAGGGCAAATATCATGGTTCATCCTTTTCCGCGGTATGTGCACCCCGTGCACAATGCAAGGAGGCGGGTCGCGAGTGCTAGGGCTTTTTTGCGAGAGGCAAAAGATCAGGAGGAGCAGTCTGCGTTTGTTGACGCCGCTTGGATTAATGGCAAAAATGCTTATGTGGTGGTGGTGGTAGATGGCAAAGGGAGCGTTAGAAATGCTGCTTCCATTTATACCAAAGATCCGGGGATTGCCGAACAGGTGGATATTGCTCTGGCACTAATTGATTCAAGATGAGTTTTCGTGTTTAGTGACTCGCGATCTCCTATTAAAGCCTTCTCGAGAGGACTTGTTGCGGAACCGGCTAACAGACTGCTGGAGGGTAGGGATATCACTTCGCATACAGTTACTTGGTTTCCGGCGCACATGGGGACAGAGGAGGGAGCCCCGCGTAACCTCAACGAGGTTACAGGGAGGCACGAGGATTAGTGTGCCGTGTACTCCCTGAAGGGGCTGCATCTCCGGCTCTTGAGTGCAGGGACCAACTGTTATCCTACAACGAAATCACCAAACACTATTACGTAGGGTGCTGGGTATTCCCCCGGCCACATTCTAAATTAAATAGGCCACAGGCGGTTACATTAAGGCTTCTGCAGACACGAACGTACCCTAACCCGGTCATCATGAATAAAACTAATCCGGACTGCGGGGTTTCAGTCTATTGTAGTAAGTGTGGGGGTTTGTTCGATTTAGAACACATGCTTTGGCGCTGCTTGACGTTGGCCGGTAATGGTTCTGGAGGTGAACAGTGGTGGCAGCGGATGCTGCACAGTGAAGTGCTGGCGGACCAACTCAGGACTGTCCAGAGGGCCCGTGTGACGGCAGAGGGGCTCGG
The DNA here is from genome assembly GCF_023375885.2 of Dermacentor andersoni. Lineage (NCBI taxonomy): Eukaryota > Metazoa > Arthropoda > Arachnida > Ixodida > Ixodidae > Dermacentor > Dermacentor andersoni. The sequence goes on along the minus strand of NC_092816.1, from coordinate 207,229,890 downwards.
CCTCTCTGTACCGACGTGGGAGTGGCCCGCATCAGTCCCAGACTGATCCCTCAGGACCTAAATAAAGTTCTTCACACCATACCATTAAGGGTTACGGACTGGATTCCAAGGGAAGGGAAGCGTAGCGGGGGCGGCAGAAGGTTAGGCGGGCGGATGAGATTAAGAAGTTTGCAGGAACGACATGGCCACAATCAGTACATGACCGGGGTAGTTGGAGAAGTATGGCAGAGGCCTTTACTTCAGTGGGCGTAACCAGGCTGATGATGATGATGATGATGACACGCATGTGATGACCTATCAGTTATGTTCGTCATATATTGTTGTCATACTGTGCTAATTTTGGTACATACCAAGACGTAGGCGGCGGTTTCGTGACCTACATGACAAACATGCCACGATATTCATGTGTTGATCGAGCGATCATTTATGTTCCATAATTTTTGAAAAACAGAGCTAAAGACGTACAACGGACAGAATAAAGGATGGGAAATACACAACCCTGACTTACAACTGCGTTTATCCATCCCACCCCATCCCATTCTTTATTCTGTTGTCCGGTGTACTTCTTTAACGCTGTTTTTTAAACATAATGGGAACCGCCAACTCACCGAATCCGCCGTTTGTCATTTATGTTCGTCATATACTCTTGTCATACTTCGTAAATTTTGGTATATACGAGGTTAACGAAACGATCATAAGAGCACCAAGACGTAGGAAGCTAGATAGATAGATAGATAGATAGATAGATAGATAGATAGATAGATAGATAGATAGATAGATAGATAGATAGATAGATAGATAGATAGATAGATAGATAGATAGATAGATAGATAGATAGATAGATAGATAGATAGATAGATACTGTCAAAGTGGCAAATGTTGTCAAGTAACGTACGCTTCGCATGTAATAACACGTGAGAAAGGTTTACGGTAGCTCTAGGAATCTGCTCTAGGAACCGCCAACCGCTGCACTTTCGGAACCATGCGTGTGACTGCAGCACCGAGAGCGAGACAAGAGGGAGAAAACGCGGCCGTTTCGCTCGTGGGAAGGTGCTCATCGATTCCTGCTGGCGCCATCTAGTCACCAGGGGCGGAAACCATCGCCTCGCGGGGACTCAGGTCGGTCGAGAGCGCCTCACTCGCGGCGTGGGATTGGAGAGGCGCACGCTGCTGGCACAGGGGCGTTTGTGACCGCGTTCTAGCACGCGGTGCGATCACTCTCTCGGAAACGGTGCGCGTGGCGCACTTTGCGGCGCGTTTACCCCTCGCTCGCTGTGTCCCGACGCGGCGTCGTCCCGAGCCGCTTGACATCCGCCATGGCTCTGCTGCACCTGCCGGCCTCTGCCGTGTGTTCGGCAAACACCACGTGCCTGCCGCTTGGAGACGAAGAAGCCAACTCGAGCATCGCGCACGTCTTCTCCGACGGCAACTGGACGGCGTCTCCACGTGCCGAGGCCGCTCCTCAGCTGACACGAGCCGCGCTCGTGCGTGCGCTGGTGCTGGTGCTGATCGCCGGAGTGTCCCTGTTCGGCAACTCGGCCACTTTGCTTTCGATTTGGGCCATGGGCCGGGCTCGTCGCTCCTCGCTGTACCTGCTGCTGGCGCACCTCTCCGTCGCCGACCTCATGGTGACCGCGTGGTGCGTGGTCGCCGAAGCGGCCTGGACGGTCACAGTGCAGTGGTTGGGCGGTGAGCCCCTGTGCAAGCTCTTCAAGTACATGCAAATGTTCTCGCTCTACCTGTCCACCTTCATCCTGGTTGTGATAGGCTACGACCAGTTGCTGGCGCTTCGTTACCCCATGGAGCGTGCTCGAAACCGCATTCGTTCCAAGAGGCTAACTCTGGCCGCGTGGGTGCTCAGCGCGCTGCTAAGTCTTCCGCAGGTGAGCGCCTCTATTTCCTCCGCTACCTCCTAGCACCATGACATCGCTCGCAGGGAGCGCTGATAGCCGGTTTCTTCAACCTTTACATTCTGTTAGCGCACTTAGAATGGAGATGTGCAACTCCGACCCTCCCATCCAATTGTAATTGCCATCAAGGTTACCGCAGTGAATTCTACTGACGACACTCCTTTTGGATAACACAGCTAGGGCCAAGTATATGTAATGGTCATTTCTCTATGAAAAAAATATGATTATTCTTATTTTACCTGGCGCTCATTATTCCCAACATTGCAAAACAAAGTGCGGAGGGTTACCCTGGATGCTGAGCAAATCTGCGCATCGTGTTAATGCTTCATGACAGATATACTGTGATGTTGCAATAGCTTTACCAAAATAATTTTGTAAGTAAAAATTGTAAATAAATTCTCCAAATGCTGCTAAGTAAATTTGTAATGCAAGCTATGGTTCACACAAAAGAACGCCTTCTAAGCTATAGCCTTCGAGTCTTGCCGCTGAGTCGTGCATGACTGAACTGACCACTATTTTTCTACTGAACGCAACTGTATTGTCATTGAAATCAACCTCCCTACGGCATTTTTCAATGAGCAATGTGGAAACAATAATAACGATGTATTTGGTTCTTCGTTGTTCGTGCTTTTTCAGAGCGCCTTCTCATTGTACAAAGTTCTCATAGTCGTTGAGCAGGGGGTACGCCATAGTCAAGTAGCGGAAATTTCACTCGCAATAAGAAAAGAAGAAAGAAAAAAGACGCCAGCAAACTCCTATTATCTTGCCCGGTGAACACGACACTTTGTCACCGGTAATGTTGTCACCCGTACAGAATGGCTGTGGGGAGGTATTGACAAGTTCTTTTTTTTTTTGGTGGACGGGTTTTGAACCACCATCACCAGAGCTAATGTGCTAGCGGGTGGGTGGATGCTTTCACTTGAGTCTTTCATACTGTTTCGACAATTTGTGCGCTGCCTTTAACAACAAAGTCCTAGTTCGGTTTATTGGTTTTCAGTATGCAGCATAAAATTTATCTGAAAATTTTGGACGTTATAGCGAACTGCCTTGTAAAAACTGAGAAAATACGTATGCGGCCCATTGCATGCTTCGTGCAAAATCCACAAGAACATTTGTTTAACTACATTGTAAGTGTTGACACAACATTAACACTTTTACGCTCCCCAATGGCCCTACGTACGCGGATATATTCTGCGCTTTTATTTATATAGGTGAGTAAATTTCGAGGAACAGTAAGGAAACGCAACTTTCTACCCGGGATGAGAACAGCATGATGCTCTCATGTGATTTCTTTTCAATTCGTTAGAAGGCTGTCATTGCAGCAGTGTGAGAGCAGGCATCCAGATAATCCACTCTGCTGCGAGTGTTGTCTCCGACGCGGATCTCCATCTTAATCTTGTGCGGGCTGTTAACTGGAAAACCTTCTGGTAATAGATTTGGAGGAGCAGTTAACTGCTCCTCCAAAACTATTACCAGAAGGTTTTTTGAACCTTCAATAAGGCGTGTCATCGCAAATATTCCCAGCAGTTAAAATATCTCGTTACTGCAGCGTGGGCCACGGGTTCGTCACGGTCGTTATAAACACGTCGCAGCGGTGCAGGGTGCTTCTGCAGTGCGCAAGCGACATCTTTGCTAGACATCAACCGAGAGAGAAAATTTTTGTTGTTATCTAACGAGTCGTGCTACCATATCTATGCACATTAGGCAAGTTTCAATAAAGCATAACCTCCCTGGTGGCTCACAGGTGCATCACGGTGCCGCACGCGAGGATTATATGAGAAGAGACCCCCTGTTGGGTCGTGACGAATTGAGTAGTTCAAAAAGTGCTGCCGCAATCAACGTGTTAACGAGAAATCAATTAATTTAGGAAAAGACTATTTCTCGCCGCCACATCCCCTACTACTTGTAGAATATGATTAAAGTGTGAGAACTGTGATGAAAAATGCGTTACGTGTCAACTGATTGACTGAATTGGCGTATTATTATGGATGCAGTGATAAAACCGTGAGTTTACACGCATGCGAAAAGTTATCCAGAGAAAGCATTTAAATTGCACAGCCCGTAATTAGGTTCGTTGCCCTAGAGCGAAGTACTACTTTTTAAGAACATATTGCTCAATATGTCACGGTGAGTGTATAGCTCAAAACCTGTATATCAGCGTCAGAAATTGAACGGAAAGCCAATATCAGCGTTCCGGAGTTTCAGTTGTATATAGTTCAGCAATGGAGTTATTAGTTACCTAATTTATTTATTTATACACCAATTAACCTTAGTTTATTCTTATATAATTGTCAAGCGTGTCCGGACATGCTCGCGATAGGCACAAGCAAAGTAAAACGAGTTGTTCTACACTGGTCTTCAGCACCTACGCGCAAAGAATTATGCCCGCTGTTATTTTTGCAGCATTCTCAATTGAGCTCTGCAAACCATCACACACCAGTTAACGCGGGCAATCCCTCAAACGGGCGTGATATATTGACGCCAAGTTTCCTGAATACAATACATCGGGCAAATCAATACACAGTGGTAGGTGATGGGCAGTTTCGGCATTCACCCGTAGGGAACGTTGGAACATAGGAGCTTTGCCCCGCGCCCTCCCGGTGGGAAATGCACGCTCTCTTTTAGCATAGGCGTGCTAATACACTGCGATGTTTCGTTAATATGTTGTAGTGTCTGCAATGCCCGGCAAGTGTTTCGAGGCGCAGAACGGCACTGATGAAATCGTGCCCGCAGGAGCATTGAGGCATTTACGTTAACGTAGTGCGCGATGTTCGTGGACTAAACATTGAAAGTTAATTTTTGTGTCTTCTGTAGAACAACGAAGTCAATCAACCAATTCTTGTGCCCGCTTCTGATGTAACTTTGTAAGTGTGAAGGTAATTTTTCTGTGGAGCGAAACCGCTTGGAATTTTTAGAGAGTAGTGGGACTGCATGCCTAACGTTTTAGAGCGCAGCTCCTAGGCACCCGTTCTGGCGTCGGCGTCCTCCGCGTAACCGAATGGAGGCGGAGCGCAGCGGGGGATGAAAGACGGCGACAGCGAAGAGAGCGCGAAGAGGAATGCCGAGGAGGAAAGTGCAGCGGAACCATGAGGCAGAAAGCTGAGTAGGGCAGTATGGCGGAAGCGTGAGAAGAAAAGCGTAGTGTGGCGCAAGACAGGCTCTGCTGCGAGGACCGCTACGATATGGCGCCAGAGTAGCGCGCCGTCTTTGGTTCACCGACGGCATGCGGCGAGCGCGTCTACCGATATCATATATGCAAACAAAGCGCTGCATGGGCGTAGTTCTGTCGGCAGTGGCTGCTGTGAATTGCGCTGATGCATCACCCACGTGCTGCCTCTCGCCATCTCCCGATTAGCGAGGCACTCGGGTCACACGTCGCTGCATTGGCAATGTGCCGCACAAGACAGGTTGCGCACGCACGCCAATATATCGGAAAACAAAAACAAGTTAGAAGTGCGCCGAAATTTCGCATTAGAGAATACCGTAATCGTCGGTGAATTTTTTATTTTGTTTACATTTTATGGTTTAAAGATCTAATCGTTAAATTTTGAAGAACCATATTATTATCTCCACCTGCGTCAGCCATAGGCACCTCCATGTAGGCGTTATACGAAAGAGGAATCAACGATTCAAGACCAGCTCCCCTTTCATACGGTTGGACTTTCTTGGGTGATAATTTTCGGTAGGTTCAAAAAGTGCTTCCGCAATCAACGTGTTAACGAGAAATCAATTAATTTAGGAAAAGACTATTTGTTTATTTATTTATGTATTTATTTAGGAAAAGACGCTTAGTTGAAGCAATGAATCAGTCAACATTGCTAGGCGAAGCATTTGGAAAGATCGTGAAGTATTTTTATGGTGACTTATTCCAAGAGAAACCTGCGACCTTTAAGTGTTGCGTGATACTTACACAGTTTAAATAAACCGCGACAGATGACTGCGACGGCAAATGTTTGTATTGACTTTAAAATAGCGCTAGCGAACCCGGAGGCCATGCACTATTAGGCCTGCTCGGGGTACAGAGGTCCGAGTATTGTTCACGCCACACTACTGCACATAGTGGAAGGTGGTCGCAGGTAAAACCCCGTAAGTTGCAGAACGAGTAAATACAGCAAGTTATAAAAACCGTAAGCAGGCTCTTATGGATCATACAGAAGTCAGAAAGTGTAGATTACACGAAAAAGAGGTACTCTTTCGATGGAAGAAGTGGAGTAAAGTAGCTGCCTGGGCGAATCGGTATATCTTCATGACTATTACACACAGCGCGCACTAAAAAACACGGACGAAGCAGAGACAAACATGAGCGCTGACTCACGACTAAGAATGTATTGCGTTTAAATAAATAAATAAATAAATATACATATATATATATATATACATATATATATATATATACATATATATATATATATATATATATATATATATATATATATATATATATATATATATATATATATATATATATCCCATGAGTGGCTTGGATGAAGGCCGGACCCCGGCCGAAACGTCAATAAACCGCTTCATACGCGCGTCTAGTTCACTGTGTGTGTGTATATATATATATATATATATATATATATATATATATATATATATATACACGTACACCCGCGCACCAACATTCCCCGAACCAAAAACAATACAAGAAATGCAGCAAGAAAGCAAGACGTCCGATAACGTTAACGCTTACGCACTACAAAACATAGGAAAAGCTTTTTTAGACACATCTAATCGTTAAAATTATTGGACTTGTTGCTTTGTCGCTGCATTTCTTGTATTGATTTTGGTTTGGGAAATGTTGGTGCGCGGATGTACGCATGCGTCAGTTTCCCCTATATATATATATATATATATATACATATATATTTAAACGCAATGCATCTTTAGTCGTGAGTCAGCGCTCGTGTTTGTCTATGCTTCGTCCGTGTTTCTGAGAGCGCGCTATGCTTAATCGTTATGAAGATGGAAGACGTACCGAGAAAAGAAAAGGCGGCGAGTGAGCTCGTGCACGACAAATTTAAACACAAGTGATCAGTGGGTGCATGGCATCCGCGCAAGAGTCGAAGGCGTGCCGAAACGATTCTGGAACCATGTAAGAGCGCTACGAGCATCAACTAAATACTGGCAAATATATGCTACTGGGATGAAGACGGTAACACCTTCCAAGGGGACGACGCGCTGCGTTACATGAGAGACGATATTAGTGATAACATGGGCAAGAAAAAAAAAGCGCAGTCCAGACTCCACCAGATCCAGGAACAGACAAGCCTGAGAGGTCAAAATTTAATGTAGAAAAATTTGCTGAAAAAGGCCGATAAAAATCTCCCTAATCACACGGCAGCAGGATCAGAAGAAATCCGAGCACAACTAATGAAACAGTTAGATCCAAAAAGCAAGGTGCCGCTGCGATAAAGCCTGTGGTTAAAGCAAATCAAATCCCGATTAAACGGCATGAAACTCACAGCATTTGCGTCGCTTCCTGCACTGCGCTAGTACTGTGCGGTGCGGGACAGTAACTAAAGAACAGCTTTGATAACCGGCAAGTGACTAGAATTTTAAGATTTGCTGATCAGCTTTAATGATTTTAGGTGGTGAAAAATCCTTTCCTAAATCTACCGTTTCTAATCCTATGACGGTAGTATTTTCCTAGTACCACGCACATTTGATGCTCCATGGCACTTGAATTACCGATCACAGGTATCTTTATGATTTTAGACCTTGGTCTACATGTCTGTTCTAGTCATGTGTGTTTCTCTAACGTAGCGACCAGCCACAAACCTGTCCTTATCTTTCAACTGGCTCATTCAAAGTTTGCGAAGAGAGCGATTGTTCATTCATGCCGGCACAACGCACTACTAAAATCGTTTGATCACAACTGTGAAAGCAGCTTCATAAACCAAGTCGCCTCATGCACACTGGCTACCCTTCGACACTATTGTTTTCAATATAAGAGGGCCACTGGCAAAGTTGACAAAAGCGGGCAGTGCCATATCCAGTGATAGTAACTGTAAAGACAAGGTGGTGATCGCACCCTATATACACACACCATTTACGAATGTATTATTACGGATGTACGATTAATCAAAGCCTAATTCACTGTTTTCCAGTCGTCTTTCTATACGCTTCATAAAGCATGAACAATAATGCAGACTGAGGCATTCCTTGTTTCACTCGTTTTTGTTTTAGTCATCAGTGGCTTCCCAGAGCTTGCTTGCATTTCCGGTCTTTTCCTGTATACGGGGCTATCATTTTTTACTTTTCCGCAATTTTGTTTAATTCGCCTGTAGGTGATGACATAATTCTAGTCTTGAGCAGGATTATCCGAAGAGGGGGACATTAGAACCTACTAACACGAGAAATTGGCAGGCACGAGTTGGCAGGCAGGCAGCCCTTATAAGCCCACGGTAAGACCATCAGGAGGACAGTGCAGGAAGACATGGGTTGGTACTCTTGCGCAGTCAGAGAAGTGCAGACCAAGGTTAGTTTTGGAAAAAGACTCAGTACAAGGATGAAAATGAATGAGTGGCTAAGATGGCAGAAATATATGATCCTGAAAAGCGTGGGCCCAGAATAGAGGAAGAGGTCAAGAACGTTGGCAACCAGTTACAGTATAACTGAAAGTGTAAATAGAGAAGCAGGAGTCATATAAAAGAAAGTGAGAGAAACAGAGACAGTAAATTAGATGCAACGGATTGAAACGAAAAATATCATGGAGATTTACAAAAGTGGGACGAAAAGAATTATATAGGAAAATCTGTAAGGTAACACAAAGGGCAGTGCCTTGCTATTTGAGGCCCCGGCGGGTTGCCTAGCCCTTTGAGGCACTTTGTACACAATTGTGTACGTCCAGATTGTGCATAAGCAGCAAATGGATTGATGAAGGTAACGATACATAAAATGTGTCGCATACATCTTGAAACACATGTGATTGGAATTGCGGTGCAACTTTTAATAACATGTGCAATAAATTATAGTAAAACGAGTGGTGGTGTGGACGGTTGGCTATTTTTTCTCGTTGAGAGTAAGTCGTTGTATGCACTGCGTTTACTTCTTTCATGAATTTTCACAATTTGTAGCGCTAGGCATGATTTTCAATTGCCTTAATTAGTTATTTTCGAACTTACCAGACATAAAGTAGTTGGTGTTCTCATATCTGATGTTCCTGTATTGTTTCGCACGGAATTCACATTCTATAGACTTGGCACACCTCACTGAACAATTGAAATTTCTTATTTCATTTTACAGCTGTATGCTTCTTAACATGCTGAAGATATAAAAGTGCGACTGATGTAAGTTTTATAACAAGAGAGTCAGTTGACGTCTGAAAAGACTAACGAGAAAAGCTTACCAGAAGAAATATTCCCAACAAATTGAGTCATGTCTGTGCTCCAGCAAAAATCCGAAGACAACTCAGCGCATCCTAATGGAATGCGAACGTATTCACACTCCGAGACCCCTAGTCATCGTCCACCATCCAAAAGCGTTGATGTTTACAGTGGGAGGAAGCACTAACCGGTCGAGATTCGAGATAAGCAACATACGTTTATAGAACTGGTGGGACGAAAGCAGTCAGGAATTAATATGACTGGATGCGTTACAGGCATAGGTACCAACTACAAGGTAGACTTCGAGGTTTTAAGGAACAGAGAAAAAATTGAGGGGACATAGACAAAATGCTAGACTGATAACTATATATAGATTACTTGATCGCACTCTCAGAATCCACGCTTATCTAAGCGTGCGTTTTCAGTTTTCTTACACGTTTAACCCAAGCGTGATATTTCCCCACGCTTACAGAGCACGCCTGCTAGGAGTGATCAGCAACCCCTATTCGCGCTTAGCAGTCGTCTTAAGGACCCCTGTTCCCACGCCTATTGTAGCGTGAAGAATCTCCACGCTTAGAGAGGGTTCCAGAGGGGGCAAGGGGGATGGAGTGAGGAGCATGCCCCCCTCGCCCCTTCTCTGCATGCGTTGGAAGCAACGAAGAAGCACCGGCTCTTGTCGGCTTGGGCGCTTGAGTCGCGTCTGTGAAGCAAGCTTTGCTCACCAAGGTCTTCGCAGTCCTCTTCTTTAACTTCTGCTTGGACGGCGTAGACTGTGAGGAACCCAGACGCTATGACAGGGGCATCATGCTGAGTATGCCGACGAGAGATTGCGCAAGAAGCTCCCACCCGTGACACTGAAACTAATAAACTAAGAAGGGGCTTTTCAAAGCCCTGGCGCATGTCATTGACGCCGAGTAATGTAAAACGTAAACAAGCCCCTCGGTATGTCCTTGCACAAAAGGACGCATGCCCTGTGAACCGTGCTCTGCGGTGCCGCTCGTTCGAAGATAGCAAGCCGTGTGCAGGATAGGAATGTCAAGCAGAATTTCTCGCATTAAAATCATTATCCTATTGCACTGTTTCTCCGATTGTTGGCCCAACATACCTGATCAAATTCTTTTTCTCTAGCTTCTTTCTCTAAGAAAGACCAATATTTTATCTAGGCACTGAAAAAGTATGACACACATATTTTTTTCCTGGGGCAGGTCTTTTATTCATAATATTCATTCACAGAAAATATTATACAATAAAACGTCGATGGTTAAAAACAAAACTTACAGAGTTGAAGCGCTTCAAACCGCTGAGAAAGCGTAAGTCTATATATGAGTTTGATTTAAATGCGGAACGCGGTAGACAAATCCTTTGTTTTTATTTGCGCCAATGATATCTCTCTGATAATTCTTGCCTTTAAGTTGCTTGCACAATAATAGGTCATATGCCGCTGGATATGTTATATATTTCTACAATAGAGGCATAGGTACATCACTGGTGCCTTTTCTATAGACGTTTCGTCACTGATCTCAATGCTTTCCTGCTCACAGCCACAGATATGAGGAGCCTTCTTCCCTCACAGACAATGCGTGGTCTTATAAGGCCACTTGGCGCTATCTGAAGAAAGAAAAATAGAAGAAAAATGCCTTAATGTCCAAAGCACAATACTTTACAGGTGAAAACCCGTTTCTTTTGGACTGAATGTAGTATCGAAGAATGTTTGCTTTTTCATTGCTTCTACACTGATTGCACTTCTGACATTTCTCCTACTGACTGCTCTTAAAATGTTGCGGTTTGGAAGTTTTTAGAAGTAGACGATATGGGAAATATGGTCCAATCACCGCAGTAATGAGAACATACATTGCAAGCCTGGGTCGCAAGCACTCTTCTAAAGCTACGTGTGAAGACTCAGAAAATTTCCGTATTTTTTAGAAGATCAGAAGAAGCCTTTTCAATTTTTGTTCATTTTCGTCAATCCTACATCCAAACCTTTATTCGCTTTCAAATGTAACCTGGAAAACAATAGAAGAATGCGCAAAACGCATTTAAGTGAGACACGTAGCTCAGACAGATTTTGTTCCATCATGCTCTTCATAAAAATAAATTTTGAAAATTCGAACTCAACTGGCAACGCTTTCGATAAAACCTTTGATTACCTAAGCAAGAATGAGCTAGAAATACGTAGTTACGCTTACTTCCGAACCCAACGGAGATGGAAATGTTTATAAAAATGACATTCTACGTGAACTAATCATACGTGAACTCTCACTGCGGGCATAGATGAGCTTGCAGTTGGAAATCAAGAGCTGCAATGGGCAGAGTATATTCATGGTCATTGAACACAGTCACATTTTCTCTCTTTAAAGTCCAAAATGTAACATATGTAGAACTACACCAGATATATATCCTAATTTAGAGTGCAATTGAGGTTGCAGATTAAGTAGCACGTGTGGTTGCTACCTCGCATACAGTGCTCCGGAGATGCAGGTTAGTCTTAGTCGACAAACAGCTCACAAAATTATGAATTTTCGCTTCATAGGCAGTGGTATACTAAGAGCGGTACACGCTGTAACTACGCGCATACACGGCAGACCACTTTGGTACGCCACTACCAGAGTTCTAAATGATGAGAAGAAGCACGGTGCAAAATGCAAAGTCGCAACTCCCAGCTCGCCACCCTTGCCCGAGGCGAAATGGCAGCGGGCACAGAGAGAGCGGTGAGCTGTCAAATATCAAATAAAAACAACAAATATCGTGGGAATTTGGTGCTTCAGCACAATAAACTGAATAATTCAGAGGAATTCAACAGCCGAGTGTCAAGGCATGTCAAAGAAGCACGAGGCTGACTGCTCTCTATTTCGATCAACGCTACTGCTCGCGTAAAAGGTTCTAGCTTTCCAATAAATGTACCATTGCGGCAAATTTTGCACCATACATCATACAAGCACACACCCGAAATCATGACAAATTCGCAATTAGCCGCTATTTAACACAAGTGAACCATAACTAATGTTCCTACCTCTATATTTTAATCGTACATGAGTAGCAGGTGAGGGACCGCGACATATCCAGTATCCATATGGAAATGCTGCTCTGGAGCCTCCAGCCCGCGGTGGATTCTCCCTCGTATACTCAGCACAGTGCACAATTTAATGTATGCATGCACCACCTGCGTTGTACGCCATGAATGCCTGTAGAAGTGAACATGGAGATACACACCAACTCGGACAATTAGGCCGGAAGCTCTGTGCTGCAATGAAAGAACATCGATCGTGGCAGTTCGCCGGAAAGTCCACACCAAGAATGGCTGAGCGCTCTCTTCAAAACTTCACGGTTTCCTACAGCCTCCCCAAGAAAAGTTTCGCATTCCCCGCAGAGCAGTGAGAAGACGCAGAGCGTTGTTCTGGCTCGGCCACGCACCGTGCAGATGACGTCATATATCACGGATCTCTTATTGGGATATTTATAAGCGTGATGGAAAGTTCCCGCGCGAGCGCTCCGCGGGAGCTTAAGCGCGTGATTGGCGTTTCTCGCGCGTACGCGGCTCGCTCACCCTCGCACGAGACGGAATCATGGCAGGCAGTTTTGCCCTCACGCTTACATCAAGGAATGTCACGCTCATTATCGGTCACGAGGTGCTTGTAAAGTCATGCGCGCCTCATTTACATGCGCGTCATGCTTAAACTTACAGTTTAGCGTGAGATTAAGCGTGGAATTTTTTAGTGTACAGACAAACATGTTATTAATAAATTATTAGAAACAGGCTAAGCGTTGGTTTGTCGCCGCGATGTATTGAATGGCATCCCAATAAATCGTCATAATCACGATCATCATAATTCAATTGTCAAGCAATTTATATATCTGGATATATACATAAAAGAAGCAAAGCACCTACTAAAACAACCGCCGAGATAATCTGTGGATGGAAGGTAAGTGGAGTGCCGCTGTAATAAAACGCGGAGCACATTGTGGCTACAATAAACATGAGCTGGTGCGAAAAACTTATGAAGTAGTAAGGGTGCTGGCGCTAACACTGGAAAATACCATCCTGTGCCTGAAATCAGAGATTTTGCCGAGGCTGGAAGTAAGCAAAAGGTCATTGGGCCGATTGGCACTGGAGGTCTTCATATCATGGCACACGTGATCCCGGCGACCGCTCATTACACTCTCTCTGGGATCACGCCGTTTTCAGGACCAACCCAGGTTACCATTTCGCTATCTCCAAGACCAGCTCCTACTAGACGTGCCTAACCACGGGAAAGAAAGCACACACTGCTTCCCCTTAATAGACTGGGTTATGCGCTTGAAGACATATCTTTGCTAAACTCAGAATATTTAGGTACCATTTCTTGTTTCTCTGCGTGATTCTGTAAAGAATAAAGCCGCTGGCAGGCACATTTGCAGCGGCAGTAGAGTTGGATTACATACAGGTCGACTCGTTATGCAAGTGCGTGAAAGCCATCGGACAATACAGTAGCGCAACGTCAGGCATCACTCGAGATGACAATTTTGAAAGACGTGATCTTGTAGAACATTGACGAAGTACGCTCAGGAAGTACTTCGACCTCAAACATGACAATGGTACACAAGCAGCAAAACTATCGACATTCTACAATATTATAACAAATGTGTAGAAAGAAATAAATGCAGAATTCTCGCAAGCGGGTGTAGAGGAAACACCAGCCATCTGAATAAAACGATAAATTCCAGAACTGCCCCAAAAAAGCAACAGTTAGACAAGGACTAAACCACTAAGTACGTCTGTAAAGTATTTTTAAGTTGGAATAGTTATTCTGATCACAATGTTTGTCATTTCTAAAACGAGGAACACAGCGGTAGTGAATAAAAAAGCTTTAAAGAGCAGCGTCCTCACTCTGACAAAAAAAATTACTTTTGTTATGGGAGATAAAGTAAAACGAATTAGAGAAAGACGGGGAAGCGTGCTTTGTGAGACGCCGGCGCACAATATTTTTCAAGGTAAGGGAACACATACTTCAAATGCCATTGATACCTTACTGAGCAAAATAGAAACCGACGCAGAAAAAAATATGATCCGAATAGAAATAAAGAGAAATGTAATTTACAAAGAGTGCGATACGAATATTGTAAAGTCGTATGATGTTGTATATAAATGCATATGGTTGAAAATTCGAAAAAACAACCAATTTGTAAGTGTCCGCCAGGCATTAGGTGACGGCATATTGCTGTATGCGATTGTGTTACCTTGTGTAACATCAATAACATCAATATAACATCGTTCAAATGTTGGAAAGAATTAAGAGTATGTAGATTGTCAAGAAGAACAAGTTGCAATACATTTCCTTTTTGAAGCAGAAGTAGAAGTAGCAGCAGCAGCCGCCCCCGCCGTGGTGAATGATGTGAGGGAGGGTTCCTCTATAAAGCTTCGCGGCTATGTACATTTGGGAGTTGTGCGCGCATGATCGAGATTATAGGTATATCACGCAGCTGCAGTAGTGGACACGTTTTCGGGAGTTTTGTGCTCTACGCGCACTGTAAAATTCACCGCGTAAGCGTAAATTGTTCGCGCATCACGTATTTCGGATGTTGCAGCAGGCGTTTCTGCAACGGAAGAATGCGATACATAGCGCTTCACGAGGAAGTTGTTCATCAGAATAGTCGCTTGAGGTAAATTGCTGCTGTTGCACTAAATGACTGACGAACCGGATGAATATTTGGAATGTGCTAAATTTATGAACGGCAAACTATTTCACACGGGAATTGATTAGGTATTTTCACGGTAGTGCTCTACAATGGTCATCTATGTGTTAAGTTTACGTCAATGTTTTCACATGCAGCTACCTATTTCACAGTTTTAACGCCTGGCAGCAATTATCAGCAGCATCAACACGACATTATTTATCCTTTCTGACGCGCTGGGACACATATATAACTCATGTCTCGGAAATATACCATATTTCCATTGCTCAAAACAAACTTCATCTGCGGGATAAACTGATGATTAGAACTATGATCAGAACGGAAAAGAAAATTAGAAATGCGCTAATGCCACGGCGTAGATTGAATAAATGTTTCTGGCTCTCGTGGCGCCATTGGCAGGGAAATATTCCCTAACGCGCTTATTTTGCGAATACGGCAATAGCATGTGAAAATTTATTTTTCAAACTAGCGTAGCGACTAAACAGGCTGAAGAACAATCAGATATATGACTCGATATTAACTCCACTAGTGCGTACTACGGACCTCGTCAAGCATGTACACGTTCAATGATACGTCGATCAACTGGGTGCCGCCAACTTGTAAAAATTCCACTCATTTGAATTGCACTTAGGCAGCGCAAAATTTTATCCGCCCGAAAGTTAGGCGAGGGTGTGTTTGGCACAGTTGTTCGCTTATCTGACAATTTCCATTTGTTTATTGCTTTCTGTTAATTTCGAAATCGGTGCCACCTTTCAAGTTGGCACTTACCTAACTGTAATGAACCATTGGTTGTGACTGCCATTTGTTCCCCATGCGGCTGTGTGTTGTAAAGGATGCCTCCCAAAGCGCCATTGTAGCTCCATTTGAGTGCTTCCATGAGTTTCACAATATTCTCGACAAGCCGAATACGGGTCGGCGCGAACGAATTTCGGCAAGAATTACGGTTGTCAGCTCGAAGATTTGTGCATCGTTGTGGTGCGTCCTGTCGTGCCGGTTTGTTTCAAGGCCGCAACTAACCTGACGTAACACTAGGCACGTGCGACTTTATTTAAATGACTTGAAGCCGAACATTACAACCACTATCTAACAGCCAGCAGCGAGAAGGAACGGAGACTTTATTTTGTACCGATCTGTTTCATTTTGCACAATTTTCGTTTGCTCTTTGTTATTCGCTGGGACGTGACTCTGACGCTGCAGTGCCACCGTCGTACCTGGCCTCGTCACCAGGCTCGGCGCATCATAGCAAAAGAAGAATGGAAACGGAGCGTCGAAAAACGAAGACCCAAACTGCCCCGAGGCATCGCAGCACGGACGAACGGCGATGGCATGGCACCAGGCTCGACCTGGTGCCGCTTAGCCCGGCCATTGGTGCGGACACTGCGCTGTGCGATCTCCCTTCGCTTGAGTGTTCCATATTTGGCGCATTGCGTGCACGGAACGCTGTAACGCCTAGCGTGACTTCTCGCAGTCACTGGGTTCGCGCCTAAAATAATTTCATGTGTTTTACAAGGTATTGAACTCTTCTTTATGCCGCTTCAGTTATAGAAAAAAAAAAAGATTTGAGCCTCAAATATTAAGTGTCACACTACTGCTATGAGATTGTTTTACTTCAATTTGCTCTTCGCAGTGAACGCTTCTTTTTTCGTTCTATTTCGCGAGCAGCCCATCATTGCGCGGTTCGCCTGTGCCTACTCTGCGTGTGCGCAGCGAAGCCTAGACTGGCCAGTAGTTGCATCGCGTTGTCGCGTGATCTCACAAGTCTTGTACTGCTGATAGGACGCCGCGCGTCGTTTACGTGAGGCAACCTTCCAATGGCCGTAAAAACAAAAAATCAACGAGCTTAGTGTGGAAGCTGCGTCCTTTTCATTCAGAACTGGATTTCTGAGCAATTCCACCACAGAATGAGTTTAGTGATACTCTCCGTTGAACAAAATTATTGCTTACCTTCCACAGCGTTGCACGCTAAACATGAAACAGCGCTCAGTGGTCGTCTTGCAGTGGCTGCACGTCCTTTCTGCATGGTTCACTGGTTCTTCAGAATAGTTTTATAAAAACTCACCGAAATATTGTAAAAGCTACCGGGGATTTTTGGCTAACCGCAGGTGCCTGTCTCGTATATCCAGTTTGCAAAAGGATGGCGCATGCCTGTAGCGCGATTCAGCTTTCGTGGTGTGGCACCGGATGGCAGGGTGGCGCGTATGGATACGGACGGCGAGAAATAGAACAAACAGATGAGGTTATTGAATTTTTTCGTAGTATTGAATAGTTCGGATAGTAAGCAGTTTTTTAAGTATTTTAGAGCATAATCGCGGAGGCTGTTTAGCTAGCGTCATCGCGGCTCCGGAACTCCCGATGGCGGGATAGACGAAGAAAAAGAGCAGACCCGAAAGGGGAAACGCACTAGGTGCAATATCAGTAGTGCGCGAAATGGTTACCGTTGGAGGACACGAGGTTTTCGACTGCGGAGGAGGCCGAGGACGCGGATTTCATGTGCAGGCTTTGTGTTATTATTGCGCGGATTGACCGTTTGGAAAGGCAAAACACTGAACTTGAATCGTATGTGGCCCTACTCCAGAAGGGGCTATTGGAGCAGGAGAAGGAAAAGACAGGGGTTACGCTGAGAGATACCAGTGCAAGCAGCCATAGCGGAACCGACAGAATCCGGTTCGGGGTCCCATGCAGCCGACACTAGCTTCCAGTTTAACGGAAACCGGCAGAAGGAAAATAGGGCTAGCTACGAGGATAGCCTCGATAGAAAGTGCGAAACGAAGAAAGGTGAGAAAAGGCAGAGGAGTGAACGGACAGAGTGAAAGGGGAACGACAGCAATTTTAGCTGGTGACTCCAAGATGGCCAGGTGTCGCAAAGCTGTAGGTGAAAGGGTCAGGTCGGACAACCGAGTCCTAGTTGAAGCATTACCCGGATGAATCGTAGAACAGGTAATGAATAAAGCCGTGGACAGTTGCGAGAGAAGAAGGAACAGAGGAATCTCGTTCGTTAATAAAACGGAGGCAGCCTTACCCTTCCCCTTTTGCACTAATACCACTCCCTTTCCACCGCAGCGTCTTCGGCGCATTTTAATGTGGAACAAACGTGGTTTCATTCATTCATTCATTCACGATAATAGCTGCTGGTTTGATTGATATTCTGGCGGGTCAAAGGAATTACCATCGCAGCAGAGGGGGAGGAGGAGGAAAGAGAAAAGTAGAAGGTATGGAGGTTAACCAGAATAACGTCTGGTTGGCTACCCTACACCGGGGGAATGGGAAAGGCGAAAGCAAAGATCACAGGGAGAGAGAGGAGGGAAGGAAAGAAGGAAATTGCGGCAAGTTCGCTGACGCGTGTGGTTTTACAGAAATTGCGTTAATAGTCACATGTGGTCGCACAAACCCGTCGTCCTTAAGAAACACAAACGCGCCTTCACCGCTTTATGGGCCGACGGGCGATGGGGGCGGTCTTCCAGCAGCACCTCCACAGAAAGCGGCCGATTGTCCAGTTTTTGGAAAGCTTTGGCAAGTTCTTGTCTCTCTAGGTCATATCTTGGACAGTGGCACAGCAGGTGGTCGATGTTTTCTTCGGTGCCACAGACCTCGCATGCTGCACTGTCAGTCACTCAAATTAATGTAGAGTATGCCTTTGTGAAGGCAACTCCTAACCAAAGGCGACAGAGAAGCGTAGCTTCACGTCGAGGAAGTCCGAGTGGAGGTCGGAGTTGCAGGGAGGGGTTTAGTGGATGTAGTCGTGTAAGTCGTAAGTTTGGCGAGTTCCACTCGGTCACTGTGAGACTGCGTGCCAGGTGTCGAAGCTGCCTTGCGGCGTCTGTCCTCGAGAGCGGAATTGGAACGCTGTGCTCTTCTTGATGTGCTGTGCGAGCAGCGTTATCGGCGGAATCATTGCCATTGATACCACAATGGCCAGGTATCCATTGAAAAACGACCTCGTGACCTTTTTGTTGGACGTGATGGTAAAGTTTCGCGACTTCGTATGTCAATTCGTCATGGCATCCGTGTCGGAGAACTGACTGCGTGCACTGTAATGTCGGTTTGGAATCACAGAACACAGCCCATTTTGTAGGTCTTTCAGAATCAATGAATTCCAGTGCTCGACACAGTGCCGTTAGTTCTGCCGCCGTTGAGGTCGTGACATGCGGTGTCTTGAACCGCAGTGCCAATCCTCGCGTTGGTATAATGACGGCAACAGCAGAACTGCACGACGTAGTCGATCCATCGGTATAGATGTGCACGTGGTAGCTGTACTTCTCATACAAAAGAAGTAAGCTCAGCTGTTTTAGAGCAGGGGCCGGTATATCTGTCTTCTTCTGCAGTCCTGGAATCATAATATGAATTTGTGGACGGCTCAAACACCACGGAGGAAACGCTTCCTTGGCCGCAGGTGCGTACCCTGAAGTAAACGACGCATGATGTGCATTGACAATACCGGTAAGTGTCGAGCAGGGCCTTGCAGCAGTGAGGCTCACCAAGTGGTGGGAAGGGGTCCTAGCATAATGCCTGAGATGCATACGCATTGCCTCAACGGTAATGTGCGTCGTGATTGGGTAATCCTGCGCAAGGGCAATGGTTTCAGCCGTTGATGCACTGCGTGGAAAGCTAAGACATATCTTAAGGGCTGGGGCTTGAATGCTCTGAATCGTATTCAGGTTAGTCTTGCAGGTGTTGGATATTGCAGGTAGGCTGTATCGCAGGAAACGAACGAACAACGCCACGTACAGCTGTAACATAGCGTGTATAGATGCTCCCCAACTTTTTCCTGCAAGGAACCTGAACAGGTGACAAATAGCAGTCAGCCGCTTTTTCGCGTAATTCACGTGCGGAGTCCAAGATAGGTCTCTGTCAATTACGACTCCCAAGAACCTGTGACTTCTGCTGTAAGGATAAGTTGCCCGTTAATAGATACGCCGTAAGCAGACATTCATTTCCTCGTGAATGCCACCATTGCGCACTTTCCGCATGAAATTTCAAGTCCTTGTTCACGAAGGCAGCAAGATGTCATTGTGGCTGCCTTCTGAAGCCGAGCGCGAAGCTGAAGTTGGGTCACACCTGATGCCCAAATGCAGATGTCGTCCGCATAGATGGAAAGTCGTACAGTGCTTGGCAGGTTGTAAACTAAGCCATTGAGGGTGATATTGAAAAGAGTCGGGCTAAGCACTCCGTCTTGAGGGACTCCTCGGCTACCGTAATGCTCGGATGTCGGGCCATTTTCTGTGGGCACGTAGAATGGTCTTCTCTGTAAGTAGTTGCACACCCACATATACATCTTACCACCATGTCCGACGGCTTCTAACATGCTAAGGATGGCTTCATGGGTGACATTATCATAAGCTCCTTTAACGCCTAGAAACAGAGCAGCAGATAGTCGCTTACAGGCCTTTTGGTGTTGCACAAATGTTATCAAGTCAACAACGCTGTCTGTTGACCAACGGCCCCGTCTGAATCCGGCCATAGCATGTGGATAGATTTCATAGTACTCTAAGTACCATTCCAGACGTGTTAAAAGCATTCTTTCCATTGTTTTTCCGACACAGCTGGCAAGTGCGATCGGACGGTATGAGGAAATGTCCAAAGGCGACTTGCCAGCTTTGAGAAGTGGAACGAGGCGAGTTGACTTCCACTCTTGCGGAACCGTACCCGTCCGCCAGGAGTCGTTGTACAAGAGCAAGAGTGTCTTCCGAGCTTGGTCTCCTAGGTTACACTGGGCACGGTATGTAATACCGTCAGGTCCTGGCGCTGAAGAACGCCTGCACAAAGCCAGCGCAGCTTCTAGTTCTTCCATAGAAAAAGGGCATTCCATGCGGGGATCGCGTGAGAACAGTGGGTGGTCGAGCGTTCCCGTACTCGTTCCATCGGAATTTGCCTCGCCAGCGATCTTTCTGCAGAAAGATTCAGTGACGTCAATATCTACATTGTAGATAAAGTGTCAGATATTTAAACGGGTGGCGCTGACCAAAGGTTGTGCGAAGGCCACCAACAGTCCTCCATATAAGCGACAAAGGTTTTCGCGGATCCAGGGACTCGCAAAAGGATGCCCATTGTCGCGAAGCCAGCTTGTTCATGTGACGTTGTATTTTCTTTTGTGTTCGTCTAGCCAATCTCAAATAATGATTGGATTTCGTGCGTCTATATCTTCGCTCCGCACGACGGCGAATTGCTCGAAGTTTTGGTAGTTCGATGTTGAAATCGGTGCGGGAAGTACTCCTCAAAAGCAAATGCGTGGTTGTTTGTATGGCATCCTTTATCGCGCCCTGTAGGTTATAAGAGGTGCCGTCACGGCAACAGTCTTCCATTATTATTTTGTATTTAGGCCAATCGGTGCAGTGGACGGTTCTGGAGGACTTGGAGCTAGTCAAACCTTCTATCTTCAAGTAGGTTGGGATTTGGTCGCTACCCCGTGTTTCTAAATCGGCAAACCAGTGCACTCTTCTCGAAAGCGACCGTGAAACGAAGGTTAGGTCCAAGCAGCTGCTATACGCTGATCCACGCAGATAAGTAGGGCTACCATCATTTGACAAGCAAAATTCGCGTTCAGAGGCAAGGGACACCAACGTTCTGCCTCTAGAGTTAACTTTGGAGCTTCCCCATAGGTAATGGTGGGCGTTAAAGTCACCAGTGAGCACCCACGGCTGTGGAGTCGATGTCAATATTCCCCGTAGGCGCTCACAATCTAGACGGCTTGCTGGAGATAAATAGGCTCCATGAATTGTAAACGTGAGATTTGTCTTCTTCACTGTTAAGCAAACGTATTGATTTGCTTCGTCAGGAGGCACTGGGTGATGTACATAAGTCAAGTCACGGCGTATAAACGCAACAACCTTGCTGCACTTTCCGTGGGTAGAGGACATAAAGCACTCATACCCGGACAGTTTGATGGGAGCTGACAGGTTGGGCTCGCAAATCACGATAATGGGGAACTGGTGCGTAAAGACAAACTGTCTAAAGTCGGACATGCGTGACTTAAGCCCTCTGGCGTTCCACTGAAAGACAGATGCATTCTTGACTTCCTCTTGAAACGATGGCATCTCTCGGGCCATGGTTTTACCTTAGAGCCGCAAGCACCGGACTCAAGGTGTCCAGCACCTGCAGTGCGCTCTGTGCCGACGGGGTTTTCGTGCTGCTCAGTAGAATGCGCATGGCGTCCATAAGTGACATCAGCATCACTATGACTTGGCGATCCTCAGTCGTCGTCCCATCCGCGGTTCGTGAGGTCATTGAGGGTGGCGCCATTTGATGTAACTCCGAGGCAGGTTGTGCTCGTGGAAGTGTAGGACACTCTTCAGGAGGTGAGAGTGTCGCCCCAGTCTTCGTTTTCGCAGTGTCTGTTTTTGTGGAAGTTGGCGTTGATACGGTAGCCGCTTTGCCGGAAGATGGTGTATATCTTTCAGTAGACGTAACTCTTCGTGCTGCTCTTCGGTGCCGATGTCGTCGTCGCCTGAGAGTAGCGGCAGCCTCTCTGTGTGTTGAATGGTCCCGTACCATACGTTTGAGTACTGCTCGCTCGTTCCTCACCAGCGGGCAATCATTGGATGAGGCCTCATGAGTACCACGGCAGTTAGGGCACTTTAACACAGTTGCGCGACAGGCATCTGCTGAATGAGATTCGGCGCACCGTGGGCACACGAGGTTATTCCTACAGACACCTTTTACGTGTTCCATCTTGCAGCATTTGTAGCATTGCAAGGGCTTCGGTACGTATGGGCGGACTGGATGGCGGACGTGGCCCACTTTGACATGTGAGGAAAGGCTGTCTCCATCAAACCACAGCTTTAGGCAACGGGTGTTGCCAAGTCTTGTGATGTGCGTGATAAAAGTGCCGTCTGTAGTTGGCTTTATTAATATTGGTAAACCGTCGGTTGGTATAGAAATATCGACATCACAAATGACGCCGATGGTCCCATTGCAGCCAGTAGGTATCATGGATCGCACTTGTACTTTGTCGATCTCCGTTACGTGCCGCAGGCTTTGCAGTGCACTACGATGTAGAGCATCTACTGCAAGGACATTCTTCCGTGCGTTTATTCTCACGTCCTTTATCTCATTTGGCGCGATTCCCTCAAGAAACGCAGAAAGGTCTCAGAAGGAGTCGCATATTTTACACTGGGTCCACAGGCATGAAGAGCATAGTGTGCTGCCAGTGCTGTGGTGTTGTCTTCACGGTGGAGACACTTGGTGACGATGACCTACGTCGTAGTCTTCTTTTTGTGGTTCGGCTCATGACAAGTGTGAAATCGTCGTCCGACAAGTCGACGCTGTCCGAGTACAACTCTGTTGCGTCGCTGTCCGTGTCACTTGACGCATTTCCACGTTTCCTGGACGCGACCCCACGTGATGGCTTGGCTCCAGGAAGATCGCAGCAGAAGAGCGACAAAAGTAGCCGAGCTGCTCAAGACGGAACCAGATGTGAGTATCGGCACTGTCACAATACCCGAAGTGAAGAATCAATGAATCGAAGTAGAGCGCGATATAATATCAGCAAACAAAGATTTGGGCCTTAGGAAATGAGCTCAGGCTTGAAGTAATAGATATTAATAAAAAGGTTAGGAGCTTAGGTCACCAAGAAAGTTTTGGCCGTGATGGTATTCACTTTAGAGATAGGCTGAGAAGCGCAGTTGGCTGGTGACTCGCGGGGAGGGCGATCGCTTCTTTTACGGTCCTAGAGGGTAGCAGGAGACAGCTCTTTGTCTCATATAAACCAGTTGTGAAAAGACGGGAAAACATTAAAGAAAAAAAGCAATCAAAAGATGTAACAGCAAGGTGATCAGCTATATAAACATGCAAGGGGACTGGCGGCAGGAGAAGGGGCTAGAAATAGAAGAACAGTTCAATAAGGGGGACATTACTATGTACGCAGTAACAGAGACACATCTCAGAGATTTAGAGGCGCCACCGAGGATTGCGAATTTTCTACAGAAGGGGTCTAACAGAACGACGAAGGAAAGGAAAGGAGATGGAATAAGCATGCTCATTCTTAAGAATGTGAATTGGCGAAGAGTAAATTCAACATGTAAAGATCTTGTGTGGGTTAATGGTACACTTGACAACAAAAGCACACGTATTGGAAAAGTGTATTTGTTGACTAGAAGTAATTGCCAGCACGAAAACTAGTAAATAGTGTAGCGTCTCTCTAAAGATATAAAGAGCTATGGAGCTAAGGCTGAAGTCATCTTGTTAGGAGATATGAATGGTCACATTAGAGATTTAGATGCTTACACCGACTGCAGTGGTAAACATCTAATCAACTTTAGCGAGTGGCATAACCTCGTAATTTTAAGTAAAGAATGTAAATGTGTGGGGCAATTTACATGGGAACATGGAGATAAGCAGTCCAACTTAGACTATAGCCTGATGACGGAAACATTGTGTGATAAACTGGGCAGAATAACAATAGACTAGTATAGAAATAACAGCCTGGGGAGAGATCATAGACGGATCAGGATCAGGAGTCAAGATCTAGGAGGAGAAATTTCAACGTTCAAGAGGTGAAAAATATAGTGGTAAAGATTTCAAACGTGATCGCAAGACATCCAAAGAAACTGAAATTACAGAAACATAGAAAGTGTAATGCAACAGGAAATTCGGAAAAAAAATAACAAGATTTGTTGGAAATGAAAGAGAAAGCCGCGAAGTTGGTGGAATAAAGAGCTTAAAGAGGCAAATAAAGCTAGATGCAATGCATCCAGAGAGCACAGAAAAGCTAAATGCGCTCAACTACCGCAGGAATAAATAGACAATATGCTGACAAAGAGAGTATAGGTACACATTCTAGTGCTAGCCAAAATTAAAAGTGCTAATTCACAATGGCTTAAGATAGACAGGAAAGAGCTAAAACAGCGTAAAGAAAGTTCTCGAACGACATGAAAGCACAAGGGAAGAACACTGAAACAAAGCAACAATATATCACAGTAAGTCGGGGAAATAAACTCGCTGGAGATGAAGCGATGGGATACATTATAGCGACTGTAAAATAGGCATTTAGTAGCACAGGCGATCAGGATGCGGAGTCTGTGAACATACTTCCAGAAAAAATGCTGACAGAAGGCGAGTCATTTCGGCAGCCTAGACTGGAAAAAACGGGAGGAGCAAGGTCCTAAGGGCCCAGAGACAGGACAAGATGAAATTCCAATCAGATAATAAGTGAACTGGGGAAAGAATATACAAGAAGTCGTTGTTAAATGCGCTGAACAGCAGCATAAACTGTAAAAAAATCCTAGATAGCTGCCAACATAGCAGAATAAAATTATTCTACAAAATAAATAGGTAAGAAAGGCAGCATTAAATCCTACAGGCCCGTAACTATAACGTACGTAATATATAGGATGTCAATGCAGGCAATAAAACTGGAGTAGTATTTGGAGAACTACAGAACAGTTCTAGAGTGAAGATTGGATGATAACTTATTTGTGCTAACAAAGCGTATTGGAATAACTAAGACTGACAGCAGATCGTCGTACATAACTTTCTTGCACAGAAATAGTGCGTATGGTAATGTAAACAGACAATTGTGGAATATTCGGAAAGAAGGGTGTCCGAATGAATGCATTATATAACTGCTAAAGAAATTGAGAGAAAATAAAGTTCACATTTCGTGCAAGACATAAGTATGGAAGAAGCAGGGGATGTTAAGAGGGCTGCGACAGGACCGTTCTCGGTCACGGCTTCTGTTCGTGATTAGGGAAATGGAGAGGGAGTTGGAGAACACTAAAGTAATGTTCGATCTCTCGCATCAGCAAAATGAAATGCTGATAGAACAAGCCTTACCAGGCCTAATATGCATAGACGACATAGTCCTAATAGCAGGTAACCAGAGATATCCAATGACTTGCAAATATCCGCTAACAGGAGGACGAAATGTTGGGGTTTAGAGTAGATGCACTTAAAGCAAAGGCGATAGAAATGCAGCTATAGTGAAGCATCGAGCACTATGGGGGTATAGCAAGTATTTGATGGTCAGAGGACTGTGGAAGGGCGTAATGGTGTCGGAACTTACATTTGGGAATACAGTGCTCTGTTTCAAGTCACAAATGCAGTCTATGCTGGGAGTAAACTAAAAAGCAATAGGTAGATTAGCATTGGGAGCTCACGGAAAAACGACAAATGAAGCAGTACAGAGAGATGCGGGATAGGCATCGTTTGAGGTGAGTGTAGCACAAAGTGAAATATCTTATGAGCAAGGACTGGGAGACAGTGGAGGACAGTCGATGGGCAACTAGAGTATTTAAGTACTTGTATAGACAAAATGTAGACTCCCACTGGCGAAGAACCAGAAAACTGGCGGGAAAATGTACGGGCCATAGTATTGTCGGAGAAAAAGTAACATAAAGCTTCAAGTTAGACAGACGGAATGCGAGCATTGGTAGAGAAGGTGGAAGAAAAGAAATCAATTACATGCTATAGACTACGGAAGAACCAGATCAGAAAGGAAACGTTCTGTGATAACTCAAGAGGCACTGCACTTCTTTTTGAGGCTAGGTCGAGCTGTCTGAGATTTATCCGAGAAAATGACTTTTATGTGGCATGCGGAAAAACTTGAGAAACCATCACATATATCTTGTTGGAACGCCAGGGTATACATCCAGTAGTAAATAGAAGTGGGTTCTGTCTTCGGGAAACCCTGGCGTTTAAAGACGGTACCGAAGAGTTAAACATTGGCGCCGTAACTGTAAGTAAGAGACGGCTGGAGGATTGCTTGCCCATAAGTAGAGAGAGGGACGGGGAAAAAATGTTCGTCACTACAGAATAGAACAAATATATAGAAAAAGATAGAGATATGAAAAATTTTGAAATTAACATAAACATATCAACAGTAGACTATAGTGTGGTGACACATGCCACCACCCCGTTTCAAAGGCACTCCTAACCACCACCACCACCACCACCAGGAGCGATAGCGAAAATATTTCTCGAGGTGAAAGAAATAGCTAATGCAGAGGCTTTTCAGGAATTAACTACATGCTTGTGTTAGGACGACGATGTAATTACGTAAAAGTTTATTATTTTTCGTCGTCATTATTTCACAATGCGAGGCACTGCGTAAATAAACATGCAAACTAAGGAAATTCTGTCCTAGGTAGTGTTCTTTTTGCAACCGTGGTGAAGACATTCATGTAGTTATTGCTAACCACAGCCTTTACGCTTGGCAATGGTAAATGTTTTTGGGAGGGCCCACCAGTGATGTAGCTTCGATATGAAGCGAGCATCTGTTTCCTAGCCGAATAATGTGCGCTGCTGTCCTATCTGGTTCGTAGAGGCGAAGGAAACATCAATGCAAACATAGACGAAGAGACAATTGGTTTGTTAGCCCTTGGCGGCTGGAGAGAGAGAAGGAGCTAGAAATGAGCTACTAAAGGCAGGCAGGTTAACCGGAAAACAAACATCCAGTTTGCTACCCTGCACTGGGGAAGGGGTAAGGGGAGACAGAAAGACAAAGAAAGATAACGTACACAGAAAAAGAGGGAGATTAACGAAAAGAAAAAAGAAAAACACAAACACACGCACACGAAGAAACTCGGGAGTGGAATTTTGAATAAACTTGCGCGGATGAACAATGCCACCCTAAGTCAAGAAAATGTAAAAAAAAAGCAATTTGAGGAGAGTTCGTTAGTGGAAACTGAAGGAGCAAAGCACATTTAAAAACGGATATTGCGTCGGAAAACTGCTCGAATTAATTTTCCCGCGACAATCCAGACAGACTACCGGATAAGAGAATTAGAAACACGCAAAGCTTTCAGCAGTACTCAGCGCTCTTGGAACAGTGTGTCTAATTTCGTGAACAGATTTTCTTAGAAGCGTGTGACTCGAGACAAAAATCACGTACACCACGTTTCTGTAACAGAGCGTAACCATTACACCCAAGATGAGTGCAGACAAGGTAGCCGGTGAAGAATTCCGAGAACAAACCTGCCGCTGCATCCGAAGCATTTTGGAAAGCTGCAGCCGCGCAGCTCCCAATACACTCCGTCAGGCTCGTAAGAGCATCCTGGCGCATCGAACTATACAAAAAAAAAAAAAAAATTCGGCACACGGAGAAAGTTGAAAGCTGCTTCTTCATATTGCCTACAAGACAACATATACCTTGTTGTAACTGTATGACACCTTGCACCGGCACTTGGTTAATCCGACGCTGCCGGTGCAGGGATGACTTTTGTCACACTCTGTCTCCACCTATACGCAAGGGACATCCAGAGTTATGAATTTCGGCTGTGAAAAACACCTCTAGACTTAGCAGAACGTTCGAAACGATAGTACTTGAGAGCTTCGTTAGGTTCAATCTTCTGCAGCTGCACGATATCGATATTGGTTTTTACGCGTGCATCAACAGGACCCGAACTCAGACGAGTTGTTTACCCGTATTGAAGTTGCAGAAACGCATTGTAGAACACCGACAACGACAAAGGTGAAATAAACGTGGCGACGTGTTTGTTTAGCTGTGTCGTTGCCTGTGCTCTCTCTCTGTAACACTCTTGCAAATTTAGTAGTGCTTCGAAATTTTGAAAATATACTAATAAATTGTGAGCTTTTAATTGAAAAAAATGACGACCATATTGCGAAATACGCTCTTTAATGGCTGCCACAACCAAGATCCGATAATGAGGCGCGCTGTAATAGCGGAGTTCATTTTCACCACCTGGGGCTTTTCTTTACGTGCATCTAATTCTAAGTAGACGAGCGTTTTCTGAACTTCTTTTTTATTATTTCACCGCCATCGAAATGCGGCCGCTGTGGCCCCGATCGGATGGGCGAGCACGTCAGCTCGACGCTGTAGCCACTAAGGTACCGTGGAGGGTCGTCCCAGTGTTTGAGGAGCTTTCGAAAAGCAGAGCGATTTAGACGTCGCAGCGATATCGACCTCTTGACTGCGAGTAACTGCAACAAAATTTTTTTTTCGGATACAAAACAGTCTTATGCCCCAAGGGTCGTATTCGCATAAACCTCTTATGCATTCATCAAATACAAGTGCAGATTACAACCAGTCCTGAAGCTGGACAAATTAGCGAAGTCGCTCGGAGAGTCTCGTAAGGGAACTTAAACAAACTTACGAGCTAAGAGTTTTTTTCTGAATTTGGTTCCAGCAACTCTACGCCTTGTAATGTTCCTCGTGTATTCTTCCTTATCCTTCACCTGCCGTGGTTGCTTAGTGGCCATGACGTTGCGCTGCTAAGCCCGAGGTCGTAGGTTCAAATGCTAGCCGCGATAGCCGGATTTCGATGGGAATTAAATGCAGAAAAGTCGATTGTATCATGCTTTGGGTGCACGTTAAGGAAGCCCAGGTAGCCAAAATTATTCCGGAGCCCCTACTAAGAATGTGCCTCATAACTATACTGGTTTGGCCACATAAAACCCCATCATTTAATTTTTCATTGTTCTTCGGGTTTCTTCGCCCCGCTGGCTAGCGATGGCGATTAATAATTAAACCAACTAGCGATATAATATTGTTTCACCAGGCTATGGTAGATCTCCGCGGCGACTCGATTGGATTATGCAACGCCGAGTTGGTAAATACCCGGTGGTATATCTTTTCAAAATGGAACGTAAAAAGAAATGTTTACCACTTTCTGATTTCTAGAGACGTTGTAATTGCTGCTGATGCCAATGCTCGGGTCGCCTCTCGTTCCTTAAAAATCTCCAGGCTGAATGTAGCAAAGGTGCTGGCTTGCCGGAGCACTCGAGTACATATGCTGACTAGGCAAAATATCATGAAGGGGTTAACAGCGCGCCTAGCATCCCTGTGCATTCTTTAGCGATGGTGATATATGTCCTGAGCGGTGGGCAAAGCTCTTTATTATTCCGCTTGCTCCCTCACCCTTACGACTAAATTCACGTCTTTACCCTCACGTTGAACAATTTGCACTCACCTAGAAATGCAACTGCCCTCGTTCACACACAGGGCAAAATATTTACCCACCCTCTAGGCCTCACCCTCTCGTTCAAACCATTTTTCTCCTGCCTTCAAGTTAAGCATTTACATACGTTTGTCAAATTCACGCGCTTACTCAACTCGCGAGTTTACAAATATTATTGTCCGCAGTGGCATTCTAATTGTCGAGGAGGAGGAGGAGGAGGAGGAGGAGGAGGAGGAGGAGGAGGAGGAGGAGGAGGAGGAGGAAGGTGGCAAGGATCTAGCCGTGCAGAGGCGTGGCGACTCCTTTTACCGTGTTGGGATATACATGCATGTGAACACGTATTTCATTGCGCTTCAGCGGTGGGGAAATAGTACAGCGTCCGCCTCGTATGCGGGAGCCTGGATGGAATCCTGGTGCCTCCGGAAACCCACCGGATTTTTTTCCAATGGGCAGAGTTGTACCACGACCTGGCGGTCGGTTGTTTATACCTGTTCTCATCCCGAAAGGGGGCACTATAGAGATTTGCGAAGATCTCTGGGCTCCCTTTCACGCACCACAGCTCCGGTGAAATATTCGATCTGCCGCTGCCTTAGGAGGCAGACAGGTGCTGCCGCCGGATATCTAGCGGTAGAATAGGCACAAGTGCGCTTCCGGCTAGGTGCTCGGCTACTACAGGAGTTCCAGACGCTTGGAAGGACACCCACTTGTTGGGAAGGTTGCTGTATGATGCCGCCAGACTCCAATTTCCAGGATGATTCTGCAATCCAATATTTCTGCAATCACTAGGCTGAGCTGCCTATTCTAATTCTTGGCTGCATGTCATACCCTTGGGCAGTCACGTCTCATCAGCGCACACACTGGAGAATAAGCATCGTGTGTTACAGCAATGCAGGGAATGTGCGGCGATTTTTAGTAGCAGGATGGGCATAACATGCTAGAGACAAGCACTCCTTAAAAGATTGCTGCGTCCAAACACGCCTGTTGCCCCTCAAACGAGTGTGCTATTTGGCGGTAGTATACCAGCAACTAGTTTTATACTTGGGCTTACTCTCCTCGGTGAGATATCAAGTTAAAGAATAATTTCACTGGCGATTACGATACTCCCTAATGCGAAAAATTTGAGCGCACCTTTATGCTTGTTTTTATGGCGCCATATATGAGAGAGACATGTAGGAGAGTCGGCAGTGGTCTAAAATCTGATCTGCGGGTAAAGTGCACCCGGCTTTAATACATGACTCGCCGAAGTTTCCAGTGTAATCGCTGCCACCGATGGCTTCCAGAAAGTAATGTACAATTCGCGTCGCGCATAGAATCAGATTACAAAACAATAGCGAACCATCACAATCGAAACAAGCGCGAATGAGACGAAACTAAGCAGATCAAACAAGCGCGAGTGAGAGCTGGCGCAAACAGACGATAGTACAAAACCAGATGTCCGGCTGAGACCAGATAAGAGTATACATCAAGCGGTCGGGCGGGTCTGCATGACACTAGCTTCCCGCACGCACGTCACTGAAGGGGCCGCCCTCATTGGTGTCCGCTGTTCGCGGCTCGCGTCTTTCATCTGCCGCTCAGCGTTCGCTCATTCATATTTCGCTGCGGTGCCCGTTCGCTTGGTTACATCGCCGACGCCGACGCTCGTCGCAGGAACGGGTCATTAAGAGGTGTATTATAAAACTCACCGTTCGCGTTGTGATGCTACTGAGAGAAGCAAAGTAATATCCTGGTTTCGGCAGCTGTGCTGTCCGTATGTAGTTCGCAATTTCATGGCGCCTGGATCCTGCTTCAAGGCGACCTTGCTAGGAGTCATATTTTTCAGCCTTTTAGGCATCGCTCGGAAGTTTGTTAATCCGATTAAAGATTCCATCCAGATCAACTTTTAAAACTCGTAATTGCTTACAGACCACATTTGCTACTTCTCCTTGCGCATTGAGGCATAATCAAAGAGCAACTTACGAGATTCACTTAAGGCATGCATGGCTGAGAGAAGCGCAAACAGGCACTGTCTTGATAGGCTGGGCGGGCGACTGCCAGCTCGTGAGAACTGCCAGCTCATGAAGACAGATTCACTCATTCAAGAACTAGACACTTCAATTTGTAAAAATGTTGATTTAATTTATACATTTGCTGCGTGTATCAGTGTGATCCACAAACATCACCCGCTGCACGCAGTTTCCTTAATAACTGAAATTTCAATCATGGGAAGGCTGTAGGAGCAAGAGAAGGTTTCACTCCATGATTTTTTTAATTTAAATTTTAGTTCCTAATTCCTATTTATTGGCTAGAATGTTGTTTTTTTTATTCAGGATATCTCGCACTACTTACTGGATATCGTAAATGGAGAGTATTGGAATTTCTGATTACGTACAAATTTACGTACATGGTATACCACTCAACCACCTTTTCTTTTATTAATATGATATAAGGAGGTGTTGACGCACAATCTAAGGCGACGGCTACTCCTTAGCTCTTGAATGGTTCTATGCAACATACAGGATTACATATCAAATAGCCTTTTCAGACAAGCACCAGGACTTTACACTCAACGTTTTCACAGTAACACTACGACGTAATAAACACATGGTACATACAGTATACAAGTTCAATGTCTCCACAGTTATGTAGAAAAAGCTCTCAAAAGTACAAATGATACTGTCACCTAATAACACAGTCTCTGGTCAGCGGGTGCTACACACATCGTGTAAATGCGCTATCACATGTAGTCACAACAGAACAGTCAACATAACATAATCCATAAACGCATGCATATATACAGCGACGTAGAAATGAAAGGAACAATAAAAGCGGTAATAACTACCAACAATGCCGCTGTCTTCAAGAAAAGTCTTGTGGGCTTTGAAAGCGCTCATCTGCAAGGACGTTGTTGGTCAAGGACACAAAAGTTTCGTTAAATTGAAAGCTCTATTGGTAGTTAGGGTTGATTTAATTCGGCGCCTTGGTGTGTCGTGATGTGGGCAATCTAGAAAGGGGTGATATATATCTTCGTCTACAAATCCACAATCACATTCGCGGGTTTCCGCGCGGCAAATTCTGTGTAAAAAATGTTTCCTGCAGGCAGTGCCTAGCCTTAAGCGATGAATAAGGGTTTCGATATTTATATCTAACGACACTGAAAATTTGAATTAAAAAACGGATCAATATGATATAAATCCTAGCTCTTAGAATTCTAGTCAAACAACGTATTTCTACACATTTTGAAAGATGGTATCCTTATAATGCAGCGTAATTCATTCTTTGATATTGGGAGCAGAACCACATCATCTTTGAGGTGTGTTTGTCGTGCTGCCTCATCGGCTGCTGTGTTGCCGAGAATGTTACAATGCCCTGGTATCCACTGGAATGCTATTTCATGTTTCACTTCGCTTGCCTTTGTGAGGTGTTTAATGGTTTCGCTTATTATACTATCACTGACTGTTTCCCCTTTTTATCTGCAGAGTGATGTTAGAGCCGCCTGTGAATCGCTGAAAATTAGCCATTTCTTACTGTCGATATAAATTTTATCGCACATAGCAATGCGAACAGTTCAGCCGTTGTGGACGAAATCGCATGAGATAACTTAAATGATTCTTGATTTTGGGGTGCGATATGATGAATGCTGAAGTTGAAGAGGTTGCTGTACTTGAGCCATGTGTATAGACGTGTCTGTACCAATACCGCGTATATGTCTGGTAAAGTTCTATTTGTTAAGCAGCTTGAATGAACATGTCTCTTTCTTTAATATCCCGTCTATTCACAATTCGATTTAGGAAGCGTAATAAGCCATGGAGGATATTCGACGTCTGAGCACCAAACTTCATTTCTTGGCAATATATGATGATTTTCTTAAATTTCTTTATGAACGTAACTTCTACCTCGTTTTATTATTTCTAGAGCCAATTGGTGGCTTTTATGCTGTGTTTGAGGACGGAAATAATGTCGGCATGTTTCTGTAGTTCGCATAACTGGAAATGGTGATTGGCGAGCCTCAGGTATTACAAGAGAGCTAGAAGTTGCTCGTGGAACTCGTAGACATATGCGTCGGCCTAGCTAAAAGTCGTTGAAGCCGCTTTTTCTGGCGCGTGGGAAAGTTCGTGTAAGATGGGCGCGGCAGAAGCATTTTGTGTCGTACTAATCAATTGTAAACCGTCAGCATGGACGATGCTGATCCGCCCCATGATGTGCCTGCATGTCTGCGATGTACAGTCACTGTCGCATTGACCTCATTTTCGAGTTTTTTGATGTGGGGTGCCCAGAATAGCTGCCTAGTATTATACCAAGAAATCGATGCTTTCTGGCGACATGAGACGGTGTCCTTCCATATGGAGAGTGAAATTTTTTAACTGCCTCCGAGTGAAGGGCAATACAGCTGTCTTTGCGTGTGATAGAACCATTCGTCTACCTCTCAAAAATGGGTTAATGATATTTATCCCGTCTTGCAATGTCATCTGAAGTAGTTCAGCATTAGACCCAGATGTCCAAATACGCACATCATCTGCATACAGTGAATACTTTAAGTGTGATGGCAGTCTTTTTGTTAAATAAGTCATGATGCAGTTAAAAAGAAAGGGGCTGAGTACGATTCCCTGTGGTACTCCCTGTTTGACAACATGTTCAACACTCTTTCCTTCACCCGTCTGAACAAATATTTTGAGACGTGATAAAAATTCAGAAATCCATCACAAGGACCTGCCAGACATTCCGATTTCTAACATACTTAGAAGAGCATGAACGTGACTAACATCGTCAAATGCCCTCTTGATGTCTAAGAATACTGCTATCGTCATGTTTGCACGTGCACGCTCGTGTTGCACACAAGTTACTATATCTAATATTGCATTCATTGTGCATCTGTGTTTTCTAAAACCTGCTAAGTCGTTGGACAGTGCATCCGTTTCATTACACCATCATTGAAGTCGGGCGTAAATCATTTTCTGCGTTACTTTGCATAAACAACTTGTCACACTAACTGGCGGGAAGATTCAAGGCACAAGGGCGCCTTACCCGGTTTTAAAATTGCGATAATTCTAGCGACCTTCCAAGAGTCAGGTACGGTTTCTTCTATCCATAAATTATTATAGATATCTAAGAGAGCATTTTTGCCTGTCGGCCCGCGGTTTTTTAGCATATTGTCAAGTTGTAGTGACGTGAAGAAAGTAAAGCGGTGAATGATGAAACTAGCGTTTTATTAGGTGAGCTTGCGCCCACAAAAGCAAGTACACTACACTTCAAGCACAACGATAGCGGCGAACACAGTCGGCGATTGTCGCAAATCTGGTCAGCGGGTCAAGCGCGTCGGCTTTTATACATCAGTAGTCTAATGTTCCAATCGCTGGGACCCGCGTGTCTTCCACAATGTTCTACGCCATTTGCGTCGCGCATACATGCAATTAGATTATACAAGGTTCGGCGACAGACAGCGGATAGAACCATCGATAACATTCCAGAAACTTCCGATACATGCAGGCGCGTCCTGCGCTGTGCGATTACATTTGTTAGGCGGTGAAACGTGGTCACCCAATAAAGATGAACAAGTACACGTGTCAATACCCGCCTCTTAAAAAGCATCGTCCCGATACTACAAACATAACAGAACGTAAGACAAAAGAACACTTGTTAAAGAAAAGTAACAAAACAACGAAAAGAAAGAAAGTAAAAAAAAGTATTGTCAATATTGTACATGATGCCGTCCGGCCCAGCAGCAGACTTTTAGCGACATGATGCAATTGCACATTGAAGCTTGCTTAATGTGAAAGCACGATCTAATTAAGGATGTTGGGCCCAATAGCAAGCAGTAATTTTCTGCTTGGCTAACACTGCTGAAATATCAAATTCTGCATATTGTAATGAAAAAGTAGGTCTGGAAATAAGCTCGTAAAATTCATCTGCAACTATTGTCACACGTGTTCCGCGCTACAGCGAGAGCAAGAAATGGGAAGCTCTGTGTTACAGGTTCGCCTAAAGAATGAATTACTAGAATCGCACCAGCGCCATTTGTCTAAATTTTCCATGCGTCTGCGGATTACATCGTGAACTTACTGAGCGCTTGTGTGTGCTTCTAAACTTCCGCTCCGTCGGTGCGCTCTTTCGGATCGGTGTCTGAAGTCTCTTAGGTGTTCATACTCTCCGTCAACTGCAGCATAATCTTTTGTAATTGAGACCTTCTTTGTGCATATGTTCATATTATCCTGCAAAAATTCTGTAAATCTTTCCACCGTTGCATGTTGATTATTTTGATCCGTAAAGCGGTACTGAAAAGCTTGCTAGTTGGTTAGTCTGCTCTAGCGCCTGATATCATAGTGCAGGCTAGGATGATTTAGAAGAATGGGAAAATGATCACTTCAGCGCGTTTCCATATCTGCTGTCCATCCCACACCATTCACTAGACCATGTGAACACAGGGTAACATCTATGCAGCTTGAATAATTATATCCACGAAGAAATGTTGGCAGCCCATCGTTTAAAACAATCAACTTGCATTTATCTGTGGCGCACTCACTAACGTTACCATGTGCATCACAATGATCATTCCCCCGATAATGCTGTGTGCATTGAAGTCTCCACATATAAATTCATTAGAAAGCTATTTTGAAGATGTCCAGTAACGCTTCTACTGAAATCCGGTTTGAAGGTTGTAGATATAGATAAATCACTGTTATGCAGAGCTTACGAAAGGATACTTTACATGCGACGAATTCTAGAAAGTCTGCATCACTGGACTGAATTTGATAAGATGGTAGGTCCTTTATGACGCACAGGAATACTCTGCTAACAGCACCTCGACGAGAAGTCTTGTATATCACATAATTCGAGAGGCGAAAATCGTCATTGATTCCCGCCCCTTGAATGAAAGTATTGGGAAGTTGTATTGTACAAGCAGTTTACGAGAGTCAGCACACTTCCGCACTCCCGCAGTTTTGGCCCGGATTGCTAACACGGTAGTGCTTCCAGAGGCAACAGGGCTTTCACTTCTGGTAGGTTGTTTGCTTCCGGCACAGCAGATAGGATTGCCTTAAGAGCTGCGAAAAGCATTGGCAAAATCAGTTGTGTCACCGATGCGGTCGTACGTTCGCTATTCACTTCTTCGGGAAGAAGAAGTGAATGAACCACGTTGTTGTGCTTATACGAGAGAATCAGTACGACAGGCCGACGTCCTAGAGGCTAAGTTGCCATGCGCCAGCCGAAGCGTAAAACAAACCCGTTTTGGTTGTGCTGCTGTCCAGCTTTAGCTATTGATATTTTTATCCGGGAGGGGAGAACCTCGTCACTGGGCTGTGCCGCGTGAACACATAAGCACACGCGGCAGCTTCCGCAATAGTATTGCGTGGGGGTCCTCAAACAATTAGCCCAGCCCAGAAAGAAATATGGCGGCGTCCAGGACGCTATATTGAAAAGGGCTATATTACGTCACGCTTTTTTGTTCTCTTCATGTGGCCTTCACTACGTCACCAAACGCTATCAATGCCTTAAAGGACTTCAATCTCAAGCTTTTTGTCCCCCTCTAATAAGAGCAAGAAAGGCGAATTCCAAAATGATCATTTTGAATAAACAATTGTGGTGCTCCGTGCCGCCGGTTGTTAGCGAGAAAGACGACCGAAATTGCATTGAAATCTCGCCGCCACTTTTCCTACTTTCGGTTACGCTACAGCTCCCAGTCGCTGCGTTTAGCTACAGCTAACATGAGGAGCCGTTTATGACTTTGCTCGGATACAAGTGGGTTTCGACGTACACCTCAGCTCGATAGGCTTCATGTTACTTCTAGAAGCCAGTGCGCTTCAAAACTAGAGACCTCTAACCCCCCCATGGCCCATATGATCCACATCGCTTCCCTACACTTCAGCACTGTGAATCATATCTTGCTCATTTTGCCGCACATCATCGCCCTCGCTCGCCCTCGCGTCACAACATCCGCCCTCCCTCACTCTCACCAGAAGCCGATGCGCACCTCACCGCGTGAGGGGTTGGCAAATGAGGGTAGCGACGCCCGCGGGCGGGCTTACCCTTACCATATCTGATCCTGAGCTTTTGCGTCTCCCAAATTACGCAGCATTATGTACTGGTCAACAGACATGAGAATGCTACAATCACGTGCACTCCGCGCTATTATTAAACGCAACACTTCATGTATGCCCACAGGGCGAGTGTTAGAAACTTAACAACTAGAATATCACTGAATAGCATCCCTTATACATTTGTCGCGTCACGAGGGCGAATCGAAAAGTATTTGCCGCTATTTTCTCTTAGCCAAAATAAGGTAAATAGAGGTAACTACAAATATAACGTGCTATATTCTACGTACCCTACACTATTTATCACGTACACCCCACACTGGTTCAGACATTTGTCCCATCACACAACTAAATTTCAGATGTCCTATGGTAGAGTTCGTGAAGCTGACTGTGGAACCACCGTCGGACTGCTGTCTTGGCTTCATCGTTGCACGTGAATTGCTGTCTTGCAAGCAACTTCTTCAGCGGACCGAAAACGTAGACATCACTAGGGGCGAGGTGTGGTGGGTGGTCCAGAATGTTCCAGTGAAATTACCGGAGCTTGTCGGCGGTTCTGACAGCCATACGTGGCCTCGCCTTGTCGTGGAGGATAACCGCGTTGTCCGCATCGAGAATCCCTCGACGTTTTCGCCTGATGGCAGCCACCAGACGTGACGGATTGGAACAATAACTGCCGGCATCGGTGGTTGCACCTTGTGGCATGAAATGCAGCAGGACTGGTCCTCGGTGATCCCAGAAGACCGCTAACATCACTTTCGCAACAGATGGCACTGAACGGATTTTTTTTTTTTTTGTAACAGGTGAACCCTGATGCTTCCCACATGATGCTCTGCTGCTTCGACTCTGGCCTGAAATGCAGTATACACGTTTCGTCGCCACTAACAATGCGGTCTAAGAAATGTTCACCCCCCTCGGCATACCGTTGCGGGTGATTTAGTGATATAGCCATTCGCTTGCCTTTCATCATGTCATCCAACTGCAACACCGTCCGGTACATTAAGGACCGGTGAGCGATGTCGTAAACACTCCCATACGATGTTCCAAGCTCCCGGGAAATGTGTTTCAAGTGCACACGCCGATCCGCTTTCTTCATTGTATCCCCGCTGGAAATATTGTCGTCAGTGAGCGACACACACGGCCTTCCTGAACGCTCATTGTCATGCGAGTCTTCACTGCCTTTTGCGAACTCACAGCACCGCCACTTTACACTTCTCAAAGCGAGACACATTTCCCCATACATGGGCTGCATTTCTCTGTGGATTTCGATGGGCGTTCATCCCTTGCTTTATAAAAAACCAGTCGCACTTCGTTGCTCATACGCCGTGCACGTGTGAAGCACAAGTGCCATCTTCGACAACCGACAGCAGCGCCGTGCCGCCGAGCTAGCGGCAGATAAGGCCGGACTAGTCCAAGAAAGGTTCACCGCTGGGAATGGATCCCTTGACTCCGCATTTACAGCCGTAAATTAAATTGGTGCAAATGCTTTCTGACTCACCCTCGTACAAAATCGCTGCGGCTGAGCTGCGAAGGATGTCCCGTGAGTGTACTTTGCCCCTGTGGGACTCAAATGTTTTAACCATGTGTCGATTGCGTTCGTTGTCTCCGGACATACGGATGCACCTCCCGCCTGGATTACCACGACATGAACAGACGATGCTCTACCGTCTGTGGCTAGGCGTTGCCTTTACAAACTCATACGCTTTCCTCATAGGAATGGCCAACAGCCCCACGTGCGACACATGTAACATCGACGAGACGCTCGCACACATTATCTGTGTCTGCCCGCGATACAGTGCTGAGAAACAAGTGCTGTTTAGAGTACTGGACTAGTTGGACAATCGTCCACTTTCAGAACTAAAAGCTTTAGGCCAATGCTCCGAAAGAACATCCGCGTTGAAGGCATTACTCGCGCTATTTAGATTCTTGCGGTCTACGGGGCTTCACGACAGACTCTAAGAATGCCGCCCCCTACCGCTCTGTAGTGTACGCGCTTTGTTCGTGCTTGTGTCCCTTTCTTTCTATCTCCCCCTTCCACCCTGTTTCTCTTTTTATCCCCCTTAACCCTTCCCCCTGCGCAGGGTAGCCAACCGGAACTACCTGTGGTTAACCTCCCTGCCTTTCTCTGCATTATTTTCTCTCTCTCTCTCTCTCGTACAAAATGTCATTCACGCTAGTTCAATTTCGCTTTCATAAGCTTAGTTATTTTGACTAAAATCGGCTATGGAAATGCGGCGCAAAGCTGAGTCCTATAGAACCAGCCACGTGGCCACCACTCGTGGCTACGCCGGCTACACGTTCCTAGAGGGCTACTTAAGAAGGCATCGCTGTTCAGCAGTTACAAACAGTGGCCGCGTCCTCTGGCACTGATCTTCCCATCAAGTGTCGTCGTTACGCTTCGTAACGTTAGTAATAATGCTCCAATGGGAATTATCATTGCTTTTTACGAAAAGATGAAACAGCTATGCGGTCGATAAAGCATAACTCGACAACAATTAGGGTAATGTGAACGGAAGCCAGCCCTTTATGTGGAGTTTTCTGCAGAATACATGGTTACAATGCTTAGCGTCAAGCCTCCTTTGCCCCATTTGGTTCATTTCTGGAAGGATCAGTATCGTAGACGCACAGACAGAAAGAAGTGCAAGAATCCCGTATGGTGGCATTGATAGGGACCTATAACAAAGTAGTGAGGCA
This sequence comes from Dermacentor andersoni, assembly GCF_023375885.2. Lineage (NCBI taxonomy): Eukaryota > Metazoa > Arthropoda > Arachnida > Ixodida > Ixodidae > Dermacentor > Dermacentor andersoni. The sequence goes on along the minus strand of NC_092816.1, from coordinate 207,189,436 downwards.
AGCTGACTATCGTGCTTAATCTTATGGAATCACGTTCACGTTCCGAACCTTTCATTAAAATTGTTTAGGTCGCATTACTCGTCTTATGTAGAATATAGTTATTCCGCATTAAGCACAATAACAAAGGTAACTACGTCGTCTTCTGCATTACTTATTGTTTACGGCTGCAGGTACTGTGAGCATGTCAGCAAACTAATGCAGCAGTAATGTAGTTTGCGAACATCTGAAACACTTTTCCATAACAAAATTTGAGAAAGTGTTAAGCTAGGTGCCTAGTAAAACTGTGTATTAAAGCTTTCACGAGTTCTATTATTCTGGTTGCTGGAGCGCTTCTTGAAGACATTTAGGGGGGGGGGGGGGCCACGTACGTCGCGGTATAAATGAAGGCTGTCGTAGTATCGACTAAAAGGTTACAGGGGCGTGGCACACGGTAGTGTATCGGAGGCTTTGGAAGCATCGACAAAAAGCTCATTCAATCAATGCATAATTTATTGCACTTTTCTTTGGACCACGCCTATAGGTGTGCGTAGAAACAGGAGACGTGGCCAAGATTGCAGGCTAGCGTTCATTCAGTGAAACAAAAGTGACAGAAGTACCCTTCCCTTGTAATATAAAAAAAATGAAGAAGAAACGGAGCGAGTTTCCCGGAAGTAAACATAAATGCCAAGAGGGTTTCCTGTTCATAGCAGCCAGTCGCTCGTATGTTGCGATATCGCGTCGCGGCACCTGTCGTGGTGGCTTTGTTAACGTCGTCACGACTGAATTCTTATCTCTGAAGTTATTTTGCTAAACAGCGCGAAGCTACTGCACGCTTTCTTTTTTTATCTGTAACAGCGTATTCGCATATCCAGGATTCTCAGATGCAGGTAGCCTTTCTTTTCCTGGCTTGATCTAAGACACAGTGCAGCGCTTATGGGCCCGGAATCAAAAAAGAAGTTCCTACCAAAAATAAAGAACGAAACCCCATGAGAAGTGCCTCGCAATCTTGACAGTAAGAGAGAGATTGACCAAAGTGTCAACCAATCACTGAGGTGTGACAAAATTAATAACAGAAAAAAAAAACAACTGCGCACTCATCGCGCTGCTCATGTTCCCATGGATCGACGAAATGACTTAAGTTCACAGCAACAGGGGAAGCAGACGCTTCGTCCGCCTATTTGCGACCCGCACGGAAGTACGATGCATAGCGGGTGTCTGCAAAACGACTAATCGTTGTGCAATGTACGGAGGGTGGACGTTCATGCGCATACATTATTCCGTTAAGAGAGACAAACGAATCATTCAGGCGGCTCGCCGGGAGCTTATAAGTGATTTCAAAACTATTGTCTAACTCCAGTCAGTTCTGCGAAGGAGCGCTGAGCAAGTCATCGCCTACGCGTCTCCGAGTCACAAAAAAAAGGGGGGGGGGGCGCATGCGTGGCGCGATAAACTGCTGGAGAGCAAACGGGTTTTAATGAAGGCCGCAGTCTATTGTTTCGGCTGTGTGCGCGTGGAATGCTGGAATAAAATATTCCAGCGTTTCCGAAGCCTGAGCTGTTGTTCCCCTTCGGTGCTGACTCCAAGGGAAAGCCGTTCCAGCAATTCATAAAGACTTGCCGCGTGTGCGCTTCCAAAAAAAAAGAAAGGACCATTTCGCTTAGTGCGAGAAACACGCCTAGCCTGTTTCTTGCACTAAGTGAAATGATCCTTTCTTTTTTTGGAAGCGCACATGCGGCAATTTTACAAATGAACACTTGGCGATGGCTCTCTGGAGCTGCGAAAGTTTGTCCGTTAGCCATTCCAGCAGCATGACGCCGAAGTGCGTGATGGAAAAGCCTCGTCTTCTTCGTCTGTAGCGGCTGGCACGAACTGATTTTTTGCGCAAACAAATATACTTGGAACTTCTAAAACTAGTTCTCCTTGAAGAAATACCTCTCCTCGCGAATAAAACAAAATGCTTTCTTTTTTAGGCGTAAGTGCGCAGCATGGGGAAGGCATAAAGCAAGCTCTACGACGGTGAGTGAATGTGCGGCATCTGGATAGAAATCGTCCCACTTGCCTTTTCGTTCCAAATTGTTTCGCAAAGTGCTAGTACTGAAGGATATCACGAAAGTCTGCTGCGCAACAAGAGAAGCGCCCAAGTTTCTGTAGTAGCTCCTGATTCCCAACTTGTGAATCAGAGTTTTATTGTTTAATCTTACTTGCGCATATCATCAGACTTCTTACAGTGCTATAATGTACCTATATGCAAACGGAAAAGTTTGTTTAGCTAACGGAAGGCTAAGAATTACCGTCTTGAGCAAGGCATATTAAAATAGAGTTGAAGAAATCACAGTTCAAGAAAACTTTATTCCAAAAAGTGAGCTCCCTAGAAAGGGATGTACTAGTGACTCGAAATAAGGAACAGCCCATAAGCATGCTGTAGAAGCATGACAATTAAGAACACACAAATTTATGAAGGACGTCAGCAGGCTTCAGCGACACCCCCGTTGTTCTTGTTGAGGCCTCAAAACGACGTACACCAACGAGAGGGATTACCGAGACAAAAGGGGATGGCACACTCAAGAAAAGCTGCCTAACTACTGATACTCTACTCGGTGGTCTCGCTGGCAGATGAAACTAAACATGTGAAAATGCAAACTTATGTGGATATTACACAGGTGCTCAAACGTCATCTTTAAGTTTCACCTAAAGTCAGCAGCCATATAACGGGTAGAATCGTATCGGTATCATGGCGTCTAAATAACAAACTCATATAACCCTTTACAGGGTCAATTTTTATTTGCATGCGAAAAAAAATTAGACAAGCCTTTGTTTAGGTGAGATATACTTAAGCCAACCTCCGTATTTTAGAGAAACATTTGGTTGAATATTGTTGAAAAGAAAATGGTAGCGTATCATGAATTCAAAGGTGGGCAAACTTCCTCATTATGCTTCGCCTCACCTCAACCTCAAATCTGGTTTGACGACCTCGTTCAACCTCAAAATCATTTCTTGAGTTCGTGGGTGGGTATTCAATGCGGATTGTCATTGCTGTGCGTACACGTATATAAGCATATTTTCATTAGGGATGGAAAATTTCCGGAAAGTTTGTGCAGGAGAAAAACAAATCTTTCTCTTTTCTTTAATAAAATATTAGTAAAATTTTAAAATTGGAAACTCCAATAAAATATTTGATAACATTCATCCAGCAGTAAAAAATAATTATCCTTTAATACAAGCGATTATACGAAAGATTCCTAATCTGATAAATTGACTCCGCGTCTGAGCCACTCCTGCTGGACACTCTCGCAACAGAATCAGTCGCAGCTCCTGCCACATTGAAATTTGATTGGGCGCAGAGGTGTTTTCGACAACGTTTATTTTTGAGCTTGTTGCGAAACTTGTTGTGAACATCTCGAAACATAGACCACTTCTCTCACATCTGGCAGATGGTGAAGGTACCAGCAGTAGACTAGGAGCTATAGATGTCAGCGGATCATTAGTGAAATAGTCTTGCCCCAGGTTGACGGTGCCACGTGATTCGCGGAGTTCTAGAAGCGAGTTCTTGACTCGCAAGGCATGCTGTATTCCGCTACATTTGAAAGCTAGGCTGTGCTTTCAAAACAAAACAACGTATATGATGAAGGCACTTGAAAACTGTGCTGCCATTTCGTTGCCGTCGACGTGGCGCTTCTAGAGTTGTATTCTGCAGAGGAGAAAATGGTAAACGTAGATAAGCATATTCTCATTAGGCATGGAATATCTCCGGAAATTTTCTGCAGGAGAAAAACAAATCTTTCCCTTTTCCTTAATAAAATTTTGGTCAAATGGCAAGTGTTACGGCATGTCAAAATTTTTTTGGGTTTCATTTATTTTCTTTGTGTGGAAAATCGAACGCAGAAAATCCGTTTCTGTCGCCAATCTTTGCGTGTTTTTCCCCCCTAGCATCTCTAGTTCCGATGTCTCTGATGTATGAGCTCAAGGGTATGACAAAAGGAAAAATGCCTATAATACATCACTGAAAATAGTCGTGTAGTAGTAGGCTCCAGCGGCGAAATACAATATAGAGAGAAAGAAAAAGATAGAGCTCTTTAATGAATTCAAGAGAAGCTTGCCTAGTGGCATGCCATGCATGCTACTCTGGATAGATATTTGAAATAAAATGATATTCACATGTACATCACAGATATGCAACATGTACAAAACACTCAACAAACTAGAATCTGATATTGATCTGTGTCTCATTAGGGTACGCGGTGTTTTCGGATATCTTTCGTTTAGGTGAACTATTCGACTCGTGTACATCGAATAATGGCACTGTCAACGGTACTCTGGTGACGCCATCTGGGGGTGGCGTCATCTGGGGGAATCGCCTTTGTGGTCTCCTACACTCTGGCTGCAATAGCTCAATTATCATTTATTTAACCTCACTTTGGAGAGAGACGGAAGGTAGGAAAAGCTTTCGGCCAGTTTCTCGCTACGGTCTGTTTCCTTTTTCGAGGATTAATTTTATAAATATAAGTATTTTAAGAAATCAACGCTATCTTTCATGTTAGCCTCCCGTAGAAGCACAGCCGTCATACTCACACAGACGATTTCGCGACTCATTCGTAAAACATCACGCCAAGTGAACTGTAATGTCGACGCAGCTCTAGAGCGGAAGCAGGATTTAAGGCCTAATGAAAGTGTCATTGACTAAACCAGAGTGCAGGTGCATGCAAATTTTACATTGCACGCTGAATTCCTCTCATGTGGTTGTACATAATAGTATACTTAATTACAAAAACTCACAGTTTCACTGACAAGAGGTTATTCTCAAGGCGTAGTTGCACCATGTTTTATAATATTTCGCAAACTTCGAGCATGTTTGCACTATCATCCTGCAAGTAATCTTGTGATCACTTTCAAATACGAGAATTAAGTGTTAATTCTAGCTAGCAGGACAGAACTATGTTCTTTTTTAATGCGCTTTTACAAAGCACAAAACAATCACAAAGCGCCCCTTAGTCACTGCAAGAATAAAAATGTTTTATTCATTGAAAAATAAACGGGCATGAAATCACCTTAAGGTAGCCGTGCTGCATACTACTTCTAACGGAGCATGTGTGCGTACTCTTGCCTGTCATTATAAGTGTAGCGTTTCAATTATTTAAAGCTTTGTGAACGAGCACAAGATTATCTTCTTGATTTCGTTTCAACATAAACCTGAGACGCTTACGGAAAAATATATTTAATGCAATACAGGAACTATCTGGCTGACGTTATCGCGTTTTAAACATGAAATGCTTTTAGCTCCTGTTGTCAGAGACCTTCAAGTGACCTTGGGCCAAAAGCCAGGGCCATTATCCGGGCATTCAAGCGTGAACACCCGGGCAAGCTGCGCCAAAACGAGCTTATCCGAGCAACCAGTAAAAACTTTAAAATATGTGGTCTCTGGCCACCAACCCTTTGTACAGGACCGCATTACATACGCTGGTTACTGCCCAAACAAGGTAAAAAAAAAATATTGCTTCAAAGATGTTCCTAATGTTTGTTCACGATATCACTCATGCTGTGACTTCTATATAGTACGCCGCTGAAGTGTTAATTGTCATTTCAAATAGTGACTTTCAAAAGCCAGACACAGGGCACGGTGCACTTCATTGTCACCATTTGGTGCTGAGCGTCGAACGCCAACGGTACCCGAGTTCCGCGGCGCGGGTTTAGCATCAGCTCGACAGATGGCGCCATGCTGCATGGCGCCTCCTTCAGGCGCTTCTGCCCGCCGTGGTGGCTTAGCGGTAATGTTATGGCGCTGCTAAGCACGAGGTCGCGGGATCAAATCCCGGCCGCGACGGCCGCATTTCGATGAACGCGAATGGCAAAAGGCCCGTATCCCTTGCATTGAGGGCACGTTAAAGATCTCCTGGTGGCCAAAATTAATCCGAAGTCCCACACTATCTCATAATGCTGTTGTAGGTTTGGCAATGCAAAAATCCAGGATTCAATTCGTTCTTCTTACTGGCCATAGCGCTCTGTCTCCCTGGCGCCTTTCGCTGCCTGTCGTGCGGCTTTCAGCCGGTTTTACAGTGTCCATATGGACCAGCGCAGATTATGGCGTGGTGTGGTGCGGTGCGAGCGAGCGAAGCAACTTTATTAGGAATGCCTGCATAACGATTAGCCTTCTCCTATAAGGGAGGCGTCCCCGTGACGCGGCCATGACGTCTTCCCGGCGTTTGGCGCCTCTACTCCGGCTGTGGCCGCACTACTCCCCTTGGTCGACCGCGCCTGCCCCTCTTTTGGCGTGGCAGCCTCCCTTCGGTTTTGTTCGGTCGTTGCCTTTCGACGGCCGCCGAGATCTGCTGGAAGGCCTGGGCTTGGAACTTTTGATCGTAGCACCTTGTTGCGGCCTCGAGCCGCGGTGGTGTGGCGTGTGCGGTGTGCGGGGGAACCAGCAATTTTTTCTAACACTATAGTACATATTTGCATTACTGAAGAAATCTAGCCCGTGAGTTATACGTACCAAGGGCAGAAGCAAAGAAAGAAGTTTGCATCAGAGCTCGTGTATTCTTGTGCGTTGTAATGTACCTTGGTGAGCTTCTTCAAGTGCACATGCGACTAGTTATCTCCTTTTCTATCTTTCATTCTTTCTCTTCTTTTACGCCTTCATCCCCTCTTCCCCAGTGCATGGCAGCAAACGGGCATCCGTTTCATGTCGAGAAATTTTGGACAGCGCCCCTACCGCTATTTGTCAAACTTTAGCGCAGAGCTCCACCGTAACTGAATGGGCAACAGTTTCAAAACAACATATTTCAGGAGGGTGCCTGAATTTCAACAAGACTTAGTCATATCGAGAGTGTGAGGCCTTTTATTAACAAGCGTATTTAGGACACTTAGTCGTAACGTATTTGCTGCGTTATGGCAGTGTTTTGATCGAGATTAAAGCACTTCTATAATGCAACAGGGCAGTTACATATAAGTGCCGCAAGTACACGTATCATTAGCAGGGCGTACCGTCTCGACGTTGGTAACCGAATTCCGTTGAAGTTGCTGTTGAAGCCCCCCCCGGCTTGCGCCATGCCTCTTCATTCGCACTACAGGTCCATAACTTACCTAATGCCGCAGGTTATCGCTAATGCAACATTGCAACAATTGCCACATTTTGCTAGGCTAGTGCTAGAACCACTGCATTGATACATACTAGTGACTATTTAATTTCATGAGTGCCGCGTTAAATGCCTTAAGTAGTATTCGTAAAGCGCTGGGTGACGGTGGACACAAGCAGTGAATTTATTACAGCACAGAGAAGGCAGTACCACGCCAGCAGGCATGCTGCATTACTTCACAAAAAAAAAAGACACGTTGGTTATTATGGCTGCGCAATACATGTGTTTGGAAAGTGTTCGCGAAGGAAAGTGCTTGCAAGATAATCACGCCGTACACGCTTGTCTTCGCGTGGACACAACTCGAGCAGTGATTCGCCTTGAGCATGGTTACCTTCCAGGTGGCGAGTCGGGCCGATGTCCCGGCGAATAGCATATTACTATACAAAGTAGCCTGTAGTGCAAACTTGAAGAATCACGAAGTCGTGAAAGAGTGACACAGGAGAGGTCCACCAACCGCGTCAAGCAACCTTCATGTAAGCGAGCACGCACGCGGCTCGGCAGCGGAGTCTCCGAGGTGGCGTCACACGTAAGAGGACGCCACTCCAACTTCTCGTGGCTACTACTTACATGTAGACACACTTATAAAATGCAAACACTTACATCAGCACAAATTCGAAGTAATGCGGTGGAGCACCTGGGAACAAAATTTCCTCAAAACTCGACGTCACAGAGCAACCGACCTCACTAGACCTCAAACTCACGCATGACGTAGAGGTAAACAATGTTTACCTCACTCAGAGAACTTCTACAGGCCGCAAACCTCACTTCCACCTCGCTTCGCTTTGTGAGGTGGAGGTCAAATCGTGGTTGACGCCGATTTCATGAGGTGGAAACGCCAAGAGGTTGCTCACCTTTGTATGTGGAACAGCCTGCAGTTACAGGTATGCTCCTTGGCAGTGAAAAACATCATGTAAATTTTAGAAAACTTACACAAAATTGGTGAACCGTCGGAAAAGCTGGCACATTGTTTAAAAGGTGGAGCTTATTTCGCGCATCACCAGCTACCTTAAGTTTTCTTATTATTTGATGACGTCATCCTTGGTTGACAAATTCACACTTTTAATACCTAGGCCAGCTAAATTATAGGCCCTGGTTTAGGTTATATATTGCTTTGCATAGTCTTTGTGAGTTTGGCACAAGCCGAGAAAAAATCTTCTTGAAAGTTCCTTGTTGCTTCCATAGATGTTAGCGTCTGCAACATGGTGCGCACCATGCTTTTCATCGTAAACACTGCTGGCATTTTCATTTATTGCCACTTCCGCACTAGTAATGGTTATAAAAGAAAGCATAGATTGTGAAAACAACAAACAATACAGCAAAATTAGTACCTTAGCCAGGAAACATATATCTACTCTCCTCCATGAAACAACCCAAAACTCATCATAAACCCATGATCATCAGTAGTAGCAGCCTATTTTTATGTCCACTGCTAGGACGGCAAGAAGACTTTTCTCACCTATCTCCAAATTAGGCCTGTCTTGCGTTAGCTGATTCGAGGTTGTTCGTGCGAATTTTCTTTTTTTTTTATCTCCCCATCTAATTTCTGCCGCCCTTGAATGCGCTTCCTTTCCCTTGGTACCCACTTTGCCAGTCTATTAGACCACTGGTTACCTTCACTACGCAATGAATGGCTTGCACCGCTCTCTATTCTTTTTTGTCTTTTGCTGTATCGTATTTCATCATCATCATCATCATCATCATCATCATCAGCCTGGTTACGCCCACTGCAGGGCAAAGGCCTCTCCAATACTTCTCCAACTGCCCCGGTCATGTACTAATTGTGGCCATGTTGACCCTCCAAACTTCCTAATCTCATCTGCCCACCTAACTTTCTGTCGCCCCCTGCTACGCTTCCCTTCCCTCGGAATCCAGTCCGTAACCCTTAATGACCATCGGTTATCTTCCCTCCTCATTACATGTCCTGCCCATGCCCATTTCTTTTTCTTGATTTCAACTAAGATGTCATTAACGCGCGTTTGTTCCCTCACCCAATCTGCTCTTTTCTTATCCCTTAATGTTACACCTATCATTCTTCTTTCCATAGCTCGTTGTGTCGTCCTCAATTTAAGTAGAACCCTTTTCGTAAGCCTCCAGGTTTCTGCCCCGTACGTGAGTACTGGTAAGACACCGCTGTTATAAACTTTTCTCTTGAGGGATAATGGCAACCTGCTGTTCATGATCTCAGAATGTCTGCCAAACGCACCCCAGCCCATTCTTATTCTTCTGATTATTTCACTCTCATGATCCGGATCAGCAGTCACTACCTGTCCTAAGTAGATGTATTCCCTTACCACTTCCAGTGCCTCGCTACCTATCGTAAACTGCTGTTCTCTTCCGAGACTGTTAAACATTACTTTATTTTTCTGCAGATTCATTTTTAGTCCCACCCTTCTGCTCTGCCTCTCCAGGTCAGTGAGCATGCATTGCAGTTGGTCCCCTGAGTTACTAAGCAAGGCAATATCATCAGCGAAGCGCAAGTTACTAAGGTATTCTCCATTTACTCTTATCCCCAATTCTTCCCAATCCAGGTCTCTGAATACCTCCTGTAAACATGCTGTGAATAGCATTGGAGAGATCGTATCTCCCTGCCTGACGCCTTTCTTTATAGGGATTTTGTTGCTTTCTTTATGGAGGACTACAGTGGCTGTGGAGCCGCTATAGATATCTTTCAGTATTTTTACGTATGGCTCGTCTACACCCTGATTCCGCAATGCCTCCATGACTGCTGAGGTTTCGACTGAATCAAACGCTTTTTCATAATCAATGAAAGCTATATATAATGATTGGTTATATTCCGCACATTTCTCTATCACCTGATCGATAGTGTGAATATGATCTATTGTTGAGTAGCCTTTACGGAAACCTGCCTGGTCCTTTGGTTGACGGAAGTCTAAGGTGTTCCTGATTCTATTTGCAATTACCTTAGTAAATATTTTGTAGGCAACGTATTATTGCTGTATCGTATTTGATATAGCAATAAATGCGTGTCCCACGGCTCACCCGAATGTATTTCTAGACATCACAATAGGCGGCTAATAAAAACTGAATAAACATCCTGACATTCTTGTGCGCTGCTCTAACTTGTGTAAATTGTGGAAACAACCTGTTTCTTTACAAAGTTGCTTCGCGTTTTTGGCGAGCGGTCGCCTAACATTTCTTAAAGGAGGAATAACTAAAACATTTCCAGGGCTAAAGTCACTAGTATTTCATTGCTAAAATGATATTTTTTCAGGCTATACACACTTTTATATATAAAAAAAGTAATAAGCGCAGTCAACGTGCCGTTTTTGCAGACGAGTTTCTACGCGCCGCGGATTGCTTTGCCGCCAATAACGTGAGCTTTAGGAGAATAATTGCAAAAATTCCTGAATTACCGTCTTTTTTAGTACATTGGAGGCAGTTTTATAAATGGCAAAATTGGAAGCAGTGACATTTTTGTGCACACCAGTATTTTCTTTAATAATGAAAATCGCACCTAGTTCGACGTATTTAACGTCTAATTTCGAAGCTCAATCGCTGCAATATCGACCCTCAGCGCGTTCTGCTGCTCGTTAGACGGCAACGCCCCGTAAAAAAAGTCTGGGGCGAAGTTTCAATCCTAGCGTGCCGCGAAAGAATCCTGACCCTACACACAGCCACACTGCTTGCCAGGCAAAGCGTGACGTATAAGTAGCAACTTCCTCGCGCAAGTCATCACGGGGCATGTTTCGGTCTCGTATGATGATGGCGGGGACGCCTCCTCTGCGCTCCCGCGGTGCTCGGTTTCGATATGGCTTGGATTTACCGTTGAAATTGGACGATAAATATCACGACCTACTTGCGATTTGCAATATTTTTTTCAAGAAGGAGGGTGTAGTAAAACGTGACTGCCTTCAAATTCGCCTTATAAACAACCGCCGCTAATGCACTAATGAAGAAGGTAAATAATTCACTTGTGCTAATTAGTGATCGCATCCTCACGTTATTCGCGACAAAGTATGTTGGGCACGACTAAAAATTCTTCTGCAAAACGCCACGTTCGCTGCACCTATAGCCATTTTATAAAAGATCTCCGCTAAAGAAAACGGCCTATTTGGGGTGAATATGTAGGATATTCGTTCATTTCAATTATCCCACGCTGTGCGAAGTTCTATGCGAATCGTATATGATACACACGCGGTTAGGGGTTGACTGGTTTGTCCACGCTTTAAAAAAAAAATTCTCTATCGCCGCCGACAGGATTTAAGCTTGTTCACGAAACCCTCGTGCAAGCAAAACTCACCTACGTCGTTTGCCATCTGGTTCCCTTTCAGTGGGTACCTGGCCATTGTGGAATCAGTGGCAATGATTCCGCCGATAACGCTGTTCGCACAGCACATCAGGAAGAGCAGAGCGTTCCAATTCCGCTTTCGAGGACAGACGCCGCTAGGCAGCTTCGATACCTGGTACGCAGTCTCACACTGACCGAGTGGAACTCGCCAAACTTACGACTCACACGACTGCATCGACTAAACCCCTCCCTGCAACTCCGGCCTCCACTCGGACTTCCTCGACGTGAAGCTACGCTTCTCTGTCGCCTTTGGTTAGGAGTTGCCTTCACAAAGGCATACTCTACATTAATTGGACAGACTGACAGTGGAGCATGCGAGGTCTGTGGCACGGAAGAAAACATGGACCACCTGCTGTGCCACTGTCCACGATACACCCCTGAGAGACAAGAACTTGCCAAAGCTTTTCATAAACTGGACAATCGGCTGCTTTCTGTGCAGGTGCTGCTGCAACACCGCCCCCATCGCCCGTCGGCCCATAAAGCGGTGAAGGCACTTTTGTGCTTCTTAAGGACGACGGGCTTGTGCGACCAACTGTGACTATTAATGCAATTTCTGTAAGGCCACACACGTCAGCGAACTCACTGCAATTTCCTTCTTTCTTTCCCTCCTCTCTCTCCCTGTTATCTTTGTTTTCCCCCTTTCGCTTTCCCCCGGCGTAGGGTAGCCAACCGGACATGATTCTGGTTAACCTCCCTGCCTTCTTCTTATCTCTTTTCCTCCCTCCCCCTCGCAAATGGCTTCGAGTGACCGGTCGTGCAGCAATTCGGCGTGCATTTGCGGGCTTCTTTCGCGCTCGGAAAAACACTTTTATGTAGCACGTATTGAGCAACAGAAAGCCGTATCTGGAGTTTTTCATGTCGCTCTACAATTTTCTCATTGTCACTTTTCATCTGATTGTTATATTTCAGAAATTGGCTAATTAGTTAAGCCTGATCTAATTATGCGGAATGAAAAATAATAATTTAAGTATCTCCAAGCGAATGCACACAACATTACTTTGGTTCTGTCCAGCTACGTGGCATTCGCATATTTTCAATGTCCGGCTAAAGTTAGCGCTGGGACACCCTGTATATATTTACATAATCTTATCATGATAAGCCAACAGACGAAGACACCAAGGAAAACACAAGGGAAGTTACTTTGCATTGCCACATTGAAATAAAGAAATTTTAAATAAATGGAACTGAAAGTGAATGAAGCAACAACTTGCCGCAGGTGGGGAACGATTCCACGTCTTTCGCATTAGGCGTTCGATGCTCTACCAATTGAGCTACCGCAGCGCCGTCTTCCCCTCCACTTTCTGGGGTATTTATGTGTTACTACAAGAAATAACCCTGGGTGTGTTAGCCAGCGCCACCCCTCACGAACCTTGGCGGTGGATGGGGAACATCCTTTCTGCCGCAGGCGACACGAATGCGTGATCTTTTTGGGTGCAGGCAACTGGTAAATAAACCCACACGTGCTACTTGAAGGTATCAATGTTGCCGGATTCGAGACCTTTGTTATGTAATGAACGAGAAGAAAGGAAGTTAACCGAGGGGCCCGATGTTCATACCTCACAGCATAAGATGCCAAGATACAAAGTCGCCAAGGACAACACAGGAGACTATATATATATATATATATATTTTATCAGGCATTACTAAAGCTGATGAAACAGGTACTGCACTAACGCTTGATATTTTTGCCTTGATTCACTACGTTCTTTGGTCAACCTTACAAATATACTCTACCCACCTTTTTTTTTTTACTTTATTTACTTACTTAGAACATTAAAAATTGTATTTTATGTGCCAGAACCGCGCTCTGATTATGAGGCACCCCGTAGTAGGGCACTGGGAAATATTTTTCACCCCCGGTCACACATGGCGCCTGCTCCGACACCTGCTAGACCCGACCAGGACCAAGGCAACACATCGGGAAACCATGCGCAAGCTAATACACACGCACACCAAGAACGAGGAAGAAATCCTTTCCGAACTCTGCGACGGATACGCCCCGCACAGCCCGACTATTCAACACGGGGAATACACGGGAAATCCCAATTTCTTTCTGGACAGAGACTTTGGCGAGGCGGAAATCCGGGCCGCTTTGCAAAAGCTCAACAGCAAGTCGGCCCCGGGACCGGACGGCGTAACTAATAAGACCCTTCGTAACTTGGACAACGAGACCATCTCCGAACTGACCAAGTACATCAACGATTGCTGGACCCGAGGATGCATCCCTGACCAGTGGAAAAGAGCAAAAATGGTGCTCATCCCCAAACCAGGGAAACCCCCAGATCTGGCCAACCTTCGACCAATATCCCTTACGTCGTGCGTCGGCAAGTTGATGGAGCACGCCTTCCTCACCCGTATCAACGCACACTTGGACGACGTGGAAGCGTATCCAGACACCATGCTCTGATTTCGAGCTCATCTCTCCACGCAGGATGCAATGTTGCAAATCAAGCACCAGATACTCGACAACAAGACAAGAGGTACCAGGGCCATTCTAGGATTAGACCTCAAGAAAGCCTTCGATAATGCAGCTCACGCAGCCATACTACGCAGCCTTGCCGCACTCAATCTAGGAAACCGAGCGTACAGCTATGTTAAGGATTTCCTCACAAACAGGAAAGTCTCCTTAACGCTGGGCAAACTCGCATCCGAAGACAGGAACATAGGCAGCGTCGGCACCCCGCAAGGCTCGGTCATCTCGCCGATGCTCTTTAATCTCATTATGATCGGCCTCCCCGAGCGCCTCAACGCCATCGAGGGAGTGCATCACACAATATACGCGGACGATGTTACGATCTGGGTGTCCGAGGGAAGCGACGGAGAAATCGAACAGCGATTACAGACCGCGGTCGAGGTGGTGGAGGAGTACCTCGTCGGAATCGGTCTCGTCTGCTCGCCAGAAAAATCGGAACTCCTCCTCTACCGCCCGACGCTTAGGGGAAGACCCCCCAAGGCTTACATCCAGCATGTTGCATACGAAGAAATTTGCATACGCACCAAAGACGGACAAGAAATACCCAGGGTGAAGCAGATTAAGGTGCTCGGATTCATCATAGAATCGAACGGGAACAACGGAGAAACGGTCAGGCATTTGGAGACTAAGATCACGAACACGATGAGGCTCATCAGAAGAATCACCAACAGACATCAGGGTATGAGGGAGGCCAACGTAGTCAGACTCATACACTCCTTCGTTATTAGCCACATTACCTATGTGGCCGCCTACCACAACTGGTACGCGGCCGAATATGCCAAACTGAACACCCTCATTAGAAGAGCACACAAGATGGCACTGGGCCTTCTAGACAGCACCAGCACGGAACTGCTGCTACAGCTGGGCGTCCACAACACGCTTGAAGAGTTAATTGAAGCACACCAAATCTCGCAACTCGAAAGACTAGCGAAGACACGAACGGGCAGGAGTATCCTGGACAAACTCGGGATAAGTTATCACAAGCAGCACGGCGACAAGACATCCCTTCCAAGCACGATCAGGGAAAAGCTGCAGGTGGCTAATATACCCAAGAACATGAGCCCCGAATTCAATCAGGGTCGAAGAGAGAGTAGAGCCAAGGCTTTACTCAAAGCCTTCGGTAGGGACAAGGAAGCGCTGTTCGTAGACGCGGCAGAATACGAGGATCGACGTGCTTTTGCAGTGGCCGTCCTTAATACCGAGAAACAATTGGTCAGTTGTTGTAGCATACGTGTAAAAAACCCCGAGGTAGCGGAAGAGGTGGTGATAGCCCTAGCCATCGTTAACCCCAGTTGTAGATACGTAATCAGTGACTCGCAGACGGCGGTGAGAAACTATGCACAAGGCAGAATTTCGACGAAGGCTGAGGCTATACTCAAAGCCAACGCGAACTATGTCACCTCCGAGGAGACGGAGGAACGACACATTTTATGGTTCCCGGCTCACACGTCCCCCGACACCCCCGTACCCAACCTCAACGAGGAGGTCCACCGCGTAGCGCGAGGTCTCACGTTCCGCGCCCGCGAAGAAGGAACCTCTCTTGGGGTTGGAAATCCAACGGAGGCGTGGACAGAGAGGGACAGAATGACCAGATACTGTGATATTACAAAATTTTATCAAAACTCAAGCGGGTTTATCCACCCCCTAACCCCAAACTCGACAGGGCCCAAGCGGTAGACTGGCGGCAGCTACAAACAAAGACCTTCCCCAACCCCGTCCATCTCAGGAGGATATATCCGGACGTCTACTCAGACGATAACTGCAAGCTATGCAGCAGGGCTCACGCAACTCTTAGACACATTCTCTGGGAATGTGACGTTATATGCGAAGAAAATGCAGTTTCCCCAGATGAAGCTGCGGCGCGATGGACGGCCGCGTTGCGCAGCTCAAACCTCGAAAATCAACTATGGGCCATCCAGCAAGCCCGTGAGGCGGCGAGGAGACAGGATCTCCGGACCTCCTCGGGGGCGGCCTAGGCCCAGGCCACGAATTTGCCGGATTGTTAATAAAGTTGTTACCACCACCACCACCACCCCTGAGACTAACGTCCACTTAAACGTAAGTACCGGAGTGTTTGCGGTTTTCGCCGCCACTGAAGCACGGCCAGCGCGGTCGGGATCGAACCCGCGTTCTTTACTGTCTGACGTCACTTATCGAATGTATCTTTTTACGTAGCAACTTACTTGTCCGATAAATGTTTATATTTTTGAACGTTGCCCCTCTTATGTAATTCTTGGAAAGGTTCTCTAAATAATATGCTTCTGCTGCTGCTGCTGATGATGATGAAAGAAACAAGCAGCAGAAATAAAAGGGCATAGGTGAGCCAAGTAGTGCAGAACTTCATTTGGCATGCTACAACAAAAAAGTGCATCGTGACCAGAAGCCCTAGCAGCACGAACCCCTTTTTCAAGCTTTCTCTTTTGCCATGAGCGCACCGTTGTTCTCTTCCAGTATAGTGCTACCCGTTCGGGTCTCTTAATAAAGGCAAAGGCGGTTACCGCTGTCAGAATCTGCGCAGCGCAAAACCCCGCACAGATCGCCTGGACAGAGCAGTGGTTTTCTCGTCCAGTTTTCAACTCCACTTTGCCGCAGGGATGTGAGTTGTAAATCGCAGAGTGGAAAATTGGAAGGCTTAAAGCGAAGCTCTCTCTGCGAACCATTCTGAACATTGGTGATCGCTGCTGCTGCCGCTTCTGTCTTGTCGAACAGCACTCGCATTGCAAGTCAGCCTATGTGCCGACCCACTTGCACTATACCCCAACAGATGTGCCGGCTGTGTTCTCCGTAAGTTAGGCAGTGGAACAACATGCGGTGCTTAAGCTCCTCACTGTAACAAACAGCGCCTCGTCTAAGTCCCGTCCCGTTGTCCAGCACTGTTACTCCCTCTTCGAGACATGTAGCAAACAGCCAAAGTTAACACGGTTTAACATATATGCGCCTTCAGGTACATATTTGCTTTATTCAAGCGAAGCTTTCTTGCCTTCTTTCCTCGAGTTTGACGCGTCGGCTCGGTCGCTTTCTTGTCAAGTGAGATGGGCCGGTCCTACGCTAGTAAAGCCAGTCGACCTCGAAGACGGTGTCATAGCAAAGTAAGCCGATCCCGGAGACAACGTCACCCGTGGACTCGTGGGCCACAGGTATCACGTGGTGGAGGTGTCCGCGTTGGCATGTATCCGCTATGCTGAACAACGCTGTGCCGAAGATGCTTTTCTCTCTATGTAGCTCTTTTTGAAGTGTATAGTCGCTTGCAAACCAAATAATTACAACGAAGTTGGACAGGTGTTTAACATTTCATTACCCGCTTCACATATATTGCTAAAACGGTGTTGGATAAGGATAATTATTTTCTTCTTACGGCGATCGAGAAGCTACGAATGAGGGAGTGGTTTGACATCGACGGCCCGATTACGACTGCTGTCTTTGTTGGCGTAACGACAAGGACGGACGGACACAGAGAACCCATATTTTTCAGAGTCCATTTGCGAGCTCTTGAGCCTCAGTCGAGGAAAATGTGCAAGTGTTAGCGCGTTTCAATCACTGCGTGGTTGAGGACAACTTCATCCGCACTGGCACCTACAGATGCCTGGAATAAAGGGTAATGGCATGGCAATTTCTAGGCAATGAAATGGGTGTCTAGCTGTGTAGCTGTGTGTCAATAGTGACTGATAGGATCACTGAGATTCCGGCCACGGCGGCCGCATTTCGATGGGGGCGAAATGTGAAAACACCCGTGCACTTATATTTAGGTGCAGGTTAAAGAACCCCAGGTGGTCGAAATTTCCGGAGTCCTCCACTACGGCCTGCCTCATAATCAGAAAGTGGTTTCGGCACGTAAAACCCCATAATTTAATTTTTAATTTAGGATCACTGAGATTAAGAGACATGGAAGTGGGCACAAAATGATGGAACATAGTAAATGTACTCAGAGACTCCAGAGAGAATGTTATTGGATTTTCATTCGTTTTGATGTTGTATAAGTCTGAATAACATAAAGAGCAGTTAACATATTTTACCGGTTTAAAACAATTGTGCGTTATGCCACGCCATTGGCAGCTGGCGTTGAACGTACGAGTACCCTGGAAAGGTTTCATTTACTGCTAATATTTTCCGGAGAACGTCAGTCGGCAATTGGATAAACAGTTGCAGAGGCGCCTCTGTGATGGCCTGCGTTCACTTGGGGCGCTCAGCCCGGCCTCGTCATATGAACGCATTCGCAGAGTTCAGCCTTCGTGCCCCAGCGCTGAAGCGTGACCGTGCCCACTCATGCAAATCGCCCGCGCTGTAGGTAGGCTGGAAATAACTTCAACACGAAAGCTCCGGCCGCCCGATGACATTGAGAGGCAACATACTAAGACGTGTACTACTTTAAAATCTTTTCACCGCTAGCTAGTCTTCAGGGTGTTGTGCAAAGGTCAGTGTGCAAAGTATCTTTCCGGAAGCGTTCACGCAGCTTGTGTTATTCCGCGTATCACTAACGACCTTCTTAGGCTCCAGATCCTCGAAATAACAGCACAAAAGCTTTCAATGTTCGACCAATATCACATTTCACGCCGTGTGTAATGCAAATGCGTTTTTTTTGCCTTGTATTTTCTTCCATGGTGAAGAAATGTTCAAGTGCCCTTAAATATACTGATCCCATGAAACGCGGGTGGAAAGAAAAGGAAAGGAAGGAAAAACTGGAGAAGGAAAGGAAAGGCAGGGAGGTTGACCAGGTTAGTTCAACCGGTTTGCTACCCCACAGATGGGAGCGCGATGGGGGGATGAAAGATGGGGAGGGGAGAGAGCACATAGCACAGCACACACATCGTCAGTTACAGTCCGTCACTCTTGCGTGGTACGTGACATCACTGTCACAGCCGCTTGTCCAAGCCGGTCTCCTTCAAAAACCGAAATCCAGAATCGATCTAACTTGTGCCATTCTTCATTTTTGCCAAGAATAGCCATTGAATAGAACCGCCTTCCCGCCTCCACAATCTCAATTTGTCACTACACTAACTTCAAGATCGCCATTCAAAGTGTCTTATAGTTTGATGTTCTATTATTGCCCTGTACTGCAATTATTGCATATTTCTACCACTCTTTTCTGTTGTGCCTACTAGGCCTTAATAGTATGTAAAATAAATAAATAAATAAATAAATCAATAAATAGTCCCTTCGTCGCCTTCAGCTGTCATGTCTTCTGTCGGCGACATGTGAAAATCGTTTGAACTGACAATGGTCTATTGTCAAGGTGCGCTAGAACGGGCGCCAGGGACTGTCTCTGAACATTATATTCAGGACAGTCGCACAGAATGTGTTCTAGCGTCTCCTCGCAGAGACAGGCATTGCAGAGAGCGTTGTCGGCCATCCCAATGCGAAATGAGTAAGATTTTGTGAATGCCACCCCTAGCCATAAGCAATAAAGCAGAGTGCCCTCTCTTCGGCGGAGTCCAGTTGGCATACAGAGATGCATCAAAGAGGGCATGTGGTATTGACGATTGCTCTGGCTGGTATGGCTGCTTGGTGCGCACCATAGAGAGATCATGATCTCCTGGGCAATCACACGAAGTCTGCTGGCTGCGTCGGACCGTGAAAATGGTATGGCCTCTTTCTGTGTGCCTTCAAGAGCTGCCAGAGCGGCCCTTTCGGCGCTTTCATTTCCTATTACGCCGCAGTGACTTGGCAGCCACTGAAATGTCACGTGGTGTCCTTTCTCATGTGATGTATGTAGTAGGCATCTAATATAGAATACGAGCTGTTCGTATGGCCCGCAACGCGGAGTTGATAGCACAGATTGTAGGGCTCCCTTTGAGTCACTGACGATTGACCATTGTCGAGGTGGTTCCCGATTGACGAAACAAAGTGCAGCGCGAAGAGCAGCTAGTTCCGCAGATGTCGATGTCATTGGGTGGTCAGTCCTAAAGCTGATGGCAATAGCTCTTGCTGGGACAACGCCAGCACAGGACGAACACTGGATGTTCTGGAACCATCAGTATAAATATTGTTACGTGGTGGTGACGTTGAAGAACAGAGTAGCAATACTGTGAAAGACGAAACTAGCGTATTATTGGGCGAGCTTGTGCCCAAAAAACAGGCTACACTTGTAGCACAACGATAGTGGCGAACACGGTCGGCGTTAGTCGAAAATCTGATGAGCGGGTCAAGCGCGTAGGCTTTTATATATCAGTCGTCGAATGTTCCAGAATAATCGCTGGGACCCGCGTGCCTGCCACAAAGTTCTGCATTATTCGTGTCGCGCACACATGCAATCAGATTACACAAGGCTCGGTCAAAGACAGCGGATGAAAATATCGATAACATTCCAGAAACTTCCGATACATGCAGGCGCGTCCTGCGCTGTGCGTTAACATTTGTTAGGCGGTGAAACGTGTCGCCCGATAAAGACAAGTACACGTGTCAATACCCCCCTCTTAAAAAGCATCTACCCGATGCTGCACACAAAGGAAAGTAATAAAGAAGCACTCGTAGCAAAGAAAACGACAAAATAAGGAAAGTTCGTCAGCGTCCGTAAAAGGGTTTAAGACGCACCGCGTGGACCACTTCAGATCGTGCGCGGCGCCGCTGTGCATGCGAAATGCTGTCTGGCACGACCTCATAGTCCAGTGCGCCAATACGTCGGAGAATTTTGTAGGGTCCGAAATAGCGTCGCAATAGCGTTTCACTTAGTCCTCGTCGGCGTATCGGGGTCCATACCCAAACACGGTCGTCGGGCTTGTGCTCGACGAAGCGTCGTCGGAGGTTGTAGTGTCGGCTGTCGGTACGCTGCTGGTTCTTGATCCGTAGGCGGGCGAGCTGTCGGGCTTCTTCGGCGCGCTGGAGATAGGTAGCGACGTCAAGATTCTCCTCGTCAGTGACGTGCGGCAGCATGGCGTCGAGCGTCGTCGTAGGGTTCCTGCCGTAAACCAACTTGTACGGCGTGATTTGTGTTGTTACTTGCACCGCCGTGTGGTAAGCGAAGGTTACATACGCCAGGACCGCGTCCCTCGTCCTGTGCTCGACGTCGACATAGATTGCTAGCATATCGGCGAGGGTCTTCTTCAGGCGCTCCGCGAGACCATTCGTTTGCGGATGGTAGGCAGTTGTCCTGCTGTGGCTTGTCTGGCTGTATTGCAACATGGCTTGGTTGAGCTCTGCTGTAAAAGCCGTTCCTCTGTCGGTGATGAGGACTTCTGGGGCACCATGTCGCAGCAGGATGTTCTCGACAAAAAAATTCGCCACTTCGGCTGCGCTGCCTTTTGGTAGAGATTTAGTTTCTGCGAAGCGGGTGAGATAGTCCGTCGCCAAGACGATCCACTTATTCCCGGGTGTTGACGTCGAAAACGGCCCCAACAAATCTATCCCAATCTGCTGGAATGGTCGGCGAGGAGGTTCGATCGGCTGTAGTAATCCGGGTGGCCTTGTCGGGGGTGTATTGCATTGCTGACAGTCTCAGCATCTCTTGACGTAACAGGCGACGTCAGCGGTCAGGCGCGGCCAGTAATACCTTTCCTGTATCCTCGACAGCGTCCGGGAGAATCCGAGGTGCCCAGCGGTTGGATCGTCGTGTAGGGCGTGCTGTACTTCTGGACGCAGCGCTGACGGTACAACAAGAAGGTAGCTGGCGCAGACTGGTGAGAAGTTCTTCTTCACAAGCAGGTTGTTTTGTAGCGTGAACGAAGACAACCCGCGCCTAAATGCCCTAGGGACAACGTCGGTGTTCCCTTCCAAGTACTCGACGAGGCCTTTTAGCTCCTGGTCTGCTCGCTGCTGTTCAGCGAGGTCTTCCGCGCTTATTATTCCAAGGAAGGCGTCGTCGTCGTCTTGCGGCGGGGTATCGATGGGGGCGCGTGATAAGCAGTCGGCGTCGGAGTGTTTTCTTCCGGGCTTGTATATTACGGTGACGTCATATTCTTGCAGTCTGAGGCTCCAACGCGGCGGCCGTCCTTAAGGGTCCTTTATGTTAGCTAGCCAACACAACGCATGATGGTCGCTGACGACTTTGAATGGCCTGCCATAGAGGTAAGGGCGGAATTTCGCTGTAGCCCAAACGATGGCGAGGCATTCCTTTTCAGTCGTAGAATAATTGCCTTCCGCTTTTGACAGCGACCGGCTAGCATAAGATATCACTCGTTCAAGTCCGCCTTTCCTCTGGACTAGGACGGCACCGAGGCCTAGGCTACTGGCGTCAGTGTGGATTTCGGTATCGGCGTCCTCATCGAAGTGCGCAAATACTGGGGGCGACTGCATGCGTCGTTAGAGTTCTTGAAATGCGTCGGCCTGCGGCGTATCCCACTTGAACTCGACATCACATCTGGTTAGATGTGTTAGCGGCTCCGCGATGCGTGAAAAGCCCTTGACAAAGCGCCTATAGTAGGCACACATGCCAAGGAATCTGCGCACTACCTTCTTCTGGATAGGGTGTGGGAACTTTGCAATGGCAACTGTCTTCTGCGGGTCGGGGCGTACTCCAGATTTGTTGATGACGTGGCCTAGGTATAGAAGCTCATCGTAAGCGAAGCGGCACTTTCCCGGCTTCAGAGTGAGCGCTGATGTCTTGATGGCCTCTAATACTGTCGCAAGCCGCCTAAAGTGATCGTCGAAATTTCGGGCGAAGACAACGATGTCATCTAAATAAACAAGACACGTCTGCCACTTCAATCCTGCTAACACCGTGTCCGTTGCCGGTGCAACGTACACCGTGTCCGTGTACGTTGCAGGCGCCGAGAACAGCCCGAATGGCATAACCTTGAACTCGTTGAGGGCGTCTGGCGCGATGAAGGCGGTCTTTTCGCGATCTCTCTCGTCGACTTCTATTTGCCAGTACCCAGACTTGAGGTCCACCGACGAGAAGTATTTAGCGTTGCAGAGCCGATCCAATGCGTCGTCTATCCGTGGAAGGGGGTACACGTCCTTCTTCGTGATCTTGTTCAGTCGACAATAATCGACGCAGAAACGTCGGGTTCCGCCCCTTTTCTTCACCAGGACTACAGGAGATGCCCACGGGCTTTTCGACAGCTGGATGATGTCGTCACGCAGCATTTCGTCGACTTGTTGCCTAATAGCTTCACGTTCTCGCGTCGAAACTCGTTAAGGACTCTTGAGGAGTGGTCGAGCGAACTCTTCGGTTATTATGCTATGCTTTGCAACTGGTGTTTGTCGAATCCTCGATTACGTCGAAAAGCAGTCTTTGTATCGTCGGATAAGACTTCTGATCTGTTGCTGCTTACTCATAGGAAGACTTGGATTTACGTCGAAGTCTGGTTCGGGGACTATGCTCATCGGGGTAGATGCGGCAGAATCCGAGAGGACAAAGGCATTGCTGGTTTCGACAATTTCCTCGATGTACGCAATTGTCGTGCCCTTGTTGATGTGCTTGAACTCTTGGCTGAAGTTGGTTAGCAGTACTTCCGCTTTCCCTCCGTGGAGTCGAGCGATCGCTCTTGCGACGCAAATTTCATGGTCGAGCAGGAGATGTTGGTCGCTCTCGATGACACCTCCTTCGTCAGGCGGTGTTTCGTTACCGACGGAAATAATAATGCTGGAGCGCGGCGGGATGCTCACTTGATCTGCGAGCACACTCAAGGCGTGGTGACTACGAGAGCTCTCCGTTGGTACCGCTTGTTCTTCCGACAGCGTTATCGATTTTGACTTCAGGTCTATGATTGCGCCGTGTTAGTTCAGGCAGTCCATACCGAGAATGACGTCTCGTGAACACTGTTGGAGGATAACGAAAGTGGCAGGGTAAGTCCGGTCATGAACGGTAATTCTTGCCGTGCAGATTCCAGTCGGCGTAATGAGGTGTCCTCCTGCGGTTCGAATTTGAGGGCCTTCCCATGTAGTTTTAACTTTCTTCAACTCGGCGGCGATGTGTCCACACATTACGGAGTAATCGGCCCCTGTGTCCACTAAGGTAGTAACTGCGTGGCCGTGGAGAACCACGTCAAGGTCGGCGGTTCTTTGTCTGGCGTTGCAGTCAGGTCTTGGCTTCGGATCACGGCTGCGTCGTGTTGCACTGAAGCTGGAACGTTGCGTCGTCAAGTCGTCTTTCGTCGGTGTAGTCTTGGCTTCCTGACTTCGTTGGGACGGCGGCGTGTCGTTATTAGGTCGTCGGGATGGTCTCTTCGTGTTCTTCGTCGGCGGCGGAGGCTCTTCGTCAGTTCGACGAACAGCAACCACACCTCCATCGGTTGCTGCTTTTAGTTTTCCGGATATGGGCTCGGAGAGCGGCCCCGAGCTGGGCCGGTGTATGGTCGGCGCTGCGGCGATAGGTAGCGGCCTGGTGACGGCGAACGGGACGGTCGTCGAGGACTCCACTGAGTGGCGGCGAGGTAGTCGGCGATATCGCGAGGTCGTTCGCCTATCTGTGGTCGCGGCGCGTTAACGGCGAACCCTCGGAGTCCCATCTCCCGGTATGGGCATCGACGGTAGATGTGCCGGGCATCGACGGTAGTTGTGCCCGGCTTCTCCGCAGTGATAGCAAAGCGGACGGTGGTCGGGGGCGCGCCAAACATCAGCCTTCCTTGGAATGCTGCGTGGGGCGATAGGTTGGCGTGCCGGCGGTGGGGGTGGTGGCAGACGACGGAACTGTCTCGCCACTGAGCCCTGCCGTGGGCTCGGAAGGGATACGTGACGGCGGGCTACAGCGGCGTATGTCATCGCTTGCGCCTGAGGCTGCGGCGCTTCAGGGTCTACTCCGAGGTGTTGTTGGAGCTCCTCAAGGACGGCGCCGGCAATTGCAGCCACTTGAGGCTGTGCTGAAGGGAACAGCTCTTGTAGCTCCTCCCGCACGACCGCTCGGATAGTCTCGCGCAGGTCGTCGGTGGCCAGTACACTGCCCGCATACCTCTCATGCAGAAGCAGAGATAGTTGTTTCAGCACAGGCGATGACATCTCAGACGTTTTCCCAATTCCTGGTACACTGAGATGTACTGTGGGGCCGATAAGGCACCAGGGGGGTATCGATGGTTTAGATGCAGCGGTGAAGCCCGAGGGAAGTTTATCGTTGTACTTGACGATAGTTTTAGAGAATGATGCTTGGTGCCTGGTAGTGTTGCAAGGTGGTGATAGAGGGCACGTGCAGAATGTCTGATGTGCGTTCTCAGGGCTTCCACCTTAATGTGAGTTTGCATTGGATGGTCCCGAGTAATCGTAATAGTTGCCTCTGTTGACGTGTATCTGGGCAAACCAAGGCAACTCTGAGTGCTTGAGCTGGTGCGGCCTGCAGAATACGAATATTTGTCTTGCAGGTGTTGTTTAGTGCAGGTAGACTGTATCTTTAAAAACGAGAAAGAGAACTCTGTAAATTTCAGCATTGCGTCTACTGACATCCCCCACGTCTTTCCTGTCAAGTATTTAAACAACTGCGAAGTCGCTGTCAGGCGCCGTTTCATGTAAGCCACGTACGGGCTCCAACAGAGGTGTCGGTCAATAATTACGCCAAGAAATCTGTGGGTTCTGACATAGGAAATGGTCCGCCCGTTCATTGAGATGACATAAGGCGTCATTGGTTTGCGAGTAAATGCCACTAGTTCATATTTTTCTGGTGATTTGCTGAGATCTTGTTTACACAAGTAGCTCGCTGTCAAAGTTGCCGTTCTTTGAAGCCGCGCATGTATCTGAGGACGTGTAACTGCCGAAGTCCAGACACAGATGTCGTCTGCGTATATTGAAATCTTGATGGCAGTTGGCAAGTATTCAGCAAGTGCAGCAAGAGCGAGGTTGAATTGCGTCGGGCTGAGAGCACCGCCTTGAGCAACTCCCCTGCTTGTATAGATCCGCGTAGTTGGGCCATCGTCAGTTAACACAAAGGATGATCTTGCAGGTAGGTAACCTGCAATCCACAAAAACACTCGAACACCTAGGCCAACCGTCGCAAGAGCGTCGAGAATGGCCTCATGTAATACGTTATCGTATGCGCCTTTCACATGTAGGAATAAAGCTGCCGATAAACGCTTACGGGACCTTTTCTGCTGGACATATGAAGCGAAATAGACTAGATTGTCGATGGAAGAGCGGCCACGTCGGAAGCCAGCCATGGAGTTTGGATAACTCGTGTAGTGTTCAAGGTACCATTCCAGGCGGCCAAGGATCATCCGTTACATTATCTTTCCTACACAGCTGGCCAGCGCTATTGGGCAGTAAGAGCTGAACTCTAGTGGGGATTTGCCCTGCTTCAAGAGTGGCACCAGGCGGCTTACTTTCCTTTCGTCAGGAACATTTCCCTCCTGCCATGAGGAATTGTAAAGACTTAAGAATTCTCTCCGTGCGGATTCTGCGAGAAAGAAGAATGCTCGGTATGATATACCATTTGGACCCGGAGATGAAGAGCGCTTGCAGAGAGCTAGATCCGCCTCGAGCGCCTTCATTGTAAAAGGACGGTCCATGCGGCAATCACGGCAGTGGAGGACGTCACCTCGGGCTGGAGGATCTGGACGAGTCGCTTTGTCTGCGGCCCGCGAACAAAAGTCTTCTGTGACATCGTTGTCTTGGCGCCCTTGGAAAACTTCGAGCGCCTTGAATGAAAAACGCTGTTCCGCAAGGCAACGCAGACCTTGCACCGTTTTTCAAATGTGGGACAGTGACTTGCGGGGGTCTAGTGTCTTGCAAAATGTTATCCAACGTTCTGACGCTAACCTATCCATAGGACGCTGAATCTTCTTGTGCATCCTCCTGGCTGCCCCGAGGTCATGGATTGATTTTGTACGCCGATATCGACGTTCCGCCTGGCGACGAAGTGCTCAAAGTCGCTATAATGGCACGCTGAAGTCGTTTCGAGTGGAAAAAAACGTCATCATGCGAGTGGCGTTTTGCATCGTTTATTGTTTTTAATTCTAACCCAGAGGGTAGGCTTTCGCGGCAGGCATCTTCCATATCAGATTTGAAGTTGGTTTATTGAATCGTCCCAATATTATTTCGTGGACCAGATCTAGACGACAAGCGATTGATGTTTAGATAGGTGAGAATGTGATCACTTTTATTTGTCTCAATATCTGGAAACCACTCCATACATCTGGCGAGAGAGTTGGAGACAAAAGCAAGGTCGGGGCAGCTGCCGTATGCCACGCCTCGAAGAAAGGTGTGGCTACCATTGTTCAGGATAGTAAGACCATAATTGTAGGCGATGCTTGCTCATCTTCGTCCTCTTGCATTTGTCCTTGTACTTCCCCAAGCTGGATCGTGTGCATTGAAAACTCCTATGATGACCCATGGAGCGGGACAAACATTCAATATATCCGCTAATCTTTTAGTATCAAAATTGCTTGAAGGCGATTTTACATGCCTATCAGAGTAAACAAGAGTTCGTTCTTTTTAACTGTGATGCATATATATTGATTGTCGTCGTGGGGCGCAGTTGGTTGCAAAACATAGGTAAGTTCACGACGAACAAAAACGATGATTTGGCTGCGTGCAGAATTTGTTGAAGACATGATAACTTCGTACCCTGACAGTCTGATTGGTTTCAATAAGTTGGGCTCACAAATGACGACGAGTGGAAAGACATTGGTGTACAGAAACTGAGGAAAATCAGAAAGACGAGATTTTAGCCTTCTGGCGTTCCAATGGATGACGGACGCTGCCTTGACTTCTTTTCGGAAGGATGGGGTATCTGTAGCCATCTTTATAGTTGAAGGATTCAAGCACTGGGCTTAAGGTATCCAGCACTTTAAGTGCGCTTCGAGCAGACGTTGCCCTCATGTCCACTAAAATCGCTCGGATGGCTTCCATGAGGGAACGTAGCACCGAGATGAATGAATGAATGGTTTATTTCATCATCAGTTCAGCATACATATCCAGTGGTACAGCGGGAAGGGGTGGCGAAAAGGCAACTGAATGCCTGACAATGCGCCAGTCCCCGCCCAGACCACTTCACGATCACTTCACGATCTATTTAATGTGAATCATCCATGGCCGGAGAAGACTCCGGTGGGGCCGCGACCTTGTGAGGTTCTTAAGCAAGGGAGCGGCTTAATAGCGTAGGCCATTCCTCTAAAGAAAGAGTCTGATCTGCTTCCTTCGTGGAAGCAGTGGGCTCTTTCGCGGCGCGACTAAGTGGTGTCGCAGTGGAGTGGGTACTATCACTTCGCGCATGCGCCTTCTTTGAAGACGTACAATGGTGTCGACGCCGGACTACTTCGGCTGCCTCCCTGTGGGTCGAATTGTCTCTGGCCATTTGCTTGAGAACCGCCTGCTCCTTCTTGATGCGGGGACAGTCTTTCGACGAGGCTGCGTGAGGGCCGCTACAGTTGGCGCACTTCAGAGCCATGGCACCGCAGGTCTCTTCTGCATGAGGTTCAGCGCAACGGGGACATAGTAGCGAATAAGTACACACGCCCTTGACGTGTCCTACCCTGAAACACTGATGGCATTGAAGCGGCTTCTGGATGAATGGCCGAACCGGATGTCGGAAGTGTCGGAATTTAACGTGGGATGGTATACCATCCCCCTTGAAAATTACTTTTAAGCAGCGTGTACTCCCAAGACGGCGTACTTGCGTAATGATCGTACCATCGTTTGCCGGCTTGATGACGCTAGGTAGGTCATGATTGGTAATGGCAATGTCAATGTCGAAGATTACACCGGCTATGGATGTATCGTCGATCGAGATAAAGGGGCGCATTTTGATTCCGCTAGCTCCGTGATTTCTTGAAGATTTCCAAGCGCACTCGCCTTGTACACGTCTATGGCGAGTATATTCTTGCGTACATTTATTCTGATGCCCTTAATTTGATACGGCACCGCACATTCGAGAAAAATAGATAGGAAAACGAAAGATTCTGCCTAATATAACCACCCCAGACTTTCATTACAGCTTTTCAAGTTCAAGGTTCACTTTGTCACGAAGGTAATCCGTTCCGCACTCTCGGCAACCACTTTTTCGAGAGCCGTGACGGTTGTAAGCTGTTTGGCGCGAGCCCGCTGATTTAAATGAACTACATTCCGCGGGCTGTTAGGTTCAAGTAGAAATGTAATGCGTTTTCGAGGACCACGCTGCATTCTCCTCAGCATAGCCTTGCAAAGATTCCGCAACAGTGAATGTGAAGTCGATGTTCCAGTCAGTTTCAGTGAGTGTTTCAAGCTTCCAAGCTGTGTTCTAAGAAGGAGAGGCACCTGCTGTAAAAGGTGAGCGTGTTCTTTGCAGTTTTGTTTTATTTCTGTAAGTTGTATTTGCATGCGAAGCATGTAGCTTCAACTGGTATTAATTAGTCACTAACTAAAGTCACCTAACGACTATAATGCATTCTACTGCTGTCGTTGTGCGCATTTTGAACTGTGGCGACAGTGTACGCAAAGCGTAATAATTACAACGCTCTCTTTAACGGAGCTTCATTCATGCGGCGGGCAACCGTGTCACTCAGCAACAGGGCACTGCCTCATTTTTTTAGAGCACAGCTCTTATGCTTCAACCACTGGCACGCGTCGGAAAGCTTCGGCCCGCGCCGAAGCGTAAAAAGCGTCAAAAGCATCGGTCAGGAACACGGCGAAGCGTGATGACGCGCAGGGATTATATCTACTGCTGATTCTAGAAGTTTGCCGACACGAGGCGACGCTGCGCCTGCGTGCACCATTGAGAGGCTGCGACGCGTCGCAGGCGTCAATCAATCGGAGGCTGCGAGGCCTCCGGCTGCTATGCCTCTAATGGCCGCCCATGCGAAGGCGCCGGCACCAATTCTTAGGACGCACGACGCTCGCGACAGTGTTCCTGAAAGACACTGTTGTAATAGTAGACCGACAACGACACGACCGACCGACCGACGACCGTGGGTTGTGGCAGTGTGACGTGGATCTGAAGCGACTTCGAACGACGCCGACTAATCCAACCTGCCCACTGGGTTCCGCCGGGCTCAGTACGATCGTCTGCTAAAACAGCCAACCGAATCACAATTGCCGCAACGTCTGTGCTTGTTGTATGTGTATTTTGTTGTGCTCAAAACTAATGGAAACATATTTACGAAATCCGAAGTCTGGATAATCAGCACTCGCCTATCGCCGCTGTTGTTTACGTTACTCGTAGGCATAGCGCGTCCATCGAGTTCGTAACTGGCGAGTGAACGAACCCAGCTAAGAAACTCTGTCGAAGCAAATGAATTTTCAGGTCCGTTTGATGCTGCAGTGATTTAAAATATGGCGCTCCTGACTTTGTGTGATGTGGCGAATGAACCGTGTAAAACTTGGGGTGGTCAATCGCGGCGTGTTTCGTGTGGTGTCGGGTGACTAAAGTTTAACGGGCAAGCTCTGCGCTGTTTCCAGTGGCAAAGATAACTTCCGAAAGTGAAAGACGCTAGTAGCCGAACTATGAGAAGTACTTACATAATCAGCCACTGAGCCCGTTTCAGCTGACACTGCGTTCTTCTATTCGGCATGGGAATCCATCATCATGATCAGCCTGGTTACGCCCACTGCAGGGCAAAGGCCTCTCCCATGCTTCTCCAACAACCCCGGTCATGTATTAATTGTGGCCATGTTGTCCCTGCAAACTTCTTAATGTCATCCGCCCACCTAACTTTCTGCCGTCCCCTGCTACGCTTCCCTTCCCTTGGAATCCAGTCCGTAACCCTTAATGACCTTTGGTTTACTTCCCTCCTCATTACATGTCCTGCCCATGCCCATTTCTTTTTCTTGATTTCAACTAAGATGTCCTTAACCCGCGTTTGTTCCCTCACCCATTCTGCTCTTTTCTTATCCCTTAACGTTACACCCATCATTCTTCTTTCCATAGCTCGTTGCGTCGTCCTCAATTTAAGTAGAACCCTTTTCGTAAGCCTTCACGTTTCTGCCCCATACGTGAGTACTGGTAAGACACAGCTGTTATACACTTTCCTCTTGAGGGATAACGGCAACCTGCTGTTCATGATCTGAGAATGCCTGCCAAACGCACCCCAGCCCATTCTTATTCTTCTGATTATTTCTGTCTCATGATTCGGATCCGTGGTCACTACCTACCCTAAGTAGATGTATTCCCTTACTACTTCTAGTGCCTCGCTACTCATCGTAAACTGCTGTTCTCTTCCGAGACATTTAAACATTACTTTAGTTTTCTGCAGATTAAATTTTAGATCCAGCCTTCTGCTTTGCCTCTCCAGGTGAGTGAGCATGCATTGCAATTGGTCTCCTGAGTTACCAAGCAAGGCAATATCATCAGCGAATCGCAAGTTGCTAAGGTATTCTCCATCAACATTTATCCCCAATTCTTTCCACTCCAGGTCTCTGAGTACCTCCTGTAAACACGCTGTGAATAGCATTGGAGATATCGTATCTCCGTCTGACGGCTTTCTTTTTTGGTATTTTGTTGCTTTGTTTATGGAGGACTACGGTGGCAGTGGAGCCGCTATAGATATCTTTCAGTATTTGTACATATGTCTCATCTACACCCTGATTCCGTAATGCCTCCATGACTGCTGAGGTTTCAAATGAATCAAACGCTTTTTCGTAATCAATAAAAGATATATATAAGGGTTGGTTATATTCCGCACATTTCTCTATCACCTGATTGATAGTGTGAATATGGTCTATTGTTGAGTAGCCTTTACGGAATGCTGCCTGGTCCTTTGGTTGACAGAAGTCTAACGTGTTCCTCATTCTATTTGCGATTACCTTAGTAAATACATTGTAGGCAACGGACAGTAAGCTGATCGGTCTATAATTTTAAAATGTTTGGCGTCCCCTTTCTTATGGATTGGGATTATGTTAGCGTTCTTCCAAGATTCTGGTACACTCGAGGTCATGAGGCATTGTGTATATAAGGTGGCCAGTCTTTCTAGAACAATGTTCCCACCATCCTTCAACAAATCTGCTGTTACCTGATCCTCCCCAGCTGCCTTCCCCCTTTCCATAGCTCTCAAGGCGTTCTTCACTTCTTCCGGCGTTACTTGTGGGATATCAACTTCCTCTAGACTATTCTCTCTTCCATTATCGTCGTGGGTGCCACTGGTACTGCATAAATCTCTATAGAACTCCTCAGCCACTTGAACTATCTCATCCATATTAGTAACGATATTGCCGGCTTTGTATCTTAACGCATACATCTGATTCTTGCCTATTCCTAGTTTCTTCTTCACTTGTTTTAGGCTTCCTGTGTTCGTGAGAGCATGTTCAATTCTATCCATATTATAGTTCCTTATGTCAGTTGTCTTACGCTTGTTCATTAACTTAGAAAGTTCTGTGAGTTATATTCTAGCTGTAGGGTTAGAGGCTTTCATACATTGGCGTTTCTTGATCAGATCTTTCGTCTCCTGCGATAGCTTACTGGTATCCTGTCTAACGGAGTTACCACCCACTTCTATTGCACACTCCTTAATGATGCCCATAAGATTGTCGTTCATTGCTTCAACACTAAGGTCCTCTTCCTGAGTTAAAGCCGAATACCTCTTCTGTAGCTTGATCCAGAATTCCTCTAGTTTCTCTCTTACTGCTAACTCATTGATTGACTTCTTATGTACGAGTTGCTTCCGTTCCTTCCTCAAGTCTAGGCTAATTCGAGTTCTTACCAACCTATGGTCACTGCAGCGCACCTTGCCGAGCACGTCCCCATCTTGTATGATGCCAGGGTTAGCGCAGAGTATGAAGTCTATTTCATTTCTAGTATCGCCATTTGGGCTCCTCCACGTCCACTTTCGGCTAACCCGCTTGCGGAAGAAGGTATTTATTATCCGCATATTATTCTCTTCGGCAAATTCTACTAATAACTCTCCCCTGCTATTCCTAGAGCCTATGCCATATTTCCCCACTGACTTGTCTCCAGTCTGCTTCTTGCCTACCCTGGCATTGAAGTCGCCCATCAGTATAGTGTATTTTGTTTTGACTTTACCCATCGCCGATTCCACGTCTTCATAAAAGCTTTCGGCTTCCTGGTCATCATGACTGGATGAAGGGGCGTAGACCTGTACTACCTTCAATTGCTTCGATGCCTTCTTTAGAAGCAGCAAGTACTGAGTCAATGAAACTGTAATTGATTTTTATCTCAGTTTTTGTGTATGAAAAGTGTAGATGGTGAGAGTGCATTGTGGGGAAGGTGAGAAGGTGTCACCAGTGCTTTGTGCAGTCAGTATGCTTAAACGGCTTGAATGCCTTCAGCTTCCACTAAAATGTTTCTTGCTGCGATACTATAAATTGTAGTCACGACAAAGATCTACTCAAAACCAAGTTACTAATGCATCTGCGCAGAATGTATTTGATTAACAAGCTAACACTTCTACAACAACAATATGCCGATGCACAGCATATGTGCTTGCAATAAATACATTCCGTAAAGGTGAACGACCGGGCCTACAATAACAAACTTTGTTGTAGCACTCCAAAAGTGCTGCCGTGCGTATCAACCACAACAAAACTGCTGCGCGTCCAACCTACTTCCTTGGAGGCACCTCTACGAAGACGGTTCGGGCCCTTCCCATTCTGGGTGTAACATTTAGCTCATCTCTCAACTTTTCCGCATATGTCACCAGCACTGTATCTAAGCATCGGCCCATTCTTGGGTTTGTGTCCCGTGTCTCCTTTCCCTGATGATGTAAGGGTTTCCGAGCCCTCTACGCTTCTATCATTCTGTCACGACTTGAGTACTGCTCATCAGTATAGTTCCCGTACCAAACTCGCGACGCTAATAAACTTAAGCTTGTTCAGCGCCGTACAACACGCACCCTCTACTCACGTCTATTCGGTTGTCGCAAGCTCATGCCAGCCTACGAGGATTGCCTCAAACCCCTCAAGTAGCACACCCTGCAATACCAGCGCAACATTGCACTAGTCTATACTGCAGGGTGCTTGACGGCTCTCTGAACAGCACTAATCTTTCTTCAGTTCGTCTGAACAAGTGGTCAGCACAGCCGGAGTCATCATCACGCCTCTATGGCCCGACACCACAACTCCATGATTATATCTGGCATACAGAGCTTTCTCTCCACTCCCTTGGCTATTCGGATTCTCCTTTCTTGGAACTAGACTGAATTGGCACTCATGTGTGTTGTGCACCCGTCGAATGTGTGCGTGTGTGCCGTGCTGTGTTATTGAGCAAGTGTGTGTGCGTTCCCTGCGTGTGTCTGTGCTCGTGGAGAAGGAGCTGTCTTCTGCATCCTGCGAATTGCTATTCTAGATGGCTGGTTATCATACGCTCTGACATACAGGCATCAGCCTTTTTTATTTAGTATAGAGTGCCAAGTTACCACTAAGATTATTATTATTATTATTATTATTATTATTATTATTATTATTATTATTATTATTATTATTATTATTATTATTATTAATAGAATCATCACTACGACCACATTGATTGTGTTGAAGCCAGCGTGACACATAATTCACAATATTTCTGGAGCTTTGTGGGCTCTCTCTTCTAAAAAGAGGGCCAAAGATGTACGTCTTCTTCATGAAAATAGTGGTGTTGTCTCGAACACTGCTGA
The DNA here is from genome assembly GCF_023375885.2 of Dermacentor andersoni. Classification (NCBI taxonomy): domain Eukaryota; kingdom Metazoa; phylum Arthropoda; class Arachnida; order Ixodida; family Ixodidae; genus Dermacentor; species Dermacentor andersoni. Next base: position 207,155,173 of record NC_092816.1, on the reverse strand, counting down.
TGCCTTTGCAGAACATTTCTGTTTGCTATGTGGTGTGAAATATGCTTCAAGTAGTCTTCCTTCTCAGTCAGGCACAGTGTGTATACGCTATCATTCAATGAAAACCTTGTTTGCAGGTGTATGAAGTGCCTTAAACATTCCCTTTCTTGTGGTGTTGATGGCATTTCTTCCGCAGAGCTTAAGACTTATGGAAGCATACTTGTTCCCCTTTCTCACAAGAATCTTCAATAGTTCCCTAAAGTCTAGTACCTTTTCTAGCACTCGGAAGGTAGCATGGACATTGCCCATGCGCAAATCAGGTGCTAGATGCGCAGTTACTAACTGCTGCCCTATATCTATCCTCTGCAGTGCGTCAAAAGTGTTTGAATCGATATTGGGTTCCTTGCTTTCTGTTAGTGCTAAGTGCATTTTAATAAATGAACACCATGACTTTGTGTGCCGACAACTTAAAACTATCTGAGACTGTCAACAGTGTTCACCACTGTATCGACTTCCAAAAATACATTTTTTCACTCTCAAATTGGTGAAGAAACAATAAGTACTCTTAAATGCTTCCAATACTACGGCATTAAGTTATATGCAGAAAACACACCATGGGAAATTTTGATACACCCTACGTGATGCTCCACTCCTTAGGGTCGATGAAATGAAAGATCTTGGTGCGTACTTCGACAAAATGCTAAGTTTCTCTTCAGATAGATAATTACACAACATGCCCTTCACGCTCTTGGAATTGCATGCCGTATATTGCATGATTTCCACTTACCTGTTGTGTTTCTGAAATTCTGCTGTGTGCCTCAAACTACTATAGAGTATGCCTCTGTAGGAGGGGGTGCAACGAGCAAATCTAACTCTGACCTCATTGAACGCATCCAGAATAAATTGATATATATTTTAAAGCACCAATTTTGCCATTCTTGCGACCACAGTTGAGCCTTCTCAAATATACTTCCAACGCGCACCTCTAGATTCAAGACCTAATTAATCGTACCCTTTGTTACTGTATAAGGTGGTCCATGACATTATACATTTTCTAAAGCTTCTTGATCATATGAATTTGTTCGTGCCACAGCAGTATACCAGGTAGCATTCCACATTCGTTGCCTGGCCTTGTTGCAAGATTGTGCTACATAAGACTCGACTCCAAAACATACTTCAGAGTTCATGTCCTCTGTTTTGTGTATTTGTAGATAATCACGTAGGATTAACTGTCTTTTGCTTTTGCTCGTTTCCTTTTTTTCCCTATTTCTTTCTCTATCTTGCATTTCTTTGTCTACCACATTCATGTTTTTTGTAGACTTCATCTCACATAGTGCTAGTTAAGTGCACCAGTACAAAGGCTCTCTAGCTGTTCCTGGGCACTACAATAAAGATTTGAGTGACTGATTATTATCGTAGTGTAAAATCTTGCTTTTTAAGTATGTACTAGTATAATATTTCAGTGTAGTAGCTTTTGGGCAATAAAAAAAGGGCATGAATTAAGAAAGTGCAATAATAATATGCTGTGTGCCTGATCATATCCATTGTGCTATTAATTTCTTCTGAGTTTTAGTAATGGCTGGCTGCTGTATCCAGTGTTATGCCATAAGATAATATGCCACTGCAATTATTGCGTGCCTCGCAGAACAAATTGAATATATCTTTCTCAGTCGAAACACCATAGCAGGCTGAAAACAATAAATTGCAATCTCTTTTTGTGTGTGGTGACGAAGTGTATGAATTGTGAAAATAACCTGTTTATATATTTCTTATACTATGCAAATGAGCTGCTCCCATACATTCGAATAAGCGCTTCAATAGTACGACTAGGCAGACGGCAACGAAAGACCCCTATTAAAACCCTCAAATTCTGAAGCTTGTATTATCTGACGGTATGTCATTTCATTAATGTAAAGAAAGACAAACTTGACATGTGGAAACCAGTTACAATAGAACATGATCCTTACACTGTGAAAATGTTTTGGAGCAATGCACACAATGTGAAGGCCACCGGATGCGGTGTTGATGCATCAAAACAACCTAGAATAATATAGGTGCTCCATGGGCTAGATTTGACAGAATCAAGAATCGCCGGAGACAAGCTACGAATTACATAAATTTTAGCTATTCTAGATTTTTTTTTGTGAGTGCTACCGGTGCTTCAATTCATTTTTGCTGATTTTCTCAGAACCCACTTTTTCACGTTTCTTTCATGCACCAAGAAGCATAATTAAATTGGCACGGATGCTTTACCTGTATCCGGTTACCGTATTTCACCGGCTAAAAGATGTTAAGCGTTATCGCTCGGTGCAGGATGCACCTGAACGTATCGGAAGTTTCGCGAATGTTATCGATGGTTCTGCCTGTTGTCGACGAACCTTGCTAATCTGATTGCATACGCGACACGAATTGTGTAGTAGTTTCTGGAAGGCGCGCGGGTACCAGCGAATTGGCTGTAACTTTCGACGACTGATGTATGCAAACCGTCGCGCTTGACCCGCAGATGAGATTTTCGACGATTGCCGACATTGCTCGCCGCTATCGTTGCGATTGAGTCTGCACTATTTATTTACCGTCACTACTACGTGACAATATTTCCAGTGACAGTGATGACAGTGATACTTTGCACGCCTAATTCTTATATAGTTGGCTGTGCAATGAGCTACCAAAAAATTAAATGGTACAACAGTTTTTGATATGATATGGCATCGTCGTGCAGGTGTTTGCAAAGGGATCTCGCAGACGACGCGCGAGTGCGAGCGCTGATGTCGATATTTTGTGCACTATTGTTACTTCAAAAATAAAAACAAACTGTTGCGGCAGGCGTATATTTATTATTCAAACGTGTTTTTATATCTAAAAGCGCATACAGATCAGAAACTTATTGTTTCAAGCTTAGTTTACAAAAGGCTGTTTTTGGCCGACTTTGACGGATGAAGACAAAATAGTCCAGCAGCAGTGCCCCGCAGCCGAGGAGCGAGCTTCGGCGCGTGTCAGAGCTTCTGTCCAGTGGTTGCGTGCCCTCTTCCTCCGACCAACGCGAAGCAAAGCGTTCGCTTGTCGGCGCGCGCCGAAGCTTGCCGACGCGTGCCAGTGGTTGGGTCATTGGGCGCCCGTTCCTGCGGCAAGCGTCAGCGTCAGCGGCGGCGGCGGCGGCGGCGGTGACGTAGCCGAGCGAACGAGGACAGCACAAGATGAAAGACCGAAGGCGGACCGCGAGATCAAAGACGCGAGCCGGGAAGGGCCGCAGAACAATGAGTCCGGCCCCTTCAGTGATGAGCGTACGGGAAAGTGGCGTCATGCGGTACCGCCGTACCGCTCGATGGGTGCTGGTCTCAGCCGGACTGCTCGTTTGATGCTATCGTCCGCTCGTGTCGGGGCTCGCTCGCGCTTGCTGAGGTTGTCATGGTTTACGATTGTTTTGTAATCTGATTGTATGCACGAGGCGAAGTGTGTAGCACTTTCTCGAAGTCAAGCGGCACCAGCGATTACACTGGAACTTTCGACGAGTCACGCATAAAAGCCGACACGGCTTGACCCGCAGATCAGATTTTCCGACGATTGTTGACTATCCTTGATGTCTCTGCAGATACTTTAGTTAAATATATCACGAAATGAGAACACAAAATACGCTCAAACTTTGCATTAGGCAGTATCGTGATCATCGGTTATTTACATTTACTTTCTTTTTTTTTAGAATGGTGAAAGGGGAGGCGAAAACATTTGCTTCTACACTTCTTATGTGGTAGATTTTACGAAGAAGCAATGAGAGTTGAGCTGCTAGCTGGTATGAATTTATGATGGCTGTACAGTGCAAAGGAAACGTAACTTGAAGCGGCGCGAAAGGGAGAGCTCAATGAACAAGAAAACAGTGACGACAGAACGGGCGCTCGTCCTGTCGAGGTTGTTTTCTCGATGATGCGCTCGTCTCTTCGCACTGCGTCATGTTATATTCAAGATGAACCAAGCCACTCACACAATGTTGTTACAATGTAAATACTTACACAAGAAAAAGGACAGGACAAGGGGCTGTCCTGTCCTATCAGGACGTCGTCCTGTTCTTTAGTTCTCCTGAGCAAGCCTTTTCCATGCGCTGTTTCGCCATCATCACTTTTACAAGAGTAGCATCGTGGAAAACACGCTAGGACCAAATTTTGTGGTGGGGCCTTATCGGGTAAGCCTAGAATGGCAGAAACGGTGCTGAAAATTGGGAAGTAGCCTGTAGTTTTGCTAACCGTATGCTTTGCTTCTCTTGCAGAAGCACCCTTGTAAATAAAACTTCAGTTTTAGCTTAGAATTGATTCGTATGGAAAGCAATATTTCATATTTTCAAGACCGAATTTGTATGCCTTCAGTGTATTCACGTGAGCTTGACAAGTTAACACATGCATAATTCTACTTAAGACCTTTCAATGCTAATACATCTGCATTGTCGCGTCTTGTTGTGGTTTCTCGCTGCCGTTAAGTGAACGAGTTATCGATGGATCGTGCAAAAATATCAAGAATTAACCCACCATGCTTTTGAAATAGAGAATGTATACTGGTATAGGTTACACATTTTTAAGCAACAATGTGAAGATGCACACTTGGTCATGAATACTTATCGTTCCGATTGTCTCCCCTTTTTTAGCCAATGAGCTGCGTTTCTATTTCATATTTGTGTTTTCAGTTGTGTCATATTTCGACCACTGCAGATGGCTAGAGCATGTGGACGGGCGGTCACGGAACTGACGGGCGAACGGATGGGCGGCATTTAGAGCGCAGTTCTGTGGCGCCTGTTCCTGCGGCGAGCGCTGGCGTTGTGCCTCGCAGCCGAGCGAACGAGCACAGCGAAGGATGAAACAACGGACGCGGAGCGCAGTTGAAAGACAGCGAGAAAGAAGAGACCGCGAGGAGGAAAGCAGAAGAAAATGGCGCAGTGGAGGCATGAGGATGGAAGCGGCGGAATGGCGAAAGGGTGGGGAGAAAAGCGAAACGCGTTGCGGCGACGAAGCATGCGGCGAGCGCGAAAACAAAGCGGTGGCATAGGCGTGGGACCCACTGTGCATGAGCTACGCGTTCCCATATTCGCGCTTTCTTTCCGAACACTGAGTGACGCAACCGGTGGAAGCGATTCGTCTGCCGCTGCGGCCAAATGAGCTGCCCGAGCAGAGACACAGTGCCGACGCCTCCAAGAGGAACCTGTCGTTCAGAATCGAGTTCTTTGCCGCAATATATCACGAATTCAGAACATATATACAGCTGCGGTCAAAATTCGCATTAGGCAATATCGTAATCGTAATTTTTTTTTTCATTTATATTTTCTTTAAACGGCAGAAGAGACAACTGGGGAGCTCGAACGTTATCTTTGCGGCCTCACGCCTTTGGAATAAAGGATCGTGAAGGATTCAAAATCGCGAATATAATTTCGGTTTCTAGCTCCATAATCGCCTGACTATATTACAAACCACGTATTGCATGAGGTTACTTGCTGGAAATACGAAGTGCGCTTATAAAGGTGCATTTTAAGTAACTCATAGAATTTCTCATAATTTATATGTTGTCACTTCAGCTTACTGAAATCAACTTCCGAATATTTGTACGTGCCGCACATTGCCCCATGAAATATTATTTTGATCGTATTCGTACTTCATAAATATGCACGCACCACGATAGCTTAGTGGCTATGACACTGAGATGCCAAGCGCGGGGTCGCGCTTTCACTTGCTGGCTGCGGCGGCACCATACTTCAATGGGGAGGGAAAAAGAAATAACGCTCGTGTACCATGCACTGGCTGCACGCTATATACAGAACTCCCGGTGATAAACAATGTTCCGCACTGCTAAACTACGGAATGTCTCTTAATGATATCGCGGTTTTAGCACGTAAAAAACCAAGAATTATGCATATCTACATATGCAAAATAAAACCACTGAATTGTGTAGTGAGATGCCAGATGAGCATCACATAATTTGGCTCAATAAGATTCTTGTTGTAATGAAGCAGACGCGCCTCGTGTTTTGAGTGGCAGCTGCAAGACGAGGACGGCGATCCGTGCGGTGTTTGCAAGAGAGCTCTTGCTGTTTGCTGCTGCTGGACTGATTATCGCTTGTGTAATTAAACTTCATTACATTCGGTTTAGTTTGCTGGACGGTTAACCCTTTGATGCCGACAAACTAAAAATAAAAAATAAGAAAGTATTGACCCATTTATAGCGCTTAAAATTAAATTGGGGTTTTATTTGCCAAAATCGCTATCGGATTTAGAGGCGCGCCGTAGCGAGGAACTCCGGAAATTTGGACCGCATGGAGTTCTTTAACGTGCACCTAAATCAAGGTACACGGGAGTGTTCGTATTTCGCCGCAAACGAAACGCGGCCGCTTTGGCCAGGATTCGATCTCGTGACCTCATCTCAGCAGCCGAACGCCATAGCCACCAAGCAACCAGGGCGTGCAGAGTGATGAGGGGTTTCTTTAGCTGATACATGAATTCTGGTTAGAATTGGCCTACGTGAATACTCGGTAGACTATAGGAATCTGAAGTTGTGAAACATCAAGAAAATAATAGACTGGTTGAGTTGGTGCTGCATGGTTCATCATAACAAGGGTGTGTAAAATGGGGGGGGGGGGGGACAAGGCGACGAAGCGAAACAGGACACATGGAAATACTTTAGCGTTGCGTTTAATGGAAGAACTGATCTTACATAAGCAACATACAGAACTACTGCGCATGCACCATCCGTACATCCTGTTCACTACCTCGGCTATACATGTTAGGTGAAATAGAGACAAAAAATTCACAGACGATCACGATACTTCCTAATAAGGAATTCAAGCGTAGCTCAATGTGCCGTTTCATTTTGCAATATATTGAGGCACAACAAATTTTTTAGAGATACACGCAGCAGACTAGGCAATCGTCTCAAACTTGTTCTGCGAGTCTAGCGCGTCGGCTTTCATACACGACTCGTCGAAGGTTCCAGTGTGATCGCCGGTGCCCCGTGGCTTCCAGAAAGTACTACACAATTCGCGTCGCGCGTACAATAAGATTTTAGAAAAAAAAGACAATCGCCAACCATGGCACTCCAAACAAGCGCGAACGAGGCCACACCAAGCAAACCAAACAAGCGCGAGCGAGAGCTGAAGCGAGCAGACGATAGTGAATAAACAAACTGGAAAATGAAATAAAAAAAAAAGACTTCAAGACAAAATGCTGAATATTTTTTCTGTGAAGATAATGGGGTAAGAGATGTGAACAATGTTGTCTGGAAGACCATTCCAATAGAGTATTGTGCATGGCAAATCTGATGAGTTGAATGAGGTGGTTTTTCCCGAAAGACGTTTGAAACTGAGGTGATTCTGCGATCGGTATACGATGTGCGATTTAGCTGTGTAATAGGTAGCGCAAATGGATGATTGCTGTGAAAAAGTTTATGGAAGAGGCAAACAACTGCGGTTACTTTGCGAGATTCTAAGGATGGAAGGGAGAACGATGTCTAATTTTTGTTATGCTGGAATTCCGGCTGTAGTCTCGTGCCATAAAACAAGCGGCACGGTTTTGTATGCGTTCAAGCAAATGAATGAGGTATCCATGATGAGGTGACCAAATGGAAGGTGCGTATTGAAGTTGAAGGCGAACAACGGTTTCATAGGCCAGTAGCCGAGAAGACACGAATCTGAGGTTGCGCCTTAAATAACGTAATCTACGGTAAGCTTTAGCAGCGATATTTTGCGAGGTGGGTTGACCATCAGTGATTAAGTAAATAAATGAACACAGAGGTACTTATATTATGACGCGAGGGTGACTGGACTGTTAATAAGTGAATAAGTATATAGAAAATTGCATCGATTTCTGCTAAACGTCACTAATCGGCATTTATTGGTGTGCACCAGGTAGTAATGCGGCCGAGATGTTTCCGGAGCGCTATATGGTTGTTGGCAGAGGGGATATTGCTACAAATAATGCCCTCGTCGGTGAACAATTTGATTTTCCAGGTGATGTTTATTAACGCGATAGCGTTAAGGAGCTCGTGTCGCAGAAAAGCCGGTGTCGTCGGCGTCGGTGTCGGCGTCGGCGGCGTTGGCCGTGAGCGATAAATCCCAGCAGGCACTTCATGAATAAAAAACAACTTGCAAGATGGGCTGGGTGGGAACCAGGGTCTCCGGAGTGTGAGACGGAGGCGCTACCACTAAGCCACGAGTTCGACGTTTCAAAGCGGTACAAAAGCACCTCTAGTGAACGCGGTGTTGCCTTAGAAACGAGCTGTTTCTAAGGCTCAGGCGTGCGTCGCTTGCTCAGGCGCACGTTTCGTTGCCGCGCCGAACGCTGCGTTGCTCGACGCTCACCGAGTCCGATGCGGGGCGCGTAGTCGCTGCGCCGTAGCCCATTGTCTTACACCCCTTGGCGGGTCGACGGGAACGCTGTCGCGTTCCACTCTTGAAGGCGAAGCTTAAGCGTCCTCCAATTTTGTTAAGTCATTAATTTAAATTAGAAAGAATAATGGGCCAATTACACTGCTTGGGATGTGCCAGGTGATACACAATTAAAGGAAGATCAATAATTATAAACTGAAGTGAACTTTTTACGATAACGTAAGATGTTTCTTATCCAAGAAACTATAAAGAACTCGAGGCCCACAGAAGACAGTTTTGCTCTTAGACTATAATACGGCACGCGATGGAAGGCAAAGTCGAGGAATAAACAGGCTATTTCAAGACTTTCGTCCATTTCCAGTAGCTCGTTAGTAAACTCAAGTAGTTGTGTCTCACACGATAACCCCTTCCTAAAGCCATGATATTTTCAGAAAAAAGAAACCGTTGCTTTCTGAATGTCGTGCCATGTTAGACGCAATGATATGTTCGAGAATTTTGCAAGATATGCATGTTAGTGATATTGGGAGATAGCTAGCAACGTTAGATCGGTCACCGGATTTGAAAACTCCAATAGACATTTCTAATTTCCCACTTGCATGGTATTTCTCGTGTAAAAAAAGATTATCGAAAAATATTATTGACTATGATGCTTTAAACCACGGTATGCTTCAGAATGTTTCAGTTAATGCCATCGTCACCACATGGAGTGGTTATTTTTAAATTATTAATCAATAATGCAATGCCGTTAACAGTAGCGTCTACGTGTCTCATGTATGCAGAGTCATAATCAGGTGCCAATGGACAATTGGTACAATCTTCCTCCCTGAACGCATAGGCAAAAAGGTTATTAAGAGTCTGAGGGCATTCATCTTGGGCGATAGAGTCACCAGCTTCATCAACCAGCGAAAAATATTGACACGTGTACTTATATTTCACGGGCGACCACGTTTCGCCGCCTAACAAATGTTATCGCACAGCGCGGGACGCGTCTGCGTGTATCCGAAGTTTCTGGAAAGTTATCGATGCTTCTATCCTCTGTCTGTTGTCGCCGAACCTTGTGTTATCTTATTTCATCGCGTGACTCGAATGTTGTAGAACTTTGTGGAAGGCATGCGGGTCCCAACGATTAGTCTGGAACCTTCGATGACTGCTGTATAAAAGCCGACGCGCTTGAACCCGCTGATCAGATTTTCGACGATCGCCGAGCGTGTTCGCCGCTATCGTTGTGCTATAAGTGTAGCCTGTTTTGTGGGCACAGGTTCGCCCAATAAAAGTTTGTTTTGTCGTTCACAGTATTGCTACTGTGTTATTCAACGTCACCACCACGTGACATCTGGTGGAGGTGCTTTTCGTTCATGTACCGGACGCCCCCGACAAGCCGTGATCCAAGCCCGGACCGCAAAGTGAACACCAACGTAGTCCCGGAGCATCGAGCAAGCCGCCGTCTTCAACAGCTGCCCCCGGAGCACGGACTTCTACCTGAGAAGACCAAGAAGATTGTGGACAAGGCAACCCCAATGGCAGCCCCAGCGTCCCCCATCGTGCTGCAGCAGCCTAGGGAACCTCCGACGTTCCGCGGATCAACATTCGAGGACCCGGAAACCTGGCTCGAAACGTATGAGAGGGTCGCCAAGTTTAACAGCTGGGACAGCGACGACAAGCTGCGGCATGTCTATTTCGCATTGGAAGACGCCGCCAGGACGTGGTTCGAGAATCGGGAAGCCACCTTAACGACGTGGGACCTTTTCCGAAGCGGCTTCTTGCACACGTTTACAAGCGTCGTGCGAAAAGAGCGAGCCCAAGCTCTACTTGAAACCAGAGTGCAGCTGCCAAACGAGACGATCGCGATCTTCACGGAGGAGATGGCCCGTCTTTTCCGGCACGCCGACCCGGAAATGTCGGAGGAGAAAAAAGTTCGCTTCCTGATGCGCGGCGTCAAGCAAGACCTTTTCGCCGGACTTATTCGTAACCCACCGAAGACTGTGGCTGAGTTTTCTGCAGAGGCATCGACGATCGAGAAAACTCTTGAGATGCGCACCCGGCAATATAACCGCCAGGGGCACACGCCGCAGTATGCCATCCAAGGACTGGGTTCGGACGACCTTCATGAGACCATCAGGGCCATCGTGCGCGAAGAACTGCGCAAGGTCCTGCCTTCGTCGCACCCTCAAGTAGCTTCGATCGCTGACATCGTGAAAGATGAGGTTCAGCGATCGCTTGGGGTTCCTAAGGTGCAACCTCAATTACCGCAGCCCCAGCCGGAAGCGATGACCTACGCCGCCGTCGCACGCCGTCAAGGTCCCCCTCCGCGACCAAGCCAGGGCCGTGCAACGACGCAATTCCGTCGTCCGCCGCCGCCGCCACCAGCACGCCCACCCGTCGCCCAGCGCAGCTACCCGAGGAAGACCGACGTTTGGCGCGCTCCTGACCACCGCCCGCTCTGCTACCACTGCGGGGAAGCGGGTCACGTCTACCGACGATGTCCGTACCGGGAAATGGGACTGCGAGGTTTCGCCGTGAACGCTCCACGCCCGCAGCAAGGTGAACGCCCTCGCGATATCGCCGACTACCTCGCCGCTACTCAGTGGAGCTCTCGACGACCGTCGCGTTCGCCATCACCAGGCCGCTACCTGTCGCCGCAGCGCCGACCATACACTGGCCCAGCACGGGGCCGGTCAGCGAGCCCGTATCCGGAAAACTAAAAGCAGCAACCGATGGAGGTGCGGTTGCTGTTCGTCGAACTGACGAAGATCCTCCGCCGCCGACGAAGACGACGAAGAAACCATCTCGACGACCTAATGACGACACGCCGCCGTCCCGACGAAGTCAGGAAGCCAAGACTACACCGACGAAAGACGACTTGACGACGCGACGTTCCAGCTTCAGTTCAACACGACGCAGCCGTGATCCGACGCCGAGACCTAACTGTAACGCAAGACAAAGAACCACCGACCTCGACGTGCTTCTCGACGGCCACGCAGTCACCGCCTTAGTAGACACAGGAGCCGATTACTCCGTCATGAGTGGACCCATCGCCGCCCAGTTGAGGAAAGTTAAGACTGCATGGGAAGGCCCTCAAATTCGCACCGCTGGAGGACACCTGATTACGCCGACTGGGATCTGCACGGCAAGAATTACCGTTCATGACCGGACTTACCCTGCCACCTTCGTTGTCCTCCAACAGTGTTCACGAGACGTCATTCTCGGCATGGACTTCCTGAATCAACATGGCGCAGTCATCGACCTGAAGTCGAAATCGATAACGCTGTCACAAGATCAAGCGATACCGCCGGAGAGCTGTCGTAGTCACCACGCCTTGAGTGTGCTCGAAGATCAATTGAGCATCCCGCCGCGCGCCAGCATTATTATTTCCGTCGGCACTGAAACACCCGCTGACGTAGAAGGCGTCATCGAGGGCGACCAACATCTACTGCTCGACCGTGAAATTTGCGTCGCAAGAGGGATCGCTCGACTCCACGGAGGGCAAGTGGAAGTTATGCTAACCAACTTCAGCCAAGAGTTCAAGCACATCAACAATGGCACGACAATCGCATACATCGAGGAAATCGTGGAAACCAGCAATGCCTTAGTCCTCTCGGATTCAGCCGCATCTACCCCGATGAGCATTGTCCCCGAACCAGACTTCGACGTGAATCCAAGTCTTCCTATGAGTAAGCAGCAACAGATCAGAAGTCTTCTCCGATGATACAAAGACTGCTTTTCGACGTCATCGAGGATTCGACAAACACCAGTTGCAAAGCATCGCATAATAACGGAAGAGAGCGCTCGACCACTCCGCCAGAGCCCTTACCGAGTTTCGACGCGAGAACGTGAAGCTATTAGGCAACAAGTCGACGAAATGCTGCGCGACGACATCATCCAGCCGTCGAAAAGCCCGTGGGCCTCTCCTGTAGTCCTGGTAAAGAAAAAGGACGGAACCCTACGCTTCTGCGTCGATTATCGTCGACTGAACAAGATCACGAAGAAGGACGTGTACCCCCTTCCACGGATAGACGACGCATTGGATCGGCTCTGCAACGCTAAATACTTCTCGTCGATGGATCTCAAGTCTGGCTACTGGCAAATAGAAGTCGACGAGAGAGATCGCGAAAAGACTGCCTTCATCACGCCAGACGGCCTCTACGAGTTCAAGGTCATGCCATTCGGACTGTGCTCGGCGCCTGCAACGTTTCAGCGCGTCATGGACACGGTGTTAGCCGGACTGAAGTGGCAGACGTGCCTTGTTTACCTGGATGACGTCGTTGTCTTCGCCGGAAATTTCGACGATCACCTTAGGCGGCTTGCGACAGTGTTAGAAGCCATCAAGTCATCAGGGCTCACTCTGAAGCCGGAAAAGTGCCGCTTCGCTTACGATGAGCTTTTGTTCCTAGGCCACGTGATCAGCAAATCAGGAGTACGCCCCGACCCACAGAAGACAGCTGCCATCGCAAAGTTCCCGCAGCCAACCGACAAGAAGGCAGTGCGCAGATTCCTTGGCATGTGTGCCTACTATAGGCGCTTTGTCAAGGACTTCTCACGCATCGCGGAGCCGCTAACACATCTAACCAAATGTGATGTCGCGTTCAAGTGGGAAACGCCGCAGGCCAAGGCATTTCAAGAACTCAAACGACGCATGCAGTCGCCGCCGGTACTTGCACACTTCGACGAGGACGCCGATACCGAAATCCACACTGACGCCAGTAGCCTAGGCCTCGGTGCCGTCCTAGTCCAGAGGAAAGAAGGACTTGAACGGGTGATATCGTATGCTAGCCGGTCGCTGTCAAAAGCGGAAAGCAACTATTCTACGACTGAAAAGGAATGCCTCGCCATCATTTGGGCTATAGCTAAATTCCGCCCTTACCTCTATGGCAGGCCATTCAAAGTCGTCAGTGACCATCATGCATTGTGTTGGCTAGCTAACTTAAAGGACCCTTCAGGACGGCTGGCGCGGTGGAGCCTCAGACTACAAGAATATGACGTCACGGTAATATACAAGTCCGGAAGAAAACACTCCGACGCCGACTGCTTATCGCGCGCCCCCATCGATCCCCCGCCGCAAGACGACGAGGACGACGACGCCTTCCTTGGGATAATAAGCGCGGAAGACTTCAGTAAACAGCAACGAGCAGACCCGGAGCTAAAAGGCCTCGTCGAGTATTTGGAAGGAAACACCGACGTTGTCCCTAGGGCATTTAAGCGCGGGTTGTCGTCATTCACGCTACAAAACAACCTGCTCGTGAAGAAGAACTTCTCACCAGTCCGCGCCAGCTACCTTCTTGTTGTACCGTCAGCGCTGCGTCCAGAAATACTGCACGCCCTACACGACGATCCAACCGCTGGGCACCTCGGATTCTCCCGGACGCTGTCGAGAATACAGGAAAGGTATTACTGGCCGCGTCTGACCGCCGACGTCGCCCGTTACGTCAAGACATGCCGAGACTGTCAACGACGCAAGACACCACCGACAAGGCCAGCAGGATTACTACAGCCGATCGAACCTCCTCGCCGACCATTCCAGCAGATTGGGATGGATTTGTTGGGGCCGTTTCCGATATCAACATCCGGGAATAAGTGGATCGTCGTGGCGACGGACTATCTCACCCGCTTTGCTGAAACTAAAGCTCTACCAAAAGGCAGCGCAGCCGAAGTGGCGAAATTTTTCGTTGAGAACATCCTGCTGCGACATGGTGCCCCAGAAGTCCTCATCACCGACAGAGGAACGGCTTTTGCAGCAGAGCTCACCCAAGCCATTCTGCAGTACAGCCAGACAAGCCACAGGAGGACAACTGCCTACCATCCGCAGACGAATGGTCTCACGGAGCGCCTGAACAAAACCCTCGCCGACATGCTAGCAATGTACGTCGACGTCGAACACAAGACGTGGGACGCGATCCTGCCGTACGTAACCTTTGCGTACAACACGGCGGTGCAAGAAACAACACAGATAACGCCGTTTAAGCTGGTTTACGGCAGGAACCCGACGACGACGCTTGACGGCATGCTGCCGCACGTAACTGACGAAGAGAATGTTGACGTCGCTAGCTATCTCCAGCGCGCCGAAGAAGCCCCGACAGCTCGCCCGCCTGCGAATCAAGAGCCAGCAGAGGACCGACAGCCGACACTACAACCTCCGACGACGCTTCGCCGAGTACCAGCCTGGCGACCGTGTTTGGGTCTGGACCCCGATACGCCGACGAGGTCTCAGTGAGAAACTACTCCGACGCTATTTCGGACCCTACAAGGTCATCCGACGTATTGGCGCTCTGGACTATGAGGTCGTGCCAGACGGCATTTCGCATTCACAGCGGCGCCGCGCACGATCTGAAGTGGTCCACGTGGTGCGCCTTAAACCCTTTTACGGACGCTGACGAACTTCGTCATTTTTGTTCTTTTCTTTGCTACAAGTGCTTTTGTTTATTAACTTCGTTTGTTTGCAGCATCGGGTCGATGCTTTTTAAGAGGGGGGTATTGACACGTGTACTTATATTTCACGGGCGACCACGTTTCGCCGCCTAACAAATGTTATCGCACAGCGCGGGACGCGTCTGCGTGTATCCGAAGTTTCTGGAAAGTTATCGATGCTTCTATCCGCTGTCTGTTGTCGCCGAACCTTGTGTTATCTTATTTCATCGCGTGACTCGAATGTTGTAGAACTTTGTGGAAGGCATGCGGGTCCCAACGATTAGTCTGGAACCTTCGATGACTGCTGTATAAATGCCGACGCGCTTGAACCCGCTGATCAGATTTTCGACGATCGCCGAGCGTGTTCGCCGCTATCGTTGTGCTATAAGTGTAGCCTGTTTTGTGGGCACAGGTTCGCCCAATAAAAGTTTGTTTTGTCGTTCACAGTATTGCTACTGTGTTATTCAACGTCACCACCACGTGACAATATCCAGACATACGAGCAGGTGCAATTGTTTTCCAAAATTTTTTGGATTGTGTTCATTGAGGAACTGAAGAACTTGTGACATGAACATATACCTTGCTTTTCGGAGGGCCGTACAATATTATTTGTCAGTGTTCCTGTGTGTTTTCCATGACGCTGGTGTTCCGAGTCGTTTAGCTGTTTTGAAAAGTCGCTCTATTTATTGAAAAAACTACGACGATTCCTTTGGTACCACGGTTTAGATCAGCTAGCACGAGAACATATGCGAGGTATGTAAATGTTTATCAACTGGGTTAATTCCTCTTCATACTAACGTCAGTTTTCATTAACAGTTCGCTAGGAAAAGGATTGCAGAAAATAATTTCAGAATTACCGCAATCCAAGGTGAATTGCATCGTAGTTTCCCCTGTTTTCAACGAAGATGTGTTTGGACGTTACGCTGGGTGGGCGAGAGGGCATTTTTATGGCGAACATAAGTAGTCTGTGATCACTGAGACCGTCTACTGAACTTCTACGTACACGTATACTTATATATGTGTACTGAACTTAAGTTGTTAGCTACGTGAAAAATGAATTGGTATTGATTGTTGTTGTTGATTGTCAATATGTTTTACCTAATATTTACGGTAGTAATATCTACAGGAATTAGATATTCGGGTGGCGCATACGCGCTGTCCTTCTCTACTGCTTCTGTACTTTCGGTTTTTACAGTAAACGCTTA
Organism: Dermacentor andersoni; assembly: GCF_023375885.2. NCBI lineage: Eukaryota > Metazoa > Arthropoda > Arachnida > Ixodida > Ixodidae > Dermacentor > Dermacentor andersoni. The sequence goes on along the minus strand of NC_092816.1, from coordinate 207,139,235 downwards.
GTTCTAGTCGGTGCATGTGTCTTGTCTCCCTTCATCACCTGCTCCCTCGTTTCAAGACATGTCTACAACACAAATCAGAAGAACAGCCATCGATTTTTTTGAAAACATGATGAAATTCATTCTGCGCTTTTTGCAGATGTTGGGTAGATATCAAATGATTTTAGGAATGTCATCGTCCTTTGCAAAAGTCATCAGTGTGGAGGCTACTATAGCCGCTATGAAAAGAATGACGTGGTCTTTTTACTGGTCGTCACCTATTTCCAAACATGTGATGTTCGTAGTTATGGATTTGTTTTATAAGATGTATGCGTAATGTGTGCTCTAATTCATTACAGACGAAAAAATTATTAATCGGTACACAAGATACTCGTACGTAACGAATTGCACGTAATTAATTACCTGTGATATTTTGCATCATGCCGTGATTTTGCGGTTTATTAGGAAACGTTCACTGTAATTTTATAACTTTTTTCACTAACCGATTACACGAAACCAGTTAAAAGGCCACAAAAGCTTTGCTGCGATATTTAAAAGCTACTGGATTGAGTCAGCGTCTGTGATCCGGACTGAGTGACCGAACGATATCCCCAGTAGACTCTCTCTTCTTCTTTTAACCTTTCCGTCCCCCTTTCCCTTTCCCCAGTGTAGGGTAGCCAACCGGGCTCAGTCCTGGTTAACCTCCCTACCTTTCATTTATCATTTTCTCTCTCTCTAAGTATAACGGGCGCCACAGCTTTGAGCGCGTGAATTTAGTGGGAACTACTGCAGAGTGTTTGAGGTCGTGCCAAGCAGCAGACACGTGGATGCACGTGCTGGCAAACTCGGGAGCGCAGTGTTTGTTTGCTCGCCTTAACAGGATCCGCCACATGTCGGCCAACGAATTGAACCTGTTCTTGTGTGTTCCGATAACGATGGCCACTTAGGACGGTAATGCCAAAAAACCGCCTACCGACGATTTTTAATGCGTTAGCATTTTCAGGGTAGTTCACGCACTTTCCGCGGGCTATCTATGTATCCATCCATGTAAGTTTGTATCAAACCGTCATCACGCCAACCTGGGTCTCTGAGTAGTCAGTGGTGGGATGGCTAGCTTATCGGGCCGCTGTGCTGAGGTGGATGCTTTTTACAATTTGGTGTTTTAGTTCATTTGGTTACCTAATGTGGTTCCCATCTTATATGTATGAATTAAGAAACATTGCTGCTGTTAGCTTTCGTTACCATGTTTTATTTACTTTTGCTAAAATGTCCGCTATTCTTTAACAAATAAATATTGAAACTTGAACAGTCTGTGTGTACTTGTATTATTTAGTTCTGATAAAGTGTCCGCTGATGGGTACTGGGAGGTGGGGCCAGTCAAGCTATATATGTAGCTTTCTTCCCACTTTTTCGAGCACAATTCATGTGCAATTTCCTTTTGTATATTGTGTGTGGTAAAATAAATAAACGAAATCAAATCAAACAGGGTTAGAAATCGGCCAGTGGATCAACTAGGTTACTGAGTCTGTGGCAATGTGCCTATAAGCGCCGTTCTTCAAAGAACCTCTTCGACTCATGGATCAATGTAGACGCTGGACTCGGTAGGTACCCCTGCTCGAAGAAACTCTGACACCGACTTATATTACTGGTTATGTGTCACTCGCCCTGTGCTAGTCTCAAATGAGCCTCTTTGATGCCAACTTTAGTGAAGAGGTATGCGCCACTGCGAATGTGCCACTCTACAATGATGAATGAGATCCCTTAAATTTATCCGATGCTGAGCGGAATCGAATCAACGTCACAAGGTCCTGAAGGACAGCAACCTGGCGCATTAGGAGCCTACGGCACAAAAGCACTGGGAATTTGCACCTTCTCAGCGAACGCCTGTCGCGCCAACTTTTAGCGGGAAGCGCTATGAGTACATTATGGTATGGGGCCGCTCTTCAATGAATATCTCGCCCACTTGTGCTACTATGTGCCACTGGGCGTGCAGGAAGCGAAGAACAATTTGCACTGTTCGCAGGCGCCGGCATACCACGATTCTCGTCTCCGAGGCAACTCGAGCACTTAGGTGGCGCACCATGTCCAGAAAGAAGCGCGACCGAGGATTCTGGTTGTCACATGACTAGTTTCTCAGGCACCATGCATTTCGAAGGCCACGCGCAGGATTCGCAGTGGAAGCGCTAGATGGTATTGAGTGGTTTTAAGGAAGTGAGAAATAGGAGTCCTGCTGCAGTGCACGCCTCATACATAGCTCATTTCGACGGTGGCAACGTGTTGTGTCGCTCTATCGATTCAAAGCTAACGCTTACCGTCGACCGTCATCGTGAAGTGGGTTCTGCCGCGATTTTTTAGCTTTCCACTGGCTTACCCGGAACCCTCTTCTCTAGTCTGCCGTCGATGCTGAGCACCGTTTGCTGAGGTTTCTGTCGACGGTGAGGTTACTTTGTATAATACACGAAGTGTATTTACATAATTACAACTTTGACTGAAGGAAAAGCTATGGGTACTTACCTTATACGTTACCTTATATATCTTACCTTCGGGTGTTTAGTTGCTTTTGACCGGCAGAGCTTCCCCTTGCGTAGGTCCCTCTCACCCTTCTTTCTTGGTCGTCACATCGCTTTTTCTTGCAAAGCGGTATTGCGAGGCCGGTTTCACCGATAGAAGGGAAACCACGGTCGCTCAGTGACCTTTACCTTCCCGGTGGGGAGACGGCCGAACTTCAAGGCGCCGATCTTAGGCGCGCCAGCTGGCTGTGTGCATGAGGACGTTGTCGCGAACACGGCTGCAACGCGAACATGAGCATATACTCAGCAACTCGCGCTGGCGTAGAACGGGCGGACGGACGGACAGACGGACGGGTGGACAGACGGACAGAGAGACGCTGAAGTTTGCAAATGATGCTTCGCATTAAAAGCTACCGTGGCGCTCTTTAGCAGTTCGTGGCCCTTGCGCTGAAAAAGAACACTATGCATCATAATCAAACATAGGGAAAATGGCCTTATAACACACCAGACTAAAGGACGGACGGCATTCCCCTAAATTTACGAAGGAATGGCCACACATAACTACACTAACTGTTTAAGAAAGAAAGAAAGGCAGGATGGTTAACGAGGTTTCTGCTGCTTTGATACCATCTACAGTGGATGGGATCAGAAAGCGAAAATTTTGCCGTTCGCCTCGCTTGTTCGGGAATCCGCATTAAGGGAAGCTTTCTTTGATGTTTACGCTAATGTGATGCAGCTGCAACGCTAATGAATGTAACGGGACATTTATGGAAATATGACGCGATGACTGTAATCCAACAATATGACACAAAATTTCAGTATACATGCTGTCTCTTTTTCAACGGGACAGAAATGCACAATAAACTGATTACGTAATCAGGTGTTGGTCTTTCGCATTGCTAACAATAGAATCGCTCATCAGACACAGTTTCTTCACGTTAGGCAACGTCCATAATGTCGCTATTCCCGGTGCACATTCAACCGACATTTCACACGGTTGCATGGACGTCGTATTTTCTCTAGTCTATTCTTGTTTTTGGAGATATTCTTTACTTGGCACAGTAGCGTGAAGTAAGCGCGCCTCGAGGAACGTAACGTGAAATATCCAACGTGCTGATCGCTCTGGTTAACACGTGACCAGACGCACCACCAGGTCACAATGTGGGCAGCGACGACTCGCTAGATTCACAGTGGCCGAAACGCACACCGGAGACGTCTTCCACATAGATCGATAACCAGCGATTTTTCTAGGTGGACGGTGAAAGCCTCCGGGGTGAATACCAACGTCATCGTGTTGTCGCGGCTCTTGGCGTAAACAGCCCGTACAGGACGAGTTGCGCACAGGCCAAGAAACGACACTCACTCGCTGCCCGCCAGGCGTCATTAATCGGCTGCCCACTGCTCGTGTCCGCCACGCGTCTTGATATCGCTTTGTGTTTACGGGCTAGCGTTATGCTCACGTAGTACACCACGCTTCGCAGCGTAAAGATGGAATTGTTGTTCCACAGTATGTTCCATTCGGACATTTGTCTTTTCCGCACTAGACACGCGCTTTCGTCCTATTTTGTTGCTAAGAGGGTTCGACGCGCTGCAGTGATATCTGCACCCGGCTGCTTTTGTTGCCAACTTCTTCAGTTCTTGCCTTTGGTTGCACCACTTTGCTAGAAACAGAAGGGCGCGGCAGCATTGTGGCGACATCTATTGAGCCCAAGCGTCACGTAGAGGCGCGACTAGTAGGCAGTAGCCGTAGTGGGCTATTAGGCAGTCTCGTGGTGACATGGAGGATGGGAACTAAACTAATCGAGAACATTTACTCACGCAGCCAGCCTTCGTAAGGGAACTCTTCAATAAGTCATTCACTGCGATTTTACTTACACAGTATCAACCCAACACGTGACCCCTAAGACTCGGCCTATTTAACCGTTAATGCGGCGTATTAGCAGTATAAGGTTGATTCCAGGTTGTCTTTATTCGATGCGCTGTTGATCGAATAGTTTGGCCGTCCTGCCATAGCTCTGCCTGCAAAGCGGCAGTAGCAAAACCTACCGGGCGCTCTGAATTGAAAATCACGTGTTGAAACCGATACCTCTGGCTTCGATCGTGTTGCGCGTTACTCCCTCTTTATTATTTCCTTGCTTCAATGGTAGCTGTTAGTGGGTAGCGGTGTTGCGTCCACTAGACAACACAGCTTGCATCTAGCACCTACAAAGAGAAGTGGTGAAACAATGAGAACTTCGCTTAAAAAATGCCAAGAAGGGCACATATATTTGCCCGAACTGGCTAAAGCAGGCTGCAAGAAAGAGCATTCCTTGTAGAGTCGGGGAATATGCATTGCTGTCGGCAAAGTCGCCCCGCAAAATGTCTTACGAACGACGGAAGGAAACACGCGCAGGCATAAATGGGTAAGAGAGCTGCGTGTACCTATTAAGAAGGAAAGGAAAAAGCAGGATCATCATGGCGAGAACTTCACAGCTGGGATATTGCAAAAATAAGTGCAGCAACTACCTGGGCTTGTGCACCAATGCAGCTTGCTGGTAAGATGGGCAGAATAAAGCTGCAATTTCCACTGTATGGACTTTACAACAAATTTAGGTGCTTTACGTGCCAAAACCACAATATGATAATGAGGCACACTGTAGTGCCAGAATCCGGAATAATTTTGACCACCTGGTTTTTTTACCGTGTGCGGAATGCACTTTACAGGTCCGTTTTCTTTTTCTTTTTTTTTTTGCATTTCACCGCCCATCGAAATACGGCCGCCACGGCCCAGACTGGATCCCGTGCCCTCGGGCTTAGCAAGGTAACTTGAAAGTCACTAAACTACCACGATGCGTGACTTTCATTGAGTCACTAGCAACTTAGCTAGTGTAGTACAAAAAATTTTGCAGAAACCGTCGACCACTGTATAGTCAAAGTAAGCGAATAGGCTTATGCTTCTAGAACACTATCTGCTTTAATAAAAGAGTGATGCGCTTGAAGGCGTGTATTTCTAACAGTGCGAATATTAAGATTTCTTGTGTCATTGCGTGTATCCGCAGAGAACAAAGCCATTAACGAGCTCATCTATAACGGTAGTGTTAGTGACTACGCCTACAGGCCAATTCGTCATATTTGTGCTCCCTGCAGTGACGCTATCGCCGGTATGGAAGGCGACAGCCACTTCCCTCTCCCTCAGCCGCCTCAGGGTCGACCTTCCCCAGCATTCCACCACATGACGTAAGACGCGCCACAGCTATTGCGTGACAGGATGCGCGTCTCAACGAGCTGCAACAGTTGGCATTCGGCGAAGAACGCTCATGGCAAATCGATTGCGCGATAGACCGCGATTATTTGCATCGGCACCTATGCAACGGCGGCACAAGTGCGACCACCGCCAATTAAACGGCCAACGAGACAAGCTATTTGCCTTAAAAAAACTGATATTGTCGCGAGCGAGAGCAGATAACGCTCTCTTCCTGTCTCACTCAAATTATGCGAAGCAGAGAGAAGAGTAGTGGTGAGCTCCCAAGCTCACGTGCTTCCACGGAGAAAAAGAAACCAATTAATCTTTCCTGCCTGGGCTCCGTGGCACCTGGACTTGTCTTTGGCCAACCCTGAACTATGAACTTACCGATGGCTGCAGTGGCGCGTCTCAGATATTAATACTAATTATGGTTCCGAATTTAGGGGCACAGTACCGACTTTTGACTAAATGCCTCGAGTTTTGCTTTTTTTCTAATAAACGGTAAATAAACCAGATGTACTTCCTACAGAGCGTGTCAGTTCGCTCGCACATTGTTTTCGTTGGTCTTCCGCTTAATCGCACAAGCATAGAGGCGCTGTCGCTTTTGTCATGGTTCTAGTTCTGCGGTACGGCCTAACCGTTCACAGTATCTCTCTCTGTATTGGCAAGGCCCTGTTAGTCAGGCTGCTGCTGAACCTTTCTTGTTTTTACAATTTGTGCAACATTGTTGCACGTACCCGCGGCTCCTGGTACTGACAGATTCGGCTGTCGCCAGCCAATCCAGCGCACTTACGTTACTTACACGTAATACAAGAACCTACGCTAATAAGCCCGTTAACTTTCCTATTTGTCCAAATGCTCATGCGCAGAGAGTAACCAAATGTCGTAATCATCATCATCATCATCCTAAGTTTATGTCCACTTCACAATGAAGGCCTCTCCCAGCGATCTACGTACAACTTCCCCTGTCTTGCGTTAGCCGATTCGAACTTGCGCGTGCAAACTTGGTAATGTAATAATTCGCGAATTTATTCGAGCATTAAGTGGAACTCCGAATAATGTTAAAACTAATGGTAATTGAGCAGTGCTATAGGAGCTGTTATTGATTATGTAAATAGCATACGGTGGTCTGTTGTATATTTTGTATTTTTTCTTGCCTGTTCATAGACAATTGGTGCGACTGGTATAGTTGTGATTCCAAAGAGCAAAGCACAGGTTGTCCGACGAACCCGACACTGTTGCGATTGTCATGGGGTCCAGCACATCTTTATATTTATACTGTAAGTCTTTAACCCGCCGTGGTTGCTCAGTGGCTATGGTGTTGGGCTGCTGAGCACGAGGTCGCGGGATCAAATCCCGGCCACGGCCGCCGCATTTCGATGGGGGCGAAAACACCCGTGTACTTAGATTTGGGTGCACGTTAAAGAACCCCAGGTGGTCGAAATTTCCGGAGTCCGCCACTACGGCGTGCCTCATAGTCAGAAAGTGGTTTTGGCACGTAAAACCCCATAATTTTTTTAGGTCTTTCTCGAACACTAAACAAAAGGAACAAAAACCAGCTCAACGTGAGCAGTGTGCCGAGGAACGTGGTGATTCGCAGATTAATCGAACAACAGAGAAGCAGTAACCGCCCTTACAACGCGGTGTAATGTGCGAGAACGGCGTGCACCATCGATTGCCGATAAAGACAAGGCTGAGCTTTGCCGAGAGGAAACGGTACAGGGGCGCCGCGGGCTTTTCCCGGAAATTGCAAGGAAGCTATGGAGAAGTCGTCGGAAGACCGGCCATTAATATTGCGACGTCACTACACGCAAAGGACAATACCAGCGGCAAGATAAGGTGGGATATACAAGACGCTACCACAGTGCACTGATAAATTGATTTTTCATCATTTTGCGGGCAATTCACCGCCGTGAACGGCTTTAACTCGCCCGTTGGTGACGCCACATCTGGCGTGTCTCAGGCAGCGTCCTAGTTTTCTTGCTCTTTTTTCAATTTGTGTCAACGATTTATCCACTAGTATTTTGTACCGCGTGTGACTTTTTGCTGACAATTGCGTCATTTATTGTGCAATGAAAACTAGTGATCACCATATAGCCCTTCGAAATGGCCGCAGTTTCTTCCAAAAATGGTGTCACACATCGAAAAAAACACTCAACTTACCAAAATGCAAAGTTTTAACGCTTTATCGCAGGCACGCGAATTGAAATTTCCCCAAGTGCATTGGTACCGCAACAGTGAACAAGAATAACTGGTGGAAATACCTTGATTTTCACTTCGCAGTCAACTTCTCAGCGCCAGTTCATATCGCCGTTTTATGACAAAATATCAAAATTATTTAGGTACTTACGTGGCGACGTGGGAAAATTGTTAATATTACTAAACTGATATCTGAATTACATTCGTCCACAGATAGCATTTGCATTAATGACGTGGTGTCCTTAAGGCACATATCTACCCAGTGACCAAATCCTTTCAAAACAAAGTAGCACGTCTTGTCTCAGGTATTTGCAATTGTAATAATAACCAATATTTTCTTATACAGCCCCTGGAATTTCACGAAACAGTGCCTCTTTTGTGCTTGATTCACAAATATATCCACGCTCATCGGTCGTTATCACAACCGCTGAATCCAGCTATACGCATGTGAAGCCTGCTGCAGAATCGCCCTTATTCCAAGATTAAGCGGTCTTTAAACGGCTTTTCTCTCCGCTTTTTATTCGAATCTACCGTGACCAAACAAATAAAGCAATGAACAAGACTCCTGCAGAGCGCATTCTTTCATTTCTTCGATCGCATATCTTCAATCGCACATTTACCTGGCATAAGCGATCATTGTATCCTTCGTGCCGCTTTCAACTCCCTAGTCCCAAAACTATTAAATAACGGAAGATTATACACAATTATAAAAGGTGTGATTTTAACAGAATTAACAGGGACCTAACCTCATTTCTAGACGACTTCTTTCATGATTTTAACAACCGCACAGTCCGAACTAACTGGGACTTGTTCGTTGCTAAACTAAACGATCTTACCGACAAGCAAATACCGACTCGCAAGAGTGTTCTAAATCCACAAGCGGCTTTGTATGGTTTCCATATCAGGCGGCTCGCCAACCTAAAGAAACGTTGTCTTTTTTTTCGCTTTGCTGAGAACTGGCCGACGGAATCAAGATGGACTACATATCAATTAGCATTTGATGCATAAGGAACTGCAGTAAAAGTTGATAAGCATAAATTTTTGTCTAGCACCCTTCCATCGATGCCAACCAATAACGTTAAAAAAAGTTTGGGAGTCATCAACCCACCATCTAGTGACCACATCGCTTTAGACGACGCTTCGGCTTCTAGTCTTCCGTACGACTGGTGTGCTGCTGTCTTAAACAAAACCTTTGATAGAAACATTTCCAACAAGTGTTAAAGTGTTCTGCCCGCCACACGTGAATATGACCATAATGAAATGCCTCCATTTACTGTTGAAACGTGTGGTGTCCTACAGCTAATCAATTCTCACGACATTAATTCATCTTCCAGCTATGACTCCATTGACACAACATTCTTATAGAGTACGCATGCTTTTAGTTCGCTTGTTACAATGCTTTTGCACCAGTGTCTAGATATATCAACACTACCCAACCCGCCGTGGCTGCTAAGCGGGTATGGTGTTGGGCTGCTGAGCACGAAGTCGCGGGATCTAAACCCGGCCACGGCGGCCGCATTTCGATGGGGGTGAAATACGAAAACGTCCGTGTACTTAGATTTAGGTGCACGCTAAAGAACCCCAAGTAGTCAGTTTCCGGAGTCCTCCACTGCGGCGTGCCTCATAATCACAGTGGTTTTGGCACGTAACACCCCATAATTTTACCACTACCAAAAGAATGGACGATCCGGAAGGTGGCTCCCTCACATAAGTCAGGTAACTAAATTCACCAAATAGTTACGGTCCCATTTTGTTCACTAGTACGGGCTGTAAGCTATTCTTAATTTCCTTACGTATAGTTCATTATTCACCACAGCACAGCTTGGCGCTCGCAAAACTTTTTAATGTGAAACACAACTGGTTTCTGCCAGTTGCGTGCTACATCAAATTTTGGATTGATCTTCTTTTGGCGACTGCATTTTCTTAGATTTTCTATAGCGTTGGACAGGATTTGCCATCGACTTTTCTTGTACAAATTAAGTAAACTGGATGTGGATCTTAATCTCCACACGTGGATTAAGCTCTTTCTAACAAATCGCACTCATTTTGCTACAACCAATGGTTTTAGTTCTCCTTTCAATGATTTGCATTCTGGGGTAGCCTAAGGTTCAGTTCCGGGCCTTCTCCTTTTAGAGCGCAGCTCTTAGCCAGGCGTTCCTGCGTTGAGCGTCGGCGTGCCTCGACCACCCTTTTTGGGCCTCGTAACCGAGCGTACGAGCATAGCGAAGGTTGAAAGCGAACACAGAGCGGGACCAGGTGACGGAAGACGGCGATAGCGAAGAGAACGCGAGCAGAAAAGCGGGGGAAGAAGGTACGACGAAAGCATGAGAAGCGTAACGCTGCGGAAAACTGGCTCTGCCGCGACGATAGCTACGAGATGGCGCCAGAGTAGCGCGCGTCAAACATATGGAAAGAAAGCGCTGCATGAGAAAAGGTCTGTCTGCGGCGACTGCTGTGAATGACGCCCACGCGTCACCCACGCGGTGCCTCTCGCGGTATACCGATTAGCGAGGCAGTCGCGCCAGACTTCGCTCCGTTTTTAACGTGCTGGACGAGGCAGATTGTCCGGGCCAGCCAATATATCGCGAAAACACGTATAGAGCTGCGCTCAGATATTGCATTAGAGACTATCGTAATTGAAGGCGAATGTTTTTCTCAAATAACGCCTAAATGCTGCTAGATTATTCTCCAACGTACACTTCTTCGCTGACGATTGTGCGGTTTTCTGCGAAAAGACCAATGAAACCAACGTTAACAAGTTGCAACTTGACCTTAACACAATGTATAACTAGTGTCTCTCGTGGTTAATTCAAATAAATAGTAACAAATGTAAACGGCTACAGGTGTTCCGTGTTTTTCGCCAGCAAGCCAGTTACGACTTGAGAAGGAGCTTTAGCTCGAGTGCTCCTATCCAAATATATGTACAGGGGAATTCGTTTTTTTCGGCAACCACTGCACCAAATCTGGCGAGGTTTGTCGCATTTAAAGGAAAAGCTTAAACGTTAGTAACTGTTGGTTTTGAATTTTTTATTTAGGTCGTATATTGTTTATTTAAATTGGCAAAATCGTAAATTCTTAGAAACGATATTATCGAGTTTACAACTCTGGAACTCAGCAATGAGAAATGATATCACAATTAGGTGAATTGCATCTAATAGCACATCTAAAGCGGACAAAATTGATATGTTACACATGACTATGAAGAAATTTATTGATATGAAAATACAGCTTTTGCAGAACCCTTGCACACAACGTAACTAGGTCACTTAAAATATAAACTGACATACCACATTTGTCCGCTTTCAATGATCTAGTGGATGCCGTTTAAAGAACCGCGATATCTGTCTATGATGCAGCGATATTAATTTGTAAACTTCGTGCTTCTATTCCCTGAAACTTTTGAATTTTCGAAAATCTTTTTAACAACATTCAGGCCCTAAATGGAAATTTCGCTTCCAATTGTCATTAGAATTTGACTTTTTTTTCTCAAATGCAACAAATTTCTTGAAAATATGTTCAGGGGTTACCCCAGAAAAACATTTTTGCCTTTTACATGTATTTTAATGGGCCGCGTCGGAGTTGCAATGGTGTCCCAGTGAGTCCCAGCAAGTGCCAGCGTACCCAGTGCCACCTAGCGCCTAAAAGCGCTCTGGTTTCACATTGCAAGACCCTGGTTTTTGCAATAGTGTGGGCCGGAGCTAAAGCTTCCTCCTAAAGAAGCGTTCCTTTAAAGCGGTTAACTCTTAGAAGTACCTAGGTGTCCGTACCCAGAATCCGGTTGCTCAACGTGCATCGAAAGCATCGGTTCACGAGCGTTCATATACATGCCACTTCCATTTTAATGCCGCCGTTGCTGCCGGAGATCGAACACATCACCTTACGCAGCGCAACTCCATAGCCATTTAGCCATTGCAGAGGGTACTGATTTTGCAGTGTTTGAACGTCTGGCATATAGATTTGCAAATATTGAACACTGTGTGCATCGTTTTGCTTATTCTTTATTTTTTGCTACTTATATTCTGCTAGTCCTCAGTTTTGTATAAGGCCGCATACTTGCGAGCGATTGTAATCCCCTCTGTAGGTTATCTTGTGACCCTCCTATTCCCTCGATGCTCTACTGGAACCTGTGAGGTAATAGGAATTTCTAAAAAAGAAGGAACAGCGGTGCTGTCTGCACGTATTAGCAACAACATATGAGACCGATACGCTATACCATATATTTATTTGGAAAATCTCGCATAGAATGTAACCAAATAAAGCAAAATCATTCAGTCAAAAGCAATTAAAACGTCATATTTGTCTCGCGGTCAAATTGTGCTGAATTTCTCTGCGGAAATTTTACAATGAACTATCGTTGCTAACGGAGTAGTCATAAAGAAATTAGCAGCGGAGGCTCAGATAAGGAATTTTAGCATAGGCTTTTATTGCTAAAGGCATCTATTACAATTGATCTGCTGCTATAGTATCTTCGATCTGCTTAGCTACGCGTAACACCTATTACAATATCATGTTGGTAACAATAAGGCACCACGTTCGTCTGTCCGGGAGCCATTTTTTTATATATTTTATTTACAACTGTTTAAGCCGTACTGTGGTCAGTAGCCAGTGAGTCGTCATATGGTCGGTGGGGTCGGTCGAGCAGTCGGTCCGCAGTGCTAAGTGCCCTTTCATGTTTGAAATGATGCAGCTCCGTCTAGTCTTCCGAAAAGAAAACTTGTATCATCTACTTTCAACGATGTTTAGGAGACACCTTATAAGACGAAGCTTTAGCTCGAGGCTTACTTTACAGGTATGCGCGAAAGGAGAAAGCGTCTTTCTCGCCAAGCGCCACACTGATTTTCATTATTCTTGTGGTTTGTAAAGGGGGGACTGTCTACCGCTCAGAACATGTCTCTGGATTGTGATAGGAATGAATAGATTGTGCATCACATTCGTGGAAAGGAACATGCTTGTATCACATAAACATCGACTTACGTTTTTAATTTGGCCCGGAAAGTGATGCATAAATGACATGGGGCTTCGCTTGACGATAAAACAGCGTTCACCAATCTGTACACCACTGGTTAACCAAAAACCTACACGGAAACAGTAATTTCGCGTGGATGCATAATTGTATTGCCTAATATTGTATTTTATGCCGCTTCTGCTCATTTTTATTAACGTGACAGAACATCTTTCTTAATTTCACTTAGTGCGTGTAGACAAGTGACGCTGCCTTAGTGCTGACGAGGGGCGTAGTGCGTGACATGGCGACGCACAAAAGCAACGCGGTGGTGCTTTGGGAATGGCGGGAGGGTTTCGAAAAAGCGTTGCCCGTTTAAGGCGTGCCAGCGTCGTCACAATACCAGTGTTGGAACTCCTTACCACCACCACACTAAAGCTGTGGATTGACTACGCATTTTTGGCTAGTTTGGAGACACGTGAGAGTAGTGGGGAAGAAGCGAAAAAAGGCTAATGACTTGTGCAGCAGATTACGTGCTTAGGGTCATAGCTTGGTGAATTCGTAATTAGGGCGACGATTTCAGTGTTGTACACGAAGTATAGACATTCCTGCAGAAACCCGAAACACTCCAAGTTTCTCACTTTTAAGAGCAAGGCATCGCCATCGCGTCAAGTACTCAAATACGAAACTATGAAATACAAAATTATCAATTTAAAAATTTCTACTCGCTTTCTAGATACTCGCTTTGTGTGCCCTTCAAGTTATTCGATTTATATTCCGCTAGAAAAGTTCCCCTAAAAACTGTAGAAGATCGCTTTAACAGAAAAAAGTTTAGATATATAGTGACTGTAGGAAACACTTTTTTTGACCTTCATTGTTTAACGAAATTATCGAAAATTGCGAAAAGAAGTTAGTTATCGGGTTTAGCAACTCTAACTCGTGAATTAAAAACGATATTGCAATTCTGTATACCGCGCATACTTGGTCGAGCGCGCCCGGGCAACGGCCGACGCCACTGGGGTCCCGTACTAGGGATTCCACCTAGTATTTTAAGGGTCGGGCCCTTAAGGAACGGCCCATATGCGAACCTCCATGTGCTTCTCTTGTGAGAACAATACAAGTTTTTCACCCCCACCATACTCAAACACTGAAAGCAGACACGATTGATAGTGATGTATTATACATCACTCTGACTATTCCAATAATTTGAGAGTAGGACTTGTGCAAGACCCTTGTAAACAGTGTGACAAATACACACACACACACACACACACACACACACACACACACACACACACACACACGCGCGCGCGCGCACACGCACACGCACCCACACACACACACACACGCACGCACGCACGCACACTTTTTATTTATTTATTTATTTACTCTCATACCCACAGCACCATTTAGGCATTACAGTGGGGGGTTACATACATCAATGTAAACAGCTTATGGCGTCCAATAAACAGCAATAAACTATACAATACAATGAAAGAGAAAAAGAAAAACACCGCAAGGGGACAGAAATGGTACATCAGGATATCAATGTACAGCACGAAATAAAATTATACAATTAAGTAATGAAGCACTATGTAATGATAGCAAACTCTACAATTACTACATACTGTAAAATAAAGCAGAAAATTTCAAAGAGCATTTGCAAAATGTTCATTTTTAAATATACCAACTACGGCAGCAGGCAGTCGATTCCATTCTGAAATGGTTTTGGGCAAAAAAGTGCTCTAGAGAAGCTTAGTTCTACAACTATATTCCCTAACCTTGAGCTCGTGATCTGTTCGTCTGGATATATAATGTGGCTGGAGAATATACTTATTACGGTCTATGTCAATTTGGCCATAAATTATATTGTGAAAAAGTTTCAAGCGTAATGCCTGCCTTCTCCTATCTAAGGTTTCTAAGGTTTCTAAGGTGAATGTTTGTTTTGCACTAGTAATACTAAGGTTTCTGTCATAGTTGCCGATTACGTGCCGTGCTGCTATATTCTGAACTATCTAAAGTTTATCTCAGTCGGTACACGTAGGAGGGTCCCATACGGTACATCCATATTCTAAAATGGGTCTAACATAGCTTTTGTACAGAAGATCACGAGCTTGCCGGGGAAAGAGTTTTGTATTGCGCCGTAGAAATCCTAACACTTTGCACGCCTTTGCTGTAATGAAATCAACGTGCCTGTGCCAACATATGGATGGTGTGAGGAATACACCCAAGTACTTGTACTCGGAAAAAATTTGCAATGGGGAACCGGATGGATAATATACGGCTTCTGGCATACACTTTTTAGTAAAGCGCATGTGGACAGTTTTCTGTGTGTTATTTGCATATGTGACTCTCTGCACCAGTTTTTTAGTTTAATTAAATCATTTTGCAAGATAACAGTATCGGCAATGCTTGTAATTTCCCTATATATTATCAGATCATCAGCAAACAATCTTACGGAAGAAACATTACGGAACTTACGGAAGGTCATTTATAAATATTAAAAAAAGTAATAGGCCCAATATTGAGCCCTAGGGGACGCCAGACGTTACGCGGGCCACACTAGATTCTGTGCCATTTACCACTACATGCTGAAACCGCAAAGAAAGGTATTCCTGAATCCATGCAATTACTTGTTCATTGATAATAAACCAACGTAGTTTACATACAAGCAATGTGAGATCCACCAGGTCGAAAGCTTTTCTAAAATCTACAAACACCGAGTCAACACAAGAACGAGCATCCAGTGCACCCCAACCTCATGAACGAATTCTGTTATTTGAGTTGTACAGGAAAGTCCTTGCCTGAAACCATGCTGTTTCTGATTCAGGAGGTTATCATTGGTAATGTGTGTCATTATGTTACTGCACAAGACGTGCTCTAATACTTTGCAGACAATACTTGTTAGTGATATCGGTCTGTAATTGCTGACTAGTTCGTGAGGCCCCGATTTATACACTGGCACAACGCACACCATCTTCCATTCGTGTGGTAGGACACCGGTGTTCAATGACTTCGAGTACAGTACCTTAAGAAAGGGAGGGATGAACGACGCACACAATTTGAGAAAAGCGCCGGTCAATCCATCAGGCCCCCCTGCTTTGCTGGAATCTATACGTTCAAGAAGAGACCGTATTCCACTTTCATCAATAATTATATCATCCATGTTTTCAATGACCTCATTTGCCGACGGATGCGGAATTGCGCTCGAGGCACTGGGTGAGACAATGGAAGCAAAAACTTGTTCAAGCAGTTGGCTTTTTCTAAGCTATTTTCTATTGCCACTCCGTCATGCTGAAGTGTTGGAATACATACTTTGTCTTTTCTATTACATTTGACAAGATTCCAGAATAGCTTTTTGTTGTTTGAAATCGAGAAGGCAAAGCGTCAAAGAATTCTTTCTTTGCCTGGCGGATTTTTGTTTGCAGCCTTTTGGTTATGGTCTCAAGTTGATCGCAAGTTTCCGAAATTAAGTTTCTTTTATATTTCCTGTATATCCTATTCCTTTTACTAGCAAGGCGTCGCAGCTCACCATCAAACCATGGCTTAGATTTAGCACGCCGTATGGTCCGCACCCACGACGGCACATAGTTTTCTTGCATCTCAAGCATTTTTGCTTTAAAAAGGACCCATAACTCATCAACGCCGATCGTTTCAGAAAGTATTTCGAATTCCGGAAGGAATTCCTGTAATGCAAGTCTTATTTCATATATGTTGGCTTGGCTGTAATTATACATCCTTCTGGCTCCCGAGCTTTGCGTCTTTTCATACGTCAACTTCATTTCACAAACCACTGCTTTATGGTCGCTATTACCTGGCACCACCAAAACTTTCTTAACGCAATTTGGCTGATTAGTTAAAATTAAGTCTAAGACGTTATTTTGTCTCGTACCTTCTGTTACCACCTGGGTTAAGGAAAAACTGCTTAGTATCATCAACAATTCCTTTGCCACTGCAGATGTAGCCCTAGTATTAGAAGGGTGCTTATTCCAGGAAAGCTCTGGGATGTTAAAGTCCCCGCCAATGACAAGGTAATCTGTATTATCCGTCTCTATCGTCTTTGAAGAATCAGACAAGACAGTAAGAGGGCTTGAAGGAGCCCTATATAATGAACATACTGATAATGTTTTCCCGTTTGGTAACCGAATCTTACACCATATATGATCGCAATTCCCGCTGCCGATATCGAGAGCGGAAGAAAAAAGCAATGTGTGAACAAGTATAAAGGCCCCATCGCCATGACGGTTTCTATCGTTCCTAAAGCATGTGCAGCCGTTTGAAAGACTTCATTGCTTGTTATTTCTTCATCTAGCCATGATTCCGCTCCAAGCAGTACAGTTCGTTTAGTCATGCATAGAAGGTTGTGGAAATCATCTACTTTGTTCTTGGTACTACGGCAGTTGACAACAAGGAAAGTTACATCTGCTACGGAGCTGCGCATGCGTCATGTCGTTTGCACAACCTGGCCACTACCTTCATCATGTACACATGCTTGCCCGTTTATAAGCAGCTTTTCATATTTTAGGTTTGCGCGAGCACCATCAAGAGCATTCCTTGTGCCGCATTCCCAAAGAAACTTTGTTTTTCTGCGCACTGCCTCTGAAAAATCTGATATAATAATATTGGATCTTTATAGTTTCTTGGCGTTGGCTAGAATTGCCTGTTTATCTTTAAACATTGAAAACATTGCAATGAGCGGCCGAGGTTTATTGGCCTGGGACCGGCCAAGTCTGTGTGCCCTTTCAATCTGCACTGGCGTTAGTCCTAAACGCGATACAATTTCTTGTACTTTTTTCTCGAAGATAGCTGGCAGTTCACGACTTTCGCTGTCAGGGACACCATAAAATATCAGGTTACATCGCCTGCTGCGGTTTTGCAAGTCGTCTATTTTACGGGATAAGGCCTTCACCGTGCTGTGAGTATCTTCAGTTTTCTTCCTACATTCAGTAACAGCTCCTCTTAGGTTTGCGAACTGTGTTATTGCACTTTCCACAAAACCTAATCGTGACTTAAGCTCTTCTATAGCCATTTGGCCTTGATTCTGCGATGTTTCGATAGCCTGTAATTTGGCCTTTATTTCCCTTTGGCCATCCAAAACTAGATTCATTGTTTCAGCAGTAGTTGGGCTAGGATTTAGCTCTACGTCACCGCACAGGAATAAAAGCAAAAAATAGACTGCATATGTTCGCAGTAAAAAGAAACGGCGTTTGGTATGACAATGCACAGTACGGTACTTTGAATCAGCACTTGAACCACGGGGCGTAACCGGCACCATGAATACGTGAAAGGTACAAATCTCATTCAAATAATCACGAACCTGCGTTAGCAGAAGTAAATGCGTGAGTGGCACAATCATGTTGGTGCCGGCCTCACACCCCCTTCTTATACATTATTATTATACATTTAATCATTATATATTTCATCAATCCTGCGCCACTTAAGCACATGTGCTTGTGTACAGCAGTGGCAGCCAGCAAAACATATCTTGTGGTCGTTCACACTAAGCAAGTAAACACAATTTCCAACGTAGTTTGAACAAAATGTGATTGTAAAACTTATTCGGTGCAACGCATGACAAATACTGTTCTGTTCAACAACATGGTACCAGACTGCTTTATCCGCATCTTATACATAAATTTAAATTTTTGCACTTTGATAGACATAACTTATAAAGATACAATGCAACCAAGTAGCAATAACGTCAGCTGTGTCTCGAATATAATTCACAAGGCTCGTAAAAAACATGTTTCTTGGTGCTCGCTTCAGACTTATCATCGAGCTTCACGTAAGGTGTAAATTAATATGCCAAGTTCGTCCGTTTGCGATACAATAAAGTAAGCAGCCTACAGAACTGCGATATTTGTTTTGGTCTATACTTACAGATTTGTCAATATTCTGCTTCAATTTTTTTGGCTTATCAGTTTTCGGGAATTATCGTAAATAATTATAGACCCAAAATCTAAACAACTGCTTTACTGTAACTTGAATTTCTCTCTCAAAACAAGACGTCTTTATCAAATTGGTCCAGCGGTCGTTCCATAACAGAATTTCTGCGTTTTACATGTATTTGAATGGTTAAATTGGAGTTTTACTTTTGAGCTAAAGCTTCCTCTTGAGGAAACCACCCAAATATCTTTCTTTTATAAACTTAAGCTTCAGTGTGAACAATATTTTCCTTAAATCTCGTAAGGCACTTTCTGCTGCACTAATTCAGACTACGTTTATCGGGTTACCTCGTGAAACCTATCGTAAAGTATCGTAAAGAAAATGATCAAGGACAGATCCGCCGAATGTGCGTTCCTCCTTAAAGCTTTTTAGTGTTCAGAGCGAAAATTGAAAAACAACGGGCTGCAGAGTAGACATACACAACGTTACATTCAACAATGATTTATTAGAAGCCAGATCAATGAGTTTATATACCTAAGACAAAATCGAGCATGCGCAAATGATGAAAGAGTAAGAAATGACAGTTCTTTCTCGATAAAGATGTCGATGGAGTACTTACTCAGGCATGGCCAACATTATCTATTTTTCCGGATTCACTTATCAATCAAATTTTTTTTTTGTGCCTGCGCACAACAAAGCAATCGTAAAACAAAGGTGAACAACGACACGTGTTCTAGCGTGCGGCTAACCATCCATCATGTCCTTTGTTAAAGTTATTACAGTGCTCTCTAAGCCCTGTCGTTCAGACACAATCCCATTTCCTCCACCTAGCGTTCACGACACGAAAGTGGAATCTGGTAAACAATGATTTCTTGCAGCGTACATACCGCGTCCTATGTTCATTGCCGCGGTATTGTGTTTCATAAGTGACTGGGTTGCTGATTCTGCATACCTGTCTCAATTTATTGGTGGCCGTGAGCATGATCCTTACTGTTGCGCGTGAACCCGCCTTTTTAATACTTTGGGAAATTTTGTGCATTTACGACATAATGGCAATTAAATAATTAAATATTGGGGTTCGATCTGCATGCCAAAACCATGAAATGATTATGAGGCACGCCTTAGTGCATGACTCCTTAATTATTTGACCATCTGAAGTTCGGCGTGCATGGTACACGGGCGTCTTTGGATTTCTCCCCCGTAGAAATGTGGCCGCCGTGCAGATGGCCTGGACTTGATCCCGCACCCACGGCCAACGGCGGCTATAATCACAATTATTTGTAAATGGCTTTGTAAATTTCTTTTTTAGTTTATGATATTTATCATCGAACTTACCGCTGCTTTTGTGTCGATGTTTTGTTCAGTAATCTTGCTGAAGTTTAACATTATGTATTACTACTTGGCTTGCTCCTCGGCGCTGTAGTTGTACAAAACATACAAAATAAGAGTTTTCGACATGCAGCCTGATGCTGCTGTTGCTGATGATGATGTAAAAGGGGGAGAAAGCTCTTTATAGAAAATGCAGAGTGTTTAGCCAGCGTATTTTCGCCTGCATGCTATTCTGCAGGGAATGGGACACAAGAGAACGACTCTAAAGGCGGGCAGAAGAAAAATAACAAATGCAGGTCTGGTGACATTATCAGCACTACAGTAGGGAGAGAGAGATGCAAATGAGAGAAAATCAGGGAGGTTAACCAGAGTTAAAGATTCCGGTTTGCTGCGCTGCACTAGGGAAGGGAAAGGGGAAGCAAAGACGGAAAGAACAGCGGGGACAAGAAGAAAGGCGTGAAAAAAAATTAAGAAGGGGGGACGGGATGGCATCATTCTAGTCTTTCTGATAAGCGACTGCCACGTAAAAAGATCAACAAAGCCTTGACCGATTTTCGGTGCGACGGTGGTTCATGTCGGCATTCCTAGGCTGTCTGTTCTGAAAGTGGCTTGTCGTCAAGGCATGGCCGACAGGGCCGCTAATGACATCTGGTGCGTGCTGTATCGAGCGCAGTGGCAATTGAATCGAGTGTTCTATAGCATCCTCGCTGCCGCAGTGGCTGCATGCCGCGCTCTCGTCCATACTGACTCGGAAGGCGAAAGATCTTGTGAAAGCGACACCAAGCCACAGTCGGCAAAGTACTGCTGTCTCGAGTCGAGAGAGTCCAGATGGGGATCGAAGTCGAAGGGACGGGTCCAGCAGGTGTACACGTGTGTGCTTCAAACTTAGTGTGTTCCATAACGATCTTATGGCTGCATTTGCAACCACACGAATTTTCATCCCTGCGTCTGGTCTTGAGAATGGAATGGAGTCTTCGAAGCCCTCCTCATGTGCAAATCGTGCGGCTGCATCGGCATGTTCATTGCCAATTATGCGACAGTGGCTTGGAAACCACAGTAACGTGATGTTGTATCCTTTCTCGACGACGTGGTGAAGCAGCAGTCTGATTTCTAGAACTAGTCCTTCGTGGGGTCCGCGGCGTAAGGCAGAAACCAAACAATGAAGAGCAGTCTCGGAGTCACTGAACGTTCTCCATTTCTTCGGCAGTTGATCAAAAATTACGCGATGGGCACAACAAATAGCAGCGAGTTTCGCGGTAGTCGATGTAGTCTGGTCAGATAGTCGAATCTTTACGGTGGAAATTTTCGCAGGTAAGATCGCCTCTCCTGCAGAACCATTCGCCGTGGTTGAAGCGTCAGTATATAGATGATGATGCTCGTTGTATGTCTCGTATAGGAAGAGCAGTGAAAGCTGCTTGAGTGCTAGAGGCGAGAATTGTGCTTTTCTTCGTATTCCTGGTACTATTAGTCGAACTTTCGCTTGAGCCAAGCACCATGGGTGAAACGGAACTCTCGCTGGAGCTCTATAACCTGATGGAAGGTATGCCCGATTGGACAGGACTGTCTGACAAAAGGAGGCACGGGGTCGATCCTCTGGCAGTGAGGCTAGATGATGGACAAGGGCTCAAGCAAGGTGTCTTACGTGTGCTCTGAGCGCTTACATGACTAGAGTAAGTCAGCAGAGCAGTAAAGTGTTCCATGCGACGAACGTAGACCGTAAATAGAAAAAAAAAATCTATTTGATGAGATGGCGTGCGCGAGTCATAGTATAGACAGCAAACCAATTGACGCAATGCATAAAAACAAGAATACGAGGACTTTGCGCTGCTTCGATGGGCAAGGCCGCGGACCCAGCATCGGTGCCAATTTCAAGGGGCCTAGGTCGAGCTTTTCTACGTTCATTTTGTATTGACGTCATTCGTATCTGTAAGGTGGGCACCCAATCATGATGTGCTCTAGAGATTCCACAGCGCCGCCGTTGTCATAAGATGTATTTGCGGTCTCGCCATTGCGAAGAAGAAGATTGTTCGTGTATGCAACCGCAGTGTCTTGGAAGTCACTGAAATACTATCGCATGTTCAGCGTTAAATGCCAAGCGCTGTAGGTATGCTATGTCCTGTACCAAAATGTAATGGCTTGTTTTGGTGCTTTTCGTGCAAAGGCTTTGGAATGCTGCTTTCGAGCGTGTGAAGATTGTACACTGTTGTTGAAGCTGCCGTAGTCCGTATTTTAGCACAAGGTTCATCGCGTACAGCTGAGACAATGTTGATGATGTCACTCGCTCTAAACGCCGTGAAAATGTCTGGTCTGTGGCAGTAACACAGATACCATAGGAAGAGCTATGTTGAGTGGAGGACTCGTCAGCAAATATGTGCTTCGTAGTGCAGTATTTCATGCTCATGCAGGCCAGTGCCGTCTTTAAAATAGCGGCCTGAGGTCATCCACACTTACTTTGGGTGAACACGGCTCAGCGTGGCATCGCTCCGTGGAGCGCCAGTGCCTCCTGTGCCGCCGAGCATTGAAGCGAAGCGGCACTGGCGCGCAGGTACCCAGGGGAGGTGCTTCGCCCCGTCTCCTACAGGGCTGGAGCAGAGCAACTTCCTTTGCTCTGAGTACACTTTTTTAAACACAGGCGACCCAGCGCCCGAGGCGGCTTCACGGGAAAACGTGCTCCACACTCTGGAGCATTTTCCGGCTCGTTTCGTCTACAGTTTGTGACCAGCCTGCTTATTCAATATGCGTAAACGGAAACAAGTTTCTCGGCGCATAAACGACTTCCCTTTTTTTTCGCAGGTGAAGAGGGTAAAAGAACAGTTATTTTTTGGCGCGCTCTTTATTAGGCTAGGGCCGTCTTATTTTACTGCCCCAGCTGTTGGTTCAGTGCATCCGGAGAAAGCAATCAGGCGCGCTTTTCATGATTGGAGTCATGACGTTATGAGCCTAGCGCGTCGTTTCGTACATATGTTGATGCTATAACGAATTGGGTTAATTGACTTAAGAAAACGACCAACGCCCGTCATAATTTCACATAAAATTAAAGAGGGATTGTTCAATCGTGCATATATTCGTGATCATGTTTGTCGTCGATTCTACAATTAAAGACCGCCTACAGAAGACCACCTACAGACCACCTAAAGACCACCTACAGAATACAAAGGTAGGCCAACCAAAAACGTTGGCCTACTTTTTTGGTTCTTTGGTCAGTTTAAACCGGAAAGGCTGAACCTTCACTGTTGCATACAAAGGGTTCAGGGCATTCAATTTTCATTTCCACCCGAACATTCGAGTTTTCGTGGTCAACATCTTGTGCTGAAACAATTAAAGACGGCAAAAAAGAGTACTTCGACAGCAACGAAAGAGACATCCGCTGCTCCCTGGCTCTCTTGTTGCCATGTTAATGCACGCGATGCTTTCGTCATGCAATTGTCGGCACAAGTTTGGTGTCTCGAGTTGCAGCTTTATTACCTCGGCTAAAGGTATCTTTGAAAGAACCCTAGTCTGTGCATTTCATTTCATTTCATTTTTCTTTTAGTGAAGGCATTTTTAAACGAGAAGCCGATATTAGAATCCGGTAGTCTTCACTGCCCCTTGTCTCGAAGTCAGTTCACCAGCTAAACTTTTGTACAAAAGACCTCCACACATGGACAGATCAATGCAGCTGCTGACTCGTGGCCCCTTCACGTAAGTAACGCTACCATAGTTTCATGGCTCAATGCGATGGTCCTTTGAAACGTCCCTCTGAAAGAGAATACATTCCATTAGACTGGCCATTTTTCTTGTTTATTTAGGTTTTTGAATATTTTCAAATCTAAAGCTAGAATAATTTAAACAGAAAGTTCTGCCTTTTGCGTATTAAACTGCCATTAGCGTCTCTGATATCCCAGTTCTTTTCTACTAGCAAAGGCACAACTCCATAGGGTGACAGGACAACGGGCGAAAATTAAGAAAATCTATTTCATATGCGAATACAAATAATTGAACGTTTGATTTGTAACATTACGCTGGTAGCAGACCAACTAATAATAGTTTAAGAAATGACAGGATAGTGGCCACTCCACGTTTCCACCAGTGAACATGGCCAGTTTATTCACCTCAGCTCGTAGACGGCAAGAACCGTGACCAGACACATCCTGTCTCCACTCCCCCTCTTTGTAGATGCCCCCTTTCCTTTTCTGGTTTTTATCGCAGCTACTGGTGAAATTGCTGCAAATAAGAAATAGAGACTTCTTGGGCTGCAGTGAACCGTGATCTCCCCAAGGACCCTCGCTGCACTGCCATCTTTCACTCTGCCAAATTTAATTTCGGTAACCCTTTTCTGTTAAAGCCAGGTTCCCGAAAAAAGTTGGCCTACCTTTTTTGGTTCTTTGGTCAGTTTAAACCGGAAAGGCTGAACCTTCACTGTTGCATACATAGGGTTCAGGGCTTTGAATTTTCATTTCCACCCGAACAATCGAGTTTTCATGGTTCATATATTCTCCCAGAGAAAATTCCATTCCAATCTTTTATTTTTTTGTTCGTGTGTGGTTAACTTTCTGCATTGACCCATTCGTTTCATTTCATCAGTGAATATCATTCTCGCTAATTTTGTAGACGCTGACGCCCGGTCTGTGGCTGCAGGTTATGCTATTAAAAACTGTAGTTATAACTAGTGCACGGAATCAGTGGGCTTGAGAATCAGTCTAGGAAGAAAACAACGCCATACAACGGCTTGTCTGTGCTGGAAGTAGGAGTGCATTTGAAATTCGATCAATACTTGCGAGAATTACATTTTATTTGTAGCATAATAGTCCCCACAGCCCCTCGCCTCCCCTCCACCCCATCGGTACAGAGCTCACTCGAAATAATTCCCTAGGTAGACATGGCTCTGGCTTACCATCAGAGCACCTGACCCTCCACCGTAGTGGCCGCAGAGCGAAGTGAACGAATACAAAGGCCAGGATTCCTTGACCCGGTATCGTGGGATCTCCCCACCTCCAATCTCGGCCCAGCAAAATACAAAAAGGGCGCAAATAGGAAAGCGAATCAGAGGTGACAGGCTGTCAGGTGACGTGGTCTTCGCAATGCGTCTTGCATCGGAGCACGTGGTGCTCGCAGCATCGCAGTTTTCTCAACTACAACCCAATTCGGGAAAAACAAGTTCGCTATGTTTTTCCCGCTCTAAACTGTAAACACTGCGCCCTATGTATACGTTTTATACCGTTTAGCATCAGCGGCAGGCCTCCATGTTAGGTACATGATCATTATCTTAGGACAACATATAGTCTTCGGTCAAGTAGTGTAGGTATCTTTAGCCCTGTCAGACAGGAAAATTTAGTGTCACTTTCTTTTAGTAAATATTGCCGTTGGTGTCGTTGGGAAAGTCACGAGGAAATGTTTTGAATGGTTGGCTGTAGAACAAGTTTGCCTGCGAGGCTGATCGTCGAACTCGCTCCGTCGCTTCCAAGTATGGAGGCTCCATGGCAGTGTTTCAGATATGAAGCAATAGTCCGCGGATGGTGGGCGCGAATTCTTAAATCATTTTCTGTTATTGAATATAATTTAAGCGCCCCTGCATATGAGAACAGTGATTGTATCTCCGCCCACAAAATTCGTGTCGTTTTCTAGACGCAGTCATTCTGCCACAGCAACGCGTATCGTAACACGTATCGCGCCGCTTGGCTCTTTGATGCAGTATCATCTGATCTTAGCTGGTGATATTCATCGTGTGAAAACTAGTATGCAAACATTGGCTGAAATAACGGGCATATTATGGGCTGGCTGACTTACCGATAGACGCTGCCATCAATATGAAATGACAGTTTCCTTTCTCGTCAAGCAGCGTTCTGTCAAACTGACACTCGACACGGCGAAGTGCACGCGTCTACATGCCACTAGATTTGCCCATCTGACTCCGGTGTGACATGTGTAGCGTTCAAGATAAAGTGGGAAGTGCGTCTGACGTTCATGCAGTTCAAGGCCTACATGGTCATTCCTGCGCGAAACTGTATGTCATACTCGTAGGGCGTTTGGAAGAGACAGAACGGTTGTTGGATGCGTGATTTTTTCGTGTACGCAGAGTAAGTGCCGGTTCCCATAATTTTCTAATTTCGACGTCTTCTTTCAACATATTCAAGAGAAAAAAAACATTTACAATAGCGGTAGAGGGATTGTGTCGTGGCTGTTGAGTTCGTGGTTCAAACGCAGAGGGTATTCTCTAAGTGTCCACCTAGTAGACACGTCCATTTTGTCTGCTGCTGAAGATCTGATTGGCTCGGCTTGAGTATGCGTCAGAAGGAGACAGACGCCCCCAGCCAATGAGCACTTCAGCAGCAGACGAAACGGACATGTCCAACATGGGAACACCTACAGAATACAACCTCTCCCCACCTCAAGCTAAGCACAATATGTTTGGCTTTGTTTGTTTATTAGGGTGTTGCGAAGTCGGCCTTGTTGATACCCGCCCTCCGTTCAAGCCGGACTGAAATCGATGTTACGTGAACTAAAGGAATGATTTATAAAACTTCAATAACAAAACAAATAATGAGCGCGGCGCTTTCTCTCACCCACATAACCGCTGGCCATCATCTCAGGCCATCATTGCCTGTCACCTCTGGCCCTGAGGCGCACAAGCCATTTATGTGTTGGCACTGCGGATCAGTGCGTGTAGCAATGTGCAGCACGCGGCAATTATGCCACACGTCCTAGTACAGGTATGCTGCGGCGTCCCTATAGCAAGGAATAGCCCTACTGTTAGGTAATAACGCCTTAGCACAGTAAAATAAGAAGTCACTGGTCACATGCAATGGGTGGGGCGCATGACAACGTGAACTACTGAATCCGCAGTCGTTTGATGTGACGCAGTTGTGGGACCTGCTGCGTAGGATCTGACCCTCGAGGGAGCTCCCTCGAGGGAACCACGGTCATGTGGGCGAGAGTGACAGTTATTTTGTAGCAGCACAACTCTGGTCGTTAGGATGTATAATTGCCTACAGCGTTGTAGAGCGGCAACGTTGATTAGTCTCTTGGATAAGCGCGGTCTGTACTTTCTCGTTAATGCTTTGAGAATATCGTTTGACCCGCTTTTTGTTGAAAAAAAATTTAATTAGGGTGTTTTACATGCCAAAACCACAATCTGGTTATGAGGCACGCCGTAGTGGGGACTCCGGAAGTTTGGACCACCTGGGGTTCGTTCACGTTCACCTAAATCTAAGTACACGTTTTTTTTTAATCATTTCGCCCCATCGAACTGCGGCTTCCGTGGCCGGGATTCGATCCCGCGACATTGTGCTCAACAGCCTAACAACATAGCCACTAAGAAACGGCGGTGGTCTTTTTCTTTTTTCTTTTATTCTGGCGTTATTTTATTCTAGGAATGAGTCTTGCTACTTTATCTTCGCTATGACATCGCTTCTTTAGTGAGATGTGGAACATCACCTATAAAAATGGCTGTGGCTTAGCTAAGGTTAAGCCCAGGATGCGAAGCATACTAGAGTAGAAGTACTCCCAGATACACTCGCAACTTCATCCTTTACCTCAGACTCTGTGGAGGAACGCTGCTGTTTAGCCGCGTACTGTGCACGTCGCTTGGCAAGCCGAACTTCTCGTTCTTCGGCCGTTTCCGTGGCTCTTTGTAACTTGCGCTTTGCGGTCTGACGAGCGGCCCTTTCCTTTTCCGCCATCGCGCTATAAAACTGGCCTCGACGAGAGCGCGCCGCTCTTTTATACAGCTGTTATGACGCCAGTGCCCTAGCGGGAGGAACGGGAGTTAGGCCGCAGCACCGGCTGTGCGACCGCAGGCGAGCGCAAGAGTTGAGCCCGGCTTGCAGCTGTTGTGACGTCAGTGCCATAGCGGGAGGAGCGGGAGTTAGGCCGCAGTATCATCTGTGCGACCGCAGGCGAGCGCACGAGCTGAGACCCGGCTATGTAGCTACGCAGCCGCAAGCGAGCGCACGAGTTGAGCCTCCGCTTTTGCAGCTCTTATGCCGTCATATGGTAGCTACGCGGCCGCGCGCGGCGCAGCAAGGAAGGGCGTGGTTGTGCGGCTAGTATGCTACGCATAAAAATGATAGCTTCAGCTTCGGCTTACCCGACTCCTGTGCGCGCGCCACACTGCATCCTCTTGTCGCAAGAAAACAAAGGGGGCTGGGTCTCTCGAGGGGTTGAAAAAAAGCTAAGAAGCACGAAGTCTCTAGGTAGGCTTAGCTTTAGTTACTCTGAATGTGTTCGTGTAATTTGCGTTAAGAGTACCCTCTGTACCAAAGCGCCTGCGCAACTCTTCGTTCAAGTTACTATATATGCTCTAAATCTATTGTCAGCTTGTAAAAAAACAAGAACAAAATGAAATATTACAATTAAGGCATGCAAATCCAAGTTATCGGTCAGAGAAATATCAAAATACAAGAACAGGAAGGGTTACCATGAACTCCAATTTTCGTGGTTCTAAATCCCACATTTCATTCCTCCCTGGCACCTTAGGATGGCGCCATTAGCATCCGGGCATTTGAGGAAGTCGGCGCGCCATGGTTGCCAAGTCTTCTCCGCCTTTCATAGTGTTCCCACGGCCTCAGCGATTGGACGGGGCGCGGTCCGATCTCGGAGCTCATGGCATCACCTCTATAGCTACAACAGCTTCCTCATTTTTGTATTCATACCAGGGGAAGACGAAGACGAAGTGTCTTCGAGCCAGAACGCTTCGTGGCGCGGATGCAAGTTGACGTCCCCGTGCCTCTGCCGGGAATGGCGACTTCAGCGGTGGCTGCGTCTAGGAAGCGGACCGGCCTCCAGAGCGACACCGACGGCAATGACACCAGCGTCTACTCGCTCAGCAGTGAGGACTTCTCCGATGACGCCTTCGAGCTTGTGCGGAGCCGCAAGGCGAAACGAAGACACACCACCAGGGCATCCCTGTCTTCGAGCACGCCAACGGTAGGACCAACTCAGAATACCGCAGTCAGTACAATTCTATTTGTAACAGAACTTGCTACCGACAACCTGAGGCGACTCAACAGACAGTCCGTATCGGTGCAACTTGAAGCGTTGGCGCCAAATCAGCTAGCAGACGTTAGAGTCAGCACACGAAAAAATGTGTTGGCTATCGATGTCAGACATGAGACTGCGCTGAGAAATTTGACTGAAGTCACAGAACTAGGTGGCGTTAAGCTCCGCTCGTACATCCCCCAGAACAGTGGTTCAACTACTGGTGTCATCTAGGACGTGCACGTCTCCATCTCCAGCGCCGACTTGCCGATCCTAGTGAAGCCTGCTGTTGATGCCGTCGCCATAACACATGTGTATCGCCTCGGCACATCCCGCTGTGTGAAAATTGTATGCAAGGGCGAGACTCTCCCTTCGCACATCAAGGTGGGCCACTTTAGACACCCTGTGCGACCATTCATCCCAAGGCCACTGCAATGCCGCAATTGTATGAGGCTGGGACAGGTGAGTGCCGTGTGCGAGAACATAAGCTGCATGTGCATCGTTAGCTTGTGGTATGGCAGAAAACAACGTGCGCGTCTACCAAAAGATGAGAGTTTGCTCACGCTGCAGCGAGCTCCACGCTGCAGACTCTTGTGCAGCCACGGTTCTCAAATGCATCAATTGCCTTTGGTCCCATGATGCTTCCTCGAAGGACTGCCCCAAAATGAAAAATGAAAAGGCGATCTTGAAGCAGATGGCGAGAGACCATTCGTTTCGTCGGGAAGCTGTTGCGGCCGTTAGAAAGTGACGCTCCCGACGCCACCAGACTTCAAAGAACGCTGATGCCTCTGTGAAGAGTACGCCCCATCCGACAACAGCTCCTCCTCTGCCCCCTAGGCCTGGGGCAATTCAATCTAAATCTGACAAGGCCATGGTGGAGAACAATACAACTTGGTCCTCACTACTAAAGCAACAGCCAAAGCCAGAACAACACCGGAAGTCACAACCGAAGCCACAGCTGATGCCGCAGCCGATGCCACAGTCGGTGGTACGGCCGACGCCACAGCTGGAGGAGATGCCACAGCCGTAGGCGATACCGCAGCCGATGCCACAGCCGAAGGCGATGCCGCAGCTGATGCCACAACCGGAGCCGGAGCCACGTCAAGTGATACAGCTGCGCACGGCTGTAGAGCGAACAGCGCGGGTTCCTGACGAATTGCCCGAAGAAGACCGGCAAGTCGTTATGATGCTGCGGTCTCTGATGAATACCCTTCGAATACTCTTAAATAACCTGCGCACTCCGTCAGCGCGAAGTGCAGTGCAAGTGCTGGATTCTCTCAATTCAGTACTTGTAACTGTTGAGTAAGCATCATGGCTCACCCGCATCATGATATTCGCACTGAAGCCAGAACGGCTGGGGTTTAGCTTAAAAATATACTGCCACGCACTGCAACGTACTGCTGACACCCACCGGATCCTTGGTCTTCACTGGTAACTTAACGTGCATCACCAGCTATGAACCACCAAGATTGACGGCAGCCTAACGTATCGACGGAGCACTTGCTTTGACTTGACTGATTTCCAAGCACTTTGCTGCGTGCACAGACAGTGTGCCCTCTATGCCGCTTTCCTCTTTCTGTTCCCCCTTTCCCTTCCCCCAGTGTAGGGCAGCAAACCGGACGCTCGTCTGGTTGACCTCCCTGCCTTTCCTCTCTTTGCTCTCTCTCTCTCTCTCTCTCTCTCGAGGTTGCCATTAGCGTGCATGCGCTCGGAATGTTAATTCACCGTTCGCGCGGTTGCAACAATTCGTCCCAACTGTGTGGTAATCGGGCGATGCTTAAAATGGTTGTAACACGTAACACCGCGGTTATTCTTTTTTTCAGAACTCGCAATATGGTGGGAATGTAAACCGCACAATAAGCTTTCAGTCAATAATCATTGTGACTCATTATCGCGATTATTGTTCTCCAAATACCGCATCGTAATGCTGATATCGGTGCTACCCAACAAGGTGATTCGAGAGCATAGCAAGGCCCCTTTAAGATACACAATACCTTAGTTGTTATGTCGAATCGTGATACAATGACACGTCTTGGCGAATGTATCACGATACAGATAAAAGATGCACAAAGAATATTTTATGATAGCGTCAAGATGTTTGCATCTTAGATACGGCTGGGCCAGCCTTGGTTACCGCACGATAATCAGCCTATATGGAGGTGGCTCGGCCCGTCAGGTCGGCGGAAGACAACGCCATGTGAACTCACCGAGGGGTAACTGAAATAATCATTCGAAAAGAACTATTTATTCAATACTGAAGGCGTTTAAGTAGTCTGATTATCTTTGAGTCGTGAGATGGTCCACGTTAGTGCGCGCGAGCGCCGGAAAATTGAAGACGGCATGCTTGTCAGATCCTGCAGAACTGCAGCCAGATTTTCGGCGAAGCTATTTCCTGTGCGGATTTTTAGCCGGTTATAATTAAACTGCACAAATTAAAGCTTTGTCCGAATATGACGCTTTCAAGCAGTTGTAGAAGAAACTCTTAGCGAAGGTCGTATCCTCACTCGCATACTTTTGGCTTCGTACGTACATCAGCCATAATTTTTCCATTACTTTGCTGAAGTCTGATCTCTGTAGCAGTTATAGTTCTCCCAGTACATACAGTTAAATTCTACGTCACTTTTGAAACATTCATAACGTTCTGCAATGCTTGCATAAGTAATTTACTTCACTTGCATTCCTTGCAATTTTCCCACACATCACGGATCATCTGCCTCCTATTTGCACCGAACTTATACAACGCGACTTCATTAAGTGAGAACATCGCGATCGCCTAAGAACTAGATTCAGTAATTATTTACAAGTCTCATAATAAAGCAAGAAACATTCAAGTTATGTCGCACATTACACTTAATATGCCCTGCCGCCCCCCCCCCCCTCCCCCTATATACACTAAACCTAAATTTCGTGGAACATAGAGTTCGCTAGAGACATTGCTGCTTCTTTCAAAGCAGCAGGAAATCTTTA
This sequence comes from Dermacentor andersoni, assembly GCF_023375885.2. NCBI lineage: Eukaryota > Metazoa > Arthropoda > Arachnida > Ixodida > Ixodidae > Dermacentor > Dermacentor andersoni. The sequence goes on along the minus strand of NC_092816.1, from coordinate 207,107,248 downwards.
TAATCCTTTCAAATAAAGCACCTATAGAGGCAGGAAACGAAGGCGTAGAAATTCTTATTTAGCGCATATTTGACCCGCACTCCAGGAAATGGTTATGCACATCGCCCTAGGCTTCCCTTCATGTCCTCAACATAGTAAAAATTCGGTGGACGTTTAGTTCTCACAGAACTCCATGCAAACCCGCACACAACGTTTTAGACCGCTTCTAGTTGCACTAAAAACTTCACGGTAATACGAAAACGTGTCGCTACCATTTTAACACAAGGATGTAGTTGTTTTTTTCCCTGTTCATACGCGTGCCTCCGTATAATAAGGGATTTGATCTCCGCGTACACTTAACATGCATGCACTTAGAACGCAAAAAAAGCATGCACAAATGTTTTTTTTTCTTCCACTAAGGAAAGTACTGGTTATGAATCGAGAATTTGAATATGATGGCGTCGAAGGTTTACAAACATTAAATAGCACTAAAATCGTTATAGGCCACTAAGAAGCTCCTGCACATATGAGAGAAGTACACAGACCCAATTTTAATCTTAGCCTGCGTATTCATATACAGATGAAAACTGTACAAACTTTCAGTTAGGTAGCGATGTACTAATTTCAAATATATTGGTTACATTTCTAAACAGGTTAAATTGTATTGAGGCAAAAAAATGTGATTGTCAAATTTGCAAAAGTGTGAAGCATCATTTTTAAAGATTCCGTAGATGCGAAAAAAAGCTATGTTTCAAGAATTATAACGTAGAAAGAGGAAATGTCACACACACTGGTATGAAAGGTACCTCTAAATTACAAATTCTTATAAAAAGTTTACGTAAGCACTGTATCGCTCTCACGCAGGTGCTAAATTTAAGCATGGTAATTATCAGCTTTGTCGATTTATTAATATGTAGCATTTTTTTATATTCGCTTTGGGAGTTGATTTACATAGTGCAAACTTGTCTCTCTAGGTGGTTATTCATTTTTTTTTCTTGTTTACCTACGCTTTGTAATTTTTGTGGCCAATGGCTTGCTCAAAAATCAAATCAGATCGGTTCGGAGGCTTTGCGAAGAAACTAAATTCTAAGTTTTGCCTTTTTTCGACTGGGCAATTAAAATTGACCACGTGGTAAAGGTTCGCTTTTACAGGGGAACGCTACTCATCCATCTGCTTGATGGCTGCTAATGGGAACTGCTGCGCACTCCAATGTGTATATTTGATATGTGAAGGGGACGGAATATATATATATATATATATATACATATATATTTATCTATCTCACGCACGACATTTATTTCAGTTTTGATCGTTTAAGAGGGCGAAGTACGTCATTATATTTCTGTTATATTTAGTTGAATTCCTTGCTAAGTAATGTTAAACCAATTTATGGCCATTTGTACACAAGCAATGTCCTTAATACGTTACGGCTCACGCTATCCGTCTTACTCAGAAAAATTTCTTCCTGTTGCAGTGCGCTGTTTGCTCCACACTTTACTGTATCTCTTCGCAATATTTCTTTTCAGGACTCTGCTGCTTTGCGAGCATTAGGCGTATAGCTAAGAGCATGGATCCCAATTACGTGTGTTCGACCTTCCTCGAAAAAAGGGTAATGTATTGATTTTCGCTTCGAGCGGACGGAAATACCCTTCGCAGCTTCTCGAGGCACATTTAACTTTCTTGAAGTTTCGAGAGAAAGCACTTGCTGTCAGGCTGGGACCTCGCTTTTAGGGCGTATATGATATATATATGGTCATTAAAAGGCTTTCCGTTTTTTCGAATATTTAGCTTTTACAGAAAGCAAAAAACCGTAAAAAACGCATCTTCGGCGCTTAAACAGTACAGATGTTTTGCAGGAGAAAACTTGAACCAAGTCGAATCTAAGAAAAAGGGAAAGTCCTCGAAGGGAAACTGTGGAGTAATCATCTTTTCTGGCAGACATAAGAGGAGTTGGGCGGTTTAAAAGGCGTCTCTTGCTGCCACAGTATGTTGAAAGCTCCCACCTGGTTTTCCTGTGTTCGTGGGCCCTTTTCTCGACGCCATCAAGTCTTTGTTATCGTATCGTTGTCGTCAAGCCACCCCCTCAACGTTATCTTCAGCATCATCCTGCAGCAAAGAGAGAGAAAAAACCACTCTGCCGTCGCTTTGGCGATGATCAGTTTTTATCCTAGCGATCGTGGTGCTGCGAAGAGAATTTAAAATTTTCTCTAAGCCTTAACTTCGGCGATGAGCAGTCTTTTTTTTTTTTTTTTATTCTGACGCACTATCCACTGCGCAGTCGCGGAGCTCCGTTTAGGCCCTCCAGTGCGTGCCGGATTATGAGCGCCACAGGGACAGTGTCAGAGGCGGTGCCGGTGCACCTATATAGGAGGGCACACCGGGCTGTAAGGCACAAAGACGGCGTACGTTATATTTTCCATAATTGCTCTGGACAGATCAAAGGTTAAGATAGTGCTGAATGAACTGTCGATAATTTGCACATAAACAACGATAATCTGGTTCCTTTGCTTTGAGATAGTACCACGACTTAGGAGTTCATAAAATTATTGAGCTATGTATGATTACTGCTTTGATAGCAACACCGAGTCAGCGAATTTTTTCCCGCTTCAGCGATAGCTTTACTTATGCATGACAGATTGAGGGCTGTTACGGAAGTCATAAGGCCCTGCTTTCGTTTCAACACTGTTTGGAATCCTGTTTAGCTCCTATACGGCGAGACGTTTTTCGACAGAACGTTGCCGCTGCCGCAGACGCCGCCGCCTTGTTCACGCACGGGAGAGCACTCATATAATGAATCGGTTTATGCTACGGATGTGCCGGTGGCAGGCTCTGTTCTCTGCGGAAATACGCAGCCGTAACAAGAAGTGGTACCTGAATATTCTCACTGCAATTAGGCTATGGCGCTAAGCGCTTAATTCCTTTATTAGACTTAAGCTTTCTATGTCTCCTCCCTCGAGGTTACGCTAGTCTGCTCTGTCGGCTTCCTTGCGAGTAAGATGAGCCGGTGCCGAAGAGAGTGCGTCAGTAACCAGTGCTGACCCCACGGATGGCGTGATAAAAAGTGGAACGATCCCGGAGACCGAGTAATTCCCGGCCTCGTGTGTCACGCGGGTCGCATGATGGGGGTGTCTGTGTTTGATGATTTGTCTTGCAGGAGCGCAATCATTAAACTGAAAAACGCGTCGCAGCCGATAAACAGCGTTATAAAATTTAAGTAACCCTTTCACGAAAGCTTCGCTTCACATATATTGCAAAATATGTGTAGTATCCTCACATTTTATTTTGTTATGGGCACTCACAACTCCTCGACGGAAATGGTTGGTCCCTCGTGCGCGTCAATGAATGCGCTAGCTCCTATTCATATCACGCTGGGTGGGTGAACATATTGCAGGTGCGCGTGTGTGATTGTTTGTGTGTGTGTGGCGTTTGTGTCTGTGTGCGTGTTTTTGTGTGCGTTTGTGTGCTTGGATGTGTGTGTGTGTGTGTGTTTATCTGTCTGTGCACTCCTTCTTTCCTTTAATTCTTTAGCGTTTCCTCGATTCTGCCCATCTCCTTACCGCCACAAAGTCGCGGTGGCGCAGTTGAGATGTGCACCTGACCGCTGAACAGTTGCAATGCCCACGACCGCTACTTCCCATTTCCACGGAAATGAAATACTATGTACTGCGTTCATTGGCAAAGGGTGCTCTTTTCTGCAAAAATATAAAAGATAGCGTCGAGCCTTTGACAGGCAGAAGACTTATCGCTGACAAGCAGTGCAACCATCTGCGCGTCGAGAAAGTTTGCTCGCTTCCAAGGCCAACAACATCCTGCCACAATGTTCCCAGGCATTAGGCACTGCGGACACGCTCTTTCCCTTCACTCTGCTTCGCTCTAAGCAACTCAGCGCCGTGTCTCCTCCGGCAGCCGTCGATGCCTTCCGGAGACATTTCAGACAGGCGCCACATCGCTCCAAGTGCCTAGCGTCGCTTGTACCGTGACGCTGATTGTAAATATAGAAAGATACATCGCGAGAAAAAGCATGAGTGGTCGACCTGAACCAGTGAGTTCTAGCCAGCGACTCACAAAGGAAAAGGGAGAGAACAGCGATGAGGAAGATTATTGTGAGAATCGCACGAGAAAGAAACAGAAATAAGCAGCTCGTCGCACACTGAGTTTGCTCTATGTCCTGAAAATCCATATTTGCTTTCATCGCTTGACGAGCAGAGAATTCTGGCAGCGGACCTCAAATAACACTCTCGGAAAAGGGCCAGTTGTTCATGCACACCCCAGATAGTGGCTGACTCTCGTTCTCTCTCACAAGTACAAAACACAGCGTCATGGTCATCTTTAGCATAGTGCACTTCTCTCGTTGTCAATTGTCCACCGGGCCATAAGGATGAAGGCGGTGCCAAATGGGAACGCACCTAATGGTAAACGGGAACGATAAAACCACTACAATTTCCGCACTCTTTCTTCCTGCGTAGGTTGTCGCTTCGTATCTCTTTCTCTTTTCATCCTTCTGTTTAATGATTGATTCGAGTACGGCGCACCATCTACAAGGACTCCCATATCGTTTCCTTCGCTGGCCTTCTGAGGACGCAAACGGTTCGTTCATAGCTTGTTCAAATAACGCTTAAACTTGGAGCATTTCTTGCCAGCATTTCCTGACGGCATTAACAACCAGATGATGCATAACCTACCTCTAGAACACCGGAAGATGCTCCTAAGCTATCTCACTCGATTGTGGAAGATTGGCGACGTTCCTCCTTCATTGAAGGTGGCTTGTGTTGTCCCAGTGCTGAAGCCCGGCAAAGAAATAAGACTTGGCCTCGTATCGTCCTATATCACTGGCGTTGTGGGTGGCTAAGCTCATGGAGAAGCTCGCAAGTAAGCGTTTATCTTGGTGGCTTGAAGATAGAAGGGTTCAGCCAACATGCATGACTGGATTCCGCACAGGTTTAAGCGCGCAAGATAGCGTCTTGAACTTGATAACCCACATTGAACATCATAGTGCTTTAGGCCTTTTAACACTAGCTATTTTCCTAGACGAATCAAAGGCTTATGATAGCGTCCTTCTGAGCTCAATACTAAATAGTTTGCAGGCCATAGGCGTACAGGGCTATCTTCTGCGATTCATTCACTCATTGATCAGTGAACGTAACAGTCAAGTGCAGTTAGGAAGTACCATAAGCACCAAAATGGCGGTATCGCGAGGTGCACCTCAGGGAAGTGTTCTTTCCCCAACGCTCTTTTAACGTTGTAATGGCTGGTCTTCCCGCTGAAGTGCAAAAACATTGCAGGCATGTCCATATGTCGATATATGCGGACATTTGTCTTTGATTAACCGGATATCACCACAAGCGTTTAGCTCTGATAGCTTGACAGGCATTACTTTCATTTCAAAATTACCTTAAAGGTAATATTGAATTGAAAACTGAACGGGTTGACTCTCTCAGTGGAAAAATCTGGCTTTATCGTGTTTCCAGGCAGAGGAAGACGGTATGCGCGGCTGAAGGTAGACCTTGATCAATCTTGCCTTCAATCGAAACACAAACGCTTTTTGGGCGTCATTATTGACTACCGTCTACAGTGGCGACGAGCTGTGGACTCGATTGTGACATCACTATCTTCGTGCCTCAATGTGATCCGTAGAGTTGCAAGTGAGCAATGGGGAAATCACCCTTCTTCAATGATCAGGCTGCTCGATGCACTGGTTACGAGTCTAATGATGTACCAGCTCCCCTTAATTTCCTCCTCGCTATCACAGCTGGAACGACTTGACGTTTTGCACAGAAAGGGCCTAAGGGGGGCTCTTGGCGTTCTGCAGACTGCTCGTAACGGTGCAGTACTTTATGAGTCTCTATCGAGACATCTTAGCCTAGTCGCTTCACAAAGGTTATTGATAAAAATTGGCCGCCTCAAACAGACGGTAGCCGGGTGAGCCCTTCTACAGCACCTTCGAAAGAGATCTGAGTCCCGAGCATACTTGGCCCTTAATACTCTTGGTTACCTGGGTCTTGACGCTAGCGGTCGAACTAAGGTTGCAGGTCATTCGCGAGCCTCGATTGTTCGTTGACAATTCCTCACGTTCGCGCTAAGCAGAGTTCTCCTTTGGCGGCAACGCGTTCGCTCGTACTGGAATATCTTGAGACGGAATATGCATGTCGTATTCAAATATTTACTGATGGCTCTGTGGACAAGGTCAGAGCATCTAGTGCAGCTGCTTTTCACATTCCCTCTTTGAATTATGATTGGTCTGTTCGCTTCACGGCAGTCGTGTCCTCCACAACGGCCGAAAGCGTTGCCATTGAGGCAGCTCTAAAGAAGCTACGGTTTTGTACGCCTCAACCTGTTGTCATTCTTACAGATTCAAAATCTGCCCTTGAAAGGTTGGAGCACGGTTTCCCTACTGATGCCTTATGTCTTAGCAGCCTACGCTCGGTGCACAATCTCCATATCAAAGGCTTCTCTATACGTTTCCAATGGGTGCTCTCGCACATAGGTATCATAGGCAACGAGATGGCGGACAGCCTCGCCCATAGAGCGCTGTCTGGGAATCCATTGAGAAAAGTGCCTCAAGAGGACAAGAGACTCTTCAGAGAAGCGGTTTTGTGCCACTTCAGTTCATTGTGGAGCTCACCTCACAAGCTATGTGTGACCAAGGACCTCAAAAGAAACCAAGCCACTTTACTGCCCTGCATTCGCACGGGCTCTGCTCGTACCCCTGCGTGGATGTATAAGACTGGCCTGGCGTTGTCTCCATTATGTTCAACGTGTGGTGTGTGCGGTGACATAGAACATTACCTTATGTGCTGTACTCTGTATAACGCGGAAAGGAGGGTGTTATTCGGTTCCCTCAAGAAGACAGGAGTTCCTCACAGTTCTCTTCAGGACAATGTTTTCCCGCGCGGAAACCAGTTGCGTAGGAAGGTTTCTCGCCTTCTTTTAAATTACCTGCAGGACCCGGATTTGGCCTTCACATGGTGACCTTAGGAGTGACTATTTGTAATTGTGAGGTCTGTGATTGATTTATGTGATTTACTTATTTTAAGTGTCGCTACGCTGGAGCAATTGCCGGCAGCAACTGCAAGGCTGATGCCACCTGTAGCCTACAACCACTCAACTCAACTCAACTCAACTTTCGCAGCATCTAACCAAAGGTGAATGTCCCCGACTTTACCTGTGTCGGAATGCTTGGTTTCAAAAATGTTTTGTGAAAGGCATCTGAATCTTCTTGGCAGAATAGAAAGAAATGGCTGGAGGACAAGGGGAATAAGGGGAGAAAGTTAAATTAAATCATATGATTTACAGTCTTAAATTTGAACAGTTGGCCTTGAGGGACACCGTAGGGTGCCTGATTAATTTCCACTGCCTGTTTTTTGGGGGGGGGGAGGGGGGATGGCGTTCACCTAAAGAATAGCAAACGAGCGCTTTCTTCAATTACGCTTCTACTGGAGTGCAGCCACCGCGTCTTGAAATTGGGAAAGTGGAGAATACAAATCATGTAGAGACGATTGGTTTTTTATGCAGAACCGGTGATGTTATTTAGAATTTGACTTATGAACAAGAACTATGTAGCTTGTTCGCGAAGGTAAACCTATAGAAAGAAAAATACAACGGGCTCTGTGGTACGAGTGACCATCCAGTTTCATACACGATGCTCATTAAGTCCACCCATCCAGGCACGAATTCATTGACCTTTGCTCTCTGTGCAAGAGGAGGAGAAAAAGTTAACACACTTGTAAGAGGGACTTGCAGCTGGTGACTGGTGTGGTTAGGTATGTAGGCGGGTAAGGTGATGTAAGGAGCGCGATCAATATATGAATAGAGAAATACTGGGGAGCGGACAAAGTGTAGCTGTGTGACGGCGTAAACGTATTCTCCGCAGCTCACATTCGACTTTTGAGGGTGGTAACAAAAGATATGTTGTATCAATGAACTTAGCGGCATGCTCTTGTAACGCGTCGTTTTCATCTGCGAGGCATGTTCTAGTAGAGGATCTTGTGACTTACGCACACTATTGTTTCGGACGGATATGCGATTCGTGGGCTAGGAAGTTAACGTGTTTAGGCGCGTATCCAAGGCGGCGCTTGAAAAAAAAATCTGTGCCATTCCACTCTGTGTGAAGGTGGATGACCAGCGAAGCTATGTGGGCCCCTTAATGGCAAACAGTTTTTCTTTTTTTTTTGCCGTTCATCAGACGCCGTATGCGCATAAATGGAAGGCGAGGCGCGACCAGTCGCTCCTGCACGATGTTGAGCCTCGGAAGATGATGAGCCACGAGAAGTATGCATACCGATGTATCGTTGCAACCTGCGGCACGACACTTTTTACTAACGCATACCGGCACGTGTAACTCAGACACGCACCTGAACGGGCACACACTGCTTCGTCGCAGCCAAGGCGTTCGTGCGTTGCTCGACGTCCCGCACTGCAGTAGTGGTTGTGAGGTTACTCGAAAACCACATGCGGTCACGCACTACCCAGGCCAGGCAAAATTGTTTCCCCACAAGCTCCCTCTGACCTGACCGTTGCCTCGGGGAACCGTTACGAGTTTGCGGGATCCCGGAGACCGATTTCCGCCTCGCGGTCCTGGAGAGCAGCACGCTTACATTACCGCCACCACGGGAGAGCGGAAGCAAAGTACAGGAGATTACGCAAGCGCTTGAAATGCCGACAAAGCGAGGGCGGCGCGACCGTAGACATGGCCGACGCGGGTCAAAGTGTAGTATCTATTCTGATCAGCTTAATATCTGATACTGGTTGTATTTGGACGTAAGATAATAAACTTAGTTTTGCAACTTGGCGGAGTACTTAAAGCCTGCTTCATCTCCGCAGCGGGTCGGCCCGGTATTGCACTATCTTCGGGATCGGCCCACGTATGAGGAAAAATTATCGATACACACGGCTCCATGAACGCACGCAATTTTTTCCGAACGTAGTCATATACAGCTTCGCTGTAAAACGAAGAATTGTTTGACGGCGATATTGTTGTGGGTCGGGTCCACCGCTGGCGAACACAACACAAGCATTTACAGAGGGGAACTTGTGACTTGAATAACGAAAAGATTTAGTCCGGCCGCAGAAACATTAGCGAGCATGGGGCACGGTCGTCTAACAGAGAACATCGGTTTTGTGTGGCTAGTATTTAAGTACGGCCAAAGAGCATGCGCAGAACTATTGTAAGCCGACGCCGTGCTTGATACGATGGGCCCATCGAACGTAACAAACTGGTATCGGGGTAGGTCTGCGCGATCGTAAACGCGATAATACTCGTAACTTAAGGGTCACAGCTGCAAAGCCCGAAAGGCACGTGGCAGTATCACATTAGTAACATTCGTATGCAATGAGAGATTATAGTATAGCCTACACGTTTGAACCCGCAGTGGTTGCTCAGTGGCTATGGTGTTGGGCTACTGAGCACGAGGTCGCGGGATCGAATCCCGGCCGCGGCGGCCGCATTTCGATGGGGGCGAAATGCGAAAACACCCGTGTGCTTAGATTTAGGTGCACGTTAAAGAACCCCAGGTGGTCGAAATTTCCAGAGTCCCCCACTACGGCGTACCTCATAATCAGAAAGTGGTTTTGGCACGTAAAACCCCATAATTTAATTTTTTTTACACGTTTCAGTAGTGTTACAGGTTGTAACTACCACTTAGTAATTGGGTACAGGACAGTAAGGGATTTCTTTGGTGGGTAGCAGTAGAATTTTAAATTAGCCAAGAGTCACATGCCACCAGCGGCAACCATTTCTGGACCCGGTATAAATATTATTGAAGGGCTACTGCGTCGCATTGTAAGAGTCTGATCGATAATCTACGTAAACGTAAGCGAAGATGCGTATTTGACAAAATAAATATCCCTGGCAGGTCGTTATTATAGCTATAGTAGGCATAGGTCACGGCTGAGAACACAAACTTGGGGTCGATCAACTGGCATAGGAACAATTCCAGAGGTATTGGTACTAAAAGGTACTGATTGTGATAGGTTGAAGAATAATTATATCGAATTCAGAACAATGCAGTCCTAGATGAACTGTTATAGCTTTTCCTGCTTTCATTGGTGTGGCCAATTACCGAACTTTTTTTTGCGGAATTGAGAAAATTCCATCAGCTTAAGTTTCGCGTCGAGCTTAAAGGGTAACTCCTTTCTTGGCCCGCTACATTTCCTCTAGTTCCTATTCTCAGCACATAAATGAACAAATTGCAAAATAAATTGGGATAATTATTACAACAAAACACAAGTTGTCGCATAGAGGAATTTCAATATACAGCCACTATTTCCAATTTTCACCGCGCTAGCGGCAATTTAACTCTCCTAAGGTGGCGCCCAAAGGACATTGGCGGAAGTCATGGTTGCCAAGTCTGCTCAGTTTGTTGATGACATGGCATCCGCCATGGTTCAAGGCGCAGCGCAATCTCGAAGGCCATGCCGTCACTCTTAGGCTACAACCTTGAGGCAGCTGTGGATGCGCATGTTGATACGTCGTGTCCCTAGATGAAACACCTTCCTGGTGGCTGAGTAAAAAATTTGACGATGCTTAAAACGCTTGTGAAAAGTAATGCCGCAGTATTTTTTTCTTTTGCCATATCGTAAGAACCTCAACCGCACACCAATTTCTAAACAATGATCATAGTGCCACTCTTTGACGGCACGTCTATCGCATGAAGTGCACGAAATTACAGAATCGCGATGCGGCTGACGTTTCCACGCAACAACGTTTCTCGGGAGCGTTGCATGACCCGTATAGCGTGCAATTAGTTTGCAAGATGGCCATGTGTCTCTCGCATGAGAAGCCTCATGAAATCCATGCTCGGCGAGAAGGAAAGAAATAGTGAACCGAAGCTTTCTTTGCCTCTTTTCCGTACTTCGCGGTTGCTGTCTTGCCGTCTAGACAGCAATTTAGGTTACTGGCTACCTGCCCGAATGGACAGCTTTAATTACCGAGTATGTGCAGTGTTGTATGCACGTCTGGATATGTGCCAATTCTTGGTCAAACACTCACAAAGCGTATGTGCGAAGGCGTATATGCCCGAACAGATAAAAGCGGCAAGTGAGGACGCCGGCCACAAAAGAAAAAAAAATAATAATAATAACAATGAAGCTTGCAATAGAAGCAGCCGAGTGTGGAGGGAAAAAGGGATGTGAATAATACGCGTGATGAACATTCACAACAACAACGACGATGACGAAAACAGCAAAATCGGACCAGGGCGTGCATTGTTTTTCAAAGAGTTGGAGGCCGTCAAGAAGTGTCGAGCGGAGCAAGAACCTGGTCGTTTCACTGCGAAGCGGGGTGAATTTGCTGGCTTGGAAACGCGAAACTGGGCGATGACGCCTGCCAGTCGTCGGCAGTGAGACATAAAAATCAAATGCGCAAGACAACGAGTTCTTGAACGTTTCTCATTGCGTCTTGTATTTATCGACAGTCGCACTGGCTGCAATGATGACATAACGCCCACAAAACCATCATAATTAACCTTTATAGATGAAGTACCAACGCCAGCTGCGAAACATCGAAATTATCGGCCGGGTATATAACATAAGTATACTCTCGTAATATGCAATCCGAAAGAACCATAGGCTCGTACGTCACTCATGTTACATGTAACGTTCATTCCTCTCGCGTTGATACAGAAACCGCGCTATACATCGAAGTATTTTCATCGTTTGCGCTTGCTTAATTATTGCACTCCATTTGCGTCAATAGTTTGACATTCTCTTAATATTGCGTTGCATTTGCATCATTAGCGTTACGTTTACCTACCATTTGCTTTAATATTCCCGGAAATATAGAAACAAGGAACAGCTTGTCCGACCAATCATTTACGCACATCCTTGGGAGTGGTCGATTTTCTTACCGAGAAATCACATGATGTAAGAACAGATGACATCCTCAATCATATTGCACCGGGCGCTTGTGAATAAAACGTGGCGCTTGGTTATTGCGGATTTTTTTTTTTGACAGATTTGTAGAGCGGACGGCTGTTTCCACCTTTCACTTGTGCGGCATGTACCTAAATAAAGTGATTGCGAAAAGGCATGAAGGGGAAGTATTAGCATGCCTAGTTTTCTCTAACATGTAATTTACTTCACCGAGCGCGATCTACGGACAAAGTTTCGTACCGCCTACCAAATTTAAAAGCCCATCACAAGGTATTCCAAGAAGAAGCTTAGCAGCTGCAATCCTAGCCGGTGGCGTAGGTGAGAAATGCAGACAAAAATAGGCAAGCAAACAGCAAGCAAACAACAACGAATATCAGACAAAATTAGACAATGTTTTAGAAGGTCCGTCGCAGTACACTTGAGAATCCTTGCTCTTACCTGACACTCTTCTTGGACGCATACCAGTTATTTAGTTCGAATATGCTTTCTCAAAGTTGGCTTTTAGCAAATAGTGCTATTGCGCCTTTTAAGGCTGACTCCTGTAAGTCAAACTTGAAGAGACGTAAATTACCGCCACGATTAAGGACGATGTTCAAGTCAGTAGCTAAGTAGGAATATTCAGCATAGCCTTTTAACTACTGACTTAACAATCCGTCCGGCAGTTGCAGAAATCAAGCCGGGTGACAATCAATTGTCTACAAAGCAGAAATTTCGCGGCTACAGCGCCAGTTCTGTCGTATACATCCGCAAAACCTGCTGGAAGTTCCAGTAGAAACAATCAATAACACTTACCAAAGACGGCTTTAGTTCCTTCAAAATCCTCTGGAAATCCTTTGCGTAGCGACTTCAACGTGCCACTTCCCCTGACCCTCCCCACTTGCAGTAGCCCCTGAAATTCCTTTGCGTGGAATTGGCCCAGTGTTCCGTACAGCAACTCCAGGATTGGTGCAGTTTGCCACCCCAGTGTCTCTCCGGCATTTGCACGATTGAGTCAGCGAGAAACCAACGCTCCAGGAAGAAGGCAAAGGAAATTTCACCTTCTTAATAGAACGGCATTCTGTCACCGAAGGCGAGCATTTGTGGCATTGAGGATATTCAGGTGCGCCTCGTTATTTCATCCCGTAGTTTTGCAGAGAGCTGGTCACCGGCACATTTGTAGCGGCGGCAAATCAGGCCATATAACTTATTCTTTACGTAGTAGCTGTCTCACGCAGCTGGAGGCGCGCGATTCCTCCACCTCACTCGCCAGAGCAGGAACCCCAGGTTCCTTTTCTCACTGCTTCACAAGCATCTCAATACATACCTCTATAGGTGGCGTACAAAAAATGGCGTCTATGACGCGTTTCTGGCTCCATAATTGCTTCCGGCACATGCAATCAGCAAAAGAATTGCTTTTCAGATCAGCTTCTGTTAGCCATAATTAGCTGTCCCTAGGGACCGGGCATTTGGACGCTACCTATTGCTTTACGCGGCCTTCAGTACATCTTCGCTCGCAGTCATTCGGGCCAATAGTAAATTGTTTAGAGGATTGGATTGTCTCAAAAAAGGCACTGCTTAATGTTGGGCATGCGCGAATGGTTGACATTTGAAATAGGAATCGTATGCTGTTTACGATCGATTCCGCATTGATTCGAGAATTTACCTTTCGGAATTGTCGAATATTCCTTTCTTTTCGAATATAAGAAATAACAACACTTATTCAAGGTCTCGACGGTAAAGAGCGAGAGGATATGGTGAGTACGTTTTCCAATGAATGTCGCAGGAGAGCTGCAGCTCTTGCACAGAGACATTATTTCCTGACTGAGAGCACGAGGCAGAAGACATTTGCCAGTTATTTTCAATCAATAGATCAGAGTTATTTATTTTGACAGCGTATAAACGAATTTGTTGTCTTCATTTAGCCAAAGCAATCTGTTGAACCTAGCTCACTGTATTTGCATCTTTTCAAAACAATGTGCGATGATATAGTATCAGACTTGAACAAATGCAACAGTCTATATTCAACGGAGGTTGAGTTATTTGTTTCATTCCTGTCATTGTCATAACTTTCCAGAAAGCTGTAAGCATTGTTGTTTCTCAGTTACAACATCCTTACTTAATCCGCGTCCTGGTCTGAACGGGATTGCAGGGATGTAGAAAATCAATAAGTAAGCCTCATTTTATTAGAATCCGAACTCCACACAGACTCAGTTTGTTTTGATCTGACACAAAATTCTGTATTTGTTTCCATAATTGAGCATCGTTTTATATTTTTTATTATATATGTATTAAATTCGATTCGGAAATTTTGATTTTTTCTTACAGCCCTATTTATTATGCGTTGGCATTGTAGTTCATATCAGTTCATATCGCTTTGAACGGCTAGCAGTTGGCTTTACAATACTGTTATGTAAAGCATTTTAGCATTTTTTAGTAATAATTACTGTATGTAGAACTCTTGGTGGCCATCACACACAGGCTAGCAAGAAAATCGGTACTATGCTGCTTTGTGTGCGGGCCAAAGGCACCATCAAACTGCCTTTCGGGAGATGCTGACTGAATGAGCCCCAATAAACTCGTTGGAAGCAAATCTTTTACTTGAGTGATTACTTGGCAGTATTCAGATTGAATATTACTTAGTATTAAAATTTTTGCGGGTGCCTCAAGTAACTCTAACCAATCTTTAGACTGCAAGAGTATGCTGAACTGGGCTGGCAGCATTCTTACATACTTAGAAGTTCATCAGCTTTCGTAGAAGTTAATCGAACAGCACTTCAGGCAGGAGGCCAAACGCATAATTATTTCTGTCGTCCGTACTTTGTCCTCTCTGAAGGACCATTCCATTACCAGCCTTTGAAAGAAATGTTCAAATTAGACCCACTTCATGTTGTACATAGTGGCCTTCAGATTACCTAGCGTGACGTTTATTTATGCAAAAAATAAATTTTCGTGCTAAGGTATTTGAAACGTTGTAGAGTCTTTTCAGTGACGCCCTATGAAATTGTTTACAGGACGTTCTATATTTATGAGGTTCTTTTTGCGGCATCTGACGAAAGCCAGCGATTTATTGAGAAAACATTGCCGACCTCATTACGCCGGCGCACGCCCGGTTTTCAACGCCCTCCGGCGTTTCTTTGAAAGAATCGAACCTGCTCGCCCATCGCAAAATAAAGAAAATTAAATAATAGTAACTTTATGAATAATACAATAGAACATTAACCACTGGGACCAGCCCATGTCAGTACGTTCGTTTGAAAGGCTTCTTTTCATTCACTTTTGTAGAATACCTACAAGCGTCCGCAGTGCATGCATACGTGCAGGGGTATAAGAACATTGAAATTCCAAAGGATACATATACATTGAAAAATGCTGATCGATAAAATTTCGTAGCAGTTCAGATACTCTTTCAGAGAACAATTCAATAATAGACAACAAATGTTCACGAAAACTGAAATTTAATAGACAAATAGCGAAAAAAAAAAAAACACCAGGCTCAACTGTGGCCAGGCTAACTGAAAATTATGAAGCGAGGATAAAAGTGTTGAAGGGGAGCAGATACAATTTCCTGAGGAAGGTTATTTCATTAGCGCATTGTACTGGGAGAAAAGCGCATTTGCATAAGTTCATCCTGCATGCAAGCTCTCGTACCTTCAGGCAGATACGTAGGTTCCTTGATGTATTTTTCTTTCTGAATACCCGTCGTGCCTAAAGGAACTTACAAGCGAAAGGCAATCGTAAATATTTTCACATATTTTCAAGGAAAGGCCATGCCAACCCATATTCGCATCGGAAATGATCGCATAAAAACATCGTCTTGTTCTGTGGCAAAACGGGCCGCTCTCAACTGTATAAGCTTCAAAGCGGCAATGTTTACTTTAGTAAGAAGGTCCCAGCCACTGCATGCTTACTCTAAATGAAAAGCGGGGGAGGGGCCCTTGGCATATAAAAAGTGTCCCTTATACTGGCTGGCGCTTGCTTAATGTTGCGTTTCGTAATGTTCAGTGAGTTCGTAGGTTCAGATAGCGCGCACTGTGAGTATTCTATGTTAAATGACAGGAAAGAAAGACTCCTACATATTTGTTATCGCCTACAACAGACAATTCAGTCGCGTTCAAGAAATACCTTTCTATAATTGGTTGTTTTTTGTTAGTAAATCTTAATATGTTAGACTTTGACGAGCTTACGGTTATGTTCCAACTGGCGCACCAAGATAAAGCATTATTAAGATGCTTCTGTAACTGGTCGGTGTCTGCGTCGAATGATTCTTCCAGGTAAATGCAATAATCATCTGAATATAATCGACCTTGAGAAACAAATTTTCTACAAAGTCATTTATAAATTTATAAATATGACGATATTTTATTCCACTATGGTCCTAAATGCTTGAATGATGAGAGACAGGTAGGCACTGAACAGGGTCGCAAACACTCTCATCGGCTTCCTTTCTTTCTTCCTCGACGTGTGTGGTCTCTGAACTTCTCTAACGCGACCTATGTCTTAAAACGAATACTTATAATTGTATAATGAAACGCAACTAATCAGCTAACTTGTCGCACTTCAAGAAATATTCCGATCTACATTCAGCTGGTCGCTTTCAAGCGCTCATTTAGAGCGCGATCGTAAAAGCTCATTCAGAATGCCTCACTCCAGCTCAGAGCACTGCGAGGCGCCAGCTCCCACCTTCAGGAGCGCAACCGAGATCCGACAGAAACTTGACCACGTCGCTAGTCAGATTGCTCTGGGAGCAGCCACCACGTTCGGCTGGTGCATGCTTTCAAAGGCTCCGATTTAGAGAGGGCTCGGCATCGCTGCAATCCGGGTCGAAGCACACCAGGAACCAGTCGAATGTACCACGAGTAACATGAAACGACTACGAAAAATATGCCATTCATTCTTCTTAACGCCGTGAAAAACAGCACACGGGGAAAACGTCACACACAAGCACCATTAGGAAATGTTTATTAAAACGAAGGACTCAACAGAAAGAATGTTTTCGCATGCGCAATATATTGACTGTTCTAACATCTTGATGTATTTTTCTTCACTATGCTTATCAGGCGCACGTGTAAAATAACAGCGCGTTTTTGCTGAACGCAAGGAGATTCACGGGTTGCTAACAAAGTATCGCCCTTTGGTATTACATAGAATACGCCTAACAGTTCTTGCGATGATTGCTCCCCACTCTTGCCCAGAATCAGAGCATGCGAAACGCAAGGCTCGCAGGAACAGATTCTGCAATGCGTACCAAAATACGCACCTTTGCATTTAACAAATTTTCTGAAATGGTCCTTGAGCCGGTGGTTACTGCGTCTGCATGTTGCACCTACAGGCGGAACCTTCCACAGCTTAGGGGGATTTTGTGCAACACCGTCATAATGGAAGCACAAAAGGCTTGGCATGTTCGTTTGTGCATCCTCGCTTTGCATCGCATCTAATGTGAGGGCATAGTCTTGCCAACTTCTTTGGGTGCTGAAAAGGCCATAGGAATAGTGTGCCTGCCTTGGACTTGTGGCTGGGGACGGTGAAGATAATGGCGTTTTTCACTGGTCTATATGGAGCGGCCGCCGAAATCCTCGAGTGAGCGCTCGGGTTTCACAAATCCCAATCGGCCAGTGGAGCGCTACTCCGCGTGGGATCACCCGGGTACTCCGCGTACACGTCACACAAACCGGTTCTGGAAACCATGCCCGACTTCCGCTCTGTACGTTTCCACGGCACCCAATGTCGCCGTCCCCCGTGCGTAATTTGACCGCGGCAGTCGCAGAGTCCGTCTTTTCTATGTCGCGCCCGCAAGGATTGTGCATGGACAACGTGCATAGAAGGCTTCGTACAACACCTGCGTCACCTCGTAATCGCTGTCATCCGAGCTCTCATCGCTAAACGCGAGCTCTGCAACAGCACCGAAGGCAGCCACTTTGCGAAGCAACACAATGTTGTGCGTACCGAGCGGGTACCGATATCGCTTGAACACGAAAGGGACGCGAGCCCCGAATCTGCGTTTCGGTGGCGGAGTATGTGAGAGCGATCCGAGCGCGCAGCGAGTTGATCCGAAACGACCAGCGGAAACTGCGAATAGATCGACCGGTGAAATTCGGATTGCTTGCCACAGAGCTAGAAACCCTGCTCCGAATCGGCCAGTGAAAAACGCCATAAGGCACAACTTCGGCTCTCACAGCTCTCAATCCCTCTTGCGCATTGTAGCGCACTTCTTTTCGCTGCTTTTCACGTTCTGAAGAAGGACTCGGCGATAGCAACCAATTCTGATATGAATGTACTGATATGAATATTAAGTTTCGCGGAATTTGCCAGCTGGTTATTTACTGGCTTTTTAGAGCGTACCGCTGAAACTAAATGGCTTCCTTTCAAAAGTGCAATGTATGAGGTGATAAAAACATACGTACCGACTATCACTGTGACCGAAAAGCAGTCATCACCTTGGTTTAATGCGACACCAAAGTGTATCAACAATAAAAAATAATGAAGGTGTCACCACACCGTCAGGAGCTCTGACTGAGTGTGTATGGCATAAATACCGCGCCGCTGAAAAAACGTACCTATGCCTTGCTAATCAAACGCTTTTTTTCTACTACCTTACCAGACATTCATCGGCATCCTCCTAAGCGGTTCTGGAATATTTTAAATCTAATGCGATCTCAGCCACTATCACTGTGTGACGAGCAACACAATATATTCTTGATCATGAAATCTCCCAAGTGTTTAATGGTGCATTCTCTTCTGTGTTTACCAGCAAAGCATATGGTTAACTCCCTGAATTGCCATGTTTCAATTAGGATACCTTGCTCGCAATCGCCTTCAGTTCCAATAACAATAGTAAATGTATTGACTCCTTGAAGTTGTCATCGTCATCTCCCATCCATGGTATCAATGCTAAAGTCTTGACAAATATTCAGTGAATCTACAATGTAGATCTTATGTCATATATTCAGCAGTCTTTATGATCAGGAGTACTGCCCGATGACTGGAAAGAGGGTAAGGTTAAGCACTCTCAAAGAAAAATCTTTTATCGTTATGCAGGAGTTACCACCCAATTTCTATAACCAGCATCTGTTCGAAATTAATGGAACGTGTACTTTACTCTCACATTGCTACATATCTAACCTCTGTCAACACCTTCCACCCTTACCAGTAAGGCTTCCGTTAAGGTCTATCTTGTGACAGTCAGTTATCACTATTCATAAATGACATATGCTCTAACCTTGATCAAGACATCCCTCTTGATGCCTTCTCTTTAAATTTCAAAAAAGGCTTTTGACAAAGTTCTGCATCACTGGTTTCTGAAACTTTCTCGCTTAGACCTTAATCCTCTTCTTTTAGACTGTATGCGTATTTTCTTTTCTAACAGACAGAAGTGTGTGTATGCTAACAACTCTTCATCTAGAAGCCTGAGGCGCCCTTATCTTCCTTATATGTATGATGATTTACCCGTTAGAGTCTCTTCCAGCATTCGTCTTTGCGCTGACTCTTGTGTGGTGTATCGCCCAATCCTTGCTAGTACTAATAACCTCACATTGCAAGATGATCATGACAAAGTTGCCACTTGGTGAAACTTGTGGCTAATGTCACTGAATACTACAAAGATTTAGTACTACGTTTTCATCGGCGGAAGCATCACCATAGTCGGAAGCACGTTTTCTGCAACTAAGAAATATCGTCTGCAGAGTCATGCAAGTACGTTGGCGTTGCACATTCAGATACCTCTCTTGGTCTTCTCATGTTACGAACATTAATAAATAACGAAGCCAATCGCACGCTTGGTTACTTCCGCCCCCACTTGCGCGTTGCTCCCTCCGGGTTAAAATTACTAACTTATCTAATTTTTGTCAGAGCTAAGCTAGAATACGCATGCTCTGTTTGGGACCCACACCAACCTGCCCTTTCTAACACTGCAGAAGCACTTCAAAATCGTGCAGCTAGTTTTATTAATTCGGATTATTATTACCATAGCTCTCTTATGCCTGCCCGCTAAGATTAAAACCAGGAATTTCTGAGTGTAATCTATATATATATAAGGCGTTAGTATTTCGACTGCTTATTTATCAGACATTTTATCATTTTTCTCCTAGTACCTCAGCTATCCTTCCAGCGCACCGCACATATTGCTGCATAAGTCACAAACAACGTGTGCATCTTGCGCCGGTTCAGACTATCCCTTTTCGGGAAGAACGCCCGGGACTGGAATTACCTTCCCGGCGAAGGCGTGCACCAGTCCGACCCACATCATTTCAAGGCATCTATAGATTGTACACTGGCAAGTAATTGCCTGTCGCTCATGTAATACCTTTGATGTACTAATAAACAAACAAATAATTAAATGAATGAATTAATTAATTAATAAATACCAGGAGGAAAGCCAGTTGTTCAAGTTCCACTTAAATGATTGGAGAAAATTGCCTGCTTATTGTGAGATCATGATTTCCCTCAGAGTGAACTACAAGTCAAGCGAGGTGATTCCATGTTCCACCACTTTCAAATGAGCCAAATCATACAGCATAAGTCCCATTCTGGAGTGACACAAGTCAGAGATGCAAATGTGGTCGGGCAAAAACTGCATGCCGAAATCTAAACATTGCAGAGTAGTAGGTAAAGAAATCTTGAGCATCAATATCAGACCTTTCTTTTTGCGCCTCATCAATTTGATTGAAACCACTTTGTATGTGTTCTGATGCTTGGACGGATACCGTTTCTAAGAAATAACTAAAACGTCTCCAACGTTCCTGAACACCCTTAAAACAGAACTGTAATGCCGGAGAGCGCTGGCCAACGCATAATAAGGTGTATAACAAAAGGGTGTTTCGTGACCTGTGCAGTACCATTCCTCTGCATTTGATGATCCTTTGTGAAAGCGAACCAAAATGCCGTTAAGAAAAAAAAACGAAATCATGAATTTAGCGACGGTCATTCCGGCGCTGTTCAACATCGCCGCGTACGCCAAGGCACTGCCTTTATGCGATGTACAGGTACAGGTACAGTGCTCTAACGTAAAGGTGCATTGCATTATTTCGTCCAATTTCCTGACGTCACATTTACGTAACGGCTTACGCAAGCGCGGGCATTGACCCTCAAGGTTATTTCAACAGCCTATTCAAACGCTCTCCTCGTTTATAGGAGGTGATTTTAAACGCGAATAGCATTGCTTATCGCGGGAGTGTACCTTAAATAATTACCTGACGAGAGGTGAGGAGCGCGCAGAAGAGATGGTTTCGGTGGCGCCGAGCTAGCGCAGTGCAAAGAGAAAGAGAGAGAATGAACTTTTACTTAGCCCTTAGTAAAGGTTGGTGCGCGCTGGCACCAGATGGGGTGGAACCTTCTTCTCAGGTCCCATATGCGTCCAGCATTTCCTGGCCCCTAGCCGCCAGCGTGAGCGGGGTCGGTAGGTCGGGGCTGAACAACAAGGTCTCCCATCGCTCGGGGGGGGGGGGGGGGGGGGGGAGAGTGGGGGGTAGGGATGGTGGGGGGTTCTTGAGCTTAGTGCACTCTGCAAGGGTGTGTGCTAGAGTGCCTTCCGATCGTCTGCAAAACGCGCACGAAGTGTCATGCTCTGCTTGGAACATCTTGTGCAAGAGCATGGGATGCGCCAGCGACCCCGCTTGCGCGCGTCGCACGATCGTTTGCTGCCTTCGGCTGAGTGGCGGATGCGGACGGGGAAGCCTACATCTGCCGCTTCTGTACATTTGGGTGAGGTCTTTGTAATTTGTCACGGGGTGCGGTAGCTCTGGCCCGTCCTCGGCCCGGATTGACAGTTCACGGGCACAGTGGTCGGCGAGTGCGTTGCCTTCCACTTGCAAGTGAGCCGGGACCCACACGAGCTCAACGGCCCGTCCCGGTGATTTGCGTTTTGTGAGGATCGCTAGTGCCGCGGGAGAGCTGTTACCCTTGCGGTAGCTTACGTAGGCGGTCTTGGAGTCTGCGACCGCGGTCTTCATTCCCGGTTGTGCGAGTGCGAGGGCCACGGCCCTCGCACTTATGCTTCGGCTGTATTCGTCGTCCGTATCGACGTGCCTGTGACCAGATTATCGATGGTGGTGACGACTGCCGTTGCTCTGGTGCTATGCTTGGGAAGCGAGGGGTCCGCGTAGAGAACCTCGGGGTCCTCTTCCAGTTGTCGAGCCAGTGCCTTGGCCCGCGCAGAGCGTCTCTCGTCGTTCCTCCCCGGCTGCATCATCCGGGGGTGGGGCTTGGTCTTAATAATGTCTCTCCACGTTGTGGGGAGCGGCTCCGTTGGCGGTTGCTGTTCAATTTGCCATCCTGTCTTGCGTAGGACGGCCCAACCATGCTCTGTCCGTCTCAGCCTTACTCTCTGGTGGGATAGGTGTGCTTCCACCAGCTCTTCCACCGTGTTGTGGGCACCCATGTCCAGCAGCTTCTGCATTTACGAGTAGACTGGGATGTCCATGGCGAGTTTGACTGCTTTCCTTATCGTCGTGTCCAGCGTCTCGCGGTTCACCTTCGCAAGCTGGATGTACGGGACGGAGTACGTTACGCGTGACACGACGAATGCCTGCACCAGGCGCAGTGCGTCTTCTTGATTCCTCTGTTCCGGTTGGTGACTCTCCGGATCATGCTCAGGACTTGGTCTGATGTGGTCTTGATTTTGTTGACGGCTGCGTGCGCCTTGCCGTCGCTGCGCAACAGCACACCCAGTAGCCGGATCTGCTGCGTTGGCTTGATCACTGTGCCGTCGATGGTGATAACTATGTTCGGAGGTGGCTCTTTCTCTGGTCATGCGGGCTGTACCATGAGCAGCTCCGATTTCTGTGTAGCACAGCTCAGGCCGCAGGTCGTAGCATACTCGTGGACTGTCGTTGCCGCTGTCTGCAGGGCTTCCTCTGCCCAGGCATCGGGCCCCGCGCGGCTCGTCCACACCGTTATATCGTCGGCATAGAACGCGTGGTCCACGCCCTCGATCTGATTGAGTAGTTCGGGCAGGGGCAGGAGGGCCAGGTTGAAAAGCAGAGGCGACACGACCGACCCCTGTGGGGTACCCCTGTCTCCGAGATCGACAGGCTCGGACTGTTCCTTTCCTATCCGGATAGTCGCCGTTCTGTTGGTTAGGAAATCTTTAATATAGGCGTAGTTCTTGCGGCCATTCCCCATCTTGTGCAGGTTCTCGAGCACGCTGGCGTGGGAAACGTTGTCGAAGGCCCCCTTGGGGTCCAACGGCAGTATGCCCCGGGGCGCGTGCCTCGTTGCTCCTCCCTTAATCACTAGTTCGTGTAATTGCATCAGGCCGTCTTGGGTACTCAGGTGCTGGTGGAATCCATACATGGTCGCCGGCATCTGACACGTCTCGTCCAGGTGTGCTTGAAGTCTTCTGAGAACCATGCGTTCCATGACCTTGCCCACAAAGGACGTGAGCTAGATCGGGCGCATGTTCTCGATCGTCAGAGGTTTGCCGGGTTTCGGTATGAACCGTACCTCGGCCTCTTTCCAACTTCGAGCTTTCCCAGGTTCTGTTCATGTGACCCAGGAGCCCGCGTGCCGCCGCATAACTCATGTTGTTGAGCAGCTTGTATGTAATGGCGTCCATTCCGGGTGCGCTCGTCTTATTACTTTCGTCTATGACTGTTAATAACTCCGTGATGGTGAACGGTTCATCCAATGCCGGATGTTCCCCCGTACTCCTCCGGTACCCGAAATCGCCCTCTCTCCGTCTTGAGGTAGACCACCTTGAGGTCTTCAAAGAGCCTTTGGGCGTTGACATTGTAAGCGTGAAATTGCATAACTGGGTTAGAATGGAGGCGTGCGCCACTGGTCCACTTGCTTGTCCGGCCGTGGCTTGTCGGCGTGCAGCTCGGCCTTAAAAATGACGCTTAGATGGACGCCCATGAAGATTTGGCACAGCGGTATCGTCTTGATGTCGAAAGGACTCGGTAACCCTTACACAAAAGTTTTATTATAGGCGAAGAAATCAATTCTCGCCGGCAGCTTCGAGTACACGGTGCCGGAGCAATCAGCTGAAAGCCACCTCCTACTCGTTTTTGAAATGTGGCAGTCTCCGTCTAGTAAAAAAAAAAAAGAAGAACAGTTTAGTTTTGTTGAGGATGTTGATGCTTGTTAATGTTCTGGGGTGTTATGCAACAAAACCATATCTGATTATGAGGCTCGCCGAAGGGGGGGGGGGGGGGGGGATACCGGATTAGTTTTGACCATCTTGGTTTCTTCAATGCGCACTCAATGCACACAACACGGGTGTTCTCGCATTTCGCCCCCATCGAAATTCGGACGCCACGACTGGGATTTCACCCGGCAATCTCGTGCTTAGCAGCGCAATGCCAAATGCACTAAGCAACAATGGTGGGTATTAATGCTTCCTGGGTGCTTACAGGTCACTTTGACGTAGTGAGCTTCCGAAGTTTTCTGACGTCGTCTGACACAGGCTATCGAGACGTGGTACGAAAATGATGCCACCTTTTCACCAATCGCGGAAGGCTAATGGTAACACAATCGTAGAATCAGAGAGCAATGTTCTTTTTTTCACCCTGATTATGTATAATCCGTGGGTGCACTTTATATCGAGATGGAAGAAATGGGGAATTGTCGGTGTTTTTGTGACGTCTCGTGACAGACAGGCGAATCGGGCATGACAACAAACATTTTTGGCGTATGGCACAGGCCTAGCGAAGCGAAATAGAATAGCAACATATTTGAAAAGTTTTACCTTACAGCGAGCTCAGAGTGTGGTGCCCAATAAAACGATTCTTCCGTATCCACAGAATAGGCGTACTGTATGTTTTCGTTAACGTAGAAAAACTGACTGACTTCGTGAATATCTTTTTTGCCAGAACGTTGCTTGCGCCCATCTAGCATATTTGAATATTTTAACATGAAACTGCTCACTTGAAGCTCTCAAGTCCTTCCCTCACTAACAATTATCCTGAAGGGTGTACCTTTCTTGTAGGTTTCGCACTGAATAATAATGTCAGAGATTCGTCTCTATGTTTTAAAATTTTGTTTGACGAGTGTTTCATTCTCAGTTTCTTCACATAGTTTCTCCACTTAAACCCAGCCAGCTTTCGCACCAATAAATTTTTAGTAATGACAGGTAAAGCTTTGTCTTCATTGAAGGTTGATTGGGATCGCGCCACGACGCTACGATTTCCGTCTGACTGCAGCAGGCGCAAGATTGCTTTTCAAAACCGCCACCACATGTTGGATGGTACACGTTTGACGTCTAGTTTTTGTCTTCAGTACAGACATCTGTACATTGCCCCCACCATCAATAAACAGTTTTCACGTTACTCAACAGGCACGTTCCTAGCGATTCGGCAATCGACTGCCAGAAGATGATGCGCTGCACGCGGGACTCTAACCAATACTGCTGTTTTTTTATGAAACTAACGTGCGATCACTACACGATGATCCTTTCGCCTAACACTCTCAAGCGCCGTACCTTTAAATAAGTGTAGGCTGTGTTCACCTAGAGGCCGACCAAACTAGCAAGCATGCTTCCCTACGAGTGTGCTTAACTTAGCTGGTTGGAGCCTGCAAAGATTCCTTAAGATGGGACCTATAGGGTAGTCGACAAACACAGCGTTGATGCTTCTCCACATTGACGCTGTCGTTTGGCTGGTTGTACTTCTGAACTCTCTGAGCTTCAGCCTAGACAGCCACTGTGGGTATAGTTTAACTTGGCGCCAGAGCTCCGAGCGTAGAACCTTGCTCACTCTTTTAACGTGGTTCCACTACGGCTGCGCGGTACAGAAGATGGAAACGAGCTCTAGAGGAGCAAATGCTTTCTAAATGCAAAAGCCATAATTCCTTGCTCGGCACGGGTGGCCGTCACGATGTCGTGCGCCATAGTTCTGAAATACGGAAGATTTGAAGAAAGGCGCGGATCAATGTTATGGAAAAGGCATAGTAAGCGGCGCCAATTTGCTTAGCAAAAAGTTCTTTTGAATTGTATGCTATTGGCGTAATTCGCTTAATGCGTACCATTCTGTTTCTAAAGTTTGGTTTAACTTACGGGAAACACTCAACACTAAAACAATGTACGATGTTCGCATAAAGCAGCACAGAAATTCGCCCTAATGACAGATTTTCCTTTCTGCTGACTCTTTCTCGTGCACGAGGCCAAAGGGGATGGCTTAATAGAGTAAGTGGAAAAAGAGGAGCAAATTGTCTACCTTTTGCTTTCATGTTTTCTTTTTTGACGTCTCCGATGAACAGAAGAGCAGTAGCCGTGTGCCTTTCTGTGCTACATCGACTCATATTTTAACCGGGGCCCCGTTCCATTCTCTGAAGAAAAGGCGAGTACATGTAAACGCCTGCGGGTACTGAAAGAAGGCCATCGAGAGTAGCTCGGAGACTTTCGGAATGTGGCTTCCGGCCAGTGGTCTTGGAAAGCGGAGCTATCTTCCTATTTCACTCCTCTGCATTGGTCGGGCTCGGTGAGCTGGATGAAGCGCATGATGGGCTAAGCGTGCTGGTCATTTCAGCAATATGAGCAGACTAAAAAATACGGATCCGTCTTTTAGACCAGCGCTAAACTGTCTATCTATAACTCTGAAGAAAGCCGGACGAGGAATCTTTTACGAGTACATCGTTTATAAAGGAGCTATAAAAAAGACGAGAGCGGGGGAGCTAAGAAACTGATGCCAAGCAAGATGAAGAATACAGAGAAAAGTGCCTTAGCGCCAGAGTGGTAAAAAAAACGCAGCATACAAAAATAGAAAGCCCCTGTAATGTCCTTGCTGTACCGCCTTTGGTAGTGTTTCTCTTGAGCGTCGCACGCACGCGACAGAAATGACCGGGAGTTATGGCTCTCCGTCATCCTTCAGCGTTGTGTGTGGCAAGAGATAAAGGAAGAGGGAAACAGGCTATGGAAAAGTGAGCCAAGATTGTTGCGGAAAGTAAAGAGAAATACTCAACACTGGAAAAGACATGAAATGAGCAGGTCGTATATTAACGCCGCGTCTAAGCTTGAATCATTTACAATTACATCAACTATTTGAATAGCAAGCCGTGCTGCTATTATCTTCTTTCTTTTTAACTGCACCTACGTTAGAAATCTATGGGACAGATATCCAAAAGAAAAAAAAAACCAATTGAGGAGTGCAAGCAAATGCACGCTATGTATGCTGCTTCTTCGTAAAACACAAGAAACATATCTTCATAAAGGGTGCGAGATGGTGGCTTGCGGGATAGTTTTTTGCATATCAGCTATGCGGGAAGATGACAGGCTTTAACGACTCGCGGCCTAGCCGCCACCATAATTTCTAGCGGACATCAATACTCTGGCTTCCGGACGTGGCAGCATACAACAGAGCTCTCTGGCTAAAAGCATTTGCAGTATGGCGAAAGCAACAACAAACAAACATAGACCCTTAAAGAAAGCATAACGTAGGAGGAATTAGGAGATCAAAACCGCGCTGTTAGGTCCGAGAGAAAGAACTTTGGCCTGGTCGTCCAAGAAAACATTTATTCCGGCTGTGTGCTGCTGCCCTCAACTCACGGGTGGCAAGGAAGTCAGTCGTCTGATGCAGCTTGTATTTCTGGCAAAGTAGCTCACCATCCTTTGTTAATTCTGACGTTGACAGATCATCTCTCCCCGTCGATGACCTGCCGTTGACAGAACATCGACAGACACGGAGTAAATAAAACTTACGCTGCCCTGAGATATCTATTCGTCTAATATTCATGACCGAGTTGGTTGGTTTTTCCTTTTGTGCAGAGTAAGGAAATGAAAGGGCGTCGCTATGTAGGAAATGTTCGCTTCCCTAGCCTGTTTGTTCAGTGGTACTGTTCTCCACAAACGTTGTTGTCATTGCTGCGCTGTGGTCTCTAGCATTATCTCAACGCTCGGCTCAAATAATGTTCCTAAGGAACTGCTGGACCATTTCCCACGTTGTCTTCGGTGTGCAAAGGATGCTGTCCAATATCCGGTTGGAGACGGAGAAATGTAGTTATATTTTACGGTTAGTCCCGCGAATGTTAACGTAACTATAAATATAAATATAAACTGTCTCATATTTGAAACTATCATGACTGTTAAGAAGCAAGAAACGGAAAAGCCCGTCACAAAAGGGTTAAGCACGTGCAACCGCAAGCAGATACTTAGCTAGCTTGACGACAACAGTAACGACAACGACGACACCACTAAAGGGTAACGCCGGCCGTGGACAAGAGATAAAACTGTTGTCGTGTAGACACACCGCGTTTTTCTTTTGCAGAGAAGCTGCTACCAGCAAAGCATAGCGATGTTAACGTAACTATCTACCATAAAAACGTATATATGTGACGTATATGTACAGAGGGATCATTTTCAAGGTTTATTGAAAGTTAAAAAATTGTCCGTGGCAGATAGCATAATTCTTGTCCTTGAGCTGTATTATTCGAGCAGGCAGAAATTACTAATGAACGAAATTAAAACATATATTCAACTAATTACCAAAATTCACTAATTAATTTCTTAATTGCGAAATTTAGGGCATGAATTTACGAATTCTAGCCGGTGAACTTGCACGACGTATCCATTTGAAACGAATTTCCAGAATGACTCCAGTTTCAATTTATGATTTCCCAAAATGTGGGAGGAAATAGATGGTCGTTACAGTTACACTTTTGCTTCAGTGCATAAGAGAGCGTGTTGTTAAAAAAGTAAGCGGAACAACAGGGTGCTTTTATGACCAGTTTGATGGCGCATATCTCCAGACTGGTGTCATCCTAGAAATTCATTCCAAGTGGGTAAGTTTTCCAAGCTCACCGGCTATATACAATTCATAAATTTCAATATTTGGCCCAAATTAATCATTTCTGAAGTTAATAAGCGATTATTTCTAATTTGTTAATATGTTTTTCAATTTCTCGTGCAAGTAATGCCCGCCTCTCTGAATAATCCAGGTCAAGGACGAGAATCAGGTTTTCTGCGAAGCAAATTTATAAAAAAATTACGTAAATACACAAAATCATCTTGTAGAATATGTAGCTGTGCACTATGAGTGCGAAGAATATTTATTTAAAATTTTGTACCGCCGTCATAAGTATCATCGCTGTGCTTTGCTGGTAGCAGCTTCTCTGCAAAAGAAAAACGCGGTGTGTCTACACGACAACAGTTTTATCTCTTGTCCACGGCCGGCGTTACCCTGTAGTGGTGTCGTCGTTGTCGTTACTGTTGTCGTCAAGCTAGCTAAGTATCTGCTTGCGGTTGCACGTGCTTAACCCTTTTGTGACGGGCTTTTCCGTTTCTTGCTCCTTAACCGTCATGATAGTTTCCAATATGAGACAGTTTATATTTCCCCACGATTTTGAAAAGTATAAGTTTACACTCCGTTGTGTGTATATATATATATATATATATATATATATATATATATATATATATATATATATATATATATATATATATATATATATATATACAGCACGAAGCGCTGCGCGCCCAGATGAGTTCTGCAGAACGACTCAGCAAAAGTGTACGCGCCCGGTCGCAGTGATGACAGCGCGCGTGTCAAGATTCAACTGAAAATGCAGCGATTGCGTTTTCTGATGCATCGAAAGCAAGAAGTGCTGACGCTTCCCGATCGAGAACGCAATATTACCAGAAAGAAAATGAAACTATCTTGCACCGTAGCATTTGCACAACAAGTGATGACGCGTTCACTTATTTACAGACAAGATTGCCTGAAGGTGCGCTCGGCACAAGCGGCTGGTATGTCCTATTTGCCGCTTTTTTGTTTCTGGTCCTGACATGTTCCCAAGTAGGATTTGCATACATGAATTCTTAATACTAATCTTCTGACCATCCAACAGCGCTTACAAATATCACGGGTGGAATGTGGTCTGTACATCGAGTAACAGTGCGGCTAGGGAGTTTGTATATCCCCGCACTTGGTTTCTCACTCGCTTCATATATATATATATATATATATATATATATATATATATATATATATATATATATATATATATATATATATATATATATATACATATTTCGCCGGTCGCGGTATTTTCTTCCTTTGGCTACGCCTCGACAAGCTATGTTCGTCACTGGTAGTAGCGCCAACGATCGTCCGTAGCAGAGCTCAACGCGTGAATAGACGCTCATTCAGCCTATCACCTTTGCATTCCGGAATCAGTACGACGCTGAGGAGGCAATGAGTTTCTGGGCTCATTATGTATTCTAATAAGCCCTACTGTAAGCAACAGGGGTGGTGCAGACAGTCAAAAGAAAATTCTGATAACTGCTGGAGTCGTTACACTTATTCATATTATAACCTATAATTTGAGTGCTGGCTTTATCACCGCGTTGCAAAAGAGCTGACGAAAACGCTTAGATATCCTTTCCCACTCCAGAATTATGCGATGCATGTTCCCAATGTATGTTGGTGATGTTAGCACAATTTTGGATAAAGATAGCCGTTAATACCATATACAAGGCCAGTTTCTGAAGTCTCTTTTACAGCCAATATCAGTCGTTCATGGGCTTGATGAAAGTTTTTTTTTCTTGCCAGGTAGCATTATGACGAAAAAATGGCGGTCTCTGACCAAGTCCAGGGGAAAAACACAAACATGTTTCGGAAGCCATGCGGTTTACTTGGTCACACTAAAACAGACAAAAGTAAAAGTAAAGCAGAAGCAGTCTGCTTTAGTGTGAACTGGGCACCCCTACAGATTCCGAAACATATTTGTGTTTTTTACCTCGACTTGGTCAGAGACCGCAATTTCTGCGCCATCCAATATGATAAGAACGCGATGCTAATGACGCATCGTGAACGTCTGCAGTTGTGCTCCTAATTTTTACGACGCTTAGGCGCTGTTCTGTGTGGTGATCCTCGTGTTCTATATGGAAAGAAGCCAGTGTAAATGGTAATCTGCGACATTGCATCCCTTGTTTTGTAGGTAGATACTAGTTTCGAAGTTGTCTTACTGTTTGCAACTCGTCTCTGATTCGCGACATTTCGCGGCACCCGTGTTGCCTTCTATGCATTTTCCTTTTGTGTCTATCTTGACTTGCGGCAAAAAACATGTCATTTCACGTCTGGCGCGCCGAAGATTGAGTTGGAAATTTGCCGCGTGCCAAAGTTAAAATTTTGTCGTAAGACGTTTGATGCATGTGCGGCAAGTTTCATTCGAAGGCGCAAAGGAAAAAAATTGGGGAGCCGGCAACAGTTCAGGGGGCTTCTGCAGAAGCACTAAAGGGAACATATTGGGGGACTACATTGGGAAACTATTATGATTAATTTTTGTTTCCAAATGTACTTTCCCTATGTAGTCCCCCAATGCGTTCCCGTTGGTGCTTCCGCAGTAGTCCCCTCAAGTGTTGTGGGCTCCACCAATTTTCTTTAATGGAAACACGCATATTTAGAACCATCACAATCTGCTATTTGTTTACTCCATTGACGAACGAGGTGACGGTGTCCTAGCTGGTAATGGAGGCTCAACGCCAACCATCATATCGAACCCTCGACTTCGTGCTTAGCAACGCGTAGCCATGACCGCTAATCCACCTCCGTTGGGAAAAGCACAAAGAAGGAGTTTTATTGACCGCTTGGTATTCGCTAGTTTATACAAGCTTGAGTTCTTTTGAATAAGCAGGTTGCTAAGGGAAATAATTTTTAGCTACAGCGCCTTCCACCCACGTCAGCAGGAGGGTCCAAAGTCAATGAACCGTTCTCGGAATGTGGCCAACGTACTTATTTTTACCAATAAAGGTAAGCACGCAATATACTGGTGATATTCTATAGGAAGCATCTTGGCTAAAACAAACAAAACACTCGGTTTCATTCATCGCCCACTACGCTACACTGGCTTGTCGCCAAAACTTGCATCATGGGCTAGGAACTTGTGTGTGACTCATGCTCTTGGAGTTTCTATAAACACTACTTGATTAATAGATTGGAGTCTGTACAAACAAAGCCGATTGTTTTATTGCAGGAAAAGTTGTTCATCCTGTTCAACTATTACCGCTATAAAAGAGAGCTACTTTCCCTAAATGAAAAAAGAAAAATCGCATTTTTCACAAAATGTTTCATAACCCAACTAAATACGCAGCTGATACAATTACTTCTGCAAAGCGCTTATTTTCTCGTATTCTCCATGGCGACAATGATGAAAATCCATTTGCGCGTACTAATCTCCTACAGTTCTCATTTCTTCACTCAGTAGCCAGAAAATGCAATCGAATTTGAGAGCCTACTACGCAAAATACTAACCATGCTACCTTCGTTGCTGCTTTCAAAGACGCTGCGATGAAACGTACTCTAAAGTAAAGGAGTATAAATATAGGGGGAGAAAGGCCCTGCTGCTAATTATAATCTCCTAAGCTCAGAGTATGTATTATGTTTTCCTCAGTTTTATCTTGTGCTTCGTATTTGAACGGCCTTACTTAGTTCATGTCGAACTTCTTTGAAAAATTTTGTTTGTGTTCGTGTAACATGGTCTTAAATATAGTATCATATTGTGTTCTTTATGTGTATATCATTATGATGTAGCTAAGGAGTAATAATCTATTATATTGTATTATGCTGTCAATGAATAAGTTATCATTATTTTGTATTCTCCCCTCTGTGATGCCCTGAAAGGGACCCTGTAAGGTAACTAAATGAAAAAAAAAAGAGAAGCAACCCTCTAATGCGAATAAGTGGGCTCTCGCTGCTATGCTCCTGTCTTCAGTTTTCTGGCAGACTAATTTTGATCGCTGCTGTGGTCTTTGGTTATGGATTTTACTAGCTGATCACTAGGTAGTAGGTTCAACTGTCGGCTGCTGCAGCTGCATCCAATGGATGCACCATTAAGAAGCGCCCGTGCGCTTACGTAAAATTTGGGTGCCCGCGAGAAAGACCGAGGTGATGAAGAGCTCTTCAGCGCGGCATCCTTCAACGCTGCTGCGCAATATCAAACACCGTTAATCAAGGCCGTGTGCAACGGCTTCGGCACACCAGGCCACGTAGCCAGATACCGTAATCAAGGCCGACCATCGGGCTTTAGGCAACCCATGCCGTCTACGTGGCACAGTGGTCGCATCTTGGACACGCAGCGGCCAGGGAACTCCACTCTAGGAGCCCACTTCCGAGTGGCCACGTAACCCGACCCTAGGAAGTTACTCAGGAACAGCAAGAACCCGTAGTCGTTCGCCTTCTTCCGATAGCACCTGACATCACCATCAGCTTTCCGAACGTACCGATCACCATCTCCCCAGCGCCATTTCACGTCGTCTTGCTTCTCTAGCCGTCCGTCTCAATAGTCTTCCGCCCTTCCGCCCTCTGTTAGGAGATCTCGTGAGATTAGTTTATTGTTGATATCCTATTATTAATAGCAATAATGTTATTCTTTAAATAAAGATAAGAAAAATCACAACACGAAAAAAGAACGAACACGATGAAGACTGAGGAAAGGGAGTAGAATAGAAAGGCACATCACCACGCATCACATCACACGCCGAATAGAGACGTTGCGGATTAGAGCGTAAGGTCCCCGTTGACAAAAATTCTACTACTTCTTTGTCAGCTTCATATAGGTTTGAAGCACGACGTTTCGGAAACAAAAGATCGTGTGAAAATACCACATCTAAATCCGTCCCCTCCTTCTACTGGTCCTGATGTCACTCGTCAGCACGGTGGAGCCTGGTCAACTTGGCAGCTTATAGAGCTGCTCCTTTTTCTAAGTGCAGCTCATGTTTCACGACGTGCAGAAAGACAGGACGCCGGGGGTTCGCGCAGAGAGCAAGGGGATAACCGCGGCACCGCTGCCGGCACACGCCATGGAGGAGCTTTTCACGTGTGGTGGGCCGGGACGCTTTTTTGCAAACAAGATTACCGCGAGGGACGAGGAAGACCTACGTGAGCGATGCGTTACGCTACGAGTGGGAAAGCGTGGCTTAGAGCATTCGGGGGGGTGGTGAAAGTGAGAAAAGTGAGGCAGTTCATCGCCGCAGAGATGAAAGCGCTGCACCCTTCGTTTACACGACACGGTCTCGCATAGCGTGCCTGTCACGCGACACTGCCTAAGTGGATGTGCCCCTGGCTTGCTCACGTTGCGTGCAAAATGCGCCGTGTCTTCGTGCTTACGGCTTGCAGGAGGCTCCAGCTGTCAGCTGTTCTTTTTGCATGCTGGAGCAGTGGGGCAATTTCTGTCGCGGCTCCCCCTGTGGCGTTCGTTATTCGCATATTCGGTGTTCGCCACTTTAAGGTTCTCGTGTCGTGTTTCGCAGAAAAACAGTAATTGATGTGGACTCGCCCACTTTTCGTGCGAATTCGGCACAATGTTTTGTTCGGCTTTGCAAACTTCGATAACCTGTTATCGTGAGTTATTCCATCTTTAAATGCGTTCCCTAAGTACGGCATCATTTATCTTGTCCATCACCACCCTTTAGCGTCCTCACATTTCTTCTGAGGTCGCGTTGAATTCACATTATTCCTAAGAAGATTGAATCATTCGTCGGTCGCATTCACTTGATATCGCATTGAAAGCGCTCCAGATTGGCCATCGCTGCAGCGATGGATTGCCTGACGGCTGCCGAAATGCAAACCGTTGAAGAATGCCTCTTACTTCAGATACAATTTTACGAACGCGGGACTTGTTTTTCATTACTATATTGATCGGTGTTAGTTCTTGCAAGCGTGGCATGTGGTACCAGGTTTACAACTGCTCCTCCTCTCAGCTGGCGCAGGTGTATATATGCTTGACGTATTTGGCTCTCTGTTAATACCCCAGTGCTAAATTCGGCACTGGGCTGGTGGTAGGGCGAACACAAAGGCTGGGAAAGCACGCTGGTGACAAAAACGCACGATGTTTCTCCGCGGGCAAATAACGCTCGCTATGCCGTCGTCCATAGTGAAAACGGAGTGAGAGATAGAATTTCGCCTGCAAGCATTTCTTGCCAGGAAGAAAGAAGGACGGTAAAGTGACGCACACCTTAGTCTTCTTCGATTCAGCTCCAAGCCATCGAGTGCAGCTACATAACGAAGTAACAGCATCCTTGCTCCCGTAAGAGGAGGGTGCATGCGAAGATTTGCGGAAGCTCTACGTCAGCTACAGGCTTATTAGGGCTAGCCAAGAGGTACGACAGTCGCCAAGCTTACAGCGGCTCTAGCGCGGATAAATGGGCTCGCAGAGCTTAGGCACCACCGGTGAGCTACCACTGCTAATGCATGACCCCGAACAGTCGAGACTGAAGGCGAACTGCACAAAAAAAAAAAAAGCTTAGACGTAAGCGTTGGGCTAATGGGGATAGGACGGTAGGAGCTAGACAGAAGGGATGATGCATTAACCGTGCTGCATGCCCAGAATGACAGGCGCCTTTCCGCACAGGAGCGTTTCAAGCAAAGCGTAGAATATCGAACGTTTGCCTCCTCTTGAGCCTTAACTGAGAGTGTGTTCGGAAGACCATGAGTTCCGGAACTTGTCGAGGGTACGCTCGCGTTAAATTCAGGAACTTCTGGCTGCAATTCGGCAAAGCTCACTTACAACAGTCCTTCAGATCGGCATTGGGTGAAGGGGCACTAAGCGAAAATATTCACTCGCGCCTAATTCATAGATTATTCGTCCGGAAGTCTATTATCGCCTTATGCGTGGCAATATACCACCTTCTTGCAAAAAATTGCCGTCGAACGTCCCACTGCGGTTCCTCAATTTCTGCCGCCCGTGCCAAAACATAGTGGTTGGCGTAATCTCCACGTGACCTCCCTGTATGCCACGCTCTGAATCAGCGACAGTTGATCGCGCATCATATAAAACAAAGTGTAGGAAGCGCGCAATGAACGCGGATCCTACTGTCTCTACGGTCACGATATACTCAACGCGACGTAGAACCTACATTAGCGCAATTTTCAGGTGAATAAAATAGCAGTTTAGAGGTAGCGCTGCTTGTGTCCCCACCTTCAACTTTCGACAACACTTAACGTGCGCCCTCACCGGGTCATGCACTGCTACCTGGCAAAAAGTTCTACTGTCGTCGATAGTGTAAACTCTGAATTTTTAGATCTCTCGACAACGCAGAAAACAGCGCAGAAGGTAAATGGAACGATGCTAAGTGTGATATCCTACATTCGCTTATTCCAGAATGGCACTTGTCAACCTTGTGTATTTGCCTTGTTTATAAGTTCACGTGTCGTTAATAACGGGGCTTTTTCAGTTTTGAAGGCTCTATAAACTGATCAGTTGGTCACTCCCGTCACAGAGCGTGAACACTTCAATGGGAAAGTAGCATTCAGGGGGCGCAGCCACCACGGTATCGTGCACCATGAATATGACACCGCAGAAGGACGCTCTTGGTGAGGAAGTCGCCGCCGATAACTCTTATACTCAGGGCAAAGTCGCCCAGACGTTGTCACGTGTCAATAATACATGGGCCTTTGAGGTTTTGTCGGCTGTATCAACTGATCAGTTGGTCGCGCCCGTCAAAGAGCGTGAATAATACAATGGAGACGAGGGAAAGTAGCATACAGGGGCCGTATCGATTGCTGCATCGTGCACGTACCGCACCATGAATATGACACCACAGAAGGATGTTCTTGGTGAGGAAGTCGCCGCCGATAACTCTTCGACTCAGGGCAAAGTTGCCCACACGTGTCACGTGCCGATAATACATGGGTCTTTGAGGCTTTGTCGGCTGTATGAACTGATCAGTTGGCCTCGCCCGTCAAAGAGCGTGAATAATGCAATGGAGACGAGGGAAAGTATCATGCTTTCCCTCGTCTTTCCCTCATGCTTTCCATCAAGTATCGTGCTTCATGAATATGAAACCACAAAACTACGTTCCTACTGAGCAAGTCGTCGCCCACAACTTTTCTACTCCGGGAAATGCCGCCGCGAAACCCCCATCGTATTACATCGCGGTCTCATCTTTGCAGGAGCAGTTCACCAGAGTAACCAGCTAGGTCGTATGCGAATGCCCCCGTTTTAGTGAGCGTGTTGGAAAACCAGCCCGGTCGATTGTAGAGAACGTTGCGTCCTTATGCAGGTTAGCTGCTACACTCTAAGACAAATCCCGGGGAAAACGGGAGTAACTGGGCCGTTAGTCCTAAAAAGGGCGCTATCGTCCCTCAAAGGACTAACTGCATGAATGTGCGTGCCGTGTGCAAATTTCTGAGAGTAAGTATTCAGTCCCTGGTCGGAAAGACAGCAACGGGAGGACGAACGACAACAGTTATTCCCCATGCACTTCGCTGTTTTCGTCCCTGTCATGGAGCGATGCGGCGAAAACGGTGTTGTCTATAAATTGTGAATAGTTCGAAGTTCGTGCGCTGTCTGTTGAAATACATGCATAGCAGCACCTGGCCTCTTCGTGAGAAAATTGCGTGAAACTTAAAAGCTGCAATGTGAAGAGCCATGTCTTTCGTGCGCATACCATAAATGAGCGATACACATTAAACGCGCAAGTCATTGATAGACAGCTAGATTTT
Source organism: Dermacentor andersoni (assembly GCF_023375885.2). NCBI lineage: Eukaryota > Metazoa > Arthropoda > Arachnida > Ixodida > Ixodidae > Dermacentor > Dermacentor andersoni. The sequence goes on along the minus strand of NC_092816.1, from coordinate 207,070,057 downwards.
CTTGGTCAATATACCTAAGTTCCTTCCGTTCCAAGGAGGTTGCGAACTGAAGTGATGCGTAGCTCAAACGGAACACACTAAGCGACAGAGAAATTGGCCTTCTCTGTCGCCTTGGGTGCCCTGTTTGAGCTCGCTACACGTATACATCGCGTAATGCGTCAGTTTAAATCATCGTGACAATACTCGGGCTGATTTCTTTTCGCAGTCGCTTACGGTTGCAAGTACACACGACGTTAGACTCACGCTGCATAGCATGCACAAAATTTCAAGTCGCTTTTATATTGCCGCACTTGCGTTCCGCAGCTTAACTTTGTCTATATAGCCATTGCTGTCAACCGAGCACGGTGGTGAAGTGGTTAGAGTGCCTGACTTGTGAGCGAGAGAACGTGAGTTCCAATCCTACTTTCGGGCACGTTTTCTTTTTCCTTTTTAGCTCGTTAATATTTTATTAGGGTATAAATGCCTAATTTCATTAATTCCACCTTTGCGGAGCATCGAAAATAAGTACCGTTACTCCCTTGAGGAGCATCGAAAAAGGGCAACTGTTAGTCCTCGAAGGAGTAAGCGCATGAGGAGTAACAATTCATCCTATGTCAATTAGTCACCGAAAGGACTAATGGTTGTGGCAAATCAGTTAGTCGCCAAAAGGACTCACCTCCCTACCCCTTTTAGTCCTTTTTTTCTTAGAGTGTATATGTTCCTTATTTGCATCCCTCGAAGCAACACTTGGTGGCCAGTTGGGAGTAGCATCTGCAGCCGTTCGTGAGCGTCTTCTTCATGAGGACGCTTCACCTTCATTCACTGAAGGTGTTCTGATAGCTAATTAACGAAACTGATTAAGGAAGACGTACCATTGCGTAGCCCTCAAGCCTGGAATCGTGTACCTGCTTCTTAGCGAAGCGACAGCCATTAGCACGGTGACATCTGGAAGCACACAAACTCTAGGAATACGCTAACAGCGTCATTTTGTTTCCGCTGCGACTCTGAGAAGTGCAGTGCCACGTCATTCCGCTGTTCGGCAGACGGAACATGATATGTTTTTTGCGGTTCTACTGGCCATTTCCAGTCAGTCTGTAGCAAAACAACAACGGTCTCGTGGGAAGGTATCGAGCTTATTGTTGATACAGACTGGAAGATAGCTAGCTTGTCCTTGTCGTGCAGCGCTGTTCACATGCCGGAATTCGCATTGCGTTAAAGTTTGCACAGGTACAGCTTTTGCCTAGCAAGGAATCCAGCTCTCCGGTTCAATTTTGTTCGTAACGTTGCCGAGCAACATTTGGCTGGCATTTATCTTCTTGTTGTGGCGCTAGTCACATTGCCTCATTGTTTTTCGAAACGCCCAAGTAAGGTGTCTAGCCGTTACGTATCCAAGGCAGTGCTGGAACAGCTGCGCCAATTGCACCAACATGCGCCGAAAGCGGTCCTGTATGCCATCCTGTGCGAAAACGGCATTTTAGCGCGAAACTGCGCCTAGCCTGCGCCAAACTATCCATAAGAGTGAAACCCTCCTTGCGTCGATGCTTCGCAGCTAGCAAAACTGAAATCAAAACCAGTAGCACGCTATCATAATCATCGTGGAAGGAAGCAATACCCCTCCGTAAAGTTTCTTACCACCCGCCGTGGTTGCTCAGTGGCTATGGTGTTAGGCTGCTGAGCACGAGGTCGCGGGATCGAATCCCGGCCACGGCGGCCGCATTTCGATGGAGGCGAAATGTGAGAACACCCGCGTACTTAGATTTAGGAGCACGTTAAAGAACTCCAGGTGGACGAAATTGCCGGAGTCCTCCACTACGGCGTGCCTCATAATCAGAAAGTGGTTTTGGCACGTAAAACCCGCATAATTAAAAATTAAAATGGTCTCTTACTATATATAGTGAGACACTATGGGCCCGTCTGGTCGTAAGGTTTGACATTCGCGATTTTTTCTCTGACGGTCGTACACTGGTAGTGCCGCAGTATCATATTGCTGGCGCTTTATTTCGGTGTTCATCAAACCAGCGTGGTACAGCAGGTTTGCCGAAGGAGGATGTCACATTCTGTTATTAAAGGTAAGCTTTTACAATGTTTATGGGTGATAGCGTGGCTTTGGAAAAGAGCCGCTGCGATCAGAATCGCACGTGGTGCTTATAGTCGGATACAACTTTAGGAAAAAGGGGGCGTTTACTCCTCCGAGGCGGATGCACACGAACATCCACCAATGGGCGCGCACTCTGGACCGACGTCATGGGCCGGACGGCCGGTGACCCCGCCGTCGGAGAAGATGGCCACCCTGGCTTCGAAGTGGGCCAAGTCGCGTCAGCTGTGCGCGTCAACGCCTCGTCACAGTGAATTCCCAAACTGTTTGTGATTGTCTATCATGCCGAAAACATTACTGCGAGCTTACGGTGTGGCATTTGTGCAGGGTGCGTTTATTCCAAGCCGTGATCCGGCGAAGAAACATTGCAGCGAGCATCGCTGACGCTACACTACGCTTTGCCTAAACACAGGATCCCACGGCGACCGCTGCAAACACACATCCTACCTGTTTGTTCCATGTCTGTTTTATTTCGCTCCCGAGTGAAGTTACGACGAGAAACATTTGCCAAAGTCTGGTGCCTACTGTCAGCCGCGGGTGTGTTCGTGTACTGTGTCGCTGCGTTTCTCGTCGGACGAGGTGAAGTGATGGAGCAAAACCATTCTCAGGAGAAATGGGAAAAGCGTGCGCGCGTGAAACAAACCTACGAGCGTCTCAACAGAAAATATTTGCAACAGAAGCCTCCAACGCAAAGATTTGTCGCCGTCAACTTAGCGTGAACGATCGTTGTCAGCAGTGAGATGGCCGAGCGTCTAACGGCGGTGCTCGTGCGTCTAACGGCGGTGCTCGTGCGTTGGCGCGCACCGTCGATTGATTGCTTTCCACCAGTGCTCACCGCGCGCGCAAGCTGTAGAATGCGTGCTCTGGCACAGTCACACATAGGTTGTGTCGCCCGCGCTCGATATGGTTTCCCACAACATAGCTTCGGGCTGATTTTCGATTCTTGTGATATGCTGGAATTGAAATTCCCAAGACAGTGTTAAGAGAACGGCTAAAAAAAAAAAAAAAAAAAAAAACATACGACATGCTTGTGAACCCGCTCCTATAATACCTCTACCCAGGTCTGTTTGTAAATGCGTGTGTTGTTGCGTTTGTCAATTTTTTTTATTTCCCACATTTCTTTATATTTGAGTTTTTCTTAGTTTTCGCGTGTGTGTGCCTGATTCCATGCATGTTTGCGCGTACTCTTATTTCTGTCCTTTTATTTTATATTAACATTTGTTTTTGCTAGTTTTCTTTCAGTAAAGTCGTTACGCATTTTCATTAACGAATCTCATTCAAAGCACTAACTCCTGTACACTGCAGGGCTGGCCTCTTCCATCTCATTAAAACCTTTCTCACTGGTCTACCTCGTCTTCTCAATCTGCCTACTCGCTGTGTTTTCTGTCCTTGCTTCTTGTGTTGTTGCTTCAATGTGATTAACCAACTTGCTCAAAACAAATTTTGATCGCCTATGAAAACAGAAAGGTTTAGAGATACATTTTCTTAATAGCTTCATGTGGGTTGCACAGCAACTTTGCCTCTTACCTCTCTTCATGCTTATGCATCAGTACATGTGGCAGCTCGCCAGAAGTGCACATGAAAAGCTGCATATTGCGAAGCAACATCTTTCTATGCTGTTGCATTTTTCATGCATTCAGTCTTAGTAAACAGACGGTTTCGCTGCCCATCACATATGATGGTAAAAGTTGTAAACACGAATAACATTGTGCAGTGGGGAGTCATTTCCTACCTGACGCTTTCATCGTTGCAAATACATTTATCAGTGAATGGAGCCCAGCGCAGCAGTGCACTCAGAGCTTTTGCAACTTTCACCATTTATTACTTCACAAATGTCATTGTCTCAACCTGGCCTTCCATCACTATGCCGATGGCTTGTGAATTAAATAATTGCCTCAATAAAACACATTCAACTTCCCTCAGCAGTTTTTAGTACAAACAATGCTAGCAGAGCTATTAAGGCTGAATAATTGTGCTTACATTGCTGTTACTTGCCCGGTCAGATAAACAAATACAACAATGGCTGTGGCATGACCGTGATAATGTGTGCAGACTGTGAACGGTGCCTTTCAAGCGTGCCCTCGACTACTGCTATTAATAGTTACCCGAATGAGTATTTTGGGCCTAACTAAGCTAATGATGTTTGATAATTGTTCTTATTCGCAAAACTTGCCTGGGCCAGGTAACCAAAATGAATGCGACCACATGAATGTGCTTTTGCATGCAAATTGATAAAAGTGGCGGTCAATTTCGCATTGACTACTGCTGTTTCACCTACAATGGATGGCTATGACGTGGCTGCGCTTTGAAGTGCAGATACTAAAGGTGCCTTCCAAGCGTGCCCCGATGACTGTTATTTCATCACAGGGCCCGTCATGCTCGTAGGTGGCTGCCCAATAGAGTATTTTCGGCCTTCTGACATTGGCATTATTCATCTCAACGGGCTGGAAAAAACAATAGGGGCAGCATAACTCCACGCAAAGCACAATATGCTTTGGCGTGCAGGCTGCTAAGAGTGGCTGTCACTTTCACGTTGACTACTGCTTTTTCGTGTGAAGCTGGACAGTGGCTGCCCGAACGAGCATTTTGGGCCCCACATAGTTATTCAGGGTTAATAACTGTATTTGCAATCAGATTTTCCAGCATTTCAGCACGTTTCCATGCCAAATCTTATATTGAGCACGATCTGTGCAGGACGATGCTTCTTCAGAATTTGGCTTCCATTAAAAGAAATATGTCGCCAAATGAACTGCTTATTTATTTGAGACGTCACGGGAGAATGCTTGGCTGCTGCGAACCCACCGGCAAAATTTTGGTAGCCCTAATAAGGGCTGTTCTTTTGTTAATAAGAAGCTGTTATGCTTCATCGAGTGGCTCAATGCCGGACAGCTCGCAGTCGGAGTCGCTTTCTTCACTGTCATCGTCACCGACTTGGATGATGATGGGTTGGATACGGTCACTTCCAGACGTATGAAGCCTGAACTTTACCTCCAGGTCTATCACGTGGTGAATGTTCTTCCTCCAGTCTTCTGCGTTACGTTCTTGATTTTTGCTCTCAAGACGTCTTCGACTGTGGGCAGCTTGAAGTCTCCGTTGTCCGCAGCGATGCCATTTTTCACCTTTGCCCACACGAGCTCGATAGGATTAAATTCGCAGTGGTATGTTGGCAGCCTGAGTACAATGCATCCAGCCCTTTCAGCTGCATTGTCTACGATGTAGCTCAGAAAGAGTGGCCAACTCAAGCAGCTGCTTTCTAACCATCCTTTCGCTGTAGGTGATGGTTTGCCTTTTGAGCAACTCCTGTATATTTTCCTTCTTCCAAGCTGCCATCGGCAATTTCTCTTCTTTCCGGGAATGGTAAGGTGCATTGTCCAAAACAATGACGCTACCAGCAGGCAACTTCTACAGAACGTCATTAAACCATCCCTCGAAGCGATTGCCGTCCATTTCATTGTGGTAGTTGCCTGTTTTTTGGCCACGGAATCTATCTAAGCAGCCGTCGATGAAGCCATTCTCGCGGCCGATGTGCGTCACAATCAGGCGCTGGCCTTTTCCAGAAGGTTGTTTCAGACCCGTCGACAGGCCATTTGCTCGAGCGCATAGGCATCCGCGCTTCTGCACCACGATCTCTGTCCACACGATCGACCCTATGTGTCCCGCCGTCACCCATGTCTCGTCCAGGAAAAAGATCTTTCAGCCTTCTGCCTGTAGCGCTCCACGACAAGAAGGTAGTGTTTCCACCATTCAGCGATGTCATCTCGGTCGATAAGCAGCGAATTGCGGCTCCTCTTCTCACGCTTGAATCAGATCTCGACAAGCAGGCGACGCACAGTTCACCGCTTCAGTGATGGGAGATCCATTTTTGCGTGTGCCGAGGTATGTGTGGCCGGCAGGAGGTCTGGACCCCACTTCACGCAGAGTCAGAGACGAGGAGAGCTTTCTTGGCGAAGAATTCTTTAAACAATGTTTACATGTTGTGGTCGTTATCAGGAGAGAGACCAACAGAGCAACTGCAAGCTGCTTAAATAACACCCCTCAGTCCCCAGATTCCCCAGACAGCCCCTAAGGACGAAACAAGGTCAAGAGAGAGGGACCGGGCAGCCTCCGTGGTCCTAACGCCGCTCTCGGTGGCCGGCGCTTCCTCGAACCGCGCGTCGGGCCGATCTGGCGGTCGGTCAGAATGGTGCGCCGGGGAAGCTTTATAGCCCGCATAGGACAAAGGGAACCAACTGCAAGGCACGGGGTCAAAACACAGCCCTCCTTTGGAAACCGTCCCAAACACAGCTGGAGTCGTTCGTGGTGCGGGCGCCACCGGACAAAGGAGGGGGGGGGGGGGGGCGGGGTTGCATTGCGGCCGGCACGGGGAGGGGCCGAATAGCACTCCGTGACCCGGTTGCCGCTTCAGTCGTGGACGCCGCGCAGCCGCGAGGAAACCCGAGCCGTGCACGTAGTTGTGTGCCCGAAGCAGGCACCATGCGGGGATGAATGCTGCCTCCACGGTAGACGCACCATAGCACTGGCCTTCCGTCAGGCAAATCCCAGGGCACAAACATAAGACCATATACGCTTCGAGAACTCCTTAGTGATCTTCACGACCATCGGTATCTCGTTGCGGCGAAAGAAATCGTGCACACGACCTCGGCGCGCACAACGTGTAATACTTCGTGCTGCGTCTTCTTTTCTCCGCATTGCGTGGGCGCTTTCGCGACGGCGTCGACAGTTTGCCACCTGAAATATGCGAAGCTTTGACCTCCCTCTTCACCATGAACACTGTGCTTTCGCTGACACCGAGCATCTTGAGTTTGTAATGGTTTTGATAAATGCATTGTTTTATATAAATACTTGTTCAATATCAACTGATTCATTTGAAGCTCGGAACAGGAGTAGTATATGTGCCGTGTACATGTAAACAAGCGCAAAAGCCATGCAGAGCTGCTCTTTCTACTTTCGTCACTTGCGATGAAGCTAAAGAGCAGACGACGGGCAGCGTTGTGGAAGGCACGGGGTTATTTTTCTGTCGCGATCCGGCATGTGCTGTAGCACATGAGAGCTCTACTAAACCAGTCATCAAAATACAAGAGTCTTTATTTATACCGAGAACTGTGCGTTTCAGAAGCACGATTTTTTTAGAGGGATTCTTTTAGTCGCGGAGGCAATCGGACGTCGCGCTTCGGTCATCTGGGTGGGGCCTCGGCGGGGCCACCCCTTTTTGCTAAAGTTGTATCCGACTATAGTTACGAATGGTATTAGCAAATGAGATCGAATGTGGTACACGGCGCGAGTGGCCACTTCGACGGGTTCCGTCATATTCGTTGACGCAAAGCTTTTGCGTGGAGCTTGGGACGCTGCGCTATGTTGGTGGAATAGCGCCGCCGTTGCAAAAGAAAAATCCGATTTGGGTCTCGCGCATGCCCAGTGGCGCTGACGTTTTTTTCTTTTTGCTGCCGCATAACCTTTAATAACGACCCCTTTTCAGCAACTCCCTAATTTGCATGGCATGACAAGTGTATGATGTCGTGTTCAGTGCTGGCGTGCGTACTCGATCGGTCTTGTAGTGAGCCTTTGCCCACAAGCCGTGACTGTCGAACTGTGTTGCATCCTGGGTTAAGAAACACGCGTTTGTTGACGCTCCGATAGTTGTACCTTCTCTGCGCCGTATCGACGAACCCGGCCGCGCCATTTGTGCGTCGCGGTGTGGAGGAGCATCGCGTCCTTTCCTGACCACGCATGCAGAGTAAGCCTCGTACAAACCCGTCTCCACAACATATCGACTATATCAGTTAAGTTTGCGCGGTATATGGTAAGCATACGTGCGTTGGAACCTGCGTCAAAAATGCTTGCTTCCGCGCCAAATCGGCTTTTTGCCTACGACAGGACCTGCGCGAAAGGTGAAGTGGCTGTTCCACCGCTTCCAAAGTAACTTTCAGACGTTGTTGTGCACAGCATCTTTTCTATATGATGGAGGCAGGAGCATGACAGATTGGTGTGAATGATATTAAGGCATTGAGGGTTAGTCTCTGCAATGCCTACAGAAACGCCTCTTGTCCCCGCCTTTGGCGTCATAGGCGTTATCGTTACCCACAATCTTAGAGCCGGCAACTCCCACCACCTTTGACTTCAGAAGCTTCCCTTGTTTTCAGTCCTGAGCTCAGTCTCGCAAAAGGGTTTCTTCATATGTTCGAAGCACGCTCCAACATAAAGCCCGTTGCTTCAAAGTTTCTCTGTCTACCATTATTAGTCCGTCCGCAGGTGTCAGCCAAACTCTAGAGGTGCCAGCGTGAACACTAGTGTAAGCTCTCAGGTGAAGTATATTGCTATAGCAATAAACTGCTGACCTAATCACGCATGTGTTCTAAGGAAGCTTAAAAGTGATCATTACCCTTAAACTATACTTTCACCTGTACGCCAATGACCTTTATAATTATATCCTTTATTTCACCAATAGTTTTGAAAATGCTTGCGCGCCATATTTAGAGGTTTCAGTATCAAACGTAAATTTCTGAGATGGCCAGGTGAGGAACACTTCTTAATGGAACCAGGAGAAGTAGGAAGCAGTCTTATGTGGGCAGTGCTCCTGGCGCTCTTTGTGTAGTCACTTTCAAAACAGGCGTGCAAAAAAAAAAAAAGAACACGCCATGATTATCTGAACACAGGATGGCGCTTTTAGTATTGCGTAAATTCTTTCATCCGCCCGCAGCACCACCTGGGCTGCTTCCGTTGTAACATGGTCTTAAAAACCAAGAACAAATAAAGTTAAAAAATACCAGCTCTAGCTGGTTCTTGTGTGCGCGTCCACGAATGCTGTTTGCCACGAATGAGGGACGTCAGTCGTACTACATGATGCAAATTTGAATTTAGTGAACTGTTTAGGAACATTTCTTCTTGTATATTTTTGTTGTATATGCGAACTTCAGAACTGTTGTCGCGATAGTCCTTCCTCTTTCCTTTGCTTTAAACGTTTTTTTTTCGATCACACGTATTAAGAAAGATCTCTAACTGGCATCGAAATATCCCTGAACACATATATTCATAAAAACAGTGGTTCAAAATAATTAAGTAGCAGAATTCTGCATGCGACTGTCGCATCTCTGGCGTGAGGAACTCACCGTACGAGCAGTTAAGAAGGTATCATCGCAGTACCTAAGCCTCTTTGTTTAAATTATTGTTTGCCATAAAAAAGCAGGAGCATGAATCTTTTTAAGGCAGAATACAAGACAACATAAAAGAACGTAGTCGCTCTCCTTCATGCCTAGCATCTAAATTATTTTTAGGAGCGAAAGAATGTATTGCCGTTTAAAAAAGTAGCAGCTACTTAGTAATAAAAGAACAGGGAACATATATAAAATGCACTCGCGCGAACAAAAATCCACCAAGAGTATTCCCTCCATTTCCGCATTTCCTCAAGGTGTAAGGCGTTCAATCTTAGACAATGAAAAGTGGCCGAGGAAAGGGTTGCAGTAAATATTTGCACTACGTCTGTGCGACTGTGCAGCTTTGCTGACGCAAGCACCAGCAGTAACTTATCCAAAATAATAAATGGTAAATTAGTAAATTACGCAGTAATTGTCGCAAAGTAGAGAGAAATCTGTTCATAGGCAAAGCGCACTGCTTGCCTTAATGCGCACCGAGGTATCAGCTATCTGTGCTGGCCGGCACTTAGCTTTATTACGCATTCGATGAAGGAAGCCATGCTGCTTGGCTCCCAATCGATTCGGTTGAATATCTGGTAAGCCGGTGCTTGCGTTTCGCCCGCATAAAGATAAGCGACTCGTTCCGTTGCTTCGGAACACGGCGTCCTCGGTGTGAGCCCGCCTGCTCTGCGCGGCTGCCTGATAAATGAGGTGGGTCGATAATAAACATCCAGGCCTTGTAAGTAACTGTACCCGATCAGCAGTCGCTATAATATTTGTCGCATTAGGCTGAGCAAGTATCACGCTTGTTCGAGCATAGCTCTAGAAGATGGTTTTTCTTCTGAGGAGGCTTTAGCTGGAGGCGGACTCTAATTTGCCTATTCAGGTACATGCAAAACGCAGAAATGCTTTTATGAGACAACCTCTGGACCGATTTTCATAAACATCCCTGCATTCGAGTAAGTTAACCTGCGGTGATTAATGGAAGCAGAATTATGACTCCTCTATTTTTTTTTTTTTGCAGGGATTGCCGAAAATCTGTAAGTTAAAAAAAAAAAAAAACACTTGAAGCACGTAATTTGCAGATCCTAATTGCGCACCCGAAATCAAAACCATATATCGCAGTTATATTAACTGCATCTGTTGGAACAGATGGGCTCCGAAGACTGGAACGCGAGAACCCCAGGAGAGGAGCGAGCGAGAAACTTAAAGCATCTAAAGTGAACAAATCTGCTACATTGTCGCGGTCACCGATATGGAGTCGACTGCGTAATCCCATGAAAACGACACACCGCTCCTCGGTGTTCTTGATACGGCCGTCGTTTGACACCAACAACGTGATGACCCTGAGCTGCTTGCCCTAATTAGATATTTTAGACGGACGAAAGCCAAAAGCTGCTAGAATACAAGTAAAACAAAACCAGCTTGCTTTAGTGGTCGAGCCTAGAGAGGAATTCTTCTCATCTCCGCTATAGGCCGATAAACGAAACGAAGCCTACTAAAGCTCCCACCATAGTCTTTGTCGTCGACATAAAAGAGGCGCGGAAATATGAATTTACAGCTTACGTGAGAATATTTCAGTGCTTGCCGGGGCTTTCCAAAAGTCCTACTTACGAACTAGGGTGGTTGCTTGGGCTAGTTGGTAATTCATAATCAAAAATAACGTACAGCGCGAAGGACAAGCTGTACGTTATTTTTGATCCTACTTACAAATTAGAAGTGTATGTCGCAGGACTAACAGGGTGTTCCTACTAAGATTTCAAGTAATAGTTAAAGATAACCATTTTGAAATAAAAGGGCAGTTCTCTCGTACACGTGCCATCAGTGGTGGTGACCACGGGGCGGCGGGTGATACGGAATAATTAGTCGCTAATTACATAAAATTCTTAATCAACTTATGAACATTCAAACACACCGCCGCAGGATTACGTACGCAGAACGTCGCCTCGAGGCGCGCGGCTTTACGCTCGCTGCAGCGTCCCAGTTTCGCGCCCTGCGATGGCCGAAACTAGTCGTGCCATAGGTTACCGCATTTTTCCAGATCCAAAAGTTGATATGGCCTGTAAGAGGGGCTCCCATTCGATTTCCCCATTACGATGAAGCCACTGAAACTAAAGGTTGGCGAACATCGCCGTCGTCTGAGAAACAACTCATTTGCAATGCACACAACGTGTTGCACTTGCTCCTGATCTGCTGCATCTGATGGCTTGCGATGGCCTCCAAATACGTACGCAGAAGTGACGGCGCCCAGAGTGCACACGTTGTGCAAAACATTCCGCGAAACGGGGAAGATACGCGACCGGAAAAGGAAACTAAATTGGCGAGACGAGCGATATGCTTTCGAGCCTACATGCGCAATCGCTGTAAAACATTTTAAAGCTTAACTATGAACCCCATACAGCAATATTTTGATTTCACCGTGCTAAGGGGTGCTTCTTTAGCTTCGTTGGTAAGCTTAACCAGTGTCTCGTAAGCTTGAAACGCAAACCTAAGAATTAACCTTAGACTGTAAGCGTTTCTGCGCTTAAACTTTTGTAGCACCTTCGAAATACATGTAGCAGGCCATCGGTTCGATAGAGTAACAATAAACTCACACATTATAGTATAATGCGTACTACAAAACTGGCAAACTATTTTTCCGCGCACAAGAAATTTCAAATTTGTCATTTGCGTTGATACGTGATTGCGTGCTGGTTAACCGCAACAATGGTGCTCCTCAGGACCGCGTTACGCCTATCATAATTTCCGATGTCACATTTGCCGTGCTGCGAGCATCAGCGTCGATCCTTCCTATAACATTAAAAGCGGTGAATTGAGGCTTAACTCAAGCGTCAGTCATCTCTGGCAACGTTCATGTCTGCTTGTGACGAATGACATTGGCGATAGAAGACGTGATTTAGGTCCACACACTCGACATCCAATCCGTTCTTTCCCTTTTGTACGAGTTTCGATACATTATTGGTGCTTCTGCGTAGAACAATTTGTGAATAGCTTTACCGATCTTGAAGCTGTCGTTGGTGAATTTCATATTTGCTGCGTAGTTTGTTCATACTACGCTCACATGACATGGTACATACATTCTCATGAGTTCAGAATTCGCACGTTGTGCCGTTAACTGGCGCCAACGTTTATAAAATAAATGTGAACTAACTTGCCAGCTTATCCACTCCGTAGAGCTCTCACTTCAGGTTAACGTGCAGGTTAGGTTGGCCGGCGATATATCGCCGGCCAGTGAGAATAGAGCACGACTCTTTGCGGTAGGTGGTAGTGGCTAGACGATTTATGGTTGCGTGTCTATTCACCCAAATGTTTTTCTGCCCTTCTTGTTCCTTCTCGCGTTGAAACCGTTAATTTCGCGCGCTTAAGTTGCGCTGTGTGCTGTTATTTCCGTGGCTATTCTAAACGGTGGCAGAAGATCCCATTGTTCTTATCCATACTCTGAAACATGCATCGCACTCAGCTCACTAGAAAGGACGCAAGGAGTGCTTTTTTTAAAACATGCCTTCGGATAACTGGAGATGGTAAAATTTTAATGCTATCTGTTGCACTTAACTTCGACTTCACTATAGCTCCGTTGTAACCAGTCTCGCAATTTATCTCACACAAGCAGCTGTGTCAAATAGACGAAACCGCACGCAGTTCCAATTCTATGGTTAAAATTCTGAAATACCAGCACTTAGATGAAATGCACAGAGAAGAACGATACACACAATTTTTCGTATAAGTGATGATTTTCCATAATTTCAATTATTATAGACCAACTGGCCGAAGTTTCTAGCTTACTCCAATTGAATTGCACGCTGGCTGCGGCAACGTGGAGAGCGGGGTCTTGCTAAATGTGGAAAATATTTTCTCGCGAACGACGAAAAAGGGAATGGATGTGCTGAATTTTTGCGAGTTGCAACCACACAACGACGTGGGGTGAGTCAAAGGCTCTTGCATGATTCTCAACAGCGTCGAGGAGCAGTCAGCGCTGGCAGAGTTCAGGCGTTGCAGGCAGCAGCTGCTTTGTCTGAGCTATTTGGTCCCTCACTGCTGTAGTGCACAGCCGAAATTTATAGGCAAGCTGACAAGAAATACCACTACAGCATTATGACGATTATTGTTATTATTTGTTTCAGAAACAGACATAAATTTAACAGGAAAGGGAAAGCGAGGAGTAGGCTGGCAACTGCCACCGGAAGGGGCGCAACGCCTGCCTACTCTTCAGAAGGGAGGTGACAGCAACACAGAAATCGAAGATAGGAAGGAGGGGAGAAAAGAGGAAAGAAAGAACAACAGGACAAATCTAAAAGAATAAAGTAGAACACACAGTACAGATCACACACAGTAGGGCCGGACACTGAAGGTCGTGCAACTACAGAATGGTAAGCAGAAGAAATAGTATCGACACTACAAACGTGAACGTAAGTTAACTGTAGAAAAGTAAGTACAGTTCGATGATCCTGATCACTTCGAGATGCATAGCCACTGGGGTACAAACATTCGTCGAGTGTCGTGCACCGCAGGCCAAGGAAATGATAATCTTTCTTTATAGCGACGTGTGCTGCGCAATGAAGGCGGAACTCCTACTATCAGCTGCTGAAGTGCATGGCAGCAACCGCAAGACGTACACGATGGACTGGCCACGCGTCCTTGTCTGTCTAAACGTTCACGCTCGTTCACGCAGCCAACCCTCAGCTTGAGTAGTTGCGCTCTAGCGCGACGAGGCACGACCCATGACAATACGACATGACGTATACAGCAACACGACGTACCTGTGTTTCATCTGGCTTCTCCTTTGTCTTGTCAGTAAATTTAGGCTGTATCCTACAATACTCAACCCCAGCAATGCCGGACATCGCCTTTAGTTCGCAGCTTTTACACCACGTGGCGTACGGACCTTCAAGATTCAAAATTCGCGCGATAACGCGTGCAGTATACTGCAGAGAAACAGAATACACATTATAATAATAATAATAATAATAATAATAATAATAATAATAATAATAACAACAATAAAAACAGGACCAAGCCGACAGCTTTCACCGCCGAGCGTTAATCGGGAGTAGGTGATGTGAGAACCGATGCGCAACGAGCGGCCGGCAAGTCGACTATAAATCAGCAGTTTTGATGGAATTGATACACGTTTAGAGGTTAAGTCGCGCTTCGAGAAAGCGAATATAGACTGATGTACGCGACCAGCTTAAAAGTCCTGAAAAACGCCGCGTTGGCTCAGTGGCAATAATGGTCTGCTGCTTTTTATGACGTCATGGGTTGAAACGCGACTATTTCCGTCGTCTCTCTCTTTTTTTTTTAACGACAAACTGCAGGCACATGTAGGTTTACGTTTTAATGAACGTTAACAAATCTTAGATCAAGATCATTCCGTACGCTCGACTACGGCATGACCCATTGCCCTCTGTTCATATTGGGGTCATTTAGGCCAGTCAATGAAAACTACCGATTGATGTACCGGATTCCTGGACTTGTTATTCAGACATGTGAGTGTTCCGGCATGTGGAGGTCATGAGTGGAAACACTGAAAAGCCAATGATGACCATCGCTGGGAAGCTTTTTTAACAGAGTCAAGTGAAGCTTTCTGTACACAGTGTGACTGGCTACAATGTTATGAATGGCACGACCGCGCATGGTCGCCCACGTATATATTGAAAAGGATCTGCAGACGGGTCATACTTTTGTGCGCGCCGTGTTCACGCCGCTCTTGCGCAGGAGCTATAGACCGCACCAAGGTCACTTCGCTCGCTGCTGCTGCCACGGTTGCTCGCTCCAGAGTCCAGCGTTTTTCAGCGAGTGTCCGCGCTCATCTAGTGTGATGCGTTCATGTTTGCTTGTGCGCGCTGACACCATGCTTGTTAATTCAGTTAGCAAGCGAATGTTTCCAAGTTTACACGGCCGATATAAGTGTCATCCTTACTTCGTATTGCTGCGTACTAATTTGCTATCGCAATGAATGCTTAGTCTTTTGGGCGAAACTGCGACTTTTCTTTTTATCATTATGATGATAATTCTGTATGATTGAGCATCATTTTCAGCATCATTTTATCCAGCATTCTTAGCAAGCAGGGGTAAAAATAAATTTTGGAGCTAGCACGCATATTTTTGCCTCAGATATTGTTGCGATTCCTGAAACCGTCATTATCTCTACAGATACCTCGCCCACTCGGTACTCATGCACCTGGAGACGCGCTTCCCTTTGCACATTGACCCGACGGTATCTCTGAGCCAGCCCCTGCTCGTCCTTTTTTTTTTTTTTTGCCGTCTTTCTACGTGCTTTTACTATGCGCCAACGTTTGGTTTCGCCAGCCATAGTACACGCACAACAAATTCACGGGGCATTTTCGAGGTAGCAGTGGGTGCTTATGCAGGCCGGTAGTATAGTGTGACGTACGTCATGGGGTAAGGAACTGTGGTGGCCTGGGATACCAGGTGACATAGCCCTGCTAGAAGATATTTCTAAACGCAGTGAACTTGGTGGAGTCAGTATATAGGTTGACTCCGGAGTAACCACGTGCACAGCCTCAACTCGTAGTTGCTGCTTTAAAGCGGAAGCGGGCACAAAGCTGTCTTTCACACTGATAAGCACTTTAGTTTCTTGTCTCCACAAATGATGTGCGCTAGTTTGGAGAGTTGCAGATGTCACCACCAACAAAATTAAAACGGACTTCACTGACTGTCTTTGTCTTCCCTTGAAATAAAGGAAGTGCAACGACATCAAGTTTTCAATGTTTGCATATAATGAACATTGTATCCGGAATTCATTGCTTACAGAATCTGTAATCTTAGCTGAAACTCCACGAGAACAAAATGCGTGACAAATCATCGACGAGTAGCGAAAATTTACGCGTATATTTGTAAATGTAACTGAGTTTACTGATCTTTCAAGTATGAGCTTGAGATCCTGGTTTCCTAGGGCTCTGACTGGAACGGGAATATTATTTTTTTTATTATTATATGGTATTTTGGGTATGCTATCACCTTTATTTGGCGCCGGCTACTCCTATTCCCATAGGTACTTAAAAAACAATAAACTATAATAAAATATTGAAATCATAACACAAATTCCAGTCCCATAAGTACACTAATATCACGCTATAATTGAAAGTCAGCTCCATATAATAAAAACACAAAATCGAGTGACATCAGTAAAAGAATGCCAGACTAAAACGGAAAGTGAACTGAGAAACGCAGCAACACAAAGTACAGTCAAATATGTGCGCTAAAGTAAATACAAAGCCCGGTCACATAACTATACTAAAATCATGGCACATGAGTGCTTTTTCGCCCCATTGTGAACAAGGCTTCTGTGTGGAAGCCGAAATGTCATGTCTTTTAAATAAGTTTTACTTGGTCGGTGTACGACTTCCTTTGTCATATCTCATCCCGACCAGGCGCGCTTCCGTCGAACTCTCGATTACACGTAAGAAAGCACGGATTAGATTCCTATGAAGGTATATAAAACCAGACATTGCTGCCCAAAGTCGGGTCAAAAAAAGAAAAGAATGAAAAGAAGCGTATAATGCGCATATCACATTTAAGCATTCTACTGAATAGTTTCCGAAAATATTGCTCGCTACTAGAAATCTTTTAAGAGCGAGTAACGCTCGTCTTTACAATGAGTACGTTGGCCAAGGACCTAAGATCTGCCTGAGGCTGAAAGGCCTGCGATCTAATGCCACTAATTTTCTTCATTCCAGTACAATCAGAGTATAGCTCTACGCTGCCAGAAAATGCAACAAAAACACATCGATATCAAGGTTACCCAGTCATTTACTTTACGCGTGTTAATTTAATTTTGCACTGCTCAGGCCTTGCGCTATTGTCCGGAGGAGTGTATCAGAGTGCCAACGTTGTGGGTTTTTTTTTTTTTTTTGTGATCACCCTTCGAGGAATAGAATATTCGCTCTTCCTTATATCACAGAAGAGGCGTCACGCAGCATTAATATTGGGCAGCAACAACAAAGTTTGCTAGGGGTAGAATATAAAAGCGTCAGTGTTTTCTTAGACGTGGAATGTTAAATTAAATACTTAGGTGTAGTGCTACAGAACTCCATGTGGTCAACACATGGGGATGACGAGATGGCGCTTTGAACGCACCGTGGCGAGTCCTGGCGGCGGTCAAAGAAGTTGGCTGGGTAGTGTGGAAAGTACGCCGTCCCTTAGCGAAACATGTGTCTCGAGCAGTTTCTGCTTTGTTTTGCGTTCCGTGCGTAGTGCTCACACTCTCTGCAAAAATGTTCAACAGGCACATAAGGCGACGTGCGCTACCGAATGCAGCACAGGTAGTGGAATGCGGGCAATTTTCGTCTGACAGACCGTGATAAAAGCGGGCGGACCCGGCGAGTTGGAGGGAGACTCTAGGCGAGCATACGCAAGACTACGCCGACCAGCGCGCATCGTCACCGTCCTGATTGATGCGTGGTGGATTGTCACGAGGGTCATTGGCTTCACAGGCCGGAATTTCGAGCACATTTCGTGACGACTTGGTGGCGAGCGACAAAATTGGCTGGGTAGTATAAAATTCGCAACTTTCCGCATTAAGTTGCGCTGTCACCGGGCTCTATACGGCCGGTCTCGCTTGCCTTCTGTGTGTGTTCAAGGTTCATTCCTTGTTTTATTTTGGTGTTCGGCTATCGAAAAAGGCACCTGAGTTGAGTGAGAGTAGCCTTTGGATAATCTGGTCGAGAGAGCGCCCCATTTTAGCTTAACTGTGAAAACTGGAGTAGTTTCTAAAGGTGCATGCGGATAACTTCTTTTTATTAGAAAACTGCTGCGCACAGAAATTTGCAGGAGCTTAAGGAATTTCTCACCTAATTAAGCGAATGCTCATATAGAGCGGTTGAAACTGTTTCAGATCGCATTGCTGAGAGAAAAAGTGAAATGAAAGGGACGGACTGGTGTGGCACAGAGTCAATTGCGACGATAAGATAGAGAACACTACATAAAGAGTGGTGTTTAAACAGCCATTTTCACATTATATGTTACAGTAACAAATGAATGACAACAAACGTAAGTGTTGTTGCGCCATCGCTCTTCATCCGGGGGGAAAAAAGCTATTGCGCGTCAGCGCTAAGACTACAGACAATCGCAGCATTTACTGATTGCCATGTCTAGAAATGCGTTTTGCGGCATGAGCATGCATGTGGTCGGCAGTCTCAGCGCCAACACATACCAGAGACGGTCAACCTGAGTCATGGTGCTAAAGCCAGCAGATGATTAATTTCATTAGTTAACTAACTCATTGTTATTGGTTCACGGTTCTGAGTTGGCGTACGTGCTTAAGCGAATACATATGTGCCAGCAGTTTGCCGTTGCAGCTTGGCATCGGGCGACTTGGGCAGCAGACACACGAAAGCGGCAGTGCACCGAAACGGCGTCCGCGACTACTCGTGCGCAGTGCACGGCACAGCGCTCTGCTTCCTTGGCGAAGGAAGGCGTGCTACGAAGCCTCCCAACGAACGAACTTCTCGCAAATTTCCAACGCAGCTGAAACGATCACATATACCGCGGCGCCATGCATTCACCAGCAGGACATTGTGTTTTTTACTATCCGAAATCTATAAGCGCGGCATGGAGGGCTGTGTTGACAGGCGTTGCAGCAGTGGCGCCTGGGCAGCCTTTCAGGCCCATTCCGGAGTTTCCTTCCACCACCCCCCTCCCCACCACCCTAAAGGCATTATCATTCAGCGAGCACGTCAGCTGGCTGCCGGGGAACAGGATGTCACATACTTTCTTGCATTTGACGCAGATTTTCCTACTCGGAGCAACGTGCTCGGCCGGCGCATGTGAAGCAACGTGGCTCGATTCAGCGGCGTTTTCCACAAGCGGAGAGCGCGCAGAAGGACCGAATCATGCGTTCGAGTACTATCGGGAAGCTTCGTCAACTGCGCTGGAGGGCCACCCATTCGGTTTCCTCGGATGCTGCGCCTATAAGAAGCTCATCACCCGAAGTATTTCTCGGCCGCCACCAGAGAAGCTCGAAAGTGTCTTTCGGATAGCACGATTGACAGGAGGATAAACGGAGCAGAAGTAAAACTTGCCTGCGATTAAATAAAATTGGCACTGAATTGTATGTCTGGGACAGAGCTGGATTCCGTTCCATACATAGCAGTCAACGCTGTGGAAGCTACGCAAGAAGTTCGGTCAAGAAAAGTTATCACTCCACGCGTTCCGTCCATGCTTCGCTGCTCGCCGACAGAGTTCGCTCGCGCCAGCATGCACGTGAGACTCCTTGCGACTGGTTGCAAATGAAAAATTCTTGCGCAGCTTGCACTAGTGGTGCAAGGCTGGAGTCAACAGCGGAGCTTGTCGTCACCTAGCTTCTACGTGTCTTGCCTAAGTTGTTTGTAGGTTTTGCGAGGTTACGCTAGCTTTTGCTAAGTTGTTGGTAGGCTTGGCTAAGTCGTTTCTAGGTTTGCGAGGTTGTGGTCGGCGTGGCTAAGTTGTTTCTAATCTTTACGAGGTTATGCTAGGTTTTGATAAGTCGTTGTCTCGGCGGGCTTGACGCTGGAAGTGTTCGAGCAGTCAGGCCGGGATCGCTCTCTCGATGACGTCGAGCGTTCAGGCGGTGACTGTCGCATTCCCTGGATTGAAACTCTGGATCCTCGAGTCGGTTTCGCTTCTTCTCAGCCGCAACTTGATCGCGGTGTTCCGGATCAGCTCGGCGGCGACGCATCGCTCCTCGCTTGGCAGTGCGGCGCGCTTACTCGTATGCCGCCTCTTCTTTGGGCGTCTGGACTTTCTTCGGTCTTCCTATGGCAGGAGCACGTACGCACGGAGTAAAAAGGCGAGAAGTGTGTCGCCACGCCTGCTGTTCCGAGCTTTTACGCGCCTGTGCTGTCACGACTCCGCCATACGCGCGTGGTGTGCGAGCAGGTTACGTGGCTCGGTGCCCTCGCCGGTTGTTGCTAGGCAACGCGAGGCGGCGCACAGCTGGGCTGAGTTTTCTGGTAACGCTCCACGGCGGAACTAAAAGCTTAAGCAGCCCCGCTGTTAAAAACCAGAAAAGAGCAACAAAAATACGAATGATCCAGCACAACGCATCAGCAGCCGTGTACCACAGTGTCTTCATTTCTAAGGATTAATACTTGTTTCATTCAACAGTGAGCCTATATAAAGAACTGTCGCGCACAATTGCGGTAAAAAAAAAACATTGAGCTATATCAAAGTACGAACGAAGCCACTGCAAGAAGTCTCTCTAGCCTCCACAGCATTGACTGCTTTGTATGGAACGGGGTTTAGGAAGGTACGAGTATCGAGCAATCAACACCGCGGAAACAAGGTGATGATGGATCGCCGGCGTCGTGCGGATACGAGGCGGTGGAGGGGGCATGCAATGAACCAAAGGCCGCAAAAACATTTTCCCATGTGTTAATCTAAACTCCCTAAGTATAGTAAAAAGGACAGCTGATTTGGAAAGTATAGTTATTGCCCATAAACTCCGTGTAATAGTCATTACAGAAACATAGCTGCATGGCGACATAGATGACTCAGAAGTCGTACCGCATGGCTGTCGTATTTACCGCAAGGACCAAGACTCCCGCGGTGGCGGCGCGCTATTTTGTACTTGGAATCGTTGTGCGTTACAACACTACCGGATACTGCCGATGTGGAATGCGTTTCGGTGAAAATTCACTTTGATGACTTCTATTTGGTAATTTCCGGATTTTACGGCCCCCCTATCAGCGACGGCACATTTTTCAAAGCGCTCAACGGATTCTCGTGCAAGAACCGGACTTCTAATCTTGTGCTTACTGCATGGTGACTTTAACGTACTATCAACGAACTGGCATGAAGATTTTCCTGAAGCACTTTCTAGTTCCACTGAACCGCTTACAGACAATGTTTTTTACGTGGCTTAACACAGCTAATAAAAGCACCTGCAGGAATACAAAATGACCCCCAATCAATTTAGGATATTTTTCTTGTAAGCGAGAATATAGTTGACCGCGACACGAACGTTGATATATTCAAAGGAATCGCGGACCTTAAACTGTTGTGCTTAAATGTGGAAGTAAAATTCCGATCGAGGTTGACAAAAAAGAAATGTATTGTTCCTTGTTCTCGCGTGCTAGTGACGTCGATATATTGGATGCTTTAGAAAATTCATTTTCTTTCTTTCTTCATTGTATAAATCGGATGCATACTCTGTTGAATATATGCAGTGTATTTTTAAGAATCTTGTATTAACTTGTCTAAAACACTTTGTTCCTCACATATGTTTATTACAGTGTACGCATAATCCGTGGATGACGAAGGAGAAGGCACGCCAGTGGCGCAGACTCAACAAAAGGCGCAGCTCAGGTTTCTTCCGTGTTCCAGCTGTTCAGATAAAATAACGCACCTACGGCAACAACTAAAGGATAGCATCAGAAAGGCCAATGGTTCTTACGAAAGCATTTGCCTAAAAAATTTTCTTATGCCATCGGCAGATGAGTTATGGCAACATATATCGCCAGAAATCTGCCCCTACTCGTCGATGGTATACCTGTGATAGCACAGTAATTGCCGAAGCACTTAATACTTATTTTGAATCTGTATGTTCAATCGATGATGGCCGCACTCCAGAAGTTTGATAACGTAGAAGCTATTAATGATTTCTGTATCTTAGAAAAAGGCATACTTGCGCTGTTGTTAAATTTAGACGTCAAGAAATCGCCAGCTATAGATGGCATGCCTAATATACTTCTAACACGTTATGCAGAACGGAGCTCAAACTATTTATGTTCATTATTTAAGAAACTGTTTACTGCGGAAATCGGAGCGACTGGAAATACGCGAAAATCACTCGAATTCCTAAAACAAGCTTGCCTTCAGATGCGTCATCGTATAGACCCGATACCTTGTTATGCACATGTTCAAAGCTCTTACAGGACATAATTTTTAAACATATATATACTTTTCTTGAAAATGAAAGTGTAATAGGTTCCTTCCTGCGTGGTTTTCGCCATGGCTATTCAACAATAACTGAGATCATCGAGACTATCCCTCAGATAGCACCTGTCCTAGACAGACATAACCAGTTGACATCGTATTTCTAGATCTCGAAAAGTCATTCGATCGTGTTTCCCACCTAAATCTATTACTGAAGCTAAAACCAATACTAAAAAACACCACAATACTAGGTTGGATAGAAACCTACTTTTCATGTAGACCTCAAGTCTTGTCTATTGACGGCGTAAATTCGCTTGCCATTTCAGTACTTTCAGGCATTCGACAATGATCCGTCCTATGTCCTCGCTTTTTCCTCGTGTATATTATTGACATTGTTCAGAACATTCCTGTCAAGATACGGCGCTTTGCTGATGATTGCATTATATATCAGGAAATTACTTCACCTAATGACCAGGTTTTACTAAAGGTATCTCTGGACCGAATACGTACATGGAGTTCAAAGCGGCAGATGACCACTAATCAAATAAAAACCGTCAGAATGACGGTTACCCGCAAAACGTATCCCATAAATTTCCCATACAGCTTTGATAATCAACCCTGAACAGTAGTAACAAGGGATAAGCATTTGAGAGTCGTCATTTCTAACGATCTTAGATGGAACGACCAAATTCACTATATCCATAAGAAGGCGATGAAAAAAACTCGAATACCTAAGGAGGTGTTTCCGCAAGTCTACACCAAAAATCACCCGCCGTGGTTGCTTAGTCGAAATTGTGTTTGGCTGCTAAGCACGAGGTCGCTGGATCGAATCCCGGCCACGGCGGCCGCATTTCGATGGGGGCGAAATGCGAAAATACCCGTGTACTTAGATTTAGGTGCTCGTTAAATTACCCCAGGTGGTCGAAATTTCCGGAGCCCCCACTACGGCATGCCTTTTAATCAGAAAGTGGTTTTGGCAAGTAAAATCCCATAATTTCTTTTTATATACAATACATTAAGCTTCTAGCGTACAAAATCTTTATTCGGCCACTACTGGAATACTCCGAAGCTGTGTGGGATCCATGCACAAAAAGGAACATTTAAATAATGGGAAATATACAGAAGAAATCGGTTACATTTTTTCTCGACAAATACAGTTGGCAAGCTTTACCTACAGCTCTCCTAGAAGACGCTAAACTTGAAGAACTGTAATTTAGGCGACACCGTGAGAGAATGTAACTAGTCTATCTCCTTTACCACGGACAATTGCCGAGACGGAAAAACGAGACAAAACAAAGCCTGGGGAATTTTTCGTAGGTACCCAACGCAGGAAAATTTCATCAAGTTCAAAAAGTTCCGAACAAAAGCCCGGTATATTTGCCGTAATGCAGAAAAAACTTCATGGCAAGGTTACGTGTCCTCAATAAATAGCACAATTACATGAAAACAAATGCGGGAAATGGTAAAAAAGATAAATGGCAGCTACTCCCCATTCACGGTTCCATTTCTCTCTGACCCTGGTATATAGACAAATATAGAAGAATAGGCAGATATTCTGGGTGAATATTTTTCTGGGGTCTCCAGTTGATCTCACTATTCAGAATCATTCCTGAAATACAAAAACACAGCTGAAAGACAAAGACTGTCGACAAGTGGCAGTACAAATGAACCCTATAATAACTTACGTACAGTTCAGGAAATTAATAGAGTACTGTCCACTGGTAAGCAAACTGCGCCTGGCCCAGACGAAATACATTATCATATGGTAGCTCATCTCGCTGAACCGGCTGTGGAGGTACATTTAATTTTTTTAACAAAGTTTCGGTATCGGGGAAACTTCCCGAAGCCTGTAAGATGGCCACTATTGCTCCATTATTTAAACCCGGAAAACCATCCACCCTTCCTAGCAGCTATAGGCCCATAGCTCTGACTGGCTGTCTAGCGAAGTCCTTTGAAAGTCTATTGAATATCAGACTAACATTTGTGTTAGAAGACCGGGAGCTCCTGGATGTCCATCAATGCGGTTTTAAACAGGCTTGCTCCACCACCGACCACCTTGTCCGCCTTGAAAATACTGTTCGTGAAGCTTTGATACACAAGCAACATGGTCTATCTGTCGTCTTCGATTTGGAGAGGGCATATGATACAACGTGGAGGTTTGGGATCTTTCAGGACCTGGCTAAACTGGGCATCCACGGCAGGATGTTGAACTGGCTTAAGGACTTCTTGTCTAAGCGTACATTTTATGTCCGCCTTGGCTCAACCCTTTCAAGGAATTTTATCCAGGCAAATGGAGTACCTCAGGGATGTATTTTGAGCACAACACTCTTTATTGTAAAAATGAATTCTATCAGGAAAATAATTCCAAGATCCGTTATGTATTCTGTCTATGTAGATGATCTCCAGATAGCTTGCACATCCTCGAACATATCAACATGCGAACGACAAATACATCTAACAATAAATAAACTAGCAACATGGGCAGACAGAAATGGTTTCCGTTTTTCCCCACAGAAATCGGTGGCCATTCTTTTCTCACTCAGACGACCCATACAAATAGATCCCACCCTACACCTGAACGAAATAGATCTACCCGTAAAAAATGAACATAAATTTCTAGGCGTAACATTTGACAGGAAGCTCACCTTCCTGCCTCACATAAATGCTTTGAAAAAAAAAAAGCTTCTCAGTCCCTGAACATGCTCAAAGGGCTGTCGAGAAAACACTGGGGAGCCGATAGGACTTGTCTCTTACAAATTTACCGCTCTGTAGTACGCTCTACCCTGGATTATGGATGTATAGTGTATGGGCCAGCAAGAACATCGTACCTGAAACGGCTAGATTCAGTACATAATTTAGGTTTGCGTCTCTCCACTGGTGCATACAGGATATCACCGATAAACAGTCTCCATGTAGAAACCAATGAGCCATCGCTTACAGATAGAAGAGCCATGCTCACATGGTCGTACATTCTAAAGATACGTTCGCTTTCCAAACACCTATGTTACCCCATAGTCACAATGTACCCATCAAGAACACTGTTTAACAACCAACCACAAGCTATCAGGCCACTCTTCCTGCGTTTCGAAGAGATGTGCCAAAATCTCGGCATGCTAGACATATTGCCAAACATTGCCGAAAGGCGAGGTCCACTGCCGCCATGGCACACTTTTCCTGAAATCTGTGATTTCTCTCTGACACACTTCCGTAAAAAACAAATTCCGCAGCAACATATAATACAAGAATTCCTCACACTTGAAGAAAAGTGCAGTAATTTTGTAGCTTTTCACACAGACGGTTCAAAAACAGATGCTTACGTAGGAAGCGCAGCTGTACAGGGGAATTGGAATAAAATAGTAAGACTTCCACAGTGTGCTTCCATCTTCACTGCGGAAAGTTATGCCATCTGTGTAGCCATAGAAAAAATAGTAAATGAGAGCCTCGCGAACAGGGTTATTTACACAGACTCACTGAGTGTGCTCACGGCCTTTCATTCTGGAAATGCAATGGCTCCTCTGCTTGGAGACCTCATACGCAGCATTACAGCAGCCACAGCTCAAGGCCAAAACATCAGGCTCTGCTGGGTACCAAGTCATGTCGACATAAAAGGCAATGAAAGAGCGCATTTGTGCGCTGCTCAAGCTTACGGCAAGCAAATTAAGAATGTAAATATGCCCTATAGAGATTGCATGAACTTACTACATATTAATGCAAGAGAAAAATGGCAGTCCACTTGGAACAACGAACTAAATAACAAGCTACAATTAATAAAACCAGTTCTAGGTGAATGGAAGTCATGCGTGCACCAGAAGCGTTTCAAGGAAGTCATTATCTGCTGTCTCCGAATAGGTCACACACACATTACACACAACTTTCTGCTGAAGAAAGAAGACAAACCAATTTGCACTTGCGGAGATGAACTTACAGTCAATCACATTTTAATTTCATGTTGTAAACTGGAAAATCTACGGAAAAGGTGCTTTTCCCCGTTTTATAACCAATGCATCCCTTTTCACCCAGCACTGCTCTTGAGTGATAATGCAATTGTGGATATGTCTAGCGTTTTTAGATTTTTAACAGAAGCTGGTTTTCTTAAAAACATGTAAATCATCACGCAGTACTTCACCTCATACACCACAGCCATTTCTTATTCCTGAGAAAAAGGCTGAGGACTTTATTTGATTGGTTAGGAGCCTCAAGATCCTTGCCCTGGCAAGGATGGCCGCTGAAGTTACCCGACCCCCTTTAAAAGTTTTTATTAGTACCCATTGTTAGAATCTTTTTGTTACTTCATCATGAGGTAGCTCTAACTATTTAAGCACTCAACACCACCCACGATTTTTTACATTTTTATAAAATTATACATAAAATTATCCTATACCTCGAGCTTGGCGCAAGGTGGCCTTAGTTCCTCTGTGCCATAAAACAGAACACAACATACTTACCACGGACAATTATTTAATAATGAGGATACATATTTAAGCTACGTAAATCGATGGCCCACTCGCTCCTGTCACATTGAAAAGGTAAGTGAGCTTTTCGTGTAACACGAATTTGTTCAGATATTCCTTTTTCCCAAGAACTATAAACAATTGGACTTCACTTCCAGCAGCTGTAGTCGGATACCCGACAGTATCTTATATACATGCTTTCGATTCCATAACACATAACTGTGATGTACTACATGAACCTTGATGTCAATTTTTTGCGTCTGTCTGTATGCATATTGTTTTTTTCTGTAACTTTGCCGTACAGCGTTTTCACAAACGAAGCTTCTCGTTTTCATCTTCCAATTTTTAACTGTTTATTGCTGTATCTCTTCATATATGTATACTGTATATCTGTTATTTGCATTAAAACAATTGTAACCCACTTCTGCCTATGGTCTGAACCTAAACCGGCAGTACTGAAATAAAAACTAACCCGCTAAATAGGTGGCTGTGGCATATAAAATGCTGGAGCGGCCATTATATTAGTCGACCGTGAAAGAATCAGTGGAACTACTGGTTAATCTTGACGAAACTTTGTTCTTGACGCGTCTATTTCTGCTGCTGTCGTTTGCAGTGCGTTAGGGAAAATGTTGCCTGCTCCTCGCTTTCCCTTTCCTGTTAACTGTGTATATGTGTTCAAAACAAATAATAATAATAATAATAATAATAATAAGAGTAATAATAATAATAGGGAAAACGTAACATAAGGCCAAGTATATTTGTTCTGGTGACAGTTTCTGGATATCACCTTTCTCCATTTTGTCAAAGGAAGAGACCAGATGCGCCAGGGAGGAAAAGACAACTCAAGGAAAAACCTAAAATTTGGCTACTGGCGTCTTTTACGGCGAAGAACCAGAACGTTCCACAGCAATGCTAAATTTGCGACGTCAGGCAATAGCACTGTCGTCAGTATCATTATGCAAGATCACTCGAAATATATGCAGTGAAGTGTCGCTTTTAGTTCCGACCTGCTTGACTAGCCGGCGATCTTTATTAACTGGTGAACATTGCGATATTCACGGAAGTTTTTTTATTATCTCTAACATTGCACGCAGAATTCTGAGTTTACCTTTCGTGCCCCCTTGCCAATTCGCGGGTAAACTTAGCAGTGAAAGCGAGGATTGTCGGGCAGTCTGACAAACGGTTCAAAATGTGTGACATGTATAAATAATAAATAACCTACCTGGTTATAGGTGAAAACCGAAAGCCTCTCTACAAACGGTTGGATGCAACCGCTGCAGCTCCATGATTAGCGCAGCTAGACGAGCTAGTTTATACCCGATTCTTCAGCACCGTTTGCTTCCAAGTGAACGATTACCGTCCCTGCCACGTGCGTGTTAATGGCGTCAACGCTGCGAGAAGCGTTCGGTAAAGTAATACAACGCGGACGAAGGCTGACCTCGCCACTGCAACGTGACCACGAGTCACGTGCGAGCTGAACGGCAGCGTGTTTTCATCCCGCAGGGACGTACCGCACCTCCCTCTTTCAGTCCCCACGAAAGCGCTGTGACTGGTTTCTTGTCCGGTCGCACAAATAAATGCAACGGTGATGGATGAGGGATGTCTCCACCGCAGAGCACGGCGATGCCATTTCGCTGCGCTTATTTATGGCATCGTCGATCGAATCAGATCGCGTTGTCGACAGCACTCGCCACAATGTGCAAACTAGCGGTGTCATCGCGTCTAATCAAAATAATATTCAACCGCCCTCCCAACCGAAAAAGAATACACAGCTGTCTTGTCACATATGACCTTGCATCGGTTATGTTATTTTTTTTGTCAGTGTTTGTATTGTGACCCATATATTGAAGGTCATAATCGTTTTTTCAGCGCTTTCGTTGCTTCTTTCGCCTATTTTAGTGGGTGGCGAGGGTTCATGGCCGGACGTGCAATAAGAAGGCCCCAGGCAAACGGGCAAGCGCTCTCGCGGAACCGAGTTGCGGGGAGGGGCGGGCTGGAGGGGGACGGAGCAATCCGTCCTGCGCGAGGTTTGTGGAGCGCTTGGCAATGAAAACGTTCCTTCGTTCCCTCGCGCCTATAGCTCGTTCTTTCCTTGCTCGGTCACGCGTTCGTTCGTTCGTTCGTTCGTTCGTTCGTTCGTTAGTTAGTTAGTTAGTTAGTTAGTTAGTTAGTTAGTTAGTTAGTTAGTTAGTTAGTTAGTTCGTTCGTTCGTTCGTTCGTTCGTTCGTTCGTTTACACTGACAATCACCGTCGATTGGGTCAGCAAATTGTTTTTGTAGGTCGCGCAGTTGTGCTGCTCTGTATTTGTTTGTTAACCAAGCTCACAATATCTGTTCTGTCGCATAAAGAAAATATGTGCTACATTTTCTGAACTGCACAGCCGGCAGAAACGTAAGTTGGTGGGTGGCGTGTCATGTGCTATGTCATAAATTATCAGGTACCGTTGTTCTGTTGTGATGACAGATGGCAGTCACGTTTATTTCTTCCAAGCGCTGTCGTCATGGTGTAAGCGAGGTTGCTCGATGAGGACGTCTGCATTTCATTTTGCCATCGCACCGGCCTAGGGATGCTCTACACGCATTCATTTGTAATATACACCGATAACAATAATTGTATACGTCGTCCGGCAGTAATCTGACGAACACATAAAGTACGATTTTTCAGAATTGTTTTTATTGTTACTAAAGCAATGTTCTGGTCGGAAGAAACTGAAATGCGTGATTTGTTCTCTGTTAGAAGCAGAGAGCAATGCAAATAAGTGAACTCTCACTTGAGTGAACTTGAAGGGACCGAAAAAGATAGTTCACTTAACTGAAAGTTCACTAAACTGAATATTCACTAGACCAACATAAGACATGGCATACAGAGTCAAAAGTTTGAAGTGCAATTCATGGAGTAAAAGACATGGCATCCATAGTGTTAAAAATGTGTGAAATGAAATTTCTGCATATCAATAAAAAACACACCACGTGGGTCGTTTGTGTGCACACGCGGAACCGACGAGACTGGAAAGAACATAGAGTTTCCTACAAACTTACTAGAGGGAACTGGCTAGTGTCTACGTGAGCTACAACGGGAGCGGTTGTCCCAGCATAGGAATTATGGGAAGTACATGGATTTGCCTAAACTTCGTCCTTTTGGCTTCAAACGGCTTTGTGACTTTGTAAACGCGTCATTTTCAACAGTTTATTGCGTCATAAATAATTAAATAAACATCATTAAAATTGCCCGACGGCAGGATTCGAACACAGGGACTCTAGTACAGAAGCCTGATATTGAAAGCATTAAGCCACGGATGCATGTGTCGACAAGCGAATGAAACGCACTTATGAATTTATCGCGGGCATGCCAGTGCTTTGAGACCCTTGGCGCGTTTCGATTTGGGCACATAGACAAGCTCAATCGTTGCATATAATAGCAATCCTACGCTTTCCCGGCGTCTTCTGCACTTCGAAGAATATAGATTGCGCTGAAATATGCGACAATAAGATTTATATAGCGTAATATACAAAGCCACAAGAACGTCTGAATCATTAAGCACGAAGATTAGACAAATCCATGTACTTCTCATCATTCCCATGGTAGGACAACGACTGCAGCGCCAGAGTTCCCTCTAGTAATTTTTGTAGGAAACTCTATGGGAAAGAAAGAGACGACGACCATGGCACGACTAGCCGGTCGGAAAAAAACGCACCATGTGGTTTGTGGTATGAGAGATCGCCCCTTTGCTTTGGCGGGGTTGTAAGCACCAGCGATGTTACTTTGTTCATGGCCTCCGAGATTACATGCTTGCTCGTTTTGTGCGGGCAATGTCGGAGACCATGTCTTGTTGCTGTTCGTTTTCCGCGCCGCCGCTTTGCCCCAGGGGCGCTGTAGCACCAGCGACGTTACATTGCCGCTGGAGCGGCGGTTCGGTTTGATGAGGGCGGGCATCGGTTGAGCCTGCAGTGCAGTGCAGTGCAAGCCTTGGTCCTCTGAGCGAGTTCGTTAAAGTGAAATATGGACTGTTGCGAAATTCGTTTAAGTGAAACATTTTTGCATAGGATCTATAAGAAAACTGCCGGAAATTTTTAAAAAGTTCGTTATTCTGAAATATTCGATAAACCGACTTTCGTACAACTGAGAATTTACTGTATATCGTGTTTCTCCAACGCGGCTTTCCCCGAACATTTTTCGTCAATGCTCGCGGCGTTAATTGCCCTGCATGCTTCACTCATCTTGGTTGCAGCCTCTGTGCCGCTGTCGTGGATATGTTGCGTTCGCTGTTTGTCATTAAAAGAGCGGATGAAATTATTGCTCAATGCTATTATGACTATCTAGAAAACTAGAAATCCACGGAATGGGAAAGAAACAAGGGAAATGTCCCTGGGACACATTTACCAGCAAACCATGATGCTGGACATGAGTGACGGTGTTCAGCCAATCGCAAACAACACTTACGAACAAAAATCTTTGTGAATTCGGCCTCCGGTGCGTTGTTTGCATAAGACAGTACACCCCGTGATTTCATAGCAAATGCCTGAGCATTTGTGTGAGCCTCAATTACGTTCTGGCAATATTATAAAAGTGACAACGTAATCAGGGTGCCGAACTGGAACAAATGCCAGTTCGGCTAGGGTTAGAGTTCAAGGTGCTTCGAATTCGTTCCGGTCCTGTTCCGGTTCGGAGAAATAAAAACTTATAACGGGTGCCGACTCGGTTGGCGACACGTTGGCGGTTCGCGAACCGGTTCGGCGCAGTCCATTTTTGTCTCGCCCCATGGCGATATGCTGTGTTGTACCATTGACTTGTCCGCATTGCGCATGCGCAACTTTCGTCAACAGGAGGCAGAAATTTACTAATGAATTGCACATGTGAGAGCGAATTTTCACGTACATATCAAATAAATAAGTAACTAGTGATAATACTTGCGTCAGCGTAACGTCTACGTTGCTTCCACACTCGTCACTTTGCCAGCAGCAGACGCGGTTAATGTTCATTTCGTTTCAGGATTTTACTACATAAGAGGTGGTTAGCGACCTGCGGCATGTGGTCGATGGTGTCTAAGACAGCGGGTATTTACATTGTGGTACATTAATTCAAACATCTAGTCTGCAGCACAGAAAGAAGTCAGCACTTGTCATTTCGCTCAGTTTGCTGTATTTTAGAAGCACGTGATGTTATTGCGGCCTCTGGACGATAAACAGGGACAGTTTGGGCTGAAGCGTATGTCGATATTTATTGCGCATCTGCACGTGTCACCTAGTGTTTGGCCTTACGAAGGACTTTTTTTTTGGAACGAATTTTCTTTTGCTAACAATTTTCGCTCAAGAAAGTTCTGTGAATACTATCTGACCCAAATTACTAAAACATGAATGTGCACATAGAAAGGACGGTCACTGTTCGTCCTTTGTGATCTTAGTTTAACTGAAGTCAGAATATGTCCTGCGAGAATGTTCATCTTATTTTGGTGGGCTCATTAACTTTCGTTAGCATTTTCTTAAATCCTGACGGACTAAGAGGTTTCTTTCTCCGAAACATGCATGGGTTTCCTCTGTAGCTTCATGCTACATATGGTCGGTTGAGAATTTTCACTTTCAATCCTGTACGACTATGCGGTAGCGAAATTGGAAATAATTTCCAACATCTTTTACGTACGATTGTTAGAAGTGCCCTTCGAATGTCCTCGTGGTTTTAATTCCTGCATAGCGTCTGCATTCGTACTCTGCGCCATCTACAACTATAACAAATGTCGAAGGCACCAACTTCACGAATGCACTGGAACTTTTTGCTTGTGCGGCTGCGCCAGCCTTACCTTTAAATTATAAATGAATTTAAGTCCAATGGAACTGAATGGGCGTGGGGAAGCACGCAAGGTTGCGCTTAAGAAACCTTCATTACCTTAAGATATATGGTCACTCGAGCATGACTCTAAAAGTCATTTTATCCACAACACAAATAAAACCGTGAGGTGACATGTTAAGAAAATGGCACCAATTATCGTCACTGTGATCTCGGCAGTATCGCGAGAGCAAGGTTTCTCGAGGTGGCTTGATCGAACGCTGTGGGTGGTGCGGCGGGACCGGGAAGCGGAGGCGATGAAAGCGCACTTGCCCCGTCGCTGAGAGGTACCAATTACTTTGGGGAACGCCCTTAGGAGCCGCCGAAACCCGAAGCCAGCGGCGATGCTGCTCGGCAAGCAAAGATTAAACACAGGAGCGAGACACCTCTCGGGAATGAGGAGCCGCAAGGAGTCTGTCATTAGGCGGCGGTGCGACGCCTGTATGGCCTTTCGGTGCGCTGCTGCCGCGCGCTTCCTCCGATGCGTCACTCCGAGCGTTATAGCGAGAAGCACATTGCAGCAAAAGTAAACTGCGTACCTTGGCTGACAGTAGTGCGGTATCTTATTCCTTTTTTTTTTTTGCAGGGAACGGAAGGGATATACAGGAAGAACGCGATTCGCGGCCCAGACCAAGGGCCCCGACCGAGGACCCCAGCCCACCGCGCAATCAAACATAGCAATGTGCGGTGAACAGCGGCCGCAAACCGCTTCTCACCGCACAACGTCCATCTGCGCCAGGAACTTATGTTAACGAGTTGAAGTAATGAAATTACTGTGCTGTAATGGTGTGTGAAATATAACTTAAGAAAAGCGACCATATGCTTGATACATCTTTCTTGTGTTCAGAATCAATATGTAGAGGTTCTCGGACAGCAAGCTCAAGGTCAATAAACATTGTTTAGCCACATGTCAGAGGCCTTAGGTGGGCAACTCCTCAAGGTTATGGCTACAAAATTTCATAAATATGATGTAGAAGCAGTTCAGTCGAATAAATAGCCATTTCGGTTTATTGACTGCTGTTCGAGCCGCTCGTTCTCAAGTTTCATTCAGGCTATGTTCCCACTTCTACATAAGGATAGCCTCGTTATTTCTTTTCTTCTTATTTTCAAAATTGCGTCGATATTCTGGAAATAGATTTTAGCTCTTAGGCGCCCGTTCCTGCGTCGAGCGTCGGCCTTCCCCGCGTAGCCGAGCGAACGAGGGCTGCGGATGAAAAGGCGGAGCGCAGTGGTGGATAAAGAAAGCGGCGAGAGCGAAGCTGGCGCAAGGAAGAAAGTGGAGCAGAAGGGGGCAGCAGAACCACGAGGCCGGCAGCGAAGGAGTAGAGTATGGCGAAAGCGTCGGAAGAAAATCGCAGCGCCGCCCTGGACGCGCACTGCGGCGACGATGGCTACGAGATGTCGCCCGAGTAGCGCGCGTCGTCTGAGCGGTCTGTCTGCGGTGGCGGCTGTGAATCGTGACCACGCGTCAACCACGCGCTGCCTCTCGCGACCTCCCGACTAGCGAGGCAGTGGCGCCACACTTCGCTCCGTTTGCAGTGAGCCGTACGAGACAGATTGTCCGTGCCAGCCAATATATCGCGAAATGAAAACACCTATGGAGCTGCGGTCAAATGTCGCATTAGGCAGTATCGTAATCGTCGGTGAATTATTATTTTATTGCTCGTGAACATTCGGGCATGTGCACTGAACAATGCTCGTCTTTCCTTCTCTTTCCGGAAAATACGACTTTCGTAAATTATTGTTGCACGAAGTTCATATGACCTTCATATAACCAACTTTAATATATATAGACATTAAGCAGTTTGTATTCCCTTTTCTTGCGTATTACACTGCGTAATGAAATAAAACAATTTATACTAATAAGTGTCAGCCATTCAGGCGCCTTAAAAAAGGCTAGAGAATAAAATGGCAAACTTTTTTATATTTTTTTTATATTAACATGCTTCCATATGGTGAATTAACGTGCAGCTTCATTACACGGATTGTTTATTTCCATTTCATTCCATGTGTGTGAATGTGTGCCTTCTTGCGTCGATGTGTTTTGTGCGCTTCTACAGTTCCTACAAACGGAGATATTGCAAAATGGAATACCGACGTGCCCACACTGCCACAAGCGAAACATGTTTCTGCATGGCACAGTGGCTGATTTTCTCCTAAACATGAAATCGTTATAATATTCCTTTCTCCCTTTACTTGGGCTGCGCCAGGTTGAAGTTCCTTACAATCGGTCTGAAATGGGCTCATCACTGCAAGATAAAGGTTTGTCGCGGAAATGGTTGCATATGAATCAGCCATAGTTGCACGTTCAATTACTTTACTGTGGAGGGTTCTCTCAAGTGAAATCATAAAGCAATAAGTGAAATTCACATCCCTTGACTTTTTCTTCGTAAGTTAACTATTCGGCTTTGGATAGCAGGACAGCGAAAAAAAAGTAAACCCGCGAAGTACCGTAGGAAAGAAACCTGCTAAAAAATTAAGAAAGACACCAGTTTGTGTCACCTGAGTATGAGCGTGTCCTGCTACTCCTTCAGTTATTCGTATTGCGCACGTGTGTTGAATTTAGAGATATTTTAGTAGCAAGAAGAGCTCCTTGTGACCGGCGATCAATGCGAGTGATTGAGGCGCACAATCTGATTGCATCGGTTGTTCACAGTTATGATAGCGGCCAGTCTTTATGAGATTGCACATCATATGCGCGACTTAACAAAACTCACAAGGATGCTTAAGTAGTGAGAACGGGATGACAAAGGAATAGACGCGAGTATAGGTGGTGCTTCGGGGCACCTACTCCAATATTCATACTGTTGGGGCAGGCGTTTCTTGCGCGGTATCTTGTCAACTAGAGTGCCGACGAGGACTAGAAACTTTTGTTGCGCCACGTTGGGGACACTACCGCGGCCCAATCAAAATGAAGGAAAAAAAGAAAAGTGAAAGAACACGCAGACACGACGTGAACTTTGAAAAGCAATTGTATCAGAGACCATATGCTTACTTCATCCTGCCATGCGCGCAATTGAACCCATCTACGAACATGAACAAAATAGATTTTAAAAAATCTGCGGACCCCACGCGTTGTGCGAATCAGTTTATTCGAAGCTTTCATTAGTGCATGTGGAGAGTGCTGTTCTTGCTTAGCCATATTTCCTGCAAACCGCCTAGCTCAACATAAACTGGTTGCAGTATTTCGTGTGCATGCCACGCATGAATGTCGCAAGCATCTAATGTCATTGGTATCTTGATGCGAGTGACTTACTCGCTTTCTTCTTCTTCAACTTTTGGAGCGGCTCAGCTAGTGCGAGACTGCAGTCGTGCTGCTATAGCTGCTGTTCTCTCTGTGTCCAAGTTCTTCTAAATAGCGCACATTTGTACATGCACTATCGCAGGTGTATTTGTTAAACTTTCACGCGAAAAAATTTGGCTGTAGTAGTCAGTGAACTAAACAAGAACACTTTATTTTGTGCACCTTGTGTTCAAGAAGACTTAAATATTAATCGGCCGAGTCAACTATGAACGACATTGGAGACAACAACCACGGTGTAGTTTGTGGCCAATATGAGCAAACAGCCAGGCAGGCGAAGTAACTGAAGCTAGCGACTGGGAGTGCAACGCTTCCCGTCAGTTGCGGTGCGGTGGATGGAGGAAATGGCAGGAGGGAGGCAAAACGTTCTCTGCGACTACGACGCGGCGAAGGACTAACGACTACTGCGGAGCTAACGAGCTGCCCGAGAAAAGCGTTCACCCTGCCACTAGCGACTGCCGCCAGAGACTCCAGCAGCGAGCGCTGCGACAAACGCTCGTCTCGGGGGACAACTCGTCTGTTCCAATTGGTCCTGGTAATTGCTCGACTCGGCGAATGTTGGGCGAAATTGCGTTGCTTTGTTAGAGAAGATTCACAAATGTCGAAGAAACGCGAGTGATTTCGTTGTGTACGCGGAGCTTGCTCATTTGCGCAAGAACAGTGGGGCGGTTTTTTTCTTAGAAAACACGTTGCGAGGGAACAGACGATGACTTTGTGCCTTTACCGTGCGAGGTTTTTCAATTCGGCAAAGACCAGACACAACGGCATTAGTTAACCTGTGTAAACGTAACAAATGCACATATTGTAGCAGGCTTCTCATAGACACTCGTTGTGCCTTGTGTTTTCGCACTATATAGAAATAGGAAACAAATCAAATCAAATCAAATCTTTATTTTCCATCAGGTGCTACAGATGGAGGGGCTACGGAAAAAAAGCTGCCACTTGGCGGCTTGACGAGTCCGCAGACCCATATATAAGGCAGCGTCTAGACAGCACCAGAGCATAAACAAGCGATAAACAAATCGAGACACTTGATCAAAGCAAATAAATAAAATAAAAAGTCCTGAGCCAGATCAATCAAACACAGTCAACACAAAAGAATGAACAAGCAATAAGCGTATCAAGGCACTTGATAAATGCAGAAGAAAAGAAAAAGTCTTGAGCTAGATAAAAACAAACACCAGAATAGCTGAAATCAGGTTAGTCAATAAGCAAACAGGTCTCTAAGTGTAACAGTGGAGCAACTAAATAAATCAAAATTCAGTGACTGATAATAGTTTAAAAGAGATGGCAGAGAGAAACACAAACGTTCCATACCAGACTTCAAGCGTGGTACAGCAACCTTCCAGTTTTCTCCACGTCTAGTATTGTAATATTTCTCATTTGTTTCTAAATGTGCCAAGGCATCGAGGCTATGAATATTTTTTTTTCACTTCATATTTAAACCGAGCACTCAAACGGTAGCGGTATAGCTTGTGAGCTGTAATAACATGTGCCCTGTGAAAGAATTCTGCAGTGGTTGCATTATGACGAGCATTGTATACGTGGCGTAGATACCGTTTTTGCATATGGAATATTTTTTGTGTGTTAGAGAAAGTAGTTGTGCCCCAGACAAGTTGGCAATAGTTGACGTGTGGATAGAAAAGAGAATTGTAGACCAATATTTTTTTTTTTAGTAGAAAGCATGTACCGGAGACGACCGACTACACCGGTTATTCGAGCAAGTTTGGCTAATACAAAATTCACATGCGGTTCCCAGGAAAGATTGGTAGTGAATATCACACCTAGACATTTAAACTGGTCAACAATGTCAACAGGGTGAGAGTTTAAAACAATATCGGCATGAGGAGGAACAGGTTTATTTTTCGGTCGGAAAACAACTGCTTTTGTTTTATTTTCGTTAATCTTCATGTAATTGGATAAGGACCATTGCTGCAGTTTGACTATGGTATCATTGCAATCAGTGATAAGTTTATCGATGTTATTACCAGAAAAAAGTATGCTGGTATCATCTGCATATATAATAAATTTGGCGTTCTGATTAATGTTAACAATGTCGTTTATGTACAGGTTAAATAACAAGGGGCCTAATATGCTGCCTTGTGGAACACCACAAGGCAGTGGCAGCACTCGTGATCGCGTGTTGTTTATTTGGACTACTTGACATCGATGAGATAAATATGATTGCAATAACTGTAATCCACACCCTCGTATACCGTAAAAGTCCAGCTTCTGCAGCAGAACATCATGATTCACCAGGTCGAATGCCTTAGAAAAATCGACAAATAGGCTGAGTACTATTTCCTGGCGTTCAAACTGAGTTAAAATATACTCTTTTTGGTGAAGCAGAGCTAATTCTGTAGACATATTCTTCCTAAACCCAAACTGGTGTTTCGTTATTATTTCGCAGTGATGCACAAAGTTTATTGAATATTGAACAATATTGAACAATATTGAATCCCGTATTCAAGATCGTGTTACGGGACTTAGTGACTCCGAGGCTTTGTTCTACGGTAGCATTACATTTTGAGGAAACTGCATTGAATTAGGGTAGAATTCTCGCATGCAGACTTGAGAAAGACTTACAGCTCGCATTTACAAGGGCAGTCGTAAGAGTCCCATCAGGTTGTTTACGCTAAAAAGCGGGCACGTCCTGTGCTACCGCGGCCTAGAGGAAAGAAGAGAACTAGGAGTCGGATTCCTGATTAATAAGAATATAGCTGGTAACATACAGGAATTCTATAGCATTAACGAGAGGGTGGCAGGTCTTGTTGTTAAACTTAATAAGAGGTACAAAATGAAGATTGTACAGGTCTACGCCCCTACATCCAGTCATGATGACCAGGAAGTCGAATGCTTCTATGAAGACGTGGAATCGGCGATGGGTAGAGTGAAAACCAAATACACTATACTAATGGGCGACTTTAATGCCAAGGTAGGCAAGAAGCAGGCTGGAGACAAGGCAGTGGGGGAATATGGCATAGGCACTAGGAATAGCAGGGGGGAGTTATTAGTCGAGTTTGCGGAACAGAATAATATGAGGATAATGAATACTTTCTTCCGCAAGCGGGATAGCCAAAAGTGGACGTGGAGGAGCCCGAACGGCGAGACTAGAAATGAAATAGACCTCATACTCTGCGCTAACCCTGGCATCATACAAGATGTGGACGTGCTCGGCAAGGTGCGCTGCAGTGACCACAGGATGGTAAGAACTCGAATTAGCCTAGACCTGAGGAGGGAACGGAAGAAACTTGTACATAAGAAGCCGATCAATGAGTTAGCGGTAAGAGGGAAAATAGAGGAATTCCAGATCAAGCTACAGAACAGGTATTCGGCTTTAACTCAGGAAGAGGACCTTAGTGTTGAAGCAATGAACGACAATCTTGTGGGCATCATTAAGAAGTGTGCAATGGAAGTCGGTGGTAACTCGATTAGGCAGGATACCAGTAAACTATCGCAGGCGACGAAAGATCTGATCAAGAAACGCCATTGTATGAAAGCCTCTAACCCTACAGCTAGAATAGAACTGGCAGAACTTTCGAAGTTAATCAACAAGCGTAAGACAGCTGACATAAGGAAGTATAATATGGATAGAATTGAACATGCTCTCAGGAATGGCGGAAGCCTAAAAACAGTGAAGAAGAAGCTAGGAATTGGCAAGAATCAGATGTATGCGTTAAGAGACAAAGCCGGCAATATCATTACTAATATGGATGAGATAGTTCAAGTGGCTGAGGAGTTCTATAGAGATTTATACAGTACCAGTGGCACCCACGACGATAATGGAAGAGAAAATAGTGTAGAGGAATTCGAAGTCCCAAAGGTAACGCCGGAAGAAGTAAAGAAAGCCTTGGGAGAAATGCAAAGGGGGAAGGCAGCTGGGGAGGATCAGGTAACAGCAGATTTGTTGAAGGATGGTGGGCAGATTGTTCTAGAGAAACTGGCCACCTTGTATACGCAATGCCTCATGACGTCGAGCGTACCGGAATCTTGGAAGAACGCTAACATAATCCTAATCCATAAGAAAGGGGACGCCAAAGACTTGAAAAATTATAGACCGATCAGCTTACTGTCCGTTGCCTACAAAATATTTACTAAGGTAATCGCAAATAGAATCAGGAACACCTTAGACTTCTGTCAAGCAAAGGACCAGGCAGGATTCCGTAAAGGCTACTCAACAATAGATCATATTCACACTATCAATCAGGTGATAGAGAAATGTGCGGAATATAACCAACCCTTATATATAGCTTTCATTGATTATGAGAAAGCGTTTGATTCTGTCGAAACCTCAGCAGTCATGGAGGCATTAAGGAATCAGGGTGTAGACGAGCCGTATGTAAAAATACTGAAAAATATCTATAGCGGCTCCACAGCCACCGTAGTCCTCCATAAAGAAAGCAACAAAATCCCAATAAAGAAAGGCGTCAGGCAGGGAGATACGATCTCTCCAATGCTATTCACAGCGTGTTTACAGGAGGTATTCAGAGACCTGGATTGGGAAGAATTGGGGATAAAAATTAATGGAGAATACCTTAGTAACTTGCGATTCGCTGATGATATTGCCTTGCTTAGTAACTCAGGGGACCAATTGCAATGCATGCTCACTGACCTGGAGAGGCAAAGCAGAAGAGTGGGTCTAAAAATTAATCTGCAGAAAACTAAAGTAATGTTTAACAGTCTCGGAAGGGAACAGCAGTTTACGATAGGTAGCGAGGCACTGGAAGTGGTAAGAGAATACATCTACTTAGGACAGGTAGTGACTGCTGATCCAGATCATGAGAGTGAAATAATCAGAAGAATAAGAATGGGCTGGGGTGCGTTTGGCAGGCATTCGCAGATCATGAACAGCAGGTTGCCATTATCCCTCAAGAGAAAAGTATATAATAGCTG
Source organism: Dermacentor andersoni (assembly GCF_023375885.2). Lineage (NCBI taxonomy): Eukaryota > Metazoa > Arthropoda > Arachnida > Ixodida > Ixodidae > Dermacentor > Dermacentor andersoni. Next base: position 207,029,515 of record NC_092816.1, on the reverse strand, counting down.
CGTCTTACCAGTACTCACGTACGGGGCAGAAACCTGGAGGCTTACGAAAAGGGTTCTACTCAAATTGAGGACGACGCAACGAGCTATGGAAAGAAGAATGATAGGTGTAACGTTAAGGGATAAGAAAAGAGCAGATTGGGTGAGGGAACAAACGCGAGTTAATGACATCTTAGTTGAAATCAAGAAAAAGAAATGGGCATGGGCAGGACATGTAATGAGGAGGGAAGATAACCGATGGTCATTAAGGGTTACGGACTGGATCCCAAGGGAAGGGAAGCGTAGCAGAGGGCGGCAGAAAGTTAGGTGGGCGGATGAGATTAAGAAGTTTGCAGGGACGGCATGGCCGCAATTAGTACATGACCGGGGTTGTTGGAGAAGTATGGGAGAGGCCTTTGCCCTGCAGTGGGCGTAACCAGGCTGATGATGATGATGATGATGATGAGCTTTCGAGCGTGTCTTACTTTTTTGACAAAACTGAAGGGAAGCAGTTTTAACGCGATAGGGTAAAGGCCCCGTGTCGCAGAAAATCTGGCATCGGTGTCGGACGTTGCTTCGACACAGAGAATTTCGAACCAAATTTCGAACACGCCTACCCAACCATTCCTCTACCACCAAATTTACTCATGCGTTCTTTTATTCTTTACAAAGCTTTTTCTTCGGAATTTTGAGAACGGCAGCCATAAACAAATGCAATGAAAAGAACACCGACAGCGCATTTCTTTTATATTATCCCCTGGCAGGCTGAAATATTAAAAGTGCGAAACAATAACAGGATATTGACTCACGGGAGAGGCGGCGTTTCTACGAGAAAGCTTGCCTTCGTGCACAGCGTTCCCAGCCAGCGGTTCCGGGTAAACATTAGGGTTACATAGGCTGCAGTTGGCGGGAAGCATATAAAGCAGTAAGGGGTCTTTGAATGCTATCGCGTTCCACTCTTAAAAGGCGAAGCTTAAGCGCCTTTCAAATGTTGCATTACAGGCACGCGAAACAACGTAACATGACGAGCGCTCAGTTAATTATGGCTTGCAATTGCGCAATTTATTAGTTTAACACATCTAAACTGTCAATTTAAAGAAAACTTTGCCCACAAATGTGTAATAACTCTTAGAAGAGAAGACCCAGTTTTCCAAATACTTCACGCTTGTATCCAAATGACAGTTCAGTTAAGTGCAAACACGTTATTTTCTGCTAGTTTAGCTATAGAGTAACAGGTTTGGCGTGATTGACCGCGGTTAAATAAGTCTGTCGAGCGATAGCACGGGTTCGCTTGCTTTGGAAAAGGGCACAGACGCTGCTCGGCGCCCTTAGCAACTACCGCATCCACAATTGCGCCACAAGACAGCACACTAACGCTGCAGTGCGGGGCAGCAGCAGCGAGCGAATTGAGCTTCATGCTGTCTCTCACTTCAACGCGAACTAAGCGTCGAAAGCACAGCGCATACGAAGCGACCAGCACTCTGCGTACTTTGTCCACATCGCAGATCGCTTTGAAGATATGGGAGCCCGCGCGGCGTTCGCAGCTGCAGCCGCCAGTAGTGGCACGCGAAGTCCCAGTTTGACCTTGGCAGAGCTTGAGGGTCAGGTTTACGGAACCAGGCGTTTTCTGGGTCTGTACCTGGGCTAGTAGAGCTAACACTCTAAAGTTTAGGCTGTGATGCCAAAGCGAACGCTATTTCCGTAGAACATGCTTTGCTGGCTTCCACGCGTCCATGGTTATGCACTATTATTGTAGGTGTTTCTTGTGCATACAGATCGCGCGTTCCTGATGATAGTATTTTAAGGTTCACTTTATTTGAAAGCAGTATAAGCTAGGCTACTTTTTAATGGAACGTGAAGAACAGCGTAGATGTCGGAACCAGAAATACTTGAGCAGGACAGATGCATTGTCCAGTTTGCACCTGTCTTGCTTGTACTCCCTGTCCCGTCATGTGTCCTGCTTACCATGCCTCACTGGAAATGCAGCTTTTATCTCATGTTCATTGCAGCACTAGCACATTAATATGGCAGACAGACTATACGTAACACAATGTGCCCAAAAAAGCGGCGATACGCACAAACCGCTGCAACCCGGCAAAGTGCTTCTATGAATGAGGGCGCTTGCTGGCTAAAGATGTGAAGCTCCTTGAAAAACTCAAATTATGCGTGTAAATATATTAAATAAGTGAAACGAATTAGCTGTTCCAAAGACACGATGGCAGCCCGGCCAGTTTAGCTTATACTTGAAATACACATAGCATACATGTTCGTTCTATTGTTAATTGCATGATCCGTACAGCTTAAAACACAAGTTTGTTTTATTAGACTTACATTTACAATCGCAATGAGCCGCTGAAGTCCACTGAAGCTCTCGTAATGTTCATGAAGCACGAAATGTGCCGGAAGCTACAGATAAAAAAGGAAATGATCCGTTCTTCGCTACAAACACGTATCTGAGTTATGTAATCGGACTGCAGAGGGACGTGCCTGAGGCAGTATTGCATATGCGACTTGCTTTAACAGACATTTGACCAAGAAATATAAAGTTGTTGTGCACAACTGAGAGAACTTCGCCAATCTTCGTGCCTGAAGTGCCTGAAGTGAGCTCCGGTCCTTCCAACCACAAGTATGCACAGTATTGACGTGCCATAATAGGGAGAAAAAAGCCCCAGGTGTCTTTAGCTATCGCTTAAGAGACGCAAAGGCGAAAGCTTTGTAAAGGCTACTGCAATTCACCCTAATCCGCTCTTATTCATCTTAAGCCACTATAATCTACCTTAATCCGCCCCAATCAACCTTAATCAACCGTACTGCAATCTCATCCACCTTATTAAGAGAAAAGGAGGCATCCAATCTTATGGATACCTTATTTTCCCTAAATAATTACTTCTCTCCACCTTCAGGGCTTCGACAGAACTATACATCTAATTCTCGTTATCCAATACTAATCAACCTTAATCGTTAATCTTAATCTGTCTTTGCGTTTACTGAACGACGTTCTCGCTTATTCAGGATAGTCGGCAATCAGTCGCCGCCTGATTCTATATAATTGCAGCAGTTCAGTCGATTTAGGCCCGGGATTTTCTTCTATGTCTCCTGACACTAATAGCAACATCATGGACCAACAGTCAATAAGAATTCAACAAAACCTGCGAGGGCACGGCAGGATAACCAAAAATCTGTTGTCACTTCGGTAGGAACAATCAGTGCACTGAGGACCAACCTGCACAAACAGCAGAAGCGGGTGAACCACGCTGTCCGCAGGCCAGGTGCCGTGCCCTCTGATCCGGTCGTAGTCGCGTCGCTCCTTTAATAGGTGTGTTGCTGATGACGTCACACTTTGCAGTTCGTATGCCACGAATGAAAATTTCGTCGTCACGTGGTCAGAGTGAAGCACCAAAAGCGGCATCATTCCAGCGCTAGTCGTCATTATCGTGGCTGGCCTTTCATGCAGGATCCACGGCAGTACCTGCACAAACAGCAGACGCGGGTGTGCCATGCTGTCCGCAGGCCAGGTGCCGTGCCCTCTCTTCGTGCCCTCTCACGTTTCAATATATTTGTAGATTTTTTTATGGCAAGGCAAGCCTGTCAAGTGATACATTCCATTAAAATCACTGGCGCTTGGAGGCTATGTGTAGAGAAGCAGTATTTCCGGAGCATGTCTTCGTAAATAAAAATGTACGCACATTTCCAAAATTTTTATATTGAACTATTTATTTATTTATTTAAATATTCTTAAGGCACATGGACATTACAAAGCAAAGCGGCGCAAGCATGAATAATAAAATTTGGTTTCATTTGATTTGATCGAACAAACATCATTACCACTGCGGTACCACACCCCCATGAAACGTGGCGGCCCCAGATATAGTGTTGAAATACACACCCGACGCCTATGAAAATGCGCAGTTATCTTGACCTATACCTCTATAGTCTATTTGCATATCGCAAAACAATGACCCAGTGTGCTCTCTCTCTCTCGATATAGATATATATATATATATATATATATATATATATATATATATATATATATATATATATATATATATATATATATATATATATATATATATATGTGTGTGTGTGTGTGTGTGCAACGATGTTTGCCTTGTCTACAGTGAGCCTTAACTTCTTACTGAATAACTTCAATATCTTCTTTTTTTTGGTTTCTATGCTGCACTCACGACAATCTTAGTTATTGGTTTTGATCGTCTAATTCTCCTTAATTAAACTCAATGTGTCAATCGGACGTTAACCAGCACGGTTAATTTTTTTTATTTCTTCAAAATGTGAACATCATGGGCATCTAACTTTTTTTTTTCATGTTTTATGCTTCAAAGGTCCTGGCTGCCTAATTTTCTACACCGTGGCTGTTACAAAATTTTTACGTGGCTTCAGTCGGATGTTTCGTATGGCTTTGCAAAAGTTTGCAAACAAACTAGAGGCACTGAAAGTATGGGCAGTCAACCCAGCATTTCTCTCTCAGCGCTCGAAATCCCAGAAGTACGGGAAAGATTGACTTAAATATAAGTCTAGATCTAAGGCAAAGAGTGTGGAACTCTTGAGTTCCATGAAGGAACACATAGAAACATTTGAGAGTACCAAGTTTTGTCATTCTGTGTACTTCTTGCTTAGAAACATAAGACCCACTGCGTCTGATGGAAGCCAATTATTGTAGGTATTAAAAAAATATTGTAGGACGAGCCTCCAAATCGCAAGGACCTTGCTCTCTCTCTCTCTCTCTACGGCATAGATGGATTTTCTTCCCCGAGAGCCACGTTTAGGTCAAAAACTGTGCTTTCTTTATAGGACGAAATTGGGGAACGGAAGGAGACCCTCAAGGAAAGAACGCTCGACCTTGTCACGTTGGTCTACCCTCGATTCGCTCTTAACATTCACCTCGTAATGGTGCTAAATAAACATGGACCGACATTTTGATAGCCCCAATGCATACCGCATACCGCATTACTGCATACCGGCAACTGCTGCGGCGATGACAGTACTAAATTTCAGTGCACTGGAGCGCAGTCATGGTAAGCTGTTATTTTGTTAACAAACGCCACTACAAGATCACGAACAATCACAAAAGAGCCCATTTCTTCTCGAAAGGGAATTTAATCTGCGTATCTGGCCATGCATCGTCGAAATTGTAACTTCAAAGTCGACCTGCACTTAAACGGCAAGCAAAATAAATCCAGAAACGAAGCCTTTAGTAGATATCGTGGAGGTCATGTCTATGGATAAAACTGCCTCGTTATCGCTTTGAGCCGATGATGTGATTTATGCGACATTCGGATGTGATTTATATGCTTGAATGTTCCTTCTGTAAGAAACAATATATTGGTGAAACAGGAGAATCAATGAACGTCTATTAAATGGACATCCCGCGGACACAGCTAAAAAGCTTCCCAAAGCCGTCGTCGAGCATATCAACCAACCAGGTCATAACTTTGATGGAGTTAAACTCTACATCATACAGTCAAATTTCCGTTCTGAACGAGAAAGAAAATACAGAGAATCATACCTTATCCATAAGTTCACGACATTGCAACCAATAGGCATAAACGTTTCAAAGGGAGCTTTAGAATCTATTCGCTATGCTAAACTTCAAGCTATAGGCAACAACACTTAGTTTGATTTCTTGGCGTATCCCCCCTTCCTTTTTTTTCCTTTCCTTTCCTTTTTTTTTTTTTCAGCGGGCGTGTCAGACGCCCTTGACACGCTGGCTAACGCGCGTGCGTTGACAGACCGGGATGGGGGGGGGGGGGGGGTGGTGCCCTGGCTTTGACCTTGTGCACAGCGTTCCTTTACTCTGAATTCTACCCGGTAACACATTTTCGCTCGTTTCCGCATCCTCCCGCCTCACACCCTCTCCCCTTTAGAAGAACACCACCTATATATACTCTGGCGAGCAAAGCGTACGTTGCCTTGAAGAAGACAAGTCCACTTGTCGAAACGTTCGCTTCTGCATTCACCTTGTTCACGTTTTGCTCATCGTCTTGAATTTCCATCTCGCGCACTCCCCGTCTTTTCTCCGAGTATCAGTACGTAACTTAAGGCACAGCTATAGCCTTCCTACATAAAATCGCTGCTGTCTCCGAACTTAATCCTTTTGAAGGTGCGTCATCTCATCCCAAAAATGCTGACAGCCAGACCCGACGCATATACGTTAACGCCGGCTTGTCAAAATCAGAAAAATGGCAACCACTAAACCTCGTGATTGACTTCTCTGGCTGCTTTTTTACTGAGTCTGAAGTTCGTCGCGCATCTGCTACGAAGTATTATACGTATCACATGTATTTTCCCCACTACAACGGTCGGCCGCCAGGCTGAGGACGATGAAGTGGACAGTTCTGCGCATTCCTCCGATGGCCGGCTGTCATTAATAAAATATCATCGCTTGACAAGCTCTTAATACTTAAGCCGTGAGAATTTATACGAAGGTTATATAACACTAGCAGTGAAATGGCTTATACAGCCCTTTTATGCGGACCAAGAATGTCGATATTAATTCTATAATTATTAGGATAAATTCTACGTAAAATACAAACTTGTAATGTGGACTTACAGGCATTTGGAAAGCACACTGATCTGGTAATGGAAAGGTGAATTATTTTTAGCGGATCTTTCGATTTGCTTTATTGTCTTTAATTTTTCCACTCAGTAGGTGACACTGGATCTGCGCGCGTTCCTGGCCTGTCCTGCAGAATGGGCATGTGCCACTATGATTTCTGCATCAAACCTGAACATTTCTCATCGGCTAACAGATATGGTAAAGCACACGACTTTGTTAATACAAGGATGACTTATACTACACAGATTCCTTGATTTACTTTTTCTTTATTTAGGCATTCGGTATGTGCCGATAGGTGTGGGCCCACTCTTGGCCATTCTTCCAGGATGGCTATCTCCCACTGTGACGCAATAGGTACACAGCCCGTTGATGTTGCTGGATACGTGTCGCGTTCTCCTCTGCCTGTCTCGTCAAGCATCGTGCATCGCTTTCGCCCTGGTGACATCGCTGCGTATACGTCCCACACTTTGCGTTCACCTGAATTGGAGTTTGCTCTTCGGCAGAGCTTGTGAACGACGCGATGCATGAACATAAAGATTCCATGGCAATGAAGTTGTGAGCTGCAGTGTTTGGACACAAATATTCCGTGAGATTAATCGCTGCACTGCTAGGAAGTAAGCAAACTTGTACGCATCGCTGTTGTAAAGCACTTAATTAACCCGTTTTATATATGGATTTGTATCACATTGATTCCAAGATGTGCGTTGGATCTGCGTCATTTTATTCTTTCATGTTTCTTTAGAACTACGAAGCAGAACGGCTTCTATGTTCCACCACTTGCGGCGCCTCAGACGAGACAGCGCCACCAAGGCTCAGTGGATCGATAAATTTCGTGCGCCACTAAACGGTTCTTCCCCTGCGCCTCGCTCGACCGTCGTTCGTATGGCACGCATAATAAAATGGAACAGACCACCCGTCCGCAAGGATGCAACATCACAGAAACCAAGCGCGAGTCAAGATGCAGGGGGCCTCTTGCATAAAAGCGTTAGGGCTGTCAGAACCCTATTTATAGTGCCGTCAGTCTTGGCTCAACCTCTCGGACCTTCCGAACGCCGTATTTTCTTCGGCGGTTTCTCTCATTTCACGTACACAGGGTCGCGAAGAACCGCAGCACTGAGTACTCAGTTTGTTTAGAAAGGCCTAAAATCTTATGGATTTTTTGCCGAATGCGGCCTTATATGCACTATAATGGAGAGATGGTGTTTGACTAACAAAGATGCAATTAGCGGCTGGTGTCTGTTCTTGTAGCAACCTTATTTGCTGTGATGGGGCATATTTTTCTTCGCCAGCTTATGACTGCACACGGATCGTGTACGCAGTAGCTCTTTGGCATCTCTATTCGATTACAGCGAAGCGTTAAAGGGCTTATTGAAAACGCTTAAAAACGGTGGGTTGACGGCTTGGGAACTGTACGAAAATTTACTTTGTCATATACGTCTTGGAAACCGAGTTGCAAGTATGTGGCAAAATAGGAAATATGTATTACAATTGTGAATCGCTATGCGTACTTCGCTGCTACGCCAAGCCGCACCGAAATATGTCTGTCACTTACAAAGTGCGTTCAACCGCCAGGTTATGGCAGTGTTATGCGCGTGGTGAATATCTGTATTGGTGCGCTCGTTGCTGATGACAATGGTTTATCTTAGGAAAAAGGAACGCTTTACTTTAACACTTTTCCGTGAATTCCTGGCATGGAATAAAATGGAGACAGAGTTTTGTTTTTCTTTTCCATTAAGCCGAACTGTCTGAGTCCCCCCCCCCCCCTCCCCTATCGTTTTATGAACAAATCTTTGCATTTGCATACAAAAGACCTGAAGTGCAGCGAGGAATGATGTGACATTTATGCATCTTTCTTTTGGAGTATCCTTAAAGGTCGTAGTCCATGATCACACCCACCTTGTATTTAATTTGCAGGCGCTGTGAGTTCCCGCGATTTCTACACATGAAGACGTGGTGCTAATGAGTCCTCTGAATTGCGCACATGTTTACGACAGCTATAGCTTTGAGAGTCTGTGTGACACTTTATTGCCTTGGTTGTCGGACACTTTTATTCATCGCGCTACATTCGGGACCAACCCAGGTCGCAGCGGAACCTGTTGTAACCGGACTACGATATTTCAGTCGCCATGTCCTCGTCATCCTTCCGTTGTCGCAAACACACGGTCGCGTCACACACAGATGATCGCCCAACATGGGCATGTTGCGTCATGTGGTAATACATTACCGAACCTCGAAGGATGCAAGATGACAAGTTTGATGCAAACTGCTTCGCATAACAGTGTTTTCCGCAGTGTGCGTAACTGAATAAATTTTCTTTTCTTCCTTGTTGCCTGCGTCTACCGTTAGTAGTTGGACAAGATATCCGAAGTTGCTCGCATTTCGTACACGCTAACAACAATAAACCGAAACTGCATTTTTGTCAGCACATAACAGCTTCTCCGGTTCTTACGCAATTACTTTTTTCGTGCTGCCGAAGCTAGGATATTTTCTTTGTTCTCGCCCAGTGATAGTACAAACACTCAGTTGCTGAGTATGAAAAATCGGGAAATTTACGGCAAGGGCTCAGGTAACTACACCTGCAAAAGAACGAGTTGCTTCCTCCCCCTCCCCTTCTTTCTTATTATACCGTACTAACTGGTTACCTACCTGTTTTAGTAAATGTTTGCTGCTCTCTATTGAATTCTAGAAAACTTTAGTTATGTTCATATGATTGATAATATTGATGGCAAGACCTATATTCATATTATCAGTGAAACCTTCAATGGCTTTTTGAGACCAACGTAAACAGACGAGAAAACAGGAGGTATTCTTTTATCCTGCATTCGCAAAGAAGTGGTCCCGAAACGTCAATTTGCTGCCGATATCTTAGCACGAAGCGCAGTTCTGCCAATCGTCTACATTGTACGGCTTTATGGAGCTCAGAGATGCGAGTAATGCCTACCATTGCTGTTTGCCTCTTTCAAATATCCTAGGACGCAACACGCGTGAACAAAAGACCTACCATAATGCATATATAGCTAATGCTGAAGTTATTCTATGTGCAATGCTGAGAGAGGTGAGGGAGGGCGGGGGGGCGGAGGTTAATGGAGTTGTCGGCATGAGTGAAGTGCCTGTAGCCTGCTACTGCCCGCTTTGGAACGAGTTTGGGCGAAGAACAGAGACAGAGTGTGAAAAGGAAGGATGGTGGTATGGTGTACTTGATGTTGGTACTCGTACCTGCACTGTTAACAGTACATGCATGTTCCTGCAAAGGGGTTTAGGCTGCTGCATAGTAGCCGGCCGGCTGTCTGTAGCGTGCATCATGCCGACGTGATAATAGTGGTATCGTGTGACAACCCGCGGGCTTGGAGAAGGCAGGTTCGCTGTATCCGAAAGGTTGGCTATTGGTTATCCTTCCTTCCTCCTCGCATTTTGGTATATTCATCTCCATCTTCCCGTGAGGCCTATATATCTGATGTTAAGTCAGATGCAGCAGCGTACGATGAAGGTGCGAGCTACCTCTGTAGGAAAATTAGTTCTCTCCTGCCTAATGATTTTACGCGCGCATATTTGTGGACGTTACGCGACGGGAACTAATTAATGCTCAGACGGGAAGTTTTCGTGAAATGCTTTCAGTTATTCGGCTGGCCTGGAAAAGCTAAAGGCGGTGCACTTCTGCCTTTCGAGAGCATGAGGGCCACGTTGTATGCGACGTGTGTGTGCCGAAACACTGAAGAGTAGATTAATTACACTCTTCTGAAGCAACAACTGAATACTCGTTTTCTCCCTGTTTTCATGCTCCATACTACCTCCGCAGTTTATTTTACATGTCTTCTCGGTGAACCGAAGGAGGCACGCTGGTCATATTTCACTAAAGTATGAAGCTTGTGGGTGATGTCACAAAAAAAAGTTTAATATGTGCACGTCACTTCAGTCTTTGTGCAAATTTGTGTATGCAACTTCCCGCAGCTTAGCAAGGGCAATTTACGAACAGTGAAGGAAGTTTTTCTCAGTGTCCCGAAAGAATTTAACGTGCCAAAAAGTTGAGATTTCGGTGGAATTGGGCGCATCTTGTAAGTTATGTGTGCGCTAAATGTCAAAAGCGTCAGTAAAATATGGAAGTCAAGTATTCCTTAAACAAGTGGTGCGCAGCCTAATGCGAGTGTTAGACAGCCGCAATATATGTATGTGTGCGTGTGTGTGTGTTTCATTTTCCATTGACGTCGTGTTTCCATTCGGCATAACTGGGGGAAATGTTGGAGGTGATGTGTGCCGAAAGTTCAACGTTTCTGGCTCATTAAGAGCGTTCCAAATAATTACTGCATAATCGCTTTCTGCCAATCTCGCGTTACACGAGGTTTCTGGCAAATTTCCTGGTATTCTTGAGGAACAGCACTGAACACCTTGTTTATGTTTAAGGAAAATAGAAGGAATGGCATAGGTGATATGTAGGTGAAGTTCACACTGCGTGGGTTGATTACAGCCTTTGGAGTTCGTTGCGTATGCAGCCACTTCGAACCACTATCAACGTGCTTCACGAACGGTCAGAATTTATGGAACTGTCATATAACAACTATAACAACTATTGTGATTCTGTTTACTGAACATCTGCGAAATATGACTACGTTATATACAATGTCACGTACGGGTTTGTGCCTCTGTGGACAAAATGGCTTTGGGAGGTGAAGAGGAGGTTGAAGTGTCTCGACGATCGGTAGATTGTGTTGCCCTGGCTACTGAGCTACAACCTTGTAAATGTACATAGATATATTTTCTCCCCGTAACAGTCTGGTGGAGGTGCAGGGTACTCTAGCCACAAGCCGGCCCTGGATCTTCGTAGCGTGCGTCACATCGGTTCCGCTGTTTTGACTACTGACGCTGCCTCTGCCGCTAAGGCACCAACGGAAGTAGTGCTAACCCAGCTACGTCACACGGGAATCTTCATCGGCACTCGCAAGGTCGACGTCGAAGGCTGGCTGACGTCGTATGAATGCGTCGGTAAGCACCACAAGTGGGATGCCACACTTTTGTTAGCCAACGGGATCTTTTACCTGGCAGGAAACGCGAAGGTATGGTTCGAGACGTATGAAGCCGACATTAGAAGCTGGGACTCCTGCAAGGAAAAGCTAGGCGATCTTTTCGGAAGACCTGTGGGATGTCAAATGAATGCCATGCAAGAGCTAGCGTCTCGTGCCGAGACATCAACCGAATCGTACGTCGCGTATATTCAAGACGTTCTGGCTCTCTGCCGTAAAGCGGACGCGGACATGCGGGAGGCCTATAAGGCTGGACACATCTTGAAGGGCACCGCGGACGATGCGTTGAACCTCCTGCTTTGCAGGAACTGTTCAACTGTTGAGTCCATCATTAAGGAATGCTGGAATTTTGAGCAAGCGAAGACAAACGCATCGTACAACACTTCGACCGACTTCCTAATACGGCTTCCACTTCCTCCTGCAACGCCCTCCGGTGTCACATTACGACCCCCCGGCGTGACATCCGCCTACAACGCCGAGCTTGACACAGGTCATCCGTCGCAAACTTGAGGCTGTGGCTCCAATTTCTCACTGCCCCCATATGCATGACAACGCGACCATCTCGCTCATTCAAGCTGTCGACCGCCAAGAAAGTGCAAACATGGGCATCCAGTCTGTCGTCCGCCAACGTCCTACCCCTACCGCTCCTGTCATTGCCGCTGCTGCACCTCGACAGTCGTGCCCGAATTGATATCGGAACCCCTCTGAGTGGCGAACGCCGGATGACAGGCCAATTTGTTTTGCTTGCTCCCGTGTCGGGCACATCTCCCGCCACTGCCGTAGTAGCCGCTGGTACTCCTCGCCTCGACCATATACTGATCGCTGCTTTGACCGACACCGTCGGCGTCTGTCGCCCCTCTCTAAACCATACCATGCCGGCCTTCCGTGTCGGAGAAAAATCACTAGCCGCTAGCCATCGCCGCAACACCATCAGTCCCGTTCGCCTACACCTCGACGTCCCTCGACCCCGTCCTACGCAAGCAGCTTCTCGGGAAACTAAGCAATGCAGACCCCGGAGGTGAGGCTGCACTGACGACTCGGACTGCAAAACCTCTGCTGATCCCTGCTGCTCGACCGAACCTTGTCGAAAGTTTTGTTGATGATGTGCCCGCTAAAGCCCTCATCGATACTGGCGCTCAGGTGTCGGTTATGCGATCAGATCTTCGTAGCCGTCTCCGTAAAGTCCTGACACCTTCCCAGTCGCCTGCCGTCCGAGTAGCTGATGGCAGTACAAGAGCCGTGATGGGAATGTGCGCCTCCCGTGTTACCATTGACGGCCGTCCAGTGTTAGTGCTGTTCCCTGTACTGGCCCAGTGTCCCCACGAAGTGATTCTTGGGATAAACTTTCTGACCGCCTATTCAGCACTTATTGACTGTGCAACGCCACCCTTCGCCTTGAACTGCCCCAATACTTTGCCGACCGGACTGACGGCCAGAAGTCCCGCCTTCGTTCTGCTAAATTTGTTCGACTACAACGTGACGCTTGCTACTTACGTCCTCATGTCGCCTTCTCCACCACTTCGAGATCGTCTTTAAGTGGTGTCCCCACTCTGCGACGTCCTCCTGGGCCGTCAAATAGTACTACCAAGCTGAATTGTAACTCTTCTCAACAATCAAGCATGGCTTCCTCTTCTGAACTTTGGTTCGTGTCTGCAAGTGCTTCCTGAGGGTGTATCTCTCGCGGTGCTGTCCCCTTTGGGAGACTGTGCAGTAACTGCTCTTACACCCGAACCACGATTCAACACTGCTGCAGCTTCTGCCCCTCCTACTTCACGCAACGACAAATTTACACCAATGATAGCTACTGATTTGCGACCTGCTTACGCCGACGTCCTTCGCCGTATTCTGAAGTCCTATGAAGACATCTTTGATTTTGGCAATCGCCCACTAGGTCGAACCTGTGTCGTCACCCATTCAATCCACACTGGTGGCGCTCCCTATACACCGGTGGCTACTGAGCTACAACCTTGTAACGGTACATATTGTAAACAGATATATTTTCTCCCCGTAAGAACACGTTGGTAAATTAGAGCCTTTGAAGAAACCTTTTTCATCATGGGCTTGGAAGTGTTATGCGGTCGTTATCCGCTATGTTTACCAGCGTGCCCAGAATACTCAACGTCACATTGAGTTCACATTCGGTTGCAAAGTGTAGCTTGGCAAAATGTAACGTATGACTGAACTTATTATTTCTGTCCTAAGTATGAGCTTTGGATATGTTTCCTAAAATCCCGTTTTCTCCTCCTTTTCAGGGGTTATTTACGATTTCTCGTGATGTTGTGCACTACAAATATGTATGAATGTAATGCAGTTTTCGCTAAAAACCCTGTAAGTTCTTGAAAACGTTAATGTTGTGGTTTAATTACAAGCACCTAAACTTCTTAAAGCAACTGCTCGCAATAAACAGCTTTGTGGGCAGTTGAGCCTTGATCCTGCAAATTAGCACAAGTCTTATGTGTTTTTTATCTTTGTGTCAAGCTGAAACCGAGTATTTACCTTTAGGTATATCGATAGTGTCATAAGTTATAAGGCGGAATTTGCGCCGTATTTTATTCTGTACGGTGACACTGCGATACCTAACTTCAATAAACTAAGGTTGTGTGCTTGGTCGCCCACGGCTCTGTGGAGCCACTGGATGACAAAAAAAAACAACTCAGAGTGAAAAAGATAGAGAGCACACCGTCTCATTACGCTGGAGATGTATCGCAGCGACGCTCAGCCCGCACAAGTGCAAAGTAAAAGCAGGCACTAAGCGTTCGTTCATGCAGTGCTCCTAACATCGTGCTATGTAACATAAACCCCCGAAACAGCGGCATCTAATTTACTTGCAGCCGTGCAGGTTTCCTGCCAACGTCATACATTCTCAGTTCACTAGGCGCGTTTATTATTCACAAACGCCATCTGATCACAGCGCCACCAGCAGCATTGAGCGGCCTTTGTGCCCCTTCATACGTCAGCAGTGCGAAGAGTTTGTTCGGTTTTCCTTGTCGCAAACGAGCTCATCGGTATGTTTCAGACGCATAGCTAAAGGTCTCTCGCCCACGTGCATATTTCTAATCTTTTCCAACTGAATAGGTAAAATATTTTTTTGCTGTAGTTACGTACCTTCCTTGACTGCACTTATCTATACATATTTCTCCGGCTGAGTGACATATTTAGGTCATGTTCCAAGGCCTTTGAGACTCAGGTTATCCGCAGGACTAAGGAATATCCGCTGCAGAAGCTGCATTTGATGACTGTGACAGATGCGCGTCCGGTCAGTACCGCCAGGAAAATTTGATGGAGTGCAAGTTTCACCAACTTCTTGGGGGATTAATTAGTGCGATGTTTACTTGTGGCACGTGTGGGCGCGTTCTCGCGTCTCTTCTTTGCAATGGAGCTCGAGTGAATGATGCAGTGAGCAGCAACATTATTGTGGACATTTATAAAACATGGAGGTCTGTTATTAAGTCTGTTCGTTGCTCGTGTATCTGTTCCAGCTGTGTTTTGTTAACTTGCGCTAGATCGGAACCACTTATTGATTAGGGGCAGTCTTAGTTTTACCTGGAAATTCAACGTTGGCTCAAAAAGTTATGCATCGGAAGACTCGTTCAGTCGTGTACGGTTGGTCCGACAACCCGTTAGATGGAAGCTATGAGGTGAATTGGGCGAGAATCTGGGTGAGCAGGCTGCAGAAAAATTGGCATGCCAATTATGGAGTTCATTGCGCAGAAATTGCATAGTTCTTTATGAGGGACACAGTGGCGAAGAAATTGGGAATAATTTCGATAACCCGGTGTTACTGACGTGCACTGAAACCCTGCAGGGTGCACGAGCGTTATTGCAATACACGCCCATCGCAAAGCGGCAGCCGCGGCAAGGAATGCCAACAACTACCTCGTGCTCAGCAGCAGAACGCAGTAGCCACAACGACAAGCAGTACGTTATAGACGTTTTCAGCACAAGAACTTAGCCAGGGTTGCTAAGGAAAGCTTGGAAAGCCTGTTTTTTCAGGAAATTTGACATTTCTGGAAAATTAATAAAAAAGGTGACCAACCCTTTCGCTACCGGAAAATGGGGGCAAGCGAAGCTTGTCATGCGCGCACTTGATCTTGTCCATCCATTTTCCTTGACTGGACTGAACTGAACGATGATAGTGATAGTGAACTAGAGAAAAGAAGGACGCTTGATTCTGCAACCCGTGAGGGAGCACGGCGAAGCGTCGTCAGGGGAGAGGGAGAGGGAAGTGAAAGATAATAGAGAAAGAGGGAGGATGTAGCCTAATAGACTCCACTATGCACTTGTCATGGTTAAGTAGCCCAAATGTAACGGTGCCAGATTGCTTCGGCCTCCCGCTCCCTCAGCTTGGAATCGTCTCGCTGCAGTCAGACTGCCTGGGCTCGGCCGCCTCTAGCGACTGGATCGGCGTGCCGACGGTGAGCCATTTCACGGGCGAGTTCTCGCCGCCGCTCCTCGAACGATGCCCTTCCCTCGGGGGAACGCTGAACGCGTCACCGTCCCATCCATTTTCCTGGACTGGACTAAACTGAACGATGATAGTGATAGTGATCTAGAGAAAGGAAGGACGCTTGATTCTGCAACCCGTGAGGGAGCACGGCGAAGCGTCGTCAGGGGAGAGGGAGAGGGAAGTGAAAGATGATAGAGAAAGAGGGAGGATGTAGCCTAATAGACTCCACTATGCGCGACATGTGGCAGTCCTCAGTAAAGTTGCCAGCGTTGTAGCGGGCGCTTATAGGGTGTCTATTCCCGTGGAACTTATTAACTCCAGCAGGCTTCGCAGCGCAGGGAGCTGTGGACACACCGGCAACAGCAGGTCAGTCTCTGTGGCCGCTGGAAGGCCGTGGCGCCTGTAGGTGTCGATCACTGTGGAGATTCCTGCGCCAAGGATGGGCAGGCACAGAGAAGGTGCTCCAGAGTCTCGGGGTGCCCGCACCTCTTGCAGGCAGGTGACGTGGCGTGGCCTTTGGCGTACAGCCGGGCCGCAGTCCAGGTGCAGCCAGTCCGCAAGCGCAGGAGTGTGGAACGGTCTCTTCTGGAGAGGCCGTTCTCTGGAAGCGGCTTGGGGGCCCTGCCACTAGCCACTCGGGGGTCCGGGTGAATGGAGGTGAGCAGGCACCGTAGCCGAGGTCTCGTGTAGTCCCAAGCCACTACCACTCTGGTAACCGGGTCTAGATCATGATGGGCAGCTTTGGCGTAGGTATCCGCCTCCTCGTTACCGGCTACCCCGATATGTGAGGGCAGCCAGTGGAAGGATATTGGGATTCCTTCGGTACCTAGAGCCGTTAACTTGGCAAGCAGCAGCACCACTGTAAGTCGTGCCCGCCGTGGTTTGACGAGGGCCTGGAGCGCTGGCTTGGACTCGCACACCACCGTCACCGGCTGCTGGGGAGGGTGCTAAGCAAGGAGGTCGGCAGCCAGTAGCAGCCCCGCGAGCTCAGCTGCAGTAGAGCTTGCTGTAAACGGGAGCCTACACTGCCTGTGACAGGCGAGAGTTGGAACTGTGCATGCCGCTGCTGCCGACCCGCTGGGGAGGACTGAACCATCCGTGAACACCAGCAGGTGTCCTTCCAACTCCTCCGGGAGCTTGCAGGCTGCCGCCTGCTGCAGGGCTACGGCTGGTGCTCTCCGGTTGGCTATCCCCTTGAGAGAGAGGTGCACATGCGGAGGTCCGTGATGGGGAGGAGGAAGAACCATTGCCACAGGTAGTTGGGGAACTGTCTCCTCATCGAGGCGACACAGGCTGCCCGTACGTGACGCCGGCAGGCTCCGGAGCCGGTCTAGGAGAGCCTGGCCGTCTGGTGCGCGATGTAGCCTGTCAATATGCCCCAGTACACGTTCCAGCATGAGCAGTGACAGTGGCCATTCGCCGGCCGCAGCCAATGTTGCGGCGATCTTGGAGTGCCTTGGAAGCCCCAGGACATTTCTGATGGCCGTCCTGTGTAGAACCTCTAGTTGTGTTTTCCTGGCATGCGTCAGAGAAACCAGCGGCAGGGCATACAACAAGGACGAAGTTGCTGCAGCCTTGTTCAGGCGCAGGGCCGACTTGGTGGAGCATCCTCGGCCTTGTTGAAGGAGTCGGCACACGGCTGCATGTACTCGGCGCACCTTGGCGCTGCGGGCCTTAGTAACCGGGATCCACGTCAGGCGGTGGTCTATGGTGAGGCCAAGGTACGTCACTGTCTGCTTCCATGGAAGGGGGTCGGTGTCGATTCTCAACTGGTGGACGCTGAGGCGGGAGGCAGCCCTCGGGTGTATCAGTAGGGCCTCCGTCTTCGCAGGAGAGACGGTTAAGCCGACGCTCCCGAGGAATGTTGTCACTGCGTCCAGGGCTCCCTGCAGTGATCTCCGCACGGCTGGAAGGCACCGCCTTGGTCCCCGGACCCAGAGCGCCACATCATCAGCATAGATGGAGCACTGTGTGTGGTACCGGGTGTCTGCCGGAAGTGCGGCTGGCAGACCTGCTAGGGCTGCATTGAACAGAAACGGGATCAGCACCGATCCCTGAGGCACGCCGGTGGCGATGGCTCGAGGGGTGCTGAGCGCCTGGCCCACTCGTACTCCGAACGTTCTTCCCCAAGAGACAAAGCGCCTGAGGCTGCCAGTGATCCCGAGGATATCTAAGGAGCCGTCGATGACCTCGTGGGACAGGCTGTCAAAGGCGCTCTGCATGTCAAGCAACACGAGAAGGGCCACGTCACAACTGTTCTTTGCATCCTCCAGTATGGCGACGACGTCGGCGATGGAGTTGGCAGTGAAGCGGTGGCGCCTGAAGCCGGTCTGCTGCTCTGGGAAGTAGTGCACCTGCGCGGCGATCCACTCCATGCGTGCCAGGACAATCCTCTCCATCACCTTACAGGCGGCAGAGGTGAGAGACACTGGCCTGCACGAGGAGTGTGCCGCCGCAGGTTTCCGTGGCTTAAGGACTGGCGCCACCACCGCGGTGAGCCAGCTGTCTGGGAGAGCCCCAGTGCTCCAGATGGTGTTGAAGTACTCCAGGAGATGACCTTGCTCTGCATCTTGCAGGTTCCAAAGTATCTGGAACGTGATTGCATTCGCTCCTAGAGCGCTCCGTCGCTTGTTTTGTCCTAGGGCGGCCTTCAGCTCATGCACCCGGATGGGCTCGTAGCAAAGAGCATTAATCTGCTCGAGCACCCATTCCGGATGGTGGCAGGTGAGGGGGAAGTACCGAGGCCCAGTTGCTGGCGGAGGCAGGACCCGCTGTACCAGGGACCGGGTGGTAAATCGGTCGGCTAGTAACTCCGCCAGAGTAGATGCGGAGATGCCCAGGGAAATGGCGGCTGAGAGCTCCTGTCGTTGTACACGATGTCCTATCAGCAAGGCCCTCAGCAGGCGCCAGGCACGAGCTCCATCCGGCGCCCTGATGATCGTGGCACAGATGCCTTGCCAGCTTTGGCGCCTGCGTTGTCGGGCGTGTTGTCTGCAGGCGGCGTCGATGCGACGGTGTTCCGTCCAGTGCTCCGCCAGATTGGTTCGCAGTGCTCTACGTTCAGCCCTGCGCCTGGCAGCTCGTTGCTGGAGGTGCCGAATGTCTGGTGCTGGTTGGCCTTCCTGCGCAGTGGACCAAACTGTGGCAGTGCGGCCGCTGTCCGCCAAGAGCTGCAGAAAGTCCATGGTACTGGTGTCCTGCTGGCACAGCTAAGGGAAGCACTCCAATCGACAGTGGCGTACACGCGCGTCATGGGTGTCTTGCGCCTGAACGGGGTGAGCACGATAGGGAAGTGGTCGGACCCCCAGGTGTCCGGTTGCGGTGTCCAAGCCTATCGGCAGCCCTCAGTGGCCAGACTCACGTCAATTGCCGTACTGATGGCACGGGATGTGCGCCGCACGAAAGTGGGAGCCACAGTGTTTAGAATCGTCAGGCCCAGCTGGTTAACAACGTCCACAACGCAGTTACCTCGCCCGCAGCAGCGGCGACTGCCCCAGATGGTGTGGTGAGCATTGATGTCTCCCCAGAGAACGAAGTTTCTGCCGAAACGTCGGGCTAGCTGCAGCAGGCACGAGGGATGCCAGGGCCGGCACGGTAGGATATACACGCTTGCCACAGTGGTGTCAATGCCTCCAAGCCGCACACGAACAGCGCAGCATTCGAGCGGTCCTCCAGTCAGATCCGCCACATGGACCTCAGCTTGCAGCACACATGCCCGCGCGTACACCGCGCAGCGGGGAAGTCCCTCTGGATGTTCTTTGTTGAGACATGGGGTCACCTTGCAGGGTTGCAGCGTGCACGAAGTCCGGCTGCTGTAGCCTACGTAGCCAGGTAGACGCAAATCATCTGCAGTCGCGTACACCTCCTGCAAAGCAAGTACGTCGTAGTCGGTCTGCAGGAGGTGCAAGGAGAGGTCGGCTTGACGGCGCCGTAACGAGTGCGTGTTCCACTGAAGCACGCTCGGCTGGCAACGGTGGTTCCCAGCTGGGGCGTTAGCCGTGGTGGCTCTGCTGAGGAGGCTACCCACCTGCCTGGAGGCAGATTGAGCGCAACTTGCCCGCTGGCAGTAGGTCAGCAACGGCCCGTAGAAGGAGCCTCAGGCTGGTGGCCTCCGACTGCTGCTCAGATGTGTGACTTGACGGCGCCATGTCAGTTGCGGCTGGGGGTGCGCCTGCTGCATATGCCGGGGCCGCCTTGCAACTCAGCTTCTCTTGGCCTCGCCGGGTTCCTTTTGACGAGGTTCTTTTGGCGGAGCCGGAGGCCACAGCTGCATAGCTGGGGCGCGCCGCCGTCTCCAGTGCATGGACTCCGGAAGCGATGGGAGATGCTTGTGTCTTGGCGGAGGCACACATAGCTGCTCGAGCTTCCCGGTGAGGCATGTGGGTCGGCGCTGTAGCCTTTATCGTGGCTATGCGCCTCTCAGCCTGCCACAGCTTGCATGTAGGGGCGTCGGCAGCGTGTGACCCTGCACAGTGGAAGCACTTTGGCTTTGCTGTGCACTGGTGGTCGCACATCAAAAGGCAACTGGAACAGGAGGATGCGGGCCGGTGGGCTCGGGGCGGCAAAGCGCAGGGTCAGGGTGCGACCGCTCCGCTTGACCGCAGTCACCGGCATGACTGAGGTCACTGCCGCCAACAGTGCCTGGTCGGAGAAGCCACCGTCGACGCCATGTACCGTGCCCGTGCTCTGGGAATGGTCCGCAGGGAGACGAGCAGTGACAGCAATCCCAGCCATCTCGATCGTAGCCAGCAGGAACTGTAGCTGCGCGGTTGTTGCGGCGTCAGCCGCCACAATGTTCTTTTTCGTATTCACGCGCGCCTCCTCGACTCCAGGCAGCGCGGAGAGCGCTTGCGCGATGGCGAGGCGAGATGTTCGGTGAAACGAAGCTGCCGCGGATGCCGGCTTGAACAGGACAATGCCAGCGACGCTGGGTGCAGGCGCGCCTGCCCCTGTGGTCCCAGCAGCAGCAGGAACTGTCGGTAGGCAGGAACCAGCGTCAGCAGCGGACATTGGTGCCGCAGCGGGTCCCGGGAGGTGGACGGCAGGGGCCACACTAGCGGCTATCCCCTCTCGTGTTGATGCAAGCAGGCGGCGTTTTTGCTTGCTTGAGATCACATTTGTGAAGATCTCTTCATCGTGGAGCTCCGTAGCACGTGGGATGCTCTGGTTTTGCGTTGTGTTGGCCGCGCCGTCGTCTGAATGCTCTACAGAGTCCGCCGCCTGCATCACGGCGTTTTCGCAGATGGGCGTCACAGGAGGGGGCGATGATTCGTCAGAACCTGTCACCGCTAGCTTGCGCGGGGCTTCGTCGTCGCTGCAGGACTCGCTCAGGCTCGAGCGCTTGCGCGAGGACGAGGTGTCCATCGCGTGGTTATCGTCATCCGAATCCCGGAGTGGAGCGCTCGATAGCTCGCTGATTTCCGCAGCTGGGTAAGCGCTAATGGTAGCACTCACGATGGCGGCGGAAGTTACGGAGTTCGGCAGAAGAACTGGAGTGTTCGGCGTCTCATGCGGGGCGAGAGAGAGAGAGAAGAAACTTTATTATTAAGTGACAGGATTCATATAGTTCGGGCCCTCAGTCCAGGGCCCCAATGGCTGTCGCTACCGCTCGTGCTCGTCGTATCAGGGCCAGCCAGACCTGAGGCTCGGAGCGACGGAGGATCGCCTCCCACTGCGTATATGTTGGTTGGGGGAATTGTAGGGCAGGGATATCGCTCCACCAAGGAGATCTACCGTGAAGTGAGCTTTGGCATTGGATTGGAGGTGATAACCAAGTTTTTGGACCCTTTGTGCAGTGGGAATTGGTATGGCTTGTATTTTCACTTCAATCACTGGAATTGGCGTTTCATAGCTGCTTCTGGGTCGTATTAGTAATAGTTCTGATTTATGTCGCGCACATTCGAGGTCTCCAGTCGCGAGGTACGCCTGCACTATATCCACCGCCGTCTGTAGGTGGTCCTGAGTGTCTCCATCCGAGCCGGTGCACGTCCAGAGAGTCAAATCGTCAGCATATATCGCGTGGTATAGCCCCTCAACCTTCTCCAGTAACTGGGGTAGTCTCGCCATAGCTATGTTGAATAGCGTCGGCGAGACACCGACCCCTGACGTGTCCCCGCTCCGGTAACTTTAATGTCTGTTGACCGATATGGGCCCATTCCAACTGTGGCTACACGGTCCTTGAGAAAGGCTCGCACGTAAATGTACATACGGGAGCCACAGTGGGAGTGGGCCAGGTTCTCAAGGATGAGACCATGGGAAGCGTTATCGAAAGCTCCTTTGACATCAAGCGCCAAAAGAGCTCTCGTCTGAGCCCTGATAGGGGGTCAACGAGATCCTCTTTTATCTGAAGAACATCGTGAGCGGACAAATGGGGGCGAAATCCAAACTGTGTGTGGGAGAAGAAATTTTGCATCTCCAAGAAAAGTTGAAGCCGTTTTAGGATTACATACTCAAGCAGCTTTCCGATGCACGATGTGAGGGAAATCGGCCTTAAATTTTGGATCGACAGGTGTTTTCCTGGCTTGAGCATGAAAGTGATCTCGGCACGTCGCCATTCCAGAGGGAGGGTGCCGGCGTGCCAGTGCTGATTGTACATAGCACAGAGCGTTTCCAGGTCCTCATCCGGGAGATTTCGCAGTAGAGTATAACGTATCCCTTCCTCTCCGGGTGCGGTGTTCCTATGAATGTCTGCGAGTGCGGCTTTGATTTCTTGGACAGTTATGTCAGTGCCTAGCGGGTCACTTTCTTCTCTATACGGATAGTCCGGGTAGCTTGGCTTAGAGCCACGGGAGAGATACCTTTGTTCAAGGTCCTTCAGGAGCTGGTCTCCGCTCCTCTGTACTGGTGGAGGAAAATTTGAAGCTGCCGGTTTTTATGGGATTTCGTGTTTCTCGGAATTATTAGCGACCGAAGGATTGCCCACGTTCTAGCGGTGCCCAGTGTACCACTTAGCTTACCACAATACGTTTGCCAGTTAGCACTGGTTACCTGGTCTGCGTATTGCTGGGCTGCTCTCGTAGTTTGGGATATTCTGTAGCGCAATTTTCGATTGAACTTTTGCCGCTTCCATCGCTTCGTGAGACCTCGGCACGCGTCCCACAGATGTAGGAGATGCGGGTCAACCTCGGGGGTCTCTGTCGTCGTGGTTATGCGGCTAGTCGTTTTGTTTAGATCATCGCGAAATACTGAGCCAACTGGCATAATTTTGGGGCTTTCATCTCTTGTGGCTCGATCCTTACGGATTTTACGTAGTTTGGTCCAATTTGTAAGGCGAATTTTCTTTTCAGGGCGTTTGTAACTTGTGTGATTAATGCGGATGATGAGAATGTGGTGATTGCTACCCAGCGTCTCGCCAGTGTTCAGCCACTCGCCCTGGGCCTCCTCGTGAAAGTGAGATCCGGGCAAGTGTCTCTCTCAACACTACTTCCCTGGCGACTAGGCTGGGTATGATCTGTTATGAGGGTGAATTGGTGATTATGTGTGAGGTCCCAAAGCCGGGTGCCCTTTGGTGGGTTACTGTGATAGCCCTAGGCCAGTGTGCGGCATTGAAGTCACCGCACAGTACGGACACCGGGCCCAACTTGATGAGCTCCAATAGTAGATACTGAAAATTGTCCCACCGAGCCCCAGGTGCACTGTACACATTTAAGACGTACAGGCTATTTTGTCTCGTGTCCGGGGACAACCTCAATGATTTGATGAGGGATATCTGACGTGAGGGTAGTATGGGTATATGCGAGTTTCCTGGACACAAGCGCGCACACTTTCGCCTCGTCCGAGCCCCTAATGACCTCGTAGCCACTGATAGTTACAAGGGTGGCGCCGGGCTCTTGGAGAAGTATGGTGTCCGGTGGTTCTGACGATGCGGCAACGTACCGTTGCAGCGAGACCCGTTTAGATCGGTACCCCCTGCAATTGCATTCCCACATCGTCAGTCCCGCCGTTCTATTTTGCATTTGCATTGCAGGAGTCATCATTCTGTAGCTGGATGTCCTCGTAGCCACTGATAGTTACAAGGGTGGCGCCGGGATCTTGGAGAAGTATGGTGTCCGGTAGTTCTGACGATGCGGCAACGTACCGTTGCAGCGAGCCCCGTTTAGATCGGTACCCCCTGCAATTCCATTCCCACATCGTCAGTCCCGCCGTTCTATTTTGCATTTGCATTGCAGGAGTCATCATTCTGTAGCTGGGCTGGGCGAACGTACGGGTGAGCGCGCTCGCTTGTCGGTAGTGACGGCGCTGAGGTTGGTGAAGCGCGTGCGATTAGTGGGATGAGGAGGAGGATGATTTAGGGGGAAGGGGTTGTGCCGTGAGCTCTCTCAGGCTCTGCTTGAGTTTGTTAGTAATTTCATGTAGCATTGGTTTCAGCGCGGTGGTTTGGAAGTCTATAAAGGCGGCTCGGATTATTTCCTTGACCTCCGTGAGAATGCTTTCTCGTATCTCCTGTGTACCTCGGTGCAATTCTCGTCGAAGCTCCTGCTGGAGGTCGCGGCACAATGCAGCTGTGGACTGGGGAGGGATCTTCGCGCGAGGCGCCTAGGATTGGGATTGGGTTTGTGGTAGGGACTGAGGTTCGGATGAGTGTGAGGGAGATTTGCGCAGTGAAGGTGGCGGATTTGCGCAGTGAAGGTGGCTAGAGGACGATGCTGTTGCCGTTTTTGTTTCTCGAGTTACTGGCGCACTCGTTGCTTGTTGGGTGGCTCTCGTGCCCGGCCCGGACAGCTGGGATCGGTTGTCGGATGATCCCCTTTGCACGTCAGGCACCAGGGCTGGCACTGGTGAGGTTCGGTGGTGGAAGGGTTTTCAGTCCCACATGTGGTGCAGCGCTTGATGCTTAGCGTCTGTGTTGGGACCCGTGATGACTCTTTTGCAGGAATTATCGGGGGAGGCGATGTATGTTGAGATGGGGTAGCGATGCAGGCCAAGTGCAAGCGATGTCATCTTGTTAAGGCTGGTCGCTATTCTTTCGCTTGGCGTGCTGATAAGGGCGATGTTTTGGGCACGCTGAACACGTCGTTGAAGTTCGTCGACCTCTTGTTCCATGAGACGCGCGTCGATGCCGACGGCGCGAGTCAGAGAGTGGTGAGGCCACTCACCGAATGTGAGACCGTTTCTCGGGTGCAGGACGACTTTAAAATCGTCAATGGGCAGAGGTGGGGGCCTCTGGGGTCGTCGTGGTACAGTTTGGTTCGAATGCTGCGTCTCGGCGGCGGGCTGCTCGGTGAGCCAGTGAGCCATGATCCATCCGCCGGGTCTTCTGGATATCCTTCTGTTGCTGGATCGTCGGCGTTGGTGGCTTCCACATCCATGATCGTGGTCAACGGGTTTTCGCGGTGTTGGACAACGTCGGCAGTCCCTAGACGCCGATCCTGGACACGCTGAGGCTTAGCTCAAGCACTACGGCTCAGAGACGCCGCGAGCGTCCGTGCTGCATCGGTGTTGATCTTGACGTCGCCGTGGAAGGTCGCAGGAAGCGTCCGTTGTCATGCTCGGAATAGGGCGAGGAAGAGCGCATGAGGCGCTGTAGCGTCTGCTGCTGACGCAGGAGCTCCAAACCTCACGTCCGCACACGATGGTAGCTCCGAGTGGACTCCTCCCCGTGGGGGTGGACGTGTCCGGCTCCATCGCTGTGACCGAAGGTGTGGCACTATGCGCTAGCGTCGATCAAAAGCAACAGTTCGCGTGTGGTCGACTGTTCCACTAGTTGGCAGCTCGAAGGGTGCGGTGGAAACACCGCGCACAGAGAGAGCAGAGGGACGTGAAACAGCAGAGCACGTTCCGGCGTGACCTCTTCCAACGGCGGTTCAGACAAGACTCTGAACTGAACGGAAACGAAGCCGGCGCAGCGCACGCGATGCTCTTTCCTGTCTTTACCCTCCCCGGCAGAAGGGAAACGGCTCTGATTGGTTGGACGCGTGGCGTGAGCGCGTGCCTGTGCAGCTGGAATCCTTGCTAATGGCACAAGCTCCGGCTCTTGCACAGCTGTCAACTAATCCAACCGCCCCTTCACGCAGGTGCTCTGCTCTGGGAGCAACTGTTTTTTTTGCATGACCACAACGCCACTTGTGAGCCAATGCAAGCTTCGCTTCAAAATACTAAATTCTCACCACGATTGCTTTGAGTCAGGGAAATTGCTACTTAAAGCGGCTATGACAAAGCTAATGGAACGCCAGAATGGAGCAAAGCATTCAAATTGGCCTATCCAATGCTCAGATAGTTCAGTCTCTTGCTGATTTTGTGAGGCTGAGCTCTGCCCGGGTGGTTCAAGTGCTGTGAAAGACGCGATTCAGCCAAACCCGAGAGTGCATCGCACTTGATTTATAGCTTGCTTACTGGTTGCAGTTGTCGATGTTATCAACTGGGCATTGCAACTCAGCAAGCCACAAACCTCAAAGTTTCTTGCTCGTGGCAGAGTTTCCCGTGTCACAGACGGCCAAAAAATTTTCTAAACACTCATGTGAAATCTGAGGAAATTATGGAATCGAAAAGCGTCCAAGTAGTAGACATTCTGATACCGCCGTAATAACAAAGGAAGTGACGCTAGTTGTTTGCACTTTCTTCACTTTCAGGCGTGCTACCTTGGGGCAAATCACACAACGAAAAATAATTCCTGTCTTTCCCGTAATCAAGAGTACATGTAAGCATGCAATGGCAACTGGCAAATGGGATTGGTTCGGGATGACACTAGCCACAATCTTAAAATGGGTGCAGTGCATGTTTGCAATGGCACACCCCATAGAGTTTCTAAATAAATACCCGAGAGGGAAATGTGGCGCTAGTGTCTACGGGGGCTCTATGAGCGCTGCCTCAACCTACATGGGAATGATGGCAAATACAGGCTTCGGATTGACTTCGATCTTTAAACTAGTGGCATTTGCTTGCGGCGCAGTAAAATAAGCTACACTCAAATATTATTGCGTAAAATGTAATTCTATTTCTGCAGTACATTATATAATGTACAGCACGCTAAATAAACATGGTATGACTTTGAGATGGAAGCACGGTTTACTATGGTTTATCACAAGGGCACACCAGGGTATGCCTTCTTGCGCGATTCTGTTCCCGATTTAACGCCAGAGAATAATTACTTATTTATTTCTGCAACAGCAATAACAACCGTGCATGTACTTATATAAAAATTCTTCAAATCAATCAGGTGATAGAAAAATGTGCGGAATATAATCAACCTTTATATATAGCTTTCATTGATTACGAGATAGCGTTTGATTCAGTCGAAACCTCAGCAGTCATGGAGGCATTGTGTAATCAGGGTGTAGACGAGCCGTATGTAAAAATACTGAAAGATATCTATAGCGGCTCCACAGCCACCGTAGTCCTCCATGAAGAAAGCAACAAAATCCCAATAAAGAAAGGCGTCAGCCAGGGAGATACGATCTCTCCGATGCTATTCACAGCGTGTTTACAGGAGGTATTCAGAGACCTGGATTGGGAAGAATTGGGGATAAGAGTTAATGGAGAATACCTTAGTAACTTGCGATTCGCCGATGATATTGCCTTGCTTAGTAACTCAGGGGACCAACTGCAATGCATGCTCACTGACCTGGAGAGGCAAAGCCGAAGGGTGGGTCTAAAAATTAATCTGCAGAAAACTAAAGTAATGTTTAACAGTCTCGGAAGGGAACAGCAGTTTACAATAGGTAGTGAGGCACTGGAAGTGGTAAGGGAATACATCTACTTAGGGCAGGTAGTGACTGCGGATCCGGATCATGAGACTGAAATAATCAGATAAGAATGGGCTGGGGTGCGTTTGGCAGGCATTCTCAGATCATGAACAGCAGGTTGCCATTATCCCTCAAGAGAAAATTTTATAACAGCTGTGTCTTACCAGTACTCACGTGCGGGGCAGAAACCTGGAGGCTTACGAAAAGGGTTCTACTTAAATTGAGGACGACGCAACGAGCTATGGAAAGAAGAATGATAGGTGTAACGTTAAGGGACAAGAAAAGAGCAGATTGGGTGAGGGAACAAACGCGAGTTAATGATATCTTAGTTGAAACCAAGAAAAGAAATGGGCATGGGCAGGACACGTAATGAGGAGGGAAGATAACCGATGGTCATTAAGAGTTACGGAATGGATTCCAAGGGAAGGAAAGCGTAGCAGAGGGCGGCAGAAAGTTAGGTGGGCGGACGAGATAAAGAAGTTTGCAAGGACAACATGGCCACAATTAGTACATGACCGGGGTAGTTGGAAAAGTATGGAAGAGGCCTTTGCCCCGCAGTGGGCATAACCAGGCTGATGATGATGATGATGATGATGAAACCTGATAATTTATTTAATCATTATGACGAGAAACTCTTGGCATGCCACGCAAGGAGTTCAAGTTATATATATCTAGCCTCCCTTGGTGGAAAGAATTGGCAAAACCCATCTCACGATGAGTGTCCACAGTATTGCGTTAACATTGAATCTGTGTAGCGACAGTACGTATTGCCTTTGTCGAAACGAGTTATGTACAAGTGAACTGGAGCGGGACTCCTCTTTCGCACTTCCCTAGGAACATTCGTTGCCAGCTAGCCGCGCCGCCGCGAAGCCTACTTCTGGCCTTGAAATGTATGGCAGATCGGTGTTTGTCAACGCTGAGAAACTCCTCATGCAACAACCTAGTTCCTTTCACGCATTTCTTTCAGCACACGCTGCGCTATCTAGTGGCGCTGTCGAAAAGTCCGGGCTGGGCCTCCGAGATGAGAAATGTGGCGTGCTGGTGCCGGCGAACGCTGCTATTCGTTCCCTCGTTTGCCGCGCACTCAGTGGCACATACTCAGCTGCACAAGTGAGCCAGACGTTCATTGAAGAGCGACAAATAAATACCCAGCGCATTCACGGCGGAGCTAGCTGCAGCGTGGGTGGGAAATGTATTCATTGAAAAGTGACACATGCCCAGCACCTTTGTGTCGCAACCTGCTAATGCGCCGGGTTGCTGTCTGTGCGAAACCCTTGTTGGCGTGGGTTCGATTCCCTTCATCATCGCAGAAACTTTAGGGATACTTTTTGTCATTGTAGAGCAGCACATTGCCAGCAGCACTTACCAAGTTACCCAAGTTCACTTCAAGGCACATGTCCAGTGCTCCAAGTCCGCATGAAAGAGTTTCTTCGACAGCGCGATACCCACCCAGTCCAGCATCTACAGCAGGCCTCTTCGTTTTTTCGAAGCTGTGGCAGCCTGCTGGCAGCCACACGGCAGCCAGCTAGTTCTGGTCCTGATAGAAAGTCACGTGGGCTCGGATCCCAAGACAACCAGAAGCTGCCCGAAGTTTGCAAAACCAAATGCCGGGGCAGCTCGCCGCGAGATAAGTGTAAACATGCTGCAAGCATGGCAGCACCCGGCGACGCCGGCGCGCACTCGGCCTAGTCGGCCGGCATTTCCAGCTTGTCAATTCATTCAGGGATATGGTCAATTTCGCGAGACTTCGCGCGATTCGGCATAGGGCGCGCACTGGGCTAACCTCGCTTTGCACAGCGCAACAGACGGCCTCCGATGTGAAGACGCGAAATTGCATGTAAGTGATTGTATCCCAGGAAACTATCGCTCGAGGATGCCTGCTCGCTCTGATCATGTCGCCTACCAGCGAGATTGCTGAGTTGGGTCATTACTTGACAAAACATCAGAAAGCAAGATGTCGGGTACGTCTAGTACGCATAAAATTTCGTGCCCAGCTGGTCGAGCTTCGATTTCAGAAAGTTTGCTTCGGCATGCTGATGGTGCTTCTCTTATGACCCTCGGGAGCTGGGAATGCGGTTGGCGCATGAAAATACACGCCGCCTATGACCAGCGAAGAGTATCACTTGAAAAATAATATTGGTCACTATCATGAGAGCAATAAGCTAATGTTCGTGTGCCTATTACTCAACCAGTGCATTTTAACATAACGGTCTGCAGTTATAACACATATCGGCTTCCAGCTGCCACCCAAGCATATCACAGAAAGAAGGATTGAATTCGGGCTAGGCTGCGACGCCCTCGCTAACTGCAGAAGAAGGATTCAGACATCGCGGCATATAACGCGAAATATTCATAAAGGAACACCACCAAAGCAAGATAAAGCGAAAATGCACCGCAGTGTGTGTTAATCAGCGTCTACAACCTGCGTGGAAAACTACGCACATAGCATAAATGCTAGAGAGCCCGGCGCCCTGTTCACTCCCAGAAAGAAGCCTTCAGGACACAACACACAAACACGCGCACGCACATGCACGCACGCACACGCATACACACGCACACACGCACGTACACACACACACACACAGAGAGAGAGAAAAAAAGAAAAAGCTTCAAATGGTTCGCCGCCGCTCGTATCCCACTATCTCGCAAGGTGCAACGGTGCGTTGGAACGTTAGAATGATAACGCTAGAAGGAAGACAATCTGAGGCGACCGTAGCCATGAACTTGGCGACCGAGGTGAAAGTCCTCAAGCGCCCGCGTTGAAATCCTTTCGGCTTCTCTTATGACCCTCGGGAGCTGGGAATGCGGCTGGCGCATGAGAATACACGCCGCCTATGACCAGCGATGGCGGCGAGCGCTCATCGCCTCTTTTAATCGTCTGCTAGCCAGAGGACTTCCAGAGAGCACCCAGACCAACATCGTCCTTGCTTGTTCTGATAACCCGCGGGAAGCGAGAACCATCCAGTACGCGTAAAACGAACCCCCGGCGGGAGTGCGTGGCGTGGTCGGGGGAACAAACTGGGAATAACGAAGGTGCTCTGGCTGGCTCTGGCCGACCGTGGGTAGCCAGAAGTCGTAAATCGAAGAGGCCCAGTTACCCATGTCCGAAGTTCGCAATAAAAAGTCGCAGTTTAGCCCGCAAGGCGAAGCATCGATTGCGATAGCAAATTAGTGCACGGCTATACGAAGTTAAGCTAGTAGATTTTATTCCCCGTATAAGTTTGCGAAAATTCGCTTGATTACTGGATAAGAATTGTGTCAGCGCGCCCGAGCAAATATGAACGCATCACATTCGATGAGCGCGGGCACTCACTGTCAAAACGCTAGTGTGAGCAAACGTGGCAGCTGCAGCGAGCGAAGTTACCTTCGCGCGGTCTATCTGTTCAACGCAAGAACGGCGAGAACACAGCGTGAACAAAAGAATGAGTCATCTGCAAATCGGTTTCAAGATACGGCGCCCGCGACAGCGCGCGGCTGTCCAAGTACAGAATTGTTGGCGAAGTCGAAGTCGCCACGCTCCCTCCCGCGGTGCCTCCTAGCTTTCCTCCATATCGTCACATCCCCTTGAGCTCGGTCCCGAAATGCGCAGTTGCTGCCAGGTAAGAACGCCGCCCCCTCTCTCTCCCTCCCATCCTCCCACGGCCTTTCACGCGACGGAAATCGACGCGTTTGCCCTCCGCTTTCATCATTCGCGCTGACCAGATTGAGCCGGGATCGTCGGCTTTCCTGTCTAGCTTTCATTCGCACATGCAGCAAACGACGGGAGGCGACTGTGTTACCGTCCTTGGACTTGATAAGGAACGTCACGGCGGCGCCGACGGCGACGTCATAAATGCGCATCGAGTGTCCACATAATTGCTATCGCGATAAAAGGCAGGTATGTACATATTGTCACATTCCCAGTGACCCAAGTTGGTCGGATGGTTGGTTTCAAACCCTGTTACCTCAGCAGAGCAGCCTGATGCGCTATCCATTCGACCACTGAGTCTTCCAGTGATCCAGGTAGGTGGGAAATCGGTTAGATAAAACAAACATAAATAAAACTTAAATACAGCAGACTCCCTTTAAGACAAACTCGAAGGGACTATGAAAATTTGTTCGTCTTATCAGAAGTTCGTCTTATCAAAAGAATAACTGGCAACATGACCAGGTGCGTCCCAATATCTTACTTCAAAACTTTAAACGAAATATACTTAGGACGTTGCGAAAATGACATAAAAGCATTTAAATGACCTAAATAGCATTTATTTAGCTGAACTTCACAGAAAACTGTTTTCAAGTGGTACTCTTGCTTGGTTTCATCAGGTCCGCGATGGACGTTTGGCGCTTCTCTGCAAATTGGCGAGCTGCCACAAACGATGTCATCTCATCTAATGACCTTAAAAATACTTCTGTGCCTTCACGCTGCTGGAAAACGTTCACTAGGGAGCTAGAGCAGGCATCTGCCGCCTCACAGGTCATTGGTGCAGGCTCCGAGCTAGCGAATGTACAGAGTGCAATGAGCGCGCCAAACAACGCAACCTAGATGAAAGTCTAGGTGACGTTGAGCCAAGTGGAGAAGGGGAAACGAGGACAAGCGTCGCGGAGGAGGAAGGTACGAGTAGGCACGCTGGGTTGGCCTCCTCTGGCAGCTCCTAGATGTTTCGATTGCGATACGGATGTACTGTGTGTGACTTGTAATAGCATCGTTATCGCGCGCCGTACCCTGCGTGTGCGAGCGAAAGCGTGCGACGCTGAGCCGACAACGGCGGCCTAATCTCGCGTGCTCAAAGGAGGAAGGGGTGGGGGGGAGCGCTCCATCTTCCGTCATGCACATGGCACCGGGAGGGGAGGGAGGGGGTGTTGTACTTCAGCCATGTGCGGTCGCGCGGGCTTTATCTGGAACGCGATTTGCTTTTGGGGGCACTAGTCTACGTCGATCGACGGCTCGTAGGTCTGCGTGAGCTGTGTTCTCGCCGCTCACTTTTAGTTGGAACGATAGACAGCTCGAAGGACACTTCGCTCGCTGCTGCTGTCGCGATTCATCACGCCAGCGTTCTCACAGCGAGCGCCCGCGTTCATCAAGTGTGTTGTGTTCATGTTTGCCTGTGCGCGCTGACACTATGCTTTAATTTAGTTAGTAAGCGAATGCTTATAAGGGGCGTTTTACTCCGGAGGCTGCTGCGCATGGCGTGGACGAGCGAGCTCTGTCTTGCATACCATCTGCGATGTGGACAGTCTAAGCGCACCGAACGCTGATAGCTTCGTATGCGCTATAGCACCCATACGCCTGCGCGTCATCCTTGTTCACAAAGTGAAACATCACTGTCATTTTTACAGCGAAGCTGTATACTTCTACCGTCCAACTAAATTTTCGTGTCGTTGTAAGCAAAAAGCTCCCTATATGTGGGGCGATCCCGAATATAGTGCAATGCCGGGCCGACCCGCGACGGAGGTGAAGGAGGCATTAAGCACTCCCCATACACAGGGCGATCCCGAAGATAGAGCAATACCGGGCCGACCCGCAGTGGAGGTGCAGTTCGCCATTAAGGAGGGCCCGGATACACAGCTTTGCGTGTTATTTTTCTTCACAGAGTGGAAGGGCATTCAGATTTTTTGTGTTCTCCTCTTGTTTTCGCTTCTGTCCACGAGTGATGTGCGCCGCAGGCCTCCAGTAGGGTGCTTTGATATGCGCGCCCCCGGGAATGTCGCATCGAGGCACCCTATCCTCCTAGATCATAGTAGTGGTGGTCACTCCAAATGTTCGTCTTAACCGAAGAGCACGTATGAGGCGGTTCGTCTTAAGCAGACTTTTTTTTGCATTCACTCTATAGAAAGCCAAACGAACGTACCTATATTTTTCGTTGTATGCGATAATTCGGCTTAACCGAGTTCGTCTTAACGAGATTTCACTGTGTTCGTTATATGCGAGAATTCGGCTTAACCAAGATCTACTTAACGAGATTTCACTGTACAGTGAAATATCGTGCGTCTAACTATGGCTATAATAATTTCTTCGCCATTGTTTAAGCAGAAACGTCTCCTAGACTTTTTTCATTTTTTCAGAATAAAGTGTGCTCCATTAAAGGGGTCGCACGGCACCCTTCTAGTGCATGATGAATAAACCCGCTCAAAAGGCAGACAATGCTGTCACCGATATGCAGAACAATACTACACCTCTGCACACAGCGACCAGCGTGCTGTTCGCCCAGAAAAATTGATTGTATGCTCTTAGAGCCTTTGAATATCCACGCCACCCTTCCTGTCTCATGGACGAAAACTCGTAAAAAAGTGCCCGTGGACAGGCACTATTCATAGAGGTGTGATGAAAGAGCAGAGCAGACGAGGAAGTGATCGACCTCCCTTCCTTAAAGAAAAATAAAGAATGATAAATGCGTGTGGACAATCAGAGAGCAGAGCACATTACATCCTGTGCTGAAAACGGCAGATTCGCAAATCCATAATTGTGGAGCACATACACGCGAGGTATGAAGAAATCAGCAAGAGCTGCTGGATTATGAGGTTTTGAATGGTCAGCAGATGCTCCTCGTCAGCGGAAAGCGGCACTTTCTAGCATGCTAGCTAATGTGTAACTGTACGTTATAGCTATACGTACTTGTACATGTATAGCTGCAAAGAGGAACCGTTGCCCCCACTAAGGCTGCAGGTGAACGTTATTTATCTCAGATAGGGAATATGAAACCTGGCAAGAACGTTCAATATAAGGTGTTACAGGACTTGTAAAAAGACAAAAGAAAGTGATGGGTTTCCAGAAACCGAACTTGAATCTTAGACTTGGGGGGAACTCGGCTGACATAGGCTGCTTAGGATAAATTTGAGTGCAATATTAGTGAGGTTATCCTTCTTTGCACGTTATAAGGTTTCATTACTATAAATAATAGGTCACGAATATGTAAAAAAAAAAACGTTCTGTAGACGCAACGCATTGCTGGAATCAATGTTCTGCGAAGCATATTGCAGGTAGCTGGTTATCCACCTTTGAAGTTACTAGTCGGCAACTTCTTACGAGCTGGGAACTCCAAACAATGTGTCGTCTTCCTTCCTTCCTACGGTTTGTGCACTAAAAAGGATTTTCCTTGTCTATTGAATGTTTCACAAACCAGCCGAAGCAGCCGCCCTCTTCACAGGTGGAGCGACCTGTTTGTGTACACCGAGTAGTTGCGCGCGTGATGCGACCGCATGCGCGTTTGGGGCTGCAGTGTCAAGATGACGATGACGACGAGGGCGACCACGATCGTGTCATAGCAAAGGCATGATTCTTACAGCGGCTGTACGGCGCCAACTTATACTATATGCCGATTCTTTGGTCATTGGGCTCTGCATAAGCACTGAACGTGTCCAAGCGAGAGACGCATGGATTCTGAGTTCTTTATTGTCCATAATAATAAAGTTACAAATGGGGATTATACATACATACAGAGCGAGGTCCCGTAGTCAACAGACTGTATAGGGGACCTCCCATTACAAAGGAGTAGGATATGCATATACAAAGCAGCGATATGCAAACACACAAGACACAATATTAAGTTAGTCACTAGCTAACACTATAAATTGTTTAATGACACAAAGCAATTATTGAGATAATGATAACGATCAAATTGTTATATTGAGTGCAAAAATTTACGAAGGTAGACTTTGAATGTGAAAAAATTAATGTATCCTAATATGATACGCTAAGCAGTTCCAAAATAGTGTGGCTTAAAAATTAGCATTACGTTTACCATAATTAGTTCCAGGTTTTGGTAGTATATAGCTGTTGGTAGAAGCGAAACGTGTAGACGTGAAATGTGGATACTGGCTGTTGGTAATTATGGGCAATGGGAGCTTTCCGTTAACATATTTATAAACAACTATTCCAAATCAGTATTTATTTAGTTTCTGTAACGGTAAAATACCGTTAGAGCTGAGTAATGAAGATGCTTCCGATGTGTAGCTGCTACGCGCGTTGATGCGAATTGCTTGATTTTGGGTATGCCGTAGTTGGGATAAATTTGTGGGATACGTGTTCCTATATGATGATATGCAATAATTAATATGTGTGTGAACAAAGGTGTAGTAGAGGGAGATGAGTGTCTTCACA
The DNA here is from genome assembly GCF_023375885.2 of Dermacentor andersoni. Taxonomy (NCBI): domain Eukaryota; kingdom Metazoa; phylum Arthropoda; class Arachnida; order Ixodida; family Ixodidae; genus Dermacentor; species Dermacentor andersoni. The sequence goes on along the minus strand of NC_092816.1, from coordinate 206,993,739 downwards.
ATAAAGAAATTGCGAACTTTAATTAATGTTCAAATTCGATGTGCTGCCTTCTTTGTTAAGGATAAAACATGCGCATCAAATTTTAGGTGTTTATCTAATATTGTCACAGTATGAGACGGGAAAGCCGATGTCGAGGACGTGTAAAAGCACTTTATGAGAGCAGTCAACGCGACGTGGTTGTCGTTGTTGTTGTTGTGGCCTATGATGCGTGTGGCTCCTACCCACGATGGGGGATTGGCCAAGAGATGGGTGGATTATTCGAAATTATTATGGAGCATAAATTTCCTAATAGCTATTGAAATAGCATTGAATAGCGCAGAATTACCTGTTAAATAAAATCAGGAAGGTAATATTAAATGGGTAATAATTAACCTAAAAGTAAAAACAAAAATAAAGGAATTTAGCAGGGCATTCGTTTAGATTCCATAAGGAATGTTCGGACAGCGAAGCATGCATCCGTGTGGCTGAATCCCAAAGTGGACGCTCCGAACGAAAGAATTGCAGGTTCTGTCAAGTCCAGGCCAATTCTTCGAAAAGGCATTTCCAACCATCTTTTTCTAACCGCAGTAAAGCGGCGACAAGATAGAAGAAAGTGGTGTATCGTCTCTTCCTCATTACAAAAAGAACAGAGGGGGGAGGGAACCAAACCCGACCTGTGTAAGTAGAAATTCAGCGAGGGTATGCGGCAGCGTAATTTGGTGAGGCAGACCTCAAGCATCTTTGTGTCACAGGATTCGCTATGCCAGGGAAATGCCAGGTGCTTATACTCTGGAGAAGCAGTCAAATGTGGGTTTGATAAGGCTAATCTTATTGATCGCATCCGAAATCTTGCCGCCGTGATCTGTGCTGTCACTGGTAGAATAGGAAGAACCGGGCCGGATAGTGATGCATTTGCCAGTGAATCAGCAGTTTCATTAAAAAACAAACCTTTATGCCCTGGCACCCAAATCAAATGAACACATCGCACATGGGCTGGAACTAGTAAGCGGAATAGTTTTAGCATGGGTGACTCATTAGTAGCGGTAAGGCAAGAGCATAATGAAAGGGAGTCAGTCAGAATGGCAGCCGTTGTAATATTTGGGTCTAATTTACGTAAAGCTAGGATTACTGCTAACAACTCGGCCAGAAAAATAGGCACAAAATCAGGCAACCTTAAAGAAAAAGAGCAGTCGAGTGCACGACAAAATATTCCAATACCAGCTTTTTCCTCGCACTGTGAGGCATCTGTTGCAATGATAACGTTTGTTTCTAGGCTGCTTAGGTGGTCTTGCAACATGGCGTTTAAGATGCCGTAAGGGAGTAGTTTCGCGTGGTTTGGGAAAATGTCATCGAACCTGATCTCTGGGTAATTTGAATGCGTATTATCATGAAGCACCTCGCGAATTTGCACATTTAGTGGTTCAAGTAATGTTTGCACAAATATAATCTGTGGTCTCTGAAACCTGGGCCAATGAATAGTAAAAAATAATTCTGGATCAGAGAGGAAAATAATTTGAAGGCGGTTTAATGGGGATTCATATAGCCTTAGGAAAGTCTGAACTGTCAGAAGGCGAAATCGGCATATTATAGGTGGGATTCTTGCCTCCAGGTATAATACGGCATTCGAAACGTATTTTGGGAGGCCTAAGCACAGACGTAGCGCCTCTCGTTCCAACAAAACTAGTGGCCGAAGCTTGTATGCTGGAACACCTGAGAATAAAACGCATCCAAATTCTAACACCGGACGAACATACATCTTATATGCCATCAAGAGGGATTTTCTTCGCATACCTGTTCTTCGGTTGCTCAACTTGCGCAAAATGCCCATTGAACGAGCTCCTTTTGTCGCAATATATTCAATATGCGGCCGCCAGTTAAGATTTCCGTTGTAAATCACTCCAAGGTATTTTAGTGATTCTACTTGTGGGATATCTTCGAGATGATAGTTAAGCGATATGTATACTGGGTCTTTAACGGGAAAAACAAGGATAGCACACTTATTAGCATTCAGGTTTAAGTGTAAGCTATCCAGCCAGCCTTCCATTTCCCTTAGGTACGACTGCAGTATTTCGTAAAGAGAGTATATGTCGCTAGCCATACCAAAAAAGGCAATGTCATCAGCATAAACGTATGTACTGACAGCTGGGTGAACGGGGATTCTGCTCAGTAAAATATTAAATAATACTGGTGAAAGTACCGATCCCTGAGGCACACCTCTTGTTTGCTTATATTTACTGTTGTCGTCTCTGTTTTTCTACTCGCGCGCTAGTTCAGCGTCGTTCTCATCGCCTGGCACATACCCGCGGCGACCATATAGGATGTGGCAACATGACGCCAAGAAACAGCACACTATCAGTAGGATAAAGTGTGCGCAAAGCAAAGGTTAGCGATGGATACACTGAGGTATTCTTTTGTTTAGTTGACAAGACAGCGAAGTTAGATTTTGCAGTATTAATTTGTAGTATCTTTAATCGGCACGAGGTTAGAATATTAGCCGCGTCGTGGTTAAGCTTGCACATTAATGAATCAGTACTTTTGTCTGACGAGATGATGTTAGTGTCGTCAGCGTGAAGGATACAGTCAGAGGGCTTTAGGCACCGTGAGGGGTCGGGTCGTTAATGTACATTAAAAACAAGAGAGTTCCTAATATATAGATCCTTGTGGTACACCAATGTTAGTTGTTTTAGGGTGTGAATAAGTGCTGGTTACTGATACAGTATATTCTCTACCTCTCAGATAGTTACGTAATAATCGCAGTGCCAGTCCAGTTACACCAATAGAGTCTAATTTAGCAAAAAGTATGTTATGAACAAGTGACTCGAATGCTTTATAAAGGTCAATAAATAATGCGCCAGCAAAATTTCCAGTGCCAATTGCATGGCGAATCTTGTCTGTTAGAAATATTAACGACAAATCAGTTGGGTATCCCTCCCCAAACCCAAATTGGTTTGCTGATAGGATACGAAATTTCGATAAATAAATTGATAGGCGTGTAACGATTAGTTTTTCAACAATTTTACAAAAGAATCAAAGTATAGCAATGGGGCGGTGGTTAGATGTTAGACGCTTAACTTCCTTTTTGAAAACAGGAATAATTTTGGCCTTTTGCAAAGAACTTGGATAGATTCCTCTCTAATAATAAGGTTGACTACGTGACAGAATATTTGAGATATTAGGTACGCTATCATTTCTATGAGAGATCGGCTGAAGTTACCAAGACCAGGCCCTGTATTTTTTAGACTGGAAATGACTGTGACTATGTCTTCAGGTGTCGCAGGATAAAGGAAAAAGCTATAAGGCACACGGGGGTAAGTCTCGGTCAATGAATCGTCGCACCCTTCATTATCTGCACAGAAGATCTTAATGACGGAGTTTGCAATGTCCAAGGGGATTATCAAGGAGAAGATCCCCCGATTGTATCATAGTTATTTCGGAATTATCATTGTATGGACCTAAAAAAGGTTTTAATACTTTCCATGGCTTTTTAACATCATTTTCATAATACGTCGTTTTTAGCCTCTTTGAGCAGTTTTCCTACTAAGTTAGAATACTTATTATACCTTTCGTGAAGTGCCGTGCTAAATGGCTTTTCTCTCTGTAAAGGTTACCTCTTTTATGTAAGCAATTTAGCGAACTGGTGGATAACCATGGGTTACGAGGGGCTGAAGACGTTTCTTTTTCTTCAATTCAATACTACCGTGGAATCTGAAATAGCATTAGAAATTATTTGTGAAAATGTGTTATATGCAGTTTCAGGATTATCACATGCCATTGCTGTGGACGAGTCTGAAGCAGCAATTAATTCAATAAAAATTGACGAATCAAACATTTTTCTGGTCAAGCTTGCATCGGTAGTGCCAGCAGTAGAAGTTAAGCGCACGAGTGTTGGGTAATGATCGGTTATTGAAGCTTCGACAACACCACAGTCAGGGTTAGTAAGAAGATTGGATGATATGTGGTCGATAAGCGTGCCCTGTTTATTCGTTGGACGATTTGCAACAGTAATTAGGTTTTCATATCCGAACCCATTTAAGCAGCTAACATAATCATTAAGTAGTGCATTGTATGTATCTAAAAGGTTAATATTAATATTGCCCATGATAATGACATTTTTCTGTTCGAATGTTAAATTATGCAGCAAATTACCTGGAGCTAAGCAAAACGCGCTTCCAGATGATGAGGGTGAACGATAGATGCAGCTAACTATTAGGTTTTTCGTATCTTATGAAAAAATTGTATCGTCAAATTCAACCCAGACAAATTCACAGTTCACCACGTTGAGTGTCAAGTCAGATCGCTTATAAAAATGCAACTCTGAGGATACAAAAATAGCAGCATTCGCGTGATTACTGTTATCACGGTGGCAGTATTCAGATGAGTACGAAGGAAAGCTGTACAAGGTATTGTGGGATGCAGAAAGCCAGGTTTCACTAACGCAAATAAGAGAGAAATTATGACGGGTAGAGGATAAAAAATTTGTGATGCCATCCATGTTCTTTTGCAGACTTCGCGCATTGAAATGAATCAGTGAACGGCAGTGCGAAGAAAAACAAGCTTCAAGTCCTTTAGGTAAAAACTACGAAGCCATTGGATACAACTTCAAGATTGAAGGATGGAAGGCTTATGCGAAGTTAGGTAATAATAGACAAATCACAATCAGAAGCGATGCGAAATACCCAACTATCGGGAGATTTCCGCACTTTGATCTGACAATTTTCTGTCGAGATGAGCTGCCAACCTTTTTCTTTGTTCAGGGCAACCGTCCTGGAGAACAAACGCTTATTGTCTGGCGATAGATGCTCATTGACGAATATCGCCTGGGTGACGGGATACGCGACTAATTCTTATACAATTAAACGTACATATCAATGTCGCGTGGTAAATATTAAAACAAACATAACATTTCCACTCTGGCTAAGAATAATTAAAGCGCGACCAATCTGGGCCGATCACGAAGCCACTATAACGTCGCACAGTTCCTACGTAGCGTTACCTGCCACAAGGAAGGAACGGGGGACATCTGGCGGGAGACGATAGCCAGCGAGGTGAGGAAAGCGCAGCTAGCAACAGGAACGAGTGAGACCATTTTTGGCAAAATTAGAAGAGGTGAAATGCCTACGGACTTCATCTGCGAATATGACGAGTGCGTCGCTCTCTTTGACGTCTACCCCCAGCCACGTCCGCATTTGTGGGGGGGATCCCAAGGAAGACAATCTCACGGATTTCCGAGGCTACAGAAAATGAGAAGGATATTCTGGGTCATATCGCATATGTCGCACAGCAAGTCACTTAGGAGAAAAAAAGAAAATTAAATTAAATTATGGTGTTTTACGTGTCAAAACCACTCTGTGATTATGAGGCACGCGGTAGTGGAAGACTCCGGAAATTTCAACCGCCTGGGGTTCTTTAACGTGCACCTAAATCTAAGTACACGGGTGTTTTCGCCCCCATTGAATTTCGGCCGCCGTGGCTGGGATTCGATCCCGCGACCTCGTGCTCCGCAGCCGAACGCCATAGCCACTGAGCAACCACGGCGGGTTCGGAGAAACAAGTGGACAGATATTTTCGTATTCTGATCACCAGCGGTCATCCGGGTGGCTAGTTCGTTTACTATGTCTACGTTCGTGTTCTCCTGGGACGCCAGCTTGGCTGGCCTCCGGGCTATTGCCTTCTATCATGCCTAATTTTCAGCCAACTTGTTTTTTTTGTACTTTGTGTGTTTCACTACTTCAGTATTCCGTCAGGTGAAAGTCGGAATCTCTGTTCAGCGTTATCGTTGTTAAGTTTGAATAATATGTGTGGGCCGATCGGGAAGATGGGTGCTATCTAACACAATGTTTGAGAACGTGAGCTGCCACGAGGAAAGAACACGAGAAACTAGCACTTTACGCTCGCGCCAAACGTTTCTAAGAGCTGGCTCGCTTTGGAATTTAAGAAGTGTACGTGCGATCGTGGCCCAATGGTCAAAGCAGCGGGCTGCTGTGCTTCGAATCCACATCGGTCGCGCGTTAACTTTCTTTTTATTAATATAAGGAGAGACAGGAGACCTACCTACTTAACGCAAAGTACTTAAAGTGAGGCAAAAAATACTTCCCATCTAAACACGCAAGGAATGGCACCAGAGAAAACACAGAACGAAATAAAAAAAAATGCTTTCATGAATTTGCAACTTCTAACGTTAAAGCGGGCGTGGCTATAAGTGGAACCGAAATGAAGGACTCTGCATGAACCTTTACTACTAGTAAGACCTTAACGTAAGCAGCTACTCATTACACGAGAGTTTAAGCATAGATTATGTGTATTTGGTGTCGAACCATTTATCAGCGAAGCTTCGGCTGATTGTACTGAGTTCCGGAACGCTCAAACTGCGTTTCTCAGTCGACCATTGTGTAGGTAAGCATCCTTCGTTGCTTTACTCTTGTCGAACTACTGGTTCCGGCCACCCAAAATTAATATGACTCACATATCGGCGCAAAAATTGAGAACAGAACATAGGGAGACCTGGCTTGCCAACGAGGAAAAGTAGGCCCAAGAGGAACCCCTCGACCAAGCACGGCGGGCTGCTGAGGTCAGTGGATCCCAGGACTAGGGGCCCCACCCACCTGCTTCCACAACATTTTGCTTAGGAGTAAACGTTGTTCAATTCAATTCTAGTTTGGTAAAAAGTATTTCCCATTTATCTCGGGAGCTATTACACTTATCGCGAAGCATTGCAAAGTAGGGGCACGGAGAAGGGGAGACGACGCAGCGAATATCTAACCTCTTTTTGTTGCCATGTAGGGAACGTAATCGAACTCGCCCAGTTTTGTAATTATATGAAGCAAGTAAACATTCTTCAGAAGCTTGAGCCGACACTTCATTAACAGAGATGAGAAGATAACGCGACAAAGAAAGCGAAGTGTTCTGTGTTCAATGGCAAAATCGGCAACCAGTTATGTTTCAATAATGAAATATACGCTGGCTTGTATGTACTTTTAAGTATTGGTTAGTAAATTTTGACTACTTCGCCTTCACGGGAACGCGGTCGCTGTGGCTGCGAGTCGAAACTACGTGTTCGTACTCAGCTGCTGGATGACAAATCTTGCGTCTGGGTTAATTATTCATTAATGATGGCGTTTTACGTGCCAAAACCTCGATTTGATTATGAGGCACGCCGTAGTGAGGGACGTCAGATTAATTTCGAGCACCTCCGTTTCTTTAACGTGGACCGAAATCTAAGTACACGGGTGTCCTTGCAGTTCGCCTCCAACGACCTTGTGCTTAGCAGCGTAACACGATAGCCACTAAGGAACCTTGGCGAGTTGGGCCTGGGTTAGACGTTAAGAGTTATATTGCCGAAGGGCATTTAGATAACGAACAATGCTACGCTGTGTCCCAGGCACTTTTGTTTTTTCCATTGAGCGCCAACCCCAAAGTACCAAATGCTAATTAACTAGTGATCGCTGCTATAATACGAACGTCTCGCTTGTGCTATGTGCGCTCACTATTGACGTATGTCTAGCAGTGGAATGAGCGGATGCACTGTGTACGGAATCGAAGGTAAGCACTCATTAAGATACTAGAATTGCTAATGTGGCGTATATGTTTTTTTGAGACGATAAATATTCTGCCTTCTCTATTGTCTTATTCTATAGAGGATACTAGTGCAAAGAAATTATCTTGCGTATCTGCGTCGTTGCATAGCAGTAATAAAATCTGCCATATGTAGAGTCTTTCTACAGTGTGAACAAAGCAGCATATTGAACAAGGCTTCCGCGTGGAAGGCGAAGGTTTTACTCACTTTGACAACACCATTTGGTCGGTGTCCTATTTATCGTGTTTGTAATAGAGAGGACGCATCAACGTACACGTGCTATGTTATGTAAAATCCTCAAAAGGGTCACTGCTTTTGAAGAACTTGCAGTAATCTAGTGGCCCGGCCATATTTATGCAAGCGAATTTCATAAATTTTGCTAGAAACGTAGACAAAGTTTTTCTTTGCTTCTTTTTTTCTTTTTTTGCAGAATGGCCCTTTTGACGGAAGCTGTGATTAAATACCAGGTTACTTCACCGTGTTCTAGATTAAATTATATTTCACAAGCTGAACCTGCACAGATTTAATACAGATGATTATACAAAATAGCCGATATTTTTCTTTGTTGCCTCGTTTCGTGTTTATCCGTAAATAAGCGAATGTGAAGCATCAGATTCATTTTGGAACATTGCCAGCGCAGTGCTTTATAGATAGAAAAGCTCCGAAAGTAGAGTTTGTAGCGTCTACAAATAACGCACTGCGACGCGTTCAGCAGATCGTTTCCGTGTCACTATTCAAGGCGACACTTTATGAAAAAATTAAAAATTTAAAGCCGACGGGACCCCATCGTTGTATAAACAAAAAAAGCATGAATGTGCTAAACACATTGTGGCGACAACAACACCATGTCATGTGAACTGCGCAGGGCGAACTATTAAGAAGTGGCCAGAGACGGCCGGGATAATGAAGCTCCGAACACAGCGACAAACTCATGTCGCCTTTGTTACAGTGGCCGCCCGGTCGTATATTGTGTTATTGTTTACTTGCGTAATGTGAGCTCACGTGTATTGTATCGCACCGAAACAAAAGAAGTCAGATTAACGCCTTGTCACTGGTATACAAAAAGTGCTACACAGTGACAAAAGGGCGGAAATCCTTTGACGTGTAGGAACAGTGTTTGTCCCTTCTAAGCTATCGACGGAAGCTTTTGAGACCAATTTTCATGGATAAATATTGGGAAAGGCGTTCCAGAGAGAAAAAAAAATAGTATGCATGCCGACGCGTGCCAAACGGTACTTTGAGAATAAAAAGGAAGCGGTAATTAGAGGCGACGCACCCTATGACACAGCCTGCTCGTATAGGTGCCTGAAGTTGCACACGGTTTCCCTACAAAGCCTCTTTACGAGCGAGCTTTTCATAGCTTATTTCTGCTACATCTTTTCAGCACGATAGTCCGGGTGCAAGCTTTCACGTCTGGCGGTAATTTTTCATGGCCTTATCTCATGTGGCACCTCAAAGGCTCGCTCTCCTTGTTGTGTCGCACGTGAAAGCGGGGCAGATTTTTTCTTTTTTTTTTCTAAGCAATTCTACCAAGAGCAAAAATGGCCTCATTAGGCTCGATACAGTTAACCAAGATGAATTATGTTAAAATAGGAAGGCCGTAGCACTGAACTGTAGTGGTAGCTGAGAGACGAGTACGTTGAAAAAATATCGGCACTGCAACAAAGCAAGCGCCGTCGGGCTTACTCGGTCGCCAGATTGGTGGCGTATTGCTTTTTTTTTTTTACTTTACACTTGTGTACATGCGCGACGGGAGCCGCGAATGATAGGAATGTTTTTCAAAAGGAGGGTTTGGGGTTGGGGGGTGCTCATTCTTGACAGGGCAAGAGGCCACGTGCCCGGTATGTTCCTTTTCGTCGCGCCCCTTGTTTCACCCCTGGCCAGTTTCAATTAACATCAAGCATGTGGAATACATTGCGCCGAATGAGTTCCTTTTCTTTTTTCTTCACTTAAGTCATAATTGAAACAAATTAAGCGTGAATTCATCCAGAAACATTTTCAGTGCGTTAACACTCTCTTCAATACTCAAAATTGCGTTATTTTTTTTTCGCAGCGAAGGTTGACATAGTGTTTTAGAATTTTCAGCGGCAGCAGTTAGAAACTGCATTTTTCTCGCCCGTTTCTCCTCCTGCTGACGTCGCCATTTGCGAAAACGCCCGTGTGCCGTGCATTGGAGGCGAGTTCAGGATCCCCTGGTTGTCGACATTAATCCGACATTAATCCACTACAGCATGCCTTATAATTAAGCCGTAGTTTTGTCACATAAAAACCCAGAAGTAAAAAAAAAAATATCAGTGTCGCCTTTGTTAAGTTGTCGTAAGACCACCTCTTGGTCCGTACGCCTGCGATAATCAAACTTATACCGGTGTGGTGACGTGCACTGGGGAGCCACGAGCGGTGTGTCAATGCACCGTCGCCCAGAGTCTTTGGCGTTTGGGCGCTCTGAATATGCACTCTCAAGCCCCAAAATTACACCCTTTTGCCACACAACTATAATCGTCATCTGTCTGGTCCCCATTTCTTTTCTTTAACGCGGCCAGCCCGGTACTTCTGAGTCACGAGCATCAACAGCCTGAAAGAGCATTCTCGACAGAAAAGTAGCGAGCGCAGCATTTTCAAGGAAGAAAACGCGAGCAAGGAAGATGACGATTATTGCTGTGTGGCAGTTATACACCCCAAAGGGTGCACATTTGCATAAGAGTGTGGTGACCCACGCTGGCATTGAGAGCCGCGGCGTCTGTGCATATAAAACTCGAAGGCCGCAACAGCGAGTTATCGTAGCGGACGAGAACGGCAGGCGTCGGATAACTATCGGTTTTTCTTTTTCTCGTCCTTACCGCAGTGATGTGTTGTTTGTGAAATACAACCTTTTATCTCTGTACAGTTGACGCTTGATGATACTCATCGCTTTAGGCATTTTTTTTGTCTCAGATAGACCTCCCTGCAATTTGCTCTTGGGGTCCATGCGATAAAATGAGGCCCCGCTGCTTGTCGATTGGTCAATTTTTCAGGCAGCGGACGGGGAGAGAACCGCGCTTGGAGAAGCACGATTTGACCCCAATCGCTTCTCCATGAAACCTAACCATCTTGCCAATTTACAATATTGCAAATGCATTCTTCCAGTAAATTTACAAATTCACTACGAGCCCTCCCGGCTTTTTACCTTGTAAGGAGGAGGTAGGTTAACTGAACCCAGAATTGTAGACATCACAACCTCCTTACTCTTTCCCAAAGATATAGCATACGCGCAATATAAGTGGTTGGCAAAACATAAAGTAGTAGCAACAACATTACTAACCTAAAGAATGCATAATAGCGATACAAGGTTTTAAGAGATTTTTGCTGCTGTAGTAATCGACACGGAATATTATAGCTTTACCATAATGCGAAAGGAAAAAGAGGATACTTGAAATAGCCAGTACTCTGAGATATAAGTGTATATCGTTTTTTTTTAGTTTTCTTTTTGTCAGTCACTTGGCAAGGAAGTTTCGGGATCGCCAATATGGCGCGGTTTTTTCAATGAAAGAATTTTAACAGGTGGCACTAACGCGAAGGGCACGTCCGCAAGCATCCATTCATTTACTTTAAACCTTTTTTGCGTGGATCTTCTTTACTTATAACTTTTCTTTATCGACACCAAAAAATGCAAAAACACTTGTGTACCATGGTCTCGTGTGCAGGATAAACATCGGGTAAAGTATTCCGGTCCCTGTACCCCACAAGCATGCATGCTCGGTCACTCACGCACGCACTGGACAGATAAACACAAACATTAATAATTTTCTCCACCACAAATGAGGGGAGGCGGTTAGTTTTGTCTCAAAAGCAGTCACTGGTCACCCATGTGCTCTCTAAGTTAGTAATCCAGTAGTAAATAGTAGCCCAACAAACGACACAGCCTTTTGAAAGTGAAGAAAGATCGGTAATATTTTTTCTTTCTAATTTTGAAAAGAACACTGATTGCTTTACTGAAGACGGCCTATATATGACTTCGCAGCGATGCCTACGATTCTGAACTATAAACTAGCAACGGTGCGATTTTGTCGTTTCTACGAAAGAAACGCCTGTGCCACGTGCCTCCGGCTTCAGCGACTCGGTGGGGCACGAGAAGTAAAGCAAAAAGAAAAAAAAAACGAGAGAACTACAAGCATACACCGCAGCCCCGACCCGTGCTCGGATATTGCTCACCCCTGCGGCCACCGTCTTTCGCGGCGTCCAAGGCGACGCGCGCATCTACGACGGGGTGGAAGCCGTAAAGAACTCCAAGAAGAGCGCAGGGAAAATCACGTGGCCGCGAGACTCTGCGGTGGCGCCATTCGCCCACCCTGAGGGCTCCGGCTATGAGCATGGCTGCGGTCATCATAAAACACAACTCGCCCGTGTGCTTCCAAATTACGGCAGCGAGCGTAGAGCCTGGATCAATAGTGCCATTCCAAGTGGAAATATACCATTCCTCGAATCGGGCTTAATTGTAACAGTCGGCACTAACTTCCCAAGGATAGCGGGAACATTTTGTCTGGTTTCGCGATTAAAAAGTTTTGCAATATAATTTTTTTAAGCGATCAGCGAGCAATCCTGAACAAAACTACATGCTAATTTCATTATATTGTATAAGAAACGTTGCTTTATTGTGCATCTTTGTCGATATTTTAAGTTCCGCTAATTGAAATCACTACGTTTATTCCCTCTCCTATGTTGAATGCTAAGCAGGTCGCTTTGTCTTGAATGGCCAGGTAAAATTTCAAACATCTGTTTCACATTGACAGCTATTTGAAAGGATTTCGAGCTTTTCGTGGCATCAATGTAATTAATACACAACACTCGTAATATTATAGTGATTTTATTAATACCCACAATCTGATACATACAGATGACCAACAAAGGAAGGCATATCCCATATATTTTGAAACTATGCCCGCGCTACTGCACTTTGCGCCTGCTGCGGCATCTTGGTATCATTGCTTTTCCATCTCGACCACGTGGCAATCGCATTCGCATGAACAACTAAACGAAAACCACGGTGACGGCACAAGCGGAAGCATATAATGCGTCGCTTCAGAAGAACAAGCAACGAGGCCGGTCATTATCTGTGAGAGATTTCTTTGTCACAGGTGCCTAACTTCGTTGCAGCTATTTAGTCATGCGCAATTGTACCTTGTATACATCATCATCATCATCAACATCATGATCATCATCATCAGCCGGGCTACGCCCACTTCAGGGCAGAGGCCTCTCCCATACTTCTTCAACTAGCGTCGGAGACTGAGGAAGAGCGAGCCGCGGGGAACAGACAGGGAGATATGATCTCTGGAATGCTATTCACAGCGTCTTTACAGGAGCTATTCAGAGACCTGCATTGGGAAGAATTAGGGATAAGAGTTAATAGAGAATACCTTAGTAACTTGCGATTCGCTGATGATATTGCCTTGCTTAGTAACTCAGGGGACCTATTGCAATGCATGCTCACTGACCTGGACGGGCAAAGCAGAAGGGTGGGTCTAAAAATTGATCTGCAGAAAACTAAAGTAATGTTTACTAGTCTCGAAAAAGAACAGCAGTTTACGATATGTAGCGAGGCACTGTAAGTGGTAATGGAGAGAGAGAGAAAGCAAGGGCAGGAAAGGCAGGGAGATCAACCAGAAGAGCACCCAGTTTGCTACCTTACACTGGGTGTGGGGGAAAGGGGAATAGAAAGAAACAGGGAGACAGTAAGCACTGAATGCATGTGGGAGGGACACTATACAGAGGGACACTATAAACGTCTATTAAGCAGGTGCACTTCAAGTATTGCACTAGTGCACGAAACGCTTTTCGTGCCAGTGACGGGTATGGCCACAGTCCGAGTATCTTTGACTCAGTGAACGGTCTTGAGTCCAGTCGGTGCAAAGTCGCCTGCAGAGAGACGCGTTGTACATCGTAGAGAGGGCAGCTACACAATAGGTGCTCGCTGGTTTCCTCTCACCCACAGGAGTCGCACACCGGCCTCTTAGCCATTCCCAATTGATAGAAGTATGCGTTCGTGAACGCCACTCCCAGCCGCAAACGGCACAGCAAGGTTGTTTCGCGGCGGGAAAGGCTAGATGGCAGTGTAGCCGTAGAGTGGGGTCCAGTTTACGTAATCGGCAATTGAAGGCACTTGAAATCCAGAGATCTTGTGATTTTTTGCGTGCAAGTAGGCGAAGTTCCCTGGCAGCGTCCGACCTCGCCAAAAGTGTCAGACGCGTCTGGGTATCTTCGTGGGCAGATCGGGCAGCCTTGTCAGCTAGGTTGTTGCCGACGATGGCACAGTGAGCAGGAATCCACTGAAATATTATGTTGTGCCCTCTTTCCAGAGCATGATGGTGCACGTCCCTGATGTCAAATATAATCTGCTCGTATGTTCTACGGTGTAATGCAGACTTGATACTGTGAAGAGCTGCCGTAGAATCACAAAATACGACCAATTTCTCTGTTGGCTCTTCGGTGACATACGTCATAGCGGCATAGATAGCTGCAAGTTCTGCCGACGTAGATGTATTCGTGTGTGACAATTTGAATCTAACTGTAACCTGCTTAGCTGGAACGACGAATGCGGCAGTTGAGCTGGTAGGTGAGGTCGAACTGTCGGTTACATATGTATGCGGTCATGACCACGTACATATGTATGCGGTCATGATGCGTCTGGTGCAGTAATAGGAGCGTAAGTTGCTTCAGAGCCGGCGATGGGTGATTGGACTTTTTCTGATTCCAGGAATAGTAAAACTCACTTGAGGCTGTCGCAGGCACCACAGTGGAGATGAAGGCTTCACTGCCGGTGTAAAAGACGACGGTATGCACTCTTGATGAGCGTTAATCACTCTTGAAAAGGTCGCTTGAGGTCTCTCGGCTGGTAGGGAGGCCAAGTGATGGTCGGGGATCCTTGACAGATGGCGAATGTGCGCTCTGAGAGAGTCACAGCTACATGTGTCCGGATCATATGGTCTGCCGCGATGGCAATGGTTGCTGCTGTTGAGGTGCACCGAGGCAGCCCTAAACACGGGCATAGGCCTCGACCTTGTATGCTCTCCAATGCGCGAAAGTTTATCTTGCATGCATTTGACAACACTGGTAGACTGTAACGTAATGTGGTAAGCGAATACATCTACTTAGGGCAGGTTCCGGATCATGAGGCTGAAATAATCAGAAGAATAAGAATGGGCTGGGGTGCGTTTGACAGGCATTCTTAGATCATGAACAGCAGGCTGCCATTATCCCTCAAGAGAGCAGCTGTGTCTTACCAGCACTCACTCAGGGGGCAAAAACCTGGAGGCTTACGAAGAGGGTTCTAATTAAATTGAGGGAGACGCAACGAGCTATGGAAAAAAGAATGATGGGTGTAACATTAAGAAGGGGGGGGGGGATAAGAAGAGAACAGATTTGGTGAGAGAACAAAGGAGAGTTAATGACATCTTAGTTGAAATCAAGAATAAGAATTGGGCATGGGCAGGACATGTAATGAGCAGGGAAGATAACCGGTGGTCAGTAAGGGTTACGGACGGGATTGCAAGAGAATGGAAGCGTAGCAGGGGGCCGCAGAAAGTTAGGCGGACGGATGAGATGAAGAAGTTTGCAGGGACAACATGGCCACAATTAGCACATGATCGGGGTAGTTGGAGAAGTATGGGAGATGCCTTTGTCCTGCAGTGGGCGTAGCCAGGCTGCTGCTGCTGATGATGATGACGATGATTGTACTTCGGTATTCAATCATCGTTAAGCCAGGTATGACGACTGTGCCTAGGTGGGCGCTATACATGACTTTGATTAGGCTTCGGTAGACACGCATCGTTAGCCATGCATGAATAGACACAGACATTATCAGTTGTTGTACTAGCATGACATTTATTGTTGCGACACATTATTTACCTTGATGGCTACGAAGGCTTATCGGTGGTTGGTAAAGTAGTTGGCTGTCGTCTCGACATCGGCCACAAACAAGGTAGAGCTAAGTCACTCCCTCTGGAAGACGAGATCAGTGGTGGTTCCCCATTTGGTTCCCCACGGCTCGCTATTCCTCAGTCACTGATGCTCTGTTGGCATTCTGACCCTCTCCAGTGAAGCAGCTCGCCGGGCGATGTCCGGAGGGCGGTCAGATGCAGCTTGATGACGATGGCTCAAAGCCTCCCGCTCCCGTGCAATGCTCAGAGAAAACGGCTAGGCTTCGCTCTCATCCGTGGCCAAGCTCGCACTGACTAGGCGAACGCGTCACTCCTCTTAGCCAGGTGCCCGGTGAGTCACGTGTTCAGGCGGAGACCCAGCTGCGAAGAGTGCATGCTCCAAGCCGGTGGTGCCGGGTAGAGCAGGCGGCAACGACGGAGCTCGGTGCGGCGAGTAACGTGATGCGTTGCCAAGGCTACGGCGCAGCTGCGTCAAATGAAGGTCAAATTGCTGGTCACGGCGAAACTTGGCTTGGTTAGGTTAGTAAAGCTTTCGCTTTAAGATATCCTTCACAAGCAGTAGACGATGTCTTTGAACGTCGAGCGAGCGTTGATGCTCTTGCATTCTGGTTTCCAACACACCCGTGTACTCGGGCAGAGGCAATGTTCTTTCATCCATAAATTTGTAACGTACGCTAAAGGAATTAATGGGAGTCCAGGGCGGCTGACGTGCCTCCGGGATATGCAATGAGAAGTGTGAGCGCGGATGTACGTTCACTACTCGAAAATCTATACGCTGGCCGCCACTTGCTGTTTCTTTCGCGTGCGCTTCTGGGGGCGAGCGGAAAACTAATAAATTCAGTTTCCTCTGCCCTGGCACTGAAGTAGCCATTCTGAGTCACTAGTTGCCCCTTCTAAGAATCCGCATGTGCTGACGTGGTGCCAGTGGTCCGGTAAACGTTCAAAAACTGCGCACACACGGAAGCTCGCTCACTCGGCTCCCTGACGCTTTGAGCCCAAGGACGTAGTCGCTTTGCAAACGGCGTGTATATATTATTTTCACGTTTTTTTTCCTTTTCTCGAAACTCAGATGGGTCACAAAGGTCGCCGGAACGGGTCGTGCCTCGTATTGTGACACTTTGCTACTGTCCACAATTTGCCGCTTTTCTGTCTCCTTTCCCGGCTCCTTCTGTATTGTGCCCCCTTCTGCCTTATTCGATTTGCCCTCTCTCCCGATACATCAGCGACACGCACGCTGGTGCTGTGCAGCGACCGTTTTCTCCCTCACTGTCTTGTGTCAACGGGAACCTATGTATCGGTACTGTCCGCCTCTCTGCCATTGTCCGCATTATGTCCCCCTCCTCCTCTTTCTTTTTTCTTTTCTTTTCCTCCTTTTGATTTTCTTTCTCACTGGCCTCCTCGCCCTACACGCATGGGACTCAGCCTTCCTTTTGCCCGGTATCGTAGCCAATAAGGCAGCTGTACATCTTCCAAAGCGCCTAAAAAGAGTCAATCACTGTCACAACGGTCCCTTTCGGTTTGATGTATCTGAGAACGTTCGGGCACGTGGTCTGCTGTCCTCAGTATCAGTGCCGTAGACTCTGATGAAGATCGGTCCCCCACCCCCAACCGTGGAAACTGTTGAAATAAAATGTTGGTTATATTTGGCTTGCAGCATCGCTCAAGTGCTTTACGTTTGAAAGGTAGCCTGAAGAATATGTATATATATATATATATATATATATATATATAGTCATATCATGAGAAGCCAACAAACACTGACACCAAGGACAACATAGGGGAAATCGCTTGTACTTAATAAATGAAATAAAGAAACGATAAATTAATAAAAATTAAAGTGGATAAAAAAAAACAACTTGCCGCAGGTGGGAACCGAACCCACAACATTCGCATTTCGCGTGCGATGCTCTATCAATTGAGCTACCGCGGCGCTGTTTCCCCATCCACTTTCTTGGGTATTTATGTGTCCTAGTAGAACCCTGGGAGTGTTAGCCAGCACCACCACTCACAGACCTTAGCGGTGGACGTGGAACGTCCTTTTTGCCGCAGGCGTCACTAGAACGTGATCTTTTTGGGTGAAGGCAACTGGTCAATAAAGCCACATATGCTACCTGAGGGCGTCAATGTAGCCGGATTCGAGACCCTCGTTGTGTAATGAATGAGAAGAAAGGGGGTTACCGAGGGGCCCGATTTTTATTAGTCATATCATGCGAAGCCAACAAACACTGACACCGAGGACAACATAGGGGAAACGACTTGTGCTTAATAAATGAAATAAAAAAAAACGATAAATTAACGAAAATTAAAGTGGATGAAAGAAGATCCTATATATATATATATATATATATATATATATATATATATATATATATATATATATATATATATATATATACATATATATATATATATATATAGATATGTATAGGTTGTCTCACATAACCTGAGCCAACGCTTTAAATATGAAAGGCACTCCGGAAGCGAGTTAAACCGAATGCGTAAAGCTTTATCCACTGATATTCGAGCCGTCAGGTTTAAAGTAGTAGCATAATCGTTCAATTCAAGAACTACTACGAGGTCATTTGTGTACAAAGGCAAAATTGTAGCCGCCGTCATTGCATTCCATCTTTCCCACTTGCTTTGCCCTTTCCTTCTTTCAAGCAGAATCAAACAAAATGCCGCTTTCGTCTTCTATTTTTCGTGACCTTAGACGCTTTATACCTTCGGCGCCGCTCGGCCAGCAGCATGCATCTGCGCCGTCATGCGATAAAATCCGCATGCCCAGATACCTACACCAGACATCACGCCCTGTCGCGGCCAGTCTCACTGCAGCCGACCTTGTTCATCCATCGCACGCTTCAGAGCAGCACAAAGACAGTGCGTAATCGCCCCGTCACGTGGTATTTTTTCATATTTCGCGGGCTTTCTTTGGAACGCGGAAAAAGGGACCACGTGAGCTATATCGTGTCGAAATAATTTGTTAAGAGGTTTCTCAAGGGGCTCTACAACTTTGCGTATCACACTTGGGGTCTGCAGCCAATACTTAATAAGTTGATTAGTTAAATATAGCTAATTTGGAATATGAACCTGGCAATGTTTAACGCTAGAACGTTATCTAGTGAGGCGAGTCTAGCAGTGCTATTGGAGGAATTAGAGGGCAGTAAATGGGATATAACAGGGCTCAGTGAAGTTAGGAGGCCAAAGGAAGCATATACAGTGCTAAAAAGCGGGCACGTCCTGTGCTACCGGGGCTTAGCAGAGAGACGAGAACTAGGAGTCGGATTCCTGATTAATAAGAACATAGCTGGTAACATACAGGAATTCTATAGCATTAACGAGAGGGTGGCATGTCTTGTTGTGAAACTTAATAAGAGGTACAAAATGAAGGTTGTACAGGTCTACGCCCCTACATCTAGTCATGATGACCAGGAAGTCGAAAGCTTTTATGAAGAAGTGGAATCGGCGATGGGTAAAGTCAAAACAAAATACAGTATACTGATGGGCGATTTCAATGCCAGGGTAGGCAAGAAGCAGGCCGGAGACAAGTCAGTGGGGGAATATGGCATAGGCTCTAGGAATAGCAGAGGAGAGTTATTGGTAGAGTTTGCAGAACAGAATAATATGCGGATAATGAATACCTTTTTCCGCAAGCGGGTTAGCCGAAAGTGGACGTATAGGAGCCCGAATGGTGAGACTAGAAATGAAATCGACTTTATACTCTGCGCGAACCCTGGCATCATACAAGATGTAGACGTGCTCGGCAAGGTGCGCTGCAGTGACCATAGGATGGTAAGAACTTGAATTAGCCTTGACTTGAGGAGGGAACAGAAGAAACTGGTACATAAGAAACCAATCAATGAGTTAGCGGTAAGAGGGAAACTAGAGGAATTCCGGATCAAGCTACAGAACAGGTATTCAGCTTTAACCCAGGAAGAGGACCATAGTGTCGAAGCAATGAACGACAATCTTATGGGCATCATTAAGAAGTGCGCAATAGAAGTCGGTGGTAACGCCGTTAAACAGGAAACCAGTAAGCTATCGCAGGAGACGAAAGATCTGATCAAGAAACGCCAATGTATGAAAGCCTCTAACCCTACAGCTAGAATAGAACTGGCAGAACTTTCTAAGTTAATCAACAAGCGTAAGACAGCGGACATAAGGAACTGTAATATGGATAGAATTGAACAGGCTCTCAGGAACGGAGGAAGCCTAAAAGCAGTAAAGAAGAAACTAGGAGTAGGCAAGAATCAGATGTGTGCGTTAAGAGACAAAGCCGGCAATATCGTTACTAATATGGACGAGATAGTTCAAGTGGCTGAAGAGTTTTATAGAGATTTATACAGTACCAGTAACACCTACGACGATAAGGTGAGAGAGAATAGTCTAGAGGAACTTGAAATCCCACAAGTAACACCGGAAGAGGTAAAGAACGCCTTGGGAGCTATGCAAAGGGGGAAGGCAGCTGGGGAGGATCAGGTAACAGCAGATTTGTTGAAGGATGGTGGGAACACTGTCCTAGAAAGGTTGGCCGCCCTATATACACAATGCCTCATGAACTCAAACGTACCGGAATCTTGGAAGAAAGCTAACATAATCCTAATCCATAAGAAAGGGGACGCCAAAGACTTGAAAAATTATAGACCGATCAGCTTACTGTCCGTTGCCTACAAAGTATTTACTAAGGTAATCGCAAATAGAATCAGGAATACCTTAGACTTCTGTCAACCAAAGGACCAGGCAGGATTCCGTAAAAGCTACTCAACAATAGACCATATTCACACTATCAATCAGGTGATAGAGAAATGTGCGGAATATAACCAACCCTTATATATAGCCTTCATTGATTACGAAAAAGCATTTGATTCAGTCGAAACCTCAGCAGTCATGGAGGCACTACGGAATCAGGGTGTAGATGAGCCATATGTAAAGATACTGGAAGCTATCTATAGCGGTTCCACAGCCACCGTAATCCTCCACAAAGAAAGCAACAAAATCCCAATAAAGAAAGGCGTCAGACAGGGAGATACGATATCTCCAATGCTATTCACAGCATGTTTACAGGAGGTATTCAGAGACCTGGAGTGGGAAGAATTGGGGATAAAAGTTGCTGGAGAATACCTTAGCAACTTGCGATTCGCTGATGATATTGCCTTGCTTAGTAACTCAGGAGACCAATTGCAATGCATGCTCACTGACCTGGAGAGGCAAAGCAGAAGGGTGGGTCTCAAAATTAATCTACAGAAAACTAAAGTAATGTTTAACAGTCTCGGAAGAGAACAGCAGTTTCGATAGGTAGCGAGGCACTGGAAGTGGTAAGGGAATACATCTACTTAGGGCAGGTAGTGACCACGGATCCGGATCATGAGGCTGAAATAACCAGAAGAATAAGAATGGGCTGGGGTGCGTTTGGCAGGCATTCTCAAATCGTGAACAGCAGGTTGCCACTATCCCTCAAGAGGAAAGTGTATAACAGCTGTGTCTTACCAGTACTCACCTACGGGGCAGAGACCTGGAGGCTTACGAAAAGGGTTCTGCTGAAATTGAGGACGACGCAACGAGCCATGGAAAGAAGAATGATAGGTGTAACGTTAAGGGATAAGAAAAGAGCAGATTCGGTGAGGGAACAAACGCGGGTAAATGACATCTTAGTTGAAATCAAGAAAAAGAAATGGGCATGGGCCGGACATGTAATGAGGAGGGAAGATAACCGATGGTCATTAAGGTTTACGGACTGGATTTCAAGGGAAGGGAAGCGTAGTAGGGGGCGGCAGAAAGTTAGGTGGGCGGATGACATTAAGACGTTTGCAGGTACAACATGGCCACAATTAGTACATGACCGGGGTAGTTGGAGAAGTATGGGAGAGGCCTTTGCCCTGCAGTGGGCGTAACTAGGCTGATGATGATGATGATGATGATGAATCCCTTAGTTAAGGGGAAAATAAAAGATTGCATGAATAATTCAAGGCCACTGCCAACATTATGCATTCGGTTTAACTCGCGCATCCGGAGTGCCTTTCATTTTTTAAACTTTAGCACAAATTATGGAGGAGAGCTTTTAACCACACACATACGTTATCTGAAAGTGCAACCACAAGTGGCTTATATAAAGCTTGTATGGCTTACCAAGTATGGGCATCTCTGTTCTGCTAAGAAAAAGCAATAATCACTTGTGCGAGTTTGTGTGTCGATGTGGGCCACTTTTTGTTTCATTTTACAGCGAAGCTGTATATGGCTAGGGTTCCATGCATTTTTGTTCTTCATGAACAAAACTATCATCATCAAGCACCCATACGGGTGCTCATAGCCCCGTAAGCAAGCAAAAAATACAATGGCTCACAGCCCCGTAAGGCAGAGGTTACAAGCACTTAGACAAGTGGAGTGAACAGTGCTTCAATTCTCTCTAACCGTGCATACAACACACAGAACATCATGTACAAAACTGTCATCATCAATGGCTCATAACCCCGGGAGCAATAGCTCATATCCCTGTAAGCAAGAAAAAATGCAATGACTTATAGTCCCGTAAGCTTCATGGCTACTCACTTTGGCTGAAATAGCTGCGATGGTACTCCTCTGTTGTCGTTATCGGTGATCTCAATGTGGATGTGTCGGTATTGAAAAGGGAGCGGTTTACGCATTTCGTGTTGCAGACATATTCCTTGCGATGCCACACCGATCCGGCCCAACCGACCACCCAGTGGCGTACGCGCAACGATTTAACATTATCAAAGCATGTGATTGCACTTGCGAGTGAGAGAATGACCGCCAATCTAGGCAATGAATGATTATGCGTACATTTGTCACGATGACCACCCATCAACACAATAAATGAGTTCGTACTATTCTTCAAAATTATGTGTCACCTCCATGCTAAACAGCTTCGTTGGTCAACCACCTTCACAGAGTAGAATGGCTCATGATGTTTTCTTTTTTACAGCGAAAGCTGTATATGACTAATCTTCCATAGGTTTTCGGCGTCCGTCAACAGAAAGAAATCATCATGTGGGCCGATCCTGGTGAAAGGGTCCAAGCTCAATGGCACATACCCCTGTGGGCTCGGGAGCCTCTAACGTGTTCTTAAACCACCCTTGGCAGAGCGTAGGTTAGGGCGTGTTGGTATTCCATAACTGTGGTTTTTAGCGCACGAAAAGGAACGAGAGACAGAGGCGAGGCCCGGACACAGCGCTAACTTCCAACAATTGTTTTATTCCACGAAGCGGTACACATACATATAGGTAACAGACAACACCGTACACATGCGCATATGTACTGATTTCTAATACTGAAAGGGTACTGATATGTACTCTTTGCACACGTGGAACCCAAAGAGATCCCAGGCACAAGGGTAAGAACGTAGTTTTTTCGGCGTCCGGGAACGGAAACGGACTTAGCGATTTCTAACACCCACGCGGGTGCAGTGCGGCGGCACATATGTCAAAATGTGGGACAGATTAGAACACTTGCCCTGAACAATAGCGTGACGTCAAGGTTATCGCAGTATATAAGCAGGAGAGATATCGATGCTAAAAACAGCTGCGTTATTGAGGTGGTGGTCACCTATAGTTCGTACGCTCGAAGATCAACATGCGTACGAGGAGCGCCGGAGGGAACAGCAAGGAGAATGTAAACAGTGCCGGCGCGGAACGACAACCGACGAAGAACGCTCCCGCGATGCTGAACTAAAACGACAATCCTGAGCCAGGGCACCTACGAACGAGCAACGACTCCACACTAGCAACGCAAAAAAAAAAATAAATGACAACCATTCCACTCAGTGAAGATGAAATGGCGGCGAAAGCACATTGCTTTTCGTGCGCGAGCTATGACTGTCGTCAGTTTTCCTGCCATTCCATCTTCGCAGAGTGGAATGGTCGTCATTTTCATTGTTGTTTTAATTAAAAACGCAATTTGTCAGTGAGCGCCTTTTCCGCGTTCTTTCTATTACGTTTCCCGTAGCTTTTTCTTTGTCTTACAATGAGAGAGGGAGAGAGAAATGCTTATTAAACATGTTTTTATAAAGGCAGCCCCTGTGGCGCTTCCCACAGGGGCAGCTGGACGCCAAATTAAGTTGTCTGTTCGGCTCCTCAATAAGCCGCAAGCCGTCGCACGTGGCTTTGCAGTGGGCAGTGGTCGCGCTTGGGATGATTCAATCATTTAGCGTAGCCACTAAGAGCTATCGTTACGTCGCGCGACTGAAGTTTTCCCAGAAAGAAAATACAAACTTTTTTTTCTTCTCATCGGACACGGTAGCTCAGTGGGGTTTCGCAGCATGAACTCGCTGATTTGAACTATGAAGGGGGCGATATACGCACGACCACTCGGGCAACATCGCGCAGCGGGTTCATGCATTGCATTCAAGAACGGCAAGTGGTGGAAATCATTCGGAAGCTCTCCACATGCGGTCCCTTATAACCCACGGGGCACTTGTACAGCGCCAAACAAAAAAGAAATTAACTTAAAGTTATGCTTTTCGGCGTTATCGGCCATAAATATTCTTCGTGCAGCGAAAATGTGATGTTCTAGAGGATATATTTGTAATTGTAACATAATTGTACGTGCTTGCACGATGAATTTGACCACTTCTTGTACTGTGCAACGCCGCCCCCCCCCCCCCCCCCCCCCCCCGTCGCGCCTCTGATTTTCAGTAAACCGGTTGGTAGACTACGTTTTAACTTTCGCCGTATTCCTCTTTCTGTGTTTGGTTAATTTCCTGGCTTGTACCATTAGTTAACAATCATTCAAATAAACCACCCAGCCCCTCAAGATGTTCCACTGTTTCGAGCCGCAGCGCTGCGTTAGCCGCCATAAATGTAGGTGTCGCGACATTTTTAGCGCCGTCACAATGTATGTAGAATCTTTTCAGGGAAACCCTTTTCCTAAAGCATTTCGGATCGGAAGTTCTTCCTATATAGAGCGGAATGTAATCCCTTGCCTTTGCCAAGGATTTCTGAATTCATATATCGTTTGCAGCGGAGTAAACCTATTCTGCTCGGCGTCGGCGAAGGCAATGTTGCGGCCAGCGAGGAGGCAGCGCGCTCTTTGTTGTTTTTATTCTGCCACGCGTGACTGTGCCGGCTGCTGGCGCAGAATCGGCCCCGTTCACTCCGTTCGCTGCCACTGCTATTTTTTTTCTTGCATCGGCTGTTCGCGTGCAGCACTTCTCTGATTCTTTGTCACGTTTCAAGGAACCTGGGCTACAGTCGTTTGTCATGGATTTACGTCAACGAGCAACACGATGGATGGCGGGGATTTCAAGCGACCGCTGCCAACAAATAAACCACCTTTTGATTGGGATTTAAGGCTCGCTACTTCGTGCGGGCGGCCAGTACCATCAGGCTCAATGTTCGTGACCTTACGAAAGGAGGGCTGTTGTAGATTAAAAAATAATGCAGGGCCATAAATAAGCCGCTAGACAGCTTTCTATGTCAATATCATAAATAATAAACCTCAACCTACCAGAAAAACAGAAGCCGGAACACGAAACATGAAACCAAAAATAAAAAGCTGGCATGGGCGTATGAGTTTATACTTCTTTGTCCTCTAACCATTAGTGCTAGAATTAAACCAGGGTGTAAAATCCAAAATATTGACTAATACCGAACACTAATAAGTTTAGAAGGGAATATGTGAGACGAAAAAAAAGACATTTAATCTGTAGTATGTAGTAGGAATCATCATCATCATTATCATCAGCCTGGTTACGCCCACTGCAGGGCAAAGGCCTCTCCCATACTTCTCCAACTACCCCGGTCATGTACTAATTGTGGCTATGTTGTCCCTGCAAACTTAATCTCATCTGCCCACCTAACTTTCTGCCGCCCCCTGCTACGCTTCCCTTCCCTTGGAATCCAATCCGTAACCCTCAATTACTATTGGTTATCTTCCCTCCTCATTACATGTCCTGCCCATGCCCATTTCTTTTTCTTGATTTCAACTAAGATGTCATTAAATCCCGTTTGTTCCCTCACCCTATCTGCTCTTTTCTTATCCCTTAACGTTACACCTATCATTCTTCTTTCCATAGCTCGTTGCGTCGTCCTCAATTTAAGTAGAACCCTTTTCGTAAGCCTCCAGGTTTCTTCCCCGTACGTGAGTACTGGTAAGACACAACTGCTATAGACTTTTCTCTTGAGGGATAATGGCAACCTGCTGTTCATGATCTGAAAATCCCTGCCAAACGCACCCCAGCCCATCCTTATTCTTCTGATTATTTCAGTCTCATGACCCGGATCCGCGGTCACTACCTGTCCTAAGTAGATGTATTCCCTTACCACTTCCAGTACCTTAGACTCGTTAGACTTCTGTAAACCAAAGGACCAGACAGGATTTCGTAAACGCTACTCAACAATAGACCATATTCACACGGATCCGCAGTCACTACCTGTCCTAAGTAGATGTATTCCCTTACCACTTCCAGTGCCTCGCTACTTATTGTAAACTGCTGTTCTCTTCCGAGACTGTTAAACATTACTTTAGTTTTCTACAGATTAATTTTGAGACCCACCCTTCTGCTTTGCTTCTCCAGGTCAGTGAGCATGCATTGCAATTGGTCCCCGGAGTTACTAAGCAATTCAGTATCATCAGCGAATCGCAAGTTACTATGGTATTCTCCATTAACTCTTATCCCCAATTCTTCCCAATCCAGGTCTCTGAATACCTCCTGTAAACACGCTGTGAATAGCATTGGAGAGATCGTATCTCCCTGCCTGACGCCTTTCTTTATAGGGATCTTGTTGCTTTCTTTAGGGAGGACAACGGTGGCTGTGGAGCCGCTATAGATATCTTTCAGTATTTTTACATAGGGCTCGTCTACACCCTGATTCCGTAATGCCTCCATGACTGCTGAGGTTTCGACTGAATCAAACGCTTTCTCGTAATCAATGAAAGCTGTAAATGAGGGTTGGTTATATTCCGCACATTTCTCTAGCACCTGATTGATGGTGTTTATATGGTCTATTATTGAGTAGCCTTTACGGAATCCTGCCTGGTTCTTTGGTTGACGGAAGTGTAAGGTGTTCCTGATTCTATTTGCAATTACCTTAGTAAATACCGGTGCTGACGTACGGGGCAGAAACTTGGTGACTGACAAAGAATCTCGAGAACAAGTTAAACAGCGCGCGTAGAGCGATGGAACTAAAAATCTTAGGCGTAACGTTAAGATACAGGAAGATAGCAGTGTGGACCAGAGAGCAAACGGGAATAGCGGATATTCTAATTTACATTAAGGAAAAAAATGGATATGGGCAGGCCACGTAATGCGTAGGATGGATAACTGGTGGACCATTAGAGTTACAGAATGGGTTCGAAAGGCAGGAAACTGCAGTCGAGTTCGGCATAAAATTAAGTGGGCTGGTGAAATTGGGAAATTCGCAGGCCCAAGTTGGAGACAGTCGACGCAGGACAGAAGTAATTGGAGATCGCAGGGAGAGGCCTTTGTCCTGCAGTGGCTGCTACTGATGATGATGATGAAAGCGCATGAAGTCCAACTTGCTACACTAAGTGCACTTTCATATATATATATATATATATATATATATATATATATATATATATATACATATATATATATATATATATATATATATATATATATATACATATATATATATATATGCTGTGGAACGGATGCGGGGGATACATGCAGGTGCTAGATGTAAACAGCTTCGATGCAAAAGGAGTGGCCAGCCGCGTCAGGCTTGCTGCAGCGGTAGCGAAGGTGAGAGCCGTAGTAGTATTCTCAGCCGCTTGGCTGGGCCCAACGGCGCTGGCTGTCGGGGATTGGACGCGTCGGCTTCCACGGGCGATGACTTTCCCAGCGCGTCGCTGTCGCATTTTTTGTGCCAATCCAATGCAACGGTCTGCGACTGGTGGCAACGCAGCAGATCACGCCGTTTTCGTTGCGCGCGGAAGGCCCCACTCTTTTTTATTCAGCGTCCGTGAATACGCCTTCGTTGAAATGGAAGATCATGCGATTCATCGAGTAAAACAATGCCGGTGTTGCCAGTTTGCGCATACAACAAGGCAATATTGTAAATACATTCAAGTACGAAATATGATCCGCAACAAGTCCCGTAGACATTTGCTTCTGCAGCCTCTGGAAGATACAAATGGCTCAATACCCGCTGCCAGCCTCGTGCTCTCACATTTCTTGTTCAGCAGGGACTAGTACGGCGTATTGATTACCGCTGCGCAGGCTTCTCTTCGTGTCCCGAGACCCATCTCAGACGCTGGATGGCAGTTAGCGTCAGGATCGTTTCTCTCTGCCCGATATCAGATGAAAGAGGCTCATTACGCGCGTAGGACGCACTCTCGTCCTTTAGTGTGATCTTATCCGCAGTGGTG
Source organism: Dermacentor andersoni (assembly GCF_023375885.2). NCBI lineage: Eukaryota > Metazoa > Arthropoda > Arachnida > Ixodida > Ixodidae > Dermacentor > Dermacentor andersoni. The sequence continues at coordinate 206,965,932 of NC_092816.1, read as the reverse complement.
CGTTGCAGTAACACTGCCGCACGTGAACGCCTGCGGGGTTAATTATACTCAGATGTGGTCGCCTATAGGATGTGTCAAATTGATGCACTTGCTCGACACCTTTCGCACATTTTCGTCGTCGCGATGCAGACCCACCCGATGTGCGGTGTCTCTGCGAAATGAAGTTACGGGTGATTGTTCCTCGGGGGAAGAGGTACAATTTTATACCTTTATACCGAAAAACCAACGCACCTGCTATAGTTTACCAGACTTGTACGCTCTTTCTTGAAATCGCAAGATATAATCAGCAAAACATTATTTTTGCTTGACTTTTCGGTACCCACATCACAAGGCAGTGGTGGATGTGATAGTCATAATATCGACCCGAAAGTCACGCCCATGGCCATTTCCAGGGAAGACGTGTGTATAATTTCTTCAGATGCATGCCTTATGGAATGAAACTTTCCTATAAAATTTATATAGTGTATTAAACTAAAGCACCCCGAGAAAAAAAATTAATTATGGGGTTTTACGTGCCAAAACTACTCTCTGATTATGAGGCGTGCCGTATAGTAAATTTGGACCACCTTAGGTTCTTTAACGTGCACCTAAATCTAATTACACGGGTCTTTTCGCATGTAGCTCCCATCGAAATGCGACCGCCGCGGTGGGGATTCGGTCCCGCGACCTCGTGCTTAGCAGCCCGACACCATAGCTCCTAAGCAACCAGGGCGGGTACCCCGAGAAAGTTGCCTTCATTAACCATACTCAAACATAATTCCCATCTGCAATAAATGATGTTGCAGCATGTCATCAATTTCTGTTTTCCTCGTCTTCAGCTACATAAAGATGATGATGATGATGAGCTTCTGTCATGTTTCGCATCCCCTAAGGGGGATGGGCAAAAATCGGGCGACAGGAGGTAGCTACAGAAAATGCCTATTTGAAGACGATAAATTCAAAATAAAAGAAATTAAAAAAGGCGATGTAATAACTAGACTAGCATGCGAGTGAGCTGTCAGACTAACTTAACGGTGCATGTTAGAAGAGAGTACAATCAAGGAGAAATTCATGTTAATAAAGACTTTAAAGAAACCAATTTAGGTGAAGTGAACGCAAATTTCCTATCTAGAATAAATATACAATAATTAGCAGGTAAATGGTTTTGTTTCACTTAAATAATCCAAACAATATGCTGTGGAACAAACGTTTCTCTGACTATAGCCTAGTGTAGTGGCCCCAAATTATAAGAAATAATGGTGTACTTAACCATAATCCAATTTTGCAGAGTGGAGCTTCGAGTAATATCTTTTTCTGGAGGGAATATCGTCTACACGATAGAAAGTAGTGGTCTATTGATTCAATTTCCTTACAATTGTGGCATAGAGAGGACATTGTCAGACCCGCTCTATGTAAATAAAAATTCAATTGCGGGATGCGTCAGCGTAGTCTGGTGTATGTAACTTCCAATTGCCGATAAGGACAGCACTTTTCAATCAGGTGGTTTTCTTGTTTCTTCTGCAACCAAACAGTACTCCGCCAGCGCCCATCTCTGCCAAAGTAGGCGTAGCTGATAGTTGGTGTTATCAATGGCACTTTATCGATTATGATTAAAAACACTCTCAGATGAAATTAATTTCGCTAAAGGAAACTTGTGGCTAAAATGCCAGTTAGAATCTGCATCAGACTTTTTCTGATTTCTGTCATCGTCACAAAATGTACCATTATCTGAATTTTTCACTGAAAAACACACACTTATCACAAAGATGGCTAGTGACTCCTGTCCTCACTTGGATGAAGAAACGCGATAACCGAAACAATACCTTATCAATCACCGTACTGAATTTTGCAGCCCCTTTGATGTGCTGGCATCCTCTACGTTACTATTATGAACTAATCCCTGGCTTCTCCCGAACACACTGCACCATAACGACACCTTTTTAATGACTTTTAATAACAAAGTCGTCGAATTTGTTAGTCTTGAAGGTTTCTGTTTATAAATGCAGCGATCAAATACAATAACTTTAGTGATATCGGGGAGCTTGCGTAAGTTGCTGACAAGCTCGCACCGAACAATGAGGCATATGCGGTATCATTTTAATGCACTCAACTAAACAGATGACGGCCTGTTCGCAATCAAAGAGTCTAGCCATAGAGCAGCGCTTTTCTTACTCTAATATTACACTTTTTTTTCCTGCACAACCCTCGATGTTACCCAAGCGTTTCACATACCATTCGAGAAAGATGTGATTAGGAGCAAAACGAAAACAAGAACCCTCAGAGAACGCAGTCCTATCCGCTCGCACCTTTTCCCTTTTCCGAAAATACGTGACACTTGCCTTCCGTCTTTTCGCCGCAGATCGCGGTCTTGACATGCTCTCAGCCCAGACACCGAATAAATGTTTCCCACGGGAACCGAACACGACTCTATCAACTCTGCGCGCAGATCCCCCTGCCGCATTCGCTTCGCCTTGGCTCTTTCTCGGTCTTCGCCCTTGCTTGTGGCCCTCGTTGTGCTCCGGCCCGCAGTTCCCGAAAGGAGAAGGCGCTGTCCGGCCGGGAACATCGTTGGGCATCGCATATATTGACCCTCCGTGCGGCCCCGTTTTTTCCAATGTGTCCGTCTTGCCTGCAATCCCGCCGCCGCTGCTTACTCTCATCTGCGCAGCCCATTCCGCCCCGGGGCGTCATTTCTCTGTTCCCTCCTGGATATCAGCGAAGTTTCTTTCTTTATTTGTGCGCGTTCGTGCGACGCCAGAGGAGAAATTCTCTACATTGAACCACTTGCACCTCTGACGGTGGTGGGATTGAGACAGGCTCGGAGCTGCCGCTTTTATCGAATATCTGATCACATAAACAACAAAGTGGAATGCATTCCAGGAAGGCAATTCTAAACGCATGACGGCATATCGCGCGCGTTATGGTGCTGATATTTGTGCCGCAGTTTCTTATTCAAGTACACGCGAAGATTGCAGTAAAAGTGTCTTCTTTCGGTTTCATGGCAATTGGGATGTCTTTTAAGTTATCCGGCCTCGCGTCCTGTCTCTCTTGTCATAAATTATCTTGCCTCTCGATATACCCTACAACAGGATTAGTAGTTATTCAACTAGGCGTACTCGGCATAGTCTGGACAATGGAGTTTCATCAAGTAACCGTAGCCTGAGACGTACCGCAAGGTTCAGTTCTGGGGTCGTTGTTATATTTAATTTACATAAATGGCATTGCGGAGGGCATCGAATGCAAAGCGCGTTTATATGCAGATGATTCTGTTGTTTATAAAAATGTGCAAAGCATACGGGTTGTCTCCTGCGTACAGAATGACCTCAACAGGATTCATGCAAGGTGCCGGAAATAGAACATGTCCTTGAAAAGTTCAAAATGTCAGTTCATGTCATTTACCCGAAAGCTTCTGCCGGTAAGATCACGGTATAACTTGAGTGGACTTCCTCTTGAAATTGTTCAGCATTATAAATATCTTGGTGTCTTCTTTTTTTTCAGAAAACTTGAAGTGGAAAAAACGTACTGAATATGTCGCTTTAAAGTCATCCAGAATACTTAACCTTATTAGAGGTAATTTTTATCAGGTCCCTTTAAATTTACAAGAACAAGATTACGTTAGAAATGCGCGCCCAATTATTGAATACGTTTGTGAAGCGTCGGGCCTTTAAACCTCGTACCTTGTTGAAAACCTCGAACGAATTCAAAACCATGCTGCAAGGGTTGTTTCTGGGAATTATGACTTTCGCAGCAGTGTCTCAGTAATTAAAGAAAATCTAGACTGGAAATTACTAGCGCATCGTCGAATTACCGCGAAACTGCAACTGTTTATGCAGATATATTCTGGTGTCAATGGAATAGACAAATATCTGTACATATTGCCTTCCCACTTCGTCTCTCAGTGATGCGATCTTGATTACAAAGTTTTTGAATTGCGCTGTCGCAATGAAGCTTTCCGCAATTCATTTTTCCCGCACACCTGAGCTCTATGGAATAGGCTCCCTAAGAGCATTCATCAATGTAAAACCTGTTGCGAGTTTAAACCTTTCTTATTGTTAAATTTTTCATAGCTGCATATTAGCATGTTTCATTTTTTCGCTTGTGCCTTTGTTTAGGGTTTGCCTATTGAATAACTTATCTTTTCGCCTAACTGTTTTCTCTCTTGCCTTTGCCTATGTTTTCCTGCTGATGTTAGTCCTACTCTTTTTTTATCCGAGCTTTCTGCACGTTCCCTTTTCGTAGTCAGTCCTCTCTGTACAAGTGTATCTCTTTACTGCCTCCCCCAACTACAATGCCCTTGTTGCTCTGCAGGTATTCGCATAGATAAATAAATAGATAAATAAATAAATAAATAAATAAATAAATAAATAAATGTCTTAGTAAGGATGAATGCTAATTGCATGTGCATCACGCGGTCTTGCGTTCTGAATGAAGGACGTCTGGACAACTTTTGTGCAACGTTTAACAAAATGAGCTGCGTTGTCTAACGTAGTGCTGCATCTATTTTCCTTTATGGGGCATATTCAGTTGCCTTCTAATTTCACCGCGCCTATGTCAGTGACATGGTTCAATGTTGAAGGCACGTATGTTTTGTTCTTTGTTATTGTTACCGCCACAGTACGCACAGGAAATCACAAATATACCTAACAACAATAATAATAATAATATTAAGAAGAAGAAGAAGAAGAAGAGGAAGAAAGCTTATTTGTTCAAAATACAAAACAAAGTGAAGCAAGAGCTAAAGGCAGTTTCTAAATATAGCCTGACAAGGGCTCTTGCTCATGATAGCATTTCAAGCGGAGAAAGCGCACATACAAGAAATGAAATGTGAAGCAATTCTATTGTTGATATTGACGCAAATTGTACAATATCTTTATTTATTTACAATACTGCCAGTCTCATATCGAGAGATATTAAGATCCTCTGGAAATATACATCACTCCAGCATGCAATTAATTATGTGAGCCAAAGGTTTGCAAATAATATCAGAGAAATGCTTAATTGCTTCAGCTTTAATGTTATCATATCCCACATATGTATTATTCTTAAGGTCTCTTATTAATCTTTGTACCTCAACGTAGGTCGTTAGCGATAAGGAAATAGAGTTCTCTACAGTATGTCTCCTGAAGATGAATGTATCGTCTGTTACATTACTTCTGGTAGAAGGCGCATATTGGCCATTATAGCTGCAAAATGCGCTTTTAATGTAGTGGCTGTAGGGAATAGCACCGTGGGCGGTTGGCAGCTGTAGTGTGCGTAAGAGTGTTAAGCTCATGCCACGTTTTCTTGGGGTCGTCGCGAATACGTGAAAACAGTGAATTATATTATGCTGACTTCGCTTTCTTATGTTCACTATTTAATTTGTTTCTTAATTGTTCGAACTCGGTAAGTTTACAAGAATCTCGCGATTTGACAAAAAGATGATACATCTTATTTTTCCGGTGAATTATTTTGATAACAACTGTTGTCGTCCATGATCTTGTAGCTTTTTTACTATGTTCTTTTCGTACTTTATGTGAAAGCGCAAGCTTGTAGCACGCCTTTAACGTTTCTAAATATAACTAATAGGCTTTATTGACATCCGATTGCATCACAGCGTCTTCCCAATTTATATCAAGTAGAAGTGTTCGGAACGTATTCAGCGTGGGCAAGTTATTATCTCGATTGCAGCTCGATGTAGGCACGTTTTCATGATTCTTGTTTGTAATGGATCAAAAACAAAAGACAGAAAGCTGATCACTGATATCTGATGATAAAATACCTAAAGATGTAATTGAGGCGTATACGTATGTGGTACACAAGTCCAACAATGTTGCAGTTTCATTGTTTATGCGAGTGGCCGATGATATAAGGTTCGTACAGGCATAAGACTCGAATAGGTTACTCAGATCTCTGGCATATGTATCGTTCGCTAGCATATTAATATTCATATCTTCCATTATTACAATTGTAGCATTAGGATCACAAAGTAAATTTAACATTTTATCAAAAACGTCATAAATGTTGTTTATTTCCAGAAGGTGACCTGTAGGCCACAGCAACAGTGACTTTCTTTAAACAGACAGGCATTCAGCATCATCATAAATAAAAGAGAACTCTTGTAACAGTTCATGGTAGAATTGTTCAAGTAAATACGTAGCCACACCACCACCACGAGTAGCAGCCCGAATAGGACCAATGTACTCGTAACCGCGGAAGTGTGGCGGATTGTCATCTATAGTTAACCATACTTCAATAACCATTATTACATCCAAGTTGGCCCTTACATTGTCAAATAATTCATGTAACCTTGTTATTCACACTTCTAGCGTTAGGGTGAATGAGGGACAGTTAAAATGTTTCAATAAAAAAACTATATTCGAAATATTTTGTTGGCGTAGAGTACGATGAGAACATTGTGCAAACTGCAATTGCGCAGGGCACGTATAATTCACGCACAACCTTCATCCCGGAATTTTTTCAATGTCCTCCATAACGCCGATGCGTAAAGCAGGTGATGTTTCGTGTCTTCTTGCAAATTCTTTACCGCCCGATGTCGATACCAATTTTCAATTCACCTCTTTCCTTTGCTCAATAGCTGATACCAACAGTTGTTTACATTGTTTAGTTAGATGCTCATTGACATAAATAGGAGAATAAACGTCTAGGCCTAGCATTCGCGTTTCAATTTATGCTTTATTTACTTTGGACAGGAAATCATTTATTTTGTTGCGTCCTACAAATCGCAAAACTATGTTGAATTGGTCATGTCTAGCAGTAGGCACTTTGTGACATGTATATATATCTGAATCTGACATCTCTTGATTAATAAGCTGGCCAGTTTTCTTGACAATGTTGTTCGAACGTTGGTAATGTTCCAGTTCTTCCAGCCTTTGCGATAGCTTTGCGTTATGAGCCCTGACCTCTCTGTTGTCACGAAGCACTTTTGCGAGTTGATTTTTTGTGCACTTAAGGTCACCGACATCCTTCTTAAGTTCTTCGAACTCGTCCAAAGCTTCCATGATCCCCTCGAGTTCTTCTTGAATTTCACTACGCAAATCTTCAATTGCCGTTTTAGCCATTGAGTCAAGTATGTAGCCGAAAACTCGGCAAATATTTTAATCACATGAGGCAGTTCAATTCGGCAGTGGTGCACACCCAGATACAGAAACAAGAAATAAGATGCTGAACACGGCTCACCTGTAAAAGCAGGCAGATTAGCCGCGTACTTTAGGTGCACCACCGCCGAACTGCACGCAAGGTAAATATACCTGGTAGCGAAGCTTGCATAGCAGCCCATACGTTCAAAACATGGCGGTCCATCGGCGATTCATGGGGCTTAGCGCCATCTGTATGTGGTGGGAACACTTCCGGCGGAAGAGAAAATAATGTGACGCCATATCCGTTAAAAGCATAAGTGACGTCATGTTGTTTTCGAAGGCGCGAAATTTGTTTTGTTGTCCTGCCTTTGGAGCTATATATTCAAATGTCCCGCCATTCGACTTGATGGGCGTTTAGAGCTTTCAGTGTGGAAAGCGATGCAGGAAAAGGCCAGCCGTACGGTTGTCGAAATCGCATCCCTGCCCAGAACATACTTTCTTTGGAGGCCGACGAAAGCTTTAGGTGTAGAGTGCTGATCCTATTGTAGGATGCGAAGCCCGTCGGCCAGCGCAGTCGCGCGAAAACAACTACACAATTATCTGGCGGTCGTAACTCACTACTTTTGACTGAACAGATTAAGAAGCGATGAAGCTACCCGCGTCACCAAATTGAGACAAACTTCGACAAGCAAGAAAGCACAAACTGTGAGGGGGGCGTAATTCAACAGGTGAACTTTACGAGTGCGCCTTTCTGCCCATTTCAAGACATGCATTGCATTGCGAGTGATAGTGGCGTCAACGCCCCCTGTAGCGATGGGCGCTGAAAAGAAATGCATTTATTAATATTAATAAAATTAAATAATCTTGTATTTTCTCAACTCTTCACGAATATATAAAATTGAGTAGGAATTTTATTTTCGTTGAATGAATCTAACTGTGTCTTGCTTGAATTAAAAATGCGTTTTTCTTTCCCAATGTTTGTTCCCTCCAAACATAGTCGCGCTTCAATCGCGGCTCCCATAACCCCCCATGCTGATGTCGGTGACAATCTGTACCGAACCGCTTTTCGCCCGAAGCTTCGCAACCTATTTCAATCGACCTTGCTGCACGTTCCAAGCAAGCTGACAGCGCTTATATAGGCCGTTTCAGACTACGGCGCCCCCTTGTGGAAGCAACCAGGAGCTGCTATCTGCGACGCCTGGCATAGAAACTGGCTGCGACGTCAGCAGTGTCTTGGAATTTCGTAGGCTTCTATGCGCAGAGCTCGTCGATCTGTCACACGTTTCAGAAACTGCAAGATCAGGCAGATTAGCCTCGTGATTTAGGTGCACCACCGCCGAACTGCCTTGGCTTGAATTATGCAGATACAGTAGAACAGTCACACAGAGAGCTACTCACTAGAGCAAATCCTTCTGATTGCTGTCAGAGTGAAAGTAGTGGTGTTAAGCATAAATTATTTGGGACTGCAAGTAATCAAACGCCACTTAGCGCCAGCGTCGAGATCCAGCCGATCCAGAGTCAAACTTGAAGCGAACGAGGATCTCCTATCCCGGCATAAATGCTTCGTAGTTGCGAAATCGTCGTGATGCCGCGGGCCTGAAATGAAAAAAAAAGAAGCCAAAATCGAGACTTTTGCTGTGTGTTATTATGTAAATAATCTAGGTATAAAGACAGCAGTGTATCAATTCATTATTTCTCGAAAGAAGCAGAAGGCACGCATTGGAGGGTGACATATATAAGAAGCTTGCGCGTTGGGCAAAGGTTACTGAACTGTTTTGTCCAAAGCATATCACTCGGGACGACTTCTTTCTTCCCGATGAGTAGGCCATTGCTTTCTCTTAGTGCGATAACAATTACATGGCCAATCCAAGCGATTTTGTTCCGTTGGCTTCGCCGTGAGGTTCCGTATATATTCAGGTATATGTACAGTATATGCTACGCCGTCACATATGACACGTGGTGTATGCGGGTTATATTGCACACCATTACATCACTAAAAGTACTCACGCCAGGTCTCGCATAGTTCTCAAAATTATTCCTCAGAATTTTGGCAATGGCAGCCCAAAACAAACGTCACGAAACAAAACGCCGACAGCGCATCCTGTTTATCTTAAATATTCTCAGACATCAACACTAACAGTGCGAAAGGATAAGAGAGCACAAACTTGCAAATGATATGCTTTGTCGTGGCAATGATCTAGCCCTGGGATCGGCCCAAGGAGAAGGTTTGAAAGATACGCAATAATGAAAAATCGTGGTAAGAAAGACAGTGCCTTTAATTAATAAACATATATGAAACTGTCAGATGGCAGGATTCAGACGGAGGACTCCTAGCAAGATATCTCGTATTTACTTAATCAGCTTACGTTACTTCAATTTAAACTACCACTACAGCTACGAGTCTAACACTTCGTGTAATATTCTCACACGTTGCCATCGCATTCGTTGCTTCGCCTTTATGGCTATACTATGATATCTCTATATATCATAAGTATCACGCTGGCCTTTCACATAGAGGAGTTTCCATTCGTTTGTTAGTTTAGCTTTTTGCCACAGCACTATTGTTACTAACACTTTAAGCAGCAGGAATATTCTCGCTAATCTACGTTTGTCCACAGGCGCGGTAGCAGGAATGATCACTTGCTTGGAACGTGTCCAGTTGATAATGACATGTTATATGCCGCGAGACGACGTATCGTTTTGATGGCATGCTTCATTTTCGTGGCGAAAGCAGAAGATGCTGTTTTCTCGTTCAACGCGATGAGTTGTCAGTTTCTTTGCTCGCAAGAAATTTACAGGCAATTGCAAACAGCGCCGCTAGTTTGCGTTCCGACACTGTGCAGACAGCTGAATTCAATTAGAAATTGTTCAGTTCATTTTGAACACATGCATTTGAATATGCATTTGACTTCGCTCAAAAGGAAACCCCCGATAAATTTCGGAAGCCTGTTGGAAGACAAACAACTTGGTCGAATTGGTTGGTATTGACGTTTCTTGACTTCTCACGTTTCACCGGGGTGTGCGGGTGTCTGCTGTGTTCCCAAGGCCGGTCCCTAACTCGTACGCTGCGTACTGCGAGCACGAACTAGTGGCAGTCATAGGATGCAAACGACCTTCTCACGCAGATCAGCCAACTAAAGAGAAAGGTGCACCCCGTCCGAAGAACGGATTTGCTTTAGAGCGCAGCTCTTTGGCGCCTGTTCCTGCACCGAGTGTCGGCGTGCCTCGGCGTCGTAGCTCGTAACCGAGCGAAGGAGCTGAGCGAAAGACGAAAGGGCGAACGCGGAGCGTAGCGGGGCATCTAGAAGACAGGAGAGACGCAAGTCTCTTTTGAATACGGTGGAAAGCAGTGAAAGCCATACAGAAGAACTGACATACACAACAAGTTCAGTCGGTTTCTATAAAGATTCCGAGGTTTGCTTGCGTTCACTTGGTTTGTGCGGCAGCCAGTAATATTGTGAAGACTCATTTTTGGTTCCGCCTCTCCTGTGATCTGGTCATAGATAACGCGAGCACTCGCAGAGTCGAAATTTCCAAATTTCAGTCGATAATTTTACTTGCCTGTCGGCTACGAACATTTAGTGAACACATCGAATGCCATCGCCATTAGACAGTTTGCACAGAGAAGCAATCCCCCTTCGCATGCGCTTCCCATTCACTAGGTGAGTTCGAAGGACAAGCCTTCTATTCCGGTAAGGTGCCGATATGTTTCTAAGTGTAGCGATGCAGCAGTATATAATGTTGCCAATCAGATTACTGTTCATATTTCTTTTTTTTTTGCGTTCCGGGGGCATGAGTCGCGATAATATCTTTTGTATTGTACTGCTTTCCTCCCATTATTTTTGTGCCATGTTTATCGGGGATGATATTTTTGTATTTATAATGATGGCATCGCTACGTTTGTGCAAGAATCAAGAATCAATGCCAACATTCGGAAAACCCCTTATGTGTAAGTTCAACACTGGGCATGACTACGGGTATCATCTCCCTCTCAAGTCCCTCGTCATCATGAGTGACGGCCACTCGAAACCAGGGCTATCAGGACACTCGTTTGTATAAGAGAAGGTTTGAGAACACGAGGTCCTACGTCATCTCCGAGACGCATCTTGCTCGTCTTATTTTCCTTTGTGCAGGTCATGCGATTGTGCTCATCAAGCGTGTAGCTACTGTGTTCAGGTAGGCGTAATGTTAAAATAAGGCGACTTCTTGTTCAAACTAGGATTGTAATTAGATAGCATAAGCTCGCAACCCTTTTACACAGACTTTTTTACGTTTTCGCACATAATTGCTGGGCAGTATCCCTGAGCCGGCACATACTGAGCTAGCCACTGCATGGGGATTCACTCCGAACACCCTGGCCATAGTACGTGGCGGGTGAAGCAGATCTGTTACCACTGTTACGAACGCTGCAGGTAAAAACCTTTAGGTGTTGGTGACACGATCCGGTCCGTCAGGATTATGATACAGCTAGTTACTGCAATAAAAGATGAGAGTTCAGCACACACTCTGGCGTCTCGCTCGTGTGTCGGTGTCGTAGTTCCAAGTACGGTGCTATGAAGAACTGTTGGGCTGTAGTTTCTTGCGCATATGGCGGAATAAGCGCCAAACACGTTGAGATAAAAGAAGGGGGTGACAGTGGGTGCACTGACAATGGGAATGTCTCTTATGCCTATAAAACAATATATTGCGGCCGGAACAAAGCAAATACAGAAACAAACGAGGAGATGTATGCGGCCCCTTGCAGGCTCGTGTTTGCTCTCAAGCAGCCGCTTACCCGCTAAAAACAGCAATTCGTGAGCGTGTGTGCGTGCGTGCGCCCGCATTTCAACCTAAAACGTGCCTGTTGGCACGCTCGGTGATTTTGAAAACCGTATTTTTTTTCATTTGAAGTACGCATGCGTTATCCAGCCGTCCGTTGTGTGAACAAGTGCGCGTTCCTTTAGCGGCTGAGGGCTAGAGGGCGAGGATGTGGGTGGCATGTATCCCTTTTGAGCCATTCGCGTGCTCTCTCTAGTGTGGGTGATATGTGTCGGCTATTCTGCGGAAGAAACGCTCACATATAAATCAGGGAGCTAGGGCGACATGTAGCCGGATCTTTTTGGATTTGTTTTCGTCCAGTGTTTGATGCTGTTTCAGCAGCATTTTTGACTCCGTGCGCTGTGTACTTTTGATACTGCTGCTTTCATGTTGCCAGATATGCCTAGGCACATCGCTATAATGATAAGAGATCCCCCGTTTCTGTGAAGGTGGCTGGCCAGCGCAGCTGAAGATCTGTTGCGCCTGATGTGGGGCAACTTGTCAAACATTGATCCATGATTTAAAAAAAATTAAATTATGGGGTTTTACGTGCCAAAACCACTTTCCGATTATGAGGCACGCCGTAGTGGAGGACTCCGGAAATTTTGACCACCCGGGGTTCTTTAACGCGCACCTAAATCTAAGTACACGGGTGTTTTCGCATTTCGCCTCCATCGAAATGCGGCCGCCATGGCCAGGATTCGATCCCGCGACCTCGTGCTCAGTAGCTCAACACCATAGCCACTGAGCAACCACGGCGGGTTGATCCATGATGAGCACCTAATACGCACGCTGAAGCACACGTCTGAATGCAGTATACAAAACCTTGATTTTATTTATTACTTTGAAATGACTGCTATAACCGCTTTGTGGTTGCTATGATACACACTGATGTTTCCCGGTCTTATTTGAGAAACGTTTTTGGCCAAAGTTTATTCGATACTTGATCCGTGTACGATAGTTGGTTGACTCGGATTGTTAAGGTTACCGAGGGCAAACTCTAGAGTAAAACATTGTTTATGGTTGACCCACTCTCCCAAACACCGAATACAAGCAATACTGCCACGGGACTGGCCACACGAGGCACTTTGCGTGTCCCATGGAAGCGGGAGGTCACATATTTAGGCCTAACCATTGATCATCGGCCCTCCTAGATTCCTGCTGCCAAGGCTGTCACCTCCAAAGTCCGAAGAGTCCAGGGGGCAGTGAGCAAGATGCAGCAGCGTGGTCGGGGCGGCAACGTCAAGTGGGCGCTGCGGATGAACCAAGCTGCGGCCACATCCATGCTGCTATACGCCCTGCCGCTGGTTCTACTATCTCCAGCCAGGAAGCAACAGCTCGAGAAACTGCACAGGAGTGCAGTAAGGAGCTTCCTTGGTCTCCCCAAGCACTCCCGAATTGCTGCCACACTGGCTGAGGCTGGCGAATGGCCATTGTCGCTGCACATGCTCCAGCGTGCCCTTGGGCACGTTGCCCGTCTGCACCGTGCTCCAGATGGTGGGGCTTTGCCCTGCCGACTACGGAGCCAGCCGCTATCTCACATGGGGCGCCTCTGTCAGCTCTACGAGGAGCTGATTGTGCAGCGACCAGTGCCCATGGTCACATCTCCGCCACACGAGCAACCCCCAGAGGTACACCTATCCCTGAATGGAGCATCAAAGCGCAGGACGCCAGCAGCAGCACTACAACAGGCTGCTACTGGCAAACTCCTGGAAGAGCTGGACGGCAGGCTGCTCGTGTACACGGATGGCTCCGTGCTCTCCAATGGTTCTGCAGCGGCGGCATGTACTATACCATCTGAGGGCAGGAGCAGGCCGTGCCGACTTACTTTTCGCGCGAGCTCCACAGCAGCTGAGCTGGCGGGACTACACCTGGCTGCAGACCTCTTGGCTGAGGACCCCCCGACAAAACCAGTGGCGGTGCTAAGTGACTCGCGACCGGCTCTCCAGGCACTCTCCGATCACCATCGGCACGGAGTCACTGAGACCATCCTGAGAGCAAAAATCTCGGCCCTCTCTGCAGTGGCGGTAGCCATCTCCTTCCACTGGCTGCCTTCTCACGTAGGGATCACCGGAAACGAGGAGGCGGATGTCCTTGCTAAGGCCGTCCACCACCCAACCTTGCCACTCACCAGAGCAGTCGCAGCATCGGACTCCTCCAGGCAGCGACTCAAACAGCTGCTCACTTCCAGCCATCCGGATAGCAGGGTAGCTACCAACCGCGCCCCAAAACTCCTCCTTGAGAACGGTCTCTCGCGACGGGACCGCTGCACACTCCTTTGTCTGTGCACGGGCTCCGTGTGGACGGCAGCTAGGCTTCATGCCAAGGGACGCATCGCCTCGCCGGCCTGCAGAAGGTGCGGTGACGCCGAGACCCTCGAGCACCTACTCTGCCCCTGTCCTGCATTAGCCCAAGAGCGCGCTCCAGTCACTGCCATCTACCGACGGTATGGACTCCCGGCTACCTCAGAAACACACCTACTCTTCCCGGCCCGCTACCACCTCCCAGCACTGGCAAGCCTGATTGAATATGTGTACTCAAACGGGCTCCTAGATCGCCAATAGACTTCGGCCTCCCATGGCCTCTGCCTCGCGCGCCGGCCATCGCCCCTGGATGATGCTGACGTATGCTGCCTGAAACCTACTCTCCCTTTCCCCCTCTATCCTCTCATCTTTCATTCCCCGCTCCCATCCCGAGTACGCTGCGCCGTGCTCCCATGTGGGCTACAGAATTTAGCGTATTTTCCCTCTCCCAAATCACGAAGAAGAAGAAGTGTATTCGGAGGCTTCTTTCATGCTCTAAAGAAACACTTTTATGTAGCAAGTATTAAGCAACAGAAAACTGTATGGGGAGTTTCGAATACCGCTCCACAATTTCCTCATTCACACTTGTCATCTAAATATAATATTTGGAAAGTGAATAATTAGGAATGATTAGCTAATTAAGCGTTATGGAAAAAATTAATCGGAGTATCTCCAAACGACAGAAAACATTATCTTGCTTCTGTCCATCTATGTGTCGTTTGCATATTTTAATATCTTGGTGCATGATAGTTGGGACACCCTGCATAATGCAACTGACGGTTATCTGCTCCGGCACACCGACGATTGCATTTTGCTCGTCAAAGAGGAAGGACGTTTGTCGAGTGAGCTCCTGAACAACACTTCGCGATGTGCTGGATGCGGTTACGATCATGGAACCGGGACCTGTGTGACATAAACGTAACGCATTTCTCTCGTATTCACCGCTCAATCGGCACTAAATGTTTTTCTAACGATAGGTTACTTGGGCTCTTTCGTGGGATTTCGCAGCCGTCCGCCTTCTAATCGCACACTGAAGCGTGTCATTAGATGAGAGGTGTGAAGAAGTTGATGGAGTGGGAAATAGGCGCAAATATCTGACCTATGTAGAAACAGCTCACCTTTTTCACCCCTTTAACAAGTTCACTGTGGTGGCGCTTCGTGTAGCGTCATTTGCTTTGCGTCGTGATCTACCCGTAAGCCACCAAGGCGTTGTTCGCGATTTAAACTTCCGCAAGGGGCATGCGCATTCCACCACGACGCTTCAGACCAGAAACAATAATTTTGCTTATTTCCGTTGTTTTCTGGGAAAGATGTAGCATGCTCACTGCAAGATAGCTGTGGTCGCTGTTTTGTAGCAAGGCCTTTTCCGATGCTTATGCTTTTTTGCGTTTTCGCGCTAGTGAGCGGTCGCGTTCGACGCTCCGGCCGTAGCGGAGTGTTGGTCGAACCGCTCACGAGCGCGAGAAGTGCTGAAAATGCAATTAGCATCCGAAAAAGCATCGCTACAAGACATCGACCTTCCATGACCACGCACTGACAACACCTGCATGATCCACCGCTGACCAACGCCGCAGTCAATGTGTTAGAGTTATTCTAGTCGAAGACAGCGGGAGGAGAAGGCGGAGTGTTTCTATACTGCGTATCCGGTAGTTATTCTTCAGTAGGATGCGGAGGATGCGCAATCTCTCCGCAGTGATACATACTTAAGCAAGGTTGACCGTGAGTTAGACCAGTCCTTCGGTGACCGTGTCCTCAAAATTTTGCGTTAGGTGGACGATTACTTGGTGTTCTGTTCCAGTCATGACTTAGACAGTGTCATTGCTTTTTTGGCTGAAGAATTCAAAGTAAACGGGGGGGGGGGGCGGGAGGGGGGATCGTGAAAGTTCAAGAGAGCTGACATTTGGGTAATTGCCACTTCATCCTAAGTAACAGAGCAATAGACATCCGGACAAAATATAAAGAATAGACGTTCTTGTCCGTCTTTCTTCTGTTCTTACAAAAGATTAAGGGGAGTCAAGGTTCACTAAAGAGTCACTTCTTCAAAACAGCATTCAACTTATAGATAGTTTATTGATTTCGTTGAGCCTTCATGTGCGTTGGCAATACTGTCCGAGATCTTCAAAGCCTTTGCTGAACTTCTGCTCTAAGTATCATAAAGTTCTAAAAGGAATGGACTAGTCACGTCTACCCATGTGAGGTCCTGTCTGACTCAGTGACGTGTGCATAAGATGAGCTCCACGTGATCAGCGCGCCGGTGACACTTTTAATAAAAGCATATATTCGTTGTGTCGCCTTGGCCAGTGGTTCAGAACGCATTAAAATGTAGATAATGTCTTTCAGTTCGCGATTGTTTCCAGAAAGTATTCAAATGAAGAAGATAGTTGTTTATATGTATAGCTCACATTACCTTACCTTGCCAGAACATGAGAACTTACAGAATAAAAACTAGGTTGGAACGCATACCACAGGCGTTACCAAACCATGACTGGAAGCTTAGCACTGTCGTTGAAAACAGAAACGTACAATCATTTAATTCTACCTGTGCTAACTTTCGGACAGAAACTTGGAGGTTAACAAAGAAGCTCGTGAAGATGTTAAGCGCCGGGCAAGGAGCAATGGAACGAGAAATGTTAGGCGTAACGTGAGGATGCAGGAAGAGTGCGGTATGCATCAGAGAGCAAAGGGTAACGGTTAGCTGATATTCTAGTTGGCATCAAGAGAAAAAGATGGAGCTCGACAGGCCATGTAATGTGAAGGGCATATAAGTGGCGGACTGTTAGAGTTTCAGAATGGGTGCCAAGAGAAGGGAAGCGCAGTGGAGGGCGAAAGAAGATTGAGTGGAGTGATAAATAAGGAAATTTTCAAGCGCAAGTTCTAATCCGCTAGCGAAAGACAGGGGTAATTGGAGATCGAAGGTCTTCGCCCTGGCAGTGGACATTAAATTAGGCTGATGACATCGACGGCTATGATACCTTACACTCGTACGTCACATGAAAGACCACCTTGCGTGGGCCAGCTAAGCGGATTTTTCTCGTATGTCTTGCTTTAAAATATATTACGCTGCGTACATAACGTGCTACATGAAAGCTAAAAACATACTGAGTGTGCGGACTAGCCTGTTAGCTTTGTTATAGATCAGGTCGACCTCTCTGCCTTTCTGTAAATAAATTTTTCTCTCTCTTGTCCAAGTGTTTCCAGACGTCCCTGCAGTGACCTCTGAGCGCTGTTGCCACTGCGTGTTCCTCTCAAGAACATGTAGGGGTCTGCAAGTGTGTCCATGATTCGATGGCTGGTAATTGCTGTTCGCAATAACTGAGGGACGAAAAAAAAAGAAAGAGTCCGGCGATTCAAAATTTTTTTTCGCTAACAGTCGGCCGGTGTCATATAACGATGACAAAGCTCCCGTGTTGGCATCTCGACCAAATCATTGACGAATAATTAAAATAGTGCACAACATTTAACAAACAGCACACACAAGCATTTATGTGAGATGGTGGCTGTATTGTAGCGCAATGTTTATATATGAGCGTAATCAGGAACCATACGCAATATGGAGTCAGAAAGCTGGCATATTCTTTCAGAAATTTAATCACTATACAGCAAATTCAAGCCTCACATAATTCGAAGTGGGAAAGCTCGTAGCGCACTCGCAAACACCGCACTGTAGTAATCTATCGAAAGCATACTGCGTCCAGGCAAAAGCGTTGTCATTTCGCTCCTTGCAAAAGACGTCATAATGCGACGTTCCTGTGCACCACTTGTATATTAAATGTAGTTTCTCTTGCTCTCTGCATGATTCCAACATTTTAGCTCGAAAAGGCTCTAAAATCTCTTCAAGGAGTGTGTCTGGCGTCCTTAAGTATCGCATCAGGGCTTAAGAGAAGGGTTTATGGTGGTGTTTCTGCTGGCGAGCAACTAGACAATAGACTTCTCTTTTTTTATTCATAAAGAGGAACAAAACCTGTTCCAGTTTCTTGGCAAATCTCTAGAATGAATAAAGAAGGTGCAACAGGAATACTCTCGCCACGTGAGCTATAGCTCCTATGCAAGACCAAATCCTTTTTAAAACGAATAGCTTTCTTTGCCCCTTTAAGCAATTTTTGTGGTTCGTCGGTAAGCAGTAGTCGAACTCGGCAAGGATAACTTTCATTCTTTAGTTAGTTGATTCTACTTCTCGTCTGCTCTCTCGTTCGTTCTTTTGTTCGTTTTCTTCGGCTATTTCCTTACGTTCGCAAATCACTTCCGATGGTTTCTGCACAATTTTATTACACGACATATGGCGCTTTTAAAGGAACTGCAATACCTGTCCAGGTGATTTGTGGTCGCTAAATACACAGAAGAAAAAGAGTTAGCTTTGGCAGAGTTTGCAGGAAAAAAGAAAGGGATGCATCTGCATAATGAAGTATTAATGTGCAAGTTGGGTCTCAAAATTTGATGTACAATACAGGTGGTGGGTACAGAAATAAATGATGTATCTCAATGATCTTACCACATGCCATACCGATGAGAAATGCGTGGCTGCTGGCTCTTCAGCTGCCTCATAAAAATAAATAAAAATGATGCGGGATGGTAACAAAACGAATCCCTTTGTCATCCTCTTCCTCGCCGCTGTACTAATATCCGTCGTCCTAAGTGAATCAACATCAGTGTAGATATTGAGGGCTTGAGGGTGTAACATTTTGCAGTTCTTTTCCTGTAGCGCAAATGGCACAAGGACGTACAACATCGCGCGTATGTGTCTGTTCTCTCTTCTACGTCCTCGCGCTATTTGCGCTGCAGGAAAAAACTGCAGAACCAACATCATTTGACGACGCATGCGATTGCCCGTGACGGGAAAATCCAAAGAGCTCCTTTGTGGCCAAAGAATAGGGATGGCGTCACCATAAACGTAGCAGTTCCAAATGCCTCAGAACAAGGTACCGAATCAGCGATGGATGGGCTACCCGGATCGCACATAGGACGCAGAAGTGGCTGAAACGTGGGCGAAATACCGAAGGCCTTCTGCAGCGGACTCCGTGCTTCAAGATTTCAAGCGCGGCGGTTCGCAAGCGACCTCTGAGATAACGAGTTATCCTCGCGGGAGCTTTCTTGCACATTCTGCGCAAACGGCACCTTGCGAGCAGAAGGAAAGGCGATCGAACCTTTCGCCAAAGGCAAAACTCGACAGTATGCGCTCGCCACCGGTAGCGAAAGGATCCTCTCGAGTGAAGGAACAAAGTATAATACTTTAAAAAAAAAGGATGCTTGAAAACAATAACTGAAGAGTAGATCGTTTTCTCAAATACTTCTTACACTCAGAGACTGTTTCAATCTTCGTAGATCACACATAAGCGGCTGCTTCTACGAGAAACCCTGCATCCCCTGGGCGTATTTTACATTACACTTACTTACTGCACTCTAGTTACTGCACGCTTTTCTGTCATACGCCATCCCAAATGTGCGCAATCAGCAATGTAAATACCAGCTGTCTTTTGTAACGTTAATAAAATATAAGAAAGTGCCTGTTGCATGTATCCCTAATCTAGTTATGACGCTGGAATAATCAAAAAGGTGAGCATTACTTGCGCGAGATATGATAATGAATAATTCAATGATTCATCTCATCAATAATTAAATAATCAGCATTTAACTAACCAACTATAAACTTTAGAGCAGATGTTGCAATTTGCCAATTGAAGAATGCCGACTTCTACTTTGCACGTGTACTTACGGCCTCCGGCATTGATGTGAATATGGGCCTGTAGACAGTTTCACGCTGGTTTTTCTTCTCGCACAGGTGATTTATAGTGTAAAGTATTGGTTTGTTTCAATTCTGTAAATTTTGGCTATGGTGTTGGACTGCTGAGCACGAGGTCGCGGGATCGAATCCCAGCCAGGGCGACCGCATTTCGATGGGGGGGAAATGCGAAAACACCCGTGTGCTTAGATTTAGGTGCACAGTAAAGAACCCCAAGTGGTCCAAATTTCCGGAGTCCTCCACTACGGCGTGCCTCATAATGACAAAGTGGTTTTGGCACGTAAAACCCTACAATTGAATTGAATTCTGTAATTTTATTTTCAGTTACTATTCGCTCCGTGTCACGTGTGCTCGCGTGGCTTTATTGCACATATTTACACGTGTACTTATTTATCCTTTTCTCCGGGATTGCGTATTACCCGCTAACAACTTCACGTTATCGCTATTCGCAGGACGCGGCTGCATGATTCGAACTTACTCGAATGTTATCGTAGATTCTATCTGTTGTCTATGCAATCTTCTGTACTCATATGTAAGCTTCTGTAATCAGATTGTTTTTGCGACACGAATTGTGCAGTGCTTTCTGTAAGGCGTGCGGGCACCAGCAATAGAGAACATAGACAACAGATAGAATCTACGAACATAGGCATTGGATTTCGATCAGTGATGTATTAAAGCCTGCGCGCTTGATTCGCAGGTAAGATTTTAGAACCATAGCTTTACTACTCCAGGTACAAACCCAGAAAACGCCTCGTTCCATAAATCTTACCTTCAAGTTCAGCCAAAGTCAAACTGGGACTTAGCCTGGCACTACCGGCGGGTGCTGCGTACGCCGCGCGGGCGCCCATATTTTGAAAGCGACCTGCGATTTTGACAAAGTGCTCGGTCGAGCGGGCCTCATCTTCAAATCGATCTGCGATGTGGACAAAGTGCCCCGAGTGCTGGTAGCGTCGTATGCGCTGTGCTTTCGTCGCTTACTTCGCGTTGAAGCGAGACGCAGCATGAAGGTCGATTCGCTCGCTGCTGCTGCCGCGCAGTGCAGCGTCTGTGTGTTCCCCTGTGGCGCAATTGTACATGCGGTAGTTGCTAACGGCGCCGAGCAGTGTCTGTGCCCTTTCCCAAAGGAAGCAAAACCGTGCTATGGCTCGCTAGACTTGGTTTAACCGCGTTCAACCACGGCAGTTATTTCAACAATCGCCGACTGTGCTCGCCGCTATCGTCGTGCTTTGAGTGTAGCCTGTATTCTGGGCACAGATTCTCCCAAGAAACGCATAGTTGCATGACTCAGACTATTTACTACTGTGTTTTTCAACGTCACAAAAATGGGACGGGCAAAAATACATGAGCGCTTTTGTGTGTCTCCTGTCTTGACCGTTTCGTTAAGTTTTCAGCGCTAAGCATTAGAAGATATGCTGTGTACGTAGAGATTACACAAACTAGCCCAAATGTCACTACTGTTACGCCTGATTTCTCTTTGAGAGAAGTGTACCAGTTTGATGGTCAACATTTCTTGCTGCTGCAACAGCATTTCACGGGAAAAAATGACGCTGAAATATTTGACGCTGTAACAAAAGGAAAAAGAAGACCATTGAGTTAATTCCTTATAATCGCCCACCTATAGAAGAAAATAAACATATGATATAGTCGAACAACATTGCTTCGTAAATTCTGTACTGGGCGTCTCCTGAATATAACGAAATGTATTTCTCGTTTGCCGCCGACAGAAAAACAAGAAAGCTTTTTCGAAAAACTGTTGGGGCACAAGGGAAGAAAACGCA
Source organism: Dermacentor andersoni (assembly GCF_023375885.2). NCBI lineage: Eukaryota > Metazoa > Arthropoda > Arachnida > Ixodida > Ixodidae > Dermacentor > Dermacentor andersoni. The sequence goes on along the minus strand of NC_092816.1, from coordinate 206,944,262 downwards.
TCCTCGGCTTCAAACCTTTAGTGCTTGACATATGTTGCGTAAGTGACAATTAAGTTTCCCTTTATACATGGTGTCCCACCTATCATGCATGGAGCTGTAAAAATAACGCACCATCCAAGCAAGTGGAACGAGGAACCAGAAGAAGCAAGTCGCTGATGTCGGGCTCGTCGTTCAGGGCATGTACAGTACGGTCCACTCTTGGAGGGAACACGCGAGCGCGAGGCCGGCGGTCCGCGGAGCGCTAACTGGCGGCGAGATTTGTAAACGCAGCGCATGCGCATAGAGTTGTAAGGGCGCAACGTGCCCTGCTTCATCTGCTATTTCCCCGCCCCAGCGCTCCGCAAGCGCTTGAGAGCGCTTACATTTTTCCGCGGTGCGGTTTATCTAGCCGCCACTCTGCCTGCTGCTCGTCGGGTGATCAGCAAGCAGAAAAGAAAAAAAAAACGTTTTTTTCCCGATAAGCTAGTCATATTTTCTACACATACTGCTCGCAGCAAGTGGTCACTTTTAATAACGGGCAAGGTGATTGAAGCTCGATGCAGCGAGCATACCAACCAAGCTTGCCCTTCCAACCAAGAATGTCAGCCTCATCAACCAGCGGGATGCAAAGTTGGTAGCAGTTGATTCACACTGCGAACAAAAAAGAAAGAAGAAGAAAGCGGAAAGCGCCAGCGCTCCCTAGCGCGCGCCGAGCACTGGGGTGGAGAAGCAGCAGACGACGCGGGCAACACACCGCCCTTATGAATCTATCCGCATGGTTCGCGCTTCCAAACCTCACCAGCAGTTAGCGCTCCTCGGACCGCCGGCCACGCGCTCGCGTGTTCTCTCTAAGAGCGGACTGTGCATTACAGTCAAGTGCATAAGCTAAAGGACCAAACTGGCCGCTAAATTTTTTTTCTTCTAAGCCTGGACATAAAGGCTGAAATAAAGTGTACTGCCCACGTGGGCCTGCTTCACCAATGTCAAGCTTTTATACAATTCCACGTTGCACGGCTGTGCTAGAAAAAATTTTGTGTGCATATGCCGTGTACATACGTTTCACTTAAGTTAGAATGCAGTAATCGCCAGGAGCTCTTCGCGAGTCGCAGAAAGAGCACGCGTGCTGTTCTTGTCGCGGCTCCGTTCAGACACAGATGAACTACGTGGTTTGCAACTGAAACTCTGAGTGTGCAGACGTGCAGTCACATGGCCTATTTCATAATTTGCAGGCTTTCTTTCTTCGCCGAAAAAAATTAACACGCGATCTGTACCTTTCTGGAAAAATCTCATTTTGAAGTGACCTACGATTTTCTATAACCACCTCAGTGACATATTGACATGTGTACTTGTATGTCCTTTTTCCGTCGACCGGATTTCACGCGCTAACAACGTGAAGTTATCGCTCAGCGCAAGCGCCCGCATGATTTGGAACTTAGTCCAATGTTAACGTTCAGTATATCGGTTGTTTATGTTCTCGCCTGACCTTTTATAATCAGATCATATGCGCGACGCGAACAGTGTTCTACTTTCTGGAAAGTATGCGAGCACCAGTGATTACGCTGGAACCTTCGACGAGTTTTATGTATCAAAGCCGACGCGTTTGATCCGTAGATAAGACGTGGTTGATCGACAAGTGTGCTCACCGTCATTCTGCTTTGGGTGTTACTTGGTTTGAGGGCAAAGGTACGCTCAATAAACATGTAGTTCCTGGACTTGCGTTGTACTACTATGGTTGTTCACCGTCACTACAACCGTGACTTGTAGTGGAGGTGTTTTGGCGTTCCAGTATGGGACGCCCCTCGTCAAGCCCAAGCTCCGAAGACCACGCCAACGTCGCCCCGAACAATCTAGCTATACCTCAAGCTAACAAATCCTGCCCCCGGAGCACGTACTTCTACCTCGGAAAAGAAGGAAGATTATGGCGAAATCAACTGTTACAATGGACCAGCTTCGACTACATCCATCGTTTTGAAGCAGTAGGCGAGCCACCGACTTTCTTTGGATCATCGCTTGAAAACCTTGAAAGCTGGCTGGAGACATGCGAGAGGAACGCAACGTTCAACAATTGTTACAGCGAGGACAAGTTGCGCCAGGTCTACTTTGGTTTGATTGATGCTGCCTGGACCTAGTCCGAGAACAAATGGGCTACCCGAACGTCATGGGACCTATTGCGGTAGCACTTCTTGAGGACCTTCACGAGTGCCGTACGCTAGGAAAGGGCCGAAGTTCTTTTGGAAACCCGAACACGAGTGCAACTACAAAACGAGAACGTCGCAATTTTCACGAAGCAGATGACTGGCCTGTTCCGCGACGCCAACCACAACATGACTCAAGGAAAGAAAATTCGGGTCTTGATGCGGGGTATGAAGTAACAGATCTTCGCCAGACTTATACACTACCAGGCCAAGACCGTCGCCGACTTTGTTTCGGAGGCTACAACAATCGAGAGGCGCTAAAATATGCACCAGGCAATACAACCGCCGTGCGCTGATAACAAACTACGCCGAAGCCCAATCATTAGCCACGGATGACCTGCGCGAGACAGTCAGTGTGGTCGTACGGGAAGCGCTGAAGAAATTGCGCACAAGGTCGCAGCCCTAGGTGTCATTGATCGCTGAAATAGTCAAGGAAGAACTTCAGTGGTCACTGGAAGTTCCAGAAGTTCCCGCATCGCCGCAACCCCAGCCTGCAGCGATTCCCTACACCACCATCATCTGCCTTCAAGTTCCCGTTCCGTCTCCGCGCCCACACAAGCGACCAGTAACGTCGCTATTCCGTGACCAGCCGCCGCCAATCCACCAGCCAGTGAGCCTGTACACCGCCCCGATGAACACGGACGTTTGGCGTGCCCCCGAACACCGCCAGCTCTGCTACCACTGTGGCGGAGCGGGCCTCATCTACCACCGTTGTCCATAACGCGAAATGTGACGACGAGAGTCCACCGTCAACGCGCCGTGTCCACAGCTTGACGTACGACATCGTTGGACCGCCTATCACGTCGCTGCTACTCAGTAGAGACCTCGACCATCTTCTCGGTCACCTCCACTGGGCCCCTAGCTGTAAGCGCAGCGGCGAGCGTACGCTGGCCCAACTCGTGGCCGGTCCCTTAACCCTTATGGGTGAAAGTAAATGCAGCAGCATAGGTGTGCGGTTGCTCTTCGTCGAAGTGCCGAAGGTGCTTCATCGACGAAGAGGATGCTGCAAGAACCATCTCGACGACGCAGCAGCAAAACGCCACCAGCCAGACGAGCAGCATAAGCAAACATCGCTGAGAAGAGGCTTGATGGCGAGGTTTAACAACGAAAGGACAATGCGCCGCAGCCGTGACGCGACGGTACGACCTAACCGCAATGCAAGACAAAGAACCACCGACCTCAACGTGCTTCATGTCGCCGCCCATGTAGACCTCGGAGCCAACTATTTCGTCATAACTGGACCCTTCGCGGCAAAGTTGAAGTCAAGACTGAAAGGAACGGCCCTCGAATCCGGAAAGCTGGACGACACCTCATTAGGCCGACTGAAATCTGCACAGCAATATTTATCGTTCATGACCGGATCAACCATCTGACCTTCGCCATCCTCCATCAATGCTCACGAGATGTTTCTTTCGTCATCGACTTCCTGAGCCAACACGGCGCAATCGTGCACCTGAAGTCTAAGTCGACAACGCTGGTCACAGACCAATACCACTTGAGGGCATTCTGACTCACTGCTTCTTGAGTGCGCATGAAGATCACAGTTTATTCTCCGCCTCGAGCAGGCATCTTGACCTCCGTCGCTGCAGAAGCAGCCGCAGACATGGAAGCTATCGCCAAGAAAGGACCAAGCCGGCTACCGTACCATGAAATCGGCGTTGCCAGAGGTACTGTTCAGCTCTAGGGAGGAAAAGAACAGGTAATGTTGACGAATTTCTAAACAATGGCATGAAGATCGCATACACGGAGGAAGTTGTAATTAGCAATGCATTTATCCTTTCGTATTCTAGCCCAAACACCTCGACGGACCGTTTCTAAACCAGCTTCCGATATTATTCCAGTTCTCACAAGGCATAAACAGAGGCAGGAGAAAAGTATTGTTTAGCGATACAAGGACCGCTTTTGATCCTCGTCAAAAATTCGACAAACGCCAGTTGCTAAGCATCGCATAATAACTGAAAAAATGCGCTCAATGCCTTCGTCAGAACTCTTACTGACTCCCGGCATGAGAGTGAGAAGTCATGAAGCAACAAGTCGAGGAAATGCTACACGACGAAATCATTCAGCGCTGCGAAATTGCGCGGGCGCGTCCTGTACACTTAGTGAAGAGGAAATGTGGAACATTGCGTTGTTGCATTGAATATCGCCGCCTGAACAACATCGCCAATTATTTATGCCACCTGCAACGGATAGATGGCGTGTTGAAGGGGCTTTGTGATGCAAAGTATTTTTCATCGATGAACTTCAAGACGAGCTACTGGGAAATCGAAGCCGAAGAGAGGAAGTCAGAGAACACGGCGTTTATTACGTTGGACAGCCTCTATGAATTCAGTGTCATGTGGTTCGGGCTTTACTCAGCCCCTGCAACGTTCCAGGGCGTCATGGACATAGTCTTGGCTGGTTTGAAGTAGCAGACCTGCCTTGTCTACTTTGACCACATCGTAGTTTTTAGAGCGCAGCTCTTAGACAGCCGTTCCTTCGGCGAGCGTCGTCGTCTTGGCTTAACCGAGCGAACGAGCACAGCGAAAGATAAAAGCGAATGCGCTGCGCAGTGGGCGATGAAAGACGCGAGGAGGAAAACGGAGAGGAGGGTGCAGGAGAACCATGAAGCGGAAAGCGCGAGGAGGCTATGGCGAATGCATGGGAAGAAAAGCGTAGTGCGGTGACGATGGCTACGAGATGGCGCCAGAGCAGCGTGCGTCGTCTGGGAAGTCTGTCCGCGGCGGCTGCTGCGAATGGCGTCCACGCGTCATCCCCACGATCTCCAGATTAACGAGGCACTCGCGCCGCACTGCGCTAGATTTTCAACATGCCGCACGAGACGTATCGTTCGCGCCAGCCAATATATCGCGAAATGAAAACGGGTATAGAGCTACGCTAAAATCTCGCACTAGCGAGTATCGTAATCGTCGGTGAATTTGTTCCGCATGCTAGCACCTGAGGCACGTTGGAACAGTGCTAGACGCAATTAAGGCACGCTGAAAGCAGAGAAGTGTCGATTCGCTTACAATGAGCTGCTGTTTCTAGGCTACGTCATCAGCAAGTCTGGAGTACATCCAGATCCGCAAAAGACAGCTGCCATCACGAACTTTCCGCAGCCCACCGAAAATAAAGGTGAACACAGATTTCTTTGTCTCTGCGCCTGTTGCAGGTGCTTTGTGAATGAACTTTCCCGTATTGCTGAGCCACTGACTCGCTTCCCGAAATAAGACTTGGAGTTCAATTGGGAAACATCGCAAGTCGAAGCATTTCAAGAGCTAAAACGACGCCAGTATTCGACCACTTTAATGAAGACACCAACAAAATTCATCGACGCGAGTAGCCGAGGCCTTGGCGCCATTCTATTCCAAGGGAAAAACAGACTTAAAAGGGTCATTACTCACGCTAGCTTGTCGCTGTCAAAAGCGGAAATCGCTTATTTTACAACGTAAAAAATGCCTTGCCGTCATTTGAATTACTGCAAAATTCCGGCCTTCAGATTCGTAAGTGCCCACCACCGCTAGAAAAACAAATAAAATCTTAGCCTTTTACATTTAAATATTTAATTCATGTCCGCGACGAAAATTTCTGGCGGTTTCTCTGCTGGACACCCAACAACATCCGCTTGAACTTATTTGCGACGAATAATACATTTTTCTTTTTTAATGCTTCGTGCATGATAACCGAGACACCCAGTATATTAGGAGCAGCCATTTTGGTATTGAACTTGTGATAGGTTGAAGCCTAAACGCGGCATACTTGCGAGGTTTGGGCAAGGAAACTAAGGTTGGAAGAGCAGTGTACAATTCTAGATATTAAATTTGATTTTAAGCTTGATAATAAGTCCATCAAGTCATATATGAAGCGTTCTGAAGTTCAAACATTGAGTAGAATATATCATGGAAATGTATAATATTACAGTACTAAATAATAAGAAAAATATCATTCTAAGAAATATGTTATGGACTCATGAAAATACAGAAAATTATGGCTAGACTTCAAAGAATAAATATGGCAACAAGTAGAATGTGTGTTATCAACTACACATCATAAGCTATAGCTGTGTATCAGAAAAGAAATTAATACTTGCCTACCCGCGCGAGTGGTAAGGACAACTTCATATTTAAATCTATTGCAATTTAAGAATGCTGAACAGTTTGCAGTGTGCTTTCCGTAATTAGTTTATATCATTGGTAACAACAAATTAATAGTTGCCACAGGCCGACTGGACATGGATTGAGTAACTCACTCCATATTCTGTCGGCGTGTGAAAACTATGAAAATATACCGATTCGCCCGATTTGCCATTCTGCTGAAGAAATTTTTCATCATCATCATCATCAGCATCATCATCATCATCACCACCGTCAGCCTGTTTTATGTCAACTGCAGGACGAAGGCCTCTCCCTACGACCTGCAGTTACCCCTTTCCTGTGCCAACCGATTCCAACTAGCGCCCGCGAATTTCTTAATTTCCTCGCTCCAACTAGCCTAAATGCAGTGAAGAAGAAACTAGGAGTTGGCAAGAATCAGATGTATGCGTTAAGAGACAAAGCCGGTAACATCATTACTAATATGAATGAGATAGTTCAAGTGGCTGAGGAGTTCTATAGCGATTTATACAGTACCAGTGGCACCCACGGTGATATTGGAAGAGAGAGTAGTCTAGAGGAATTCGAAATGCCACAGGTAACGCCGGAAGAAGTAAAGAAAGCTTTGGGAGCTATGCAAAGGGCGAAGGCAGCTGGGGAGGATCAGGTAACAGCAGATTTGTTGAAGGATGGTGGGCAGATTGTTCTAGAGAAACTGGCCATCCTGTATACGCAATGCCTCATGACCTCGAGCGTACCGGAATCTTGGAGGAACGCTAACATAATCCTAATCCATAAAACAGGGGACGCCAAAGACTTGAAAAATTATAGACCGATCAGCTTACTGTCAGTTGCCTACAAACTATTAACTAAGGTAATCGCAAATAGAATCAGGAACACCTTAGACTTCTGTCAAGCAAAGGACCAGGCAGGATTCCGTAAAGGCTACTCAACAATAGACCATATTCACACTATCAATCAGGTGGTAGAGGAATGTGCGGAATATAACCAGCCCTTATATATAGCTTTCATTGATTACGAGAAAGCGTTTGATTCTGTCGAAACCTCAGCAGTCATGAAGACATTACGGAATCAGGGTGTAGACGAGCCCTATGTAAAAATACTGAAAGATATCTGTTGCGGCTTCACGGCCACCGTAGTCCTCCATAAGGAAAGCAACAAAATCCCAATAAAGAAAGGCGTCAGGCAGGGAGATACGATCTTTCCAATGCTATTCACAGCGTGTTTACAGGAGATATTCAGAGACCTGGATTGGGAAGAATTGGGGATAAACGTTAATGGAGAATACCTTAGTAACTTGCGACTATTGCCTTGCTTAGTAACTCAAGGAACCAATTGCAATGCATGCTCACTGACCTGGAGAGGCAAAGCAGAAGAGTGGGTCTAAAAATTAATCTGCAGAAAACTAAAGTAATGTTTAACAGTCTCGGAAGAGAACAGCAATTTACAATAGGTAGCGAGGCACTGGAAGTGGTAAGGGAATACATCTACTTAGGGCAGGTAGTGACGGCGGATCCGGATCATGAGACCGAAATAATCAGAAGAATAAGAGTGGGCTGGGGTGCGTTTGGTAGGCATTCTGAGATCATGAACAGCAGGTTTCCATTATCCCTAAAGAGAGAAGTGTATAACAGCTGTGTCTTACCAGTACTCACGTACGGGGCAGAAACCTGGAGGCTTACGAAAAGGGTTCTACTCAAATTGAGGACAACGCAACGAGCTATGAAAAGAAGAATGGTGGGTGTATTGTTAAGGGATAAGAAACGAGCAGATTGGTTGAGGGGACAAACGCGAGTTAATGACATCTTAGTTGAAATCAAGAAAAAGAAATGGGCATGGGCAGGTGATGTATTGAGGAGGGAAGATAACCGATGGTCATTAAGGGTTACGGACTGGATTCCAAGGCAAGGAAAGCGTGGCAGGGGGCGGCAGAAAGTTAGGTGGGCGGATGAGATTAAGAAGTTTGTAGGGATGACTTGGCCACAATTAGTACATGACCGGGGTTGTTGGAAAAGTATGGGAGAGGCCTTTGCCCTGCAGTGGGCGTTACCAGGCTGGTGATGATGATGAACTAGCCTTCTGCCGTCCTCGATTGCGTTTCCCTTCTCTTGGTACCCATTCTGTAACTCTAATGGTCCAACGGTTACCTAATCATCGCGTTACATGACCAGCCCAACTGCATCTTTTTTCTTGATTTCAATTAGAATATCATCTATACCCGTTTCCTCTCTGATCCAAACCGCTCTCTTTCTGTCTCTTAAAGTTATGCATAGCTTTTTGCGCTGTCCTTAACTTGTTCTCAAGCTGCTTTGTCAGTCTCCAAGACTCTGCCCCATATGTCAGCACTGGTAAAATGCACTGATTGTACACGGACGCACTGAAGAAATTGTTATGGTAAGCGAATCCGGCAAGACTTCGGTTAGCAAGGTTACTTTTTGCGGGAAGATTATAAGTGCCTTGGACGAGGTGGTTGAAAGATTATATTTCACGAATTTATTACTCGGTACTATTTTGTGCCGACGAAGAAGCACAAGTGGTATACTGCGAAATGGGATAAAAGTTAAGACCATGATGGATTGGTAGAGTAAATGATGCAGTGTAGATATATGCATCAGCTAAGTATTACGCTGTGTTGTTTTGCTGTAAATAATGTGGCTTTGAATAAATGCGTAGTAGATTGTAAGCAAATTCAACTTAATGAAATAGGATTGGGCGTTGACTAATGTTCTGTTTCCAGGGATTATTTGCGCGATGATTGCAGGGCACGGCTCGCGAAAGTACAACATTATATCCACGGGACAAGTGCTGTATTCCAGGTGAAGCACCATTGGAAACGAAAGGTGCCATAAATAGTATGAATGTGATAGGAAGATGTGGGCCCAGGCCTCAAACATACAGGGATGGCACAATGAACAAAGAGAGGCTTTAATAATACGGGGGCGGGACTAGGATGACGAACACGATAACACACACACAGTTCCCTTCATGAGTGTCTGTCGCTTAGGTATAGTCACGCTCAGTGTCAATGTAGGAAGGCGTCCGATAGCGCGTCGGTATCACACACTCACGGCACGAAGAGGCGCAAAGATGAATCTGGAGCAGCGAGTGGCGCAGGCGCTGGAGGCCAGGGCGGATGCCCGGCACACGACGAGCCACTCGCGCGAAAGCTGGGTCGGGACGTCTGCCCGCCACAGGGTAGACCGTTCGGAAGGCTTAGCTGCACCGGAACATGTCAGTGTCGGATGCTCGCCCAGCAGTGGAGCAGGCCGGTTGAAGCCCAAGGACAGCCCGGCCTGTTCTGCCAGCACACCCAGGAACACCGGCCTTGGGTAGATGACTGCTCGGCTCGTTCGGAAGGCCAGCCCAGGCAGCTCAGGCAGATCGCATGGCTGCGGTCTTGTCTTGTCTTGTGTCCCAGACAGTGGCGCATAGCCACTATAGGGGATTGGCCAAGAAACAGGCGGTTTTTCGTATGCTTAGTAGTAAAGCCAAACTAGATTTAAATCTCCGCCCAGACACCGGTCCTTCTCTTCTTCGTCCGTCGCCGCCGCACAGCAGTCACGCGCATTCGGCCGCGACATTCAAATAGTCCGAACTCCTATCACAATGAACAAAGACAAAAAGAAAAACCGCAGTGACACATCAGTGCTTTTATTAAGCGGTTCTAAATAGTAAACAGCGAAGTCTATAGCCCTGTGGGCATTTAGGCTCCTCTGGACGTCCACTGGACTACCGCTTCTAGATATTTTGGTCATCTGTAAAATGTCCGCAGATCGCCTAAGGGCGTACGGCGGACAGCCTCAGGTATATCAGGCGCATACTAATTTGCAGTCCGAGGCATGTCTCGCGAATGTGTAGAAGGGATATACGGATGTTCCACCGACGCAGAAATTCGTTTAAGTTTTAATTGCTAAACGTCCGTCCGACATCCCTACGACGAACCGTGGGCCATTAAGAGATGTCTGCGGAATGTTCATCTTAATTTATAATCGGCTAAATTGCACAGTTGGTGTAAACATTAGCCTTCTGTAGAATATGTGCTGCAAAGATGATGCAGTATTGACATGTAGCAATGAAAATGCAATATGCACCCATGAAACACAAATTCCAAAAGCAAACTATGTTTACATAAAGCGAACAATAACATTTATTATTATTATTATTAATTATGGGGTTTTACGTGCAAAAACCACTTTCTGATTATGAGGCACGCCGTAGTGGAGGACTCCGGAAATTTTGACTACCTGGGATTGTTTAACGTGCACCTAAATCTAAGTACACGGATGTTTTCGCATTTCGCCCCCATCGAAATGCGGCCGCTGTGGCCGGGATTTGATCCCGCGACCTCGTGCTCAGCAGCCCAACATCATAGCCACTGAGCAACCACGGCGGGTAAGAACTTTTACAGATATTTTTATTCATTTCTGTTATGAAAATTTCATTTGATACGTTGCGAGCTGCTAGTAATGCATCTATTACAAGAACTCAAACACTTCACTGGTCACGTGACAAGGTACTGCAAACTTATGAAATGCAGAGAGAGAATTCATGTGACAGTCCTGCATTATAATAAGTGTCAACAGCTTAATTAGCACAAAGTAAGACAAAGGCTGCAGAGGACAACTTTTACAGCAGTAGCTTGAACTTTCCAGTCCCCAAGTGCTTCAAGAGTGAAATGAGATCAGAGAATATAAGAGTATCTACTAAGCATCACTATCAGTAATATATCTTCAGAAACATCGAGGTGTGCAGGACCAGACGGTGCACTTCTTTCACTACAGTACACTTATTCTTCACCTTAACATCAGGAAGCATGAAAAAAAAAAAAACAGCTCAAACTGCGATTTGGAATACGAGACAGATCTATGGACAAGAAGTACTGGGCTCCGCACAAGCAGTCCAAGGCGTCATCAGCAAGCAGCAAGGGCCAGACATCCTCGCCTCTGATTTTGTTGAGGTGTCGGTAATGGACACGCAAACGCCAAGTGCCGTCCTTCTTGACAAGGACAACAGGGGACGCCAACAGACTTGAAGGTGGCTTGCTAAAGCCTTTCGTCAACGTCTCATTGACTTCTCGTTGTGTCACTTGTCGTTCAGCATGTGAAGCACGGTACAGAAGGCGACGTATCGGATTGCGGTCTCTGATTTAAATGCGATGGGTTACCACTAATGTCTGGACTAATCCGTGGCCTTCAAGCTCACAAACGTCGCGGTAAATTTCCAAGGACTGGCGATGTCTGAAGTTCGTGCAGGAAGGAAGTCATGTGCAATCATGTTGCTAAGTTCGTCTGCGACTGGAGTCGGTTAATGGGAGGTTCCTGTAGAGGGCGACGGAATTTCGACATGAAGCGGCGATATCTCGCAATCGCAAACAGGCAAGATGTCGCCCAACGCTATGCCTCTGAGAAAAATTTGAGTCGAGCAGTTGAAATTAAAGAGAAGGAGCGAAGTCTGATTGCCTGTAACCGGGAGCACGGTACGGGGAACAGCCAAATTGCTTTCAAGCAGTATGTCAACTGTGGGACACAGCACATAGACGCCGTCAGAAAGAGATGGAAATGACATTACAGTGACTTTCGTAGTGGCTCGAGGAGACAGGCGGATGTATTCGCGAGATCATAACCGTATTTGTGTGGCTGGTGGACTATATCAGCCGTGGGACAGTTAAAGCTGAATGACACTAGACGCGCAGCCAAAGAGGCCTGAATGGGACGATAAAAAGTCTAAACTGAGTGTAACATCGTGATAGCATTGTTACAAAATGGCAAACAAAACACTGGTTAAAGACCCCGCGATGCCAATGCGAGCAGTGCAAATCGCAAGCACGGTAGGCGTTGCTGCGTCGATGACACGGAGGGTGCGTGATGCAGTGAATGTGAAGACATTTTAAGGCGTTGGCTCATTTGGCCAATTTGCTGCGCCAGTGTCAATGAGTGCTGGAACACTGAAGCCACCAACTAAAACGTCAATTAATTTCTGTTTGGTCGGCAAAGTGTTCGGAGGATTTTGTGGTCGTGTCGTCAATGCAGCGTCACCTCTGGGAGCTGCATCGCTTAGCTTTCCGAAGACCGACGTCGGGGCTGCATCGGCTATGGTGGGCGACGAGCCTGCGGTGATAGGGACGATGGCCGACGAGCTGATGGGGGAACGAGACTGGTGACGCTAGAATGACGATGAGGGAGTGTTCCCAGTGGCACGAGCGTCATTGCTTAGCTGTTGAGGTTCAAATAGAGGCTGGTAACGACACTGGCTCTTCTTTGGGTGATATTAAATGGCGAATGATGGTCGAAGAGTGGAGAAGACGACGGTTACTAGAATGGTGAGCAACGTGACCGACACGCCGGCAGGCAAAACAGATTGACCAGTGATCTTCGGTTCGTCACTCGGCTGGATTTCGGTAGCGTGCGGGATACCGCTGACCAGCGGAGTTTCGGGTCGTTTTGGGCCGCGCCGTTTCAGGTCCTGTTTCGTCCGTCATGTTGTCCAGTAAGAAGTGATGACCACTGCGGAGCTCCGTTGTTGTCTCTCGGGAGTACCCCGTGCCTCTACCGATTTGTTGGGTTGCGGAAGTCACATATAAAAAATATATTTACTATACGTACACGAAAAGGAACGATACATAGAAAAGATTATTGTCGGAATCGATATCACCCCGACACGTCAAATCGTCTACTTCTGACTTTAGCGCCACTCTTGGTTGCGCCGTAACAATATATATACTAGAATGAGAACAGCCGAAGGCCAGTCCATGCGAGCCGCTTCCTGCTATCCTTCAACTCTTCGTCCCCTTGTCCCGTGTTACTGAGTTCGCGCTTCCACTTCATTACACACGGCCACACTGCGTTTTTGAAACTCGGCTCACAGCACCGTCAGATTTGTCGGTGTGCGCTATTATTGAGACACGACACGTGGATGCGAAAGTTTATTTTTTATGTTGTCCAAGCTTCCCTATTCATCTAGAGTGCGAACACACGGAGTGTTTTCCCCGCGGCGTTCTGTGATCGAGTTTTGCGCACACTTTCTTGCCCGGTGATCGACTACCTCGTTGGACCAATAGCTCATCTGCTATCGGGTACTGCGGTGCGGGACGATGCTGACGGTCGTAGTGACGCTTTTGTACGTCTTTTGCTTTCGCAACACTTTTGCGAGCGTATTCTCTAATGTCTGTCGCATAACGGGCATCGAAATGTGATGGGGGTATCCAAATTTAGCACGTGAAGTCAGGGCAGCTCAACATAGACTATTTCGTTCGGTGATATCCTAGACTCTATATGTTCATTCCAGTCAGCTACCCCCGGCTTACTAGTTGTGCAGTAAGGGGCCAAACGCTCTTAATTTGTCGGATTATCGCTCTCCGTGAGACCATTTGCTTGTAGATGGTTGCTTAGGCATGGTGGCGCTCAAGTCTTGCTTGGCGGAGCTAGGCACCGAGTTCGGAGCTGCGAGAGGTGGGTGCGCGATCTGATATTATCTTGTTCGGAAGATGGTGCCTCACTTCAAATCGGTCTTTCAAAAATGTTGTGCCGTAGCTCTATACCAGACAAGGCTGTGTGGGTACCTCCACAAATTTGGATAGATGATCAACAGCAGTCAGGATCCACGGATTGCCAGCGGCTACCAATTGTAGACGGGCCAACATGGTCAATGCCAACCGTGTGAAAGATAGTAGCAGGTGGTGAAATGGGGTATGATTTGCCCGGGCTGGCTTCCCGAAAGCCGCTTGTGTCGCTGGCACATTGCACAGCCAGTGACGCAAGAGGGAACACTCTTACTCATTTTTGGCTACCAGAAGCTCTGCTGCACATTTTTCAGCGTCGCTCGCTGAACTGTGTCTGCCATCAGGTGTGACGTGTAGGGCGGGAATAATACCAGGCCGAAACAAAGGAGGGATGACTAGAAGGTGTTCTTCATTCTCTCATTGACAACGATACAGAATTGCGTCGCGCATGAGAAATTTCATGCTGTCTTGGGCGTCCACAGGTAAAGCTACGATAGCCGCCACATGAGCGTTTTGTTGCTGGCCTTCGGTGACCTCCTGCTGTGAAAGAAATTGAAACTCCATTCCATCCTGTGAAGGTGGTCGACCAGCGAAGGTCGACCACCCATACCACCTGGTGGTATGGTCGCACATATGTAACACAGATTTACACTGAAATGCTTTGAACCAGCACAGGCACACGTTCTACAAGAAGAATCGCACCAGGTGTCGTTTCGGCGCCCCCTTTATGCCGAGCGAGAGCACCTTGGTGGTTGCGATTCCCATTTCTTCCCCCACCACCGATAGCCTATACGAATAAAATACTAGACGAACCAAGTTGTTCTTCTGAACGTTTTCTTTAGCCGAAAGTAGGTCACCTCACAACACTATCGTTTGCTTTATGACTGGCGTGTATTTCGCCGCCACTACCGTCGATGGCGCCTTCGCGGCTTCGCTGGTCACCACCATCACGGGGGTGGACTTGAGCCCAATGTTTTGTTTCTCATGGTCACATTCCGGCCGCTGCTCTCGGCGTCGTTCCTTCTACATTCGCTTTTCGTCGGGCGTACAAGCCTCTCGCCGTCGTCCCATGGCAACGTCGGAGTGAAAATAAGCCCCTTGCTCCTTATCGGACTGGCACTACGTCACAGACATGTGGTTTCAGAGGCAAGTGGCCGTTACAACCACGCTTCGATGCGAGAGAGTTCTCTATCCCTTTGTGGTTACACGTCGGAGCCAACTACGTCACAGACACGTGGTCTCACACACAGATGGCCGCAAAAACTGCGCTTAGATCCGAAAAAAAGAAACGGACGTTCTTTTTCCCTTTGTGTTTGTTTCGCGCCTTCACTCTCGGTTTTGCGCTCACTCAGTCGCCTTGTGGAGGAGGGGTTTCTGCTCTATAACAAGCGGGTTTGCCTTAGCCATAGACAGCCTCTGTAATGTATCCAGACTTCCTTCATTCTAGACTAGTTTCCCCACTACAATTTTGCAATGCGTCTGCCTATTGGTGCAAACTACCGGGGCAATGTCGGACGCAGTAGTCATACTCTTGGAGTCGTATTATCTAGTACGCAAACTTATGCTTCAGGTGCTGCTTTGTGAACATCCATGAAATCGCTGCCTTATCTGTTACCACCGTAAGTAGCGTCTAAATAGATAGTGTCTAAATTTATCACCAACGCTTCACACAACGGTTAGGAATTCCAGTTCGTTGGAATGGTGGTGACTTTCACCATCTGAAAGCTTTCGGCTGGCCTAGGCTACGACGGGCTCAGCACTATCTGGATCGTACTGCATAAGTACTGCTCCGAGCGGAACATGGCTAGGGTTTATGCGCACCTCTGTGGTCCAGCCTTCGTTGAAGTGGCTCAGTATAAGGCGATCCGCCAGCTGTTTGAGCTATTGGAACGCTTCATTCCTCTGATTGGCCCCTTTAAACTGCGCTAATTTCTTAGCTACTAACTTTTGTAGGTAAGACACGATTCCCAAAAAATGACTACAGATGCTTACTGCATTTCGGAATGGGGAAGTTCGTAACGGTCGATATTTTTTCAGGTGGTTTCTGGACGCCTTTCTCAGGAAATTGTAAAGCAAACACGAGATTGCTGTAAGTACAAATTGGCATTTTCCACCGTTTAGTCGGAATCCAGCGTTGTAGAGCCGTACAAGAACTTTGTTTATTTATTTGTTTTTTTATGAGTAACACCTACATCGATCGAAGGCATTGCTGTAGGGGGGTCCAAAAAAAAAATACACGTCGGCAACTTGGATCAACCACGCTGAAAACAACCTATATGAAAACATCTTTGAAGAAAAGAGAACAAGTGCAAAATGAAAAGAGAAAAACATCGAAGTAGTAGAATAGAATCAGTACAAAGTGCAGTCAAAATGGACATGTGGCTTAACAAAGACTCAATATCACTGATGAAGCAATACATGAAAAATATAACCGCAGGGGCACATTCCAAGCACTAATAGTGTGAGGAGACTGAGAACTTGAATACATCAAGGCGACATCTGTACACCCTGGCTTTTTTTGTATGTTCATGCCTTGCTGATGCATAAAATGGTCGCCTAATATACCTATCTTTATCTATCCTTCTTTACTTATTATAAATGCTGGAGAGAAACTTAAGCCTTTGTAATCTTCGACAAGACTGTAGTTGTTTCCAGCCCAGTTGGTATGTAAACTACCGGCATCTTATGGTGACCTCATAATTGCCGGTCACAAATCTAGGAGCCTCTTTCTGTACTCTTTCTAATTTATCCTTCAATACGGCTCTAAAGGGGTCCCACGCAACATATGCATATTCTAAAATGGACCTAATGTTCGTTAAATTCAAGGTTGCCTTCAAGCTTTTCGGTACTTGCTTGAAATTTAGTCGGGAAAAAGCATAAACTTTGAAGCCTTAGGTGCAATTTTATCAATGTGGCATATCTTATTTAATGTGGAAGAGAATGTAATACCGAGGTACATGAAATGATCAGTCGATATGATATTAAGCGATGAGATGTAAAGTTTGTAAATATAATGTTAAAGTATTTTGCTACCTTTACGTTGATGTGCCAGTCATCGCACGATGACAAAACATTTTTGGACGTCGGACTAGAATACAATAATGCCATTCACACGTTACGCTGGATACTACAATGCACAGTCATCGGCACAGAGCCTTGTAAATTTCAGACAACTTATAAAATAATTGATGAAAATCGAAAACACTAGGAGAACCAGGACTGAGCCCTAGAATACACCAGATAGCACATCCGCGGATGATGAGGCCGTACCATTTGTAAACACATTGTTGGCGGTAATTAGATAGTCTTTCCACCATGTCAACAAAGATTCTGGAATTCCGAGAAGGTATAATTTGCAAAGAAGCAGGTAATGGGGCACAACATCAAAAGTTTTCTTGAATTCCAAAGAGATGGCATCCAATCAAACATGTTTATCCAAAAATAAAGCAATATTATCTACGAACTCCGTTTTCTGCTTTGTACAAGAAAGCTCTGCGTTAAAACCATGTAGGGATGGAAGAAAGAAAATATTATTTTGGAAATGTTTTGCAGGGCATGAATAGATGATCTGCTGAGGTATTTTACAACACAGAGCGATATCGGTTCGTACGCGATCATCATCTTTATGCATGGGCGCAATGTTGGCTATTTTCCAATACCGAGAGAGATTTCTTTGGCAAAATGATGAGCGATAGAGCGCAACCAAAATGAAGCAATATGACCGGCGTGGCGTTTTGAGATGTAGTTCGATATGCCATTCGAAACGTGAGCAGAATGCGGGTTCTGTTTATCCAGACATTCCCGACACCCTCTCCTGTTACGTAATTTTCTCATCTTTCCTGCAGTTGCACGAGTGCCGTGTTGTCAGTACCGCCAAAATACGCATTAGAATATTTGGCTTTGTGCATGTCATCTTTTAACACCTCATCATTCTTTAGATAATTCGAATGCCGGTAGAATCCTATTTATTATTTTTAACAAAGCGCCATACTTCTTAGGGGTATGATTTCGTTTTGTCTGCCAATGAAGACAAATGTTCATCATTTGCCTGTTAGAGTTGTTTTTTTATAAGTTCGAAGCACAGGCGTTTTAGCTTTTCAAATAAACCCGCAGTTTAGTTATGAAGATAAGCCTTATATACCTTAGACTTCCTTTTGATAGAGGCACGTAGAGCTTTACTGATCCAAGGCTTATCGCAGCGGCAACTCAATGCCACAATTTTTATAGCAATAAAATTAATCATTAGGGTCAATAGCTTTTCTTTAAACAGTAACCTCAATGCTTCCATCTAAAAGTGACGGCTGTGTTCTTTGAACCAACCCAGGTACGCATCCAGGTTGCTGTTTATGGCGTCAAAGTTGCCCTTGTCATACAGGCACACCATTGTTGGGCGCGATATACTTAGCTAAGTTCCTTTTTTTTTTTGCATATCACCCTAGTTGCCAATGTGTTCTGATGAGTGATACCGAGTGTCGAGATAGGTGATTCCATTTGGCTCCTGCGATTACTAAACATTAAATCAAGAACATTGCTGCTTGTTAAGGCAACAAGAGTCGGAAAATTACGAAAGTGATAGAAGTCGTAAGTGCTAATCAGCTAAAAAATGTGATGAATTTCTGAGTCATTGTTCTCTATTGTGGGTAGCTTATGGCAAGCAACAACGAGTATATTAACATCTCCCGGGAGTAAACTGGCCTCTGTCTGGGACGCTGGCCAATTTGTCTGGCCAGCGTCCAAACTGGCCTATTTGTCTAGGACATGCGCACCTCGGTTCTTTCGATAGGCCGGATATATAGACGGAAAACTTTCCTTAATTAAAATGTGCCCATGCTGCTCTGATTCAGTTCCAAATACAATATCAAGGTGAGAAATTTGAATTAGAATGTCGGATTATGTTATTTAAATTTTTATGATTCTACATCAGATAACTTTAGATAAAGATAACATTAGATAAACGCAAGGAGGAAACGCACCTAGGCGCCTTGTATAAAGTACACTACTGCGCGACGCAGTGCCATTCGATTTCCATTCTGTAATGTGCTCTCGTGCAAAAAAGCTGTCGCTGTCATAAATGTAAAGCCTGTTTCCTATCTTGCCCCACGTTCCGGCTCCGTGATACTTTATCTTAATTTTCACTTTACTTTCCTGTGCATAGGCAAGCAGCTTGACTCTGCTGTCCCTCCACTTTGGAATAATCTTCAACAACAGAGAAATGTGTTCCCTTTAGCCTGCAATCGCCAGACAGTACCCCTTGTTTATTCTTGTAAAGGGCGAACTTGACAATATTTGGTCTAGGTGTATTATTCGTAAGTTTTCATATTCTGTGTGCTCTTTTTGTGGGCGAGCTGTTTACAGCGACACCTAGCTTTTCTGCTCACAATTGAATAATGTTAGCTTGCTAGTTTGCCAATGTTTTGTTATCTCAGTCAGACACACCAAAGAATAGCAAATTATTTACATGAGAACAATTCGCAATATCGTCCTGATCTTTTAAAACGTTTCTCATGGTATATGCCAATTGATCGTGCTAGGCGTGTAGCTGCGTTTCTTCATCATTGACATAGCAACCAATGCCCTTGCTATCTTTTTTACATTTAGTTCAAGATTTCATTTTTTTTCTTTGAACTCATTTTGTCTCGTCTATAATTTCATATGCTGTTTTAGAATTTGGTCCCACGTCTATATTATTTTAGGAAATATCCCGACGATTTTCATAAGTTCACGTTCCCATTCAGCACTCATGTGACCGGGATATTGTTCAACATCTCCGGACGACAGCAGGCACACCCCCACCACATCCAGTTTCACAGAATTTGACATGTTTTTAAAATTAAGAAATTCATTCAAGAAACCGCAAAAAGTAATGAGGGTTCTCGCATCGACTTTCGATTTGCACGTGTCTTTTAATAACGGTAAAGTGTACTAACCTGCCGAAAGAGCAGCTGTAAGTGTGCAGTCCGCATGTCGGCATCGGAACACGATAGGCCCGTGCGAACTAGTTGCTTATATAGCCTGTCATCACATGGTGCGCAGTGTCGATGATTATCTATAAAACTCTCGTCACACGTAGCACAGTCATTGCGTCAAGTCGGCGCATGCCCACCCGTCAATGGTGAGAGCAATGCTGGCTCCGAAGATATTCTTCTCTTGTGCCCTTAACTAAGATATCATCCAGGTACGCAACAGAGCCGTGACACTTAAGTTGGCCTAGCACCAGTGTTCATAGCACGCTGGAACGTGATGGGAGTTGTTCGTAAGCCAAGTGGCATTCGGTTCAACTCTTAAAGCCTTGGTGGGATAGGTATGGAGCACGGTTCGAAATTTGTCTTCTTCAGTTTGCCAATACCCAGCCCGCAGGTCTAACGACGAAAACAATTTTGCATTCCGTACTGCATCAATGCGATCGTCAATGCGGGGCACTGGGTAGGAGTCCGGTATATTATGCTTGTTGAGCTATCTATATTCAATACAGAACTGCGAACTTTTGTTCTTCTTGCCAACAAGGACAACAGGCACGGCCCATGTACTCCACGGTGGTCTAATGACGCCGGCAGCTGGCATCTCACGTACTTGTCCGCATTGACATTCCGTTCGAGTTCAGCTTGGCGCCGCAGTGGTGCGCATATAGATGGGTGGTTGTCGGTCGGAATACGGTGCTGAAGCAAGTCAGTAGCAGGAAGCTGTGCATTGTAGTTGGCAAACTGGGCATATTGTTCTTCGAGAAGTCTAGAACGAGTCTTCTTCCGGGAATGCTTACTTCTCTGTGACTGACTCGGTGGCACGTACGGCGTCCTGCAGTGGAGCTCAACTTTACCGCGCTCAATGATCACTTGCACGTCGACACAAAAGATGTAGTCCGCGCTTAGCATGAGGTTGGCAGGCAAGTCGTCGAAGACGGGAGCCTCGCATAGGCACTTTGTACCACACGTTGTGTGTCTCTGATGGCCAATGGCACCTGCGGGCTGTAGGTTTCTCCCATGCTTCGCAGGGGTGGCTAGGTTCAGGGCCGGAGAGGGGGAAGGGCGTGCCGCCAGAGCAGCGCTGAACGGTCACCGTCCGTGTCCACAAGCGCAGTCAGCTATACGATACCGCACGTGAACCGACAACAGCGGCTGCGTGCTGCTGTGGTATCGTGTTTGCTGTCTTGTAGCGGGCCACACATCGTTAGAGCAGCGGCTAACGATACCAACGGAAGAGCGTCCACATTGTAACAGAGGAGCTTGCGAGCTAGCACACAGCTGTGCGGTGGCAGGAGAGCGTCGTCTAGCTGTATCCTGTAACACTGAAGCCTTGCAGGCGAAAGCGTCAGGTGCTGTCTCTACGCATACATAGACAAGATACAGCATGAGTGAGGTCACGGATGCCATTTATGACATGCTGCTTGGCAGGTGGGGAACTCTAGGCAAGGTTCCAGGTAGCAGGGAGCCGCAGCTTTTTGTAAATATGCTCGGCTATGTCTTCATCCAGAGTTTGCCAGCGTGACCGGCATCTGCATAAATGAAGCCTCAGAAGCTCTTGGGAGTGCTACAAATGCAGATTTTACTGTACCACTCCAAGTCACTTGTGTAATATACGAGCTCCTCTGGAAGTGATGCCATGCTTGGGCTCCGCCTTGGAGGCGCTTTTCCGCGAGGGATTTCTTGAGGGCCTCCGGCCAAGACTGTTGGGAGTGCAACATAGTTCATGGTACAGACCCAGACAGACGAATCGTGGAACTCGGCAGCGTTCTCTCGGCATGCGATGGAACTGCGGTGCATCCGGTGCCAGAAGCGGAGGGTCTTGCCATGTTCTGTAGCTGTAGTGAGAGCATGTAAGTAGCTCGGGGAACATCGCCGATGTTTTCCTGGTTTGTAGCAGCTGCCGGGTCCTGCACGGCGCCCCCGGAGGGGGCAGCGGGTACTGGGGGCGCGGAAGGGGCAGTGGTAGCGTGGAATGCATCCCATCGTAACTCAGCGGTTCAGACTGCACAAATAAGGTAGCCGCAGCAAGAGAAGCCTGGACAATGTTTCTTGGAAAGAAGGTCCCGGGACGGCGAACATTGACGAGGATACTCTGTATTTTTTTGGTAGACTGCGTCAATTTAATGGAAACAGCTGAAAGCCACACCAGACGATCAGCGCCCTGTTCTGGTGCACTTCTTTCTCTTCTTTTCGTTTTGTGCTGCGTTACCGAGTTCGTGTTTGTCCTTAATTACAATACATCTATATACGGAACTTCACTGTGAGAGCGAAAATTCGCCGGTTGTGTCCGTATAATTGTTCTCACAAGAAGATATGCTCTTTATAATTGTAGATCTTAATATACCGTCCTTCAATGCAACAAACCTCACCGAACTCGCTGAAGTGCTTCCCGAGCAGAGGAAGTTCTTCGTGTCGATGCAGTTAGGAGCTCCAGAGATACAACTTCTGCTGAAGTGACCAAAATTACACTGTGGAAGCAACGGTGCAGATGTCGATATATTGAAATGCATCAAGCAACGTAGCTTCTATGCTTCTGTAACTTCAGAGATACAGGGCAAAATAAACATTTATTAATGAGCAGGGATGCCAATTAAAGTCCGCCTTTTCCCGGCTCCCTCCAACTCCTTTTATGACCCGTGGTTTTTTCTCATCTGAGGGCGTCGAATAAAGTGGCATCTCTAGGAGATCCTATTACAGCGAGGGTTTACTACATTTTATTTTTCAGTAAAGAAGCATTGAGGTTAACTTATTCAACCTCGCAAGTTTTGAATATACCATAGAACTTGCGATGAGAAAGCTTCAAATCGACGCCTAATTCGCGGAATTTTAACGTGACACCTATAACGCAGAAAGCGTTCACGTCATAAATGAAAGCCCTGAGCTATAAAATGGCGTGCTCGGAACTGATCGGAGTGCTATCAAACGTGCTTCGCATGACCGAAACGAATCGTGCGCTGCCGTTGAGGAGGTGAGAGCAGGGATGCGCAGTAGATGGCGGTGAAGTTCACGCCACCCCCTACTGCGCTTTCCCGAGCAACAGGCCCAGTGGTCGTTCTTCAAAGCTAAGCAGATTTAAGTAGTGGAAACTCGCTGCCTTTTCAAATTTCCAAGTGGCAAGCGCAATATACGCCTTTAAAAGCACTATCCGTTCATGCACGGCACGTTCCAAAGCACTTAAGGTCGCGGTGTCTACAATGGCGCTATTCTTATTGGGCGTCCTATCTTTATGACACAGAAAAATGACTGCGCTGTGCATATCGTAAAGGACATAGGAAGTAAAAGAGATCACAAGATGGACATTATCAACTGTTTATTTTTTGCGTTAAATTAGGGTGCTAGGACTCTAAACTAAAGAAAAAGATATAAAGAAATACTGGCTGACTACAGAGCACCCTAAATAAGCTATTATTGCGATAGGAATTATATAGACACGCCAGGCGCATTTATGCCGTCACAGTCGCTGTGGTGTTCCGTGTTAAGTGCAAGGGTGACAATATCCCCACCACGAGCCGTGTGCTGCATGTGCAAGTGAAAGCGTGCGAGGGTAAGCCAACAATGACGGCTCAATCGCGCGCGCGCAAGGCATAAAAGTGGGGACTAAGCGCGCCGTCTTCCGTAGCGCACAAGGTAACCGAGGGAGAGAGCGAGGGCGTTCTACTGCGGTGGCTGCTCGGTATAGCGAGCGCGCGCCCGACCGCGCGGGCCCTATCTTGAAAGCGAACTGCGATCGGGACAGTGCGCCGAGTACAGGTAGCTTCGTGTGCGCTGTGTTTCCACTGCTTAGTTCGCGTTGCAGCGAGAGGCTGCACCAAGTTCAAGTCGCTCGCTGCTGCTGCCACGCACCCTCACTCCAGAGTGTTGACAGCGAGCTTCCGCGGTCATTGAGTGCGATGCATTCATGTTGCTTGTGCACTCGTACATGCCTAATTTAGCTAGTAAGCGAATGTTTACAATATTGTACGGACGTTAAAGTCATTATCCTTACTTTTTATAGCTGTCTACTAATTTGCTATCGCAATCGATGCTTCACCTTTCGGGACAAACTGCAACTTTTTTAATAGCGTTTCCTAGGAGGTGACTGACTGTGTCGCGACGTCATGAAATAGAAGGTTGGGATGTGAGAGTAGCAGAAGACAAAATGCTGGCATTCTCTCCGGCTCGCTCGGATGTCTTCTGTGGGGCTAAATCAGGCCTTAGACGGAGCAGGAGCAAACGCGTGGCAGCATAACATGATCGATATCTCCTTAAATTGTCATGCTCAGAGGCTCAGAAGGTAAAATATTGATATAAGCAGCGAATTGAAAGGGTGAATGTAGGTAGAGTTGCAGAAGAAGAGTTCATTGCCTCAGAATAACGACGTTCACACTTACTATGAATAAGAATAAGATACGTCTGGACAATCGGGAATAGTGTGTCATGGATAGATAGATAGACTTTACGGATAGGAAAGAGAGAGAGGTCAACCTGAGCTAGTGCACTACTCTGCACTTCGGAGGAGGGAAGGGCAGTGAAAGTACTGGGATGATTGATGGTAACAGAAGTTGCGAGTACTTATGTACATTAGACAGTAGCCTACTAGAGCCGCCCGTCTACTTTCGTGTCATGCAGAAACTTTAACAGCGCTTTAGTCGTCCACATAAAAGTTGCAGTGTCGGACCATGGGATGAGAATAGCTTCCTCCCACAATGGTTGTCTGCAAACGTTGGCTAGGGAATTCTTAACTTCCTTCGCTGTAGCACGTATGCTGGGCAATCGCACAATATGTGCTCCAGCGTTTCAGGCGTCTGAAATTGATCGCAATCAGGGCTGTTCGACTGACCGTTGAGGTCTGCGAGCGACGGGTGAGAGCAACGCCCCGCCTCAACCTGCGTGGCAGTAATTATTTGCTCTGCGTAACCTTTGGGGGTAAACAAAGTTTACTTTCTGGGTGGATCATACGTAGGCGTCTGGAGATGCTGTAAGCGCCGGCTCTCTATGCCTTCGTAAGGTCTTGCATGAGTGCCTTGATTGTTGAGTTGGTGTCAGGTCATGAGTAGACAATCCGTATTTCGTAAGAGGAAAAGAATGCCAATCTTGCCTCACTGTCGACGAATTCATTGCCAGTCACACCACGATAACCAGGCACCCATTGAATATTGATCAAGTGGCCACCTCAATTGGCACTGTGAAAAAGTTATCTGATTGCCAGCACTAGTAGATATTATGGTCATTTCTTCAAAACGCATTTTAGTGCCTGCAACGCTGATTTTGCATCGCAGAACATCGTCCATTTATGATGTGTCTGCGTTCTCATCAAAGGGACCGCGTCCCTTATTGTTAAAACGGACGTTTGGGGGAGTTGTTAAGCCATTTTAAACGGAACAACGCGTATTTTGACGGGAGCAAAGACATGGTGGTGTCGTGTCCGTTTCGTGTCTCCCTCTTTGTCCCCGTCAGAATACGCGCTGTTATGTTCAATATGTATCGTATTGCCGCCAGTTCCGCACCTGTGGATGTCGATTTGGGGGCCAATTGAAATTGCCGAGTGATGCCAAGTTGCGGTGTCAGAAATGCTGCCGTTGTGGCAGATGGTGTGACCAAACTATCGGTATATACTTGTACAGTCCCATCATATGATATAGTAAATATGTGTTAAAATTTGAGCTACTTCAAGCCAATGGAAGAAACCTGGGATTACTTCATTATTGAAGGTATTTGAAGCCTCACTAGTGGTCTCGGTAATGTCCAGGGAGTTGCCTCGGGGGGATGTTGGTGGCCTGGTACCTTGCAGGTATAATGCTTGCGTGACATGCAATTGCTTTAGGAAAAGTAGTCAAGGTTGGTTCTTGGAAGTGATGACAGAGGATGGTGTGAGTGAGGTCGACAGCCGAAAAAAATTTTCGCACAGGTTCACAGAACCTGTATACGGCGATCGAGCAAGCCTGAGGTTCATCTATTGTGCTCTTAGTTGATGTACAGCGTGGAAAGCGAAAGTATATCCGCAGTTCTTGCACCTGAAGACTCTCCAGTGTGTGCACACAAGATCCCCATGTTGGGCAGCACAGGAATGATGCAGCCTATGTAGCCCACAAAAAGCGGCTGGTACACTGGAGCAAACTTATTTCAGGAAGGTCCCATCTTAGTTCAGATATAGCGCAAAGAACGTGCGTTAACTTTGTCAGTTTAACCCTTAGTGCAGCAACAGGCCTGGAAGAACTAAGTTTGACGTCTATTATCACGCCAACGAGGTGCGCGACTAAAGCGAGCTCCATTCCATCGACAACGACGCGATATTGCGAAAGATTTGCGCGTGAATGCCTACACTGCGTGCTTAGTTGCGGAGTTGCAGGCCTTTACGGTGCAAGTACTTCGTCGTGGTGGTAACCGCACATTCATGCCTTGCACGCACTTGTGGGCGTGTGACCCCGATTCATCATCATCATCATTAGCAGCAGCAGCAGCAGCAGCCTGGCTACGCCCACTGCAGGGCAAAGACCTCTCCCATACTTCTCCAACTACCGCGGTCACGTGCTAATTGTGGCTATGTTGTCCCGGCAAACTTAATCTCATCCACCCACCTAACTTTCTGCCGCCCCGTGCTACGCTTCCCTTCTCTTGGAATCCAGTCCGTAACCCTTAATGACCATCGGTTACCTTCCCTCCTTATTACATGTCCTGCCCATGCCCATTTCTTTTTCTTGATTTCAACTAAGATGTAATTAACTATCGTTTGTTCCCTCACCCGATCTGCTCTTTTCTTATCCCTTAACGTTACACCCATGATTCTTCTTTCCATAGCTCGTTGCGTCGTCGTCAATTTAAGTAGAACCCCAGATGATCTGATACAAATGCGGAGTCGCTGAGTCCTACGTAGAGTTGTAGAGCGACAGGAGAATTTCTCGAGCTTCCACACTAAGATGACAAATCGCAGACTATGTGCTTCTATCTGGTCCTGGACAAGATGACTTGTGGGAACCAGATATCGCAGAGAAGAGCGCGTGCATAGTAAAAGGCGTGTCCAAACGGTGACCACGAGATGGTAGAAAAGTCAATCACACTTACGCTAATAAACTGGTACAGGCACTAACAAGTAATTTACAGAAGTCGTTGGCGACCTGAACATCACGCATGCCTTGCCCTATGGCGACAGCACTGAACGATTGCAGCTGTTGTGGAGCTGATTGGAGGCTTAGCCCTATTTGCCAAATTCTAGAGGGAGGTTTTCTTGAGTCGAGAGAGCCACAAAATGTTCTCCAGCTTTGTTTGTCGAGCTTGCCAAGATGCTCTAGGACATGATTTAGCCCGCCAGGATGCAGCGACGTCTAATTGTGATTTTGTTCTTCAGAATTTCTGTTTTGCTCGACGCCATATAGCGCAAAGTCACTCGTACTGGTTATCAATAGGTGATTTGGGTCAGTTGGGCTGAGGTATATTTTTGTGTGTCGTGCAGTTGAAGCGATGACATCTTGGACATAGATTGGTTGGCAGCGTTCAGAGATTCATGAAATGTTGGCCAGTCGATGCAACGCATAGTTTGCGGAGCTGCGGCATGTAGCCATTTCATCTGGATATAGGTTGGCAAATTGCCACTTCTATGGGTGTCGAGATCAGCACACCATCGTGTAGCAGACAGCGGACTCCTTGAAACAAACGCAATGTCGAGACAATTGCTGCATCGAGGCAAGTTGGCGAGCCATCATTCATAACCATCAAGCCTTGACGAAGCGTGAAGTCAGTCAAGTCTATACAGCGGGCGTTCGCCAAAGCAGAGCCCCACATGGGGTTGTGGGCATTAGTGTTGCCGATGAATACGTGAAGACCTTTACAAATTTGCAGCATGGACAGCAAATATGAGCAGTCTATGCTCGAGGTTGCAGGTATATGTCCTCGTTACTGAGAATTCGCGCTGCTTGTACTTAAGCACTATGCAAACTTACTTGTTGGAAGTATGTGTCTTTACCAAGGTACGTTAAATTCCGACGAACAAAAGTGAGTACATTCTTCAACTTATATTCCTTCCTTGAACACAGGGGCACATATCCAGATATGCGCAGTAAGGAGGCCATGTTTGGTTGACATATAACAGCCACGCGAAACTGGCACTTGAACATCCATTGCCGAAAGTCTGCGAGGAGTAGGCTTCTCGTATTCCAATGCATTATTGCGGATCTTCGGCAGCAGCTGTTGTTGGGGCAGCTCAGCGAATGTTAGTACAGAAAGCTCACGTGCAACTTCCTCTCGCACGAATGCTTGGATTTGCGTGAGTAGGGGTGAGTAATCGGAATGGATGGCCATGGCAGAGAGGGCCTTGTCAGCCACTGAAGGGTGCCTGGTCAAATATCTGTGCCTCCTCAACTCGTCATAGCCTTGGCACAAGTTCATGAGCTCGGTTGCGGTACGCGGACCCTTGGCGATCAGCATGTGAAAAATGTCATTGGCGATGCCCTTCCATATGTGTTTCACCTTGCAATTTTCGGGCGTAGAAGTACCCACACGTTTTCACAAGTCAACAACCTCTTCAATATAACAGGTGAATGTTTCACCCGGTTGTTCTGCTCGCTCTCTTAACCGCTGCTCGGCGCGGAACTTGTGGACGGTGGGGCGACCGAAAGCTTCAACTGAACTGGTTGTGAACACTGACCAGGACTCAAAGTCGGCTTCGTGCTTTTTATACCACAGGTGAGCCACACCCGCAAGAGAGAAGATGACGTTACTTAACCTGGAGGTATCGTCCTATCGATTGTGCAAGCTCTCGTCCGTATGAAGAAAGCCAGTGGTGACGTCATGCTCGTCCGTACCAATGAATACCGCTGGATCTCTGTGCCGAAGAGCGACAGAGGAGTCCACGGACGGTGTCGGCGACGTGTGCTGGACAGAGTCAGGCATGACTGGTGGCAAAGTCCGAGACCGGGGTTTCAGGTTGGAGATGTTCTTGAATACCCGGCACCTACACTAATTGTGAAGGGGTGTACTTAATAATTCAGCTGGTAGTGTCAAGCGTAACCGAGAAGTCAGGTGACGCAGAGCGGGAACCGCTCGATGGTCGAGTGACTGTCTCTCGTTCCAAGCACTGGCGATCCGGCTGGCTCAGTGTTTGTACTGCAGATATGCAATAGACGATCTGGCTGGCCTTGTCCTTGTGCTCTTCTTCCTTACAGTGTGAATGTCACTAATGGAGACACTGATAATTGATCGCTTTTTTTTTAAATCTTTCAACAGCAACTTGGCTATGACGGGCGCTTGAGTTCATTTATTTGTTACCCTTTTTCGGCTACTGCATCGTATACGCGTATACCCGGCCGTGATGTTTTACAGTTTCAAAGCTCTAGCTTTTCTTAGTTAATTGCTCACTTTTGCACTATTGGTACGGTAATGCCATGAAACATCCATTATATTGAAATGTGATAGAGGAAGCTGGACCTTCAGACCTCCAAGCAATTTGGCTAGCTCGAGGTAGAGAGCAAAAGTGTCTAGCTTCCAACTACCGCTAACGCCTAAACATTGGCGTGTGAGCGCAAAAGGTGAGTTTTATCTTGTTCATCTCTGCATATCATGAGCACGCGTTGATGTTTCTCGTCTGTACAGATAAAGTTGTACAGATAATGAATAGCATGCGTTGCGTCTTTGTTGTCGTCATAGTTCGAGCTCAGTGACAATAAAGATGTCTCTTAGAAGTGGCAGAGGCGCGAGGTACATTACATACTTGCAACCGTCCTGTGAGCTTTTTTAGTGCATCACCTTCACGAGGGTGGCCACAGATTGAACGATACTATGCGCAGCAGGGAGTTTCAGCCGTCAGACTTCCAACTAATAAATAGCATACAGAAAGAACACGTAAGGAAAGTATGCACGGTGGAGAGAAATCCATGTCTGGCTATATCTGCGCTAAAGGCACAATTGCACGTAGTATCTAATACGTTTCGAGCGATAATTGGCAATATCTCTGTAGGCCTCCCTACTACGAGAAGCACGGTTGTTCCAAATTCTAGATAAACAAGTAGAAAGCGCAGCAAGCGCAACTAAAATGTTCTTGCGCCATATAGTTCGTCTGTGCGCTATACTAGCGAGAACCGGTGTATTCAGCATGGTATGGCCGATGGCAAAATGAACTGGAGGTCTGCGCGAGTGTGGCGAATGCCCTTTCCTTGCCCGAATGGAGGTCTCAGCGAGTGTGGCGCATACCCTTTCCTTGCCCGCTAAGGGCTCATCATCTGTGTGCACACAAGTCTAACCGCGAAAGCGCTCTTGCGTTCTGCACCAATGTCAACCCAGTTACTGCGACCGAGAAACCGCCCGGTGACATATCGCGCTCATCGGCAGGCCCAGTGGGCCACACCCAACAGGCAGAGACGTCGGAACAAATTTGCACTCGGTGGATAGTACGCGGCATTCTAAATATGCGACAAATATGCGGTACTGACGGTTTACTCAGAACAAACGAATGTTACACAATGTGACGACCTGTTAGGCGCTATTCAACTAATTGTGAGAATGATAGGCCACTATCTCCTGCAGACCAAATCTAAACAGCGTTGTCGGGCCTGGAAAAGGCAAAAAACATATTCTGGGGCTTTTGTTGCCAGAACTACCATCTTATTATGAGGCGTGCCGTAATGGGGGACTCAAGGTTAATTTTCACCATATGGGGATCCTTAACGTGCGCCTAATGCACGAGACACAGACGTTTTTGCATTTCGTACGCATCGAAATCTGGCGGCCGTAGCCGGGATTGCATAGCGCGACCTCGTGTTTAGCAGCGCAACACCATAGCCGTTAAGCCACTGCGGCGGGTTCTGGAAACAATATTTCGTAAGGCCTGATTGCGACAATTGCAGAACGCTGTTATAAAAAAAATTATGGGGTTATACATGCCAAAACCACTTTCTGATTATGAGGCACGCTGTAGTGGAGGACTCGGGAAATTTTGACGACCTGGGGTTCTTTAACGTGCACCTAAATCTAAGTACACGGGTGTTCTCGCATTTCGCCCCCATCGAAATGCGGCCACCGTGGCCGGGATTCGATCCCGCGACCTCGTGCTCAGCAGCCCAACACCGTAGCCGCCGGGCAACCACGGCGGGTGCGGAACGCTGTTTCATTCTCTGCATGCAATGGCTGCACTGCTTACACGTGTTCACAATACAAGCAGCTATCTTTCCTGTCGTATTTGGGATAGGTTCCTGCCAAGATGGTGATGGCCGCAAGGAAGTATAATTAGAAGAATAATGAACAACGGATGATTCTATGGCACCATTTATTTATTTATTCATTTGTTTATTTATTTGTTTATTTACTTATTTATTTTTTTCGTCAGAATCCCTTTGCTCTATACAGTGCTATGCTTTGTACGAACCAGGAGAAGACTAGTCGTTTCTGAGTTCGCTCTTTTTTTTTCTCTATCGAATGCGACTTTTTCGTCGTAGAGAAAGAAAGCCCATTACGACTGACACATTAAACAAAAGATCGCCCTTCATTGTCACCTTCTGGTGGCGTCCAATTTTCCATTCGCGCTTAATTCGCTTTCTTTCACAGGGCCCCAAAAAGGAAACCCGTGAAGCGGCGTTTCAAATGGTTTCAAGCCTAATTGCTTTTCTCGGCTTTCTAATTGAATTCAAGCATGAAACTATAAAACCAAGCTTCTTGTATACAGGCCCTACGCGGCGCATTCTATTCATTTTCGGCATTTGAAAACGGGAACCTGCCTAAGGGTTAAACACAATGATACATGAAATCCCCTTCATAAATTGCTACTGCCGAATTGCTAACTCGCAGTTCTTTTTTCTATTCGCAGTGGCTTTCGCATTACGCTGCTAAGCCCGAGTTCGCGGGATCAAATCCCGGCCGCGGTGGCGGCATTTCGATGGATGTGAAAGGCAAAACGTGCATGTACCGTGCATTTGGTCGCGTTAAGGAACGCAAAGTGGTCAAAATTAATCCGCAGCCCCTATGCACTGCGGCGAGCCTCATAATCGTAACGAGGTTTTCGCACGTAAGAGCCCAGAATGTTCCTAACCTTTTGTTAAGCAGCAATGATGTTTTAAAGTTCTAATGCTCAGTATATGTCCACAACTTAAGTACGCAGTCTGCAATGGAATGTATGCGGCATGTAAAATATGGGTGCGGAAGCACGTACGGCGAGCGGAAATTTAATCTCTCTCCCCGAAGGTTTAATCCGGCGAGATTAGCGTACACTTGGTAAACGACGTCATTTAGGCGGTGCTATCAGTGATGCTCGTACAACTTGGGTGTTTGGTAAGGAAAACGCGTTCGTCTGGGCGACAGAACATGCGCAGGGCTATAGTAGTAACCACAGGAAGCAGAAACGTTGTCGGCAACATTTCTGTTATTTTTATTATACGTAAATCACATAACTAATGGTATCCAAACTCAGAAGCGTTTATTCGACGATGATTACGTGCTATTCAGTGAACTAAAAGGCGTTGATGATGTAGCTGTTCTCCAACAAGATCTAGACAAAATTATGGAATGGAGTGTAAAGTGGCGTATGAGGTTGAATATAAAAAAAAACGGCGTGCATGACATTTACCCGACAAAAGTCCACATGTGAGCAGTTATAATCTGATCAGCACACTTGTAAAACGAGTATCAGATTACAAATCGCTAGGTGTTCATTTTACAACTTCGTTAATGTGGCCGAGACACGTTGATTACGTTGCAGCAAAAGCTGGGAAAGCATTGAGCTATTTGCACCGAAGTGCAAGAATTTTTCCTGTAGCTACCAAAGAACTATTGTATAAAACGCATGTTAAACCAACTCTTGAATATGTCTCCACAGTGTGGGACCCTCAAGCAAAGCGAGACAATGATAAATTGGAAAGGATCCTAAATTTAGCTCCTGGATTGTGTCAGGCAATTACCGCAGAACTTTTGCCGCGGAAAATTTGAAAGAAACACTGAATTGGGAGCATCTAGATAATCGTCGACGTAAGTTGCGATTGAAATTTTTTCATGCTGTTTACCATGATCATGTCGGGATTGAGAAGAGGAAATATTTGCTTGCACCTCACTATGTCTCAGACCGCGTTGATCTTAAATTCAAGGTTCGGGAAATCGCATGCAAGACTGGTGTATTTACAGTGTCTTTCTTTCCTAGAACAATGCGCGAATGGAACGAGTTGCTCTAAAGCACTGCCTCTGTTAAGTCTAATCATGTTCTCTTTTCTACACTACCAGAAAAGGACTATTATTTTAACAGGAATTTCCCCCTTAATATTTGGCTGCCAACTTCTCTTTCAGAATGTACTGTGTGCAGTTTCTTTTTTTCGTTTTACAGCCTGTGGCAAATTTCATAGTAATATTACTGTGAAATCCACAGGCCCTGAACTGTGAGAATATGCAAACCTTTTACAGCTAAATACAGTAAAATTTACGCCGCCCTGTAAAATCAAAGGAAATCATGCATTTTTATTTACGTTATTGCACAGTACAATTTACAAGTAGCAGTTAAAAATACCTAATTAAATGTTCTCGAGCTCATTTCATGCACTTTAGTGACACAAGACTCGCTATTTGCAATACGTCACAGCTGGCGGCTTTGCAAGCTACTATGCTTTCAATTCAGCCATATTATTGAGTAGAAAGTACCCTCCACTCTATTTTTTGTTCCGTCTTTTAACCGCGTAGCTTCTGCGACGTGCAAATACAAGGTTGAGACAAACTTTTCGGTCTACAGCCTTAATACTGTAGTTTTTACGTAGTAAATGGCGCAAAAAACAAAGTACTTGTTAGAGTGTCTGTTAGAGTGCCCGCGTTTAAGTTTTTCTAAAGACATGTGTATTTGTATGACTGATTGTGATTATATAGTGGGTATTTTTATCGGTTGTGTGACTGACACTCTATATCTGTTTTGTCTTTTTGTGTATAGCCTCTCCCATTGTAATACCTGTTAAGGCCTTGTGGGGAATAAAATAAATAGAAATAAAAGTAGGAACATTACGGGGGGGGGGGGGGGACTTGCTTTTCAAGCGAAGCTTTCTTTGCCTGAGCCTCCAGCATTTGGCGGTGGTGCTTCTGCTGCTTTCTGCTTCTTGGTTGGTTGGTATCCCGGCGGATATATTTGTCGATATTTGTGGATTGTGGATACAAAGCTTATATTTGCGCCGAATGCAATTACCGCAAGACGGGATTTTGCTAAAGCCCCTGTAGAAGTAGCCCGATTTAGTACATCTCTGTTCTGCATGGTTAACAAATACAGAGGGAGAGAGATATAAAAGAAATGAGAAAGACAGGGAGGTTAAGCGGAAGATAGATATCCAGTTTGCTACCCTGCGCTGGGGAAGGGGTAAGCGGAGACAGACCGAACTTTAAATAAAGTGCACACACATGAGAAGAGTGGGAGAGGGACAAAAAATTGAAAGCACACACAGAAAGGAACGCAGGAGCGTCGCAGTCATTCAAGCAGGTCGCTCGACCGGAGAAACCTCAGTAGTACCTTCACCGCCTTCTGGTGTGAAGGTCGCAACGGTCGGCACTCCAAGATTGTCTGCTCAGAAAGCGGCCGGTCATCGAGGCGTACCAACACCGTCATGAGCGACTGTCGCTGGAAGTTGTAGCGAGGACAATGTCAGAAGATATGTTCGATTGTTTCCTCGCTGCCGCAACTATCGCAGGCAGCAGTGTCGGTCATTCCGATGGGGCAAGCAAATTCATTAGTGAAATACAATTCTAGCCATAATCGGCAGAGAACAGTTGTCTCGATACGGGATAGTCGAGATGGAATGCGTAGTCGAAGGCATGGGTCCAGGCGGTGCAGTTGAGTATGTCCGAAAGCCGGCGTGTTCCACATGGATCGTGTGGCGTCACGTGCTAGTAGACAAAGCTTTGCTGCTACGTCAGCTCTTGATAGGGGGATGACTTCCTTAACGGCATCTTCGTGAGCCCTCCTAGCAGCTTCGTCGGCGTTTTCGTTCCCCTTGATGCCACTGTGGCCTGAGAGCCACTGAAAAGTGATTTCATTGCCTTTCTCTGCTAACTGGTGATATAACTTCCTTATTTCTAGCACAATTTCGTCTTGTAGACCACGATGTATAGCGGATAGCAAAAAATGCAGGGCTGCCTTCGAGTATATCAATATGCTCCCTCTTCGGGGTAGGTCTTCATAGATCATGCGAAGTGCAGCAAGTTCCACAGCAGTCGACGTTGTCTGGTGAGATGTTTTAAACTGAATGGTCACGGATTTTTCGGGAAAGATCACAGCTCCTGTAGATCCGTTCACAGTTGTCGAGCCATCAGTGCAAATCTGGAGATGGTCCATCTATGTCTCGTGCAGCGTGAGTAGAGAGAGCTGCTCCAGGCGACGAAAGTCCTGCTTTCGTTCAAATTCCCGGTACTGGGAGTCAAACTTGCGGGCGAGTCGAATACCAAGGAGGTGCAAGGAGCCTCTCGGCAGGCGTATAATCTCTAGGGAGGCAACCACGGCACGGCGATATCTCCTGGCAAAAAGAGGAACTGGGCCGTCCTTTCGGCAGTGCGGCGAGGTGGTGGAAAGGGGCGTGGGCAACATGCCTGGTGTGTGCTCTGAACACTTCCAATGTCATATGAGTTGTGACTGGGTAATCTTGAGCTATCATAATTGTCTCCGCTGTTGATGTGCAGCTTGGCAATCCAAGACAAACCCTGAGTGCCTGCGCCTGTGCACACTCGATTGTGTGGACGTTACTTCTGCAGGTATTGCTCAGTACAGGTAAGGTGTACGTCAGATACCCGAGAAACTGCGTCCTGTAGATTTGTACCATCGCGTGTACGCACGTACCCCACGTTTTCCCTCCAAGAAATTTGAAAAGGTATGAAATGGCGGTTTGGCGCTTCTTCAGATAAGTCACATGGGGATTCCAGCTAAGGTCTCAATCGATGATCACCCCTAAGAATATGTGCGTCATGGCGTCACATAGATTTTTCCCATTGATAAACAACTTCCTGTTTGACAATAAGTTTGTCATGTGTATAGGAGGCCCATAAAGCAAATAAGTACAGCCTTTGCCAGTGCAGGCTGGGAAATAAAGAAGTTTTTGGCTTCAGTGGACCGTATAGGTGACATCGCATCTGATGACGTCACCCTATTGATAACTGTGTCTTCACTGATAAAATTATCTCGCAAGTCCATCACAAGTGTTGACGATAACGAATGACCAGAAGAAAAAATTATGGATGAAAAGGGGAGCCAAAGCCTGAGAAGAGGCAAACCGGCAGACCTATCACCAGAGCTCAACACGTCGCCAATGCGCCCATGCGTGGATTTATGTTCCTCCGATACAGTGCATTTGTCTAGGGGACAAAGCCGCTAAGAAACCTCCTCCATATTGCCTAGGCAGAGTCACAGATTCAAGGAGCAAAGGCCCCCAGATTTTTGCTCTCGCGCCCGCTGTTATTCGCGCCTGCGCAGAAACGCCGAGCACCGCGAGAAACGCCACGCCCTGTTGTACCTACTAGCGATTGTAAAAATGCCATCTAGCGTGGGTGTGGGCGGTAGCAGGGGCTTTATCTCGAAAGCGATTTCCTTTGGGGGCAGTGTTTCTGTGGGCCGACAGCTTTGAGTCTGTCGCGTTCTCGCTGCTCAGTTTGCGTACAAGCGACAGACAGCACGAAGTTCACTTCGCTCGCTGCTGCTGCCGCGCTTTATCACGCCAACGCCTCGACAGAAAATGTCCGCGGTCACCGAGTGCGATGTGTGCATGTTTGCCTGTGTGCGCTGACAACGTGCTTATTAATTTAGTGAGTAAGCGAGTGTTTACAACTTTAAACGGCCGATAAATCTACTGTTCTTAATTACTATGGCTCTCTACTAATTAGCTACCGCAATCGAGGCTTCGCCTTTCCAGCGAAATTGCGACTTTTTTGTAATGAGTATGAGAAATTTCATGTGTAAGGCCGATCCTTTGTGCCTGATAACTTGTTGTCTTTCTCGCTCACGAGGGCGTCAACATGGTACTTAATTATAAGGAACTAAACATTCCTACTACAGATAAATGCATCTGTGCTTCAATATTTGTTATGCGGTCACTTCTATTTTTACTCGACTCACATTCGAAACAGTTTACATTCGCCAATCTCTATTGGACCTATATCCTCATAATGGAGTTCACGGTCGGTATGGAGCTTCACACGCGGTAAGCGTTTAGGCAACCGTATACTCATACGGTTTTGAGGTTATTGTCGGCCATCAGGTCATTCCAGGAAAGTATGAGCTACCTCTTTCACCCATTGTTCTTGATAATTGGTCTTCGCTAAGAAAAGTCTAGGCTATAGCCGCAAGTAGTAAGTGATGTGCTATAATGGCTATCTCTGTCGCATCACAACATGTTGCTGGGCTAGTTAGTTTGTGTTTCTTTGTGTAAGCTCTATCGCTACTGCAACGGCGCCGTAATGCTAAAATCGGTAATCGACTCCTGTATTGCAGCGCGTGTGATGCAAACGTGGTTATCCATCAGGCCTTTAACAAAACACGGATTGGTGGCAGACGTACGTCGTATAGCAGAGTATAATCGTTGAAAGATAATTAATTATTGTAATAATTTGTTTCTAGCCTACCAGGATGAAGACCATTAGCGTGGCATTTGTTCAATACGCAATATTTTCTTTTGCCACCTTGATCATATCTTGTGATACTGTTTATCCACGAGGTTTCAACGCTTGTATGCGATAGATTGCGAGGCCAATCAGAATTAGTTAAAGAAGTCAATGGGAAATTATTTAAGGTCTAGAAAATGGAGACGCTATCATTAAAAAATATCAAAGGCGCACAGAGTACCGCCAGTACAAAAAACAGCAAGGGCCGGCAGAGGGTTATAAAAAGCCGGTGATCAGGACAAATATTACTACTCCTGAACTGAACAGAAGTTGAGGATGGGACGAGGCAGAAATGTAGGCAAAATTAGCGGGCAGCTTACGTACTGAAAACACTCGTCGCTAGTCCTTTTCTCGTGCAGTAAACATTTAATGCATAATGGAACCGTCATCTGCAGAAAACAATTGCTTATTTAAATTCACTTTTCAATCTACATCGCTATGGGGCACGCTGAGCCGCGCGTCATCTCATGCGCCATTATGCCTTTCCCGCGCGCCATCATATCGCACTCCGAAGATATGCAAAATAAGTCCATTTTTTTCGTGGCTTGCGCGCACGAATAAACAACAGCCTCTTCATGCATCACCGTATGCTGCGTGAGCTTATTCCAAGAGCGGCGTCTCTGCATTAGTAAGGATGACAGGTTCCTAATCTGATAATGGTGCCTGGCGTGAGCTTTACAGCACTCTTGTTTATTTTCGTGAGCAAACGGCTGCAACATTAAGAGACCATCCGTTTGATGCACTCAAAATGGCTCGAGGAGAGAAGCCGGAGCCGAAGTTCCGTCTCGCCCGTGTCTCAGCCAATTGAAATGTTGTCCATGATTTCGCGTCTCGGGGCGCGACTGACGAGCACCGCCATCCCGAGCGGCCATCGATCGAAGCGGGCGCCGGAACAGGCGTCGCTTTGTGCTTCGGAAAGCATCCATTACAGGAAACGAAAATGGACAATGCTGGGCCGGGGCTGGCAAAGTATGCTGGCCTAAACAACGTCAAACAAATCAGCCGTCTTCTATAGAACGACGAAAGGAAATGCCTGCGTAAGCGACTCTTCATCGTCGTTGGTGCTCTTTCTTGTTTTTCATAACGTCAGCTGCTGAGCTAGAATTTTTGAATAATTCTTCCAGCGCCTCCCTTTCTTCCCCCCCTCCTTACATTTTCTCTTCTTTTTTTTTATTTGAAGAACTTTTTTGCCTTTCTCCCGTCTCCAACACGGCAGCACTTTACAAATGGCAGTTGTCTGAATAAAAGAAACTTTTTTTGTTTCGTGTGGTGTGCGCTTCGGAATACGACGCTATATTAAGATGACTTGGACTCCGAATGAAAAATGAGCCATCGTGTGATACCTTCGCGGATGTGCTACCCATGAGTATAAAATGATGACAGTAGCAACATCAGCATACGTATACAAGTTTTCCTCCTGTTGTAAACCATGGCGATCCGTCTGCTGCAACATTGCGCCACGACTTTGGGGTTTTAAATCTCATAGGTGAAGCTGTACTTCCGTACACAATAAATGCGGCTTTGAAGTTGCCCGTCCACGGTAAACACACTAAACTCTACGTGGGAATGCCGGGAAATGCTGTGTTTGGATTGACATCTGTCTTGGAGAAACAAGTTACTTCGAAGATGTTCTTGGCGAACGCAAATCTGTTTTTCTGACCTCATGAGTCTACGCTAAAAGAGTTTATAAAATGCATATTTGCGGTAATATTATGCATGAGTACTTGTTATTAACACGTAAGCACGCGTGCAGGGGCCTTCCCCACGACATATGGTTATATATTGGTTACATCGGAGTTTTTAAATTTGGAGAAATAATTAGGACGTCTGCGCTCCTTGCGCATCGGTTTTCCTTTTTTTCTTTTTATTTGTTTGTTTGCAGTACATGTTGCGCTATGTAGCAGTAAACATTCATGAAAAAACGTACAACACGATAACCAAGATATTCAGGATAGTCCTTGGATAATATTGAACGATTGGCGCGTGTATCGTTATGTTTTATGCTGAGCTTCGTTCATCGCAAGCCGAACCACGCATATGCGGCCATGATGCCACTCATGGTGGCACTTTGTCTTTTATGAAGCTCGCACGGATGGCAGTGCACAGTCTTCAATGTCGGTAATATTACAGGAAACTATACTTAAACAGGACGAACCGGCCAAGGTGCCGACAGGGCGACACGCGGCTACATTTTACGTAGCACGGAGCGCAGGAAACGCGCCGCGCTAAAGCGTCCTTCCCCACTCCTCGGCCGTTGGCTGCAGCGACAAGGCGATATTTAACACGTTAGCAACGCTCAAAGCACATACATTAAGAAAAACAAAAGAACATATGTGCATCCAAATGGAAATAACCTGCAGTAACAGCAAGGAGCAGAAACGTGGTGACTGATGTCGTGACAGTGCAGCAGCAGCATGAGCAAAGTGACCGGCAACATGGATGCAAGCCAGCCACTACGGAATAATTTGTATCTTTTGCGAGTACCGAATACAAATGACTCCGGGCCCGCGGATGGTTGGTAAGTGGACAGCGGCCTTTGATATGAGGTGGAAGGGACATCGTTACCGCACGTTGCGAGTGGTCGGTGTGCTATTATCAGCGCCGAGAAGCGACTCGAGCCGCCACTGTTATTGCATTGAGGGCTGACATGTGCCTTCGCCTTTCCGTCGAGCCGGTCTCCTGCAGCATAACAGACTATTGAACGAGACGCGCTACCAGCAACGTTCGTGCAAGTGCACTCTGAGCGTATACAACTTTCACATGGCGTGTAAACGATGAAGAAAAATACGTTAAACCAATCAGTAAAGGGATCGTGAGTTTTGATGCTTTGCGCTGCAAGCCTTTATTTACTTACAGAGTAGATTTACTTGTATAAATATGGCCTATAGCCTCGCTCTCACAATTCGTGCAAAGCCACCGTAACGGCAGCGATAGGCGGTAACTATTGCTGAGCTTTCTACTCCGGCTTTGCGTCTGTCAACACCAGTAAAAAAAAATAAGAGAAGATATCACAACTCCACTTGTTTTAAAACACGCGCTACAGGCGAACCCTTCTTGGATTTTGTAGGCGGTGGCTACCGCTGCTGTTGTCCTGCTAAACAGTTCACGCACAGGATGGAACTCGAGTAACACGTTGACGTACTTGTCGCCCCATCTGCAACCACTAGTCACTAGTCATAGATTTGTGCCGGCGCGCCCGGCTCTGTTCTATACTCAATCAACACTCAAACTTCAAATGGTACCTGAGTATATTCAATGCAACGACTAAATACATCCAAGCAGATAATTCCTTTGGGAAAGCAAACACGCGACCCTTCTTTTCTAGGGTACGATACGTCTGCTAAGGTGTTTTGTCGCCGAGTAATGTGTACCGGTCCCGGAGATGGTGCAACGCTTCTTCTCGTGGATCACGTGGGTCGCGTGGAGGGACTTCTGCGTCTCGATGCGTTGCAGATTAAGCATGTAATTGATTTGCCGGAAACGCGTGGCAGAAGGTGAACACTTTTATAGAAGTTAACGAATTGTTTCACGAAAATTTCCTTTCACATATATTTCCAAATGTGCATTGGATCTGCACAGTTTTGCGATTGTGGACAGCGTGACAGAAGTGTCTGAGATCGTCTACGCGCATGGATGCCTAAAGTAAAGAAGACAGCGGTTATAACAGGTAATGAAGCAAATCAGCTTCCGTGTAACTCTTACTAAAATATTTTCAATTATATTGCGGCATTATTCGCCCCCATCAAATTCCACTTCTCTTCCAGGCTACGAAAAAAAAAAACGAGATTATTGTTCTTTCGTTCTAATTCAAAGATAGTCACACCCTAACGCTGAACCGGAGCCTTGCATTTGCGCATGCCTCCTCGCCTTCTTGCCCGAGAGAGCAGCACGAGATGGTATTTGCTCGTTACTCAGCGAGCATACTGCATATTGCTGCATCGCTTATGAGCCCAGACGTGTTAATACCGCAAATCAGTTGCTTCTTTCCAGGCAGGTCACTTCGACTTCGCTGTCGATTTGCCATACTTCTACGGGGAACACAAATGACACAAATTACCGAGTTTTCACGCATATAACCGCTACCTGGACCTTCAGCATTAAAACTTGCAGATTAAAACCTATACGCAAAAGTAAGCACCGTTCTTCTATTCAGATCCACGGTACGTAAGTGTTACAGCTATTCCTGAAACTAGATAGCTTTGCAAACAGGATCAAAGGAAGTGTAGAGTTTATTGTTGCAGACTGGCATTAACAGTGCGAGTGGCCCACAAAGGTTTCCGTTTTAGACAATATCAGTGAGCGAACATTAAAAAAAAATAGAGCGAAAGCAGCAACTAGCTTGTCGAGTGGATCTTACTATACTTCAATATCATAAACATTGCTTTCCATTGTTGGAGTTTCTGTACTCGATACCAACATCTATATCACTTGCGACTTGTGTATGTTTAATTTAGTTTAAATTGACATTAAATAGAAACCAATGAATTCGTTTAGTTAAGATGAAGTAATATTGAAGATCGCTAATCTTCTTAATATTGCAGTAATGCGTTGATTATTAAAAGCGTAAATGACGGTCGAAATTTGCTTTTGAATTTTGGACCGAAACCCCAGTAGCGCGATCTTATTGTGATGAATTCAGGAATTACAAAACATTTGTCTACCATTTCAGCCATTGTGGCTTAGAAAAGGTTCTTGAAACTTGCTCAATTTATTTCGCTGGAATAGCAGCTTCTGCTTGTTGGTTATTCATCCAACAAGCCCAAGCGCTGTTATCACAAGGTTCCTAAATATGATCGCTGGATATTTTACAACACGGTGCAGTCAGTTCTTGCTGATCAAAATTTAAATAGGCCCAAGCAGACGGTGTGATGGCGACTGGTGCGTAAACTTGAAGGTGGCATCGCCACCAGTCTTGGCGTCTTTTCTCACGTCCATCGCCTTCGTATGTTGTTCAAAGTGGGATAGCGCGTGGATGCAGTCCGTCACGTGTGCTCACCCGCTCACGCTCTCCTACGCACCAGCAGCATGGGGCGTGTGGGGCGATCCCTTATCGCGATCAAATCTAGGGGAACATCTCGGTGACGGCTACGGTGACGACGACCGCGAAAATGTGCTTGTAAGGCGAAAATGCCATACAAGCCCAGATGGCATTGAGTAAGGTGGTTTAGTTAATATAAAGAAAGCTCATGCAAACTAATAAGGAACAGCGTTACGAAGCAAGTGAACTTCGAAACGCAATGCAACAAAGTAAACTCCAATTAAACACACGGCAAAAAAAAAAAAACCAGAAGAAAACGCAACACAGCAGAATACTTTTGCGAAATCAGCACTAAAAAGCGTTTGAGCGCTAGTGAAGAAGAAAATGCAATACACCACAAAGTAAACAAATTAAGAACTTACACGACGAGTCAGTCGTACAGCGCTATTGCAAAAATTATGTACCTTTATGCTTGTGGCGAAACGTATTCAGGTTATTATCTGTGGCGCTATTATCGGAAAGGTCATTCCACATGTGAATGGCTTGTGGAAGTGCGGATGTGTAAAAATCGTTCGTGTTACCAAAGATGCGTGTGAAGGTGAGGTGATTATGTAGCCTGCGTGACGTGTAACGAGGAGTAACGAGGCTATTTTATTGCTGTAGACGTACTTGGGAAATAGGCACATGAGAGACATTTAACGGCGAATAGCCGATGGTTGAAGATAATGATCGCGTTTAAGCTGTGCCAAACTTGAATAATTGTCATAGTTCCTTGACATGTAACAGGCGGCTCTGTTCTGAACTGCTTCAAGCATGGTAATTTGATAATGAGCGGAAGGGGACCACACAGATCGGGGATATTCAAGTTGTGGGGCGACGAAAGATAGAATAGTATGCGAACATAACAGGGACAATGGCGGATGTCGCGGCTTGAGTACCCTGATGTCCTTGAGGCTTTCGAGCAGGAAGCAGTGATGTGATCATGCCAGGAGAGGCCTGGTGTAAGGTAAACGCTAAGATATTTATAATATCGGGGACAGAAAAAATTAGAAACATCACTCTTGCGTCCAAATGAAATAATTTTACCCGCGTTAGTATTTAGGGTCATGAGCCAGGTGTTACATCAGTTAGAGTTAATGTTAAGATCGTCTTGAAGGACAAGGCGTTCGTCAGAACAGTTCGTTGGTCTCTATAACATGCAGTCATCAATAAAGATTTTAATCCTTGATGACATGTTATTGGGCAGGTCATTTATATAGATCAGGAGAAGTAGTGGGCCTAGAACGCTGCCCTATGGAACGCAAGTAGAGCGTGAGAGGAAGAATTATGAACCGTTGTGAACTGCTTGCGAATGGAAAGAAAATTCCGATGGCATGGTAAAGGGAGTGAAACACGCAGAACGGCAGATAGTTTAGAAATAAGGCGGCAATGGGCGAGATGACCGATAGCTTTGGCACAATCAACAAAGATGGGATCGGTCTGTAGCCCATTCAAGCTGTGCTGTTCATGTTCACTGAACAGCACAGCGCTTGCGCTATTCAGTCTTGTCAGTGCGTCTCGTGTTCTTTTATTTTACTTTATCCATAGACCCTTAGGTGCGTTTATCCGTCAGCTCATTCGTCCATCCATCCATCCATCCATCCATCCATCCGCACGCACGCAACCCTTCACACACATACATACATACATACATACATACATACATACATACATGCATACATACATACATACATACATACATACATACATACATACATACATACAT
Source organism: Dermacentor andersoni (assembly GCF_023375885.2). Classification (NCBI taxonomy): domain Eukaryota; kingdom Metazoa; phylum Arthropoda; class Arachnida; order Ixodida; family Ixodidae; genus Dermacentor; species Dermacentor andersoni. The sequence goes on along the minus strand of NC_092816.1, from coordinate 206,900,231 downwards.
ACATACATACATACATACTTGCATTCATGCATGCATGCGTGCATGCATACATACATAAATATTTGTCTGTCCTTATTTCTGTATTTTAATAAATATTCGCTTCTTACTGTTTGCCGAAATGACCTAGCCTCCCTATCTTTCCTTCTCGTATCTCCCCCTGGTCGGAAGTCTCCAACAAAACAAATTCAATAGAATGCTTTACAAGCGCCCACACAAGCAAAGCTTAAGAACTACATTGGAAAATTATCGAGGCGCCGAATCGACGGTCTTCTCACGGCGCTTTCGAAGCTCCTTTTAATTTGAAGTGGCAACCTTGTAGGATGCGCGATAGCCATCACTACGGCTTGACCATTGCACCCTGCGAAATAGGGGCGATGGCGCCGAAAGTACGTCGTAAATATGTCCTTGCCGCTTTAGGGATGCGTTAATGACTCCGGAGGAAATGGGTGGTGGCGTAATGAACGGCACAGATTAGGCGGCGATGCTCTCCTAGCTAGCATATGCTCTCCGTGTCCGCTCTAGGCTCGTTTCGCAGCTTCACGCTTTCTCGAGGCTCCTCAACGACATAAAAAGCCCCTAGACGGGCCTCGACATTTCGAATGTAAAGGCGTAGCGCGGGCAGCACGACGTCGTAACCATATGTGGCAAATATTGCGGCGACACGCGTCGTGTGCAGCCAGCTTAAAGGAGTAAACGATGGGACTGTTGATGGCAGCATTTACTTTCACCATGCGTACGAGGCTAGTGTGGCTGGAATTGGCGTAAACCGACATGGATGTATGTGGCGTCCCAGTTGTGCGTGCCATTCGGTTAGTCACAGGCGCTGCGAGTTGCAACAACTACGAGGTTTCCCTCGCCAGAAAACACGCCTTTTTCACGTCGTCTCAATTTTCTCGTTTGTTACGTAGTCCCTTAGGACCAAATAAAGTTTCTTGTCTGTCTGTCTGTCTGTCTGTCTGTCTGTCTGTCTGTCTGTCTGTCTGTCTGTCTGTCTGTCTGTCTGTCTGCCCCCGTCTGTTGCGTACGTACTACTCGCGATAAACGAAAACACTAAATTTGTAGCATGGTATACTTATACCGCCCTATGTATTACGATTAAGCCTATCGCGTACGGAGCAATTTAAAGAATATGCAACTAGCCTCAAATGCTTTACCGAGGCCGTATGTCGCGCTCTCTGATTGAACATTTATTTTTAGTCCGTGTCGGCGTCTCATTTCAAGGTTTAGTTACTTCCTCTCCAAGACGCGATTGCTTATCAAGCTCGCGAAGTAAACGTGTATATTAATATTGTTATGAAACTTGTACAATAGCACATTCAACGCTTTCACTAGGAATAAACAGCACCGTCGATTCGTTTACAAAGCGTTAATGCATGATAAGCCTCATGAAAAATTTTTTGTCCATTTTTATAGCCAAGCTGTATATAGCTAGACTCCCGGCGGTGGTCCATGTCCCTCCGTCTACGCGTCGCGTCGACACGAAAAAATTTGTCTCCAGTTTCTCGCGAATGCTCTATAGCTCCCAATTTAATGTAGATTTCTTGTAAAAAAGTATACTGAAGCTGGGCGCTAAGACTATTCTATTGTTAAACCGATCGAGTTTCATTTACTTGCCATAATTAGTTAGTTTCAGTGAAGTTGTAAACATTACAGAACTCCCGTCTTCTGTCAGTACATGGCCTTCTAGGGAAGAAGTATGGTTACAGAAAACGGCTGTAAGTCTTCTTTTGTTGAAAATGTTTCGAAGCAAATTATGTGTCAAGTGTCAATTAGCCAGTAAGACGACTATAACATTACGCCGAGTTTCAGCTACTTCTCATAGTTACGTAGCTCACAGTGAAGTTCTAAATGCTGTGGAATTCCCGTCTGCCATGCAGCGGTACTTGCACACGTCACTACTGCATAAAAGAATGAGAACAAATCACTCCACAGTCAGAACATGTATTCGTGTGTGTGTACTTCATTATTAATAATAATAATAATAATAATAATAATAATAATAATAATAATAATATTAATAATAATACTCAAAGGTGTTTATAAGTGCCCAGGATTGCCTCGACGCTCTGGCGCTGCCGCACTCGGTAAAACAATGCACAGGAAATACGGTGCGCGCCCACACGCATACCAACACACGCACCCGCCGTGGTTGCTCAGTGGCTATGGTGTTGGGCTGCTGAGCACGAGGTCGCGGGATCGAATCCCGGCCACGGCGGCCGCATTTCGATGGGGGCCAAATGTGAAAACACCCGTGTACTTAGATTTAAATGCACGTTAAAGAACCCCAGGTGGTCGAAATTTCCGGAGTCCTCCGCTACGGCGTGCCTCATAATCAAAAAAAGGTTTAGGCGCGTAAAATCCCATAATTAAATTCATTAATTACCTACACACGTACACACGCGCGCACATATGGAAAAAATCATAATTTCGCGAATACAAATTTTAACAGGGCATAACACATGTACACGAAGAGGAGACAAAGAAAACGTGCAGAAACAGAAAAAATATTACAGAAGGACGAAACACACAACAGATATAAGTGGTTTTGTTCAGTTACTGAAATTCCTCTGCAGCTCCTTTCAGGAAAATATATGAAATATGAACGTTATATGTCACCTGCACTCTACATAGAGCGTCACAAAAATATGAAGGCGGAAAGGTGCGCTGTTTCCTTGTGCCTTTCTGCGGAATGTAAAATAAAAGCGCACATTAGAAATCAAGTGCGAGCAGCGGATTTTCGCATCTAATAATTTGTGGAACCAAAAAAAAAAAAAAAAAACATCCGATGGGTTGCCCCTACAGGTGAGGGTAGGTAACGCGAGTGTCTGTGTTAACTCTATGGAGATGGAATGCTTTTGACAAAATCTATGTATAAATATACATGTGAACGTTTTTTTTTCTTTGCGCGCTTTCGAGAAGTTCGCAATTTGACCTACAACTGCCACCCACAACGACAGAGGCGTATTCAAGAACTAGAAGGCATACGCTCTTATATAAAGTCAGAAACGGACCAAGTTGTTTGCAGCCTTTCGTCACCCGACATACTGTGCCGAGCGTTCGAATTGCAGGCTGCCTCGTCTGTTCAGCGTGGGACGAGAAACTCAGAGAGCTATCAAAGTACACTTGAAGGTTTTATTAAAGGTAATACTTATATATACATGGATGCGTCTGTTGAGGTAAAACAGAATCATTCTTCACAGAGTGGAAAGCCTGGCGAATTTTTTCTGAAGTATCATTTTTTTTTCATGCACATAAAGCGATAGATATTCAGTATGCTGCATGCTTTTTATCATTACTGCACCAATAGTAACCCTCTGCTAAAAGACACTTGCACATAAACCTTACCTCACTGCATTGAATTAATTTTTTTATGCTGGTCTCAACATGTCAGTAAGTATTCTAAGAAACTTTTTTGCGACAAACATCCCTACCTTGCTTCTTTCAGTCTACCTTGTCGAAAGCAAATGCAACAACATGGAGAGGAGGCAAACACTTCGTTTTTATGAACAGAATGCATTAGGCAAAAGCAAATCAAAATTGTACAGTCAAGCCAGCCAATTGCAGCCCTTCCTGCGAATAATAGCCATCTTTCAAGCACGGATGGTTCTTTCTAGTTCACAGCTAATCAAGTGTGCCGAGAGCCGCTTTGCATACTTGATTAGCTGTGAACTAGAAAGAACCATCTGTGCTTGAAAGATGGCTATTACTCGCAGGAAGGGCTGCAATTGGCTGGCTTGACTGTACAATTTTGATTTGCTTTTGCCTAATGCGTTCTGTTCATAAAAACGAACCTACCACAGATAGGTAGGTAGGCCTACCACAGGGAACCTCTACTGAATGCCTGCTGGCCCTCGGGAACCTACCACAGGTAGGTAGGTAGGCCTACCACAGGGAACCTCTACTGAACGCCTGCTGGCCCTCGGGATTCACAATAACTACGAGGAGCTACGGGCAGCGACGCTCATATCTCAACGGGAGCGGCTTAGCTTAACCTCCTCTGGCAGAAAATTGCTTTGCCGCGTGGGTTACCCTACTCGTCCACAGTATGCGGGAGAAGAACTCGAATCTCTGCCCAGAGTCCTTCGTGAAAGGATCATAGTAGCCCCAATCCCTAAGAACATGAGTCCGAAATACCACCGGGGATGTAGAAGTGCTCGAGCTCGAAAGTTAATGCAGCAATTCGGTGGAAACCCGGATACAGTCTACACAGATATCGCTCGATGTGGTGCTCACAAATACGCCCTCGCAGTGGTAGGAGCGGCCGCAAATCAAGGGCTTGTGACTTGCGCCACGGCTAGAGTTGCATCTGCGAATACTGCAGAAGCTTCAGCCATCGCGCTAGCTATTAAAACTAAGGACGCTCTGGGACAATCGTCGATAACTCTTACAGATTCCCAAGTGGCATGTAGACTATTCCTCACTGGGAGGCTACCACACAGCACCACTCACCTATTAGGATCCAACCTAACGCAGAAACACATGATCATCTGGTGCCCGGGTCACGCAGGACTCGAGAGCAATGAGAGAGCGGACGGTGCAGCTCGTGCTTTTGTCAACCAAGCGGCCGACCACTCTGACGAAAACCTCTTTTTACCACGAGACATCCTTGAGCACCAGCGGCGCTAGCGAAGAAAGTACAGTCCGCCACACCCTGACCTATCCAGGCAGGACTCTTATGACTGGCGCCGAATACAGACGCACACATTTCCAAACCTTTATTTGAAAAATGCCATTCACCCAACGCTGTACAGGGTTCGCTGTCCTTGGTGCGGAGGCCGGCCAACTCTCGCCCACATTGCGTGGGACTGCCAGAACAGGCCACCCAAAATTAATACACCAAAAATAGCCGGCAAACTTTCCGGAAGGGAGCAGTGGGAGACTTGGCTCACCAGCGAGGATCGGGAGATGCAACTAGCGCTCCTCGACCAAGCACGGCGAACCGCTCAAGCCAGTGGGGCCCTGGACTAGGGGCTCCACCCACTCGCTTTCTGCATTTTTTTTCTTTTAAATAAACGTTTAGATATATATATATATATATATATATATATATATATATATATATATATATATATATATATATATATATATATATATAATCAAGTATGCAAAGATATCACAAAGCATAGGCTAGGCTAAACAGGAGAGAAGCAACGTATCTAATCACATTATAATTCCATATTGTCACACATTAGTGACGGTGAAGAACACAGTAGCAATACTGTGAATGATGAAACTAACTTTTATTGGTCGAACCTGTGCCCACGAAAACCGACTACACTCAAAGAACAACGATAGCGGTTAACGGAGTCGGTGACAGTCGAAATCTGATCAGCGGGTCAACCGCATCGGCTTTTATACACGAGCCATCGAACGTTCCAGAGTAATCGCTCGTGCCCGCGTGTCCTCCAGAAAGTTCTACACCATTCGTTTCGCGCATACATGCAATCAGACTAAGCAAGGTTCTGTGACAACAAACAGCAAATGGAACCATCGATAACGCTCCAGAAACGTCCGATACATGCAGGTGCGTCCCGCGTTAACTGATAACATTTGTTAGACAGTAAAAAGCGCTCAACCGAAAAAGACTAGCCCAATTTTCAACATACAGTATTACTGCATGAACTCACGCAATGCTATTCTGCCATTACTACCTTTATAGCTAAATATTATGCAACTTGAAAGGCTGCATAGTGACACGTGTACTTATCTTTATCGGGCGACCACGTTTCGCCGCCTAACAAATATTATCGCACAGCGTGGGACGCGCCTGCATGTATCCGAAGTTTCTGGAAAGTTATCGATGCTTCTATCCGCTTTCTGTTGTCGCCGAACCTTACGTTATCTGATTTCATCGCCTGATGCGAATGGAGTAGAACTTTGTGGAAGGCACGCAGGCCCCAACGATTAGTCAGGAACATTCGACGATTGATGTATAAAAGCCGACGCGCTTGATCCGTTGATCAGATTTTCGACGATCGCCAACCGTGTTCGCCGCCATCGTTGTGCTATAACTGTAGCCTGTCTTGTGGGCACAGGTTCGCCCAATAAAAGTTAGTTTTGTCACTCACAGTATTGCTACTCTGTTCTTCAACGTCACCACCACGTGACATCTGGTGGAGGTGCTTTTTGTTCATGTACCGGACGCCCTCGACAAGCCGTGATCCAAGCCTGGACCGCAAAGAGAACACCAACGTAGTCCCGGACCATCGAGCAAGCCGCCGTCCTCAACAGCTGCTCCCGGAGCACGGACTTCTACCTGAGAAGACCAAGAGGACTGTGGCCAAGGCAACCCCAATGGCAGCCCCAGCGTCCCCCATCGTGCTGCAGCAGCCCAGGGAACCACCGACGTTCCGCGGTACCACATTTGAGGACCCGGAAAGCTGGCTGGAAACGTATGAAAGGGTCGCTACGTTTAACAGCTGGAACAGTGACGACAAACTGCGACATGTCTGCTTCGCATTGGAAGATGCTGCCAGGACGTGGTTCGAGAACCGTGAAGCAACCTTGACGACCTGGGACCTGTTCCGAAGCGGCTTCCTGCAGACATTCACATGCATTGTACGCCGAGAACGAGCCCAAGTGCTATTAGAAACCCGGGTGCAGCTACCTAATGAGACAACCGCGATCTTCACGGAGAAAATGAGCCGTCTATTCCGTGACGCCGACCCCCTAATGCCAGAGGAGAAGAAAGTCCGCCTACTCATGCGTGGTGTGAAAGAGGAACTTTTTGCCGGAATGGTACGAAGCCCACCAAAGACCGTCGACGAGTTTCTTCGCGAGGCCACCAGCATCGAGAAGACACTCGAGATGCGAAACCGGCAAATCGATCGCCGCACGAACTCTACAAACTACGCCGTGGTTCAATCACTGACTACCGACGATCTACACGAAACTGTCAGAGTGGTCGTACGAGAGGAGCTGCAGAAGTTCTACCCAAGGCCGCAGTCCCAAGTGGATCCAATCGCTGAAATCGTCAACCAAGAGGTTCAGCGATCGCTTGGAGTCCCTGAGGTGCAACCACGATAACCGCAACCTCAGCCGGAAGCGATGACCTACGCCGCCGTCGCCCGCCGTCAAGGTCCCCCTCCGCAACAACGCCAGGGCCCTGTAACGCCGCCATTCCGTCGTCCACCGCCGCCGCCGCCAGCACGCCCACCCGTCGCCCAGCGCAGCTACGCGAGGAAGACGGACATTTGGCGAGCCCCCGACCACCGCCCGCTATGCTACCACTGCGGCGAAGCCGGCCATGTGTACCGCCGATGCCCATACCGCGACCTGGGATTGCGAGGGTTCGCCGTCGACGCACCACGCCCTCGGGAAGGTGAACGCCCTCGTGACATCGCCGACTACCTCGCCGCCACTCAGTGGAGCGCTCGAGGACCGTCCCGTTAGCCGTCACCAGGCGCCGCAGCACCGACCATACACTGGCCCAGCCCGGGGCCGGTCTGCGAGCCCATAATCGGAAAACTAAAAGCAGCAACCGATGGAGTAGCGGTTGCTGTTCGTCGACGACATAATAACGACACGCCACCGTCCCGACGAAGTCAGGAAGCCAAGACTACACCGACGAAAGGCGACTTGACGACGCGACGTTCCAGCTTCAGTTCAACAAGACGCAGCCGTGATCCGACGCCAAGACCTAACTGCAACGTCAGACAAAGAACCACCGACCTCGACGTGCTTCTCGACGGCCACGCAGTTACCGCCTTAGTGGATACAGGGGCCGATTACTCCGTAATGAGTGGACACATCGCCGCCCAGTTGAAGAAAGTTAAAACTGCATGGGAAGGCCCTCAAATTCGGACCGCTGGAGGGCACCTCATCACGCCGACTGGAATCTGCATGGCAAGAATTTCCGTTCATGACCGGACTTACCCTGCCGCCTTCGTTATCCTCCAACAGCGTTCACGAGAGGTCATTCTCGGCATGGACTTTCTGAACCAAAATGGCGCAATCATCGACCTGAAGTCGAAGCCGATAACGCTGTCGGGAGATGGAGAGATACCGCCGGAGAGATCTCGTAGTCACCATGCCTTAAACATGCCCTTAAGCATCCCGCCTCGCTCCAGGATTCTCATTTCCGTCGGCACCAAAACACTTGCGGACGTAGAAGGCGTCATCGAGGGTGACCAACTTCTTCTGCTCGACCGTGAAATTTGCGTCGCAAGAGGGATCGCTCGACTGCACGGAGGGAAAATTCTAGTGTTGCTGACAAACTTCAGCCAGGAGTTCAAGCACATGAACAAGGGCACGACGATCGCGTACATCGAGGAATTTCTGGAAACCATTAATGCGTTTGTCCTCTCGGATTCCGCCGCATCTACCCCGACGACCTTGGTTCCCGAACCTGACTACGACATTAATCCAAGTCTCCCCGTGATTAAGCAACAGCAGCTCAGAAGTCTGCTCCGACGATACAAAGGCTGCTTTTCGACGTCATCGAGGATTCGACAAACACCAGTCGCCAAGCATCGCATAATCACCAAGGAGTGCGCTCGACCACTCCGCCAGGGCCCTTACCGAGTTTCGCTGCGAGAACGTGAAGCTATAAGAAAACAAGTCGACGAAATGCTGCGCGACGACATCATCCAGCCGTCGAAGAGCCCGTGGGCATCCCCTGTTGTCCCGGTAAAGAAAAAGGACGGAACCCTACGTTTCTCTGTCGATTATCGTCATCTGAACAAGATCACGAAGAAGGACGTGTACCCCCTCCCACGGATAGACGACGCATTGGATCGGCTCTGCAACGCTAAATACTTCTCGTCGATGGACCTCAAGTCTGGCTATTGGTAAATAGAAGTCGACGAAAGAGATCGCGAAAAGACCGCCTTCATCACCCCAGACGACCTCTACGACTTCAAGGTTATGCCATTTGGACTGTGCTTGGCGCCTGTAACGTTCCAGCGCGTGATGGACACGGTTTTAGAAGGATTGAAGTGGCAGACCTGTCTCGTTTACTTGGATGACGTCGTTGTCTTCGCCGGAAATTTCGACGGTCACCTTAGGCGGCTTGCAACCGTACTCGAGGCCATCAAGACATCAGGGCTCACTCTGAAACCAGAAAAGTGCCACTTCGTTTACAATGAGCTTTTGTTCCTAGGCCACGTCATCAGCAAGTCTGGAATCCGCTCCGACCCACAGAAGACAGCTACCATCGCAAGGTTCCCGCAGCCCATCGACAAGAAGGCAGTGCGTAGATTTCTTGGCTTGTATGCCTACTACATGCCATTGGTCAAGGTGTTTTCACGCATCGCTGCGCCGCTAACACATCTAACCAAATGTGATGTGGAGTTCAAGTGAGAAATGCCACAGGCCGACGGATTTCAAGAACTCAAACGACGCATGCAGTCGCCGCCCGTACTTGCGCACTTCGATGAGCACGCCGATACCGAAATCCACACTGACGCCAGTAGCCTAGGCCTCGGTGCCATCCTAGTCCAGAGAAAAGATGGACATGAACACGTGATAGCTTACGCTAGCCGGTCGTTGTCAAAAGCGGAAGGCAATTATTCTACAACGGAAAAGGAACGCCTCGCCATCGTTTGGGCTACAGGGAAATTTCGCCCTTACCTATATGGCAGGCCATTCAAAGTGGTCAGCGACCACCATGGGTTGTGTTGGCTAGCTAACTTAAAGGACCCTTCAGGACGGCTGGCACGGTGGAGCCTCAGACTACAAGAATACATCACTGTAACATACAAGTCCGCAAGAAAACACTCAGATGCCGATTGCTTATCACGCGCCCCCATTGACCCGCCGCAGCAAGATGACAAGGATGACGACACCTTCCTTGGAATAATAAGCGCGGAAGACTTCGCCGAACAGCAACGAGGAAACCCGGAGCTAAAAGTCCTAGTCGAGTATTTGGAAGGGCACACTGACGTTGTCCCTAGGGTATTTAAGCGTGGATTGTCTTCGTTCACGCTTCAAAACAACCTACTCGTGAAGAACTTCTCACCAGTCCGCACCAACTACCTTCTTGTTGTTCCGTTGGCGCTACGTCCAGAAGTACTGCACGCCCTACATGAAGATCCGACCGCTGGGCACCTCGGTTTCTCCCGGACGCTATCGAGGATACAAGAAAGGTATTACTGGCCGCAACTAACCGCCGATGTCGCCCGTTACGTCAAGAAATGCCGAGACTGTCAGCGACGCAAGACACCACCGACAAGGCCAGCGGGATTACTACAGCCGATCAATCCTCCTTTCCGACCTTTTCTGCAGATCGGGATGGACTTGTTCGGACCGTTTCCGACATCAACTTCCGCAAATAAGTGGATCGTCGTGGCGATGGACTATCTCACCCGCTTCGCTGAAAGTAAAGCTCTACCTAAAGGCAGCGCAGCCAATGTGGCGAAATTTTTCGTCGAGAACATCCTGCTGCGACATGGTGCCCCAGAAGTCCTCATCACCGACAGAGCAACGGCTTTTACAGCAGAGCTCACGCAAGCCATTCTGCAATACAGCCAGACAAGTCACAGGAGGACAACTGCCTACCATCCGCAGACGAATGGTCTCACGGAACGCTTGAACAAGACCCTCGTCGACATGCTAGCAATGTACGTCGACGTCGAGCACAAGACGTGGGTCGGTCCTGCCGTACGTAACATTCGCTTACAACACGGCGGTGCAAGAAACAACGCAGATCACGCCATTTAATCTGGTTTATGGCAGGAACCCGACGACGACGCTCGGCGCCCTGCTACCGAACGTCAGTGACGAGGAAAATCTTGACGTCGCTACCTATCTCCAGCGCGCCGAAGAAGCCCGACAGCTCGCCCGCCTGCGGATCAAGAACCAGCAGAGGACCTACAGCCGACACTACAACCTACGACGACGCTTCGTCGAGTACTAGCCCGGTGACTGTGTTTGGGTATGGACCCCGATACGCCGGCGAGGACTCAGTAAGAAGCTACTGCGACGCTATTTCGGACCTTACAAGGTCATCCGACGTATTGGCGCACTGGAATATGAGGTCGTGCCAGACGGCATTTCGCCTTCACAGCGGCGCCGTGCACGATCAGAAGTGGTCCACGTGGTGCGCCTTAAACTATTTTACGGACGCTGACGAACTTCCTTATTTTGTTGTTTTCTTTGCTACGACTGCTTTTCTTTATTACTTTCGTTTGTTTGCAGCATCGGGTCCACGCTTTTTAAGAGGGGGGTAATGACACGTTTACTTATCTTTATCGGGCGACCACGTTTCGCCGCCTAACAAATATTATCGCACAGCGCGGGACGCGCCTGCATGTATCCGAAGTTTCTGGAAAGTTATCGATGCTTCTATCCGCTTTCTGTTGTCGCCGAACCTTATGGTATCGGATTTCATCGCCTGACGCGAATGATGTAGAACTTTGTGGTAGGCACGCGGGTCCCAACGATTAGTCTGGAACATTCGACGACTGCTGTATAAAAGCCGACGCGCTTGACCCGTTGATCAGATTTTCGACGATCGCCGACCGTGTTCGCCGCCATCGTTGTGCTATAAGTGTAGCCTTTCTTGTGAGCACAGGTTCGCCCAATAAAGGTTAGTTTTGTCGCTCACAGTATTGCTACTGTGTTCTTCAACGTCACCACCACGTGACAGCATGACATTGTATCTGAATGTTGCTTTTATTGGGTTGTGGTATGTAGCTCCTTACTGATTTAATCCATGACGGGACTTAATGGCGTGTGTGTGTTCAGACTCACCAAAATTCTACTCAGCCGAGCTCATTCGGACCCAGATTCAGCAACTTCAACCAATCGCACTCAGACTCAGCCACAAGTGCACTTTGCTGAACTTGCTCCGACTCAGACTAAGCCACAATTCAGCTCAATCGAGCTCAAGCGGACTCAGATTCACCAAACTCCACCCGACCGAGATCGCTCATACTCGAGAGACTGCCAACCTTTCACTCAGACGAGTTCGTTCGGACTCATATTCACCAAAATTCTACTCAGTCGCGCTCACACAGATCAGCCTCACTAGTCCGTGTAAGTCTGAGTGAGCTGACTCTTGAGCGAGCTCACCGACTTATCTACACATTACATGGCATTAAATTTGTGACCTGTACGGGGCAGAAGCAAATAATTCAGAGGAGTCCGCGTTGCATCGGATGAAAGTAACGACAATAACACACATTAGAGGTAATTTTGTAGAATTTATTTGACGATTTGGATGAAAGCAACACCTCATGTCGATACCAGCAAGCGCACTGGTTCTGCATCATATCTTTCATATTCTGTTGGCCATTACTGGGCGCCCATATCTGGTACATTTCAACACAGAGTTTACTGTGGTGCAACATATTTATAGAACGCTTACATGACTGCAAGTATTAAAAAAAATGAGACAAACACACGCGCATAATACGATGCACACGAATGCTAAAGAGATGTATACACACGGAATCACACTTCGGCCGAGACGGCCGCCATCTTTCGGTAAAAAAGAACGCAGGCTCACACCGCGATGAGACTATGCATGGTCTTGCCGGTTGCCGGTTCCGTGGGGTGCAGGAAAAGTGTACAGTACGTGGGATCTAGCAGTTCCTGTGAAGTAGCACCCACGGGCGCTGGTGCAGTCCGCAGCTGGCCTCTCGACCACCGTAGGCTAGTGGTATTCAGTGTGTACTTGTATTATGGCACACTTCGATTGGCTGTATCTAAAGGTCTAATGTGGTCTTTTCAAAAATTCCACAATATTCGGCGTCTGAATGTTGCAAAACTAAATAAAGAAGCATTATTTCATTGTTAATAATTAACAAATCACATGCAAAAACTCAGATCTTGCAAATGTCTGACACTTTAATAAAAACACTATATAGTATGCTATTCAAATTGAAGCAGGTTTTAACAGCAACAAAAGGAAGCCGTCTGCCCTGTTTTGAGCCATTGGTTTAGTGCAGGCAATTCAAGCGGGCGTACAATTGTGCTAATACAATTCGTTCGGGAATACCACATTATATTGTACGTTATGCTTACCCTGCACTTTCTAATTTTGGTCGATTAATCTACTTTGAAATAGCACCTGTTAGCATGCTCTAACATTGATTTATTTCAGGTTAAGTACATGAATAGTTTAATAAATTGGGACACTTGCTTTAATTTCCTATGAACGAACCATAACATTTGCTCCTGTTGCATCGCATTTTGGTAATATCGGTGTTTTCGTCCCCACTTTAACATAATGTGTTGAAACAGGTAGAAGCACACACATGTCAACAAGATTGGCCAATAGTCCTTATAGCTTCCCACTTTACGCCCCCTCCTCCACCTTGCAACTACGAATTAAACAATTCTAACGCTGTATTTTGTTGATGAGGAAACATACTCCTAACAACGTGTTTCATGCTTGCCGTGCGGTTACGTAGCCGCACTACGTACTGCAGCATGTTGATTAGCCTTCTTACTAACAGCACGAGACATAGGACGATAATGTAGACGACGCCCATTTTAGAATACCATGATGCTGCTTACACAGGTGACTGCAGCTCTAAAAAATGTGGTGTCAACTGTTACGCCTTCCGAAAGATTCAGAGCAGATTTCTATATATAATTACAACACACCCGCTGCGATGTAAGAAGCAGGCTAGCGTAAAGATTGAAGTTTGCAAATGAAATTCCATTCCACCTTCAGTTCTGACACACAGGTCATTTGCGGCTACCTTCAGCGGCAGGCGTGATGTTTCAGGTTGGGGCTTGCTGCTGCGTTTGCTGCAAGAATATGGCTGGGAGCAGGCGCCGCTTAAGCGAAATTATGAGCAATATGAGAAGTTCAGGCAAATCTGTGCACGAGCCATCAGTCCCGCATGGCTGAATCGCCCTGCTTGCAGCTCCCGCCGACACTAGTGGCACCGTTGTATGAAACTCCATGCATCAAATGGTATACTTTTTTTCGTCGTTGCACCATTCGTACCCGGTGCCACCATACCGCTAAAAGCGTTCGGCCTAAGAGGCTGTTTATACGTGCAAAAAAGTGCCTCGAACTCGGCAGGAAAGTTTCGCCCTAAAACCATCTAAGTCTCCGCGCTTGAGCCGCGCATGCGGCTTCGATAGCGGGACAGCACGATGGCGGTGGCGCCAACGGCGGGAGTGCACCTCAAACGTCTGTACAATTGCTGTCACAATAAGATGTTCTGTAGCTGCAAGTTTTAATACGTACCTTTGTAGCTACCTTTTCCCACTCCGAGGTGACATTGTTGTGCAGCCTCTGCCTCGAGGTGGCATGCACAACGGCGTACTCGTTCGGCAGCGCAAAGGGGGATAGGCTCATGTGCGACCCTTGAGAAGCAACAGCAACTTTTTGAACACCGTTCGTGTCTTCGTCTCCGGTACGATGTCGGACCTGAACCTCCCCGAACAGCAATAAACCAGTTGGAGTATTCGAATAATAAGCAACGATGTGCAAGCACTCCATAAAAAACAACTACAACGGCGAAGGTTTCATTTTCCTCGTTTCCATATTGGGATTATGACCATGCTTTATTACCTTTGTGGGCACAGTATTGCTCTCAAAGCGATGTTTCCTGCTTGGGGCTGGTATGCCACCGTTCTGGTATTAAATGGATAAAGATGGTTCTGGCATACCTATGGTGGCATAACGGCTGCTTGAATACTTTGGGGAATGCTTTATATATCCTCTAAATCTGCTGCCACGGCCAACTTAGCTGAATTGAAACGAGCTAAATTTTTCATTTTCATTCAAAATTTTCTGGCTGTGGTAAAAAACAGAGCTAAACAATTTTCGAGTGTCATACAAGGGAACGAATGCAGCACAATGACGTTGTTCACGTTAGACGGACATCTGCTGCCCGAAGTAGAATGCGCATCTGTCTTAAATGGCATACGTAAAAAACCTTTTCTCGTCCAGTAGGTGCCAAAGAATAACACTTCCTGCCCTTACCTGATTACTTACCTATGAAGAACATTTTATTACTTTTTAAGGTATAATGCCGTCATCAACAATCTTAAAAACTCATCGTCATGTGGCGCCTAAGTTCTTCAAAAGTGCTGCTGAATTCCCTTTTCGCCGTTTTTGAATTGTTACGCCCCAACACGGCGATAGGCCTTAATTTGACTTTTTCCACGAGGCCACCCCCACCCATCCATGAGCGCCTACCAAGAAGTCGACGCAACGTTGACACCGACTGCTGGCAGGTCCACAAAAGGCACCCACCCCACCACTACATGACAGTCTGAGCTAATGTTGAACAGGGCCCCCGTCAAATGCTGCTGAAGCCCGGCGCCTACGGTGAAATCCCAGGTTGCTATTCTGGCACGTATTCTACACGATTGGGCATCGGAGGCGGGGTTACAGGGGAGGGTCGCGATAGCATGGGCGTGGTATCGCAGCGAATTCGACGATTGTGATTTGCTGCTATACAGTCTTCGATTCTCTGTTCGACTCGCCTAGCGAAGACGACGGTATTCAAAGCACAGGCTTTTCGGGCAGTGGGGCTGACGTACCCTGATGAGAACTCGAACGGTTCACATGCCCATGCATGGAGTGGGCTTCCGTAACTGGATCCGTGAAACTAATGTCAAATAAACCCGTTTTCCTTCATTCCTGCTGCTGGACCTACTTGCCGATGGCCTTGGTGGATTCATTGGCCTAACGCCACTCTAAGCCTCAACAAACTGGTCTACAGCGGTGAGATATAGAAGGCAGTCCTCACTATCTGGGATCTGCGCAACTGTGTACGTGGCTCCGGGAGACACGAACTTCGCAATATCGAGGAAAACTACACACGGAAGAGCGACTTTGCGGATCCGGGATCAGCAGACATCCTCTTCTTGGCTCAGGGAGGCAAAACCGTCCCAGCAACCGCGTGGGTGTCTTGGAGGACTTGAGAAAATTTGAAGGGAGATCAACAGAAGGCCATTCCACGATCTGGGATCGGTGGGCCTGGGAACGTGGCTCCGGGATAGACGACCTTCGCAATCTCAACGATGGGTGAGTGCTTGAGCGACTACGTTTTGCGGGGCGACAAGGACAGGGTTCTATCGGGCAATTAGCTGCACTTGATCGCCACGGCGTGTGCGGTCTATACAGGAGAAGTGTATAGTCAGCTCTCGGAAAAGCATGGACATTACAGTGCTAAAGAAAGAGAAGCTGTTGCTCTTAGCAGCAGAGCTCAGTATGATTATTAACCATAAGTTGAAGAAACCCGAAATTCGTACTGTTATTGACAAAGTGGGTTTCTAGGAGGACGAGCTCACGTATGCCTGGGAAAAGATAAGTCTCCAAAACGAAGAGAAGAAGTGCGAGAGGAAAAAAAGGGCGGAAGGGAAAAGAAGGTAGCATGAAATTGGGGAGCTCGCGAAAATAAAGCTAGAGGAAGCGAGAATAGCGCGTGGTGTGGTTGCGGCGCCGGCACAAGCGGAAAGCGCTAAAATAACGAGTTTGCTTCAGCTGTACAAAACAGGTGATGAAATCGGTCTACACTTAATAAATTTTGAACGGATTTGTGAGAAACACTCATTTCACCAAGACACATGGCCGGAACGGTTGCTGGCGTTGTTGCCGGGAGAAGTCTTGCAAGTAGTAGCTCGACCGAGCGCAGCCGAGTCTAGCGCGTATAGTTTAGTGAGGTCGCATTTGCTATCAAAATACCATATTTCCGCCGAAGAATTTAGCAAGCGATTTCGGCAGAAAAAAAAGGAAGTATAATCAAAGCTTTTTTGAATTTGCACGTAGCCGGAAGGATAATTTTGCAGAGTGGGTGAAGGGAGTAGGAGCGGATAACTCAGTAAGCTTTCAGATTCAGTCTGCGTAGAGCAGTTTTACGCGACCCTGTCGGATAATGTGCGCCTTTGGTTAGGGACAGGCAGGAAGTTGTGTCTGCAAAGAGCGCATTACAGCTGGCCGATGAGTATGTGGCAAGCCGTGGCTTCAGGCCACAGAGAAGTGCCACACATCAGTATCGAAAGCTTTCCCCACGGCCACATTCTTACCCTCGAGGGCAGGAAACCACGCGAGTGAAACGAGACGACACTTGTCGCAGTTCGGCGCGCATCGAAGGCATAGTGAAAGCACATGGAAGGGGTAGAAAGGAACCCACAAATCATTCAGATTAGCTCGAATAGAGAGTTCAGTTGCCATGTTATAACTTGAAACGGATCACCTCGCTCAAAACTGCCGAAATAAAAATCCAGTATTCGCTTGCATAAGCAATGACCCGAGTAACAGCCACCTTCTAAAGCCATAAATGACGGATCTAATGGGAAAGGGCCGAGATTGTACGGCACTCAGAGACTCCGCGGCCACCATAAACGCCGTCCATCTGAGGTATGTGAAAAGTGAAGACCTCGTGCCTGCGGGCGCATGGATTAGGCAGGCCGTGAGCGAAGACTCAGTGTGCCTACCTATAGCAAAGGTGCAGAATTATGGACCTTTCGGAGGTATCGAGATAGTGGCAGCAGTCTCCAAAGGGCTACCGGAAGGCTAACCTTACATTTTCTCAAGCAGCTCGGAGTCGCTACTAAGAAAAAAAGATGGGGGGGGGGGGGGGGGTGTAGATGTGCTCAAGGCTAGGTCTAACATTGACGAGGTCTGAAGCACGCGGACTAGCTCATCAGCTGCGTTACGACGAGGAACAAAGCACAAATAAAGAGGATGAAACAGCTAGCTCCGGACACTTACGAAAGCCAAAAAAGAAGATAGATCTTTTCGATTTTCCTGCAAGAAAATCTGCAGAAGGGTCACGCTGAGAAGTCACCATTGCAGAAAAGAAAAGGGCACTCCAAAGGAAGAGAAAACAGTTTCCAGGGGCCCGTGTTGGCACCGATCACGCATAGCCATGAGAACATGCTAGGTGTTGACAGCGAAACGCTGTGGGTGGCATAGAAGATGACTTGACAGTAGTGGTTCTTAACAGCGGAACAAGTGAAGGTGCGTCGACAGAAAACATTTATTTCGAAGTGAGAAACGGTGTCCTTTACCGTAAGTACCGAGATAGGCGGGGGCAGTTTTACGACCATCTGGTGGTACCAGGTTCGGATCGCAAGGACTGGCTGAATCTTTTCCATGTGAACCCTTGGGCAGGACACGTAGGCACAAATAAGACGAAGACTGCTGCAGGAATTTTATGGGCCAGGCTGTTTCAGAGAGGCGCAGGATTTCGTCCGCACTTGCGATACTTGTCAGAGAGCAGGCAAGTCTAACGACAAATGTAAAGCACCAATGGTAAAGGTGCCAATTATTTCTGTGCCCTTCCGCAGAGTTGTCGGTTTGTTTCCACCATTGCCAAAAACAAACGCGGGCACCAGATACATTTGCACTTTATTGTGTCCTGTCACAATGTTTCCTGAGGCGGTTCCCCTAAAGGAGGCAACTTCGGTCGAGGTAGTGGATGCCCTGCTTTCCGTTTTTTCACGCCTCGGTTTCCCGGCAGAAATACAATTAGAACAGCGAACAGTTTTCACGAGCGCACTCAGGACAACGTTTCTCGAGAAATGTGGCGCTAGGATTTTGCATAGCTCGGCCTGTCAACCTCAGGGAAACAGCGTAGAGAGATGGCATTCCGTCCTCAAGGAAGATTTGAGAGCAGTTTGCCATGAAACGAAGTGTGGCTGGGACTGTTGCCTACCGGGCACATTCCTTGCGTTGCGCACGGTGCCACACGAGGGAACAGGGTTTGCCCCGGAAGAGCTGGCATATGTACGAAATCTTCGAGGTCCCCTCAGGCCAGTTCGCGAGCCATGGGAGGACGATCTGGTGCCCAAAAGTGTGGAGGAGTATGTGCTTGACCTAATGCAAAGGTTACATAAGTCTCATGAGATCGTGAAGGGTGACTTAGAGGCAGCTCAAAATGCTCCAAAGCGATATTATGACGGAAATGCGAGGAAGCGGTCATTCGACACGGCCGACAAACGGATGATCTTCCGGCCAAAATGCCAAAATATACTACGTCTACTGGGTCGGACCCGCCGAGGTTATTGATCGAATTTGAGAGGTGAATTACACCGTGAAGTTACCTGAACGTGGACATGATGAACGGTTTTATCACGTAAACTTAATGAATCACTTCTTGGAGCGAACAGCTATTGTCGGCATAGCTATGAATGTTTCAGAGGACGTTCCTCAAGAGTTAACTTATCTTATTTTGTTATAGCGCAAGCTTGACAAGGACAACAGAAGGCACATCTGACACACACAGCGCTAACTTTCAACAATAGCGTTATTTCTCGTTCTCGTCGCTATATATACACCCTCGAACCATCATACAATACGTGTAAAATTTTGGAATAATGAAAAAAAATATAAACTGGGAACCACACGTAGGCAGTTTCTTGACTCACATATTCGCAGACATGTACACGTTCAAAGCGAACAAAGATAATTGAGTTCTCTTGAGGATAATGAAATGGAAGGTTTACTGACGCAAGCGTCGCCGAATGTTGATATGTGCCAGGCTTCTATTATCAAGCGCGTCATTTCACACCTGCTTCTACTCATGATGACTGTTTCTTTAAATCTTCGTTTGCATTTGCATCTCTGGCAATGGATGGGAAGAAATCCGTCAGCGGACAAGTTTTTAACTTTGTGACTGTGTTCTCGTAGCCTGCCATTTATGCATCTGCCTGTTTGACCAATGTAGGATCGTCCACACCTGAGAGGAATACGGTATACCACACTGGCGATGCAATCAATGAAATTGTTTTTATGTTCTTTTTCGCATGCGCTACGTGCTATTCTTTCTAGCCTTGTGTTTTTACAGAGGCTGACCAATTTATTAGGTGCCGAAAACACAACGTTGATGCCGCTCCTTCCAGGAATCTTCTTTATTCTATGGGAGAACCCGTGTATGTAGCGGACGACAGCAACCTGTCTTTTTATCATGTCAGTGCTCAAAACGTGCACCTGCTCCGAACTGCTTTGCTGCGCCTTCTTAAGCAGTCCTTCTGCGACTGACACAAGCACGTGGCTCGGGTAACCAGCGCAGCTTAAACGCGAGGCTTGCCGCCCGAAGCTATTGCGTATTAGGTGTTGGCATGATTTTTTCAGTGCTTCGCTGAAAAAATCATGCCGTTCAGACTGTACCGTTCAGGGTGATAGTTTCTGAGAGGGACACGTGGCAGATATCTGTCGCCCTGTGCCTTCAAGAAGAACTAAACTTGCTAGACATCAGTGACCCTTTCCTGACAAAAAGTTCTGATGAGGTTTTAAATTTTGTAATAGCTCATGAAAATCAACGTTTAAAGGCCTTCTCCGCCGATGTTAAAGACCTTTATTATTCTCTGCCACAATCAGAATTATTAACCAGTATTGACCGTTGCATCGATACATATGGTGCCGTTTGGTTAAGCACGGAAGCAGGTACACCCATCGACAATTTTTTAGATTTACTCAGGTTTTATTTGTCATCTACGTTTATCAAAACAAAGGAACCGTGTATCTGCAGAAACAAGGAGTGTGTATAGGTTCTTGCCAAGCACCAGTGCTAAGTAATTGGTTTTTAGCCAAACTTGACAGAGACCTGTCACAGCGCCTTCACGAATCTAAGGTTGTAAAAGTGTTTAGATATGTTGACGACCTTTTACTTCTTATTGACTGTACATCCGCTTGTTTTACTAATGAATGTGCTCCTGTTTTTACCGCCATTCGTGACTGTCTAAATCCACTAGAAGTGACGTTTGAAATGCCATGTGATGGGAGGATTAGAATCCTTGACATCAAGTTTGTGCTCACCGATAACGAAACTTGCTAGTGTTACGAACCTAGGGCAAGTAAGCCACTTTTACCATTTCGTTCCGCACATACAAAGCTTGTGAAGAGGGAAATCGTGAAGATGTGTTTCAGCGAAGCATTGAAAAAAATCATGCCAACACCTAATGCGCAATAGCTTCGGACGGCAAGCCTCGCGTTTAAGCTGCGCTGGTTACCCGAGCCACGTGCTTGTGTCAGTCGCAGAAGGACTGCTTAAGAAGGCGCAGCAAAGCAGTTCGGAGCAGGTGCACGTTTTGAGCACTGACATGTTAAAAAGACAGGTTGCTGTCGTCCGCTACATACACGGGTTCTCCCATAGAATAAAGAAGATTCCTGGAAGGAGCGGCATCAACGTTGTGTTTTCGGCACCTAATAAATTGGTCAGCCTCTGTAAAAACACAAGGCTAGAAAGAATAGCACGTAGCGCATGCGAAAAAGAACATAAAAACAATTTTATTGATTGCATCGCCAGTGTGGCATACCGTATTCCTCTCAGGTGTGGACGATCCTACATTGGTCAAACAGGCAGATGCATAAATGACAGGCTACGAGAACACAGTAACAAAGTTAACAACTTGGCCGCTGACGGCTTTCTTGCCACCCATTGACAGAGATGCAAATGCAAACCAAGATTTAAAGAAACAGTCATCATAAGTAGAAGCAGGTGTGAAGTGACGCGCTTGATAATAGAATCCAGACACATATCAACATTCGGCGACGCATGCGTCAGTAAACCTTCCATTTCATTATCCTCAAGAGAACTCAATTATCTTTGTTCGCGTTGAACGTGTACATGTCTGTGAATATGTCAGTCAAGAAACTGCCTAGGTGTGGTTCCCAGTTTATATTTATTGATAATTTTTCCAAAATTTTACACGTGTTGTATGATAGTTCGAGGGTGTATATATAGCGACGATAACGAGAAACAAATCTGTTGTTGAAAGTTAGCGCTGTGTGTGTCAGATGTGACTTCTGTTGTCCTTGTCAAGCTTGCGCTATAACAAAATAAGATAAGCCGTAGCAACAAGCCCTTATTGCTATCCTCATAAAGTTAACTTGTTTTCACGTGAAAGCGGACCCTAGTGTGGAAGAAGTAATAAAGCAGGCATTACAAAGAAGGAGCTAGGAAAGGAGAAAGTGGAAGATTTGAGGAGCCATATCTGGATTGTTTTGGAGAGAAGCTAGGCAGGACTCATTCATACGACATCACATTAAACTAACAACGGAGGTTCTATTTATGTCCGAAGCCTACAGCGTATCCCCGCGGCCGCTAGGTATTATAAGGCAGGAGTAAAAAGGACGCTTCGTCTTGGGGTAATCAAGGAAGCACATAGTCAATATTGCTCCTCTCTAATGCCAGTTGAGGTAACAGGAAAAGATCCACAGCCATGCGTGGAATCTCGAAAGTTAAATGCCATGACAGAAGACCAAATCTACCTCTTGCCGAATATAGATGAGAGGGTAGAACTCGTAAGCAGGAAGGGTCACTTGGAGTGCCTATAGGGAAGAGGCTTTCCAGATTCTGAAGAAGGCTTTGTCTTCCCGGCCTGTACTTGTCTCGTCAGATATACGGAGATAATTCTTGCTCCAGTGTGACTCCAGCAACCGTTGTCTACGTGTCCTCATTGCCAAACTTGATGAACGCGGGGAAGGGCACCCTGTGCTGTACCTTAGTCAAGAACTGATACCACAAGAAGAGTCGTTTAGCTCCTCGGAGAAAGATTGTTTGTGCATACTATGCGCCATTCAAAAGCTATAGGATGCTATATTCAAAGCACTAAATTGACGGGTGAAGTGATCATTGCCCTCTTTCATTGCTGAAGCAAATGTCAGGGAAAAAACAGGAAACTGCTGAGATGGAATCTCATCTTGCAGGAATACAAGTTCGAGGTCGAGTAGAAGAAAGGGAGCCAGAATAAGAATGCAGATGGTCTGAGCCGTGGATATTAAGCAGCGGACTCGGAGCATCTTTTTTGAACGTGTTTTGTACTAATCGCAATCGACGTTATACAAATAGGTAACCGATTTGAATTTCTGTTTGGCCGAGAGCTGACCACGACAAGCACGGAGAGAGACGGAGGAAGGGTTGGGACATTGCAAAGCGGTGCTGGGTTTATAGTATCCGGTAGGCGTGTCGCTCGGGCACGCCGACTAGTGCGTGTTTGTGTGTGTGCCTGTGTATTCCCAGGGAGGTGGACACAACGAAGCGAAGGCTGCACCCGCGAGCTGCCGTGTGACAGCAGCCATCACTTCTAGAACAATACCCGAGGCCGCGACCGAACATCGACGTTTCGGGCAACCTGGCATCTGGTCACCCTCAGGTCGAATCTCTTCGCGGTCAAGGTGTTTGTAACGTCTCAACACGGCCAGAGGCTTTAATTAGACGTTTGCCACCAGGCAACCCCCACCCATAAGCACCTACGAAGAAGTCGACACAGCGTTGATACCGACGACTGACAAGTCCACAAAAGGCACCAACCTCCACCACTGCCTGACAGCCTTGAAATAATGATGAAAAGGGCCCACGTCAAACACTACCGAAGCCCAGCGGCTACGATTTTGTGCCCTTTTTCTCGTGTATCAGGGCAAAAAGTCTTATCAGTGTCCATGGAATTAGTGAAGGAACATGTGCATCCTCAATGTATATGTGTACCTCGGTTTCAAGTAAACCATTTACTAGAAATTTAGTGCTCGTTCATGCTGCTAGTCATGCAAGCATAGTCTGAATAAGCATATGAAGCCACATGTAAAGCTATGTCGTTTACTGTGTAGATAACGCAAGCACAGTGGCATCGACAAGGGTCAGATTGTGGGAATTCAAAGCATTACAATTTTTTGAAATTCGCATAGCTTTTCTGGCAGGATGTATGCCGGAAGGAGGTCATGCAATGTAACCCTCTGCAAAAAAAATGCACCCCTGGCTTAAACCACAAGGAGCACTAAATCGTATTTAAATGTATTCCAATAACACAGCTGGAATTAACACGAAGAACTACATGCAATGCGCATTTAACTGAATGCACATTTGAATGATGCGAATGGTTGTGACCTACGAATATCATTGGTAGCACAAGTTTATGCTGTATAAGATTACCTTCAGTCTGGGCCGGCGGCGATACAGGTCATTTAGAAGGATATACTGCTGGACCGCTGGATTGTTTGACAGATCTGCATGAGGAATACACAGCAAGCAGGCATACATTTTCCCACGGCTTTCATCAAAGGTGAACGTGCTTATTCAAAAGCTCAGGTGCCAACAACAGCAATATAAAGCTAAGAACGTCCCTGTGAATAGCTACATCGCTTGAACCTTGCGCAGCTTACCATATCCCTGGTCATCCCCTTTATTTGGCATTCGGGCCCTATCAGGGCCTGCAGCACTTCTAGGCAAGCCAGATGCGAAGAATTTAAATCTTGTTTCCAGTAAAACAATAATTAAAACACGATTTATATCTTTCATACACTTGTGATTGTCAAGCGTGCATTCCTTGCAATGCAAAATTGAACACAAGCACAAAACCATAGCAAGGGAGGCTTGCAGTTAAATATTTGTGATGGAGGCAGCGTAGTTATCGATTTTGGCTTTGCAAGTCGATGGCCCTTTGCTTCGATTCTTTTTCTTCTATAGTTGGACGCAACTCGCTTCTAGGACAAAGTGAGTCGCTTTCGCAAAACGAACTTCACGGAGATCGCATCCGTTTCGCGCCCTGCAGGCAAGATAAATGTCAGCCTTGCCAGACATATCGGCTACCTAGAAAATTCAGGTGGCGCATACCTTGTTTTGTCCGACTCGGCTTGTTGGCACACAATTTCTGCTGAGTAATGTAGCCTTCACATTCAATCGTAAGATTTCTTCATATGTAGCGGCCCTTGCTGCTGCACGATGATGCTTGCCCCTCTACAGACAAAAAAAAAGACGGCATGCACACTTACTCGTGAAAAACTATTGGTGGATCGGCACTACTATCCAGAGGCTCATATGTGTGTACGCAAGAGCACAGTTATAATTTAGCCTAACGAAATGTGCAAACAATGCATCCTATACTTTGTTGATGTAATTGGTTTATACTACTGCGACAGCTGACAAAAATCTTTACGTTTCTTTCTTTCTTTCGTTCTTTCTTTCTTGTCTTCTTCATCGGCGGCTGTACCTTCATCCACATACAGCTTTGCAATATGCGCCCTGTGCTGTTTGTCGCTTTTCCAAGCAGTCTCGTGTGCCGTTAATGAAAGAAACAAAGAATTATGTTTCTATCATTCCTAAAAAAGTTCAACGTAACTTTCTAGCAGCCAAGGGTAAATGCTGTAAGAAGTTTGTGAAAGCAGTGGCTGTCCAGTGGTGTAATATTTACTTATTCAACATGAGGAGTGAATGTACTGCACCTGAACAGTATTACCATAACTCCATCGCTCAACTTCCCATCTATCAGTTTAATTTTACTTTCATATTTTTATTAGCACACATATGCATATCTTGTTTACTGTTCTATTTTCGCACATCTTCATCTACGTATATATTTTCGGGAAAACTGCGTATTTCCTTTTAGTTTAGTGGTCTTGCATTCAAACTTCAATAGTGATTATCACCATTAAGCGAATCGGCGCCAATTAAAAAAAAATATCTACAATAATTCGCACGTGGTCTATAGGCGAGTGTCACGCTTTGTAAGTAATTGGTTACGTCCTGAAATGGTTCTGTTCGCAAAGCGCAATCTCCAGATATGCGAATGTTGCGAGCGACTTCAAAATTTTCACAATTGCCAGAGCAATAGGCATACTTTTATAAACGAGAAAGTGTAAACCATTTACGGTCCAAAATCAGGATCAGTCCACTGTGAGTTCCCGTGTTCTATTCGTTCATGTCGTCCCAGCACATGATAGAACAGTCTGTTCTCAAAATCCGTTTCGTCACTCGGGTTGAAGTTTTCCAGGTCGTCGATGTGCACGACATGTAGACGGTTGTCCTCTTCGCGGGCAAACGTACTAGTGCAAACATGATCTAGCACTAACAGAATTAGAATAAAAAACACCAAGAAATGAGTTCAAGAAAGCAGGGGGGGGGGGGGGGTGCTAGAAACAGAAATTCGGAAGGCAAGCGAAAAATAAAAGGTACGACACAAGCTGAGCTACATACAGTGAACGAAACGACGCGTGACTAAAACGCAAACGATCTACGACATACAACTAACCACTGATGACAGACAAAAGAAAAAAACGGGAAAGGCCGATAGCGATAGGCCGTGCATCGGCTTTTATGACGCTGTTGATGTCGACGTTACCTCCCCAGGCCAAATTACTTCGAGGCCATATTCGGTTTATATACATCGTGATTATTTTTTTCATTTCACGCTATTCTACGCATTCGTCAATAACAGTTCGCCTAATTAAGGTAATTTTATATAGTAAAGCCAAACAAAACTACCTGCAAACATTTTTTTCTAAGCAAATAGGCTGTACGTACAGCAGGGTAACAGTATATGCCCATAATAAATGTTTATTATGGAGATCTATTTGTAGTCTTGTTTATTTTTCTTCTTCTTGTGTTTCGTTAGAGTTTTATTGTGAATACGGTTTGCGAAAAGAAGGACAATGGTCTGGCGTTCATTGACTGCTAACTATACAGGTTGCTGCCGTCGTCATCGGCGTTATGTTGTGTCGTGGTCGGTCTGGGACGCGGTCGTGTGTTCGTGTTGATTGTCATGGTTTGTATCAGATCGTGGTTCACACTGCAGAATCTTGAGGATCGATGGCATGTGCCACAAGTATGTTAAATTGAGCAACTGCAGTCATTTTGCGCCGCATTTCCGCGTGTAAACCAGTGTGTAAACGCGTTATGTTGTGTTGCAGCCTCACGTGTCGACGATTAAGCGTAGGAAATTGTGTCTTGCTTGTGACGGTAGCAGTAGTCTCGCTAATCCCCGAGGACGAGCAGATTTCGTTTGATGGGAACTCGTTCAGGTGACCCACTCGTGGCAGGCGCACGAAGTGCCTCTGCTGTGTCGGTGTCAACTGCTACGCCACTACCACAGCAGCCTGACGGACGCAACGCCGCTTCGCTCCTTAGACACAAGCAGCTGTGCAGCAGAATTTGGCGTTGATGGCCAGAATGAAGCTGAACTGTTTTCCCAGTTTTCTGATAACAGTGAATGTTCAGCAGTGTCTGGTGACACTGCCAGTTCCGGTCCAGTGATCCGAGCAGTACTGAAGCAGCTTCTGCAGAAGGTGATGGTGACCATGAAAAGGCACACAGCAGTCTCCCGCCGCAAAACCTGCTTGCTTAACAGTCAACTTTGCTATAAAGTTCGGGCTTCCCTGGAATGGTGTCGAAGCTCTACAGAAGTTGAACGCGTACGTTCTTGACAGGAACGACGTTCCTGCAACCAAATACATTTTCAAGAAGCATGTTGATACAGGTGTTGCAGCCGTGAGGTTTGCCTTCTACTGCGCGGAATACTATACGCGGCTGGCTGAAATTTCAGGAAAACTCCAACGAAGAAACAGCGTTGAAGGCTGCTGTTCCGTCTGCTATAAAAATTACATCATCATTATTATCATCATCATCATCATCATCATCATCATCATCAGCCTGGTTATGCCCACTGCAGGGCAAAGGCCTCTCTCATACTTCAGGGCAAAGGCCTCTCCCATACTTCTCCAACTACACCGGTCATGTACGAATTGTGGCCATGTTGTCCCTGCAAACTTCTTAATCTCATCCGCCTACCTAACTTTCTGCCGCCCTCTGCTACGCTTTCCTTCCCTTGGAATCCATTCCGTAACTCTTAATGACCATCGGTTTTCTTCCCTCCTTATTACATGTCCTGCCCATGCCCATTTCTTTTTCTTGATTTCAACTAAGATATCATTAACTCGCGTTTGTTCCCTCACCCAATCTGCTCTTTTCTTGTCCCTTAACGTTATACCAATCATTCTTCTTTCCATAGCTCGTTGTGTCGTCCTCAATTTAAAAACAACTCTTTTCGTAAGCCTCCAGGTTTCTGCCCCGTACGGGAGTACTGGTAAGACACAGCTGTTATAAACTTTTCTCTTGAGGGATAATGGCAGCCTGCTGTTCATGATCTGAGAATGCGTGCCAAACGCACCCCAGCCCATTCTTATTCTTCTGATTATTTCAGTCTCATGATCCGGCTCCGCAGTCACTACCTGTCCTAAGTAGATGTATTCCCTTACCACTTCCAGTGCCTCGCTACCTATAGTAAATTGCTGTTCTCTTCCGAGACTGTTAAACATTACTTTAGTTCTCTGCAGATCAATTTTTAGACCCACCTTTCGGCTTTGTCTCTCCAGGTCAGTGAGCATGCATTGCAGTTGGTCCCCTGAGTTACTAAGCAAGGCAATATCATCAGCGAATCGCAAGTTACTAAGGTATTCTCCATTAACTCTTATCCCCAATTCTTCCCAATTCAGGTATCTGAATACCTGAATAGCATCGGAGAGATCGTATCTCCCTGCCTGACGCCTTTCTTTATTGGGATCTCATCAAAGGCTTGCCTATTCGCGAATGAATGCGTAATTCACTGTGAAATAGCTAAAGAAGGCGATGTTGCCTCTGTCAGGACTAACATGCTTAACTTACATGTTTGTCGGGTGCCAATCGCGGAACATGGAATTAGACCTTTCGAAATGCCAAGTCAATGCGCTTTTTTCGCACCTCATCAACATATCTACACTATCAACTTGATAACGACCGTCTTAAGTCGGTTTCATCACACAAATATCACGGTGTATGTACCTCTAGTTACCTTCATGAAATCAAAGCCTAACCTTCCAAAAGGTACCATTCGGCGAAAACAGCCGAGCTTACTCTTATTCATAAAATTTATTATCACAACAGTCGTCTTTATGTGCTGTTCATGAAGCCTCTTCCGTTAATATGGTATAGTAGTTACCACTTACAAAACGCTGATGTTCCTCGTTGTAGAAATGTAACCCATTCACATGTATTTTCACTAGAACTACTTCTGAATAGAATCGTGTACCAGCAGCAGCTGCTGCTATCACGGATACAACACATTTGAACAGATTTATTTAAAATACTTAACCCAGATAACTGCCTCTCCTGGAGTTCTTTAATTTGTGGTTGATATTTTGTTGTACCAGTTTACTTTGTTTTCTTCTACATACTGTGCTTGTACTTGAGCTCTTGTTTTCTCTTACTTCATTTTAGTTGTTTTGTTCAGCTCTTCTCTTTTGTGCAAATGTGTCGATTGTTTCATATATACTACTACGTCCACTCTTTCCAATTAACACCTTGTAATAGACCCTTTCTCTCCGTAATGCGTAAACACTGAGAGTAAAATAAGAGAAATTAGGAAATAGTATAGGGGCTTATTTTCATGCAAAGGGGGTTCTCAGATTTAAGTGCATGATAAAGAACCCTAGGTGATGAACACTGACCCAGAGTTCCCCAATACAGCCATCTCGTACTCAGATCTTGGCATTACCGCATAAAACTCCAGAATTTAAATAATCTTAGTGCACAGTGACTAAACACCCGGAATACTCTATAGTACTGCTCTCAAGAAGCACATTTAGGTGCGTAGAATTCTCATATTGTTTTGATATTTGCAGTTTATGAATGCTTCATATAAAATTTTGTGGAATTTGGACGATTCTTTGAAATAAGCGGTCCCATTATACGGAAACTATTCAATTTTTGAGTCAATTACAAAAATTAATTTCACCCACTCTTATTATATTGATACCACCGGCGTCACTGTATTCGCAACTCCCCTGAAGAGCTTAGCTTTAAAAGCGACTACAATTCCTTCGACTTCTTTCGCCGACGAGCAGAGGCTTCTTTGCTAGCAGTCAACATTAGGACTGCAGACACTCACATGTTTGGTTTGCGCGGTTTTTTTTCGCCTCCTTTTGCGAAGCAGTCCTGCTGCGCCTAGCGTTGCGGCGTCTCATTTCTTGCCGGTGAACTTGTGAAACGGTCTCCAATGATGTTGCTATTCTGTAGCTCTACGACTGGTACAGGATTGCTTGCCTTCCGCCAGTTTTCGCTATTCTCGGTACTGAACACTTATCGTGGCTACTTTCTCTGTGTTTGAAGTGTTATATGTGTGCAGCTGGATTAAAGAGTCCGCTGCTGGCTTCCTTTGCTTATTGTGTTACCAAAACGTTGGCTTGCCTTTTTACGTTTGTTTAGCTATTTGAACAAACTGACAGCGGCCAACCACCGCGCCACTGTTGGTTTGCCAATTTCGAAAGGGGATTGCTTCAATGGCTCTAAGCAGGGCGTCCTTGGCTGGAGGAAGACACAAATAACGCATAGAAAACTCACAGGCGAAGAAAACAGCGGAAAACGTAATAGCTCTGGTAGTTTACTGTAAGTTTATTGGGAGTGCAGACAGCGATACGCTTAAGAAAAAGAGACAGATGAAAGATTCAAGACAGCGTAAGAAAAAGGAGACAGATATGAAGGCGGGCAATCACAAGGACTAAATAACAACAGTGGCTTTAAAGCAGCAAGGCTGGTTATAGCTGGTCATAACAGCTAGTATAGTCGATGCTTCCATTGTCCCCCTTCCAATCTGTCCTTGTCCTTCTACTGTATCGGAAACTTGAGAACCCATGCAACATCAACTAGCCCAATGCCGCACACTGATACGGGTAAAATCACAGATAATTGCCCTTACTTTTAGAGCTGTTTTGATGTGCTATATTATTGTATGAATTACTGCTATCAAACGGGCGCTGCAGTGTCTTCCGCAGATCGATCTTGATAGGAGTGCAGGATATGTTCTTACGATGGTGTTAATGTTGTTCGTTGCACGGGCCGACCCCAAAGCCATTGTGATTAATGGCCTGGGTGGTGATACCAGTAGGAGAAGTTAGCGCCCGAACATGAAAACAGGCTTTAGAGATGTTCACTGGAGGGCTAAAGATTTACGGTCGTGTTAGTTGGTTTATGATTAAATGAATAGAGCGCTACCAGAAGGAACAAAAAAGCGAAAAAACAAGGAGCACACAGACTAGGTTGATGTGTTCTGTATTAGTTATGCCTCGGAAGTGCGACGTAACACAAACAAAAGAGGAGAGACGAAAAACTAAAGAGCAAAGCGCATGTACTCTGTGTTATTCCGCTGTCTTTCTCTCTCTCTCTTGTCTGTGCAATACGTGGCACTGCCCAGGCACAGCCAGGAAACCGCATCACCTTGCCCACTTTTAATTCCCTATTCAGCGCTCCTTCCAATTCGGTCCCGTCTGGTAGCGCTGTTTTTATCAAAGTGATGGAAAGCAGTGCCGCAACAGAAGGAGCGGTGGCGGTGGCGGAGGTCGGGGGTTGGCGCACTGCATTGCACAGTGCTCTCTCATCACTGCACCTCCAACACTAATGAAGCCATATAAGGCACGTTCTGTGGCTGAATTCACTTTGAACACATTCATTTTACTGTGCTGCTATGGCAAACAATAAACTTCCTATCTCAATTCGACGTCGTTCTGTATGTAGGCGCTACAGGTAGGTGCCGATGTTGACGGATTACAGTCGCTATTTCGTGTACCATGTGGAATCACGCATAACTACCAAATGGCTCATTTCGACATTTTGTGAGTTGAGGTGCGCGTGGTCCTCCGAGTTCGCAGAAGACCCGAAGAAAATGCGCAAAACATTATTGAGAAAAGGTCCATGGCTTCTCGTACAGCTGGAAAACTTTGTCGGCTGTAGCCGAAATCTCACATGGAGTTATTGCCTTGCTGAGCTTCGCACCTGTATCATACACCACCACTTTTACTTTAGCTCTCAACATAGAGATAAATGAGCAAACTTGTCGAATTTCTCTGACTGACCGCTTGCTGGCGCATTAACGGATGTCACCTGAGGAGGCGGACTCCAGCTCGATTTTTTATAGGACGCAACTGCGGCGCGACGTAAAAAGCCAACACTACAGTGCTGCTTCGTAACTCTAATTTCCACGCAAGTTTTGCAAGAATAGTTGCTGTTGTAGTAAGTGACAACTGAAATGTGAGCCAGGACGAAAGAAGTACAGTGAGGCCCGCTCCCTAACTTTAGATGATGGTAAGAAATGACGGCCTATGGATTCTCTCGCTTCGCATTTTTCCGAAGCCTCTTTGCCACAAAGGTACCCCATATCAGACTGCCCACAATGAACACACAAGTCGAGGCTTTGTAGGAGGCACAACATGAGTGCCAGCACACATTTGCCCCGAGGACAACAGACGAACAATGCACAGCTGGCTGGAAGCTCTGCATGATAGCCGCCTAAGCTTAACGGGCTAGCGTCGCAGCGTCATCGATTTCTTTAGCAGAGGCGCCACCTGTACGTGACGACAAGAACTACCTCCAGAAACTGGCGCTCTGTGGGCCGGTGAGTGCGAGATGGTGGTTGCGTCAGTCGCTTGTGAAATGGTTGTGCGCTTTTTCTGTATTTGCGGAACTTATAAAATCGTAGACTTGGGGTATAAACAACTCTCGTCGTCTTGCGCCAACAGTACATGGCAATGAAGTATCAAAAGAAAGAGAGTTAGAGTTAGGGAAGCCGTTTGCTTTTATCTTTCATTTTTAAAATCTGCACAATTGTATGAAAAACTGCCGGCGTTAGCATACCATTAATATTTTTGATGATTAAAACTTGCATACAGAAACGTGGGTTTGAACCATGTATCTCAGTTTTGACCCATTCCCAAGTTATCAACATAGAGATATCTGATCTCTCTGTTGATAACCGATAAAGTAAAGCCGATCGTAATGTTCATCAACACAAACTCCTAACATATAGCAAGCGTACCAGGGTTAAGTTGCTTACAGCGCCCGTGTCACAACTCGAACTATTTTCAGTTCTATATTACAGCTGAATTTTGATAAAGTTCGTGCACATCGAAAGGCGTTTACCTAAGCAATATTAATTCACAGTTGTGGAGCCAGATCCCTGTAAGTTGTTCCGCCGACACGCCGCTTTAACTTAAGTTAGTGGTTATGTTGCGTAAACAGCCTGCAAACTCAGCGGTATTTTACAATATTGTGCGCATGAAAGCTTGAACTAATCGCATGTCTGAGAACAAATCAGGAAATTCACAAAACCGCTCTTTTATTACACCACATGGTTTTCCTGATCATGGTGACACGTGCGTGTGTTATATGTAGACTTTTGCAAGATAATTTTTGGAGTCAAGCATGTGAAACTGCGCATGGCTTAACGCACAGCACAACAATGTAAATATAAAAGGAAATTTTTCCGCATAAAACAAAAAAAAATTAGACGAGCTAGGGTTAACTTATTTTCGCATAAACTTTGAGAACGACCACGTTGGTAGTCCTTAGAAGTACTGGTGTCTTCGCATTCAGAATAATGTATCAGATATCGATGACTGTGTTATTACTACAACAGATATTCTGTGCAGGAAGCCGAGGAAATCGAGCACGCACCCGATTTCACATGCTTTGCGCTGTGTTTGGAGTGAAACCAGGGAGCGTGGAACAACCAGTTCTTTGTTTCCTTGTTTTCTGCTACATTGTTGTACATTGTAAAAGTTCACAATTTTGGGGAGTGGCGAGATTGTTGCACACAATCTTCAGTAAGCATGGACGAGTTCAGAGCTATTTCTTCTCGTGGGATATCGTCACTTGAGTGTTTGGTATTCCCTAATTTG
The DNA here is from genome assembly GCF_023375885.2 of Dermacentor andersoni. Taxonomy (NCBI): domain Eukaryota; kingdom Metazoa; phylum Arthropoda; class Arachnida; order Ixodida; family Ixodidae; genus Dermacentor; species Dermacentor andersoni. The sequence continues at coordinate 206,866,900 of NC_092816.1, read as the reverse complement.
TGATGAGTCATTGGGGCTACGATAGGAGTGCACAGAGGCTGTGCGCGGCAAGCGTGCTGTCCCCTGTCCTACATCCGCAGGTAAAAGATTCAACACAGCGATGACTGAGGCCACAGGGAGACCCGAAGCACTGACGTCAAATTGAAATCCTTGTGCTGAAAATTATTTGAGTATAGAGTCTCGGATCTGCTGAACGCCCACCAAGTACAAGGGTCTGGATGACCTCTGCCATTGTTCTCGGCGACCCGGTGAAACGGTGAAAACTAGTGAGAATTTAGGCCGGACGCTTTCGCTTGATCGCGCGACTTGGCGTAGGGAGTTGCCGCAGGGGGCTCTGGCATGAAGCATTGGCTTCTGCGAAACACGCGTATGTCACGTGCACGATTATTATTTTATAGTTGAGGAAATGCAGTGGAGGAAATGTATTTCATCAAATAAATGGCTCAGTTGAAACGTTTTTCACTTAAGACCACTTGGGTTATGCAATTTCAGAAATTATGCCCTTCAATGTAATTAAAAATTTTTGGCTCATTACTTCATAGATATTGGTCTGAAAATTGAGGCTGCAGCCTAGTCTTCCAGTGTTGATTTGTGTGGGACGGTGTGGACATAAGCGTTTTCAAATCATTTGCGTTGACTTCATGGTTTGCAAAATATAGTAATATTACAAAACAATACACTCTCTTAGATGAAATCTATGAACACATATTGAGAACTACTTTTTCAAGCACAGAAACACAGAGAAAAAAGTGCAGTCTGGTTCTGTAGAAGGGCCTCGCGCAACCTTATTAGGTGGCCACCAAGCAATGTAAAGTAGAGGGAGTGCAAAAAATTAAAAGCAATGGAAAGAGACACTGTGCTGTCTTCCATCATTCCAGTGTAACCACAACCCACCCAAATGTCTGCTGTCGAATGAACTACAGCATTCAAACCCAAAGCTGAAAATTTAGCGGTGGAATTACCATTTTGTGACAGATCATCCGCTACCACGTCCACCTTCTTTGGTGTCAAATGCTATTTCGGCATCTCGCCCAATTCCCTCTTGGGGGCTGCATATCCACGGACGCTCCTAGTGGGAAGGACCGTGTACCTGTGGACCGCGCAGTGCCTGTGGGATCCTTTTCTTCTTGGCAAAAATTTTGGTTGCTTGTGCGCCAAAATTTCAAAAGGCATCCTTTAAGTGAAACCGCAGAAAACAAAATTGCAGTGGTCAGTGATCGTCAGTGATCTTCAGACTAGTTTACATAACATGCACACGCATAACCCATGAAAATAGAAAAGGGGGCAGCCTCCAAATCAGCTTAACAGACTGTCAAATACAGGCTACAGGTTCTGCTGCTGCCACTGCCTGTTTCACAATGTTCATCAAAGACAAAAACAATTACTGCCGTTACTACTCTTACTACCCCAAAGACAACTACCAGCTAAACATTCTAATTCAGTTTTCACAGATCGTTGCTTGACCTAGTATAAGTTGTTTTACAGTATTAATTATACATGTACTTCCCAGGTACCTTCTACCAATAACATAATATGGCACAACCAAGGTGATTGCGACAATTTAGCTTGTGTGCTTGCATAACACCATAAGGAAATCATCAGGCTAACAATGCGCACAGAAAAACATAAGATGACTGGGCGTGCTGTAACTAGTTCAATCGTTTGTGAAATACTTCAATGGAACTATGAGCAAAGCGAGAACAAGGTGAAAGCAGGGGCCAAGGTTTCGTCAAGTGGACTTGTCTTTTTCGAGGCGATATATGCTTCCTTCGACGAAGTATATATATGTAGGGTTCTTCTAAATGGGAGAGGGAGTAAGGCGGTTGGGTGCGGTAACGATCGAAATTGTGTTAACGGCGAGGGTGTAGAATTGAGAAAGAAGGAATGCTGTGCACAAGGCCGGTGACGTGGCCGTCTGTCAGCCACATGTCAACGGCCTTGTGTCAGTCGGCGTGTCAATGGCGTGCACAGCACCCCTCTATTACCTGCTTCGCTGGTGGTCGTGTGCTATCCTGTCTCTGAAAGACAGAATAGAAGGAGCCGCAGAAACCGGTGCTCGTGAAAAAAAAAACGTATAAAGAAACATTGAAATGGAATAAATAAATAAATAAAATGAAAAAAGGAAAGAAAGGCGAAGAAAAAAGGAGAAAAAAATAAAAAACACACCAAGCAACCAAACTACGTGTTGTTGCTTATAGCTTGAAATTTAGCATAGCGAAGATATTCTTAACTTTCCTTTGGAACATTTATGCCTATTGGCTGCAGTGTCTTGAAGTTATGGATGAGGTACGATTCTCTGCATTTCCTTTCTCGAACGAGACAGAAAATGCGTCAGAAACATGGAAGTTATGCAAGTCATAAACAATTCGCAAAATAGTGCACAACCAGATAGGGAATATGTATGTTTGCAAAAACTGATATTTAATGCCCTATGTTAATTGCAAGAAAGCAGTTGTTTAGCAATGTAAGCCAGATGGGCCATTACCTGAAGGTGATATTAAGAGAATATCCCATTGTTGAGAAAAGACGTTAATAAGTGGCTGGTGTTGCCCTTAGTACGTGTGGTTGCAAGCCGTTTAAAAAAACTTGGTTTTGCGGAGGCAAAGAAATCAAATTAACAAGAATAATAGCTGTAGACGCGATGATAGTAACTTTAGGCGCCCTTTGTACCTCTCGGCCTGAAAAAAAACGTTTTTTAATGGCTTGTGGTGTGCGCTACGATTTTGTGCCCTTTTTCTCGTGTATCAGGGCAAAAAGTCTTATCAGTGTCCATGGAATTAGTGAAGGAACATGTGCATCCTCAATGTATATGTGTACCTCGGTTTCAAGTAAACCATTTACTAGAAATTTAGTGCTCGTTCATGCTGCTAGTCATGCAAGCATAGTCTGAATAAGCATATGAAGCCACATGTAAAGCTATGTCGTTTACTGTGTAGATAACGCAAGCACAGTGGCATCGACAAGGGTCAGATTGTGGGAATTCAAAGCATTACAATTTTTTGAAATTCGCATAGCTTTTCTGGCAGGATGTATGCCGGAAGGAGGTCATGCAATGTAACCCTCTGCAAAAAAAATGCACCCCTGGCTTAAACCACAAGGAGCACTAAATCGTATTTAAATGTATTCCAATAACACAGCTGGAATTAACACGAAGAACTACATGCAATGCGCATTTAACTGAATGCACATTTGAATGATGCGAATGGTTGTGACCTACGAATATCATTGGTAGCACAAGTTTATGCTGTATAAGATTACCTTCAGTCTGGGCCGGCGGCGATACAGGTCATTTAGAAGGATATACTGCTGGACCGCTGGATTGTTTGACAGATCTGCATGAGGAATACACAGCAAGCAGGCATACATTTTCCCACGGCTTTCATCAAAGGTGAACGTGCTTATTCAAAAGCTCAGGTGCCAACAACAGCAATATAAAGCTAAGAACGTCCCTGTGAATAGCTACATCGCTTGAACCTTGCGCAGCTTACCATATCCCTGGTCATCCCCTTTATTTGGCATTCGGGCCCTATCAGGGCCTGCAGCACTTCTAGGCAAGCCAGATGCGAAGAATTTAAATCTTGTTTCCAGTAAAACAATAATTAAAACACGATTTATATCTTTCATACACTTGTGATTGTCAAGCGTGCATTCCTTGCAATGCAAAATTGAACACAAGCACAAAACCATAGCAAGGGAGGCTTGCAGTTAAATATTTGTGATGGAGGCAGCGTAGTTATCGATTTTGGCTTTGCAAGTCGATGGCCCTTTGCTTCGATTCTTTTTCTTCTATAGTTGGACGCAACTCGCTTCTAGGACAAAGTGAGTCGCTTTCGCAAAACGAACTTCACGGAGATCGCATCCGTTTCGCGCCCTGCAGGCAAGATAAATGTCAGCCTTGCCAGACATATCGGCTACCTAGAAAATTCAGGTGGCGCATACCTTGTTTTGTCCGACTCGGCTTGTTGGCACACAATTTCTGCTGAGTAATGTAGCCTTCACATTCAATTGTAAGATTTCTTCATATGTAGCGGCCCTTGCTGCTGCACGATGATGCTTGCCCCTCTACAGACAAAAAAAAAGACGGCATGCACACTTACTCGTGAAAAACTATTGGTGGATCGGCACTACTATCCAACGGCTCATATGTGTGTACGCAAGAGCACAGTTATAATTTAGCCTAACGAAATGTGCAAACAATGCATCCTATACTTTGTTGATGTAATTGGTTTATACTACTGCGACAGCTGACAAAAATCTTTACGTTTCTTTCTTTCTTTCGTTCTTTCTTTCTTTCTTGTCTTCTTCATCGGCGGCTGTACCTTCATCCACATACAGCTTTGCAATATGCGCCCTGTGCTAATTGTCGCTTTTCCAAGCAGTCTCGTGTGCCGTTAATGAAAGAAACAAAGAATTATGTTTCTATCATTCCTAAAAAAGTTCAACGTAACTTTCTAGCAGCCAAGGGTAAATGCTGTAAGAAGTTTGTGAAAGCAGTGGCTGTCCAGTGGTGTAATATTTATTTATTCAACATGAGGAGTGAATGTACTGCACCTGAACAGTATTACCATAACTCCATCGCTCAACTTCCCATCTATCAGTTTAATTTTACTTTCATATTTTTATTAGCACACATATGCATATCTTGTTTACTGTTCTATTTTCGCACATCTTCATCTACGTATATATTTTCGGGAAAACTGCGTATTTCCTTTTAGTTTAGTGGTCTTGCATTCAAACTTCAATAGTGATTATCACCATTAAGCGAATCGGCGCCAATTAAAAAAAAATATCTACAATAATTCGCACGTGGTCTATAGGCGAGTGTCACGCTTTGTAAGTAATTGGTTACGTCCTGAAATGGTTCTGTTCGCAAAGCGCAATCTCCAGATATGCGAATGTTGCGAGCGACTTCAAAATTTTCACAATTGCCAGAGCAATAGGCATACTTTTATAAACGAGAAAGTGTAAACCACTTACGGTCCAAAATCAGGATCAGTCCACTGTGAGTTCCCGTGTTCTATTCGTTCATGTCGTCCCAGCACATGATAGAACAGTCTGTTCTCAAAATCCGTTTCGTCACTCGGGTTGAAGTTTTCCAGGTCGTCGATGTGCACGACATGTAGACGGTTGTCCTCTTCGCGGGCAAACGTACTAGTGCAAACATGATCTAGCACTAACAGAATTAGAATTAAAAACACCAACAAATGAGTTCAAGAAAGCAGGGGGGGGGGGGGGAGGTGCTAGAAACAGAAATTCGGAAGGCAAGCGAAAAATAAAAGGTATGACACAAGCTGAGCTACATACAGTGAACGAAACGACGCGTGACTAAAACGCAAACGATCTACGACATACAACTAACCACTGACGACAGACAAAAGAAAAAAACGGGAAAGGCCGATAGCGATAGGCCGTGCATCGGCTTTTATGACGCTGTTGATGTCGACGTTACCTCCCCAGGCCAAATTACTTCGAGGCCATATTCGGTTTATATACATCGTGATTATTTTTTTCATTTCACGCTATTCTACGCATTCGTCAATAACAGTTCGCCTAATTAAGGTAATTTTATATAGTAAAGCCAAACAAAACTACATGCAAACATTTTTTTCTAAGCAAATAGGCTGTACGTACAGCAGGGTAACAGTATATGTCCATAATAAATGTTTATTATGGAGATCTATTTGTAGTCTTGTTTATTTTTCTTCTTCTTGTGTTTCGTTAGAGTTTTATTGTGAATACGGTTTGCGAAAAGAAGGACAATGGTCTGGCATTCATTGACTGCTAACTATACAGGTTGCTGCCGTCGTCATCGGCGTTATGTTGTGTCGTGGTCGGTCTGGGACGCGGTCGTGTGTTCGTGTTGATTGTCATGGTTTGTATCAGATCGTGGTTCACACTGCAGAATCTTGAGGATCGATGGCATGTGCCACAAGTATGTTAAATTGAGCAACTGCAGTCATTCTGCGCCGCATTTCAGCGTGTAAACCAGTGTGTAAACGCGTTATGTTGTGTTGCAGCCTCACGTGTCGAAGATTAAGCGTAGGAAATTGTGCCTTGCTTGTGACGGTAGCAGTAGTCTCGCTAATCCCCGAGGACGAGCAGATTTCGTTTGGTGGGAACTCGTTCAGGTGACCCACTCGTGGCAGGCGCACGAAGTGCCTCTGCTGTGTCGGTGTCAACCACAGCAGCCTGACGGACGCAACGCCGCTTCGCTCCTTAGACACAAGCAGCTGTGCAGTAGAATTTGGCGTTGATGGCCAGAATGAAGCTGAACTGTTTTCCCAGTTTTCTGATAACAGTGAATGTTCAGCAGTGTCTGGTGACACTGCCAGTTCCGGTCCAGTGATCCGAGCAGTACTGAAGCAGCTTCTGCAGAAGGTGATGGTGACCATGAAAAGGCACACAGCAGTCTCCCGCCGCAAAACCTGCTTGCTTAACAGTCAACTTTGCTATAAAGTTCGGGCTTCCCTGGAATGGTGTCGAAGCTCTATAGAAGTTGAACGCGTACGTTCTTGACAAGAACGACGTTCCTGCAACCAAATACATTTTCAAGAAGCATGTTGATACAGGTGTTGCAGCCGTGAGGTTTGCCTTCTACTGCGCGGAATACTATACGCGGCTGGCTGAAATTTCAGGAAAACTCCAACGAAGAAACAGCGTTGAAGGCTGCTGTTCCGTCTGCTATAAAAATTACATCATCATCATCATCATCATCATCATCATCATCATCATCATCAGCCTGGTTATGCCCACTGCAGGGCAAAGGCCTCTCTCATACTTCAGGGCAAAGGCCTCTCCCATACTTCTCCAACTACACCGGTAATGTACGAATTGTGGCCATGTTGTCCCTGCAAACTTCTTAATCTCATCCGCCTACCTAACTTTCTGCCGCCCTCTGCTACGCTTTCCTTCCCTTGGAATCCATTCCGTAACTCTTAATGACCATCGGTTATCTTCCCTCCTTATTACATGTCCTGCCCATGCCCATTTCTTTTTCTTGATTTCAACTAAGATATCATTAACTCGCGTTTGTTCCCTCACCCAATCTGCTCTTTTCTTGTCCCTTAACGTTATACCAATCATTCTTCTTTCCATAGCTCGTTGTGTCGTCCTCAATTTAAAAACAACTCTTTTCGTAAGCCTCCAGGTTTCTGCCCCGTATGGGAGTACTGGTAAGACACAGCTGTTATAAACTTTTCTCTTGAGGGATAATGGCAGCCTGCTGTTCATGATCTGAGAATGCGTGCCAAACGCACCCCAGCCCATTCTTATTCTTCTGATTATTTCAGTCTCATGATCCGGATCCGCCGTCACTACCTGTCCTAAGTAGATGTATTCCCTTACCACTTCCAGTGCCTCACTACCTATTGTAAACTGCTGTTCCCTTCCGAGACTGCTAAACATTACTTTAGTTTTCTGCAGATTAATTTTTAGACCCACCTTTCGGCTTTGTCTCTCCAGGTCAGTGAGCATGCATTGCAGTTGGTCCCCTGAGTTACTAAGCAAGGCAATATCATCAGCGAATCGCAAGTTACTAAGGTATTCTCCATTAACTCTTATCCCCAATTCTTCCCAATTCAGGTATCTGAATACCTCTGTGAATAGCATCGGAGAGATCGTATCTCCCTGCCTGACGCCTTTCTTTATTGGGATTTTGTTGCTTTCTTTATGGAGGACTACGGTGGCTGTGGAGCCGATATAGATATATTTCAGTATTTTTACATACGGCTCGCCTACACCCTGATTCCGCAATGCCTCCATGACTGCTGAGGTTTCGACTGAATCAAACGCTTTCTCCAAATCAATGAAAGCTATATATAAAGGTTGGTTATATTCCGCACATTTTTCTATCACCTGATTGATAGTGTGAATATGGTCTATTGTTGAGTAGCCTTTACGGAATCCTGCCTAGTCCTTTGGTTGACGAAAGTCTAAGGTGTTCCTGATTCTATTTGCAATTACCTTAGTAAATACTCTGTAGGCAACGGACAGTAAACTGATCGGTCGATAATTTTTCAAGTCTTTGGTGTCCCCTTTCTTATGGATTAGGATTATGTTAGCGTTTTTCCAAGATTCCGGTACGCTCGAAGTCATAAGGCATTGCGTGGACAGGGTGGCCAGTTTCTCTAGAACAATCTGCCCACCATCCTTCAACAAATCTGCTGTTACCTGATCCTCCCCAGCTGCCTTCCCCCTTTGCATAGCTCCCAAGGCTTTCTTTACTTATTCCGGTGTTACCTGTGGGATTTCGAATTCCTCTAGACTATTCTCACTTCCATTATCGTCGTGGGTGCCACTGGTACTGTATAAATCTCTATAAAACTCGTCAGCCACTTCAACTATCTCATCCATATTAGTAATGATATTGCGGGCTTTGTCTCTTAACGCATACATCTGATTCTTGCCAATTCCTAGGTTCTTCTTCACTGCTTTTAGGCTTCCTCCGTTCCTGAGAGCATGTTCAATTCTATCCATATTATACTTCCTTATGTCAGCTGTCTTACGCTTGTTGATTAACTTCGAAAGTTCTACCAGTTCTATTCTAGCTGTAGGGTTAGAGGCTTTCATACATTGGCGTTTCTTGATCAGATCTTTCGTCTCCTGCGATAGCTTACTGGTATCTTGTCTAACGGAGTTACCACCGACTTCTATTGCACACTCCTTAATGATGCCCACAAGATTGCCGTTCATTGCTTCAACACCAAGATCCTCTTCCTGAGTTAAAGCCGAATACCTGTTCTGTAGCTTGATCTATTATTCCTCTATTTTCCCTCTTACCGCTAACTCATTGATCGACTTCTTATGTACCAGTTGCTTCCGTTCCCTCCTCAGGTCTAGGCTAATTTGTGTTCTTACCATCCTATGGTCACTGCAGCGCACCTTGCTGAGCACGTCCACATCTTGTATGATGCCAAGGTTAGCGCAGAGTATGAGGTCTATTTCATTTCTAGTCTCGCCGTTCGGGCTCCTCCACGTCCACTTTCGGCTATCTCGCTTGCGGAAGAAGGTATTCATTATCCGCATATTATTGTGTTCCGCAAACTCTACTAATAACTGTCCCCTGCTATTCCTAGTGCCTATGCCATATTCCCCCACTGCCTTGTCTCCAGCCTGCTTCTTGCCTACTTTGGCATTGAAGTCGCCCATCAGTATACTGTACTTTGTTTTGACTTTACCCAACGCCGGTTCCACGTCTTCATAGAAGCTTTCGACTTCCTGGTCATCATGAGTGGATGTAGGGGCGTAGACCTGTACAACCTTCATTTTGTACCTCTTATTAAGTTTCACAACAAGACCTGCCACTCTCGCGTTAATGCTATGGAATTCCTGTATGTTACCAGCTATCAGGAATCCGACTCCTAGTTCTCGTCTCTCCGCTAAGCACCGGTAGCACAGGACGTGCCCACTTTTTAGCACTATATATGCTTCTTTTGGCCTCCTAACTTCACTCAGCCCTATTATATCCCATTTGCTGCCCTCTAATTCCTCCAATAGCACTGCTAGACTCGCCTCACTAGATAACGTTCTAGCGTTAAACGTTGCCAGGTTCATATTCCAATGGCGCCCTGTCCGGTGCCAGGTGCTCTTAGCACCCTCTGCAGCGTCGCAGGTCTGACCGCCGCCGTGGTCAGTTGCTTCGCGGCTGCTGGGGACTGAGCGCCGGGGTTTGATTGTTGTGTTCATATAGGAGGTTGTGGCCAAGTACTGCACCAGGGTGGCCAATCCTGCTCTGGTGAGGGAGTGCGTTACCGGTGCTGGTCACCGGGATCAGGCCACCCTCCAGGCCTGTTTATGCAATTTTTATCAACATGCGGATTTTTTTTTATCCGGTGGAAAATTGCGCGGCACCGGGATTCAAACCACGGACCTCTTGCACGCGAGGCGGGTGTTCTACCTCTACGCCACCGCTGTCCTTGCTGGTACATCTGTCGTCGCTGCCCTTTCCGGCTAACTTTAAGACATTGCTCAGAACAGAGATAAGAGCCAAATGACTTATTTCACTGACGGTCAGTTATATAAAGACATTAGGGTGAAGATTTCATTTCACGACTCAACTTTTCTGCTTAATGTAGATGAGGCGTCGATTTTCAAATCATCAAACTACTCAGTTTGGCCTATTCAAGTAACCACTTTTTTATGTTGCCATTCAAACAGAAACTCTCCTCTGTCCTTGCTGGTACATCTGTGCTTTTGCTGCCCTTTCCAGCTAACCTTAAGACATTGCTCAGAACAGAGATAAGAGCCAAATGGCTTATTTCACTGACGGTCAGTTATATAAAGACATTAGGGTGAAGATTTTATTTCACGACTCAATTTTTCTGCTTAATGTAGATGAGGCGTCGATTTTCAAATCATCAAACTATTCAGTTTGGCCTATTCAAGTAACCGTAAATGAATTGCCACCACATCTCCGTTGCAATAATGTTCTGATACCAACTTTGTGGTATGGACAGTCCCATGCTCACATGACTCTGTTCGTATAGTCATTCGTGGAGGAGATGAATCAGCTTGAAACGGCCAGAGTCACGGAAAGCTGGATCGCAAAACATTCACTCCACGGTGATTGAGCTGAGTCAGATGTTTGTGTTAACTACTTGGTAGTTCTTTTAATTTCACCTCTTCCTCCATCATCTCAAGTATACAGTGTGTTAGTGGTACTGCTGATGAACGGGCAAGAGCGGTCCTCCAGAACATTGTCCAGTTTAATGGCTACGATGGTTGGGGGTGGTGTGTTCTCACAGGGGAGAGTGTAGATGTTGCGATAATTTTTGTGACTACCCCTTTTTCGCTTTTTTTTTCACTCTCTTCATCCATCTTTTTAATCCTGCCGATGCACTGTCGGAAGCTTTCATCTTTTTTATGTACATGCCTCTCTTTCTCTGTGGCATATACAGACTTCATTTAACACGAAGATACTGTGGAAATTAGTAGCTCTTATTATGATGAGGCTTATGGCGCATGAAAGGACGAGTGCACAGAAAGACGTGGCGCCTCTGTGTACCACGTCTTTCTGTGTCCTCGTCCTTTCGTGCGCCATAAGTCTCATCATGTCTTACCGACACTCCCAAAACACTGCGTTGCTGTACCTCTTATCGAATATTCAATTTAAATGCACTCTCATCAACACAACATTCGCTTTAACAGAGTTTATGTTGAAGGAACTTGGCTGCGATTCCGTAGGTTTGTTCGATTCACCGGCACCAACGTGAACCAGTTCACGGCAAGGCTTCAGATGGTCAGAAATTACTAAGCTGGATTTTAGTAGTGCAAGCAAAATGTTACACTTGAAAACAGAATGCTGGAGGTGCAGACATAGGCCTTACGTATGCTGGCATAATTAGCGGTGTCTATGCAAGTTTGGTAGGCCCTCAACTGCAGGTATGTGGCTACTTCTGAGCCGTTTGGTCTTAAATACTGCAGGATGGAGTATACATGTGCGCCATATATGTTCAAGTAACGAACAAGCATTCTTACGCTACTATCACTCTGTCGAACATATCTAAATTTGCCATGCCTTCACTGGAAGGCATGTGGGTGATTCTTTTTTCCTGTGATTTTATTGCTTAGCTTTAGAGGGCCATAAATACACAAAAAAAACGCCTGCGCTGACAGTTTTGCACACATTATTTTGTTTAATCCAAAATAGCATTGCTAATCGATGAACACAAACGCTTGAATTGTTTGCTACGGCAAATACACATACACAACATCCTAGTATATACGTCTGACGTAACCACACACCCCGCATTGCATATACACAGCAGATGCACGCGAGCAGGGTTTCGACGGAGCTTGTGCCCGTGTGTTGCGTTGTCTACTTTGTACATGCATGTCTGCAGTAACATGGTAGCATAAAAAGAAAAGATACAGAAAAATCGGGAACGAGCCCAGCATCTTCTAGAGGGGGGTGGGTCAGAGGCCGCCATTGCTACACCGCTGAAAGAAATGGCAGGGTGCAGCACCTCGTGACTGTTTCAGGTGGTGCAGGCAAATCAAACAGACCTCATATAGTGGTACATTGTAGTTTCATGTGTAATATACCACGTTGATAAATTTCGTACGCTTTAAATTTTTCAGTCATCTAAACATAAAGTCTATTGTATTCAGGATACAATGTTTTATCCTAACGTTGACCCGCCGTGGTTGCTCAGTGGCTATGATGTTAGGCTGCTGAGCGCGAGGTCGCGGGATCGAATCCCGGCCATGGCCGCCGCATTTCGATGGGGGCGAAATGCGAAAACACCCGTGTACTTAGATTTAGATGCACGTTCAAGAACCTCAGGATGTCAAAATTTTCGGAGTCCTCCACTACGGCGCGCCTCATAATCAGAAAGTGGTTTTGGCACGTAAAACCCCATAATTTAATTTTAATTTATCCTAACGTTGGAAGGAGGAAATAACTTTATTGTGTCCTGAAGAACCCCTCCCCACCCACTCTTGGTTTAGTGGCCGGCAGGGGTCGCGGGCCGCACCCACGTTGGGACGGGAAGCCCGTCAGCCTCCGCCCTTTCGTGAGCCCTCTGGACGGCCCGGAGCTGGGTCTGGTGGTCGTCGCTTTGCAGGGCGTCCACCCAGTCTCCTTCTTTAGTGAACACGGTGCCGCTTAACGCGGAGCATTGCCAGAGCATGTGCGCTAGCGAGCAGTACGATTCGCCACAATCCGGACATTGCGGCTCTACTTCTCAGTCTCAGTCTGCCTCTCGAGGGGAACGACCCTGTCTGAAGCATTCTGAATATCGATGACTGTGGTCTAGTCAATTTAGCGTGGGGGACTGGGAAGGTCCTCCTCGACAGCTGATAGTGTGTTGTTATTTCGTTGAAGGGGAGCAGCGGATCTCGGTGCTCCCCTCCCTCCCCGCCACTTCGCTCGCCACGATCGCCGCAGTGCGTGTGTCCTCGCGCGCGTCCGTGTGCCAGCTCGTTGGCGTTGGGGAATTCGGGGTGGACGTCGGCTCCCATGTGGGCTGGAAACCATTTGACGATGTGCTGAACCGCGGCTCCCTCGCTGCCGAGGACGGCCGCCGCTTCCCGGGATATCGAGCCCGAGGCGAATGCTCTTGCCGCCGATCGCGAATCTGTGTAGACGTAAGGACGTTCGGGGTCTCTCACTGCCATGGCTATTGCCACCTGTTCGGCCACTTCGGACGTTACCGCCTTGACCGATGCTGCGTTAATTATCGTGCCATCCCAGCGTATCGAGACGGCCGCGTACCGGTCGCTGCGCCCGTACTGGGCCGCGTCTACAAATGCCGCCAGTCCCGGGCAGTTGGCGGTCGATTTCAGCAGTGCTCGGGCCCTCGCCTTTCGGCGCCCCTCGTTGAATTGCGGGTGGACGTTTCTCGGAAGCGGTTCTACTTTGAAAGTGCCCCTGACCGCCGCGCTGAGCGCAGTCTTGCGTGCGTTGCACTCTGCCTCGGCATTTATCCCTGCTTCTTCTAGGATGCACCCGCCAGCCCTGGTGGTCGACAGCCGCACGACCTGTGCCTTGGTCTGCGCTTCGATGATTTCCGATAGGGAATTGTGGACCCCTAACCGATCGAGCCGCTCCGTGCTTGTAGTGATCGGAAGACCTAGCACTTGCTGATGCTCTTGCGCATCAGTGTCTCCATCTTGGCCGCGTCTCTCTTGGTCCATTTTAGCGCAGAGGCTACGTAATTTACGTGACTCATGAGGAAGGCGTGGTAAAGTCTGATGAGATTGCTCTCGCTGAGCCCTCCCCAGCGGTTCGTCACCCTGAGGATCAGCCGGAGCATGTTCTCCGTTTTGGACGTGAGTTTCATGACAGTTTGTGTGTTACCGCCTTTCGCCTCAATTAGCAGCCCCAGGATTCTTATAGTGTCCACTCTGGGAATCGGCTGGCCGGCACTCGTGTGTAATTTGATTGGTATTTGATCGATCGGCGTCAAATTCTTCATGCCTTGTTTCGAGGGCCTGCACAGCAACAGTTCCGATTTGCTGGGTGACAGACGGAGTCCCGTTTCCTTTAGGTACTCTTCCGTTGTGTCCAGCGCCTCTTGAAGAGCCTGCTCGACTTCTGCGTCGGACCCTCCCGGGCACCACACCGTAATGTCGTCTGCGTACAAGGCGTGATTGACGTTGGTCACTCTCGTCAGCCGGTCCGAGAGCCCTTTCATTGCCAGATTGAATAATAGTGGGGAGAGCACCGCCCCTTGTGGGGTGTCCCTCGCGCCCAGCGTGTACCATTCGGACGTGGCCTGTCCTATTTTGATCGTGGCTTTCCTGTCTCTGAGGAAGGAGCCTATGTAAGAGTGGAATTTCCGCCCGAGCCCCATCACCGAGATCGTTTCCATTAGAAATCTGTATTTGACCGTGTCGAACGCTTTCGTTAGGTCCAGGGCCAGTATGCCCCTGGTGTCTCTGGTCATGCCGTCAATTATATGCTTCTTGAGTAGTAACATTACGTCCTGTGTGGAAAGGCCCGGTCTGAAGCCCACCATGTTATGTAGGAAGAGGCCCTCTCTCTCTATGTACCGCGATACTCGGTTATGTATGGCATGTTCGGCTGTCTTGCCTACGCACGAGGTGAGCAATATTGGCCGCATGTTCTTCGCCGCAAGTGGTTTACCGGGTTTCGGTATTAGTATGACCGACGCCTCTTTCCAGACCTCTGGTACTTGTCCCGTTTCCCACACTCTGTTGATTTCTTCGGTGAGCTTCTCGACCGACTTTCCGTCTAGGTTCCTCAACAGTTTGTTCGAGACCCCGTCCGGGCCCGTAGCGGAGCGTCCGTTGAGGCCTTGTAAGCCATCCCAAATTTCCGATTCCGTGAAGGGCGCGTCGAGTTCTCCGACCTCTGCTCCGGCGTATTGTGGATAGTCGCCGTCGCCTGACGGGCCCAGTGGGAGATACGTCTCCGGCAGCTCCTTTAGGAACTCGCTTTCCGTTTTGCCCTGCTCCTTTTGCTTTTGTAAAATCCTATCGATTGCCAATCTCTGATTGCCTTTGGATTGCCTGTTGTCTAACAGTTGCTTTAGGAGGTTCCATTTGCGCCCGGTTCTCATTTGTCCGTCTACCGACGCGCACACCTCGTTCCACTGTTGCTTGGAAGTTCCTACATCTTTTACTAAAATCTTGCATTCTTTTCAGTTGCAGTGAAAGTTTGATTATGTCGAGGGTCTGAAAAAGTCTCAACTGGTCGGGAAGAATCACGGCGAGAATAGGAAAAAGTCAAAACGGAGAAAAAATGACTGCATCAAAAGTACTGCACTCTGTTGTGTGCTATGGTTAAATTCGATTTTTACGTGAATGCATGTAGGAGCCACCAAGTACGCAGCAGACAACATTCCCAGAGAACGAACGCACACAAATTAACACTTCAACAAATGACTGAAGCTTCATCATCTGGCACTTCAATCAGTGGTATCAAAGGGCGGTCTCCTCTCATCAACCTGAGACACTTACATGTAATTTGGGGTTTTACTCCTTATTGCACGCACTGCGTGTTGCTTAGTTTTACTCGGCAGCTCACCGATCTGTGGCTAACAGATGTCAATGAACCATATAAAATGGGGCACTTAGGTTTTTGAACTGCTGGACAACCGCCTCCAAAGTCTAAAGACGACACTCTGATTTGTTCGCTTTCAGCGTTCTTTAGCTTTTGAGAAAGCATTGAAAAGCTACAGTTTGGCAACAGTGATTTTTGTATTTTTAACTTTCATACCTTCAAGGAATTTTGCCATCAGAATATTTGAACCATTTCTTACTTCTTGTAAAAGGCATTCGCCTCTTGCTGAAGCACTGTGCCTTCAAGAGATGCCACAGAAAGCATACATAATTGACTGGCGATATTTATTGCGGACACACAGTTTATGTGCAACACGAAGCAGATAACTTCTAATATGCATGAAATCATTCACTTGCCAAAACATGTAGTTCTTCAGGGACCACTTTGGGTATATACGTGCTTTGCATTTGAAACAAACCTTGGTAAGCTGAAAATGTAGTGATATCAGCCGAAGGTGCTTCATTGCAAATTGTTGGACGCTTGCTGATGAGTAACTGCAGCAACATACTGAAAGCATTGGCGACCATGCAAACACAGAACTTCAACTCAAAAGCTACGATAGCCTCATGCAAGAACGCAGTGCTGCAGTTATGCAACCCATGAGAACTGCATGTATCACTCTTTGGCTTTGTTAAATGCAAGCTTCATGACATTGTAAGTGATCCTATTGCTGAACACTACAGAGTTAAAGTTTGCGGGTGCGTGTTCCACGGTGAGCAGTACAGCAGGCCATGCCAGACAGATTCCACAGCTCTCATCACCTCTTATTGCTTTGGAGGTTGTCTTGGTGAATATTTTATGAACTATTGGAAGTAAGCTAATAGGCCTATAATTTTTCAATTCTTCAACTTTTTTGGATATGTATAATGTTGGCATTCTTCCAGTTCTCTGGGACCCTTCAAGTCGATAGACAGTTCGTATAAAGGGCCACCAGTTTTTGAAGTAAGTAAGTGAGTAAGTAAGTAGGTATTTTATTTACAGTAAGAAATATACAAAGCTCACTGCAGGAGCATTATCTCTCCACAATCTTTGATTAAATCCACTGGTAGTCCATCTTCTCCTGCTGCTTTTCCCCATTTGATGTCTTGCGAGGCCCTTCTAACTTTATCGCTAGCTACAAAAGGAGCACTGGAAGCATATCGCCGGAAAAGACGATGGACAAAGACTAGACAGGACAAGCGCTAAAGTCTTTGTCAAGCGTCTTTTCCCGCGCTATGCTTCCAGTGTAACTATGTATTACCAACCAGCCTAAGCCTGTACTCTTCTATAAAAGAAGTCTCTGTAACCTTTTCGTTACTACTTCCAATAGAGGTATCGTGGCCGCTTTGGGTACTGTGCAGGCCAGTATAGAATTATTCCGCTACTTTTACTATATCCACGAGATTGCTGATGAGATTACCCTGCCTATCTTTTAGTGCATACATCTTGGTTTGTCCGATGCCTAGTTTGCTTCTCACTGTTTTCGGGCTGCGTCCATATTTTACTGCTTCCTCAGTCTCTCTCACGTTTTAATTTCGAATATCCCTTATTTTCTCCTTCCTGATTAGTTTTGACAGCTTGGCACTTTCATTCTTTGTCGTTTCTTTATTAGGTCCACTGTTACTTTGTAGAGCTTACCTACTGGTTGTTTTCGTGCCTTACCTCCCACTTCAACTGCTGCTTCTGAAGCCAGCCAAATTACGGTTTCGTTCATTGCCTCTATGTCATCCTGATCTCTCTGTTCTAAGGCTGCATATCTTCCAAGGCAGGGGTTGTCACGCTTGACACAAGCTGAGGCGTCTTGGTTCCTGGTATGACCGCGCAGTTAGCTGGGGCGTTTGTGAAACGACCGTGGTAGTTACCGGAGTTCGTGGGGGAACGGGAACACTCTTTTCCGGGAGTTTTATTGCTCCCAATAGTCCGTGAAGGCGACTGCGAACCAGCTAACAACACTCGGTCTGCCAAGCGTGTCTCTCCTTGCGGGCGCCCATAGTCTGTCCGTGGGGGACTCATTGCCAGCTTCACGAAGCGATTCTACGCAGTGGAGTAGAGAGGCTAGAATGTCACTACCCCAGCTGGCCGATCGTAACAATGTACAGTCGGAAAGGCGGCCTGCGCTCAGTCCAAAGAACCACAGGGACGTCTTAATAGGAATTGTAGTGGTGCAACCAGAATAACAAAAGTGCAACTGGTGGATGCTTCCCACTGGCTTGCATAGAACCGCCGGTGCCTCTTCATGAGGCGTTGTCTACATGAGTCGAAGAAAGAATGAACTTGGAGGCCGCGTCGTCGACGGCTGAGAGGTAGTTTCGAGCTGTGGCAGTGGAGACGTGGTGTCCGTACTGATAAAAGTTCCAAAAGTCGCAGCGGGCACAGATGCCTGTGATTTGGGTCTGTAGCCTGACTGTCTGCGAGCTCATCTGTTGGGGCTCTGGCAGGTACAGTCATAGCGGCGTAGTGTTATTTTTCGAAAGCTTCACCGTCGAAAGATCCTTGATTGGTCTCGTCTAAACCAAAGGGGAGTTTGCTGAAAACCTTTGTCAACGCTACCGAGTGCAGAGCAGTCTATCCATACATGTACTTCGTACTTGTTAAAGAGTCGGGTGCCGCCTCGAAACCTCCCCTCAGGAAATGATCGTTTGACGAGGTCTGACAAACCATGACGGTCACCAGACAAGTCAACGGTCTGCAACCACAACCTAGGGTCTTGTAGGAGTCCGTAAAATCCCGGCAGTACCGAGTCACATGGCCACAGCAGCATATATCACACGGGACAGCGGCCGCCAGGGTCTGGGTTGCGTCTTCAATTTGCCCGGATAATGCTACTATGGCCCACGCAACTTGAGCGATATTTTTAGATGTGAAACCGGCGAACAATGCAGCGGCCGTCGCAGTGATTACGTTAGTTGGAACATTGACCGAGTATGCGCGGACGGCACTTCCTGACGACGCAATGTTCGGTGCAGTACAGAGAGGTATATCCATGTAAAAGGAAACCTGGACGGCGTTGCCTAGGAGGAGACCCATTACGGCAAGGCACACGAGGATGCGCGGTCTGCGCCTTATAGGGGCCCTGAACCACCCCTCGGGTTTGGTGAAATAACACAGTCCACGCGTAGCACACGCTGCTGTAAAAATGTCATCTAAGTTTTGCACTCCTACGTGGTGCGTATAGCTCGCGAGCGGATTGCGAAGTCACCTTTCTCTCAAACGCTCCCTTTTCAACACAAGACCCTCTCCTTACTTTCTTCTGAACGCTTTATTTTGTCATCGGACGCTTTATTGCGTCGTTCCCTTAGAGTGCTGCGATCGGCTACATGGCGTACTTAAAGCGGCCGCAGCGGGGTGCCGCCACAAGTGCACTGGCTAAGCGCACGGCGGCTCGCTGAGGACAACCGCGTTTGTCTCATGTTTAGCGTGTCGTAGGCACCAAAGGCAAAAAGCGTGGCGTCTGCAAAATGAAATTTGAACTGCACGCCACGGTGACATTTAGAAGGCGTAGTGCTTTGGGCACGCCCCACTGTGCCGTAGCCTTTGCAGTGCAAGGCATTGAAGAAGGGATGGGAGCACATGGTCGCCGTGTTTGATTGCCAATAACTCCGCTTCTGCTGAACGCATTGAAGTACTTTTTGGGGCAAATCATAAGAAGCCAACAAACACCGACACCAGGGACACCATAGGGGAAATTACTTGTGCCTAATAAATGAAATAAAGAAACGATAAATTAATGCAAATGAAAGTGGATGAAAAAACAACTTGCCGCAGGTGGGGACCGAACCCACAACGCCAAACCTTCGCGAAATGCGAAGGTTGTGGGTTCGGTCCCCACCTGCGGGGACCGAACCCACAACTTTCTTTTAGTCGTCGGTCCACATGTCAAGACTCATCGAGCAGCGACCTTTCTTCATCGCTGACTGGATCTCAGGCATCACCGCTTCTCGGAGTTCGTTTGCAACTTCGGACAACCTGCGAGACACCGTCGTAGGATGCGGAATCATGGTCTTCGAGGATATGCTCCTGTACTTGGCACCGATAGCGATCAGTTTGTCGGCAACGACGACGGATTCCTACCTTTAGGAATCCGTCGTCGCAAACAACGTCAAATGGCCACATATCG
Organism: Dermacentor andersoni; assembly: GCF_023375885.2. Classification (NCBI taxonomy): domain Eukaryota; kingdom Metazoa; phylum Arthropoda; class Arachnida; order Ixodida; family Ixodidae; genus Dermacentor; species Dermacentor andersoni. The sequence continues at coordinate 206,847,278 of NC_092816.1, read as the reverse complement.
TTTGCTCCACTTGACGCAAGCAGTCGTCAGATTCCCCTTAACGGTAGATGGAACCTGGGGTTGCTTCTCGGTGAAAAACGAAGTATTTGCAGCGGTGTCATCTGCACCCTTGAACTTGTGGTGGTTCAGGTGCGACATCCCTGTTTTCCCGCCATCATATGCGAAGAAAGCTTTGGAGCTTTTGCACTGCGCATGCCCTACTGGTCATAGGGTGAGCACGTCAACAATTTCCAGGAAATGTTTCCAAACCTGGTTTTTCTCAACTTGCACGGAGACAAGCTTTAGCTTCCCGGCAGCGAGCTTATCTTTAATACAGCTGCATTCATGGTGTCACGTGTACTGGAGACGAATTACGAAGTATATAACGCCGGTAACCAACACATTGAAAGCATCAGCGTGCTCTGGCGAGCTATGACAGAACAGCCAAAGCCTTTTTTTCCACTCTCTTTTTCAGTAGTTGCGACGTTGGTCCCACGTTACGCACGAAGCAGTTCCTCGCAGGAGGTTCCTTATGGGTGGGCTGCGCTCTACGAATACTCCGCCTAGCCGGTTGTCGCCTAGTGATGGAGGCCGTCTCTTAGGCGCTTCTTCCTTCGCGCGCCTCTTATTTCTGCTCACGTGTGAGGAGTTAGCAAAATCTCGCAGTGGTCGCTCCAAAGCGGCAAGGCCTTCATTTTCCGGATGGTGCGAATTACTCGCGCTTGCGCCTTGGGATGCTTCAGGTGTGCGCCTCGAGCAAGACTGTTCCGAAGTTACGATGTCTGTGACAAGGAATGTCCCTTTAATTCCCTCACTACCCAAGCAAAAAGGAATATGACGCTTTGAAGGCGATTTAAAGCTTACACACGCCTTAAAATCAGCCCTTCTACCAGAAGGATAGTCATATACAGGGTGTTTCAGTTAACTTGGGCCAAACTTTTAAAATATGCAGATGCTTCGTAGCTCGACAGAACGAAGGTAATGTAGTTTGCCGTCGCTTGCAGACACTCAGGTTATTTTTGCAATACGCCTAATTAGATAACTTGGCTTAATTAAATAATCAACTGCTCCATTATTATAATTCAATGAAAAGTGTCAATGAGAAAGTCGTGCAGCAGCATGAATAACTCCCGATACAGCTTTCTGTTGCTCAATGCGTGCTGCATATAAGTGTTTTTTCGAGCGTGAAGCAAGCTCGCGAATACACGCAAAATTGCCGCACGACTGACAGCTCGAGGCACTTTGCGTGTATTCGCGGGCTTCTTTGACGTTCGAAAAAAAACATTTCTTTGTTCCACGCATTGAGCAACAGAAAGCTGTATCGGCAGTTCCCCATGGTGCTCTACAATTTTCTCATTGACACTTTTAACCTAAATACAATAATTGAGAAGTTGATTAATTGATGAACACTAAATATCTAATTAGGCGAATTGCAAAAAAAAACTCAGTATCTACAAGCGACGGCAAACAAAATTACCATGCTTCTGTCGAGCTACGAAGCATTTGTATATTTTCAATGTTTCGCCCAAGTTAAGTGAAACACCCTGTATAATGCGGTCTGCACCTTTATAGGCGCAGCATCAAAAATGTTTCTTTACTTACAAATTGTACCTTATGTGCCAACCTCACCTCCAGGGGTTCTGAGCGGCTGTAATGTATCAGCAATAAAAGACCGAAATCTTTGTTCCTCCCGTGGGAACATCCGGGATCTGGCCCATTGCTTGTGCAGTTATCTTTTTCCGCTGGTGCGCGCGTATTTACCTTGATCTTATGATTTTGACCTACGAGGTCAAATATATATATATATATATATATATATATATATATATATATATATATATATATCAGTGGCGTAGCCAGAAATTTCGTTCGGTGGGGGGAGGGGGGGCTTACGTTGGAGCTTGGCCTCCTCACAGAATTTGTCGAGGGATCAAGTACATGAATAATAACTGCATTGTCATTACCAAAGATGCGGCAAACAAATTCTTGAACGCTACGCACTGTTAAGGCAAGTGAAATATGTACTTTTTTCATAAAAGAATATGTTCTTATGTCCCAAAAATTGTGCCGAAGATAAGTGCCATCAAGATTTTTTTTTGTTTATCTATTCATTAAGAAAGAAAATATCACACGAAATTTAGAACTACATCAGTGCGAAACCAGCAAAGCAGTGCATGCCGCTGATATGACAAACGTGAAGGCCGTGAAATGAACAAGTTGAGGAGAAATATCTTAATAATACTTTGTGATTCAAAGCCTTGTTTACATTTTTGCACATATGCAACGGCCAGGAAAAATCTCAGCGACGCTGTCGTTCGTTCCAATGTACTGCGCAGGAGCAGCTGTCACCGGTTACGTATTGTAATTGCACCGAAATCGTAGTCGCAACAGAGATCACATATAAAAAGCGGCATTTGTGTAAAATATACATTAGAAATTCGAAGTAAAGTGGAATACACAAATACGAAGATAAAGATTGATAAAAAGCAAAACAAAAGTGTCTCTGGAAACAAAGTTCACTGCATGTATGCACAAAACCTCGCAACAAGATATTTAAATATAGGGATACGAAACCAATAAATCTACGTATCTAAGCTAAACTTACTTTATACAGGGTGCTTTGAGATGTTCGCCAAGCAAATCGGAGCTTCTCATACTACCACCTACCAAAAAAAGCAGAGGCAAGACCAGACAACGCGAATACGAAAAAATCAGAATCGTAACCAAATCCGACAATGTGATCCCCGAGGTCAGCAAAATTAGGATCCTAGGCATGGTCATCGAAAAGCACGGAAGAAATGGCGAAACTATCACCCGTCTCACGGCAAAAGCAGCCAACGCGATTCGACTCCTTAAACGAGTCACTTCCCGGAAGGCTGGCATGAGAGAGCAAAGCCTAATTATGCTCGTCCAATCCTTCGCCCAACTGCAGGCACAAATAAAGTTGGCTCCAATCCAATCCAATCTGATAATTTTAGCCAGAATTTAAAGATATGCCGATGCACTCTAAGACGACGCGACCAAGTGCATGTTGCTCAGTTTTGTACGTAGTGTGTCACGCTACATTTTGTATTTTGCTTAATTAGATTTTTAGTCAAGATTAATAAACCAACGTCTAAAGTAACGAAGTTAGGCAAAAAATCCTATTTAGAAAATTGCGGAGCGGTTTGCAAGACGTCCGAATAAACAGTTTCTGTCTTTCCATATATATCTTAGGTATTAGTGTATTTCAGCTTACTGATTCATGCCCGTGAACTCCAATACTAGTGACATGCCCGCTTGCGCATAGTGATTGCACTGCTTCCAAGCGTTCCACGAACAAACAGCCATAGGCGCGCTACCACTTAAAAGGCGACAGGGCAACCACATAAGCGTCAGCCGTACCGTTTACGCCGGCGATGTGCTCCCCTCGCGAAAGTTCGTTATAGCGATAGGCAGACGCAGCGGTTATCGCTTGTGCTGCCGGAAGCAACAGGTCCGTCATTTCGCGATAGTTGTAAGCAAATTCATCATCATCATCATCAGACTGGTCACGCCCACTGCAGGGCAAAGGCCCCTCCCATACTTCTCCAAATACCCCGGTCATGTACTAATTGTGGCCATGTTGTCCCTGGAAACTTCTTAATGTCATCCGCCCATCTAACTTTCTGCCGCCCCCTGCTACGCTTCCCTTCCATTGGAATCCACTCCGTAACCCTTAATGACCGTCGGTTATCTTCCCTCCCCATTATATGTCCTGCCCATGCGCATTTCTTTTTCTTGATTTCAACTAAGATGTCATTAACTCGCGTTTGTTCCCTCACCCAATCTGCCCTTTCCTTATCCCTTAACGTTACACCAATCATTCTTCTTTCCACAGCTCGTTGCGTCATCCTCAATTTAAGCAGAACTCTTTTCGTCAGCCTCCACGTTTCTGCCCCATACGTGAATACTCGTAAGACACAGCTTTTATACACTTTTCTCTAGAGGGATAGTGGCAAGCTGCTGTTGATGATTTCAGAATGCCTGCCAAACGCACCCCAGCCCATTCCTATTCTTCTGGTTATTTCAGTCTCATGATCCGGATCCGTGGTCACTACCTGCCCTAAGTAGATGTATTCCCTTACCATTTCCAGTGCCTCGCTACCTATCGTAAACTGCTATTCTCTTTTGAGACTGTTAAACATTACACTAGTTTTCTGCAGATTAATTTTCAGACCCACCCTTCTGCTTTGCCTCTCCAGGTCAGTGAGCATGCATTGTAATTGATCTCCTCAGTTACTAAGCAAGCCAATATCATCAACGAATCTCAAGTTGCTAAGGTATTCTCCATCAACTTTTATCCCCAATTCTTCCCACGCCAAGTCTCTGAATACCTCCTCTAAACACGATGTGAATAGCATTGGAGAGATCGTATCTCCCTGCCTGACGCCTTTCTTTATTGGAATTTTGTTGCTTTTTTTATGGAAGACTACGGTGGCTGTGGAGCCGCTTCAGATATCTTTCAGTATTTTTCCATATGGCTCATCTACACCCTGATTCCGTAATGCATCCGTTACTGCTGAGGTTTCGACTGAATCAAACACTTTGTCGTGATCAATGAAAGCTACATATAAGGGTTCGTTATATCCCGCACATTTCTCTATCACCTGATTGATAGTGTGAATATGGTCTATTGTTGAGTAGCCTTTACGGAATCCTGCCTGGTCCTTTGGTTGAGAGAAGTCTAAGGTGTTCCTGATTCTATTTGCGATTACCTTAGTAAATACTTTGTAGGCAACGGACAGTAAACTCATCGGTCTATAATTTTTCAAGTCTTGGCGTCCCCTATCTTATGGATTAGGATTATGTTAGCGTTCTTCGAAGATTGCGGCACGCTCGAGGTTATGAGGCATTGTGTATATAGGGTGGCCAGTCTTTTTAGAACAATGTTCCCACCATTCTTCAGCAAATCTGCTGTTACCTGATCCTCCCCAGCTGCATTCCCCCTTTGCATAGCTCCCAAGGCGTTCTTTACTTCTTGCGGCGTTACTTGTGGGGCTTAAAATAGCTCTAGACTATTCTCTCTCACATTATCGTCGTGGGTGCTACTGGTACTGTATAAATCTCTATAGAAGTCCTCAGCCACTTGAACTATTTCATCCATATTAGTAACGATATTGCCGGCTTTGTCTCTTAACGCATACTTCTGATTCTTGCCTATTCCTACTTTCTTCTTCACTGCTTTTAGGCTTCCTCCGTTCCTGAGAGCATGTTCAATTCTATCCATATTATACTTCCTTATGTCAGCTGCCTTACGCTTGCTGAATAACTTAGGAAGTTCTGCCAGTTCTATTCTAGCGGTAAGGTTAGAGGCTTTCATACATTGGCGTTTCTTGATCAGATCTTTCGTCTGCTGCCATAGCTTACTGGTATCCTGTCCAACGGAGTTACCATACACTCCTTAATAATGCCCATAGGATTGTCGTTCATTGCTTCAACACTAAGGTCCTCTTCCTGAGTTAAGGCCGAATAGCTGTTCTGTAGCTTGATCCAGAATTCCTCTAGTTTCCCTCTTACCGCTAACTCATTGATTGGCTTCTGATGTACCAGTTTCTTCCGTTCCCTCCTCAAGTCTAGGCTAATTCGAGTTCTTAAAATCCTATGGTCACTGCAGCGCACCTTGCCGAGCACGTCCACATCTTGTATGATGCCAGGGTTAGCGCAGAGTATGAAGTCTATTTCATTTCTAGTCTCGTCATTCGGGCTCCTCCACATCCATTTTCGGCTATCCCACTTGCGGAAGAAGGTGTTCATTATCCGCATATTATTCTGTTCCGCAAACTCTACTAATAACTCTCTCCTGCTATTCCTAGAGCCTATGCCATATTCCCCCACTGACTTGTCTCCAGCCTGCTTCTTGCCTACCTTGGCATTGAAGTCGCCCATCAGTATAGTGTATTTTGTTTTGACATTACCCATCGCGGATTCCACACCTTCATAGAAGGCTTCGACTTGTAGGGGCGTAGACCTGTACTACCTTCAGTTTGTACCTCTTATTAAGTTTCACAAGAAGACCTGCCACCCTCTCATTAATGCTATAGAATTCCTGTATGATACCAGCTATATCATTATTAATCAGGAATCCGCCTCCTAGTTCTCGTCTCTCCGCTAAGCCCCGGTAGCACACGACGAGCCCGCTTTTTAGCGCTGTATATGCTTCTTTTGTCATCCTAACCTCACTGAGCCCTATTATATCCCATTTACTACCCTCTAATTCCTCCAATAACACTGCTAGACTGGCCTCTCTAGATAATGTTCTAACGTTAAACGTTTCCAGGTTCAACTTCCAATTGAACATCCATAAATAAGAAAACTCAGTTTTCAGAAGGCTGAAAATGGTGGAATAAGAGTATCAATAATGACCAGACGCAGTCTCTCACTGAATTTATGCTTATTATTCATGCGCTTTCACAGCAAGCGTTCGAAGAGGTCACCTTCTGCAGCAATACAACACTGGGAACTTCTGAGAACGCTTGCTGCCGCTGCCTTGATCACCGTCGGTGAAATGCTGTGGCAGACATCCATTATCTTCTCCTGGAAGGCTTCTGGAGTCGTCGTTTCCGTCGTGTATACGTGATCCTTAACATAGTCCCAGAAGAAAAAGTCAAGAGAATTGAGGTCGGGTGACATGCCGGCCACAACACGGGCCCGTTTCTCCCCTGGGAAGGTAACATCAAGGCTTGCTCGTGCTTGACTGCAGCTGTGGGCTGGGGCCCCGTCGTGCTGACGCGGCATTGCGTAAAGCTGGGCGAGTGGCATGTTGCAGCAGAAGTCTTCAACCTGCCCTTTGAGGAACTGACATGCCTCTCTCCGGTCAGAGTGTTGTTAAAGACACTGGGCCAATGACAGTGCTGTCATATATTCAGCACCAAACGTTAAAAGACCACTGATATTGGTGGCGGGAAATTCCTAGCTAATGGGAATGTAGCTCACTTCTATAGTGGGCACTGTGGATATTTACTTGGCAATTTCAGGAAAAGTTCATCTCGTCAGCCCGGATACCTTGGTGAGAAAGTCAGAATCCTGTTCTTCCTCAATCAAAATCCAATTGGCTAAGTCGAGTCTCTTTTGAAGATCCCTTGACTACAGGCATTGATGCAACTGCAGGTGAAAAGGGTGCAGTCGAGCTGTTTTTAAAATCATCGAGGCAGTTGAGTTGGACACACCGAGCGGTGCGCTCACGCTGCACGTGCTAGCGTGTGGATTAGCCGCCATGAAAGACTAAACGTTGGAGCGAAACTCATTATTTATGACTGAAGCTCTTTGCCCCTTTCTTGTGAAGCTGCCGGTTCGCTTCAGCGACTCGTAGGGCTCAGTCACGTACCCGGATGCCAGCTTCTAAATATTCTTACAGCCTGCCGTCTCTGTCTGCCTGCAGCTACTAGGGCAAGGATCATGTTTGTTTTTTCCTCGTTGGAAAAAGGCATCACGAAATTGCTCGCGCTTTAGCAGCCCATGCACGATAGTCTGTTTATCGCTGTCCGGAATTACCACCTACCACTACAACCACGTCCATCAGTCGCTTTACACAGCACAGGAGATAAAGGTTGCTAGCTTAAATCGAACAGCCTACGCTTGCGTCGCTGCTCTGCCACTTTTTAAGTGCCAGCTAGTGCACTTATGGCTGCTTGTGAGCGGAAAGCTTGGGAGCAGTGCAATCACGACACGCAAGCGGGTATGTCACGTTGTGTTTCTTGTATTTCGCGGGAATCCGCAGTGAGCTGAAAAACACAAATACGTAATAAATATAAAGACAGAAACTGTTTACTCGCACGTTTCGCAAACCGCTCTGAAACTTTCTCATCGGAATTTTTTCGCTAGCTTCGTTGCTTCAGAAGTTAGTTAATTAATCTTGACTAATTATCTAATTAAGCGAAGTACAAGAATGGCTACACAATGCGTACAAAAGTGAGCAACATGCATTTGGTCGTGTCGTCTTAGAGTGCATCGGCATATTCTTAAGCTCTGGCTAAAGTTAGCTAAAACACCCTGTATAATGCGTCAAACAAGGCAAGTGAACATGTCGCGAGATCACAGATTCACAGATCACAGAATCCTAAGGCCCGCACCCCCCTCCCTCCACTCCCCCTGTGCATCGCGCGCGATGGAAGGCGGCGCGCTTCTTTCCCGCTTTTCTCCGTTGCACACACAAGACTGTACCACCATCGTCGGCAACCCCCCCCCCCCCGCTACGCTTTCCCTCTCACATACAACATGCGGCACGGCTGACCATGTTATCGCCCTTGGACTTCTTACGGAACATGACGGCGACGAAAGGAATACGCGTTGAGTGTCCACCTAATAGTTATCGCACTAACATAGCAAGAGTATCCGGTAAGTGAAGAGTCCCATTACTTTTCGCAAAAGTAGTAACAAAATCGATCTTTTAGCATGCGATAATTCGCTGCGCGCAACAATGTCCTTGTGTGTTTGTGGGAAGGGAAGGGGGGGGGGGGGAGGGACCGAAATAAAAAAAACGCAAAGGAAAGCATCTTGGCCCCAGTCGAATGCCTACTTGGGGCCGAAACGTGAAACGCTTCGTCCACAGAGAACCAAATGCACGCTGCTCGTTATCCTACACTGGCGAGTTAAGACTTTCCGTAGGCGTTGCGATAACATCGAAACGATGGTGATGCCCTCAAGCGAACGCGTTGCAATCTGTCGAGTCCCCACAACCGTGACGGCGAGCCACCATTGCTTCTTTTTCTCGTCTGCTCGCCATAAACCGTCCAAACCTCTCCGAGGCCAAAGTCCACTCGGCCAGAGAAAAACGAACGCGCACCGCAGTGCGCCGCGCGGTTTTAAGGGCAACACGTGAAAAACGCATGACCTCAGGCTGGCTCTGGTAGCCCTCGGGTAACAACAATAAAAAATTGGAGAGGCTCCATGCGTCTTCGCGAATAAAATTCAAGGCAGAAAAAAATAAAGAAGAACGCAGTTACGTTTGCTGGCTTTAGTGTCTTGACGTGGATAGTTTGGCGCACGTGAAAAAGATGTTGATATTGTTTTCTGTGACATGATGGCAAATATGAACCATCACAACGCTTCGTCTCATCGGAACTTGCTGCCCGCTCTGCCCACTTGTCTGATAGTGTATTTATTTGACTTGTTTCGTTGTGTGGTCCGATGTACGACTTTAGAAAAGTCAATGCAGCTTTGGCATCAAATGTTAATAAGAACATGTCAATGCACATTTCGCATCAAAACTTTGTGATCTTTATACGTCTAAGGCTTCTTAATTGAAATCCATGCGCTTCGTAGATTCTGCGGCCTCTGCGACATGCCGCGACGAGCCCGCTCGCCATCAAAGCGCCCTTGAAACTTTGTGCTCGGATGGGGATCGTTGCGTTATGTGCATCCAGGTGCATGGGCGTTGCCACGAAATCCAGCCCGAGTTCACAATCTTCGCGCCGAAATGTCTTTTCGGGCGCGAAAAATACATTCTAGAGGAAATCCAGAATTATTTCCGGCGCCGTGGGTTGTTTTGGTTGGCGATGCAGCGCAGCACGCAAAAATTTCGGGGGGTGGGGGGGCTGAAGCCTCATAAGGCCCCCCCCCCTGGTGACGCCCCTGATATATATATATATATAGAAATATATATATATATATATATATATATATATATATATATATATGTTGTACAGGTGGATTCATGAGCATACAGCGTAAAATAAACGCACCACTAGAAATAGATACCCTTCACAGTAGCGCTAAAACAATGTCATAGTATCGAGAGTGGTAACAGTGTCATCGCAAAGGCGGTAACGTGGAAATTGTTCGAAGCGCGGTATTTTGTTTAATTTATTTTTGCTCACGCGGAAGCAATGTTGCCTTTTGGGGAAAAGAAAATAAATTAGAACTTCATCTGTTTTTCGCTTTTCTTTGTTAAGGTATACTGAGACTTTGCACGTGTAACTTCAGCTTGGCACAATATACCTTAGACCATGCAATCCACAATGTTCTTGTGTGTGTTCGAAGGCCCTACTTAGGCCTTTTAATGAGCGGGCCTGAGTCCGGCCCGGGGGCGCGGCCTCAAGCCCAGGCCCGGCCCAGGCCCGCCGAAAAACGCTTCGGACGGCCCGGCCCGGCTTGCGGGTCGGGCCAGTCCTGGGCTTTCCAGGTCGACCCAAGCCCGTGCAGTGCTCTAGCGGATGGTACTAAGCAGACTGGACTGGCTGTTCGAGAATACATGGTGCATTTCCGGATTTTATCAATGGATTCCGAAGAAGCCGATCGTTTATTTACAATGTAATCGACCTTCTCTTCAAAAGTAGAAGAGACCCCGTCGCTTGGTATGTGCAATATTTCTGGATATAAAAAGTGCCTACGGCAACGTCTTCCACTACTCGATTCTTCAGGCGCTTGAGAATATCGGAGTTGGTGGCCGGATGTACACGTGGGTTTACAGTTATGTCTGTGGCCACACCATTTTCATGTTCACTTCGGACGGTGAGACTGATGGACATGACGTTCGCATGGGCGTATCGCAAGGTGGCGTCCTTAGCCCAATATTGTTCAAAGTCATACTGGTGGACCTTGCAGACGAGCTCCTGACAACTCATATCAGCAGGTACGCGGATGACATCTATATCTGGTAATCTGGGGTCACACGTCCGCAAGTGTGTGCGAGGCTTCAACGTGCGGCTACCATCACGGCGAAGTACTTGTGCCGTAGAAGCCTTCAACTACCAGCAACTAAGCGTGCAGTTTTTGCATACATGCACAAATCAACGTCACAATATTCCATCGTTGTCGACGGAATATAGCTCGCTTTTGTGACCCACCACAGATTCCACGATGTGATAACAGACCGCAATCTTTCTTGGACCAAACATGTTACTGCGCTTATGGCTAAACTGAAAAATTTCATGCACGTTCTTCGTGTTATATCTGGACTGAGATGGAGCCCCTCTGAACGATGTTTTCGCCAAGTGTACTCGGCACTTTTTGTGGACTACATCCGCCACAGAATGCCTAGGTTAACTCACATGGGATTATCTTGTATGCGCACGCCGGAGAGCCTTAAGGCACAAGCACTGTGATACGCCTTGGCTTGCCACGCTGCCCGTAAACTAAGGATACAATAGCGGAAACACGGACTTGCCCAATCGATATATACTGGTCTTGTGAACCTTTGCGAACTTCGCCTACTGACCAGACATACCATCCACTGTGAACACTTCCAAGAGCCAACCTTGACGGTGTTTTTTCTAAAGCATGTCACTCAAGCATAATACCTACAAGGTTCCAGGCCGTCAACACCCTCGAGGCGCCCCGATGGGACCACTAGGAAGGCTTCAAGTACCCGGAATTACGAAGAAATCCCACGTTTCTTCCATTCGCTTGAGACAGCTCACCCTGTCCCATATATTTACATTATATAGTGGGATTGCATCAGTATATACCGATGGTTTTGTCACACCATCTGCCACAACGGCAGAATTTCTTATCCGACAACTTGGAATTACTCGGCGATTTCAATTAGATCTACGGCGGCGGAACTTGTGGCAATACGGCAGGCTGTTCGTTTTATGAGAACGCAGACACCTCATAAATGCACGGTGTTCTGGGATGCCAAATAGGCGCTAAATGTGCTAAAATGCTTTTTAAAGAAAGGACCATCTTACCTGCTCGTGCTGAAAATCGCCGAAATTCATCACAGTGCCTAGTTAGGTGGCCATGTGATCACTTTTCAATAGGGGCTTAGTCATTGGGGTGTGATTAGCAATGAATTCACTGACAGTGAGGCAAGATCGGCATTCTCTTCTTCTGATAAAGTACGGATTGCCTACTCGTGACCTGACACGAAATCTAAGATCAAGGCACCCATGCAGGACTTTACAATGGCATACAGATCCCACGATTACATCCACAGACGCCTACAGATGATTGAACCAGACGTTGAATTCTGTTTTCCTCCGAAGGTTGCGCGGAGCAAAACGTAATTGCTATACAGGATTCGGCTGGGCGTTGCTTTCATCCGTCGCTACGCACACCTCATCGGCCAGTCGAACAGCCCTGAGTGTGAGCACTGCCAGACGCCTGAAACCCTGGAAGACATATTGTGTGATTGCCCAGCATATATGCTGGAGTGAAGGACGCTGGAAAGTTCCCTAGCCAGCGTTGGCAGGCAACCACTGTCGAATAACGCTATCGTTGGCCCATGGCCTGACACTGGAACTTCAATGCGGGCAACTAAAGCGTTGTTAAAGTTTCTGCAAGACACCAAGCTAGACGAACGGCTGTAGTGGGGCTTTGTGTCTGATATACACAAGCACTATCCACCTATCTTATCATCATCACCGATCCCAGTACTTTCGCTCACCTGCCTTCATCCCTAGTGCAGAGTAGCAGACTGGAGCGTGCTAGCTTAGCTTACGGAGGTATAAGCCATTGAGAGGCGCACGTGTTTTTATAAGCATGAAATGCTTTTTCACTCCCGTTGTCGGCGACCTTCAAGAGACCTTGAGCAAAAATCCGGAGCCGTTACCCGGGCACTCAAGACGAGAATGGTTCGAACATGGGGCGAGAACGAAACGAGACTATCCGGCCATTCTTGCGAGAGCAAAACAAGATCATCCGGGAAACCAGTCAAAACTTAAGAAAATGCGGTCTCTGGCCCCCAACCTCTTTTACAGGACCGCATTACATACGCTAGTTCCTGCCCAAACAAGTTACACAAAAATATTGCTCCCGATTCCTTCCTAATGTTTGTTCACAATATCACTGAATCTGATTTTTTCTACGCTGAAGTTTAATTTGTAATTCCCGATAGCGACATTCAAAAGGCAGATAATGTGCACCATACAATTCATTGTCATTTTTTGGCGCTGAGACCGGGCTTTCCGTGCTCTTTTTCAACGCCAGCGGTCGGCGAGTTCTGCGGTGCGAGCTCTGCGCCGCCTCCTCCGAGAGATGGCGCCATGCTGCGTGACCAAGCCGGCAGCGTCCGATGTGCCGCGGGTGGCCGCAAGATGGTTGCGAGTAAACGTCGTAGTTACTCCAGCCAGTCCGCTTTCCCAGCAGACATGTCATGCTTACATCAACTCACGATTACGGGAGAGCCACCACTCGACTATGCTCTGCGTTTCTGTACGTTGTATGCGTGATTCCAATTGATGCATACACTGTACGCTTCACATTGATGTGTGCTTGTAAGCCCTGCATTATGAGAGGTATGAGGCATCGCATTTTTTGCTTGCTTGAGAGGTAACAGCCATTCGCGATGATAGTTTTTGTACCACTGGGCCGGACGACGTGCTTTTTTCGAGGCCATCCGGGTTATGAGCCACTTAAGGCTTTTACCTTAAAGAGCGTAAAAGACAAAGATTTCTGAAGAACAAAGAAGAAGGCAACGAGGAGACAGCCCACGCATACTAATGTTAAGGAGACAAATGTGTATGCAGCATTGTTTGGCAAGGAGCTCCTGCATGCGTTCAGATCTGCGGTGGATTGGTTAGAATTGAAATGTCCGGAGGTGGCCTCTTCTCCATCGTTACTAGATTAGGTTATACAGAACCGTGCCCCCCTCTAATAAGTTGTGCTTTCTGCTTACGGTCTTATGGGTGCCCTTCCAATGCGCGCACGAATGAATTTGCATAGCTATGCACGACTTTGTCACGTATTTCAGATTAATGTAGGCTACAGTAAATATGACGTAATGTGTACGGAAAGAAAAAAATACGCTGAGGTCAGCCTTCAATATAATATAATAATATCTGCGTAGCCATATACAACGCAGGGTATCTTGTGTCCGGTAATTTAATAATAATGGAGGTTAACAGTAAAGATGATGCATTAGGCTAGAAGCAGACAAAAACAAGAAAATGCTGAGGCCACCCTTGAAAAAAAAAAAGATGACGGCAGCCGTTACCGATTTTACAGGGAGCACGTTTTTCTCTTTTTGACAGCTGGAGATTAATGCACCCCATGCTTGCACAGTACACCAGTAACCGTAGAGCTTAGGCGGCTCTACTTCCTGACATGACCTGGCGCCGGCTCGCGTTCGTCATTTTTCATGGTGAATCCGGTTTTCTTTTTCCTTTCTTTTTCCGTCGAGCTTTTTTCTCTCCGATGTTACGAACGGCCACAGCAATCTTGCGGCACAAATGTGGTGGCGGAAGATCAATAAAGTGCGCTAACAGAAAGTTTTTCTGATCAGACAGGCGGCTCCGTTGTCTTCGTTCCGTCTTTCGTGGTTCTTCCCATCGCGATATATTGAGCAACGATGCATCATCCGAATGTTATTTTGAGAGAAGTGACATGTTGCGATAAAAAAAAAAAAAAACTCGCGTCCGGGACTTTGTCAGCCTCACACAAGCAATGATTGAGGGAGGAAATATTCCAGCAGAGATAGGAAAGGAAGCGCCGCTATTGATGGTGCTGTTTTCTAAAAATAAAAAGATGCACAGTTACAACTACCATAGTTGTATACCCGGTAGCTCGAGGTTTCTTACGTCCGATGGTTATGTTCGACGCACCTACGTACTAATTGAGGTTATACTAGCACCAACTGCACAAATGTGAAGCCGACCAGTTGTAAAAGCGGCCCGTTGTTGCGATTTTTGCTGTGCAGTGATTATCCCACAATTCTACGAAACAGAGGTTAAGAAAAAGCTCTCGATTAGGAGCCTCTGTCGGAAAACATCGGAGAGAAAAATCGCTTTTCCTTAGCAACCACTGCAATGATTTTAATGAAGGTTGCTGAATTTAAATGCAACATTCAAATTTAGTTAATAAAGTTCGTCCATCTATCCAATTTAGTAATGCAAGAAGTGGATGTTCAAATAATACGATCAATGTTTTAGGAAAATTTTTCAAAATAGCAAAACTCAATAGAACACGTGTGTCAAGTGTAAAACCCTGCAACTCTGCAATAAAGACAGATATCACAAATCTACATTGTGCCGAAGCTTACATCGAAAGCGGAGCAAATTAATGTATCATACACTGCTACGCAATCTACGACTAACTATATGTGGGCACGACGTGTGCAGAACCCTCGTGCAATTGTTACAATTTCAGGTAAATTTATATATCAAATGTACCTGCTCTAATTGTTCTACCAGACACAGTTTACTGAACTGCAATATGTGTTTTTGGTGCAGAATTTACGCATTTGTAAACTTCGTGCTTGTAGGTTTCGAAACATCAATATTCGGTGTATTTGTGCAAAACAATGAAGGTGGTACATCAATAGGCTGCTTTCTGTATTTGCTAATATTTTACTGTGTCCCTCAAATGCAACGAATTTTACTCAAAAGACTAAGTGGCTGTCTGGTAAAAGCATTTCAGCGTTCTACATATACGTGACTAGGGAAATAGATCTGTCACTCCCGTCGTGGGATTAGCCGGGTGCACATTTTATCGAGTTTTGCTAGATCCAGTAAAAGTTTATTCACTCACTCACTAGGGAAATCTGAGTTACTACCTAAGTGTTTTCACAACGACTTTTTGTCTTGGCTTGTGTACCAGCCGAAACACCAGGAATATAATTTGGAAGACCAACGTATGCCATACTCTTTTCTCTGAATAGGTTTCTCTGAGGACATTGTGATTCCTGCCTGTATATATGTATATGTAAATATACTAAACAGGTGCTCTGACGGACGCCCGAGCCCCGTCCACAGAGCAGTGCTGGTCAGAGTCGCTGCAGGCGTAGAAGAGAAGGAAGCAGCTGCCAAATCCGCACGCCACTGAGGCCACGACGGCTACCTGATGTATTCGGACTCGTGTCATGCTTTGTCGACACCGCGAAGTTGGTTTACTGCACTCGGTTATTTTTGTGTTCCGACTAAGCCTGACGAGTGGCTAGCGCGTTGGTTTTTCCACCCAAAATATAACGCTATCCTGAAACCCGTGGGACTCCGGCAGTCCCCTGCACATGGCGATGATAAAGCTGCAGGCAAGGATCCGGAAGTCGCCGATGTTACCTAGTCTAGTTGATGCGATAGCAACGAGGTGGCTCGCATGAGGTCCGCGAGGCTGTCGGGCGAACCTCCCCAGCAGACACGGGCGGCGTCCTTAGAGGATACGGCAGCCCCGATGCTCACTCTGGCGATACGCATTTCGAGGGATACGTGGACGGCGTTCTCTGGCCGCAGGAGACACTGAAGACGCCGTGGCGCTTCGAGGGCTACGGTTAAGGCTAGGCCGTCTTAGGCTGCGTTTTCGTAAGCTGCGCCATTGCAATACAAAGAGACAATCGGTCGCGCACCAGAACGCATGTTTATATATATGTAGATGAAAAGTCTTGGGATATACTGGCACGTACACACCCTGGGGGATAGGGTAAAAATCGGGTGGGTCAAAGTAAAACATAACAGGAAAAAATTTTAAATAGGTAAGCTAGAATCGAAAGGTAACGATTGGCAAGCCTGTCTAAATTTATGAAAATAGAGATTTTACCGTACCCATCATGATGAAACAATTCAAACTCAATTTGCGTGTGAAAGAAAAAGAAGCTTAAAATTTTGTATTCAGAGTTTAAATCTAATAGATCCTAACAGGACTAACAGGAAGCCTTGCATGGCAGCGCTAACCTTCCCGTCGCTGTGCCCAAGTGTGGAGGCACCCAATGATAGTAAATTTTGAACAGTTAAATCTAATCCACGAAGGCGAAAGAGTGTTTCTAAGGTTCGTATTCTTAAGCTGATAAGCTGTCGACAAAAAATTTCAAAAAATTTCTATGGCTTCATCTTTCCTCCACATATGACAGATTGGTGAGGGTGCCAGACCAGTGCTGTGTAAATAAAAATTTTGAGAGGTATGCTTCAACGAAGCCTGCTAATAGTTACTTCAATTTTTCTTCATGGACGTAGATTACTATTTCAGGGGTACAATAAGCGTTTAAAATCCGAGGGATGTGTTATTGGTGGTGCAGAGAATTATCGCGGCATCATTTGCCTCCGAAATGTTGCAGCTATTATCAAGGCTGATGTGTGGAGAAATTGAATGGCTGGGCCAATTATGGACCCCTTTGCAAATGAATCTGCCTTTTCCGTTAGAGCTAGGCCTGTACGCCCAGGCACACAGACTAAACGGATGCGTGTTGAGGTATACGCAAAACCTGAGATTCAGTAGGTGCTGTGAGTGAAGTGCACAAATAGAAAGAATCAGTTACAATGACTGCGCAGTCTGTCGGTGGCCCTTATGTGTGAAGGGCCAGTACTACCGCTAAAGCTTCTGTCAGGCAAATTAGTGGAAAGTCTGAAAGCCAAATGAAAAATGCCCAACCGAAAATAGGGCTTCATTGCCACATTTTTCTTCGTTCTGAGTTGGATCAGTCGTTATGACCACGTTTGTTTGTGATTTCAATAAATAATTCTGTAGAGTAGCACGTCACATTAGTTAATACAGATGTTTTGCATTACTTGGAAAAGTGTTGTTAGGTTGTATGTGAATATAATTTTCTCCGGCGCAGATCGGCTTCACCTCCCGACTTCTAAGCTTCAGAGTATCAACAAGAGTTCGTACACAATTAAGAAGAAACTTTTGCTCGGGTGTTCCCATCCAAATACATCTTTTTTACGTGTGTAAGTTTTTTATTTGGGCAAAGTAAATACAAGATTTTCCCGCAATGTAAGGCAAATTGAGGGCGTAAACCTCCTAAGGCCTCTACCTCGCTGGAGGTCCTTTAAAAGGAGAACTCGTTTTTCTCGGCAATCACTGCACCAAACTTTACGTTTCTTGTTTGTTGCATTTGAAAGCGAATCTTAAAATCTAGTGACCTGGTTTCGAATTTTTGATTTAGGTAGTAATTATTTGACTAAAATTGGCAAATATCCTACATTTTCTAAAAACGAAACTATTAAGTTTACAACTCCGTAATTAAGCAATGAAAAACCATATCACAATTCTGTGAATTGCATGTCATAGTACATTTAAAGCAGACAAAATTTATATTTTACATAGCAATCTAAAAAATTAAGTAATGTGTAAATACACATTTTGCAGAACCCTTGTACACAACGTACACAACTCAGAGAAAAGTGGTTTAAGTCAATAAAATTCGCTCCAACTTAAGAATTGCGTAATCCGTGCTTGTAGATATTTGGGGAAATTAAGATCTCGCAGCTGGCTTACCAATACTCCGTGTTCAACGCTACCTTATGCCTTGGGGATATTGTTACGGAAGGATAAAAGAAGTCGAAGGAAGAAGATCGCGAGACGCTGGCTGCAGCGTGTTGTTGCTCGTCAGTCATCTTTAACTACACTGACTCTGCTTGTGTATATATCGTAAATACAGTCTTTCTATACTCCCAACATCCCCGTAACATATTGATGGTAGGTACGGGGTACCACGGCTGGAAACGGAGATCTGCAGGGAACGTCGCACCCCCGTCCGCACCATGAATGACAGTGAGCACGCGTGATCAACGTCATTGCCGCCTCCAACGTCACCGTCGCCAGCTACATTGCTGTCACCTTCGGCTGTCGTTGTGCATCCCAAGGACCCTGGATCTTTCTGCGGGACCGATGGCGCCGTTTGAGGAGTGGGTGGCGATGTACGAACGTGTGAGTGGAATCAACAGATGGTACCCTACGCTCATGCTAGCTAACCTGTTCTACCTAAGAGGTACGGCAAAGCACGAAAACCAAGAAGAGGAGCTAACCAGCTCGGACTAATGCAAAGACAAGTTTACAGAGTTGTTCTGCAAATCAGCTGGCCGTAAAATTGCCGCAAAGGAGGAACTGGCCTTCCGTGCCCAATCCCCCACGGAGTCCTATGTCTCGTACATCCAGGACACGCTGGCACTCTGTCGTAAAACTGATCACGATATGACAGAAGCTGAGAAGGTCGGGTACATGCTGAATGGCATTGCCGACGACGCTTTTAATCTGCTCGTGTGCAAACGCTGCTCGACAGTTGATGCTATCATAAAGAAGTGCCGACAATTGCAGCTGGCCAAAAGCCGATGGGCCTTGCAACCATTCGCCAGACTTCCCAATACTGCCGCAACGTCGACATGTGAAGATCAACCCGCACAGCAGCATGCGCCACCATCGGAGGACGTGGTGCGAATTGTTCGACGCGAACTGGATGCGATGACGCCCTCAGCTTTCTGTTCGCGTAGCCCTGATGCTACCGCTTCTTCAGTTCCCCTCGTACAACCTATCGTTTGCCAGGAGCCTGAAAACATTGGTTCACATTCGATCTGAGCTGTCGCTAACCCCAGAGCCAACGAACGCCCTTCTACTATTTTCGCTCCACCCCGACGCTTCTCTCCGCCTTATTGCGACCCGACTCAGTGGAGAACTGCGGACGACCAGCCAATATGTTTCACTTGTCACCGCATTGGTCATGTCGCCCGATACTGCCGCAACTCGTGGCCCTCAACACCTCGCACGCCGACCAACCTGAGCCTTTTTGATGGAAATGCCCGCAGTGTTTCGGCCACCGCCAAGTCTAACAGCGCCGACAACTTTGCTCGAAACACGTGGTACCGTCGCTCACCATCGCCGCGCGGACATCAGTCTCGTTCACCGCAAACTTGTCGCCCATCTTCCAGTTCACCGCACCCACGTCGCTTTTGCTGCCGTGTGGCGTTTGGCCGCTCCCTTTCAGGAAACTAAGAAATTCAATCCTCGGGGGCTGTGCTGCATTGCCTACTACTGCAGCAAATCTCCTGTCTGTCCGCACAAGGAGAAATGTAATTGACGTTAAAATAGACGGCATACATGTGCAAGCACTCGTCGACACTGGAGCCTACGTATCTGTGATGATTGCTAGCCTACGTAGACGTTTAAAGAAGGTTCTCACCCCAGCAGCTGCCCAAGTGCTTCGTGAGGCCGACGGCAGCGTGTTGGTTGTACTTGGAATGTATACTGCGCGCAAAGTATAGCCGGCCGCCCTACTTCTGTTCTCTTTCCTGTGATTGACAACTGCCCTTACGACGTTATCCTTGGATCTGACTTTTTATCCAATCATTGTACTCTCATCGACTGTGCAACCGGCGTTCTTTAGTTAGAACTACCTCAACTCACCGACGTGCTTTTGAACCAGAAATTTGCGGTTCCGCATGTACTCGTCATGGTTACTAATGGCGACGTCGGTCTACCGCTTTTGAATTTCAACATGTGCCCTCAAGTGCTTCCGGCCGGCATTTTCTTGGCGAGCGTTTCTAGTAGTTCCGAATTTGACATTGAGAGTCTGAATGCCGAGGGTGGTTTATTAGTGCCAATCGCAGCTGACAGCTCTGGTTCCTTAACGGACGACTTCGTGAAAATGATTGTACTTGACCTCACCTCTACACAAGCCACGGACGCACGTCTCCTACTCCAATCGTACAGTGACATCTTTGATTCCGGCGACAGGCCTTTAGGCCAACCATCTGTCATTCACCACCATATAAACACTGGAGACACGAATCCTATTCGTCGGCGTCCCTATTGCGTATCGCATGCTCAAGGTCGAGTCAACTAATCAGAAATGGACAAAATGCTCCGCAAAGGGGTCATCGAACCATCCAGCCCTTGCAATTCGCCTGTCGTCCTTGTGAAAAAAAAAATATAGTACCTCGCGTTTTTGAGTCGATTATCGCCACTTAAACAAGATCACGCGAAAAGACGTCTACCCACTACCACGCATCAATGACGCTTTGGACTGCTTGCATAGAGCTAAATATTTCTCATCTATCGATCTTTCATCCAGATACTGGCAGCTTTCAGTTGATGAAATGGACCGCGAGAAGGCGGCCTTCATGACGCCGCTGGTTTATATCAGTTCAAAGTCATGCCCTTTGGACTATGCAATGCTCCTGCGACATTTGAACGTATGATGAACTCTCTTCTCCGATGCTACAAATGAACCACCTGTCTTTGTTACCTTGACGACGTTATTGTTTGTTCTCCCACGTTCGGCAGCCACCTTACCAGACTCGCTGAAATTCTTGCGGCCTTTCGAAAAGCCGGTCTCTAACTGAATTCCACGAAGTGACAATTCGGGCGACGTGAGATTACCGTGCTGGGACACCTCGTTGTCGCATCCGGTGTCCAACCAGATCCGGAAAAGTGCGCACCGTACGCAGTTTCCCAGTACCACCTTCTGCTTCTGACGAGCGCTGCTTCGTCGACCTGTGTTCGTACTGTCACCGTTTGGTCGAAAATTTCGCCGACGTTGCTCGGCCTTTGATAGACCTTCTAAAGAAGAACACGCCATTCTCATGGGGCCAGGAGAAGGCTAACGCGTGCGACGCTCTCATCGGGTTTCTGACCACCCCTCCTATGCTTGCCCACTTTGATACAGCTGCACCGACCGAAGTTCACACTGACGCGAGCGGCCAAGGCATCGGCGCTGTGCCAACAACAGAATGGTACGCACTGCGCTGGCTGTCTTCCTTCCGGGACCCGACAGGAAGGCTTGGTCGCTGGGCTTTGCGGCTCCAGGAATTTTCATTTATTGCTAATTACAAGTCTGGACGCCTTCACAAAACAATGATTGCCTCTCTCGTCACCCCGTGGATCCTTCTGATCGTGCTGCGCATGAACCGGCGACCTGCGTGATGGCTTTTACTGACATGACCGGCGTGCGCGCTGAACAACAAAGCGACGAATCCTTACAGTCTATCGTCGCCGGAGTGCAACCTGGCAGGACCGAAGGCATGTGCCGCATGTTCGTGCTGCATGACAGCATCCTCTACCGCCGCCATGTCAACCCTGAAGTCCCTGAGTTGCCCCTTGTCCTTCCTCGTCATCGGCGATCCGTCCCTCTCGAACAACTTCAGTACGCACCGACCGCGGGACACCTTGGAGCTTTCCCTACCTACAACCGCGTACGCCGCCGGTTCTTCGAGCCGGTTCTCTACCGCTCTGTGCTTCATTATGTCTCAACTTGCGAATTGTGTAAGCGCCGGAAGAAACCTCCCCTGCCACCTGTCGGATGACTCCATCTAATTGACGTTCCATCTGAACCTTGCTTTCCCGTAGGCCTTGACCTGCTTGGCCCTTTTCCGACGACGACTAGAGAGAATAAATGGATCGTTGTCGCTACTGATTACGCGACACGCTACGTGATCACAAAGGCGTTGCCTAGTAGTTGCGCAACAGACGTCACTGATTTTCTCCTCCACTACGTCATTCTCCACCATGGTGCACCTTGACAGTTACTTGCAGACCGCGGCCGCTCGTTCTTGTCTCGAGTTGTCGACGACCTCGTCCGCTCTTGTGCCACTGAGCACAAGCTGTCCACCGCCTGCCAGCCACAAACTAACGGTCTTAGGGCACGTCTCAACCGAACACTCACAGAGATGCTGTCGACATACGTCTCCAACGATCACCGCGACTGGGACGCCACACTGGCCAACGTGACATTCGCGTATAACTCGTCCTGACGTGAAACCGCAGGATATTCAGCCTTTTATATTTTGTATGGTTGTGGCCCCACATTGCCGTTTGACAACATCCTCCCTTCTGTGCCACGCGTTGCAACTGAGTACGCTCGTGAGTACCCTGTCGCTTCATGTGGAACCGTTCGCAAAGCAAACAAAGTTGCCGGCAGACAGTTCTCCCAGTCCTCCTTATGCTCGTAACAGAGCGCACGCAAAACTCGCTTAAGCACCGAATGCCACCTCTCTACACTGTTTGACTGAGGGTGATAGACAGAACTGTGTATTAACTTTACCCCGCACTTTTGCAAGAATGTGGAAGTCAGTGCGCTCGTGAATACTGACCCTTGATCTGCCTGAATTTCGGCTGGAAACCCAACTCGTGCAAACACTGTTAAAAGCGCGTCTACTACTTCGGTGGAACTGAGCTTTTTCAAAGAGATTGCTTATGGAAACTTGGTAGCCGGACATAGCATGGTAAACAAGTACCTGTAGCCCGATTTTGTTTTTGGAAGAGGCCCTACCGTGTCTATTACAAGTCGTCTGAAAGGCTCTGTTATTAAGGGCACTACCTTCAGTGGAGCTTTCCATGTCTCTCCTGGTTTACCAGAACGCTGGCAGGCGTCGCATGATCTTACAAAGTTTTCTACGTCTTTGAAACAGCCAGGCCAGTAGTATTCCATAAGCAATCTTTCCTTTGATTTGTTTATGCCTAGGTGGCCGGACCACCCATTTCCATGACAGAGACTCAAAAGGTCCTCCCTATACTTAGTAGGTACGACTAACTGATCTAAAATCCTACCCTTTCGATCTCTGTAGTGCCGATACAACAAACCTCCTCTCTCATGTATTGTCACGTTGCGCCTACCAATGCCTTCTTTAGCTGTGTCATGTAATTTAGCTAAGCTCTCATCATTCTTTTGCTCAGCTGCCAGTGACTCTTTATCCACACGTAAGAGCTGATCAAAGTTCTTTGAGACCGGTGATAATAACGACCCTGTCTCGCTTGTGAGTGCGTCAGCTTGCTCTTCCTGCAAGCCAGAACCTTGACACTCTAGTGCTACGCTCTCTTTGAGCTGGTCAGCTGGCAGGCTCTCCTCAACTGTTCTTTTGTCCCTCGGGCCTAGCTCGGATTCGGGTATTGAACTTATCCCCTTTTCTGCTTCCGCTGGAGGAGCTTGAGCATTTTCAGCCGAAAGCGCTGCGATCTTACGAGCTTGGCCTCGGGTCAATGCTTGTACTATGCCCTCTCCCAGTTTGAGCCCTTTGTCACGCAGTAACTGATTCGAACGATTCGAAAAGATGTAAGGATACTGCAGTGACAAAAATTTGGAAACTGCAGCCTCAGTCTCTAGCTCCCCGAATGGTCCATTGATTTTGACTTTGGCCATGGGCAGACACACGCTGTGTTCTTCTACAACCTGTTTTATCCATGCTACTTCTCCGGTGAAGTCATCTACCGTCACGTAAGATGGATGGACAATGTCCATCGTGGCGGCACTGTCTCTTAGCACTCGGCATGGTTTTCCAGTAACTTGCAGGTCGTGAAGATATGGACTTAAAAGTTCCATATTCTCATCTTTTTCCTCCACGTAGGAGAAAACTACGCTAGGCTTCTCGCAGTTTACAGCTATGTGTCCCAGTTTGTGGCATTTGTAACAGCGAATTGATCTAAAAGATTCGGATTTTCTTTTCTGTTCTTTTTGTGCGGTTTCTCCGTTAAGTTTCTCCTCGCTCTTTTCTGCGGGCTTTTCCGCCATGTCTACAGGCTCCGATTGTCTAGTCTGCGCAACCCTTTTGAACGGAAATGGTTTCCGCGGTCCATTTCGACCATCCAAGTTTCCGCCCTCAGCGTTCAACATTCTACGGGTTCCGTACTCTTCGGCTAATTTGGCCGCCCTTTCCACAGTGTTTACATTCCCTCTGTCTTGCACCCACAGTTTCACAGCTTGGGGGATGGTTTTGTAAAACTGCTCTAGGATAGGATAGAAATAAATTTAATAAAGTGCCGGCAAACGACGATTTAACGAGTCGTGACGCTGGCCAAGCGTCGGCCCGGGGTTATACTCTACTCTGCACTAGCCCCGTTGGGCCCGTTTGTAGTGGGTCACGAGGCTTGTGCTTTTCGAGCGCACCCCGGGCCTGCTGGACGGCCCATAGTTGTGAGTCCTTGTCTGTAGACTGCAGTGCACTTTGAAGTTCTGGCGGGTAAGTCCTGCCGTCGGGAACCTGGCACAGTCCCACATGATGTGCCATTGGTCCGCCGGACCCGGTGCACAAACACCACACAGCCCACTCGGATAGAGCTCTGGGTGAAGCACGTGCAGCATTGCGGGGGCGAGGAGTGACGCGGTCTGTATTTGTCTTAGGATTACGGCCTCCTCCCGACTGAGTGCCGGGTATGGAGGCGGCATTGTCCGTCGAGCTAAGCGGTAACACTTGGTTACTTCGGCATAACTAGTCAATCTGTCCTTGGTTTCGAACCACCACACGGAACGGTCACTCTCGGGGGCGCGGAAGGTAAGCGCTCGCGCCGCCGAATGGGCAGTCTCGTTGTGGTTCGGTGAGGATGCACACTCGCCGGCGTGCGCCGGGAACCACTTGATACGGACGGTGCTGCCGCGGTCTTGAAATTGGAGCTTGCCGATGATGGCGGCCGCCGGCGCGCATATTCGCCCCTTGGCAAAATTGCGCACGGCATTCCTCGAGTCGCTGAGCACGGTGCGACACTCGGCCTCGGTGATCGCCAGAGCGATGGCAACCTCCTCAGCGTCTGTGGCGTTCGTGCACCGCACGCTCGCTGCCGTTGTCTTGGTGCCGTTAGCTGCCGCAACGACCACTGCTGCGAAGCCTTCCCGCTTGTATTCCGCGGCGTCCACATACCGGGCGTGCGGGTCTTGGGCGTGTTGTTCGGTGAGGGCCTTGGCCCGCGCCTGCCGCCGTTCTTGGTTGTATTCTGGGTGCATGTTCTTCGGCATGGGGTCCACGTAAATGTGGGCCCGTGCCTCATCTGTGATCTCGCACGGTTGCCGGCTGGGAGCTTGGGGGTTGTAACCCAGGGACGTCAGTATACTGCGCCCCGTCTTGGTTGTAGAGAGGCGCTCGAATTGCGCGGTGAGCTGCGCCTCGGCTATTTCTTCTAGGGTGTTATGGACGCCGAGCTGCAAGAGCCGAGCCGTACTCGTGGTTTCCATTAAACCCAGCGCCGTCTTGTAAGCCCGTCTGATCAGCGTGTTGATCTTGGTCCTGTCAGTGACGTGCCAATTAAGGTAGGCCGCAACGTAGGCAATGTGACTGATCACGAACGACTGGAAAAGGCGCACGAGACTGTCTTCACGCATGCCCGCCCGTCGTGTAGAGACTCGATGTATGAGCCAGATGGCGTCCATTGCCTTGGTGGTAAGCTTGTTGATGGTCTCGTCGTTGCGGCCGCTCTTGTTGAGCAGCAGGCCCAGTACTCTGATCTTGGGCACCTCGGGGATGCGTTGCCCCGATGCAGTCACAATTTTGATGTGATCACACTCCCGAAGAGGAGCGCGCTTCCGTCCCGATCGAAGCGGTGTGAGGACGAACAGCTCGGATTTGGCGGGCGAGCACATTAGGCCTGTGCCATCAAGGTGGTGCTCGATGGCGGTAACCGCCGCTTGCAGCTGTTGCTCGATGCTGGCGTCGGTGCCACCGACCGCCCACAGGGTAATGTCGTCGGCGTAGATAGTATGCCGGACGCCGGTCCCCGCTACTGCCCTCGCTACCCCGATCATGACGAGGTTAAAGAGCAACGGCGATATGACCGAACCCTGTGGAGTACCCGTACTGCCGAGCTTGTGTTCGGGGAGCTTGAGGTAGACACATGCATTCAATGATCATGTCTCTGCTGTCGTACCCTTCCGCGCTTTTAAGCCACTCGACTAGGTTGGCCTTTAAGCTATATGCAAACTCCGGATATCCCTCGCTATCTTTCTTGCCTGTGCTCCTAAACCTTTGCCGAAAAGCTTCGGCTGAAAGGCGGTATTTCTTCAGGAGTCTCGCCTTAACTTTTGCATAATCATATGCATCCTGTGCACTCAATCTGGCGATTACTTCCGCCGCCTGACACGGCAACATAGATAGCAACCGCTGTGGCCATGTACTCGGGCCGAAGTTCATCTTTTCCCAAGTCCTTTCAAAATTGCTTAGGAACAAGCCTATGTCGGTCCCGTCCTCAAATGGCTTTAATAGCCTGTCCATGCGGTACGATTCTGCCTCACTTGATTGTCCCAGAGCGCCTTCACTTCCTTGAGACAACTCCAAACGTTTGCTTTCAAGTTCAAGTTGCATTTTTCTTAACTCGCGATCTTTATCGCGTTCCTCTCTTTCTCTGTCCCGTTCTTCTCTTTCCCGTTCTTCTCTGTCCCGTTCTTCTCTTTCTCTGTCCCGTTTCTCTCGTTTTTTGAGAAGTTCAAACCCCATTTCAATTTCTTCCTCACTGGCCTTTTCGGAAATTAGCTCCAATAATTCCGATTTTAGCATTTCCTTGCGCACATCTAGGCCAAGTTCCTCACCAACAATCAACAATTCGTCTCTCAGCAGTGTCCTTAATTCCATGATTGCTGCTTTACTGCCTTGATCCTGCTCTCTAAATCTAGCTATGAAAACACAACCTAGCTAACACTCAACAATCTAGCTTCCTTACAGTTCTAAACAGAACAACCACAAAATCAAGCCTAGAGAGTCAAAGCAAGAATCAAGCACTCACCGCAGATACAGCACCATCTCGCAAAGTCCATCTCACCGCTGTCAGCCAGTTGTCAGGATTGGGGGCTCAATCCCGTCGCTCGTGATCCGTTGTCAAGTTTGGAGTCCGGCATGAATTCCAAGGTAGCTGGCCCATGCCGTCGTCCAACTTATCCACGCTGAGGACGTTGATGAAGGGAAGAACTGCTTCTCATCGAGAACGAGGAATATGGGTTTATTTACAGTATTTAAATCAGTCTAACATGACTGCTTGAGAAAAAGGGTGTCAGTCCAACATGACTGCTCAAGAGAAAGTGTGTCAGTCCAACATGACTGCTCAAGAGAAGTGCATCGAGCATCCGCACAACAGCCGTTTTTAAACACTCGGTCCGCCGGTGATACAAGGTGACGCGAACGTTCGTTTACTCATTGTAAATTCGCCGCCGCCCCGCAGAACAGTTTACGCACACAAAGGCACACACATTCCGATGTCCGGAGCCGACGTCAGAGGGGAGCCGTTCCGGATACCTCGGAGTCATTCTGGGTAGCTCGTTGTCCTGCGTCCTCTTCGGCGCGTGGGAAGCACCAAAAAACGGCCTTCCCGCGGCAGCTCGCTCACGCGTAGCAGATCAGGTCCGCGCTGGGGAGTTTGGACACAATAGTTCGTTCGCCGAACTCATTCCGTCACAACGGCGATGGGGCTAGGGGATGGCGGCGGTTTTCAGCACAAAGCCCGCTTCATCGAACGCATCCTAGCTGAAGCGACGGAGAGTGGGGGATGCGCGTCTTGTTCCGCAGTCGTAATTGGGTGGCAATCCTGCATTGCAGCTCGCCATTCTTAACATCGTGAAGTCATCGATCGCGCTCACATGGCGCGTCAAGTCACCCGATCTCGTTTATTAGGCTCGCAGCATATACAAAAAGAGCTTTATGACCAGTGCCGTCGCGATGTCAAGTTCGCCCCAGGTGCTTGGGTACTGCTGTAGTCACCATTATGTCGGGTCGGCCTCTCCCAGAAGCGTCTATCTCGATACACGGGGTCTTATGAAGTCCCACGTCGAGTTAATGACGTCAATTACGATATTTCGCAGTTACAGCTTCATCCATCATCAAGTCCGACGCCTGTTGACATCGTGCACGTTTCGCGGCTAAAGCCATACTTCGCTCGCAATTGTTCGCCTACGATGCGCCGATACAGCTCTTCAGAACCAGGGGGTCCTGTTACGGAAGGATAAAACAAGAGAATGGAAGAAGACGATCGCGAGACGCTGGCTGCTGCGTGCGGCTGCTGGTCAGCCATCTTTAACTGCACTGACTCTGCTTGTGTATATATTGTAAATACAGTTTATGTACACTCCCAACATCCCCGTAACAATATCAAGCGCAATCAATGCCGAATACTGGCCTTGGCGCCCTGCAACTCGAGTGCAGTTTTCAAGGTCAATATGCGCCTGCCATAGTAAGCACCCCGGCCTGCGTCTAATTTCACATGGGCTAAGAAGCATTGCCTTGTTAATAACATTCCCAACAGGAACGTGTAAGGATCTTTCTATCAAGTTTTCAAGATTTGATTTTAGGGCAGTTCACGTGATGTTGTCTTAGGTGTAACCCTCTGTCGGTGGTTTACGTAACGGTATCCTCTTTGCAATTTTCGATTCTGGCGGAATGAAAGCCCCTCTGACAGAATAATTTAACGTGTTTAATCGATCTTCTTGCTACTCTTGATGCAAGATGTTTAACATCGCCGAAGTGACTCCCTGAAAGCTCGGAGCCGTCGTCGGAAATTTCCGTAACACATTTGACAATTCCTCAACAAATATATCCATAAAATCCACATCAATAGAGAAAATCAACATAAGGGAAGGAACATTAGAAGTACAGCGATGCTCGAGCTCTTTAGCAATAACTTTCATTGTCTCCGTTATGTCTACTGGAGATATGACTGGGTTCTATGTTTACCGGCAACAGAATGATTTCCTCACGTCTAAGAAAGCCAAATAACGTGCCTTGGTTACTGGGTATTGAAAGAAAATAAAGATGCTTTATCTAATATCCATCGTCTGCTTTCAAAAGAGTACGTTTAAATGTACTTGCAGATAATTTATTGTCTGACCGATTATTCGGTCATTGGTTCTGTAACAATTTCTTCCAGGCGGTTTTTCTTCTTCTAGCCTTCTTCTAGCCTTCTTCTAGCCATCTGAGTATTTAATAGCTGGCGTAAGCAATGTGAGGAGCTGGCGACTAATCAATACATCGTTTTTATCATCACCTTTTCAAATGCAGCTTCAACTGTCTGCGCAAAGGTAGTATTCATGAAAAATGTTTGGCGTGCGGTAACTACAGCGCACATCTGAGTCCTCACCTTGGGAATCGTCATAGTGTCTCTTCTAGAGCACCTCTTGTTGTGTATAACTTGTACCACTTGCGTTTCTTGCACACTAACGAAAATTTTAATAGTCCACTATGTGCGAACCTTCACAGAGGCTACATTTGTCAACTTGGGCAATGCAATCGATATCAGAGCGGCCTCCTCCACATTGCAACAGCGCCAACAAAATTTGCTCCCACCAGCATTATGATCGAATAACCAGCAATGACTGCATTGTAGGACAGGTGAAGCAAGAAGTTTAACGCTGAAGACAAAGGTGCTTGTCAAATCAAAGGCCATACTTTGATTTTTGATGGGCACGATGTATCAGCAAATGTCGCAATAACCGACTCAGTTGGGGCCCTATTAGTTCCCACAATGCGAATACAGCGGTAAATCGCTGCAACTCCGATGGCGAGCTTTTCCAGGGTTTCAGATGGTGGTAATTGAGAGTAAACTCAGCGCACAAGTCCCTTGGCGAATGCAACATGTGGTGGTATGAGCGAACTCAGCGGGACAGAAGCAAATGACGAGCACTTCAGTTGGTCCGCTATGGAAGCCTGGTCCGGCGAACTGCACACTATGCCTCCACGACCGAACTGCCGCACATCGGTGATACTCTGGTCGTGGGGAGTCACAGCATGAATTCGCTCTTGAATTGCTTTGTTCAGCCTGACAGAGCCATTTTCGAGGTCACTTGCGCGACAGAAACGATGCTTACGCCACTGCGGAGAGAGGTCTGCAAAACTAATTGATCAGGTTTGAGGGAGGCTGTCCAGGCGGAACGCACCTGCCGAGTATAGTTCCTGGACATACAAGCGGCCGCAGATGTATGGCTGCAAATAAAACTCATTCCAGCTTAAACAAGAAAGAAATGAAAGCAGCAAGCAAAATTAAACAAGAACTAGCCTTTTGCTGCTGCTCGTCTGCTCACAACCGCATCATGATCGCCCGTACCCAAGTGCGTCTCTCTGTATTCATTGCAATATATATATATATATATATATATATATATATATATATATATAAATATATATATATATATATATATATATATATATATATATATATATAGAGAGAGAGAGAGAGAGAGAGAGAGAGAGAGAATACAAAAAGGAGCTCATTCTAAGTGGAGAAAACATTTCAAGAAATCTACGTTGAAAAGAGCCACATATGTATTCATGATGTTCCAGTCGGTCCACGGCCGCACCGTCTAAAATAAAATAAATTTGTTTCTGAACGACCGCAAAGCCACCCTGACGGTTGGCGACCTCGAGTCCGAAGAATGAACCCAGGGAAGTGCAGGTGCCCCCCAGGGCTCAGTTATATCTCCGCTCCTTTTCAACTTAGTCACGCTAGGTCTCCCCAGCATACTACGGGAAATCGAAGGAATCCACCACGCTATACACGCAGACGATATAACGATTTGGGCGGACCGCGGCAGTGACGAGCAAATTGAACACGCACTACAAACGGTCATTCACGAAGTCGAAGAGTACCTCCAAGGAACGGGTCTCAAATGCTCCCCGAGCAAGTCCGAACTACTCCTTTACCGGCCCACGCGCAGAGGCATGCCACCAAGGAGCTACGCAGGACCCCGGGAGTACGAGGAAATCGGCCTGAACACCCAAGACGGAAACGCAATCCCCAAAGTAAACAAGTTCACTATCCTCGGAATGATGATTGAGGCCAACGGAGCTAACGGCGAAACCGTGAGGAAGATCGAAGGCGAAGTCACGAGCGCCACAAAACTTATGAATAGAATAACCAACAGACACGCGGGCATGAAGGAAGAAAACGTCGTTCGACTGATCCCCTCATTCGTTGTCAGCCACATCGCCTACGTAGCTGCCTACCACAACTGGTACGTCGCGGAAAAGAACAAGATCAATACGCTCATAACGAAAACGTACAAGATAGCCCAGGGCCTCCCGGAATCGACGAGCACCGAGCTCCTGGCTCAGCTGGGCATATACAACACCCTAGAAGAAATAGCCGAAGCACAACGCATCTCGCAGCTCGAACTCCTGTCGACCACCACGACGGGGAGGTACATTATGAACACGCTCGGCATAACGTACCACAACCAGCACGGCCAGAAAATGCAAATCCCCAACAAAATCAGAGAGACCGTTACGGTGGCAACCATCCCCAGAAACGTGTACCCCGATTACAACCGAGGTAGAAGAAAGGCAAGAGCCGAGGCTCTGCTCCGTTCATTCGGCAGGGAGAGAAACGCGCGCTTTGTCGACGCAGCCGAATATGCGAACGGCCAAAAATACGCCGCCGTAGTCATAGACGCAGACCCAAAAATCAGAACTACATGCAGTGTATACACCAAACACTCGGAAATAGCGGAGTAGTAGTAGTAGTAGTAGTATAAAACTTTTATTAAAAAAAATTACATTCAGGTCCAGTGGGTGGGTTCCTCAGTCCAGGGCCCCACTGGCGATCGCGGCACGCCGGGCTTGGTCGAGAAGGGCCAATTGGTCCTCCCGCACCGTGCTGGCTAACCACACCTCCCACTGCCTACTGTTGGAGTTTTGCCCCATAAGGGGTGATTGGATTTCTTATGGCCGACTCTGGCACGACCATGTGATATGGTCAAGAGATGGCCGCCCTCCGCACCAAGGGCAAGTGTTGGGATACCGGGTGGGGTGCATGTGGTGTAGTAGGAGTAGGTGTGGGTATGTACGGGTTTGTAGTCGGCGCCAGTCCCGCATTTGCGCTGAGTCCAAGGATGTGTCTGGAAAGCTATACCGTTGCCTTCCTCGTCTCTGT
This sequence comes from Dermacentor andersoni, assembly GCF_023375885.2. Classification (NCBI taxonomy): domain Eukaryota; kingdom Metazoa; phylum Arthropoda; class Arachnida; order Ixodida; family Ixodidae; genus Dermacentor; species Dermacentor andersoni. The sequence continues at coordinate 206,815,091 of NC_092816.1, read as the reverse complement.
GCCTCCTAGATATCTTTTGCTGTGATCGGAGATTCTACGAGAGTGCGTTCCGTCGCTCGGATGCTATATTCTCGATGCGAGGCGGTCCGCCCTCTCGTTACCCCTCCCTCCGGCGCGGAATGCGAAGTCGTACTAAGTGACTCGCAAACGGCAGTAAAGAATTATGCCAAAGGTCGAATTTTCAAGGAAGCCCTGTCCATTCTGGCCAAAGCGGGCAGATCCAAAACAGCGAGCTCCATGATCATATGGTTCCCTGCGCACGTCACCACGGAAGGCGACGCGCTCCCGAACCTAAACGAGACGGCGCACCGGATGGCGCGAGACATGACCCGCCGCGCCGAACAGGGCAACGCCTCTCGCACGATAGCGAACGCTTCTCGAGCAGAACGGGACCGGCTCAGCAGATACAACGACATAACCAGTGCATATTTGAGCGCCAGAAGGATATACCCACCGCCGAGTCCCAAATTGAACAGGAGGCAGGCCGTCGCCTGGCGACAACTCCAGACGAACACCTTCCCTAATCCATTCCGTCTGAAACGTATCTTCCCAGATAAGCATCAGGACGACACGTGCAAATTGTGCCACGAAGGACCAGCAACACTCAAACACATGCTGTGGGAGGGCAATGTAGTTATAGGAGGGATGGCAGTTACTCCGGAGACCCTGTCGTCGAGGTGGGCCGCCGCTCTGCGCAGCTCAGACCTCGGAATCCAGACGTGGGCAGTCCAGCAAGCCCGTGAGGCGTCGTTGAGGCAGGGCCTTGACGTTCCCCCGTGGGAGACCTGAGCCCGGGCCACGTTAAACCTTGCCGGACGTACAAGAAAGTTGTATCCATCCATCCACTTTTTTTTTTCATAGCGGATTTCTTCGTATAGAGGGTGTTCCAGGTAACTTTAGCCAGAGTTTAAAAATATTCAAATGCCACACAATTGGACAGAACAAAGATCCTATTGTTTGCAGTCGATTGTAGACACTAAAACTGTCTTCACCGCTACGCCTAATTAGATGAGCAGTGCTAATTAATGAACTCTTTATTTATTTATGTATTTATGTATTCATTTATTTATTTGTTTTGGGAGTACTGCCGACCTCTAGTATGAGGCCTTAGGTTGGACTGGGTTATAACAAAGAAACAGATTTGAAAACAATGAGAAACAATTCTAGAAGCGCAGCGGGAAAATTTGCCAAAGTCCAATGCAGGTGCTAGGGAGAACATGATTCATGCACAGGTAGAAGAAACTGAAACGCTAGAAACTCGAACACTAGAAATTATACAATTCAAGGGCAATTATACAATTCAATATTATAATTGAATGAAGAGTGTCAATGAGAAAAGTGTAGAGCGACATGAGAAACTCCCGGTACAGCTTTCAGTTCCTCAATACGTGCTACATAAAAAGATTTCTCCGAGCCTGCGCACATCACTATTTAGGTGCACACGATCAATACATTGGGTGATCGCCATAACTGACCACACACCTCAAAACGGCTGGTTGCAACAAACCTGCTTCGAGGTGGCGTCAAGGCGTAGGACCAATGTGCAGGCCACAAGTATCTGTCCTGGGTAGGATTGACAGCAGCTCTGACAGCTGCTTTCGACCGTATTTTTTCATGAGGTTTCTTTGCCAGTCAGGTACAATTAGAACACCGTAGTTATATGTCTTCTGGGTGTGCGTGCAAATGCCGCATTGACAATTTGATAATTACGACAGTACACCTGGAGTTAGCTCATTATTACAATTACCGAATTAAATCTAAGTAACGAAAGAATTACTGGCGGCTACTCTTCTGTACCAGGTATATATATATATATATATATATATATATATATATATATATATATATATGGGGTTAGGAAAGCTGGTCGGGCCCCAGCCCCACCCCGGAAAAATAAAAACTCTCCGCGTATGTTTTGCACCACGGCGTCTTTCCATGTCAGGCAATGAGGCAAACAAGTCCCCATGTTACAACGTTCGCCGTAGGCTGAAGCTTCTCTTGTGCGGCTGTTTGCTGATGACGCCGTGTCCTCGGGATGAGGCAGAGCCAAATACAAAAGAACGCAACAGGAATAACAGCCTAAGGTATGCAAAACACGATATAAAAAAAATTATGTCTGGGATTTCTTGTTATGCAGCTGCTTGCGTTATCATTTGTCCATGTAACCGCGTATCTCGGAACCATAGAGTTTCTCACTATAACACCTAGAGGGTAATCTGGCGCCACCGTCTATGGAAGTTTCTCAAGGGGGCACCGTGCCGTCATGGGAATGACGGTATATGTGTCTGCGAGGCTCGCGTTGGCTGGTGTTGTAAGAGGCTTCGTCTAAAACGTGGATATGGCTACGCAAATAACGCGTTCTCAAAGTAAAATCTTCATAAAATGTTTCCATTCACGCATTTTACATCTTTACTCACCCACGATGCATGACCAAGCGAAGAAAAGCAAGAACAGACGACCAACTGTTTCAAAGCGAGCGCAAACCTTGTCGTCTGTCCTCCAACTTTAGCGGCCAGCTGATACTTTTTACGTAACATATAGTCGTACACACAATAACAAGTTCTTATAGTTAAAAAAACATGTTTTTGCGTAATAATAAAGCTAAAACAGCTTTTCACGTGCTATTCTAGTAGAAAATGAATCATTGTGACAGACAGAACGGTACTTGCCAAGCGCGTCTTCAAGGTGTCCTGTCTTTACGAGAACGATGCCAATCCGAATCCACAATATACCGGCATTCCCATGCATACCGCAGCGCAGCAGCGCCAGATTTCCCTCTAGGTAATGTAGTGAGAAACTCTATGCTCGGAACAACCAGAAAGCGTGCATCGTTTGTTGTGGATGAGTTCGGCGCGCGTTATCAGCCGGAACTTGCCACTTTGTGGCATCGCGATACCGCAAGCACCCTGAGTCCGAGTGCATATTCCGTTAAACCCGCCGTGGTTGCTCAGTGGATGTTAGCCCCGAGAACGAACTACAGGGGCGCTGCGAGCGCCGCTCGTGTGACGACAGGGCAAGTACTCGCGCTTGTCGGCTGCTGCAGTTCGGGGGGTGTCCGGGCGCCTTCTGCAGTGTTTTCGTTTGTTTGCTCTCGTTCCCTCTGCTTGTATACTGATGGCGGTCCTCTCAAATACACCTTTACGACGTCTTCTTTCGGGAAAATTTATTCAAAGAGATTATTTCTTAGACGACAATACAGTTCTCAAAGGCAACGTTACAGTGCCAGCCGAAGGAACGCAGACCAGCCTAGTGCGACTTTTTCATGCGCGGATCGACAACCGCAAGAACATAGCATATCAGAATGCAGTTATGATACCATACGAGAAGCGGTGGAACAAATATATCACAAACGCTGGCTATATATGATTTCTACAACATTTACCTTCATTTTAATCAGCTACGACAGGTTTGCTCACGACGAGCAGTTCACGGTATAATATCGAATTTTTGCATTTCTTCCCAGAAACACTCGGCAGTAACACTGGAACTTAACTAACACTGCAGTTTACATTATACCAGGCCCCCCCACTTGGCTTCTTCAACTACTTCTCAAAATTAGGCGGTTCTTCACGTGTTTACTGGCGGTAATCTTAAGTAAAGCTAATTGAGGCTTACAGCTGTTTACAGAATACCAAAAGGAATGTACCAATATATACTCCTTTAACTGTGCAACACGTTCAACTTACTGGAGCAATTTACTGGTGTTTGTTGCTTGAGGAATATACATGACACCCGCCGCGGTTGCTCAGTGGCTATGGTGTTAGGCTGCTGAGCACGAGGTCGCGGAATCGAATCCCGGCCACGGCGGCCGCATTTCGATGGGGTCGAAATGCGAAAACACCCGTGTGCTTAGATTTAGGTGCACGTTAAAGAACCCCAGGTGGCCGAAATTTCCGGAGTCATCCACTACGGCGTGCCTCATAATCAGAAAGTGGTGTTGGCACGTAAAACCCCATAATTAAAAAAATATATATACATGACGAATCTGCTGGGCGATCTGACACAGGCCGCTCGGCCCAAATTTTTATGAAATATGAATTTTGTACTGTATGACTGCAGCCAGAAAGAAGCCGAACCGTCATTCATTAGTATATGGGACACATTGAAGATATTTACGATATTTACTTTACGAAGCTTCGCGAGGTTCTTTTTTATGTACGGACGAAGCGAATAGTTCTGCGGTTGTAGAGTTAAACAATGCTGGATAGAGACATGGTCAAGCAGAAGCTGCTTGAATTTTCCTTTTCTAGGCAGCCTAAGCTGTGCTGCAGTATTCGAGTATAGTTTAGGCATTGCAACTGGCGCTGTAAAAAACTGCTTTATGGTTTCAATTCGAGCTTGTACGGCACTGACGGGTTTCGCGAACAATGCGTGCCTCGCCATAAGTACAGTCGGTTGCTAACATTGTTCGAGGTCTGCGCCATATTGTCGATAAAGGCTACTGAGGGCCACCATGAAACATTTCATCGCTTGCTATTGATTGGCTCTCGACCATAACCACGAAACTTTTCTTTCAGGTGATTGCTACTATGATATTTGTGAATTAACTATGTAAATAATCTACATAACACGCCTTCGGGTTAGCAGCCATGAGCAATTCGTTTTACACGGGCTTGTTTCAGAGAGCGGTGAAAGTAGTAGCAAAAGTTTTCACACGACATGCGCGCCTAACTCTTTCTTTTACGCATTAATAAAGTCCCCATATTTGACTAGAACAACTCATTAGAGTAATAAGGATCATGGTGAGAGCTTCGCAGGGCAGTTTCTAACACGGACAACACGTTGGCACCAAGTACCAGAATTCTTCTTCCACGTAGAATGTCTCTCATAGCTAAGTACTAAGGGAATGTTACGTATTTAGCGAAGCATCGTACTCAACTTCAAGTATTGAGTTTGCAGACATTCTTCTTTTACGCAAAATTTATGGACAGACACGGCGCATACATGCACTGCAAAACCAGTAGACATTCAACGCTACATATAGCTTGCGATATCCAAGCCGCAAACTTTCTCAACTCACGCGCTTTTGAAGAAGGAACAGTGGTTCAGGCATGGCAGCAGAAAGGAGACGACATGCCCTTCAGTAACTATGGCTCGAGCCACCCGCACCCCAAGCGTACGCGAAGGCAACGAGGGCACGCGGCCGCCGAGCGAGCAGGAGCGAGCGGCGTCCTGTAGAGTCACTGGAAAAAATTTCAGAGTACCGCAAAGGTCGGGATTTGACTGGCAACATTGAGCGGCCACCGCCACATACCTTCCAAGCCGACTGCGTCGCGGGAAGGCCGCCGTGTTGGAAGAGCTTGATATTCGGTGACACGTCGGGTTGAGTATTTACTGAAGTACAAATACTTTGTGCCCGGAGATAATGGTTGCTAAGGACGAAAATAAAATGTTATTTTGTGCGAAGTAATGCAGCCGCTGGTTGTTTTGCACGCCGATCGTGTTTACTGCTGGAACTGTGCTTCGATTGTGGGCAGCAGCTTAGCGCTGCTATCGGGAGCTTATGCACGCGTTTTTTTTTTTTTCCGCTTCCGCGGAGCGAGCAACTAAGGAAACATTTCGTCACTTCGAGCAGGAATGAGGCAAGCTTGTGCTTTTGGGCATGAACCTCGTGGACCGCCGTCGGCTTCTATTGAATGTTTCCAAGCAGGGCGAAACTAACACCTGACAGTGCCACAGGCACGTACGTTGATTGTATAATTTCACAAGCTAAATCGGATACATTTAATTTAGTTTGTAAACGGATACCGCGCGTTCTCCATTCTGCCGGGCGACTTCGTCCGCCGTATACGCACGACACCCTTCGACTGATGAATACATTGTTGCGCCAAAAAAAAGGAAAATAAACACTTGGGAAGGAAGAGGACGAAACGACAGATTGAGCGCTGAACTTCAACTGATTTTGTTCTTAGAGCAGGGCAGGGAGAATAAACAACTGCGCATGCAGCTTCTGCATGCGCATGCGCATGCACCTTTTTTGGCGCACCAATGTATTCATTAGATCTCAACCAACTCGCCCAGGAACAAGTTCTACACTTCGACTGCCGTGTGCGCACCAGTGTTTGGCCGTGATCGTAAAACGATCTTTGCACAGCAGGCGTAAAAACCAACTTCGATGACCATTTTGCGCACTAAATCTTGTGGAAGGCCAGTATGAGACATTTGCGTGATTACAGCAACGTATATGTACTTCTGTACACTGATAATGAGCGAGAGTTTGCTACACTGCGATTTATGAACGCGGCTGTCTGTGCGTTCATGAACGGCTACTCTTCTCAACTTATTTATGATTGTTTTCTTAGACTGCCAAGATTTTCTGCCTGTGTAAACAAAAAAGCAGGAACGCCCGCTGGTGACGCAGCACATTTTTTTTCTAAGTTACATAGGCGATGTATAAAATTCTTGTGCTTTTAGAGCGATTTATGTAACGTGCATAGTGACAGAGTGAAACTAAAGCTACTGGGTGTTCTGTTGTTTTGCATTTCTTGTTATGCATCAAGCACAACATTATTTGGGTATGCACCGTAGCATTTCAACATAAAACATAATATGTATGCTGACTTCAGTTCATTGCATGTGCTCGGCTTACAAGCTCAAAATTTGAAGCATGTGTTGTGAATATCACCTGGCCATTGGTTTCAAGCTCGAAATCCGTATGTATAAATGAGCAAAGGATAAGTGGGAAAAAAAAGTATCATGGGCCTCGTATTGACCATGTTTTCATTGACTGCGATCGTCACGATCTGCGAAAAACAAGTGCCACATGGGTCGAGTGACTCGAGGCGAGTGCGCGCTCACGTGCGCGGAGATATCATGCGAGTACCTGGTGCACGTGAGGACGCGGAATTCTCGCGCGACAAGTGTGCCTTCGCGTGCTACGAGCACGGAATAACCGCGTGTGTTGAGCAACAAACGCGTACACGTGTACCCGCGTCAAGCGTGCAAGACGCGAACGATCCCTGCAATGCACTCCTATTTTCGTAGCATCGCTAATACCGCGTGCACTTCGCTTAAATATCTTCCAAAACAGGACCGAAAAGCACAAGCAAGGTGTACTTATACCTCACACACGCGGGTGTTTTTTGTAGGCTTGAAGTTCTCCCGGCCGATTCTGTGTAATCACGCAGAACGGCGCTCTCGGTCATTTATCCCGGTCGGAATCGAGTCTGGAAAAGTCTTTCCAGACTCGGTTCGGTTGCTGCATCCGAAGGCGCAGCAGCCAGGCATGATTTCCTTGTAGTCAAACGCGAGCGCGACAATGGAAACAGAAAAAAAAACAAAAAACGTAGGGAGCCTGCGCTGCCTGCAACTCAGCCAGCCCGCCCGGCGCTTGGAAGGTATATGGCACCCCAAAGTCACATGGTATGGTTGGGCCAATGAACGCGTCGGCGGCGCGGGGAAAACGAATGCGGTACACTGAAATTTTTTCCAGTGATTCTAGCGTCCTGGCCGTGACGTCACTCGCGAGAGGGCGCCACTCCAAATTATCGCCGCTAATGGTGTTGGTCTGCTGAGCACGAAGTCGCGGAATCGAATCCCGGCCCCGACGGCCGGATTTCGAGGGGGGCGAAATGCGAAAACACCCGTGTGCTTAGATTTAGGTGCACGTTAACCCTTTACTGCATAATTTTATGTTTCCTCAAAATATTATCCATGGAATTGTAGGGTAGCATAACAGTAGCTGTACTCCCATGGAAACTAACTTTAGCGAATTTCTTTGGCTTGAATTTGCAGAAAAAGGGTACGTTGCGTATTTGCAACAACGTGCAAATAAAGAAGTTGAAATTGAAAGGTAGACTTAATGCAATTCATATTCAGATGTATATTTGCTTGTGACGATCATTGGTGCACCAATGATTTAGTGTGGAAAAAAAAGCCATTGTACTTGCTGGTGCAGGCACAGGTGGTTGCCACACTTTGTGCAGTACGTCATCCAGATTCCCATGCAGCCAGGAAACAATGCAGTGTTTTCGCGTTATTGTCAAAATTTAGAACATAGAAGCACAGACGTGAGGCTGTGCCCGTGACGACGCGACACGGCAGCGTGTGGATGCACCACGTCCTTTTTTTTTAAGAAAAGAAAGGGGGGGGGGGGGGGGGGGGAATTCGACCAGAAAACATCTTGCACGCATATTGAATCGAAACGGACTTACACTCGTGGTTGTCATCACTACTGAAAAGGTCGCTGCATTCACTATCGGGAGGAATTGCTCGGCCGTAAAACGTTTGGGACCATTTCACTTTTCCGAAAAAAATAAACTATGTACACGTTGTTGCGTTTGCGCAACATAGCAACGTTCCGTCGCCAGGAACAGACTATTCGGAAATAAGAATGTTTTTTTTAATCTTCAGAGTCACGAGGATGTGGAGCTCAGCGTAAGAGTTGTTTTTTTTTAGCTTTGTCTTATGGAGAAATATATTTACAACTGGCAAAACTTACCTGTATCACTGCTTGCATGCAAGCACAGCCTCCGCCACGTTTGTTTTGGTAGAAGATGCGAACGATGACCACAAATGGCAGCACAAAGCAGTGCATTTTTCAGACGAATGTTGCGGAAATGCAACAACGTGTACAGGCAGCTCCAAATGGACTTTGCATGTGTTTTTAACGCCGTTCATTGGAATGTTGCGTAAATGCAACAAGGTGCAGTAAAGGGTTAGAGAACCCCAGGTGGTCGAAATTTCCGGAGTCCTCCACTACGGCGTGCCTCGTAATCAGAAAGTGGTTTTGCACGTAAAAGCCCATAATTGAATATTCCGTTAAACAAGGGCACTATTCAACGCTGCCACTCGTGCAAAGCAGATCTGCAAGTGAATTAGGCCGCGCATGCTCCTAGGCAAGCCACCTTAGAACCCGCTACCGCCGCAAGGTGTCGCGCCGCGGAACATAGCTCGCTGCTCGCGCGCTCTACGCGGGAGTGGACGGCACTGTACTTCAATGCGTTGAGTAGATGCGGAGTTGTTGGCAATCATTTTCTACGCGGTGCTTCCGCTCTTTCTTCGAGGACTTGGAAAGCGAAGGCCTGCCCACAACGCTCTCCCTATTGAACGCCACCGTGCCGTGCAGTTCAAATTTGATTTTGGATGTTCACATAGGGACCACTACTTCCTACATTTGGCGCCTACGACGCACAAAAGACGGTTCTCATAAGCGAGCCGAAGTGCGCTCAGGCAGCGGAATCGTCGCGGCGGCCCGCGGTGGTCGCCGTGCATATATACGCTATGCATCAGACTCTAACTGCAGTGAGTATGCGCTGCGCTTGCTTTGTGCACGATGGTGCTTCATCGCGCTCTTATAATCCAGTGTGGCCGTGCTATGTGTGTGCGTACAGGCTTTGTCCTGCGCTAGCTTGAACGACGGAATGTAGCCACATCCAAGTTGCGCATTTCAAAGCGCTCTCAATAGCTCAGTATGAAACGAAGTCGGCCAAGGCGTCTAACCAGGAACGGCCATGATTGAGCGCGGTGGCAAGCATGCGTCTAGCCTCACCTTAAGTTTCGAGTAGTTCAAGGCTAGTGGAATTTTCAAAACTAGTTGCAATTAGCGAGACCCGACGGCTACGAAACAAATAAGCAGGGTGGCCAGCCGCGGCCGACCATGAGGAGGCGATAGCCGGCTTGTTCCGGAAGTACCTGATTATTATCGAAATTCGAAAGCAGATTTTTGTTCACTTCAGCCTGTTTATGAAACTGCGTCAATAAAAAAACACAGTAACGGTCGGAAGAAAAGCACTGATCGAAACACCCTTCTTGACTGACATCATCTATGGACCAATCACAACCGAGTATGCGAATGCGCTATATTACGAGATAATGCGTGAAAACAGTGAGGGGCAGGTTTCTATTTAAAGAAAAGCGTTTGATAGAACGGTGACTTCGCACTTCGCTTGCGAGCTCCACGTGTCGCGAACAGCTGCAAAATTGGGCTGAGATGTTCGAATCAGTGCATGTTATTAGCGGACTGCCTTTTTTCAACATGTCCGCAGGGTGTTTCAAGACCCGTTTAATTGGTGCGGCCCATTCGTTGCCAATAGATCGCATTTCAGATGTGCTCAGGCCCAATTGCTAATTATCGATTTCACAAGTGTTGTTACCGGCACTTTGCTATCTTGGATGATTTTACTTTCTAATATGCACGAGTCTGCCTCCTAGAAACGCGTTTTCTTCCTTCCTTCCTTTCTTTCTTACTCCTTTAAATTACCAGCGTCTCAATACCGCCTCAACTCTCCCGGCGGTGTGGTATTGAAATGTTACACACGGCGAAATAATTTCTCAAAAGTACCCGGCTCGATCGACGGACGCATCTGAAGCCAAGGTGAGAGGTTGTGTCAAGTGCCCGTCCGAAGTCACTGCGCAGTGAGGTAGGCCCGCATCACCAACCGGCTCTGCCGTCGTGTCGCTTGAGCTGACGTGCACGCCACGGTTCGTCTCGAGCGGCGTAACATATGTCAGGGCTGTATCCCTCCCTGGCGTCCGCAGGCGTGCAGGCGTCATTAATGGTGTTGTCGGGCTGCCTACTCGACAGTGGTGTCACGTTCTTAGAGCGCGCACCCCGCTCAGCCGCTTGGCTGCTCTCCCTCGCTCTCCCGCGTTGCCGGCGTGGGGGCGCAGTGGTGAGAGAAGGCTGGTCTCTCTCTCTCTCTTTGGCGCCATGCCTTGCGTCAGCGATTTGAACTTGCTTCTTCGATCAAACATTTTCTTCACTGCATCGTTTGAGGAAATGGACGTGAACGAAATGCTCACCCGCTGTGACGGAGCGCGTGGAGCATTCTCTCTTCACCGGTGTGCTGCCATACCCACGCAAACAAGCGCTCTTCAGCCCTTAAAAGAAGAGGCACCGCCTCACGCTGCGCTTTGTGACATTGAAGGCCGCACCGGGGGTGGCACGTCATCGAGCGCATTACGCGTAGCGAGGTGAACGAGCGCGCTTCTGCGCTTCGTTTTTGTTCACTTCTGCGGCAAATTCGATTAGGCGGTGGCACTTTGTTTCTGTTTTACGACCTGCCCTTTTTCCTGTTCGCTGTGTTGGCAGTAACGCGTGCTCGCTGTAACGCCACGCGGACATGTGCGATAAAATTAAGCATTTTTCTACCGGCTGCATATTCGTTTCTTGATGTTGCTCATTAGCAGATTTGCCGTCAGTTACTTTGTGCTTCAGATCACCTCTTGCGCGCGTTCAATGTTGATCCATGATTTGACCTTGAGTATTACGCACCTAGAATGTAGAAGAACCCTTTTCGTGCTCTGAATATTGCGACATGCGCCTGTCATCTTTTGTGTAAGGGGCCTTTCGTGCCTGTGCGAGACTTATGCCACATTTTTCACTATCTTCAACTCAGACACATGTCAGCGCTCTACTGCTTAGAATAGCTGCGCGGTGGAGCTGCCCAGGCTAGAAAATTTTCTTTCGTTATATAGTGACGATTGCTTTTCTCTAAAAAATATGCAACACTTTCTTAACCAGCAATGGTGTGATGTCGCGGACCGGCCAAAGGACATGACCACACAGCATAAGTATCTGTTGTCTAAAGTGAAGTAATCGTACTTGCGTGCCTTCGCTCGTATTTATTCCCTTCTAATTTTCTCTTTTCGAGGTATCTTAGATGTTAGCCTTGTACTCCTTGATCGTATCCAGTACACACTATTATTCACTACACACTATGTACACACTATGTTCGAACTGGACGACGGGTCTTTTCAATACGCTTAATTTTTCTTAGAAATAATATGACTTTGTCCTTACACCTCGTTTGACATAGCCCCTATTTTGGTTGTTGCAGTGGTATATTTCGTGAAACGACACAAGAAAACGCGATAAACACTGGCGTGCTTGTCACCGCATATGGTTAAATCACTCTTTAATTTCAAGATGGCTTGCTACCTACGGGCGTTACTGCTCGTATTTGGCAACGCCAGCACACACATATACGTATGCACGCAGGTACCTCAAGCTCAATTTTAAGGTGCAGGGATTATATGACCGATCACCGTTTGGTGTACTGCGCCTAGCTGGCGGCTTGCAAAAGCATGAACATGGTGACGATGTCAAAAGTGCCGCAACGTTATTCAGCGCAAGAATCGCGTAATAAACATGAGTATATCAAGACGAGTATAAAGTTAATATTTTTCCATCTGGTTTAAGAAGTTTAGCACCATCATTATGATTAATGCGGCAGAACGTGAAGGAGTGACACAGTCCAGTTTGATCATTAAAAGCTTTTATTGCACTCATCACTGACATAATTGAATAGCATAATTTACACTTGCTAAAGCGTTTGCAGCGCGTAAATACAAAGCATAACTAAAACTGGCTCTTGTGAAGTGCAAGATATATTTCATAAGAAGTGTATTCGCATGATGTGACACTACGCACATTGTTAACGAACCAAACTTGCTTCTGTGAAAGAAATTACGACTTCTGGAAAGAGGCAGTCATATATTCAAGCAAAACTTTTTTCTAACATTTTCTGGCGATATGGAAATAATAGAAATCGGTGTATATTTCTCAATAGCGTTTTTTTCTTCTATATTTACAACCACAAAAAGCCAACTTTCAATGAAGCCGAAGAAGCATAGGCAAAATTAAGCGTTCTTTTAATTGGAATAGAGAAGATGGCAGAGTGAAAGCGGCAAGAGGACAATTTCTACAAGTGTGAGCCAAACGCACATCTTCTCCATTACGCGTGCGATTCTCTAACATTGAGCTACCGTGTCAGCCAGCGCCACTCATGGTCACGGTGGCAGATGCGGAAGATCCTTTGAACGGCTGGCCTTACATAGTACTAGATAACTATACCTCGCAGGCTACATCATGGCATGGCAGCTGCCGAAGTCGAGACCCTCAGTGCGAAATGAGAGAGATAAATCGGAGAGCATAGCGGTGAGATTCTTTCTATTTTTTGTAAGTTATAACCAGTTCAACAATACAGAATAGCATCATTGACATTTGCTAAAGCGTTTGCAACGCCTAAATATAAAGCATGACTAAAACTGGCTCTTGTGATATGCAGGATATATTTCATAAGAAATGTATTCTCATGAGGTGACACTACGCACATTGTTAACGAACCAAACTTGCTTCTGTGAAAAAAAGTACGACTTCTGGAAAGAGGCAGTCATATATGCAAGTAAAGCTTTTTTCTTAAATTTTCTGGCAATATGGAAATAATAGAAATTCGTGTATATTTTTCAATGCCGTATTTTTGCCTTCTAAAGGGTTTTCCCAATGGCTTTCTTCAATTTTCCTTATTGGGTTTGGTGATTAGAAATCCGTTTAACATAAAAAGCGCAATCTCCCATAGTCACCAACGAAAGGGTGTTTCGTGATGGAGTGAGCGTTTAGACAAGTGGACTTGGCTTCGTGGGCATCCATTGTTTAGAAGTTACGCCTGTCGACACACCAGCCACCGTAAGACGTTCCTTGTTCCTTTACCCTCTGTTTTTTTTATCGTCCCGTGGAACTATCTCGTAGCATGTCCGATAGTGTACAACATTTATTTGGGAGTGTAGAAACCGACATTTCATCTATTTCTTGTGGCTTGCTGAGACAGGAAATGGCGATAAGCCGGCGCAAGATCTCTTTTGATAGCGTAGGCAAAGACGTCGAAGTAAGCACAGGTAATTTTGGCGTACAGGCACGTTTCTGTGAGAAAACATTGCCAGAAGCACCCGTGAAGGCGCGAATGAGAAGTTCAACCGTGGCGTACTTGCTTCTTCCCGAAAGGAAAAGCAAGAATATGAATAATAATTTTCAATCCGCATACGTTGATATAGAAGATATGATGAAAAATCGTCAATCCCTGATACTGGGTTCCTGCCTAGTTGATAAAAAGAAAGGGCAACAGGCGATGAAAGAAACATAAGCTGTAAAGGTAGTTAATAAATTAGCCGAGATTTTCACTGTAGGTTAAGAATTTAAGATCAGCTTAAGGGAAGGATTATTGGCAGCGTACGCTATCAAACTACTGCAGGTCAGACAACGAAATCTGGTAATGGCTTGTATTGACACTTGTAAATTGATCATTTTTGTGGTGAACAAATCTTTGTAGAATAGCGCACCGCACCACTCACAATAGACTGACTGGGCTAAGCACGTTGAACGAGAGAAAGGCCTAATTTAAGGTGAACTAAAGAGTAAGTTAAATTCAGGAGAGACTTGGTGATCAAAATCACCAAGTTATTGCGCACGCTTTTCCTGACGGAGTGTGCAACTACACAGCCCAACTTTCTGCACCATTATTCAGGGCATGGTCTGCGGAGAAACCGGGGAGTGACGGAAGATAAACTTGGAGATCGTCAAGTGCCGCTGTCGCCTCCCTAGCGGTCAAAGTTTGGTTTGTTTACATACACTTCATAATTGTAGCCTTCGTTGACATTTGAGTCTTTTCGGCCCTAGATTAGGCTTTGAAGTTGTCGTCGGTCGTCAGTTATTGTTGTATCATTACGTCGTTATCAGTTGCCATGTAATCATCAGCCGACGCACCCGCTGGTGCTGTATATACAATAAATAGCATACGACATGAGCGATTCCTGGAGCAGTGCAGCAGGAACGTAATACCCGCTCGCCCTGCCGTAAGCGCTACCGCACAACACAGCTATGTCGCGTCCGCCGACGGCAGTGGCGGCCCCGCTAAGTGACGTTCGTTGTAAACCAAGGAATTAGCTGTCAGGCACGCTTAAGTTCGCTCGTTATACAGGCTAAATCGTTGTAGAGGCTTTTATTTACTATACGCATAAGGGATAATTCGGCCGCGACATAAGGAAATCTTCATTCTAGAGGTCGTTTCGTACTATAGGCGTTGGTTCTAGAGGCGTTCGGCTATAAATTACGGACGCGCTTGCCTAGTAGGTCATATTTCGAGGAATGAAGACTCTAGTCGTCGTTATCGTTGGGCTGGCGCGTTACTTGTTAGCTCTGCAGCACAAATTCGCCGAATAAATAGTGAGTTTTTTTATTTGCTGTTGTGCCACTGTTGTTCCTCACCGTCAATACAACGTGAAAATATGAGAAAACATGATTTTTCACAGATGTTACGATAATTGTCATGTGCCCACCATTATTCCTTGTGGTAAGTGGCATCAAATGAGATTTATGACAATAAGGAAGCAGCGACCCAGATAGGTGCCTAAAGGCTAATCTGCATAACTACTATGTGTTTATGTTTTGCTCGATTTTGAGAGACATTAGTAACCTGTAAGTAAAACAAAGTATTCATAGGAATAAGGCACTTTGAAGTGAGAAACTTCAAACATTTTGACAAGGCCATTCGATGTCATACTTGACAAAATACGATTGTCAGACAAATATCACACGAGTGCTACATGAAAAAATGGGCTTGTGAAGACCACTTTGACAAGTTCCTGTGGGAACTTGATCACCAATTTTTTCTAATATCTAGTCGCCCTGAAAGCTACCCGTCACCATAAAAAGCGACAGTTCACTTCATGCAGCAAAATAAAACTGCGACTGCTCGGGAGGAAATTGACTTCACTGATACTGTTGACAGAGAAATGCCTCAGCCTAGAGTATTGCTTTCTTCAGTTGAAATTTAGGCCTGCAGTCCCGTATATTAATCAGAGTTGCGATATCTTGAGCTGTACTTTTATTCAGATGGACAATAACTGTTTCACTGTTTCTTTATTACCATTGACTAAAACTGGAAGTGTGGGAGTGTTTTCTTCGGTAAATATGAAAACAAATGCTCAAGAAAACTTTGTCATTAGCTTTTTCCAATCAATATATGTGGCTACGTTATGTTGTAGCAAGGCAAGTGTGGTATTTGTTTTAGATTATTTATCGTTTTCATTATACTACAGGCCTTCTGTCACCGATGCACAAATTGTTTAATTCAAAATATACGCAATACCAACAACGTACAAGAAGATGAGAGTTTATAGCACCATACTTTAAAATACTGGCTCAGTGAGGCAAGAGGTTGTAGCCGCTCCGCATTCTTGAACCACCCTCTCCTTCTTATAATGTTACTAAGGAAAAAAAGAACACCCGAGAAGCTTAATTTTATAGTTTTTAAGACACCAACTTGTGCTATAAAAACGTTGCCTATAGCATTATTTATATGATGATTGATGATGGTTCGTTCAAAATAGCACAAACCAACTGTGGGGTTAGGCCAAAAACTCAATGGCATTATAACAAAGTATAGGCGAAAAATGAAATCAAAAGGTTTGAATGAATAAATTTTTAAAAAGACACCGCCATTACCGTGGCCAGAAGTGACTCATGACTAGAACTGCGTGGCTCGTCTGCAAGAACTCCGAAACTCGGCACCGCCTGCAGCTAATCCACCAAAAACCACGTAATGTACGTAGACGCAGCCACACAAGATCCCAGAAAAGAACGCAGAGCCGCCCCCGTCATCCACGCAAACCATCGCGAAATCACAAGTGGTTCAATGAGCCAAAGCACCATCACTGGAGCTAAGAAGTTAGCAGTCGCTCTAGCAGCGGCGAAGTTCTTCAGAACCGGCAAATCTCTAACCATTCTAACTCATTCCCAAGACGCCTGTCAGAATTTTCTGAATGGCAGAATAAGCCACCACGCACCCCGTGTGCTCCGCAAGATTACAGGCGGCGTAACACGCATGACAACGCAGCCACAGGCGATGCAACACAAGCTATTGTGGGCGCCGGGACATGCAGGAATCGCGGGGAACAAAGAGGCGGACAGGGTAGCTCGAAGGTTTGCAATCCGAGCGCCCGAAGAGTCTACACTCAAAGGTTTCACCGTTTGTTCCAAATGAACACCCGGCTTTATTGGAACACTACAGGGAAACTAGGATACGGTAAACTACCCCCACATATATCACTCGCGAGGGCGGAGGCCACTGATTGGAGGCAGCTCCAGACAGGCACCTTCCCCAACTGAAACCTACTCAATAAACTGCACCCCTCCAGATACGCAGCTAAGTGCCCGAGGTGCGGTCGAAGGTCCACCTTGTATCACACCACATGGGAATGCCAGTTTATAACAGCAGTCCCCAAAATCATAAATCCAAGTGCGGAGCAATGGGGGGCACTGCTGGCCAACGACCGCAGCGAGGAACAAATTGGTCTCGTGCAGCGAGGACGCAGGGCAGCTAAGGCCGTTGGAACCCTGGACAAATGGCCCCACCCATGCATGCCAGTTGAGAGCGGTCAAGAAGCCCCTGACAGACTACCACAAAAGACCCTGTAAATAGAGACCGATAATGTTTTTCATGATGATGATGATGATGAAAAATCTCGGAGTCTACTTAAGTGCTATTTCAAACCTGCCAATTGAATGTGCAGATGCAACGCGCCTGCAGGAATTAATGTGAAGCGAAGCTATAGTGGAGCGGTAATCAAATACTTGACACAAACAAGGATACGTTCAATTTTGCTTACTTTAATCACAAGCAACGTAAAATCATATGCAACGTTTATGTTTGTCCACCACAAAAGCCACAATTTTATTCTCACGGAATTTTTATATTATCTAGTTTTACGTCCCGTGTCACAGTGGCGTATACCCACCGTGAAGGTTTGGCCAAGGATGCCTACACGCCCTGCGGCACATACCGAATGCCTAAATCAAAGAAAGCGAAATAAACCAAATAATTCGTAAATAGAATGCACTGTTCCTTTAATATGTCGGTGTGCTTTTGATATATATGTGAGCCGACATTAGATGTTCAGCTGCTGCCCAGGAATTCAGTTCTTTTCTTTCGCAGGCGGAGGCACGCTACTCCTGCGAAACTTGCGTACTTGCGCTATTCATCGGCCAGAATAAAATGGTTTTACATTGTGCTTTTCCTGGACCATACAATTTTTTTATTAAGAAAGTAATGGGCGCCGAAAAATTGGCGCTATTGCAGACGAGTTCATAGGCGAGGTGGACACGTTTTTGTCGCAACGTCAGCTTCAGAAAACTAATTCACATTAACGTGAACATTTTCTTAGTGCCTTGGGGCAGTTGATTAAATGAAAAATTTGGAGGCAGTGACATTTACGTGCACACCCATCTTGTAAACATCTCGAATATCGCACTTAATTGGCGATATTCATCATAATATTCCAAAGATCAATCGAGGCAATGTCGAGACCACGCAGCAAGATAACTTAGGAAGAGAAATTTGCCTTCCCCCGTTCGTCCCCGGCGGTCATATAATGTCACAATTAGGCTGCGCCCCGTGGTCTGCAAAACTGATTGCTTATTGGCATCCGCTTGAAACTGGTGGTGACAAATAGTAACTAAGCATACTTGAGTTACTCAGGCATGCTATACATGTTTTTCATTTTGGCATTCTTGTATACATCTCTTTAATATTTGTTTCTGTTCCTCAAAACTTCTCTATCCACCTTGTACCACTACTTATGCCTGTAACTGATCCGGCAATATCATTTTCTTCGTTGCTTTTTTCAGCCAGTACACCAAACATATCTTGTTAATATCGAGTACTGACCAATTGATGCTTCCGTCCGCTTTAAACCGAAGCGGTACGGTGTACGTTACCTACGGGGCTCATTTGATGAATCCCTTCGCACTGAATTAGAATGTGCTCTGTGGTGTGCAGAGTTTGGCTGCAGCATACACAAGTCTCGTCTAGTTGCAGGTCCTTGCTCCGGTACGTTTCTTTTTCTTAGGCAACAAGCCCTAGTCTCAAAGAGCAAGGCATTACCTTCGTGTTATCGTACAGATTTGCCTTCTAATTTCTTTGTTCACATTCTCGTAAATCTGCATGGTTCATTTTGCTTAAATGCTTTGCATCCAATTCACTGTCTCCGTTTCTCTCACTTTCTTTGTGATAACTGCTGGTTGTCTATGTACACTTTCAATTACTCTGTACTTGGCTGCCAACTTTATAGACCTATTCCTCCATTCTGTGCCCACGCTTTTCAGGTACAGACACTTGTGCACTTGAACCGCCCATTTATTTTGATCCTTGTTCCTCAGCCTTCCTTAAAAACTAATTTTGATCTGCGCTTCTATGACTTCAAACGAGGTCCAACCCATGTCCCCCTGCACTGCCTCATTTGTGGTTTTGCCGTGGGCTCCCAAAGCCAACCGGCCTATCTACCTTTGACTAACTTCGAGCACCAAGATATAAAATTTTAAGCATATAATGGCGTTCGTGAACTTTAGCGCTGGCACCATTACTCACTTCTAGATTCCACGCAGCACCACATATTTATTGTGGCCCTAAAGGGCTCTGTTTCGTTATTGCTGCATTCTGCTTCCACTTTATTTTCAGATTATCTTGATGGGTGCTTCACTAAGTATTTCCTTCGTTTATGTATAAACCGAGATGTCTGTATTGGTTAAATGTGGGTATGATTTGCTGTTAAATTGACACCACGTATAATTACTCGTCGCTTCATTGAGGATCATAATTTTCCATTTCTCTATGCTAAACTCAAGGCCTACATTTGTCTGCGCGTTGCGCACATATTCGCAAGTGTCTGTAAATCTCTTTCATTGTCCGCTAGTCGGCGAATGTCGTCCGCATACATCAGTCTGGGGAACTTCTGTTGTACCATTTGTCCATTACGCATGCATTATGAATCAAACCCTAATTCACTGTATTCCAGTCGTCTTTGTTTGCCCTTAACAAAAAGCATGAACAACAATGAAGACAGTGGACAATATCTCCCTCAGCAGCTCCACGATATTGTCATTTATACTTTGTGCTTGCGAATATCCCCTAAGGATTCCCGGTGTACGTGTACTGGCATGGCCGGGCGCGCCATCTGTCACAGGCGGTGAAAACGTTATCAACTCCAGTCAGGCCCCAGAGATTACATGGCGGGCCGGCGCGATCCGGGAGGACAAGGCTTCGCGCTAGCGTGTGAATGTCTCGCGAGCCATGTTCCGAAGCCATTTCGAAAGCTCTGCGGTCACCTAAGTTGGGGACGGATTCTGCGGTGATTACTTTGGAGATGGAGATACTGTCGCCTTTGCGTGACGTAGTGCTCAATCAGCTAATCAGCTCATCCTACTTTGCTCCAGCAGCCAATCAGCGCGCGTCTGACGGTGGTACTATCGCCGAAAGCGATCGTCGCAAAATTCGTCCGTTAGTACAAAATCGCTAGCTGTGTTCCATGCAAAACTGTGCGTGAGAAATTGACTGGGTGATATTGTGATCCGGATCTGGGTTCGTACTTCGGACTCAGGCGTCATACAGCGCACCGCTTGCATTGGCTGTAAATACGGTAACTGGCTCGCTATGCAGGGGCTTTGCATTAAGCTCCCTAAGCGGACCCACGGCGTCGTCCGTATTTATCGCCGAAAGTTGTTTGTTGATGAGGAGATAAGGTCGTCAGGTTAAACGAAACGAGAAACGAATTATTTTACATGTGTTCACAACTGGCTCCGGGTATGGGAGCACACTTCAAGCCTGGGCACGTTGCATGTCTGAGTATACACATGTCAGCACATATCTCACTGCACCAAAGGTGTCCGCGTTTAAGCAGTTCCTTTTCCCTAGTTCTCTACACACCGGAATTCCATAACCTTATTGCGTCCCATCAGAGGGGTCGTATACTGTTCGCAGCACTGCGCCCATGGTCACACCATCTAGCTGGACTCCGCTCCTGATATCCAACTTTCGAAGCCACCTACGAAGCGTTTCAAACTTCCCCTCGCTCTTCCCGGGGCGTTTCGTCGGTCTCAAGCAACAGCTGGCCCACCTTTACTGCGCTCTCTCGGCGCTCGGTTTTGACATTTATTGGAGTTACGGTTGAAATTCTATTATAAGTATATCATATTAGGCACGTCCTTACAGAATAAAAATAATTAGGTTGAATTAAAATGTGTTCGCTTTCAAATTTGCCAGTTAACCAACTGCCCCTAAGACACTAATAGAAAAAGTTAAGTATTACATTTTTGTTAACTATTGTTTTGAATCTCGCGTTATCAGCAGTGAAGTATGTCCGCCTCGCCCAGGAACTGGTCTGAAAAAACTCCACATTCGCCGCAATTGCAGCATTTTTTTTAAAAAGAAACATCTGCATTTTCTAAAGAAAGAACAGCCAATATAAGCCTGTTCGCTGACACGTGCTATGGCCGCACATTTAAGCTTTGTTTATATATATCCACAAAGTCGTCTGCGGAGATACTCACAGCCCTAGCAGCAAATCAAGGGCCACGGGAGGCTAGGCAAAGAAATTTGATGCGTGCTACAGAGTAGCCAGCCTTGCATAAGGGAGAACCAAATAATTGAGGATTCCGTATCCTCCGGCGCAGCAAGAGCCACTGGCAACATGAGAGCTCGTCATTTCCGCTTAACTTCTGCACGAACGCCGCTGCTTCGTACTCGCGACAAAATTGGTGATGGGGGGTGGGGGCATCGCCTGACTGCAGTGCGCATTAAAAACCACAGCCCAACTTTCTGCCAAACTTTACGGATAATTGCTTGCAGTATAACTCGCGTTGGCACGTTGAGTCGCCTGTCTTCGTTCTCGGTGGTTCAGTAGTGCCGTGGCAGCAGCAGAGATCGTCGTTAATAATGAAGGGCCCCATAGAAGCCAGAGTACTCTCGATCGCGACTCGCACAATTCATTATTTATGACGGCGGGCCCTTGCATGCCAGAAGCGGGTCCAGCCACACGAAGCGCGATAATTGTCTGAGGACGCGGAGACATGTGACGCGCGCTCAACGCCAGCTATTATTCCAGTGTGCGCTTGGGCAGCGTAGCCTGATTTGAAATACCGCAAGAATAGCGCATAATACAACTGTTAATAATTCAGAATGGGGTCACATTTCATAAAATGTATTTTCTATACCGGTGAGTCAGAAACATGTGCCCGCATGTTGTGATCAGCGCTCTAAAGAGATGTCTTTATATAGGCGCGAAGCAGTTTGAGTGGCATCCGTTGAGCTTGCAGTTGTATAAGCAAAGTGCGCTGCCGCGTGGAGCACGTGCTCGATATGCGACGCCTGTGCAGCGCGCCCGATCGACCACCCCTGCTCGAGTTTTACACAGCGCGCAAATGTACAAATTTGACCTTTGTTGCACTAAAGTGCAACTTCGATAATTTGATAAGAGTAAAGCTGGACAAGTTCAGTGCTCCTTTGAGCAGAAATAACTCAACTCCGCCTGAGAGCTGTTTGCAAAAGTATCACAATTATCAGTTTATGAATTCATCCAAAAATATCAGTTTTAGTAACAAGTTGATGGCTATTTTCAATATAATTGAAGTTGTCGATTAAAAGGCATTTGCGACCGTAACTTTGCTTTTAGAATATTTTCTATGAATGATACAAATCTGTGAAACGATCGTATTATCCATGAAAGTAGGTCAGATTTTAGCAAACATCTTGAGCGTCCAGTAAAAGGCCAGCGAAAAACATTTGCCAAGCGAAGACGCGTATTCAGCGCTGTCCTGCAGAGGGAAATTAAATGTTATTACTTCATCCGTGTCACTAAGCGCGACACGTCATGGATTGAGCTTGGCTCCTGTGTAATGAATACGGCTCAGCGTGTGCGTCAAACGGAAGGAGCAAACTTCCCTAGCCAGGCTCTTGTCGCAGACCCTTTTTTTGCTCCTGCCGCAGCTAGCGCACATGCTTCCCTGGCGAGAGCTGTGCAATAATGCGAACAAGCGTTTTAGTGTTAGGAACGAAGCGACGATCTCAGCCGAACACAGCTGCAGTTGACGTATGCTTGGTAACAATTTGTTTTTCCTATGGGCACGTCATGTGTACGTTAAAATTGAAGCAACAAATGACAGTACACACACCAATGCTGCCTTTCGAAGGGACGATGGCGCGTATTCCCTCAAATAATACAATATTTTTACTCTGTCACTTATAACGTAGCGTTGTGAGAGTAGCTTGAAGACAAAACAGGGAAAGATAGAAGAAGAAACATTACGTCATGATAACCGAAAGTCATATAAATATCCGCCATAAAAAGTGATAGCGAGATTCATTTTTCCACAAGGAAGCCCAAGCAGTCTAGGCGCAGCACGACACTTGGGAATACCGGGCAGTAAAAATGACATTTCAACACCGGGCGTAATAGTCTATTGCACGCAATATCTTAAACACTACTGCCACTACGAAACAGCCGAACAGAGCTGCCGGAAAACTCTGTATTCAGGCAACATAAACGCACATTTACGGGCTCAATTTTTTTAACGATAATTGCACGGCTCAATAAAATCAGTTATTTTGCGCAACATTTCCTTGGCTCCTTGGTGGGTGGCTAATAATTCAACTGGAACCACTCGATTGCCTCATTTTTACCGACCACCATGTTTGTGAGAGAAACTTGAAGGTTAACGAATAAGCTCGAGAACAAGGACCACGGAAAGAGCGATGCAACGAAAATTGTTAGGCATGACGTTAACAGACAGTAAGAGAGCGATGTGAATCAGAGAGCGAACGGGGATAGTCGATATTCCAGTTGAAATTAAGAGAAAAAAATGCAGCTGATCCAGCAAGTTAGAATCCATATAATGGAAGCTTGGCGTGAGTACATAAAGAGTCGAAACACGAGTACACGCACGCACAAACGCGGGTGCACACAAATTATATCGATCCTTTTTTAAGCGGATCGAGTTCCTGACTGCTAGCGCGTACGACGGACGTCTTGAACGCAGCCCGGTTTCAGAGGCAGCATGCGCATACGTACATAGCGCAATTCGAATCCTTTCTATCCTCAAGAAGCGTTTGGTTCCTCATTGCCGTGCAGCGCCAGATGCGCGATGGCGAGCTTTCGGGTTCTTGTTTATCTTTCCCTGCACGGCCGGAGCCACCGCTGCCGCTGATGATGATGATATTAATTCTTTATTGGCGCCCCCTTTGAAACGGGGCGGTAACAAATCGTAAACTGGCCTGCTTGGTTTAATAAACTATACTGTTCATGCGTTTCATTCTAGCATTTGTTTTTACATCTTCATAATCATTTTTTTCCCTCGAAAATGATCTCTCTACCTTGTATCGCTCCCTAATCTTGTAACGCATCCGGTCATATCAATTTCTTCCGTGCTTCTTTTTTTCCACCAATACTCTAAAGTTATCTTGCTTATCTCGCCAGGCAACCGGCTGACGCTTGCGTCCACTTTAAATCCAAGCGCTTCTGGAAGATGCACGTTACCTCCGGGTCCCGCTGTGTGGATCACATCGCATTCTATTAGCATATGCTGAGTGGTCTCTGGATTTTTCCCTCAGCGTACAGTACATATGCCCCATCTTTCTGTGAATATTTCCTCTGGTGAATCTTGCTCGTGAAGCAACCAGCTCGATGCTCAAATAGCAAGGCGCTGTCCTTTGTGTTACCGTAGAGTTTTTGCCTTCTAGTTTCTTTCTTAGCATTCTTATAAATATATCCATGGTCTGTATTTGTTTCCATTCTATGCATCTAATTCACTGTCTCTGTATCTCTCACTTTCTCATGACTCCTGGTTGTCTATTTACATTTTGAATTACCATGTACTTCGTAGCCAACTTCCTTGACCTCTTCCTCCATTCTGTAGCCACGCTTTTCAGGTAAACATATTTGGGCACTTTAGCCACCCATTTATTCTGATCCATGTTCCTGAGTCTTTCTTGAAAACTAATTTTGCTCTGCGCTTATGTGACTTCAAAAGAAGCCGAAACCATGTTGCATTGCACAGCCTCATTCGTGGTTTTACCGAGGGCTCGCAAAGTCAAACATCATACCGATCTTTCGTTAACTTACAACCCAAATAAGATATCCGATTTAAAGCACTGAATTGTATTTTGGAACGTTAACGCTGGCACGATTACTCCTTTCCGGATTATACGCACCACCTCATATGTCAACCTCCCTCTTATATTCAGATTACCTTTACTGAGGAGGCGCTCTCCTCCGCACTCGGATTTGCGTATGTATGTATGTATGTATGTATGTATGTATGTATGTATGTATGTATGTATGTATGTATGTATGTATGTATGTATGTATGTATGTGCGTGCGTGCGTGCGTGCGTGCGTATCTACGGACGGACGGACGGACGGACGGACGGACGGACGGACGGATGGATGGATGGATGGATGGATGGATGGATGGATGGATGGATGGATGGATGGATGGATGGATGGATGGATGGATGGATGGATGCTATGAGCGTCCCCTTTGGAACGGGGTGGTGGGTTGCGCCACCAAGCTCTTGTTATTATATTGCCTAATGTCCTACCTATGTTAAAAATGAAAAAAAAAATGAAAGGGAAACATGATGAATTCCCATAACCAGACCTTCTTGACCTCTATTTTGAACTTTGTTTTTCTACGTTTCCGTTTTTTGACGTTTCCCTACTTTTCTTCCACGAATCATCCAAGCGCTGGTTACTGATCTCTACTCCGGACATGTTTATTTTCACCCTGCTCTCCCTGACCCCAAGGGCTTCAAGGAGTCCAATAGTGCCTAAATCCACCTCGGGGGAGATATCTTCACATCCTAATAAAACATATGCTCCATCGTTTTCCTAGCTTTACCACAGCAACCACATGCTTCTTCTTCCTTCTATCTCGCTTTATAGGTGCGTATACTAAGGCATCATTATCTCGCTTCGAAAAGTGATGAGCTTCCCTTTGACTTATATTGAATTGTTCCTTTTCTGCTTTTGTTTCTTCCTCGTAAGAGTTACTCATGGCAGGTTTCTTTTCCGTTGCCGCCACCCATGATATTATTTCAGCCTCTCTGACTTTCCGCTTTACCTTCTTTGTTGCTGTTTTCTTCACCTACAGGCCGCATAGTTTTACTTGAAATAAATAGTTGCTGGTAAGCTTCCTAGTTCGTTTCCTCCACTGTGAATCAATGTTTTTTTCTGTACACCCACCTCAACACTGTCCCAGCCCATTCACTTTCTTCCATATTCCTCAGTCGTTCTTCATAATCAATTTTACTGTGAGCCTCCGTGACTTCAAAACTTGTCCAGCCCAAATCACCGTGCACAGCTTTATTTGTATTCTTCCCGTGGGCACGCAATGCGAGGCGTCGCACGGACCTTTGGGTGCCATCGAGTCCTGATTGTACCCCTGATTTCAAGCAAACAACCGCATTTTCAAAAGTAACTCCCGGAACCATTACACCTTTTCACATACCCCGTAGTATCACGGGCATATTGTATCCCCATAGCGCTCTGTGCTACATTATGCCTGCGTTTCGCTTCCTCTTTACTGTTATTGTTTTTTCCTGTGTTTCCCTGTATCTATTGCCTTCGTTGACTTTTTTATTGCTGAACTACGCCACGAAGGAGGTATTTTTTTATAGGTGAAGCAAATTTTTTAAAGATTGCCAATGACAGATAGAGCAATTCTAATCCTTGATCTAAATTACGAGATGAGGAAGCCACTATTTGTACGATAAATGAAAACGTTAAATTGAATAATTAAAGTAATTACGGTAATTAATTCCTTAAATAATTTTTTATGCGCCACGTATTTCAATCTACGAATTTCAGCCGTGGAGTTCGCATGGCGTGTTCACTTGGAACGAATTCTCTGGACAGGATAAGTTCCGAGATATTAATTTTCGAAGTTTCCGCAGAAATGCATTGGTGTTCCAGTTACTTCTGTGCTTCAGTGCTGTTAAGATTGGGGGCTCAATCCCATCGCTCGTGGTCCGTTGTCAAGATTGGAGTCCGGCATGAATTAGAAGGTAGCTGGCCCATGCCGTCGTCCAACTTATCCACGCTGAGGACGTTGATGAAGGGAAGGACTGCCTCTCATCGAGAACAAGGAATATGGGTTTATTTACAGTATTTACATGCAGTTCATCAGCCTAGCATGACTGCGAGACAAAGTACATCAGTCTAACATGACTGCTTGAGAGAGTGTCTCAGTCCAACATGACTGCTTAAGAAAAGTGTGTCGAGCATCCGCACAACAGCGGCTTATAAGCACTCGGTCCCCGCCTTGATTCCAAGGGGACGGAAACGTTCGTCCAGTCATTGTAAGCACGCCGTCTCTCTCCGGGACGGCTTACACACACACACGCACCCACACACACACACACACAGGTTCACGGTGCGAAACCGACATCACACGAATTTCGTAGAACTCGGAGCGGACCCTCGCAGCGCGACCGGCTAGCCATTGTCTTGCGTCTTGGTCGGCGCGTGGGAAAGGGCCTCCGTCGACGTTCCCGCGGCAACTCCCCCACTCATAGCAGAGCAGGGCGGCGTTGGTGGGTTCGGTAACAATAGTTGGCCCGCCGAACGCATTCAGTTACAATGGCGATTTAGTGACGCCGTGGCTAGAGGTTTGCGGCGGCGCTTCAGTGAAAGATGACGCCCGCGGTCGCAACTGGTTGGCAAAACTTGCACTGCAGCTGGCCGTTCTTAACAGTGCATAGAACAGCGTTTTTTTGTGTAATAGCCATTTTTGCGTCTTTAGGTGTGTGCTACTGCTTATGTGTCACTGCATATGTATACGGTAGCTTGCACCTATTTTTGGCCACTCTTACAGAATCGGTATGTGCCACTGTGACAGTAGAGGGGACAGAATCTTTGGTGCATGTAAACATATCATCCTTATTCTCTCGACCTGCATCCTACATCGTCTCCATCCTCGTGATACAGCTGCTTCGACGTCTCACCCTGAACGAATCATCCTCTCTTAGTACTTGCATTTCTACGTATCTATCTCCCCCTTCCACTCTGTTTCTCTTTTTATCCCCCTTAACCCTTCCCCCTGCGCAGGGTAGCCAACCGGAACTACTTCTGGTCAAACTTCCTGCCTTTCTCTGCATATTTTCTCTCTCTCTCTTGTAAATGGTGTAACTGCTCAACATTTCATAAAATTATAGTTGTAAGCTGTGCGGTGCATGAACATTGACACTGCGTACGGTTATACTTCGCATAATATGAAAAAAAAAGCATTTGTAAGCATCGTATCTAGTTGTATATAATTTAAATAACCCCTTCACCTACGATTCCCTTCACAGAGATGCCAACATATCCATAGTATTTGCGTAATCTTTTTTTGTGTGTATTGCGATAGTATTTGTCTAGCTTAGAAATTACGACCCATATGTATTCCATGCTTATGTATATGCTGCCTCAGCAGTGCAGTTTGTGACGGGCCCTGTTGGACTGCTGCCAGCCGACGCGACCTCGCCATGCCATCCAGCGAAATTGCTGTCCCAGCAGGCAGCGGCTGTCCCGCGCACTCTGTTGCCGGAAGTTCGTGCTCTTCTGCGTGATCGGCTACAGGAAGAACATTAGGCCGATGAAACAGTCCGCGGCATCGGTCCGATACGCGTCGCGTGCCGCAGAGTTTTACGATGCGTGTTTCCTCAGCCGCACGCAGCACCCTGCTGTCGTGCGCAAGGAAAATGTGCGCATTTCTTGCGAAAACATTCCTTGCGCTGTTTCATTAAGCAATGCGTGTAGAACACCTTCGCGTCATTATAAAAGAAGTGCAACGACATTGAGTAAACAAATTTTTTGTAAGTAATTAAGCTTTCAACATTTTCGTTTCACAGCAAAGACACAGCCATCACCACCTTCTCTTCAACAACCGGAATGTCACGTTAGCGCGCCACTGTGGCTATGTACGCAATGTAAAACAGAGAAAAATGTAGTCGGTTATCACTCGCCTTTCATTGCGAGATGATCTACGAGCTAAGCCATAAGCTCTTTAGTGGCGCCATGCGCTTGCTGCCGCTTTTCAACTAAATATGCGACGCGTTTATAAAAAAAAAAGGACAAGCGTCTCTACGACGACAAGCAAATGTGAGGCAGGGGTGCTCGCTCTAGCAGCAAATTACCAGCAATGACGCATGGCGACCGCTGTTTTCTTTTTATTTTCTTTCTTTGGCTAAGCTTAAAACAGAATTATCCGCGCTTACGTTGTGCTTTTTAGTGAAATGTTGATCACATTTCCGCCTCGCATTCTTCCTAGAAGCATGCTGAATAGTTTAATTCCTT
This sequence comes from Dermacentor andersoni, assembly GCF_023375885.2. Taxonomy (NCBI): domain Eukaryota; kingdom Metazoa; phylum Arthropoda; class Arachnida; order Ixodida; family Ixodidae; genus Dermacentor; species Dermacentor andersoni. The sequence continues at coordinate 206,786,210 of NC_092816.1, read as the reverse complement.
GTTTGCTTAGAAAAATAAATGAAGCCGCCCTCTTATGCGCAACTTACTGTTCGAGAACCAAGCTTTTGCTGATACGTGGACGGGATTCACTAACAACGAGCCACTAAACTCCGGAATAACGAGGCAATTGACGATTCCTAGTATATTATTGAGCAGGACGCAAACGAATTCAACCTTTCTGTAAGATTTTAGTGGGAACAAGGGTGGCGCTATAATGCTTGTTTTGAAGTTGTGAGAAGAAAAACGGGGGGAGGGGAAGCAGTCAGTGTACAGACGCATGACAAAACCTACAGAGAGAAAAGATAGAAGGCAGGTGTTAACTGAGAAACGTGTGGTTGGTAACCCGGCGTCGGAGGATGGCAACATCCGAAAAGAAATAGCTGTAACGAATATCACTCATGCATTACGTGGTCCTCTTAAAATGAGAAGAAGAAAAAAGAACAGAGAGGGTCACGAATATAGCCGGTTTGATGCCTTCACGTAACGGAAAGAATTTATTGGTCAGTCGCATGACCCTAAAGTTCACGTACAACGCGAAGCCATCGGTCAAAAGGATGCTGCTCCTCCTCTGCCTTGACGACGAATGGCGCTGGCTAACGCTCCTCGGGTTACACTTCGACCGCACACACGAGTATCCAAGAATGTGGACATGGAAACAGCCGCCGCCGTAGCGCAGCTGGTCGAGAAAACTCACGCGTAAGGCGGAGACTGTGGGTCCGGCTCCCATCGGCTGCAAGTTGATTTTCGCCCACTTTCATTTCCCTTTACTTGTTACAGCAAAGCTGCTAAAGCCTACATTCCCTACTATCGTGTCCGCGCGTAGAGAAAAAGTCCCGAAGATAATGCAATACCGGGCCGACCCGCGACAGAAGTAATGCAGGCGTTAAACACTCCCCATATGTGAGCCGATCTCAAAGATGGTGCAATGCCGGGCCGAACCGCGACGGAGGTGCAGTTTGCCAATAAGGGGCCCGCATATGCAGCTTCGGTGGTCATCCTTCTTCACAGAGTGGAAGGGCACTGAGTTTTTTTCGGACGCTTCAGTATAAAAGAACAAATTGTGTCCCTTCTGCTTTCCTCGTCTTCCCTAACTGTTGGCTTCGTATTGTATGCTAGGAAAAACTTCATTCAGCTCAAGTGGCCCTAGATTCCGAGCCAGAAGCGGGCTGCTCCCACGTCGGGACAGAAAGGCTCCTTGGTTTCCGCCCTTTAATGGCATTGAGGGTGGCTTAGCACTTGTGCCGGCGATCCAAAGGGATATATTGTGCCTTCTCTATATGTTAGAATACGGCGACCGGTTTTATATCAGATTGTAAGAAAATGGTGAAGATTCAGTAAATTAAAGCACAATTAGCGATATGCGAAGTGTGAAACGCGCAGGAAATTTTCGATATTTCACGCGAGAAAGCGAGACCCGCTGACGTGCCTAGAAGAAAGATGTGGAACGACAACTCGGAATCAATGTTTGGTTGTTGAAGCTAAACATACAAACATAAGGTGCCCGGCTGCAGGAGTCGCTAGAAATCAAAGTCAAGTTAGTCGAATACATAAAGTTAAAGCAGGACATCGGCTTGAAAATGCCGGCCAACATTCAAGTCAGGGACTCAAGAAGGGTATTTATAGCAGCTGTGCCCTCGCATCGTGACATTGGATACTAATAATCACGGGCGATGAACATCTAGTTGCTAAAATACTGCAAATTCATAATGCGACTGCAATACTGCAATACCTACACTGTAAACGAAAATAAACCCACCTGGGAGTTTTTAAGAGGGGATGTGCCCTAAAACCTCCCCTCCTCAAATATTTACTCCGATGTATGGGAGCAAAACAGCGCCATTCCCTCGTTTCACTCCGCTGGCTAGCTGCGGGAGTATTAAGGCGACATGACGCGATTTTACTCCGCTTAAAAATCTTGTTCTCCCGTGAAACTCCGACAGGGAGTTTTAAAAAACTCCCCTCCGCCGATACAGGTTGGTCACGTGGCGCTTCCCATCAGGCTGTGCGCCTCGCCAGCGACCGGGCGCGTTCGGCGGAGCGGGCAGTGCTCATGGCTGACGGTTTGTTTACGTGTGTGAAGTGTCGTTCCGTGACAGCGTTTCGTCAATTTGTTTCCCGTATTTCCTTCCAGAAAGTGTTATAGGCATGCCTGAAGCTCACTGTATCTCAGCTTCAAGTACATTAGCTGTGATCACTTTGCTGACAACGATGATTGCAAGAGCCACGTTTTCAAGTGCGGAAAAAGGTTTAGGTATACCTCGAAGCTGCTCACTGGCTCGTGATGTCGGCTCACATTCTGGCTGTGTTTTCGTGCTGCGTCACCCTGTCTTGTGTTCTTCAGCACGTGAAATGCGACTTCTATGTCCTTTTGAGTACATGCTGACAACGTCCAGTGTAGTGTTTGAAAGGACCACGTAGCAATGGCAACAGCAGCCACTGTTCGAGCGACGACATCCGTGCTAGTCGCGCATGAATGGCGTAACCCAAGTTCGTTGCGGTGCTGTGTTGCCAGTGAGAAAGACCGGAGTGCAAGCAACTGTTTTTATGTATCTGTGAACGGATATCCTTGCCCGAAGAAAAACGGTAGGACATAAGTATGCGTACTGAAAATAAAGCTTCTTATTGAGCGATGTGAATCGAATTGTTATCGCGCATATATGTTTTGGTCACGTCGTTGCTTCCGATATTGCATTAACATTACGCTCTATCCGAGACACTGATTTAGACGCATGCCTGCTGGCTCCGAGTTTAGGGATTCACTCGACAGATCAGCGATGTAGCTCCTTTTCGCAACCGAGACAGATTGCTTGGACGCAGAGAAAGTAGTGCGGTGTATAAAATGTATGACTGCGCATTTTTCGGTGTTACGTCGGCTGCTGCGGGTCATGCTCACACGTAATAATTTCTTGCTACGCTACCACTATATCGCAAACATTTAATTTTGCTATGCAGCACATGCACTTACATTTTTCTTGCTTACTGTAACTAACGCACTACTTTTCGGCCGCGAACGCCGGCAGTGTGCGAAGTCGCTTCAGCACTCACAGAATGGCATGATAATTTTGAAAAAATTACGCCATTAACTTCTTTTCTCTCACTATATTGAATTAACAGTTTTGTGTTGATTAAGGTATTCTGTTAATTTCAGAGAGGCAAATGTCGTATGAACGAGCATGTGAGTCGTAATTCTGAAAACAGCACAGCTGCTCCCTAGGCGGTTTCGAGGCACACAGTATCGTGGCTATATATACTGGCACCATTGCTTCTTGAGTATCGCGTGTACGTGGGATGTCTTTCAAATTTCTGCATTGGGCGCTTCTGAAATGTTTATGTATGTCATGATATATGTGCTTTCATTGACTTGTTTCGTCGAATTTGACGCGGTCTCGTGTGCATATTTCGAAATTTGACCAGCAGCCTCTGCATGTGAACATGTTCGCGCAAACTCACGCGATGCCTCTTTTTATACTCCAGTTGCACCTCGAAAAAACTCCGTCATTTGCAAAGCAAAAAATAAAGAAAAGACAGAAAAAAAACTCCCATAATTCCACGCAAAAGTTCCGCTCGTATGGAGTAAAAATTCTACTCCGATCATACGGAGCATAATAAACTCCGAACCGGGGGATCGCTAGAGGACAAGCAGTATACTCCCACCTCGGAGTGATTTCAGTTTACAGTGTAGGTTTATTTTCTTGGTCTTCGATCGAAGACATTGATATTCTCTATAGTCACGCTTAGGTTTCACGGCATGCCAAGAACACTTTTTTGCAGCTCTATCCAGCTTCATTAAAACGTATTTCTGGGTGAGTTGGTGCATACTTGATCTGAAAATCGTAACAGCGCTAACACATGCGTCCACAAAGTAACAAGGACGTGAAGCGCTTGTGTCTCGTCCTTGTTACTTTGTGGATGCATGCGTTAGCGCTGTTACGATTTTCAAATTATCTATCCAGCTTCCTGGAAGCTTTCTTCAAGCGATGAAGTAGTGGACGTCTTCTTTTTTTTTTTTTTCGTCCGCCCCGCCATATTGCACTAACACTAGTACCATCTATGAGCTGTCTGCTTTCGCCGCCATGCTTGTTTGGGCTAAGGATCAGTGTTATGTGCGAGATATATATGCTCGGCGGCAGTTGCTGATGGTTTTACTCCGACTCACACGGTCCACACACTATAACGCGGAGCCCTTAAGGTTCGCGAGGATTCTGGGAGACGCACTGAAGGTGGCATGGCGGGAGTTCCCCGCTTGCGTTGAGCCAGCTGGAGCACCCTATGCGATGTGCGCGCTTATGTTTAAGCATACAGTCCGCCTCGGCGACGAGTTGGGTATCTCTCAAATTCGTTTCATGAATGTGTCCTCATTACAACATTCTCTCTGTAGTTCTAAGCTCTGGTTTAGCAGCAATGAATGTTTAAGACACTTACATGACGATGGTAACAGTGCAGGTACCGTGCTCGTACGGAACAGCTTCTGCTGCTTGCTTTGACAAGGATTTAAAATATTGGCAGTAAATACATTGCGCGACTACCTCGTTCGTTAGACGTGGTTTTCGCTTCAGAATCAAGTAACATTAGTTAGCAATAACAGCATGCCCTACGTGTGAATCGTATTAGCCTATAGCGGTCGAATGACCGGCTGCGGACCGCGTGAGTTTCCGAAGCAGCTACTCAGCAGTAGTTGCTGCGCGTAGATCTGTTGGTCCTATAACGCATAGACCAAGCATGCGGCATAACTATGGCGAGTCTTATTGCGGCGTTAGAACGCGTTCATTTTTCTTATTTTTTTATGACCGATGACGATCAAACCGGCCGATTCACTTTCTTTTTCCATAAGGAATGTCGCTGCCGCTACAATATTATCCAATACTCAATTCCACAATATTTCCTGGAGCGATTCACGCAGTACAAGTCTCAACAGATAAAAGGAAATTGAATTCCGGGGTTACACGTGCGACTCTCTGACCTGATTTTTAGGCACGCCGTCGCGGGGCGTGCGCCTACGTCTAAGTACACAAAAACCGATCTTTCTTTTTTTTTTTTTGTCACCGTCCACATCGAAGTCACCCGTCTTGTGGATATTGTGTCCTCACAAATAGTCACCGCATTTTTTTATGCGATCCCCGTTGAATATTACTGCTATACTTGGCTGAGCCAATGCCAAAGAACAAAGCTTATATTTCATGTTGTTTACAACCGCAGTGATCGCTGTGTTGGGCCCCAGCAGCGCCATACAGAAGGCTAACGTAAGCATAGCATAGTAGACTCGGAATATTTGAGAATGATGCCGGGGGCTGACGAAAATGTTCTAACGCTTGGCGTTCAGGTATGTCGGGGTTGCATTGGGTTGGCCGCGCACGGGCACTCTTGTATTCAGTTCCTGCGCCAAGCGACGAAATGGAACATTTTCCGCTTCACGAGAGCAATCAAGGAACCGCTGTTCTTCGTCAAGTGGAACACGATGCAGTTCCACTCGGCTCACACAATCCACTAATTGCGGGTACGAATCTCATGTTTAGGCAGGCCGGGCAACTTTTCTCAGCTCCTGCTGCACCCAAAAGCTGCATTATGGTCTGCCGACGCGCATGCATAAAATGACACCACTGTTTGGAACGTCTCCCAATCGTTGCGCAGCACACGATGGCAACACATTAAGGCACAAGCTGCAGAAAAGGCTCGCGGCGCTTGCCAGACTTCTCCTCCTCGTGCGATGAAAAATTCTATATGCCAAGAAAATTTTCTTGAGAATATAGGCGCGCAGTTGCGCACTGTCTCATATTCAAGGGTTCGGCAAAACGTCGTCTGGTCAGCAGAACTTTTCGCTTAGCGAGCTCGTACATCACAGTGACTGACTGAACGGCGCAAACACATGCAATGTATGGCGAACAAAAGACCCATTTGATGCTGGCAGAGCTGCGTCGAATGCCGCGCTCTTGCGAATGGATCCCTAGCCTTAACACCAGCAAGGATGCTCTAGAAGAATGTGCCACAGGTGAACTAACGCAAACTCATTGTAAAAATATATTCACGTGCTTCAGTTACAATATTTGGTGCCGAAGCTTTTTTCTTTTTTAAACGATGTCCCTCAAGATGCGTAGTATGGCATCACGCACAACTTATCAATGCCCGTCACCCCAGAGAATTCTTTACTCAAGAGTTTGCACAGCTGCCCCAGCAAATCGTGTGGTTGTTTGAAATTGCAGGAATCGCGCGTGAGAGAAAAAGACGTTTCCTTAATTTTATTTTTTTCCTTTCAGAAGATGCTTGGATGAATCGCACAGTCACTCTTAGTGAAGGTCACCGAGCTTATTTCCGGGACATTGCTCGTAGCAGTGGCTGCACATTGATGAGCACCGTGCCCAGTGGTCGCCGAGCAGACAACGCAGGTGACGCTGTCAGCCTGTCTTTTCAACCTTTCCACTTTCCCGAACAAATAGCGATAGAGCTGAATGGATGTTTACCCTAATGGCCTTCTAATATTTTGCCAGGTCACACCCAGGAGCAATCTAATTTATTTCACTTTGCCATTTATATCTTTCTTCTTCAATCAATGGTCGCATGGTTGGGATATCATTAAAGCGACGTTCTTCGTTCTGCCTCGGACGACAGCGCCTCTGAATCTCTTGATTTGAAATGGTTCAATTTCTTTTTAGCGCCTTTCCTGCAGTACCTAAAGTTAGCATATTCGGCACTTTCATTTCACTTAAGCATGTGGGCATGCGGCTTTGTATATTCAGGAAAATCCATCTGCCAAGTGCAACTTTGTTGACATCCTGATTATTACGCACATTTCCGTCTTTTTTTCAGTTTCGCTCTTTGTCTCCCGTAAACAACTTTTCAGCTAATATATTAAAACTTGTTTTCAAATTTTTGCATCAGGAATTGCGCTACTGCGACGATGTTACGCAATACTCAATTCCACTATATTTTCTGGAGCTACCAAAAAAAAAAGTGTCGGTTGGAAAGCCCATCTATAGATATACGCACAAGAATTTCAAATGCAATTGTCAGATCATGGTGGCGCAATCGAAAAAGTAGCTTGCTTGCAGAAGTGCACAAATAATGGCGGTAATATATATATATATATATATATATATATATATATATATATATATATATATATATATATATATATATCGCTCTGTGGACCATTTGAGGGCGCTACCGATCGACTGCTGCAGTGACAGCCCACTCTTTCAGGGCTCATGGAAAATTTATCTTCATCATTATTGTCAGCCTATTTTTATGTACAGGACAGGACGGAGGCCTCTACCAGTGATCTCCAATTATCCCAGTCTTGTCCTAGCTGATTCCTAGCTGTGCCTGCAAATTTCTTAATACCATCATCCCACCTAGTTTTCTGCCGTCCTCGACAGCGCTTCCATTCCCTTGGCAACCATTCTGTAACTCTAATCGTCCACCGGTTATCTACCCTATGCATTACAGGTCCTGCCCAGCACCACCTTATTCTTTTTATTATCAAACAGAATATCTTCTACCCCCGTTTGCTCTTTGATCCACAGCGCTCTCTTCCTGTCTTTTAACGTTACGCGACAAATTTTTCGTTCCATCGCTTTTTGCGCGGTCCTTAACTTGTTCTCGAGCTTCTTCGTTAGCCCCCCAGAATCTGCCCCATACGTTAGCACCAGTAGAATGCAGTGATTGTGCACTTTTCTCCTCAACGGCAGTGGTAAGCTCCCAGTGAGGATTTGGTAATGCCTGCCGTATGCACTGCAATCAGGGTCCCCTGTGAGTATTTCACCTAGATAAACGTACTCCTGCATACTCTTGAGGCTGGCTGGCGATCATGAATTCTTGTTTCCTTGCCAGGCTAAGGAACATCACACTCGTCTTCTGCATGTAATATGTAGACCCACTCTGAGGCTTTCTCTGTTCTCAACTCTGGCCAAGCGCACGAGTTTCAGCCCAGCCCAGCAGCACCTCCTTTCCTGTGCTCCCTGACCGCAGCTACGTCGCGGGCGGCGCTGCTCAAATGCGAGCGTGTAACTCCAGCAATTAAGCGACAACACTTATATTACAGACTTTCTCGGCTGAAATCCTGAATTATTCTTTGCAAATTGTCCCCAGCTTTGCTGAACAAGCATAACGTAATGTAAATGTAAAGCCGAAAGGAGAATGTGACGAAGAAAAGGAGAATGTGCTGAAGTGGTCGGTCAGTGTGTGACGTGGCCTCGGGCAAGTGCGGGCGCGTCTCCAGCTCCTGCCCTGGAGATGGTAGGGGGTAGATAAGGCTGCCCGGCCCAGAGAGGGGACCACGCACCGTCCACGCATCGGTCTGCAGTCCCCTAGAGCGCTGCGATTGTTCATCGCATTATCCTGGAAGGTTTCTGCTGACAGTCCGCGCCTCGTCTGGTGCCACGGGGGTGAGCCCAGGCTTCAGTGCATCACCACTCACCGAGCCGCGTCCTATGCAAAAGGGTTCAGCCAAGCACCGAGCCCGGGTTTGTGCCACGGCGGTTCCTACGAGACCAGGGCACGTCAGCCAAGAAGACTTCCAAACGATCAGGACTTTTCATGTAGGACGTGTGTACATTGTGCCGGGTGTTTCTGCGAAGACTGTGGTTAATCTTTAAAAATAGTCTATGGCAGATAGAACAATGATAATCCTTGAGCGTGATTTCTCAAACGGGCGGACGTTATATTGACGAGAAATCGAAATGCAAACTCGACTATTTAACAAAAGTGCACTAATTAGGTTTGAACTTATTACTTTACTGCACGTATTGCAATGTCCAAATCGTAGATTGGTAGACCACAAGGTAGACCCACCTGGAACGAATTCTCAGAATGGCACCAGTGTCGTGATAGCAATTTCAGAAATTTGCGAAGAAATTCATTAAAGGACCAGTTACACTTGTGGCTCACTGCACAGAACGGCGTTTTGTTTGACGGTGCACATCTCGAAAGCAGGTTTGATGGTGCACATCTCGAAAGTGATGTCATCCACAGAATTCTTTTCATGTTTATATTCCTGGCAGCCTCACAAGCTACAATTTGTGAATTGCAATACGTGACGTACGGTTATGTGTTACAAATATTTAGTGAATTTTTTTTAATGAGTATACTACGCATTTGAATTTTTCGTGCAAGTAATATTCCCTTCTTAGAGTAGACTAGTTCAGGGTGTATAATTGTGCTATCTGCCGTAGGCGATGTTTAAAAATTACTTAATTGCCTCGCAGAAACACCTGGTGTAGAGATTTAGGTGTCCATAATGCGCGTGCACAGTTTAAAGTATTTTTCATCACTGTTTGTTTCTGCGATTATAAATGGTCGTTCTTGATGTGCAACTTGTGCCTGTCTCTATATATATAGTCTGCCGGAATTTGTGACAGCATACCATAACGAAGAGATACTGGTGAGGCATGGTGCAGGGGATGACTCCGGGTAATTTTTACTTCCCTGACCAAGGTGAGCCACTATGCTACCACGGTGGGTTCGCAGTGAATGGTACTGGAGAGGGTCTCTTTGCCTAACCCCTTTCTCTGGAGGTATTTAGCCGCTTTCCTTGTAAAGAATTAATGTAGCTGTGGAGCCTTTACAAATAATTGTTGATATTCAAGTGTGCTCCCAGTATTCATTGGTCACGCAGTGCCTCCGTGATTGCTGGAATTTCCGCTGAATCAAATGGATTTTGCTGATCATGAAACCCAAATAGAGAGGTTGGTTGCCCTCGGAAGATTTGCCAATTACCTCATTGATGACGTGGATATGATCCATTGTAGAATACATGTTCCTGAAGCCAGCCTGCCCTCTTGGTTGATTGAAGTGTTGACCTGATTCTTTCGGAAATTATATTGGTGAATACTTAATACAATACTGAAAGCAAGTAGAAGGCCTATAATTCTTCATTTTTTTAGGTCTCCCTCCGTATGGATCAATGTTATGCATGCATTCATCCAACTATATCGTACACTCGAAGCCGTGAGGTGTTATGTATAGAGGGCAGCAAGCTTTTGAAGCATATGATCTCCTCCATCTCTGAGTAATATGGATAGGCAAGATAAATTTATCTTCTGCTCTCGTGCAGTTCTGACAAACGCCTCACATGGCGAAGGCTCTCCACGACTGTAACGCTGCTGCCGGCCTTCCTCATCGTGCCAGCCTTGTCCCACTGTGCCTGGCATCTTCGAGGGCATCATTCCTGCTGCGCGGCAGCATTTGTCTCTCCGGCTGCGTTGTGCCATATCACCTCCGCATATTGTTAGTAGCTAGAGTATTGTAATTAAAGAAAACTGTATTTATTAACCTAATTGGTTTAAGAACTCTGCGAGGAACATGAGCGCAACCCTAAATCTCGCTATCGCTTTCGGTGCTTCGGATGCGGGTGAAACTTCCAATATTTTACTTTATTAAAGTCATACTTTTGCGCACAGTACAGCACTCTTAACCAATCAGTTTATACGTAGCCACCTGTACTGCCGCTTGAAATGCCCGGGTCGTCGGCTCTGTTCTCTACGCGAGTAGGTATTAAATTGGAAACGGTTCCGAAATGTAATCACTGCAACAGATGTGCGCTGTCGAGCACATCAGCCTTTCATTAAAGGAAGTTTTTTTCTGCCTTCTGTATTTTGCCTTGATTCACTTGCTCGGTCGCTCGCTCACCGAAAAAGGTCGGCTGATCCTAAATTGGGCTGATCATGGAAGCGGCGCAATTCACGGTTGCGTGGGTGACATGGTCGGGGGTCCCTGCGTTCTGTCGATTTGTCGGGCCACGTAATCGCTACGCTTGAAAACACAGTCTGGAAATGAGCAGTTCTATTATATCTTATTAAGCGCTTCACGAAAGATTTGCTTCACTCTGATTCCAGCACATGCGTTGAATTCGCATACGGTTCTGTTTCTCCACGAGTAATATTCGATCCGCCTTTCTCCTGCGCCGGCTCGCAAGCGCACCTTAGTGTCGCCATCTTTCCTGTCTGACTCTTTTTGTCTCTTTTTCTGAACATGCCTCCTTTCAAGAATTTTTCGACCAAATATCGAGCCTTGAACCAATTTCAAGCTGTCTGGAAACATTGCCACGTGTTCAATGAGAAATCAAAACTGGAAAAAAAAAATCACGGGTTCTCTTATGTTATCCCTAAGACGACTTGAAGGGGAAAGCCCAAGCGCCGATGCATTAAACACGGATAGATGTACACATCTCCCTTAATTCGCTTGCTCTGCTTCGCTTAGTCATCCATTTAATTCATTTACGTCGTTTAGTCGTCCCTCTCAATTACAAAGGTCCAGGGTTCGACAGCCATCCAAAGTCGCGGGTTGGAGTGCGGTAATTAACCCTATCTTATGTAACTGTGCCTGAATTAACTTGCCCTTCATTACCACCTATGGTCGTGCTTTCGACTCCCACCAAAGTTCGTGGGTTCGAGTGCCTTAAGTCTAACTAACTTTGCCTTCAATAACGCGAAAGTTCATGGGTTCCATTCGCACAAATGGCCGTGGTTCCACTCCAACCAAAGGTCGAGGGTTCATAGCCTTAATTAACAACAGAGGTCTTGGGTTCGACTCAGACCAAGAACCTGGGGGTTCGTAGCCTTTTTGTACCTTTCGTGTTCGTCGACGCGTTTTCGCTCAAGGTCGACTAACCGATGAGGCGTATAAGGCTTGTGTCTGAATGCGACAATTTTCCTTATATAGGCATAAATGACACCGACTCCTGATGGAAGTCTTTTCATAAAAGAAAAAGAAAAATTTGAAGAGCCGTTGCAGCCAGACCCTGAGCGATTTAAAATGGTTACGTCCGGTTTAATGTGCCCTCGTTAAACATTGTGGCTAATCACTCATACATATCGAGCGGCAGCAGGCATGCGTGATTCGAAAGGAGGAAAGGTGCTGAGTGCCTTTTTCTCACTTTTCTTCTGAACCCTCCGTGCCACTCGATGTGGGTAATACCGAATTTTCGTCTTGTGTGCGCGAGGCGCTCCGTGCGCTGTATATACTTGAACATCTCTTTCGTTTATTATTTTTCATTTACAAGCTTAGACAATGTGAAATTGTATCACGATATATAGAACACTTTAAATGAATGTTCAGCAGCGTTTTCGCACCTATGGGAATAGCTCGGGTGGTCGAACCCCAGTTGCGTGCATTTTTGAAATTGTCCGACAACGTTCTTGCGGGGGCCTTGCCGTCATCAAAGGCGTCTTTGCTACCCCATATTTGGTGACCTTGTGCCCCAGTGTATCCTACGAATGCCCGTTTGAAACTTCATCTATTGCGTGGTCGTTACACAATATTGGTTTGTTAGCATTTTTTTTCTATTTTCAATTGCTTCTGTGTCTGCAGTCTATTGGGTGTGAAGCAATGTTCAAAAGGAAACCGAACTTTTTACCTAGCGCGCCAAGCGGCAGAGGGAGCGCGCTGTGACTGCTGAGCGCACGTGATGGTTGTTGTGCACAACTAACTGCCATTTGCCGCATTTCACTCCGACCGTTAGTTGGTGAGTTACGGCCGCTGAAGTGAGAACGTGCACAAGCTGTTCGTTCGATCAGTATCAAAGTGACAATGAAAGAGCTTGAAGGACAACGTGTGTGGCGGGAATTTTGCTACAAGTTTCGCAAAACATTGACATGCATTTTAATTGCTTAGCCAAGCATACGGAGAGTCCTGTATGAGTCGCATGCAGTGCTATGAGTGGTTTAAGCGTTTTAACACGGCAGAATACAGGTCGGTGACGATCCCAAGCCTGGACTACCTTCCACATCAAGAGATGATGACCATGTCGAAAGGGTTCGTGCTGTGAATCGTGGAAATTGTCGTTTAACTGTTCGAGAACTTGCTGATGAAATGGGCATCAGCGTGTGATCACGCCACCAAATTTTGAGTGACAAACTACAGATGTGTTGTGTCAGTGCAAAATTCTTGCCGCATTGACCTGTGTCGGAATCAGCCAGGAACTGCTTGTCACTCCCAATGACATTGAAAACTTCTTCAAGAACATCGCGAAAGGCGATGAGGCGCGGGTTTTAGGCTATTATATTGAAACGAAGGTGCAGCTATCGCAATGGTTGGGCAAAGGGTATCCTCGTCCAAAAAGAAAAGCACGCTTGAGTCGGTCAAGGATCAAGGTGATGTTCATTGTGTTTCAAATGCGTAATTATTTCTATGCTTACCCAACGAGAAAACCGCCCGTCCAGAATGACGACCGTGTTCGAGATAGCACCCGCAGCAGCGAAGCAAATTCACCTTCGAGCAGTCTCTCACCTAAACGCCAACGAAGCGGCGGCAACACAGCGCATGCGGTGCTGTCAGCACACGCCTCACTCTGGAAATTTCGCAGATCGCTTTCAAGATACGGGCCCGCCCGTCTCTCTTCAATGCTAAGTAAGCGGTGAGAACACAGCGCGCGAAGCTATCGGCAGTTTTTTTGTCGACGTCGCAGATCGCATTCAAGGTGCCGCGCACGCGGTGGTGCCATACGAAGCCGCCGCCTGAGTACGTTAAGAAATGGTTCATAAGGGTTCGACGCGGATGCATACGGCATTAAAGAGCTATAACGGCGTTTAACGATCGGAACAGCATCACTGCACCTGTCGTCGCCACCTGTAGTACTGTGCTTGTGTCATCAATGCTCCTTGCGCCGCAGTCCGCACAAGTTCGCGTTGCCACTGCGACGTCGTTACTACTGACTGATCAAGTTTCGTAATTGGTAATGATACCAGGCTGCTTGGAGATCACATCAGCAAGTGGAAATATGCTTACGCATACTGATACAACTCCCAGAGGAGTTTCTGCATGACTTTTTTTTTACTTCATGGGCACTGTCCATCAAGAATGGTAAACAAAGAATTCTAAATCTACCAGGGCATTCTAGCGCATTTGAGGGATGCTGTGCGCAGTATGAGGTCTGAATTGTGGCAATACCAGACTTGAAAGTTGGATCATGACCGTGCGCTGGCCCACACGTCGCTCCTTGTCCGCAGCTCTCTACAAAGCATCACACTCCCGTTCTGCCCCATCAACCGCTTTCTCCGGATCTAGCCCCAGTAGACTTTTTCCTGTTTCCCAAACTTAAAACCACATTGAAAGGACGTAGTTTCCAAACCATAAAGGAGATTCAGGCCAATGCGACAAGAAACCTGCGCGTCATCTCACAAAGTGTGTTTCAGGAGGCTTTCCAAAAATGAAAGAAAAAAGCGACAAGAACAGTGTATTGCTAGTAAAAGGGCTGCTTTGAGCGTTACAGCGCTTAGAATGTTGTACATTAAGCAATAAAGACGCTATGGCTAATGTTCTGCTTCTTTTTAAACGCAACTTCTACTTCACGTTTTATATGAAATCCTCCTTTATCGAAATGTCAAGAGGGTTAAAAAACAGTTCGCTCAGTGTGAGGTGCATTTCCAAGATCTGCGACCCATCGATCAAACATTTGTAATGTCTTTCCGCACGTATATCCAAACGAAAGAAATGCGTGTAGTTGTAACCACCTGTCATAATGGAATAGGTATAATGTAGTTTATCTTCGATGTAACAAGGTGAGCTGTAAAAATAATATTAGGTATTAAACCTTAATTGATTGCTGTCGCTTGTTTGAATGTTGCATCTGCGGAAGATAGGTCAAGCAAGACTCATATCATGATCTACTGATAGAAACGCTATGCTTAGAGCCAGTTTCGAGAAATAAGTTTTTAACACGTGTCTTGAAATGCGCTGCTATTTTAGGGAGATATAATATATATATATTATATGTAGCCAAAAAACAAGCTTAACCTGAGGGAAGTGTTCGAAACCTGTGTGACACACCCTTACCCGAGGAATACCAGCGTGTTCTCCGACGGGGCTCCACGTTTTCGATTGAGCACTTGTGCCGTGTGCCACTATCTTCGTCTTACGAAGAAAGTGATACGACGATGAAATGTTAACTAGCCCACTTCTCCATCCTATTGCAACGTTACTATAGACTGAAAATTGTCGGCTTTTTCATCGCCTACATTTTCTTGGTCTGACGGGGACAAAGTGAAATCAAGATGTTCATTGCTGGAATAGCGCGAATGGAAAAAAAGACGCCGCAAGAACACAGGGCTAGCAACGCATCGTATCGCTGAAGCAACGTTTATTTAAAATCTGTAATGGCCATTCTGGGACTCTCGTCGGTTCGGCTACAAGTGAAATGCAGTTTCTTTCCTACCGGCACACTTTGCTATGGCAACCGCATGACAAGGCTTCCCATCAGCATGACGGCATAGCGAAGACTCCGTGACGACGATGTAATGCGAAGAAAGATTGGCGTCAATGGAACGGACCCAGGCGGTAGGATGACGATGACATGGCCACAACGAGATGACGACTTTGAAATGATGACCGTGGTATAATAACTACAGCGTGATTAATACGGCATGAAGACAATGGGAAGACGGCGGCACGGTGCTTGTGGCCTGACAGAGATGGTACGACGACAACCGCATAACGAGGCTGGAATGACGACGATGCCACGACAGCGGTGCCATAATCGCGATTAAATGTCGACAGCAAGACTGCGATGGAATGATGAAGGACTCAAGTCGATACAATGACGAAGGCGGCATGATGACGACGCCATGTTGGCAATGATATGGCGTTTTTGAAGTGGTGACGATGAAAAACTACATTGTTACGACGATGGCATCAGGATAATGGTATGTTGACGACTGTGTTACAACGATGGCGTGACGAGAGTCGGATGACGAAGTTAGCATGACGGAGATAGAAGAACAAGTGACGGTATTATGGCTATAATATGACAACGAATGTATGACGAGTGTAGGACGACAATGAAATGGTCTTATTGCACTGCCGACCTACAGTCGCCATGCATTTGTTGTCATGCTACCGTCTTTGTGGCATGGACAGTGGTATGGGGGCAACGAGTTTATGACGATAGCGTAACGATGACTATATCACGAAGACTTCGTGACGACGATGTTGTGACGAGAAACAGATGGCAAGGCTGTAGTGACGATGACGGAATCAACACGACCACGGTATGACAACAAATGCATGACGACTCGATGGCGACGATGGCATGACTGCGTCGGCATAACGACAGTCAAATGACAAAGCTGTGATGACGGTGACGCAACATCCATGACGGCATCATGACCACGAGCACATACCTCTTGTCCTAAGCTATTAGACAACTCAGGTAGCTGGGTCTGCATAGAACGCGTGACCACGACAGGATCAGGATGACAATATGACAGCAAATGAATGATGACTGTATAATAACGATGGCATGACAAGGGCATGACGTCAATGAGATGACGACGATGACGTGACAACGATTTCATGACGAAGATACTATAAAGACAAAGGCGTGACGTGAGTCGTATTACAAAGCTGGAGTTTCACGTACACCGGGGTGGCGCAGTGGTCTCGGCACTGCGCTGTTAAGGTCTAGGCGCGGGATCGAATGCCAGCCGCGGCGGTGGTATTTCCATGGGGGCGAAATACAAAAACGCGAGTGCGCCGTGCATTGGGTGCATATGATAAAATCCCAGGTGGCCAAAATTAATCCCGAATCTCCCACTACGGCGTGCCTCATGATCATATCCTGGTTTAGGCACGTAAAACACCAGAATTTAGGCTGGAGTGATGACGATTGATCGACCGTGACGGTAACACGATGACCGTATGACAACGAATGCATGTGACGATGGTCTGAGGATGTCCCTGTGACAAAGCTGGAATGACGACGGTGCAAAGACCACGATGACATCACAACCACGAGCGCATACATAGTAACCCAAACTGACAGCCCGCTGAGTCGGCGTAGAAGCCGTGACGACGACGGCATGACGAGGGGCAAATCACAAAGGTTGAATGATAACGAATGAAGGACAACAGCGGTATCACGACCTCGAGCACCCAGTGGCTGGCTTAAGCTGGTAGACGTCTTGAGTCAATGGGTCGGTGTGAGCGGCAAAACAGATAGATAGATAGATAGATAGATAGATAGATAGATAGATAGATAGATAGATAGATAGATAGATAGATAGATAGATAGATAGATAGATAGATAGATAGATAGATAGATAGATAGATAGACTCCAATCACCTGAAGTAGGCAAAGAATGCTCAATCGATTAAAATTCACAGCTACTTTGTGTTTGCATTACAAATACATTTCACTTCCTTATATTATATCTGCATCGTGAAAACATTCAATAATCTCGCGCTCTTGCGCTCATTTTTACTTTGAACACGGAACCCGTAGCGGTCTGGAAACTTCATTATATGGTTATTTCCTTTTGCACCTTGGATGTCAAGTGGAACGTCAAGCGGAAAGCCAGAGATGCTGAAATAATCTCATGGGTGATGGTAACGGAAAACAAACATGGGATGAGTTACTACTTAAGAGCAAAAAAAGGAAATCAGAAAAGAAACAATTCGTGATAACTCAAAGGGAAGTTCATTACTTTTCGAAGCAAAATCAGGATGCCTTAGAACACGCCCCTTTAAAGCGAGAAATAAGACGGAAGAATGAGCATGTGCTTGCTGCGGTAAAGCTAAGGAAACGATGGAGCATGTTTTATTAGAATGTGAGGAGTGGTCGATTTAGGCACCACTGGCCTCCTTGAAGCCCTTAGGTTCAGCGAAAGCAGGGCAAAAAGTAAACATGTCCGCAATAGAGATTAGTAAGAAGTTATTGGAAAGTTGGTGGAATAAAAGTAGGGAATCGACAAAAAACGGAGACGTATAAAAGCAAAGTTCGCAATAGGGGGTCAGGAAATTTGGTTGTGTGAATTCATCGTTTTTTTTTCTTTTTCCTTTTTTAACCTAGGTAGGTTAGTAGGCAGTATAATAGCAAAAGCTTGGTGGCGCAATCCACCACCTGGTTCCAAAGGGTACGCTCATAACGTCCATCCATCCAGAACAGAACGAGTTAACGGAAAATTCCCGACCAACTGTGTAGGCTCGCAGCTTCTCCAAAAAGTCACAGGCCTCCGTGACACGGACAGCGCAGTCAGAGCGTAAGCTGGACAAGTGACTCCACACTGTAAACGCAAATAACTCCGAGGTGGGAGTATAATGCTTGTCCTCTAGCGACCCCCCGGTTCGGAGTTTATTATGCTCCGTATGATCGGAGTAGAATTTTTACTCCGTGCGAGCGGAATTTTTGCGTGGAATTATGGGAGTTCATTTTTCTGTCTTTTCTTTATTTTTTGCTTTGCAATGAACGGAGTTTTTTCGAGGTGCAACGGGAGTATAAAAAAGAGGCATCGCGTGAGTTTGCGCTAACACCTTTACATGCAGAGGCTGCTGGTCGAATTTCGAAATACGCACACGTGACCGCGTCAAATTCGACGAAACAAGTCAATGAAAGCACATATATCATGACATACATAAACATTTCAGAAATACTCAATGCAGAAATTTAAAAGACATCCTACGTACACGCGATACTCAAGAAGCAACGGTGCCAGTATATATAGCCACGATACTGTGTGCCTCGAAACCGCCTAGGGAGCAGCTGTGTTGTTTTCAGAATTACGACTCACACGCTCGTTCATACGAAATCTGCCTCGCTGAAATTAACAGAATACCTTAATCAACACAAAACTGTTAATTCAGAATAGTGAGAGAAAAAAAAGTTAATGGCGTAATTTTTGAAAATTATCATGCCATTCTGTGAGTGCTGAAGCGACTTCGCACACTGCCGGCGTTCGCGGCAAAAAGTAGTGCGTTAGTTACAGTAAGCAAGTAAAATGTAAGTGCGTGTGCTTCATAGCAAAATTAAATTTTTGCGATATAGTGGTAGCGTAGCAAGAAATTATTACGTGTGAGCATGACCCGCAGCAGCCGACGTAACACCAAAAAATGCGCAGTCATACATTTTATACACCGCACTACTTGCTCTGCGTCCAAGCAATCTCTATCGGTTGTGAAAAGGAGCAACATTGCTGATCTGTCGAGTGAATCCTTAAACTCGGAGCCAGTAGGCATGCGTCTAAATCAGTGTCTCGGATAGAGCGTAATGTTAACGCAATATCGGAAGCAACGACGTGACCAAAACCTACATGCGCGTTAACAATTCGATTCACATCGCTCAATAAGAAGCTTTATTTACAGTACGCATACTTATGTCCTACCGTTTTTCTTCGGGCGAGGATATCCGTTCACAGATACATAAAAACAGTTCCTTGCACTCCAGTCTTTCTCTCTGGCAACACAGCACCGCAACGAACTTGGGGTACGCCATTCATCCGCGACTAGCATGGATGTCGTCGCTCGAACAGTGGCTGCTGTTGCCACTGCTACGCGGTCTTTTCAAACATTACACCGGACGTTGTCAGCATGTATTCACAAGGACATACAAGTCGCATTTCACGTACTGAAGAACACAATCCAGGTTCACGCAGCACGAAAACACAGTCAGAACCTGAGCCGACATCACGAGCCAGTGAGCAGCTTCGAGGTATACCTAAGCCTTTTTCCGCACTTAAAAACGTTGCTCTTGCATTCATCGTTGTCAGCAAAGTGATCAGAGCTAACGTACTTGAAGCTGAGCTACAGTGAGCTTCAGGCATGCCTATAACACTTTCTGGAAGGAAATACTGGAAACAAATTGACGAAACGCTGTCACGGAACGACACTTCACAGATGTAAACAAACCGTCAGCCATGAGCACTGCCGGCTCCGCCGAACGCGCCCGGTCGCTGGCAAGGCGCACAGCCTCATGGGAAGCGCCACGTGACCAACCAGTTTCGACGGAGGGGAGTTTTTTAAAGCTCCCGTCGGAGTTTCACGGGAGAACAAGATTTTGAAGCGGAGTAAAATCGCGTCATGTCGCCTTAATACTCCCGCAGCTAGCCAGCGGAGTGAAACGAGGGAACGGCGCTGTTTTGCTCCCATACGTCGGAGTAAATATTTCAGGAGGGGAGGTTTTAGGGCACATCACCTCTTAAAAACTCCCAGGTGGGTTTATTTTCGTTTACAGTGCATGGAATACCGTCTTAAACTGCTTGAACATGCTATATGCAAGTACTAAGCATGCGGAAAGTATTATGTTTTGATTCGGCCGCATTTGTTGAAACACATCCGTCGTCACAACAACGAACTGAACTGCCGGACCGGCGTCGACGGTCAACCGCGGCTTGTGTTGATTTCTGCACAGCGGTCTGCTGAGCCCGACATAGCCTGGTTCCAGCCGCGCGCGTGGCTCTACGATTCGCTTCTGCAGCAGTGGTTCGTACCTTGCGACGAGGTGCCATAACGCCTCACAAGGAGTGAACAGAGGCATCTAGACTACGCGGCGCACATGTCACATCCCTTGACGCGTGGCAAATTGCAATGCACCTGCTACATTTCCTGACACCCGGTGGAATACAACGCAACTGCAATGCAAAATTTGCACGTATCGACGCTAAGCGGCGCACATCGCGCATCGCGTGACACTTGGTATGATACGATGCAACTGCTACACGACGTGCCACCTGGTAGAACTATATGCAACTGCAATGCAAGATGTGCACGTATCGACGCTAAGCGGTGCACATCTTACATCGCCCGACTCCTCGCACGCTAGGACGCCTTATATGGCATGCTTCTACAGCAACTAGGAAGCGCTGACGTCGCACAGTGCTAGAGTAGCTAAGTCCTGCGCGCAAGGCCCGCGTTCGATTCCGCCGGAAATGGGGTATTTTGACGCGATAGCGTTAATGAGCTCGTGTCGCAGAAAAGCCGGTGTCGTCGGCGGCGTGGGCCGCGAGCGATAAATCCCAGAAGGTACTTCACAAATAAAAAAAAAACAACTCGCAAGATGGGCTGGGTGGGAATCGAACCGGGTCTCCGCAGTGTGAGACGGAGACGCTACCACTCAGCCATGAGTTCGATAGTTCAAAGTAACACAAAAGCGCCTCTAGTGAATGCGGTGTTGCCTTATAAACGTGCCGTAGAAAGTTCTACTGTGGTGTATACCGGTAATTATGAGCATGTAAATTACAGAAGTCTCAGTTACACGAGTAGCGAAGTACGTTTCCGCTACATTTCTTCTGCGCTCTGCGCACGCGCAGAGCCATCTTACGGCAAACACAGAAGACCCCCTCCTCGCAATGTACGACGCTGCCCCGACAGGTGGCGCGCCACTCGCCCGCGCGACGCGCCTCCTCTTTCCGCTCACAGCGCGATTCCTAGGTGCAGTGTTCGATGCGGGACGCCTCTGACGTGATCGCTGCGCCGTAGCGCGTCTGGTGGCAAAGCGTCCCCTGCGATATGTGCCGTGCTGCTGGCGAGGAGCCATGCGTCTGCGTGGTGCTCCCAAGCGAGATAGAGGACGATCCCATCGAGGCGTCAGCCCCATGATCGCGTCCGCCTTCATGGCACGTCGCGGCCCGGCTGTCCATGCCGATTACGACGTTTGACTCGCGTAGATCGTTTCTCCCTCCGAGACACCGAGTTCTTTGGTTCGTTCCGCTTGCTCAAGCGCACGTTTCGTCATTTTGTGGCTCAAGAGCAGCCGAGCCAATGAGTGGGTGGTGCGAACGGGGTGCGATAACGCTATCGCGTTCCACTCTTGAAGGCGAAGCTTAAGCGTCCTCCAATTTTTTTCCTCATTCCTGGCGATAGCTGCGACGAACAGCGGCGGCGGGGGCAGAGAGCGTCGCCAACCGAAAGGGCTATTGGATTCAGCCCATAACAGCTTACGCTGTAAACATAAATTCGAGGGTTTTACGTGCCAAAACCAAGATATGAATATGAGACACGCCGTAGATAGGACTGTGGATTAATTCTGACCACCGGGGATTTTTTAACGTGCACCCAATGCACGGTACACGGGCCTTTGTGGATTTCGCCTCATCTCAAAGTGCAGCCGTGGCCGGGATTTGATCTCGTGATTAAGACCAAAGCCACTACTGCACCACGGCGGGCAAGTGCGAAGTACCATGGTTGGAAGATCGTATGCAGCGGCGTCTCGATTCACTAACTTAATTTGTTCTGTGACTCCACACGCGAACCGAATTGGTCGTAAATCAAACAGACTTTGCCATAGTAAACAAGGTCAATGTGATTAATCCATTCAGACCGTACTGATTTAAACGAACTTTACTTGAACACCAAGATGTCAAAACAAGCTTACTGTTCCCTACTTCTTAACGAGAGAGGGAACACTCACAATCTTATGGTGGCAGGGGCACGAAACTTGTTGGGTGACAGGCTGTTCACGGTTGAGTCATTCTGAATAGAAACTTCGTTTTCCTCGATTTTTATTCTCTCTTCATTGCTCTTTTAGCTGTAGGCTCAGCTGTGACAAGAAAGATTGTTCAATTTCAATGCTTTTACTTCGCTGTCAAACCATCCGGAAATTGGAAACCTTGTCGTTCGTCGTCGTTAAGCACTGTGTTAGTTACAGTTAACCCTTTGTTAACGAGTGCTGCCTACAGGCAACCATACCAGAAAAAAAATTTTCTTGCTGAGTTTCAGTATTGAGTACGAAGTTTTCTGCTTAATGTTTTCGGCCAACACTGAATAACAGGCAACAATCGTCATTTCTTGGTTTAGAGCAAGAACACTGGGTGAGGAAGAAGTTTGGTGCACGACAGCCTGCCTTTTGAAAGCAAGGTCAGAGGAGACTCACCGATGCAAGATCTCCGGCTGCAGCGGCGTCACACATGTGATGTAAAGCAAATGAAATGCGCACCTATGGTTCACATATGATAAGAGCTGTCTATACAAATTGAAAACGAAGCCTTAGGAGGCCTAGGGTGAAGCCCACTTCCAGTTTCTTGCCTTGGGTTTTTCTCCATTTCTGGAAAGCTGTCCGCAAAATATTTTGTTCTTTTTGTTGATTATGCTTATCCTTGAGGTGTTTTGCATATTTAGATAGAAAAGAAACATTTTTTTTGTGGGTTTGTACATGTGTCAATCTTAAAGGATTAAATTGGGCTGGGACTTTTCGAAGAAGTCTTCGCAAACTTGGTACATTTCTTGAAATAGGGCATCAAATAGAAAACCAATTTTAAGAGATGTAGGGAATATTTGAGAGAAACGTTATATTAAAAGAGTATTTTCTTTGACTTAACATTAAGTCTGTGACATCATCTGAGCGTCACACGAGCGACCTCCGTAAATGCGATGCCAAGTTTGTAAACCGAAATCGACTTCTTGAAGCGAGGTAAACGGGGCTATTAGAGAGTCGAGTTCGCGAACGGAAGCGCTAGTAAACCGAAATACCACTGCGCTGGTCGCTGTTTTTTACTCTTGTCTTGCTGTTTCGTTATACGTCGCTTAACATGCTTTTATCGACACATTCATTTTCTTCACAGTACGTTATGATCAGCTATAACTGTTGTACGGCATACCTACACAGTGTATGGAGCGCTGCATCCCTCTTTGCTGCACCTGTTTTCCGTTTAAGACATTGGTCGATCTTGATGAATAAGCTTTGGTTGTTCTGAGCCAGCGATGTCTTCGCCAAAAGTGGGTGGCCTCCTCATTCCAGGTGGCCGTGGGTCCAGGCTAGTGCTCGCTACGCGGTTGAACTTGCAAATATTTGGTAACGATTAACTTCTATCGATTGTTTTTAAGCACTGAAACTGCATATTCGTGAATCTTTTGACCAGTGCAGTAATTTAGGATGTCAATCTATTTCTGTGAGACGCTGTGCTATAAGATGATATTTTCATCTCTTCTCGCACTTCCCTTGACGCTGAGTATACTAAACACGGGAAATATGTTCGTATAAAAAAAAATACCCAATTTGGTCCCCCTTGACTTTTTTTTTTGCCGTTGTCTGACCTGTATATTCAGAACTGAACCAGCAAATAGCGTACTACTGCCTAGCAGTTTTCCTCGAATAACGTTAATGTGAACGATTCATTCCGTAATGCAGTCTTTGCTAGGTAGGAACATGCGACTAATTTCTTTGCTAAAGGGCGTTCTGTACAAACTCTCATACGCCAGAAATCAAACTGTAGCCGCATGTAGCTCGGTGACCGGTGGCTAGGTATGTTGACGTTTGTTCTTTATGCACGCGAAACAGCCACCAGGCGCTCAGACAAGAGCACATCCGTTTGTAGCTGGCTCCTTGCCAATACGGACTACAACGCATAGACCCTTGCTTTATCACTACATGTTTTGCACCATTCTACGCACCTGCTGCAAGCGCACGATATTTCCGAGGGACATCCGCCAAACGTTCCCTTACGTGCTCCGCAAGCTGCCGTTTGACTTTACAGGTACGTGAAATGCTATAACGACCAAAAAAGAATCTGAATACATTAACAGATCTTCGTCAATCATTCATTGCATGTGCCCGAGTAAGGGCAATAGGGTGTCGAGTAGCATTGCTTGATTGGCGCTTTCCTGCGTGAACTGAACGTTGTCGGCCGCGGCAGCAGATTGTCATCTCCACGCGACCGACAGCGCTAGCGTTGTTTGGACGGCGAACTGCGAAGCGTAGCTCCTTCGCGAGCCATTGGAGCTGCGCGGAGGAGAAGGGCTTGCACGAGGGCGAGGAGGAGCGCGATCGGTGAAGCACCGTCGGCGGAGTCTCCGCACAACCGCCGTTAGCTGCGGCGCGTGCTCGGCCCGTCCCGGCGGCGTCTCGCTGTGCGCGCGCTTCGCCCGGCGTGGCGCGCCGTAGGCACCCGCTGGATCTCTGGCACGCGGTGTCGTTGCCTGACACGCACCTCTCTTTGCCTCTTCGGGAGCGTCGTTCAAGTTTTTTGTTTCAGTATTTATCTCTGTCTCCGTGCGCTCTCACTTATTTGTGCGACGACCTCCTATGCCATGCGGCGACGGCCGTCACCAACGTGCCAACCGCGATTCCATCAAAGCGGTGTTACGTGACCTTCATTTTCTCGGAAAACAAAGGCGCGTGCGTTGCAGCTGCATCTCCCGTTTCACACCGCTCCGCGCTATCGGCTTGCTCGTGGGAGTCGAGCCCGAGCGTAGTAGAGGCATGCCGCCGCACGAGGGAAGGAGGAAACGCTCTCGCACCTCGTTCGGTCCAGAAGTGATATCGCTGACGTGCATTTTGTTGGCTGTGCCGGATGTCAGCGCGACTGTTCCAGCTTACGCAAAAAGAATGAGCTTCGAGGACTTGAACGCGACCAGTAGGGCCGGTGCTCAGCCGCCGACCCCGTGCGGGGAGCTGTGCGAGCTGCCCACGGCGCCCGTCTTCAAGCCCTCGTCGCTCGTGCGAGTGGTGGTGCTCGCCGTGATAGGCGCCCTGTCTCTGGCTGGCAACGCGGCGACGCTGGCATCGATATGGACGCACCGGCGTCGGCGTTCTTCTCTGTACATGCTACTCGCCCACCTGTCCGTGGCCGATCTTCTGGTGACGTTCTTCTGCGTGTTGGCAGAAGCCGCCTGGACGTGGACCGTGCAGTGGGTGGCCGGTGACGCGCTCTGTAAGCTCGTCAAGTTTCTCCAGATGTTCGCCCTGTATCTGTCCACTTTCATACTGGTGGTGATTGCCTTCGACCGCTTCGCCGCCATGCGTTTCCCCATGCGGCGTCCCAGCGCCCGCCGTACTGCCACCCGCATGGTGGCGGCCGCGTGGACTTCAGCGGCCTTGCTCAGCTTGCCCCAGGTACGATACGGCCAAGTCACATTTACTCATTCTACCGTGTGCCAGAAACTTAAGCTGTTGTGAAAAAAAAACTCTTGTTGACATACTACTTCACTGGTTTATAGGAACTCCAGCCAAAAATTGATCTCAATTACTTTGGGCAAATGATTGGCCAAAGTAAAAGACGAATCCTTTTACAATGCCTGCCAACACAACCCCCGCAGACTCATATACCGTCATTCCCATGACAGCACAGCGCCCCTTAGGAAACTGCCATACACGATGGTCCCAGATTTCTCTCTAGGTGTTTTAGTGAGAGCTATGCTTGATCGTTATAGCAAGGCCGATCCAACTGGACTGCGAAGCTTCGGGCGGAAAGCGGTCCAAAAGCAATCGTCGCCTATATCAGCAAGGGGAGTTATGGGAGCTGCGATTGAAGCACGACTATGGGAGGAAGTAAGAAACATGCGAAGAAAAACCGCTTCTTTTTTTAAATTAATGCAAGAAATAGTTTGATATCATTCATCGAAAATAAAAGTCCTGGTCACAGTTACGTACGTGTGGCGAGGAATTATAAGACAACTCTCTTTTACTTCAGCATTAAGAATAAATACCCCTTTTCAGCGCCCGCTGTTGAAGTATGCATAAAGGCGCGCTCGTAAAGCCCACCTTCTGCTATACGCCCCCCCTTACACGTTGTGTTGTTTTGCTTGTATACGCGTGTCTGAGTTCTGGTGGCGCAGCGTTTGCGCGCCATGTTTCATCGTTGTTGTACGTGTTCACCCAAACGGAGTGAGTTGCGACCACCAGATAGCCTACTTTAGCTGCCTTCGTGCGAATGCCCTGGAGGACGGGCTAGGAGTCTGACGATGCGACCTGCCTACAACACCCAAAGATTTTATTTTTCGCCTGCAGAGGAACTATATTTTGCTCGTTGGTGCGATTTTGACACCCGCAGCATTCACGTTTTGCTGCATTATTCTTAGTGTTAAAAGCTAAAAACACCCACCGAGTCAAATTTCCAAATACAGCTCCAATGGTAGGCCACGAAACCAAATTTCACGCCTTTAAAAATAAGATCACATCGCTTATGTTTTTTAACGACAACCTTTAACTTTAACGTCACACTATTTTTGGTTCCGGCGGAAGTATTCCCTCGTCACATACATGGCGCTAATCTCCATGAATGGCCAAGTAACGGTCATTTTTGAACGTATGGCCCTCTTGGAAGCTTCGCTACTAGGTATATTTACCATAGTTACAATGTCACGTTCTTGTTCCGTGTTTGTTTCTTGCCGTTCCAGGAACGTATTCATAGCGCAAGTGTGATGAAAATAAAACGGCCATTTATTTATTTATTTATTTATTTATTTATTTATTTGGTTATATTTTTACGTATTTCTATTTATTTATTGATTCATTTATTTTATTGGAAACGTGTTGTTCCTTCTCACACAGCGTCAGAAAGTGATAACTGTCAAGAGGGAAGAATGCGAGAAACTGTACATGAGGCATGTGGCCAGAAATTCGATATAGCGATTTTGGCACGAGTGCAGCATGCCTGCCATTGTCGGCCTAATGATTAGAGTATTGGGGTGGCCAGCCGCACGACAGTGGTTCCATCCCACCATTGGTTGTACATTCCTTCGTAGGGGAATTCCCCCCCCCCCCCCCCCCCCCCCCCAATTTTAAGCTGTCTAACAAAAAACTGGAGGTGTGTTGACGTACGCGAGTGCGTCACAGCGTGCGCGAAATCTTGTACCGTATCATGATACTACTTCAAATTATCTTTGCGCAGCCCTGTCCAGCATATAAATATATATCGTCGGGCATTATTTGTTTGCTGATTTTCATTCTTTTACTATTTACGCAATGTACTTCGCTACTGATATTACATAAACCTTCATCAGGAGACAACGGCTTTCATTGTAACATCGACGAATGCATCAAACAGGAAGGAAACCAGAGGAAACTATCAGGAAAACACAGCGTAATAAATAGGATGGGTGCCGCTCTTTGGTCTGTATCTCTCTCGTGCTTTTATTTTCATTGCAGTTTTCTTCTGGTTTGCTGGTATTGCCCTACATATAATACCATGTCACACACCAACTGGCCAGACAAATTGAATTGATATCTGTGGTTTTACTTGCCAAGCCTACAATTTGACTATGAGGCACGCCGTGGTGGAGGACTCTGAATTAATTTTGACCACCGCGAAAACGTTAACGTGCCCCCAATGCACGGGACACGGGCCTTTTCGCATTTCGCCCCTATCGAAATGCGGCCGCCGCGGCCGGGGTTTGATTCCGTGACCTCGTGCTTATAGCGGCGCAACAGCATAGCCGCTAAGCCACCGCGGCGGGTAAAAAAAGATTACTCTTCTGTCGTGGCTTTCTTTAGAATACGCGCCGGGCGTTAGCAACGTAACGTCCCACGTTACTTCCACGGACGATCACGTGGCGCCCTTATATGCAGTTACGCCTGGACATTGGCAAATATGTTGCAGCACTGCAAATCTAACAACTGGGACGAGAGAACTTATTGCTTAAACCAGCATCTTGCAGTGCCTACCAACGTGCAGTCAAATCGTATTATAGACGACCGCCTTCTAGGTCTGCCTGTGCGTGCTGCTCACAGAATTGTGTTCATAAGCATCACCTTGTCCACTATCAGGATTTACGGGCATGTACTTTATTCGGTAATTCCTTCCGTTTGATAGGCGAAAGCGAGGAAAATGAGAGAATTACGTGTCTGGTAAGAAGAGTGGATTTGTTGACAAAACGTGACACCGTCATTAATGAATGAAGGCACATCAGCGAATGCCAAAGTTGGGCCCGCTCAAGTGTTGCTCTGACACCAGCATTACACGTGGCATAAATAAAACTGAGGTTTATAGGGAAATGGTCCTCAAAGCTGCCATTCTCTGTCCACTTTTAGGAAGTTGCTCTACAATTTTCTCATTGCCGCTTTTCATCCAATTATAATATTTGAGAAGTTGAATAATTGATTACAACTTGGTATGTAATTAGGTAGAATTAAAGAATAATCAGAGTATCTCCTAGTCAGGTCAAACAACATTATTTTGGTTCTGTCAAGATATACGTGGCAGTAGGTTATTTTTAAACTCGGTGTCCTGTAAATGAACGTCTTACCACACTTCACACTCACACACCTTCCTTGCAGTTTGATGCTCCTAATTCGAACGCATTACAACATATTTTCTTCGACGAATAGTAAACACAACCACAAGACAAGCTCTGGATAACAGCAGAAATTTTATTGAGTCGGAGGAAGAATGAAATCAAGTACTCTACTTAAGCGGGAATACACTCGTGACAGAGCATTTCCATTCCAGCTAATCTCGTACTGCAAAACAGACACCGTAGGGCCTAACCGCTAATATTTTTCTGATAACGAAACTCAGCCAACTTTGTTTTAACGAATTGTCGAAGCTGTTCATTTTTCTACACCATGTAAAACCGCTCACTAGCAGCGCGGATGATGTTTCCCGCGGCCAGAACAGTCCATTATATCGCCCGGCATTACGAAAAAGCTGGTTCCTGTATCGTTTATTTATTTTATTTAGTATCTTTTTTTGCGAAGAAAGGCGAGGGGGAAGGGGTGGGGGAGGAGGTTGAATTGAACTGGAGACCCGTTGCGGAGTGTGGCCTCCGGTCACGCCGCGAAATGGCATTTCATTTAGATGGAAGGAAAGTTCGGGCAAGTTGATATGGATCCATTTCACGGCGATGAAGAGCGAAAGAAAGCACGCGGCTAAGCGTGCGCATGTGCTCGCTTTTGTGCCTCGTCGTTGCCATGCTTTATTGCGTCTTTGATCGTTAAAAAAGAGCATTTCTTTGCCTCTAATGACTTCTTCTCTTCTTTTTCTTTTCTGGCGGGAAGGCGTGCTTGTAATTTTTCTACTATAAGAGAGAAAAATGACACTATTGCATCCCTTAACAATGAGTAGAGCGATTTACTAGGCGTGCGATATGAAGGCGGCGAGCTACACATCGCGAAAAGCAACCTTTCTGTTAAGAGGACTACACAGTGCGTATAACTGTATTGAGCTTCTGCGTGCTGAAATACGTACGCAATACGTGATGCTCGCACCCAATTTTAACCTGACAACGTTCAGGCATATCTTATTCCGTAGATAAGGTATGCAAGCATTAGTCCCGAGAACGAACTACAGGGGCGCTGCGAGCGCCGCTCGCGTGACGTCTGGGCACGGACTTGCGCCTGTCGTCTGCTACAGTTCGGGGACAGTGACTATAGTTCGGGCGGTGTCCGGGTGCGTTCTGCGGTGTTTTCGTTGGTTCCCCGTCGTTCTGGCTGCTTGTATACCTGTGGCGGTCGTCTCAAATGTATTCTTACGACGTCTTCATTCGCGAAACTTTAGGTAAAGAGCTTATTTCTTAGACGACAATGCAGCTCTCAAAGGCAACGCTACAGTGCCAGCCGAAGGAGCGCAGAACAGCCCATTGGGGGTTTTTCATGCGCTGATCCGCAACCGCAAAAACGTAGTACATAAGAATCCAGTAATTGATAACGTACCTGCTGCGGTGCCACAAGTATGTCACAAACGCTGGCTATATATGACTTCTACAACAGTTACTTTGATTTTAATCCGCTAAAACAAGTTTGCTCACGACGAGTGCTTCATTGAATAATAACGAATTTTTGCATTTCTTCAGAGAAACGCTCCGCAGTAACACGAGGACTTAACTAACACTGCAGTTTAGATTCTACAAGCACCACTTGCTTTTTTATCTGCTTCTCAAAATTAGGCTGTTCGTCACGTGTTTATTTTAAGTTGCGGTAATTTGAAGTAAAGCTAATGAAGGCTTACAGCTATTTGCAGAATACGAAAAGGAATGTACCAATATATATTCCCTTTACCATGCTACACGTTCAACTCGATCAGTTGAGAAATTTACTGGTGCTTCTTACTTGAGGAATATGCGTGGCGAATCTGTTTGGCGAACTGACGCAGGCTGCCGGGCCCAAATTATTTAGTGAAATATGCCTTTTGGACCGTTTGGTTGCAGCCAGAAAGACGTCGAAGCGTCAATCATGCGTGGTATGGGACATATTGAAAATATCATAATTCCCCGGTGGAGGGTCAAAAATCAAGTGAAATATGCAAGGCTTGTGGTGTTTCCTTTATGAAGGCTTGCGAGGTTCTCTTTTATGTACCGACGAAGCGAGTAGTTCTCCGTTTGTATAATTAAACAACCCTGGACCGAGACGTGGTGAGGCAGAAGGTGCTTGAATTTTTCTTTTCTAGGCAATCTAAGCTGCGCTGTAGTACTTGGAGAATACTTTAGGTGTTCCGATTGGCACTGTGAAAAAATGCCTTATTGTTTCAAGTCGAAGTAGTAGTGAACTGATGGGTTTCGCGAACAATGGGTGCCTCGCCACACCGACAGTCGGGTGCTACCGTTGCGTGAGGGGTGTGCCGTACTGTCGATAAAGGCTAGTGAGAGCCACCGTGCAACATTTCATCGCTTGCAATTGATTGGCTTTCGATCTTAACCACGAAACGTTTCTCTCAAGTGATTGCTACTATGGTATTTGTGAATTAACTACCTAAATACACTACATGACGCGCCGTCGTGTTAGCTCCCATGAGCGATAGTTTTTTGGAGGCCTCCTTGTGTATGGTGTCGCTCCTACACGTACTCAGTGCTTACTCTTTCCCTTTCTTCCTCTTACTATTCCCCTTTCCCCCACCCCCAGTGTAGGCTAGCGAACCGGATGCTGTTCTTGTTGACCTCACTGCCTTTCCTATCCTTGTTTTATCTCTCTTGGAGGCCTGCTTCAGAGAGAGTTTGTGAAAGTAGCAGCAACATTTTTCATAAGAAATAGTCAAGTATGGCCACTTAATAATAAAAGAAAGAGATAGGCGTGCATTAATACTAGCCTAACTCTTTTTTTGCGCATTAATAAATGGCCATACTTGACTAGAACGACTCACCAGAGTAATAAGAATCATGAAGGCAGCTTCGCCGGGCAGTGTCTTTCTCACACGGATAACATGTTGATGTCATTTACCAAGATTTTTCTTCCATGTAAAATGCAGTGTGTCTCATAGCTAAATACTGAGGGAGTGTTAAGTGTTTAGCGAAGCATCATAGACAATTTCGGGTGTTAATTTGCAGACATCCTTTTTACGCAAAATTTATGGACAGACACGGCGCATATATGCATTGTAAAACTAGTAGACCCCTTCAACGCTACATAGCTTGCGATATATAAGCCGTAAATTTTCTCCACTCACTTTTGAAGAAGAAACTGGTTTAGGCATGGCAGCAGAAAGAAGCCGACATGCCCTTCAATAAGTACGGCTCGAGCCACCCATACCCCAGGCATACACGAAGGGAACAAGCGCGAGCGGCAGCCGAGCGAGTCGCAGCAAGCGGCGTACTGGCCATGACGTCACTCGCGAGAGGGCGCCACTCCGAATTTTCGCCGCTAATATTGTGTCTTGTTCGTCGCAGCAATAATTTAGTGTTCGAACGGACAGCGATAAAACCCATCAGTTCTTTAGCTTAAAAGTTCATTGTTATATTTTCTGGGACTGAGTAATTCATGAGAGAAGCATGACGTTTCGTACAAATAAACGTAAGCATTCAGAAAAAAATAAACATTGTTTTTAGTTCACTATGCAAGAAAACTGCCCAAAACTGTTACAAAAAAAAAGTTAGAGATTTGGTAGAACTTTCAAGAGTACTTTCGCACTTGTTTTGTGTAGCTATTTTGGAATGCAAAATTATTGTCTTTTTTTCGTTGTCTGCACGAGGTAGGTAACGTGTCAGGGTATTTATTCCATAAATAATGTTGCCATATTTTGGCGAGTCTGTCTTTTAACAACTTTTCAGTGTAGTCATTAAGAGTCTTGTCAGCGTTTCGGAACATTCAAGGATTTGACTTTTTCGTGAATTTAATCGGATCACTCTGTTGTAATTTGCAAACGTCGATGATCGGGAATCACATATCTCTAATGCGATTTTTTGTGGGACACCTTATGACGGGATAGTTTGCAGTAGTTACTTTAAACCTTTGGCAGCCTTGCTTGATTAACTGTTGTCGATATTCACGAATTCACAGTAATTAGCAGTAACGCTGTATGCTTAAAACACACTATAACAACATATTTAAAAGACCTCCCAGATTTGTTTCGGTTATTGGCCCCAATCTAATAGTAAATACATATCAGTATACACTTTCCATTAGTACATTGATCTTCGCCATTAGAGCAGTAAGTAAACTTCACAACGAGTTACGCTCTCACATATCTCCGATTGCTCCGGCCCTGCATCAACGAGCCTCAGCCTATGCATTCCTTGCGTCTCCATTGCGTTCCCATCAACAGTTTTCGACTCGTGCAATGTCAAAAGCATATATTTCGTGCATCCCCGTGCGTACATGCTAGACCATTTATTTCGCCCAGAACAACATTAAAACAAGGCGTTACTGTTGTCTCGTCTGAACTGCTGCTGCTGAATACCTTGCTGTCTTAGGCAAAGGTTCAGTAGAGCACATCGTTTTGCATTTATATGCTCTGCTTAAAGCACTCGAATCGTGTAAACGTTCAGTACATGCGAAAGGTTTGGATCTTTTTGGCAGATTTACAAATTTACTATCTCCCATATGGTATACAAGAAAATGGTGAGCGGTGCAGCCATACGAAACTTGATCTTTCTTAAGGGGGAGTATCAATTAGAAACCGGTTGCAATTTATTTATTGCGTCAAACATTTTGCATCCTTGACTTCGCCATTGTCAGGATGGTATTATGATGACGATCGTTTAACCATGAATTTACTACGGTAAACCGCTGCAGAATTTATTGCAATTTTACTGAGAATGAAGTGGATGTAAACATTTGTAAGGAAGTCAACAGCGCTTGCGTGAACTATATAATACTTGAGACAAAAGGACCAACTATAGCGCGGAAATGCAGAAAAAAATCACTTACACTCTAAAAACAGAGAGTTCCGGGCACTCTCTTCGCGGGAGTATCTGCTTGTCCCATATTTCACTCTTTTTTCGAGAGTAGATCGACCCCCTTTGAGAAGAGAATAACTCTTCCTGACAGAGTTTTATTACTCCGCCGCAAGGGAGTGCTTGTACTCTTCCGCAGTATGCGAATACTCTCCCCACAAGGGTAATAGTACTCCCTCAGACCGAGTACTTCTACTCCTCCAAGCCGAGTGTTTCTACTCCCCCAAACAGTGTGTTTGTACTCCTTCAGAACAGAGTGCTAGTAATCTTTCCAATAGTGTGAAAGCAGGATGTAGAGCCATGGTCACGCTAGAAGGAATTCGCAATACTTACATGTGGGGATTATTTGATTCCTTCATCAGCAGCTTCTGCACTTATGCTTGGTGAATGTAATCTGTAGTCACTGAATCACTCAAATGATACATTTT
The DNA here is from genome assembly GCF_023375885.2 of Dermacentor andersoni. NCBI lineage: Eukaryota > Metazoa > Arthropoda > Arachnida > Ixodida > Ixodidae > Dermacentor > Dermacentor andersoni. Next base: position 206,752,269 of record NC_092816.1, on the reverse strand, counting down.
TTTTCTTAAGAGGTCAAAATCTTTATTGATCAGTCACAAGATAAACTAACTAATAGTTTGAGAAACATACTGACAAACACATAAAATCAGATTACAATGATGCCCATGAACTTTACAACACATGTTGTAATAAAACATAAGTACATTCTCTAAAGTTTCATCAATATAAAAGTGTAGAAATATCCGGTATTTTTCAATTCGCTACACCTTCTCAAAACTAAAGTACACAATGGAAAGTTAAGCATACAACAAACGTGTGTACACTGACAAAGTATTGACACTATGATCGAAGAGAAATATGTGCCACATTACTGGTCCAGCAAACGCAATTCTGGCACAAAACACATACACTTATATGGCAGAGGTTAACAGATAAGCTGCTAAGCATGGGGCTGGTAATGTAGATAAATTGTGGAAGAAACGTTTTAGTGTGCCATATTCTAAGACAGCAGCTCGTTTGATAACGTCCTGTGCAGCGTATGGATGTTCCTGACTGAGAGTACAGTGCATTTAGAAATGTGTTGTATATTCTCATGTGAGGCCGCAGGTCCAGCTAGCTTTGCTTATACTTCACATAAAGTTATTCATGTGCCTTCTCTTGGGCGTGCAGCAATATCCGGCCCGGTCTCAAAACGGTACAGAGGTGTATCACAATTCCTATTCGGTTGGCCTCCTCACGAAAGTAGTCTCCATTGCTGTTGGGATTGATCCGTTACATTTTCTGAAAAATAAATTAAATTAAATTTACAATATTATCTTGTGTGTAGCAAATCAGTATAAAACTGCAAGGAGCATTGACAATAAAATCTTCCGCAACAAATTTCTTGCCATATAAAGTAGCTTTTAATTCACATTACGGTAAGAATGCTATACTTCTGAGGAGCAGCTTGCGTAATTAGGTGATCAATTATTGTGACTATTTGAAAATGCAATCTAACTAAGTATAGCATGACTTCAGATGCGAACGAGAAATCGGATGTGGTGAATGTGATGCATCAAAGGCGACATAAGCATATGTACAGGCCGGGAAGTGCACGAAAAAGACAAACAAAGAAGCAAATCATAAATTGGGAAGGCACCATCCTGTTTCACATATCCCTTCCATGCAAGTTAATTTTGCATGCGGCTATGCACGTACTTGCACAATGAGCCAACTACCTGAAACCAAAGCTTATTTCCTACTCAACTGGTTAAGATGCGCTATAGTAAGAAAAATTATCGCACTTCACAGAACCTTATCTTCGTCTCAAAACAAGTGTTATGTGTCTGGGATGATTAATACATCGCCTCACTGTACACTCTATCTGAATTCCAGAAAGTTACCATGTGCAAAAATGCTTTAATTTAATTTAGCCATCAAACTAAGGGGCTTTTACTTGTTGAACAATATATGTTCACATGTGCCAATTGATGAACAAGTGTTCCACACAGGTGCTCTCAGTTTCCTGCATTGAACAGACCTCTGCCTCCACTAGTATACTTGGTTGGCAAGTAGAATGAGTCAGCCTCATCAAAATATCAAATACCTGCCAGAAGCTATCATAGGAATATTTCACAGAAGGAGAAACCACAATTTTTCATTTTTAGAGTTATCTTCAGTTGCAAGTGACTCTGTGGCTTCTAAGATGTAAGGTGCGCACCACGGTGTACGCAGTTAAAAGCCTTAATTGCTCCTTGCTTTCGCTTCGGGATGCACGAGCGGTTCTAATGAACTGGTTTCATGAGCATACACGTTAACGATAATGACTTCTTAAACATGGGATACTCTGCCCCCAATGCTTCCCCTTTCTCGAACCTAAGAGGAGGCCATACTTCTAAAATTAGGTGTAAAAATAGATAAAAGGGAAGACATCAAAATCTGTCTGCTTCATTTCAGCATATAAAATACAGAATGACTGGTTTGTATTAGCATGTTTGCGTTTAAGTGCTGTTCAATTATGTAAACACCTAACCAAGCATGAGCTGTTGCTTTTTATAGGGAACACAGGCACCGTGCTCATTGCGAGTATGTATCATGTCACTAAACAAATATGCAATTTCATTGTATCACTATTTTTTATCGCATGGATATATATGTTGAGAGGCAGGAAAAAAGGCAGTCACTTTTCACAAAACTAATCACCTTTTTTAAAGACACATTTCTAACTTTTCAATGACACTTGCTCCTATGTGTTTGTCTCCAAAATGCATACTTAATTTTAACTTTCCCATCAGAGACATTACATAAATATGCCATGTTAAGATGACTGCCCAGAGCAGGTGAGAATTTTCATCTTGGCGTGACATGCTGTATTTTGATAGCTTTGTTGACATTTATTCAAATGGTACACCCAATATAAATAGTTTTCTTGGCCAAAATGCATGGCAATGTATTTTGATTCCTTGGCGCGCGCTCCTCTGCACTACGTGTAGTCGCGCTGGGCTGGCTCTTTGACATCCTTGTGTCCTTGCAGCTCCCTTCTTGCTTTATATAAAGTGGGTGCCTGAAAAATATCGTGCGCAAAAGTCAACACGATGACATATGCAAAACAACATCAAACAGTCAAAAATAAGGTCACGGCACTAAAAGAAAGTCTTAGCTCTTAGTCTTCCTATGGAAATACATGCGAAACATCTAAATGACTGCAAAAGTCAACGGCTAAAATAATTTCAATTTTGATATTTAAAGAAAAAAGAAATAACCGACAGTTCATCCTCGTTCAGCATCAATTCTACAATACTCCTACTAATAAATTGAATATTGGAGATTGTCAAATATCATAAGTCTGTCATTAGTCTTGTGTGTTGCAAACACCACTTGTGACAGATTTTAAGCACGTGCCCAGTTTGCCCCCCGCACCATCTCTAGTTCTGCCACTGCTCAAGCCGTAATTTGAGGATCATATCTGCAAACATGATGCTTAGTAGGGACGAAAATATGGTCCTCCAGTTCAGTGGATGTGACTGGATGTGCCTACAAGAATGAGCAACAAGGCTTGTTATGGCAAGTTTACCCACATTTCAATACTAACAAGAAACCGTTCACTGCAGCCTGAATCTAGGCTTACTGAAAGCCATGAACTTATTTCATTTATGAGGTGCGCAATGAAGTTCATTTTTTGCAGACTCGACTACTGCTGCAGTTTGAAATGTAGCATTTTACATTCTTAAAGGCATGTAAAAGTTGCAGTTAGACAGCAGTTATTAGTTTATTAGACCAACTATTTGATATTTGTTCAACAGATGGCTGGTAACACGTAATTTAGGAAACGTTTTATTTTTATACATTATTTCTCCACTAAACATATTAACGCGATAAACACATTTTGATCTGCCATGCAGTAGCAAAATGCCCACATTACGCTTCTAACCTCCAGTGAAAAGGTGACTTAGCTTTTAATGTAACATAACTCGGAAGAGCCAACTCATATTAGGAAATGCACAGATATGTCCAAAGCAGTTAGCGTATGCAAAACGCCCCTCCAATTGTAATTCCAAACAGCAGCCGTTATATTTGATGGCGATGCATAACTCGCCGCTTTGCAATTCACGGAGTTCGTAGACATATGCACCCTTTCGGATCTCCACCGTGCTCGAAAACCGCAACAGGAGACATAAAATCAGACATATAATCAAACAATTTCAATACATGAGCAAAATAGTTCAGTCTTAGGGCCAAGCCCCATAAGAGCAATTTAGTGTGCGACGGCGACAAGCGACAGCTTCGAGCGACAAAACGGGCCTACACTTGGACAGATCGCTTGGTTCTGGAAATCTGGAATTCGTCGCTCATCGCCCGGAGGTGCTATCAGCGACTAGCCAACAGCGCGAAGCCGGAACTGGATGTACATCACTCAACTAATACCGACTGTCGCGCGGAACGAGCAAACGATTGAATTTTTATACGTGCAAAGATAAGAACCTATGGCAAAGCGTTCAGAAATATTTTATGTTAGTTTTTTACTGTGAAATACATCAACTTAAATTACTAAAGCATGCGTCAGGCTAGTTTTGACGCGTATATGCAGCCCTCATACCGGCAACACCGGGGAGGTGTCGCTTAAAATCGTCGCTCGCACGGAGTACGACTTGTAGGCGACGAGCGAACGCGAGAACCATCTCTGTCGCATCGCTTGTAGCTGTCGCGCGCAAGATCGCTTATATGAGGTTTATGCTTCATTCAGCATGAAACGAATTCCTCATGCGTTTTAAGTAAGTTCAACATAACGCGCCCAACTGGCTTCTTGCAGCATGCAGCTGAATGCCTGCGGCAACCTGCGGAATGCCTGCGGCAACGTTTCTAACTAGCACTGGCGCTGCACGTAACTTCAGTGGTCGCAGATTACCCATGGGCGCTACACCGTCAAGCGCGGGGCTTTTATATAACGAAAGCATGCCGCCAGCAAAATGACGCTTTGTGTTATGTGACTCCTTATTTAAGCAGCGTTTCGTACACAGCAGACTGTCAAACTGAATAAATTCAAACACACAAAACGCACGCTAAGCACGCTCCGCATAGGCTCGGAATCACGGGCTAGTGAACAAACCATTTTAAGCGTCCTCTCGCCTCACGTCTTATTGAACATACCATGGTTCTGGCAGCGTTTGCGATTTTCAAAGCTCTTGCGGATACCGGCAAGTGATAAAATCACATGCAGATATCGCGACTACTGGCTTTTTCGATTGACATCGAGAGACACACCGCGCTTGCCTAGTCCGTTGTCAATCGCGTCGGCTAAGCGCCGCGACGACTTCCTGGCGATAGCATGTCATACACGCAAAATGCGCACCTAAGTTAGAATTCACTTACCGTGGAGGGTTTGTTGTTATAACCAACGAATGAGGAACCACTGTTGTGCTTTCGTGGCGACGCGAGATGGCTGACACACGATCTCCCTTGGATGGCCTTCGTTTGTGCTCTCTGGACGGATCGCCAGTGTTTCCAGGTCCGACGAGGTAGTGTAGCCCAAAGCTAGAGAATTTCTAGCCGAAATGTAGCCAAACAAAAAATAGCAAATAGACGTAGCCAAATACTGCCATTTATATCTGTCCTTTTATTTGCATACGCATTCTCGCCTTCGACTACGGCAATTCGTTTTTGCACAACCCGTAGAAACAAAATTTCCGTGACGCCGTGACGGTCGACAACAGCTATATGATGCTTGCACAAAGAACACTTCCTGGTTGGCCCGGGAAAATCTGATGTTCCAGAGAATCGCTGCAGAGGGCGAAAAAAATTGACCACGCCAAGAAAACACCTCCACTCCGCAGGGCTGCGACCGTGAGCGCACAATTTCCCGCTAGAGGCCCCGTAACAAGCATAAGTTGTTCATCTGGCTGGAATTTTTCGCAGCATCCATACGTGCAAGATCATTTCTAATCATGGTGTCTACCAACTTGACATTTTCAAGTTCCCTGAGTTTTCCAGGTTTTCCCTGAGCGACACAAAACTTTATTTTATGTCAAGACAGGCTGACACCACGTCACTCGACGCTGTCACTCTCAAGTAAGCATTTCAAAAAATTTAAAAAAAAGCTTTATCCTGTTTAACTAGTAAGGAGTAGCGTTTATTTTATTCAAAATAGAAAACTGAAGGTAGGGAATAGGAAAATGCACATCATTTATAATATCTTCAAAAAAGGAAAATGATAAAGTCAATTGTAAATCGAGTCGCACATTTTCAAATACGATTAAAAAGAGATGCACACAGAAGAAAATATTTTCGAAAATGAGCTGTTTCTAACAAGTAATAGCAAGGTCATTGGTATTAGGCCCGAACTTTCTCCCAAGTGAGATTTTGTCAGTACTTGGAAGGTCAACTTTAACTGTTCTCACGTGCTCTTAGCCCACGCACAGTGCCTCCCTTTTGTGTTTCGCTGCTTTCAAGAATTTATTTTAGTTTCGACGGGGGTCACCTGCATCTTTGCGTCAGCCAACACTTTGCTTTTTGAGCTGAAGCTCCTTCAAAGAAGAGGCGGCACAGTTCCTTTCCCGATCATTCCTCAATGGGACGGTCATTTCTGTTCTTGTTCTCGTTCCGCCGCGCGTTTGCCCCACGGCCCATTTCAAGCATCCTCTTGGTCAGCTGTTCGGTCAACGTCCGATTTTTCGTACTTCCTAGGGGCGACGAAATCGTCCGAAACATCAACTCGCGCAGTTCGAAAATATGAATGCGTCTTTTACTAGTACCCTTGAGGGCTCAAATACTCAAACACACGTCCAAAAAAGCTCTGAAGGCCTGCCAATGCACTTATTAGGCATATCGCTGCTCTTACTGTGACAGGAGACGGCGGGTGCACGCGTGTATAATTATGGAATACGTGCTGTGTCCCGTGCGAATTGCCCCTTCCCACGCTTGTTCAACTTCACCGCAATACTTTACGCATGCTTCACCGCGTAACAATACTGTGCTGAGGCGACGCTGCCTTTCGGGAACCGGCCTTATACAACGCGCCATGCTTTCTACGCTTCGAAAGCAATCGCGAGGATTACAGAGGTGGAGTCGGTGGCATTACTGACAGTGGCGAATTGTTTCAATGAGAAACACGGCACCGAACGGCAAGATCCTTAATAGCGAACGTCGAAGCATCTAAGCCTAGCGTTGTCGATGCGGCGGTGGCTACGGCTGCCAGCGGATCGGCGTGCGAGAGCGCTTGTTCGAGGCGGCGAGATAATCAAAACGGCGGTGTTGGATTTGATCAATGCCGTATCGGACCTGCGGTTGTGGCGAAAAGTACGGAAAATTGGACAGCGAAAGGTTCTTGCGTCTGAAGTTAGAGACATTGTTATACATTGACTCTGTGAGGCACGTGGCGGTGACACGATGCCGTCCGCATTATCGTGCATTTCACAAAAATTGGGTGTCCGGAAAATTGTTCGTTGACTGTACAGTGGCAACTCCTCCAGCCAACGACACGCCGTCAAAGACAATTCGTTACGATTTCTCTCTTTTACTGGAGCCAGTAGTAGCGCGACTTTCAATAATATGACAGTTAATTTCCTCCTGATTGAAGCACAAATTCTCCGAGTTATCTCTGAGTTTTTCTAGACTATTCAATATTCCTGAGAATTTCCGGTTTTCATGGTTTTCGGGGTTGATAGAAACCCTGATAAAGTTCGTGTCGCCAATTTATTTCTGTGATCGGTCTTAGACCAGGCAGCGTTCGACCTGGCTGCAGCAGAGTTCGACACCGGCAAGCGCAAAGGCGTGCAAAAATTTGGAAGGCGCTTAAGCTTTAGATAGACTTCAAAGATCCATGACTGCTTGTCACGCTTCCCGGAAACCGTAGCTTCCTCGCGGATACGCACGCAACGGTGTTGTTGCAAAGGACCGAGCAGGCCGCGCTGCTCGGAAAAGGGGTTTGTGTTTGAGTTTCCGCGCAACAGAATTACGTTTTCTGGTATATTCAAATTAAACTCCGACGCTATTATGTCAGTAGGTTGTGTTTAGGTCGTACTTTCCCATTTTTCTGGTGTATCTTATTTGGACCTAGCTTAATTAGTTCAGTAACGCCTCTGTGCCACGCGGAGGGCCTGCGTGGTTGTGCTTCAGAATGATTTTTCGTTAAGCGACGTCTGACAGCGACATCAGATTTCTTGCGACACGGTGTGCTTAACGTAAAACCGATTTCGACAGGTTTGGAAAGAGAGGCTCACCAGCAGCGTTTCTTTTTTTCTTAATAGCACGCGAAAATGCAGCCATGATTTTCCACCATCATCTTCGGCTGTCTCCTCCGCATGGGCGCGCGAGAAGACATTCGAAGGTGAGAGAGCTACATGAAAGGGCGAGGGGAGGGGAGTTGCAAGTAATACCCCTGTCAACAGGGCAAATTAAGTGCACTTACGGAGACTGCATTCGGCTTTAAGTGCGCTTTCCAAAACCTAAACGTCGCAAGCGGAGTGTACTCGCACAAGAGTGCAATCCGGTCGGAGTGCGTTCCCGGAACGCACTTTGCTGGTCGAGTGCGTACCCTCGCTGCCAGCGCTTTCAACAATACAAAATGCAATCCATAGCAAAAGGACAGGAAGTTCATTCTAGCTGTTGAACAGCTTCTAACAAAATAATCAGAACATAACTAGTTGATACGGTGTTCTAGCAGGAGAAAAGGCGCCACGTCGCACGCCACCATATTGTTCTGAATTTGCTATAGGCATTTGTCTTGGCCGGCCTTGACTTGCAACGCTCTTATGACAAAATTATATCGTTTTTTGTTGAGTAAATATAGATTATGATTGTTTTTGATGTATAATACAACTAAGGCAATGGCATTTTAGAAGTTTATTTCTTAAATTTTAATCTACATATTCAAAAACGTGGTTTTAGTCGCTCGCCATTTTTTTTTTAGTGCGAGTGCACTCTGTTTTCCCGTTTAGCACCACGTAGCATAAGGTGTCACTAAAGGTCACGAAGTGCACTCACCGTAAGTGCACTTAACTTGCCTTCTTGACAGGGGTATAAGCGTGCGAGAGAAGCGTATTTGCTTTCCCGCCCGCCTGATGCACGTTAGATGGACGGCGCTAATTACGTACACTATAAGAACAGTTGCATCCTTTGGAGTGCATATTTGCCTGACAACAGTAGTCGTCATCCGCCTTTCGCCTTTCGTAAAAGCGCTGCGCTCGCTACTTTCCTGTCGAGAATGCTCTGGCATGGCGTTCGTGACTTGGAAGTACCGGGCTCGCAGCATTAAAGAAAGTAAATGCGGGCAAGACGGATGGCGATTATTGTTGAGGCAAATATACAACCCAAAGGGTGCAACTGTTTTTAGAGTGTAGGACGCCTCGATAACACTACAGTGTACTAGAAGGGCGTAACACCACACTCCTCCGTGGCAGGCGGCGCTAACATCGAGGCACCCCACTGCCGTCGAAGCGGAGGGGTTGCCGAGGCCGGCTTTAAGTGCATCAAAGATCAAAACCACCCGCTCAGACAACGGCGCAGAGAAGGGAGGGCTGGGGGGCATTTCGCGCACGCACACACGCACAGCTGTGCTGCCGCTTCAGCGAGCTAAAACATAGCCTTCGAAATTTTTTTCTGCTAGGTGAGAGCCACCTCTGTAGCGCGGTTTAGGGCGCCACTTCTAGCCCAAACAAAGCCAAGTCGCAGATTTTCAGTAGCCCAAATATTGCCACATAGCCAACTCGCCCACGTCGACGCGAAAATTTCTTTTTCTGTAGCCCAATTTCGCTACATATAGCCAAACCTGGCAACAATGCGGATCACCTTTCTCCGGTGCTGTGCTGTTCCGGGATGTTGTGCGTTCGCGCGATGGAACAGCTCCGAGTGAAAAAGTAGAGCGCTTGCTCCGCGTTCCTTTGAACTGTGGCAGCCTGTTCTCTTAGATGCAAAACGGTGTGCTCTTTGCTCAGCGTGCGTGAGTGCTACATCGCCATTTTCGGGGCCAGCCTCCTAGAGTTGAAGTAGAAGCTTACGCTACGTTTTGTTCTCTATTGCCGCAAGAGAAGAACGGGCATTCTACTCTCTCTCAGAAAGGCACTCTCTCCTTTCTGACGGAGTGAACAATGCATTTCACTCCATTCGGCATTTTCTTAGAGTAAAACAACGCTTTCAAGAGTAAATCGGTCCCTTCACTTCTGCGATACCCTCCCTAGTTTTTCAGTGATTGTGTGCGTTAATGTTTGCAAGATAAATAGTTCGCTTTATGGTTGCGATCTGAGCTTCTCATTTACGTTAGAGACCGTGCCTTCCCTAATACCCCAAACGTCCGAAGCAGATGCTGTGAAACTGCCCATATCAGAGGTGACCATAAGTCTCCTAAGTAGACGAAACTCGCTCAGGTTCATTCATGAAATATAATTCTTTGCCTAGGGCTCCCTCATACTCAGTTCACCAAGCTCTACTCAGCTGTACTCACACAACACACACATACACACATACACACAACAACATTGTATTCAACCTGTTTTGTTCGGACTCCCATGTCCACTGAGGCCGGCTCAATCGGACTCAGGTACATGTGTTATACCAGATCTGAGCGAGTCGACTCATGAGTGAGTTTGCCGACTTGTGCCGTAAAGGTAAATATGTTGTCCCTTACTACATCCACCCTTAGACAGATCTTCGTGATGCCAAAAAATGAAAGGTGAATATATTGTCTCAAACTGTCTTTCCGCATGCAACGCCACTTTGAGGGACGGCGAAGCCCGAATACAGACGCGAACATGCATCGGGTGGCCGTGTGACCACTTTGAGCGAGACGGCGAGTACTAGCACCGGTATACACAGAGAGTAAGTGTCGTTCCTGTCGTAATATTGCCCCACTCAGGGAAGCTGTATATTTCTAGGGTGTGCGCACAGACAATAAAACGCGAAGAAATATTGAAGGCTGGTGTGCACGCCACAGCGCTAATGGAAGAAAGAGCGCTACTGCTTGCTTCCCGCACGCGCAGGTACAAAGACCGTGACCTTGACATTGAGAGACGGCCTGGAAAAGCGCCCACCGCAAGCAGCGCAAGGAAAGGTGAAGTGTAAAACAGAGGAAAAAAAAAAAACGTGCCTCCGCTGCGACGACCGCTTGTCGCAACCGCGAACCCGATAGCAATGGTTCTATAGTTGGAATTTTCCTTTTGCCGTATTTTCTCTTTGGCGCCAGTCTGCCGCCGGCCTTCGGCACCGTGGCTTCTGACCCTTCTCAAGCGGTCGGCCCGTGAGCCGTGGTAGCTGGACAATACGGCACGAAGGTGCCTTTGAGGGTCCGCGCAGTTGCTGTCGCAATAACAGATGGGCAGCCAGCTGATATGAATCCGTAAAATAGCTAGCAGCTTACGACTGCTGTTGTTCAGTGCAGCCTAATAGTGTAATAGCGCGTTACCAATGCGGAACTTTATGGTAGCACATCAGTTCAGCGGAAGCCCGCAATTTGGACAAAAGTACATGAAAGGTAAAAATTTATAGTGCCTCTTTAAGCAGTGATACACGATAGACGGGCTTGACCTCCTGTAATCGGGGTTTCTGCACTGCTCCGTTTAGTAACATGCTCACCTCACTGGCTGGGCCGTTTACTACGCCTTTGTTGAGCTGAGCTGAGCTCTGTAGGAAGGAACGTACTTTTTAGCCTCGCGACTGATTTTATTTTCTTTTCTTTTCTTCTTGGACTTAGATGTTCTGACGGGGCCTCGCTCGCAGAGATGAAAATTGCATTTTATATAGTACACATCCCAATAGTACTTTATGAATGCATATGCGAATCTGCTGTATGTATGTATGTATGTACGTATGTATGTATGTATGTATGTATGTATGTATGTATGTATGTATGTATGTATGTATGAGACGGTGATGATGGTGGTGATGATGACGATGACAACGAGACTGTTGGTGTGTGAGCCGTTTGTTTGTTTCTGGGGTCATTTTCTGCATCATGATTTTCACCGAACATCTGCAGTAGCGTGTCAGGACGTCAACTATGCTAAGGCTGCACTCTCCTGTTTCACATTCAAGTTAACATATCTCTCTTCCTTACTCTACTCCGTTCCACCCAGTTTATTAAAAGAATGTTGAAATAGATAGAATCAGAAATTTAACGCGAATTTTCAGTCGAGCTATGGCTATTTCCAGAAGTAACCTACACAATACACTAGAGGGCTGATATTCTATGGGCGTAACAGCCATTGTCCTGCATAGAATGTCACGTTTCGGAATTGTCGCGGTTTGATTTGTAGTATCGCGACTTCTGTTACGCGTTGTGCTGGAGGTAGTATCTGTCAAAAGTAGCATGTCAGTGTCGGAGTGACTGTCTTGTTGTCCTTCTGTACCAATATATGCTACTCCCTACCTTTCGTATGAAAATACGCATCGTGAATGGTGCCCTTGCACGTCAAGTTTATTCTTTAGGAGAGAGAGAAACCAAGAGATGAAATTCAGAGAGACTAATCATGGAGAGTAACCGTGTGCCTGGCTCCTCAGCAATAGAGAAGAAGAAAAGGTTGAAAAGATGCAGAGAAACAAAGAGGAAATATTAGAAAAATCTGCGTGCACAAGCATGAGCAAGGCGCCTGACAAAGACTAGTCTTTGACACAGTCCCAATGCTTTAAGAAAAGAAAAACGAGCATACATGTGTTCATTATGCAAAAAAAGGGTGAGGCGTTCAGACAGGAAACAAGAGAAGAGAAGTGGACAAGACGAACATGTGTTCTCAGAGCAACTCGGGCTGCCGTCTGCGTGGAGCAGGACTTAAGAGAGACAGAGAGGCACAAAGACAGGAAAGGAAAAGCATCATAGAGCGGGGTAGGGGTAAGCATGCACAAAAGAAGGAAGCAATGCAGTAGGAGAAATGATAACAAGTGATGCGTGCGTACACACACAATAGCGTCCACCACGCAATCGAAGACGGTCGCACGAATGAAAAGCCTTCAATAAATGCAGCAGCACTAAAGTCGAAAAAGTGCGCATCCTTAAGGGTACGGTTGGTAAGCTTAACTATTTGCGAACATTCCACGGAAGGTTGCTCACGGTTAGCACGAAGAAACTTAATTCTTGTTCTTCGTACGTTTGAGAAGCCAATTTTGCAGCCCCTCAGACCCGAACAGAGCTTCCACCGTTTTGAGGCAAAGTGATTCAGCTGCGAGGCGATTTCGCGTTTTCGCGATAGCCTCGGTTAGTGCAAGGTCTAGTTTTCGTTATCTGCATTAGCAAGTGAAAACGGATCTTAAGCCGAACGGCAAATCGCGGCAGCTTGGGCAATCCCGTAAAGTGCCTTTTATTTCCATGAGAACCTGTTTGGCTCCCTTCTCCCGTACGTGTCACAGCGGCACGAGTGCCCTACTTTCGTTGATCGCACCTAGCAATTAGATGGGCTTCCTTTTTTATGAACCTTGGTACGGTTTAAGACTTGAAACGGCGGCATACCATCATTAGGCTTTCTTCCGTGTGCGGATTTTATTTTTTTTTTTGTCCTTTTTTGTCTGCTTGCTTTATCTGCAAACAAGAAGGCTCATGTTCGAGTGAATGAATTCTCGTGGAAAACGTATTTATTACGGCTGAAACAAAGATGGTACTTTACATAAACCATGAATCCTATGGCACAATGCCATATCGACGGCTGGAAGAAATCTACTGGCAAAAAAGTGATGCCAGTTACACATCGTGTTTGACTTTTTATTTATTTGCATACGTGCATTCGCTCTGAGGCTTTATTGTAGGGGGTTGTTTAGGCTGGAAAACTTACAAAATGAAGGAGAGTCACAACCTAAAAACATAGAAAAGATACCCAGCATGAACAACGCATCGGTAGGAAAGAAAATACAGATACAGTACATAGCGTGATTGCAGCCGCATAAAAACAATCATTGTACATCTGCACTTACAAGTCATTATGAGCTGTGCTCAAGTGCTCCCAGTGCGCAGCGGCAAACGTTTCACTAGACGCCTGAAATGAAGAGGTAGGCATGAATAGCCTCGGATTCGCTTAGCTTTGTCCGTTTTAAATACGTACGTACGAGGATGGAGGTGCAGGTGCCGATTAATCACCAACACCCCACAGGCAATCTGCTTCAAGAATGGACACCTAGAAAAGGTGCATCGGACTTTGAGAGTGTTCCATGACACAAAACGCGTTAAGTTTGTGCCACTAATTGCGTAACACTAATATCGTCGCAAAGCTTACGGTCCGTAAGCTTTGCCTATTTTGCCTCCAAGTTTTGCCTCCAAGTTATTTTGCCTTCAGTCTATTTTGCCTCCAAGTTATTAATAAGGACTTTTGTGTTGGGGTCCCACACCATAGAAGCATATTCCAGCATCAAAGACGCGTTAGAACAATATAGAATTTGTGTGAGAAAGGTCCACTTGGCGGTCCACGACACTCCACTTGACGTACTAACGTCAAGTGGAGCTTCCTTAAAATTTCTTTTAATAAAGTTTAGGACACGTTCTATTCTTAAGGTGATGTAGGGTGCGTGTTTTTTCCATTTATGGCCTGCGTGCCTTTTTTCCATTTAAGGTCTGATGAGCAAAAAAAAAAAAAAAAAAAACCCAGGTATTTTGCTTGATGTACTTTTTCGTTTAGAGTAGAACGTTTTCTAGATGGGGGTAGTTGCAAAAACGTCAACTCACTGTCTGCTGAAGTGAATATGATTACGTTTCGCGTTATTGAGGTTCATGTGCAATTTATGGCATAAATCAAGAATTCGGTCAAGGCCAGCTTACTCAGAAGAAGAACCATCATCATTTTGTAAGTACTTATAAAAGGCAATCATCTGCGTATAACCTAATTTGAGATGTTATGTTAAGACATGTCGTTGGTCTATACGAAATATGAAGGCGATCCTAAACAAACCCTTGTGTGACTCTTACAGTGATAGCCGCAAACTATGATTCCAAGCCGCTTACGACCGCCTCTTGTAATTATGCACGCAGCGAAGCACGGAATCAGGGAGGTCAAGGTAAGACATCTAAAGGCGTAACTGTGACTGCTGAACAGGGTTGAATCCCTTTTTAAAATCTAATAGAACGCAATCTATTTGTTTTCTAAAATCAAAAGAAGAAAATATGCCATCGGAAGACTCAGTAGCAGTGTGACAGTAGAAAAGGCCGCACTGAAAGCGTGTGGAGGACGGTTAAAAAGATTGTTGGTGTCTAAGTTGTACAAACTGGTTAAGTATAATACATGTTCCAATGCCTTGCAGCACAGACTAGTCAGATATATATAGGGCTCTAGTTTTGTGCAAATTTACGAGAACGTACAGTAAGAATCGGCACGACATTAGCGGCCTTCCAGTCCCAAGGAAGGTCACCGGAACTAAAGGACGATCTAAACAAAACAACAAGGAAGGTGCAAGTTTTCAAAAAAGAATATATAAGGAATGAGGCCGGGTCTAGTTGCTGAGCTTGGCTTCAGCTTACAAGAAAGTTTACACACTCCTTTATGGGATACATACATGGGGGGGGGAGGGGGGCACTACCTCTGTATAGTCATTCAGCGAAGTATCACAAGCATCATTCACGGGGGCAGAAAACACTGACATATAATAATAATTGAAATCATTATCTTTATATGGGTCGCCGGTAATATTTCCTTGAGGATCTGATATTGCTAATCTTATACCTTATACTTTTCCAGTAAATTTCACAAACTACTACACTGAGACTTCTTCCTCACGAGCTATTCATATTGTCTAACATATAAAAATAACATTTCAAGAAATCGAAATTTTTCTTTGTTCTAAACCACAAGCGTATTCTCCAAATGTAAGTGACAATGCGCCTATGTGACATGATGCATGAGCGCGTGTTCATGTAAGCAGCAGAGAAGAATTCGGAAATCATGGGGAACGTAAAAATACACAACTGCACAATTAGATGTTTTGCATGCGAAAGGAACAGTTCTCCATAACGCAAGTGATACACGTGCATGGTTGGTTGCCAAGGTAGCATTGTGTGGGTACCATTGTTATGATGGATTCGCAAATATTTTGATCATATTTTCAATATTATTATTAATATCAATTTAATATTATCTGCTTGATGTAGCTGATCGGCTGCTGTATTCACTGTCGATGTTTCTTTTGAGTTTACTTTTACGGTGTCTCTTGTTCTTATAGTGGATGCTAACCTTCTGTTGCGCCCATGTTTTGTTGAACACACAATGACTTATATCACATACCGTTTTGTGTATAGTCAACATATATATTGACAATCGTTTGTGTAACGATAGAAAGTTACTTTTGCTTTAGAGGCAGCCTTTTAAGTTGAAATATCAGCTTGGGTATGTTGTCGCTATGACCAAATCCTCTAGTAGCGGTAGTGTTATGTCGTGGGCACTATAATAAATATTTCTTTATTTTATTTAAGTTGAGTCACTGCTCTCAAGGAATTATGTAAGGCAACACAATGTACCGAAAAGTCCGCCAACAATTGTCTTGAACGACACGCTACACCTACCCGCATGCAGCAGGGAAGTGAAAAGAAGAGGACCAATGTTACAAGACGTCGCATCACACAGAGGCCGAGGAGAGGCCGCGACTGACAGGGATCGAGTACCAAGGCTCAAAAGATTTTCACTTTTTTATTTACAGCACGTCAACTTGATCCTTCACCTTTTGGGAATGAAAACTCAGTAAGAGAGGATTCTGTAAAAAGACATACCTATATAGATATATATGTTAATATCGTAGTACATTCTCCTATATAGGCGGCGCATAAGTAGGGCCTTGCGCTCCTTGTAGGCGTGAAGCCAGCTTCCAGACAAATTCCGGTGGACGTCTCTCTCTCTCTCTCTCTCTCTCTCTCTCTCTCTCTCTCTCTCTGGCACTGTTTCGTGCCACTGCCTGCCGCACCGTGGCCTTGGTGAGCTTGTTCTTGCAAAGCTTATACCTTTACTATCGGACTAGTTTTCCTTAACTGGAATACAGGATTCACACTCAAAAAGAAACTGTTGCGAGCGCCTTGCACGCAAACCAATTGAATTGCGTGGAAGTTAGCCTCACAGTTTTAATATCGTGATTTAGAAAATATCCGCTCACTTATTTCATTGAGAGTAAGGTGATTTTCAAAGTGCAGAGAGCTAAACAGCAAAAGAAACAAAAAACAGGGTGTTAAGGTGCGCGTCTTTTATGAGAAGCACCTTATTTAGGTACACATCATCCTGCCAATGTGTACAAAAAGCAACAGACGGCTCGACGGAATTGAATCTGGTTGACGTTTCAAAGTAGCACGCGATCAATAAGAGACGCCGTAGCAGGGACTTCTAGAATGATAGTGGCCAACCACGGGCCCTTTTTTTTTTTCTTGTACTCAAAGTACGTTGCAGGTGTGCGCATTGCCCGTGACGGAACCCGTGACACCGTGCTAAGCGACAGAACGCCATAGTGATTGATACAGCGCGTCTGGTGATGATGATGATGCCACAAGTGGTTGACGCACAAATGTGGTCCGTACGTACCAACGATGTCCACCGTCAAATAAAAAAAAAATTAGTTGCTAAGTTTTCTAGGAACCCGTCTTTCATTTCATGTTGTAGCCTTTGTACACGTCGAACATTTTATTCACTAGAAAGCAGGAGGAAATTATTTCTTGTTCACATTAAACATTTGCCAGCTTTGAGTGTGATCGCGAAAGCCGTAATAACGACATAGGCTAGGCGTTTAGAAATACTGTCCAACATTCCCTTTACACGCAGGCGGTACGAGCAGGACTTCTCTTCCTATTTACAGACGCAAAAGAAAACATAGGCGCACGATATACTCTGATATCGCGCGCATTTCTCTTGAATCGTGGTCTACGCGAGCGCACGTGTGCTGTCTAAGCCATTCGTCGGTGCCCCGTCCAACTTGGCCAGCTACCAGCATTTGACGCACGCAATGCCGCAGCGCAGGCGCTGAGTCGTGCCTTCCAGAAACCGAAGTGCACGACGCGCACATCTCCATGCGCACAGAAACGCAGAGAACCTTGGCGAATGCTTCTGCTAGACGGCATCTGCAGTACGTCGACCGAACACTTTCGTCGCATATCGACCGTTCGGTGACGCGAGCCCTGTTTACTCAATGGATGGCACACGTGCGGAAACGCACGCACAATTTCCTCGAACCTTAGAACAGAAGTGCCGAGTATACCAGCCGTGGTTGCAAAGTGGCTATGGTGTTGGGTTCCTAAGCACGAAGTCGCGGGATCGAATCCCGACCACGGCGGCCGCTTTTCGGTGGGGGAAAAATGCCAAAACACCCGTGTACTTTGATTTAGGTGTACGTTAAAGAACCCTAGCTGGTTCAAAGTTCCGGAGTCGCCCACTACTTCGCGCCTCACAATCAGAAAGTGGTTTTGGCACGTAAAACCGCATCATCCTAATTTAAGTGACTTCCTGTGTCCCAAATCCGTGTTTTCTTTCGCCCCTCGTTTCCATGTATTTATGTGAGTAGGCTTTACGTTTTAGGTTTTATGTGTGACACATATGTTTTATGTGACGCTTTTAATGGATGTCTCTAGTGTAAATATATGACTTTACTTACGCCCCACTGGGATCGACTTGTGTCAGTTTATTTCAAATTTCTATATTATATTTCTGACGCCCATCTCTTGTGGACCGCGTCTGAATATACGCGTTATTTTTTCTCACATGCGTACAACTTTTTTATATATGCTCAACCCTTACAGAGAAAATGCAAAAATTGAACTCCGTTTGCTGGCAATCGCACTTTTTTATGAAGGCTGGACCCAGGCTGAAAATTTGAAATGAAATCTTTGTGGTTGGTTTTCTACGTGCGCCTGCACATACATACATACATACATACATACATACATACAGACATACATACATACATGCATGCATGCATACATACATACATACATACATACATACATACATACATACAAACATACATACATACATACATACATACATACATACAAACAAATCTGTGTGTGTGTGTTTGTGTGTATAGAGTAGTAGGCCTTCCCTTGCCTAGTACTCTACACTGGGAAAAAGCACGGGGAGGAAAGGAACGACGATAGGAGAAAGAGATGCGCATAAGACATGTCCATCCCGCTGCGGCAACCCTAAAGCAATAGAAAAGCAATTTACGCATCACCGATTACATCTACACACAGCGGTGCTTTAGCGAATTGCAACGGTATCGTGACGCTTATTTCATTGATTTAAATTTGATGCGCAGTTTAAGCTGGCGCGCTCTCATCAAGAACTGTAAGAAGCACGTTGTTTATAAAGATTTGGCTACTAACGTGTTTTGAGTATAGTACAGGGCATGTCCGAAAAGCAATGCCAATGAGTCCAATAAAATAAAAAGATTTATTCAGCATATCGGTACAAGACTTTAAAGGTTTCAGAATAGGTTCCTCCTGCGTCGATATATCGCTTCCTGCGAGATTTGCGGGAATCGACACGTCATGGTAGGCATCCTCCTCAATGTCCTTTAAATGCTCTGTGAAAGTCCCTGTCACTGTGCCAGCTGTGCGAAAATGATGTCTTTTCGTGGCAGTTTTCAAACGCGGAAAGAATAAGAAGTCTGAGATGTTGACGACACTGCCACAGTTGAGTTTTGGAGCAGAAGGTATACTTTCGAGTCACTGAGATTCATTTTTTGCTACGCTTGTCGACTCTCCACTGAAACCGTTCAGCAAACCTTGAGAGTTCCCTCACCGGCGAGCAGGGCACTTGTGTTTACTGCGATGCATTAAAGCCATATGCAGGTCCTACCTCTCTGTGTGACCGCATCGCACAGCTTTCGTGCTGAATGACCTTTGACTGAAAGTTTCCGAGCGTGCCGAAGAGAGTCAATGAGCTTAATGCACTTCAAATCAGCTCAATTATGCGCGAAGCGTAAGGTGTTTGAAAACGTAGTCATACGTGTGCTGTTTTGCTGTTCATTAACTGCTACTGTATGAAAAGTTTAACTACTGAATAGCATCAATTCCAAAATCGTAGCCAAAAACAAAGAGACAATAAACAACGTTGAAAAAGCATCGATATAGGTGGTCCCAAATAGATCAAAACGTATCAATATAGATGTATATAACATACTGAATGCCTTATACAAGTTCACGAATACATACATATTATGTGTAATGTGGGGCAGCGCATGACCTGAGATACAGAGGTTAAAAATTAAATTATTGGTCATTACGTTCCAAAACCACTTTCTGATTATGAGGCATGCCGTAGTGGAGGACTCCGGAAATGTAGACCACGTAAGGTTTTTTAACGTGCACCTAAATCTAAGTACACGGATGTTTTCGCATTTCGCCCCCTTCGAAATCCGGGCGATGTAGAGGTCACTTCCGCTGAAAGACTGATGTGGTATACCAAGGCACATAAAAAGTCACTAGCCGGGTAAACGCGTCATGGCTAGAATTTGACATCGAGTAAACAAATGACACCAAGGGAGGACACTGACGCGAAAAGTAATCATACTACACAGTGCTAAAAATTACGTCACCCAGATTACACAGTACTATTTCGAAAGAAATGAAAATGTCACCGTCCTCAAGAAAATCGCACTGAGCTTTCACAGCTTCTTTAGCTTCTCTCAGGTAGGAGTAATTTTTTTACGATAAGGGACGCCTATCTGACAGGTGAAGGCGATCGCAAGATTTCTCCCGATCGTGATCGAATTAATGAGGATGTGCTTTACACAAGCTTCCGGGATACCGTAGTGCCCGCAGTCTGAAGAGGACATTTTTCCTATACGATAACGAAAGCGAGGCATGTGAGTAACTTTGAAACATAGATGATGTGAGACTTTATCCAGGAGAGAGAGAGAGAGAGAGAGAGAGAAACATTTATTCGGACCATCGAGGTGGTTGCCCTTGAGGTCGAGTGGGTGGTGTCCTCTTTCCAGGACTCCACTGGTCATGGCTGCTCGCCGTACTTGCTGGACAAGAGCTCCTTGTCCCGCCAAGGTATCGCCCGTCAGCTGTGCCTCCCACCGCTCAAATGACGTGCTAGGCGTCTTTAAGCGTTGAGGTTTACCCCCGCACCCCCACGAGATGTGAAAGTGTGTAGGGCGCGTGTCGCCGCAGCAGGGGCAGATGCCGCGATATGTATGTGGGAGCATTTTACTGTATCTTTGTAGGCTTGGAAATGTGTTGGTCTGAATAAGTTGGAGAGCTACGGCATCTTCAGTGCTGAGCTTTCTGTGAGGCGGAATATAAATCTATAGGTTCGGCTTTACAGACTGTAAAACAAACTAAAACGTTTCCGTGATACAAGCTCTAGAACATTGGGTGAGTTGAGGTTGCGACCAGTATTCTTCTCTATATATTGAAAAAAAAAATAAATTCTGTCGTTTTACACGCCAAAACCATGACCTGATTAGGAGGCACGCGCCATAGTGAGGGACTCCGGAAATTGGGACCACCTGGGGTTCTTTAACGTGCGCCTAAATCTAAATCTCTATGTTGACTTACGTGCTACCGTGCAGTTATCGCCAGAATTAAATTCTTGTGCTTCTTCGCTTTTAGAGCGCTAAAAAAAAAGAAACGAAGGCTTGAAATGAAATTTGGCATCTTGCCAATTAGAAATGGCTTTTCTTTTTCTTCTGAAATACTGTGTTCCCTTATAGTTATTTTTCGATAAGACCGCTCGGATGTGTTTACTATTCTTTGCTGATTACCGGGCACGCCAAACTTAGCAGAGGTGCACGCTCTTTTCGGACAATAAGCGTATGCGCCTGCGGAGCATTGGCGCAGCTAGAGTTGCGTAAGGCTGCAGTTAAGCGCCTGCTTTCTTTATTTTGCAGTTCACCGAATTCTTTCGCTTGTGTGCGACTAGGTGCGCAGACTTTACACGTGCTCTACACGTCTTTCACGGCAGTCACTGATATCCTTGGAAATTTAGCAGCTTACCAATGCTACACCATGTGTCGCTAGCATAAATTGCAATTACTGTGGATTGTAAAGAAGCAGCAAGTAAAAAAACGCCTCTAGCGCGTTGTTACTTCAAGACGCAATAGCGAAAGCTATAAACTTACGTCTTGTCATCCGTAACGACGCTGATATCGCAACCGCAGGGTCAATTTGTTGGTACACGCAAGAGAAATGGGTTAGCTTTATGTCGCACCTGTTTGAGCCACCGGTTCAATGAAATAAACTGGTCAAAACCGTAAATGGAAATACGCCCTCTACTTGGGGTTTGCTCGTCGCGTTTTGATACAGACTGGTGACAAACCTTTGACGTGTGTTCTGCGCATAGCGATGGGCCAGGAAAAACAGTATAACACTACCACTGCGCCGAATATGGGTACTAAACTATGATTTTCTATAAAAAAAACGTAATAAAGTTGCGTGTCCCGAAGAACGGCTGTTCACTAGTAAGAAAAAAAAATGTTACTTTCGCGTCACGTGCATGGCCTTACCGTGCGCACATACTTAGGTTAAAATTTCGTGTTTACGTGGGATCATTAAGCGCAACTATTTTATATCGATTATAATTTTTCATTACGTTGAAAAAGAATACGGGCAATTAAGATAATCGGTGCTCGCTCTTTTTCGCACAGCATTCTTACTAAAGCAAAGTCTCCAGCGCTGCGGTATTTGCGCGTGCTATCGCTGCTATCGCGTTCCCCATGAGCTGCATCGCATGAACCATGGCCGGAGCTACACTCTCCGGAAAATAAAAGGAGGGGGGAGAGTTACGTCACTCTAGCAATGCGCATACCCCCGTATCGCCATCTGCATCAGTTAGTATGCGAATATTATACTGGCCTGCCGAGCAGTGCTTGCTCATTCCCAAACAAATGCATAGCGATAGGGAGAGAATAGCTACGAATTGGTTAATGCCGAAAGCGATTCTTTTTCGTGGTCAGCGGTGCACATGACGAAGCACACTGCTCTAGGGGATCTGCGCTTCTCGGCGAGCCAATGCATTATCTATCCGCAAATAAAGTACACGACGGCAATCATGGAGGTATGCACATTGCTGGAATGGCGACACCTTTCCCACTATCTTTATTGCGATTGATATTGACACATCAGGCGCATTTTTGCCATCGTCCTTGCGGTGATGTTCTGTATGAAGTCCAAGGGATATAACTTTGCCGCGCACCGCATGCTCTATGTGCGAGTGAAAACGTACGAGGGTAAGACGACGATCGCCGCTCAATCTCGTGCGCGCAAAGGAGGAAAGCGGGGAGGAAGCGCGCCGTCTTGAGTAAAGCCGTCTTGACTCACGCACAAAGAACCGAGGGGAGGTAGAGGATGCGCTGTACTTTGTTAGCAACTACGTGCGGCGCGGTCGCACGTTCTTTATCGTGGAAGCGATCTGCTTTGGGGATGGCCGACGAGTCTCGGTGGGCCTACGGCTCTGCCATTGCTGTGCTCTCGCCGCTCAGTTCGCATTGAAGCGACAGACAGCGCAGAGGTCACTTCGCAGGCTGCTGCTGCCGCGCTTCCTCACGCCAGCGTTTTGACAGCGAACGCCCGCGGGCATCGAGTGTGACGTGTGCGTGTTTGCCTGTGCGCGCTGACACCATGCTTGTTAATTTAGTTAGTAAGCGATCGTTTACACGTTTATAGAGCTACTATCCTTACTTGTTATGGCTGTCTACTAAGTTGATATTGCAGTCGATGCTTTGCCTTTCGGGCGATACTGATACCTTTATCACACCTAAAAGAAAAGGAAACATGGAGCTGCCTTCCCATGGTGGAATCGAGGTGGTAGAACCTCGGTTCTCCAGCACAGCAGAGAGAGAGAGGGAGAGAAAATGATAAATGAAAGGTACCCAGCACAGCAGATAGATGCTATAAGCATTAGGGGGCAATCTTTTTTTATGGTATTTATTTCATTCACGAATGACTCTTGCGGGAAGCAATCAGAAAAAATAGCTTTGAAGTCTCTCCTAGTAGCACGATGACGAAGACACATACGCAAAAGACCACCGAGAACGCGCTGCTCAGGTCGCAGTCAATGTTTACAGCAAAGACCAAAATGGTGCTGAGCCTATGCACCTCCCAAATAGATAATACCAATCTGGAGGAAACTCGCATTGTTCGTATAGATATTTCAACTGGGCGATCATTTGAATAAAATGATTTGCCGTTAAAATTATTGGTTCGGCATTTTTGATCCAACATGCGTGTTTTCCACAGGCTCTGCATTCCAATGAGTAGAAACATGTCAAAAGATACAGCGTCACAGCTAGTTCGCACCAAATATCACGCGGAATGAGCATTTAAATCAAAGCCCTTGTGAAGAGTTCTTTGAAGCACATCTGAAAAAAAAAAACTACCATCCCTGCAGCCTATAAAGGAAGGTTCAATGGTTTCAGATACATCACACAAGTGGCAGTTAATGGACATCACGAAAAGGTATCTTGAATGCAGCCAAGTCCTGACAGGCAAGGCTTCAGAGTGTAAGTTAACATATGTGTTCGTAAAATGCTTCTTCCTTTACAAAACCTTTATTGAAATTCGGCCAAAGTCGCCCAAGTACTTCTATAGCGTGCCAACGCCAACTATACTCCGTTTCATACATAAGGTGCAACACTGTGGAAGCTACGCAAGTAGTGCAGTCTCCAAATTTTATCACTCCGCGCGTTTTGTGCATGCTTCGCTGGGCGCCAGCGGCGTTTGCTCGCGCGAGCATGCACCTGAGACTGCCGCGACGGGATGCAAATAAAAAACAACGAAAAGCAAATTGATATACAACAACGTGTTAGCTGCTCAATGAGCGCATCGTTTGTCTGCTTCTAAGGGTAAATTCTCATTTTTATTCAGAACTGACCTTATATAAAGAACATTTTCACGAAAATCGGTCAAGAGACACCGAACTATATTTAAGTGTGAACGCAGCTCCCGCAAAAAGTATCTCTAGCCTCCACAACGTTGCACCTAATGTACGAAATGGAGTATCGCTCCTTGACATGATCGTCACCTGTGTCACGTTGCGTGGTGCACGCGAGCACATGCGAGCGGGCCAGTTTCCTTTGCGCGGGAGACGCGGGGAATGTAACTTTATAGCGTTTGATTAACCGCTTCACTAAAGCTTCGCTTCACATACGTTCCCAGACGTGTGTTGGATCTGGATCTCGGGAGCGTCGCTGTTTCCATGGCTCTCGCGTTGCTGCTCATATTGAACGCAATATTACCTCAATACACTGATCCCACCTGACGTCGTTCTACTTGGCCGTCCCGCTAACTTAAGGTACATCATCGAGGACACTGTGTGACACACGACCACACCTCTTTTGCATGGGCACTTTAGGGGTCCAGATTTAGAGCTAAATGCATAAATACAACGAAGAGTTATTAGATGTGTAGAAGATGGAGAGAGAGGCAGAGGAGTGACAAGGAAAATTAATAATACATAAATAATTAAATCAATATATATATATATATATATATATATATATCTATAAATAAGCTGGTTTCACCCGCTTTAACAGCTGTGCGGTATTGCCTTTCACGGCAAAAGTGATCCGAGCACACCGGTTAAGCGGAACAGATGACTAACCTAGACTGCTCACATGCACTTGCGGAAATTTTTAGACTACGCTTTAGTCAAAGTCAGCTGAAAGTTTTTTATCGAATGTCCTTTTCCGCGCTCCTTTAGAAAACGAACGTACAATTTTTTGTTCGTCCGTAATTCTCTCACCAATACATCTATGCGCGCAGTTAATCCCGTTTCGTGGTAATCCCATTAGTTTGGATCATATGCCGCCGACACCACGTATTTTTTCTGCCTTCACATCATTCACACCAACTGTTCTTAAGACACGAATAGGAAAGCATACTTGTCGTTACAACAGTTCAGTTTCCTCGTAAAGTGCGTGCCATACTATGAGTGAACTGCATTATAGATTGACGCGCCGTGTATATTTAGGGCATGAAATACCTATTCAGTCATGCGCCGGACGTGCGTGGTTTGTAGGTCAATCATATGAGCCTCAAGAGACATCAAAGAAGAGCGCCAACTAAACAACGCCGTCGTCTATAATGAACGCTGTGGCTGCAGAGGAATTAGCTGCTTAACCTTCCGTGATGCCAGTACTTCGTTGCAGAAGGCGACCTTGATGCTGGTGCGCGGACAAGCTTTAGACGTGTAGCCCGCAGGAATCGACGTCGTGATAATGCCTCTCATGGGTCCTGGACGACTTTCCTAACGTTTTATTGCTTAAATAAAAAAAGAAATGAATAGGGTGGAGGTCGTTTCTTGGTAAACAGCCCTTCGTGGTCTGGTGCAAGTTGTTATGGTCTACGACTAAAAGCCTCCGGGGATTGCGGCGATGGCGTTCGGTCGCAACGTGCAAACCAAAAACCATGTTTGATTTAGTGGGTTTACTGAACCATTTAGCTTAGTGGGGCGTACACAAATAGAATAAAAATGGCCGAAATATTTTGCCCAGATATGACATTTAGTTTGGTACGAATGAGGTGTTTGAAGCAAGGCACAGTACAGGGTAAAATAATTAAGTAATTTTGCGTTCAACAGGTGAATTGCAGTGCGGAATTGGGACGAGAACATATTAGGCGACTTCTTTCCCTCAGGTACATCAAACAACCAGAGTGAATGCACAAAACAATGATGGAAGCAAGCACTGGCAATTCGGTTGATTTCGAGGAAAAGCTTCGACTATTTTGTTAATTGTAATATTAAGTAGCAACGGTTTTACTCGACACTTTTATTCCAGAAGCACGAGCTGACACGCCGACAATGAAGATCCGAAGCGATGGTGATGGGGCTGTGTACATACGAGGAAGATGACGCCCACAACACAATGCTCAAACTAATCGCCCCCTTCGACGGACGCGGCCAGCCTGGCCGCGAATCAAGCTAGCGTAGGGCACCGGCTTGAGGAGGGAAACATGCACGATCTTTATCTCGCGGCAGCCTGGGTCAGTAGGTGTGTGAACAGGTGTAAGGCGGTAGTTGACTGGGAAGGCCTGTCTGATGACTTTGTAAGGGCCGATGTACCGAGATTGAAGCTCTTCACATAAACCAGGCATTCGCACAGGGATCCAAAGCAGTACATCGTCGCCAGGGCGGTAGAGAACAACACGGTGAATGGCATCCTGACGACTCTTACGGTCTTCTTGGCTCGCCTGGGTATTTATGCGAGACGAGACAAACTGGTCGCAAATGAATGGAGAAGCGTTTACAGGGCCAGAAAAGAAATAAACGTCGAGGGCAGAGGTTGGATATCGGCCATAGACCAGAAAAAATAGAGAGTAGCTTATGGTGAGCTGGACGCTGGTGTTGTAGGCGAATGTCACAAAGGCGAGAATGGCATCCCACTTACGATGGTCAGGTTTGATATACATGGACAGCATATCAGTGAGCGTGCGATGAAGTCGCTCTGTCAGACCATTTGTTTGGGGGTGGTAGCTAGAGGTTGTTTTGTGCATAGTTTGGGAACCTCATTAAGCGTGTTTGAGAGAAATGCCTTGCCGCGGTCGCTCAAAAGTACGCGAGGGGCTCCATGGCGTAAGTAGATAGCTTGAAGAGAAGCAAGCAGCCAATTCCGAAGCAGTCCCCGCGCTGACAAAAGTAGTTTCTGCGTACCGCGTCAAGTGATTTATTTATTTATTCAAAATACTCACAGGCTTCAAATAGGAGTATTGAGTGAGGGGGGCATGTACAGAAAATGAAGGATACAAAAAAGCAGCTCATGCATCATTACACAATGGGTAACACTTTCACAGGACGCAGAGAACTAATGAGAAGTATAAAGTTACAAATATAAGGCCAGAAAAATATTGCACAGTATATGCAATCTATGAAGAAACATTGAAATGGCGGCTAAAATGGTCACTAAGGAAGTACAAGGCAGTGAAAAAGACAGTTAAGAAAACCAGAGCAGTACTTGGTCTTTGAAGGCTGCAGAGTCATGAAAGGCAACGATGCGATCAGGAAGATCATTCCAGTAGCTTATGGCACGCGGAAGCGCTGATGAAGTAAAAGCCGTGGTTCGACCAAATATGCGCCTAAAGCTGTGGCTATTACAAAGACGACGGGATGTAGGATGTGGTTCGGTAAGGGGAAGGGTAGTAGAATGCTGACTATGAATTATTTTGTGGAAGAGACAGAGCAAAGCTACCTTCCTTCGCAGCTCTAGTGTTGGGTGTGATAGCGAGAACTTCAGGTTAGTAACGCTAGTCTGTCGGTCATATTTCCTGGTTATAAAACGTACCGCGCGGTTCTAAATTCGTTCAAGTGATTGTATTAGATAGGCCTGATGCGGTGACCGTATGGGCGAGGCGAATTCAAGTTGAGGACGAACAAAAGTCAGATAGGCTAGTTTTCGAGTGGTTAAAGGGGCATCTCGACGATTACGTTTCAGATATCCAAGAGTACGCGATGCTTTGGCGGTCATTTTATTAATGTGAGTCTTCCAGCAAAGATTGACAGTGAGATATACGCCAAGGTACTTGTATGAAGTCGCATGCGCACAAGGGTTAGAATTTAGTGAGCACGGGAAGGCTGAAGGCGTCTTTTTGCGGGTAAAAGTCACAGTTCTGCATTTGTCAGGATTCAGCGTCATTTGCCCCGATGTGCACCTGTTAGTGATTTGATCTAAGTCGTTCTGAAGTTCAAGGTGTTCAGAGGGTGAGCTAATTTTCCGATATATTATGCAGTCGTCTGCGAAAATTCTAATTGTTGAAGTAATATTAGACGGCAGGTCATTGATGTAGATTAAAAACAGTAATGGACCCAAGACGCTGCCCTGGGGAACGCCGGAGGAGACATCAGTTAAACCGGATTCATATCCGTCGACGACGGTGAACTGCTTACGAAATGACAGGAAATTACGCAACCATGAGATCGTTGAAGAATGTAAGTGCAACGACGATAGTTTAGCTATTAAGCGGGAGTGTGGAACACGATCCTTGGAGTAGTCAAGAAAAATGCAGTCAATCTGGAAACCTTCAGTCATGTTAGAAAAAAGTTCGCTGGTGAATTCTATTAACTGCGTGTCACACGAATATCCCTTCCTAAATCCATGCTGGTTTGGGAAAAAGAAGCTATTGCGTTCAAGGTAATGCGCGATGCCTGATGCGACGATGTGCTCAAAAAGTTTTCATGCGATACAAGTTAGAGATATCGGGCGATAGTTACTGACATGATTTTATCACCAGCTTTAAAAATGGGAATAATTTTAGCGATTTTCCAATCATCAGGTATTTCCCCGGTAGACAATGATTGCTCGAATATGTTACAGAGGATAACGCTGGAAGGATTTACGGTGTTCTTAAGTATTTTAGCATTTATGCCGTCAATGCCACAGCAAGTTGATAACTTGAGGTTATTAATCTAAGATGCAATACCAGTAGCAGTTACGTTTATAGGTTCCACGTACTGATAGTGGACATCGGTTAGCTGTAGGATACTGGAATGGTCTTCATGAGTAAAGACAGATCTAAAGAAAGTGTTAAAAACAAATGGGCACTCTTGTTTACTTATGGGTGCCCCGATGTCGTCTTGAAGTAATATATTAGCATCCTTGTTTTTCGGTGATATGGTCTTCCAGAATTTTGACGGGTTATTCTTGATAAGAGATTGAAGATCACATGACTAGAACGTGTGTTTAGCTTTGCGTACAGCTTGACAGTATTTTTGATCAGCTGCTTTGTGGTTAAGCCGCGATTGTAGGATTCTTAATTGTTTAGCTTTCCTAAATAAACGTTTCTTTTTGTTCTTTAGCGTGCGCAAAGACCTGTGAAACCAAGGCTTCGATATATTAACCCGGAAAGAAATTTGCGGTATGTAAGAGTGAACAAGCTCAGTTAATTTTTCTTTAAATAAAGTCCAGTTTTCGTTGACCGGTCTGTCAAAAAAGTAGGAACATATGTGCGGCAAAAGTTTTGTAAACCGAGCTTGATGGTCATCGTAGCCTCCTTTTTTATAATCTTTGTTTGGGCCATGTGGTACGCTGATAAAAAGATGTAGTAATTGTAAATTAGAGAAGCAGATGGTCACTAAATCCTTCACTAAAAGACACTGGGCTGATCAAGTCGGGAGCAGTCGTAAGGATCAAATCCTAGATGTTACCACCGCGGGCAGGTTGATTTATTATCTGGATAAATGGGAAATCTAGACTAAACTCTATGAATTCATTAGAGTCGGTAGAACGGGATGTTAGGTTTTTCCAGTCGATGTCAGGATAGTTGAAGCCACCCAAAAGGAAGATATGAGCTGTTTGGGATTTCTGTATAATTGCACTAAGGTTATCGGTCAAGTCTGAAATGAACGAGCTCGTATGATCTGGTGCTTTGTAACATACCCCAAGTAGGCACTTGTGCGCCTGTGAAGGAATACAAACCCACAAGATTTCCAGTGGGGAGGAAACATTAACATGATATTGTTCGATATGTTTTTTTATGGCGACTAGGACGCCACCAGCCATTGGTCCGATCATTCCGGTGAATGATGCAACCCTCAGTGTCAAATAAAACTTCGTGATCAGCAACATCTGAGTTAAGCCATGTTTCTGTTAATACTAAGATGTCAGTACCATTGCTTTCTAAGTGAGAGCATAGTTCAGTGCGCTTGGGGAGAATGCTACAAATATTAGTGAACGATACTTTAAGCTCCGATGGTCGACTGCAAACATTTGAAGCTCGCGTATCCTGTGGACGTGTTGCCGGGGCGCGGTTGGGCTATCTGGAAGACTGTATCACAGTGTTTGAAGCAGAATCATACGTGTATACCTGTTTATCAATCCTCAACTAATCAACGTTAAGCTTGAATGACATCTTTTTAGATTTAGCATAGTCAAGAAGATTTTTTCTGGCAATGCGTGTTTGAAGGGAAAAAACCTCACACACAGCAAAGCCAGTGTCCTTGAATTTATAGCCTTGTTCGAAAGCACGTTGCCTGTCTTTAAAGGAGGTAAATTTATCTATGATGGGCCTACATTTATCTTCATGATACTGGCCGGCAGTGACCATCCATCGGTTGCCGTCTGCAGTGGCCTGGAGAGGAATGCGGACCCGAACGCAGCTCCAGGAGAGGATTGTGGAGA
Organism: Dermacentor andersoni; assembly: GCF_023375885.2. Lineage (NCBI taxonomy): Eukaryota > Metazoa > Arthropoda > Arachnida > Ixodida > Ixodidae > Dermacentor > Dermacentor andersoni. The sequence goes on along the minus strand of NC_092816.1, from coordinate 206,721,863 downwards.
GGTCAAAGGGATCTTGAAGCACTTCCACCGCTCGACGGGCAAAGATTTTATTCGGCGCTTTTATTCCAAAGGCACGAGCTAGCGCCCGACAATGAAGATACGAAGCGATGGTGACGGCTATATGTACGGATGTGGAAGATGACGTCCGCAATATAAATTCTCACAATAATAATATTAAAATTAAGACTATATTATAAATATCCTATTCATTACAATACTTCTTATATTTCTTATAATAATTATAAGCGTGCACCTCCACCAGTGTCGCGGTGCAACGAAGATAGGAGACGAGGAGACATATAACAAAAACAGCTTGTTCTTGTTTTACGTGTTTTGTTATAAAAAACAGCCTAGAGATTACTTCTTGGTCTTCTAATCTCCGCTAGGCCGATGCACGAGACGAAGCCTACTAAAGAAGGTCTTACCGTTGTCTTTGTCGTCGACATAGAAGAGACGCGGCATTATTGCTATCCGTCTCTGAAGAGCTTGTCGATTGCAGGAAGAAAGATTATCCTCGGGAAATATGAGGCAGTGCTCCACCTCACGCGAAGCGTATCGCATACAGAAGCGTATCTGGACAAATAAAACATTTCGCAAAGAACGGTCTTCTCAAATTGACATGGAAACCTTAAAAAAAATATGCTGTCATAAACGCTCTTCTAGTAACCTGGTTTATTAGCCATTAGCAAAGTTCGCGCAAGGATGTCAATTTTTTTTTCTAATTATGGCATGTGAGCCTGTATTTTTCATAGTAATAACTGACGTCTCATTAGAATGGCGCTTACAAAATAAAATATTGAAATAATTACCTAGATGAGCGTTGAAATCCACTTGTGCCCATTGCATGTGCCCTGTCTGTTGCAGTTAGCTAGGTGGCCAGTTCGCGCAGTGTATATTTTAATAAATGTAAGCGAAATTGAATAAACAACTCAAGCCTTATGTAAAAAAACTTTGACTGTTTCAGGTTAATTCATAAAGATTGTGTTTGATTAATTTGTCTTTACAGCCTTCTTATAGAGATCATAAAGCAGTCCTAGATCATGCGTTGTATGTTAAAATATAATGAAAACTAAAGATAAGTTAATTATCTCTTATTGGATGTTCTATCTTTTTTGTTTGTAAAGCACAGTAACGGTTTGTATAGATAGTCCATAATTTATTGACTGCACTCAGCATTGCTGAGCTACAACACCCCTTCACCCCCTTTTTTTTTATCGCCTTGCTTTTCTTTGCTGAAACGTAGAATTTTGTCGTTTTCCCCTTCTCGGCGGCAGAGGTAAGATTTTTTTAAAAATAGCGTGCCGATGATTCTATTGCAGACAATGGAATAAGAAAGCTTTTCCTACACTGAATAACACCACTATATAAAGAGGGCAGATTTCAAACCACGACATCGCAATTTCAATCTTTAGCATTTTTTGAATGGGCTGTCCCAAATAATAGAATCTTGGGGTTTGCGTGCTAGAACCGCGATGTGACTGTGATTCAGGCGGTATTGGTGGACTTTGGGATAGTTTTGATAACCCGGGGTTTTTTAGCGTCCGCCCAGTGCACCGTACACGGGCGCTCTTCCATTGCGCCCCCATCGGAATGCGGCCGCAAAGGCCGAAATTGAAGCTGGGAATTCGAGCTGAGCATTGCAAGGCCATAGCAGCAGGGTGGGTGGATGGCCAGTCCTCACGTGCATTTAGAACTTCGTAGTCCTAGGACTGGCGGGCGAGCATGTAAGATCGAACTACAAGCGCCGTTTGAGGTTCCGCTGCTGCTATTCATCTTGTTCAGAAACTTCGTGACTTACATTTGCGCGAGAACTACTTTTGCAAAATACGAACGTGCTTCTTAATTCAACGACGCAATGCAAGAAATAAGGGTATGAAGGGAAATTTCGAATACTCATTAATTTCACGACAGAAAATAGTTCTCGGCTGAGCCAATAACACTTGTAAAAGCTGGTGTGTTAGCGGACACTTGCCGACGGGCGGGGTGCCTAGGAATGAACACAAGGGGCCGACATGGTAAAACGCACTCACACACGCATATTTGCGCTGAGGAAGAAAAGCCTACGCAGGAAACAATAACAACGAACAAAGAACGCGGGGTGTACCGCAATACCCAGCTCTGTAATTTTTTACGTTAAGGGCACTGCGTGAGGATAAATATTGCTACGGAGCAATATGTGCGATCACGAAAAGGCGAGCAGTGTGAAGACGACGGCGACGATTAGAAGCTAGCGCGGGCTGTTGCCTCTTGGCCAAGCGCAGCGTATTTTCTTGTAAATATACTCGTACATAGCTTTTCGTCTGCGTCTTCCTACGTAACATATCTGGTGGAGGAACTGCGAATTTTTGTTTTGTTGTAGTGTGGCTAACGCCATGGACTGAAAAGAAAGAATTCCTTCATACCTCCGCGAATCCTTGTGCATAGCCCCAATTCCACGCAACATGCACCCCACGTGCCACAAGGAAAGAAGACGAGCCCGAGTGGATGCTCTACGTCGAAGACACAGGCCAGATCCGGACGCCAGATACACCGACGCAGCCAAGCACCCGCAAAGAAACGCTTACGCCCTGAGTGTCGTAGATTCTCAAGGCAGAGAGCTAGCGTCTGCCACAGTCCGTGCACAAAACCCCGAGACTGCAGAAGAGACGGCGATCGCCCTAGCAACTACCACGTGCATGGACGCAGCTGTCATCGTCTCCGATTCTGAATCAGCTGTTAGGAACTACGCTAAGGGTCGCGTGTCGATAGAAGCACTGAAGATATTGAAGCACTGCAGTACTCCGATCCCCCCTACACCTGCGTGACATGGGTTCCTGGGCACGAGGGGTTTGAGCGGAACGAAGCGGCACACGCCGCGGCCCGAGGCCACACCTGCCGGGCCAACCTTTCCTACTCTCGAGGCGTACGGTCTGCGTCAGCGGAGGCAGAGACCGTACCCATCACGTACTCAGGGATCCTTCATCATCACAGGCTGGAACGCAGGGTGTACCCACCACCTCACCCAAAGCTCAACAAAGAAGAAAGCACTACACTCAGAAGACTGCAAAATAATACTTACATCAGCGGAATCCTCGTGCATAGATTCTACCCAACGCTACAAGGGTACCACTGCGCAATGTGCGGCGTACCGGACACCTTAGCGCACCTGATCCTCGAATGTCCATGGCATCTAGACAAAGACGCATTGCCTTCACCGAGAGACTGTTGTAACGCCAGACAAGAAAGCGAAGACCTCATAGAAACGTGGAAGGCCAAGCTCGTCTCCGAGGACCTGGAGCAACAACGACGCCTCGCCGCCAGGGCCAAGGAGGTAGCGAAGGCCAGAGGGTTCCTGGAATAAGGAGATCTCCCACCGAGAGTACAACCGGGGCTTATCCCGGGATACTGTTTGCAAAATAAAAGTTTATTCCTCCTTGTAGTGTGGCTAACGCGTTCATCTGGCAACTTATTTTATAACGCAAGAGCTTGTGTGCGCTGTATTAGTGTATAAAATAACTCGTTTCCCGAACCAAGTAGCCAGCTGCCACGCCGCCCTTTTAAAAGGATTTACGCATTCCACTTTATAGTGGTAAAAACAGTTACAAGACCAAAATGGCGCATTTCTCTAAGCTTACCTGATTATTTACGAGTCCTCTTGCAAGAACGAAAGGTATACGGTAGGATGAAGTATACAATGCTCAGTTTGTCTTACCACATGCGTCTAAATAGGGTTGCTTTGAATTCCGTGTGTAGCAGCCGTGTGGCAATGTTGTGCCCGAAATTTATCGTATATATGCGTAAGCTCGCCATTCAACTACAACAGGACCCAGATTTAGGCTTCGCTATTTACGCGGACGACATAAGTCTTTGGATGCAAAGAGGGTCGTAAGCGAAAAAACAGGACACACTCCAAAGAACAGTGGGCAAGATACTGGCTTTCACGGATGGATCAAAAATGAAATGCTTGCTTGAGAAGACCGAGCTGATAAGAATCAGGGCTAAATACGCGAGAATGAACGATATTGGGCCAACAACGACACATCTGCATTGACGTCCTGTCAGGGAGGTGAAAATACTGCGCATTCTGGTAATGTGGGTACAACAGAACGGAGGTACCACGCACACCATCTAAACGTTGAGAGCAACAACAGGGAACGTAGCCTGTATGATACGGATGATAGCTAGCAGTAAAGATGGGCTAACTGAAGTTGAAAGGATCAGGCTAGTCCGCGCCTTCATAATTGGCAGGGCGACGTACGCACTCCCATGCCAAGCACTAACAAACGACGAAATGAAACAACCTAACACAATCACAAAGAAACCCTTCAAGGCAGCGCTAAGCATCCCCGAAAGTGCTAACAACGATAACATTGAGAAACTAGGCATCTACAACAATTTTGAGTGAATACGCGAGCGCGGTCCTCATAGCTCAAAGAGAGTGGCTCGGCTCAACGAACCAGGGACGTCCAGTTCTACAGAAGCTGCGTTTCACGCCACGACCGCTATACTGCGGCGAGGATGCAGTGTTACTGGACAGGGACACGAGATCTCACATCACGGTGGCACCTGTACTGAAGAATATGCACCCAAGATACCATGTCCTTAGAAGACGAGCATGGGCCGTAACCCTGTGGAATAGTTTTGGGAAAGGTTCGGCCGCGTACTACACAGACGCTAGCAGAGCCAGTAGAAACAGTCGCACGCTAGCGGTCACCCAAAAATAACGTATGATAACGGCCACAGTCGTAACTCGTTTTACGTGTGGGGCCGAAGCGGCTGCTATAGCCATGGCCATTGCAGACGCGGAACACAGAAACGCGTCGGCAGTCATACTATCCGACTCGCAGACGGCATGTCACCCGTTTGGTAATGCGACAGTATCCAAAATGGTACGCAGAGTTCTGGGACGAGCCTTGACAGAACACCACGACATCATTTGGTGTCCGGCCCACGAGGGTTTGGAGGGTAACGTTGCGGCAAGCTGTATAGCTCGAGGATTCAACAACCGAGCTAAGGCCGAGCAGAGCGCGGGACTTCTTCAAAGCACTCGTGACATCCTTCTAGAACAACGGGAGAACGCAGAGCCTATTGTCGACCACACACAGCCCTTAATACACAGCAGAGTAGGGACTGGCGACACATTCAAACAAACAGCTTCCTCAACCTGCATCACCTCAGTAAATACACCCAACTAAATTTCTGGACGTTTGTCCATGTTCTTCTAACAAACCCACACTACAACATATATGGCAGTGCCTGGAAAGGCCTTTCATAGGCCTTTCCAGGCCTTTCAATTTGCGGTTACGGCCTGTGCTCTCAGTGACTTTGTTGACGTGTTTGTATTAACGGAAATTATCATTACCGACACTCTAACCGATGTATTTAGGCTTCCCGGTTACCATGCCTATTTCATTACACGCAACAACAGCAGGGGTGGTGGCATTGCGGTATACTTCAAGGAATCATTGATGATCTCCGAGGTTACCGTTTCCTTCGGCACAGCGGAGGTCATGGCCTTTGAAGTATCCTGTCGTGGTATTTTATTTTATCTTCTTGCTATGTACCGACCTCCTAGTCAAAATGTGTTGGGATTTATTGAAGAATTACAAACTATACTGAAAACCAACTTTGTTGCTAAAAACGTGTGCATGATAGGGGACATCAATATCGATTTGATGAAGGGTGATCGCCATGGCGCTGAAAGTTACTTAACAGTACTCGCAGAATTTGGCATTGAACCACATGTCGCCGATCCTACTAGAGAAGAATTTCTTAATAATCGCATTACAACTACCTGCATTGACCACGCTAACGTCCGTGCGTCGGACATTTCTTCTGTGTCCGGAGCTGTAATCAGACAGAAACTGGCAGATCACTATTACATTGCATGTCGCCTTATGAAAACAGACTCTATGCAGCACGCTAACTCTACCAGGTGTTGTGACCATTCTAGACCAAAAAAAGTTCGATAATCATGTCACTGAATATGATTGGCATTCATTTACTCATCATAACACTAACGACACTGCGTACGATAGCTTGGTCAGGATATTAGGCGAAATAAAGAAAGTGTGCAAAAAAACTTTGGTTGTGGAGAAACGTAAAATTGACTGCCAGTGGCTGACTGCGGAAATCCTGGCTGCTATCAAAGAAAAGGACACTTTCTGGTCTCGATGCCGCAGGGCGCCAAAAAATGACAAACTTCGAGCAGAATATCGTTGCATCAGAAATAAGGTAACTGCGCTTATCCGCTTATCAAAGAGGAAGTTCTTTGCACAGCAGTTTCACAACACTCGTCGCGACGTAAGGAACACTTGGTCTCTGATAAACCAGTTACGTGGTAACATACGCTTGTCCGTCCAAGAAGCAGTGGAGCATAATTTCGGTGTAGTGACGCCTATTTTGGCTAATGAGTTCAATAACGTATTTTCGGCTGAGCAACGGGTCGCAGTCCAAACTTTGAGCTCGACAAAGATTAAAAACAGTGTATCGCCATCAGCCTTCCTTCCTCTCATGACAGAATCTGATATTTTCAGCATTTTGTCTAGTCTGAAACGTAATAAATCCGCCGGACTTGACAACATTTTCATAGCTGATCTGATAAGAAACATTACAGCTCTGAAACATGTTCTGCTATTTATTTTAAACGGCATAATTGCAACTGGTACATGGCCAGATTCACTGAAGAGGGCTCGCGTTGTTCCTCTGTACAAAAGTGAGAAAAAGAATGATATTGCCAACTACCGCCCTATTTCTGTTCTTTCCTGCATATCCCAGATTTTAGAAAAACACGTACTTTCTGTGATGAATGCATTTGTTGCTAAACATGACCTAATGAGTGTGAGTCAGTACGGATTTGTTAGTGGGTCTGGAACACAGGTGCTATTAGAAAATCTCTCTGATTTACTGCACCAAAGCCTGGAAAACAATGAGGTGGCATTTGGGCTTTTTTGGACGTAAAAAAAGCTTTCAACACAGTAAATCATCAAATTTTAATCTCTAAACTGTATTCATATGGATTTAGGGGTCCTTTTTGTCACTAATTAAAAACTATCTTCACAATCGCTCACAAGTAGTCATGTTTGGGCCTATCTGCAGTGACGCGGTAAGTCTGGTGTGCGGTGTCCCGCAAGGGTCTATCTTATCTCCTTTGTTGTTCAACTTATATGTGAATGATATATGTGACCACGTGAAAGCATCCACTGTATTCCTTTATGCCGATGACACTTTACTAGTGTCAAGCAACCGTGAATTTTCATGTGCCCTGGCTAACCTTCAAGAGGACGCTGTTAAAGTTAGTGATTGGTTTGCCTCAAACTTAATACAAATAAATAGCACCAAATCCAGACTTGTCTGTTTTCGTAACCCGCACAAAGATCTACCAAGCGTCGCTTCCATATATTTACACCCTTCATATTGCTCTTTGTGCTCTTGTCAACCAATAGCTAGCGTCCAGTCGGTTAAGTATCTTGGTGTGCACATAGGCAGTGATCTGACGTGGAATACTCATTTGACCCACATTTGTAAGAAACTTAGAAGTGTTGCATGTTTGTTGTTTAATTTAAAAACCATGATGCCTTTTTCTATCAGAAAACTAATCGCCCAGGCTCTGGGGTATAGTGTTTTAAGATACGGTATGTGTTGTTTTTTAACTGCTCTTTCACATGGAAATGTCGCGTTAATAGGATTTTGAAAAACATCGCTACAAGCGTCCTCTACATGCCACAGGAGAATTTGCCCCGCAGTGTCTTTAGAACAGCCGGTTTGCCTTCTTTTGAGAATCTTTTTAAACAAATCGTAGTACTTAAATATTTTTGGAGCAGTGCATACAGGCACATAAATACGAAACCGATACCTTTGAGACATGTTCCTCGTTATCTTAAACCGAGAGTGCGCACTCACTACGGTAAAGCAACAAGACGCTATTATGTTCCTGCTATCTTCAATGAACTACCGGACGATGTATTTTCTTTGTCCACCCACAAAACACTGAGAGTTGCTGTTCAAGCGTTAGAGAACCTTTAATATGTACTGATGTTATCAGTGCATCTTTGATAATGTGTGATGGTTGTGCCAAATGCACAACCAGCTTTGATGGAGTTCTGGTGTGGCGCGTAGATTGCCGCGGCTGCCGGTTGTCGCCGCACAAGCCCTCTTGTGGCTTCGGCGCTTCCGTTTTGTATACTGTTTTAACTATACTGAATAAAGATTATTATTATTATTATTATTATATTTCACTAGCCCATACACAAATGCACACCCACTCATGTTAAATAGGCACTGGGAGGCATGGCTTGCGGACGAGAGAAAGGAGGGCGCAGTGGCTCTCCTGGACCAAGCCCAACGAGCAGCTTGCGCCAGCGCAGCCCTGGACTAAGGGCCCAACCGCACTCGCCTAATTTTCCTTTTGAATAATAAAGTTTATTTCCTTCCTTCCTTCGACAGGCGTGCTTTTCGTGGTTCCGGTGTTTCGTAGCACTTCGCGGGTGCTTCCAAAATCTCTATGCCGACCTTCTGCCATGAATGTCACCGTGCATCAAATTCCAAGGTCAGAATAACTGATTTCCAAGCGTGGGTTTCGCGGCAACAAATCGACGCCGTGCAAAGAAGAGGAAGAAGAAGACTCCGAAACGCCTTGAGTAAATCCCATTTGCATAATGAACCCTGCCAGCACAAGCAGTATTTCGTTCGTACGGTTCTTGAGGCCATAAAGCCTGCTTACCAGCAGCAATCTCAACTAGGGACTCCGAAAGATGCCTTCAGTAACTAAATCAGAACCTCAAGAAGTATTCCTGCCATGTTGTCTGGGAGCGAGTGCGCAAAAACCACTTTGTTGGGTTGCGCACGTGGAGAATCGTCTCATTAGACGCAGTTTTTCTTTCAAACCCCGTTGCAGGATTGCTGTAAATAAATTTTTAAGGGGTCGGGCATATCACCTTGGCGCTACACTTTTCAATGACTGAGTGAGGCTGACCGCTGTTGGATGTGCTTTACGGATAAGTAACGAGATGGCAGGCTGAAAATTAGGGAGAATATGCCTGCAAATGTATGTTTGCATGGTGGCTACTGAATAAATTTCTCGCTGGATTAAAATTTGCGAGGAAAATTAAAGTAACAGTGTTTTAGAACTTTATAGCTAAGTATCTCAAAACACTCTTTTGCAGTATAGACATTATTATCAAAAAGCATGAAAAGTTAAAAAGCAAAAGTTTTATAAGCTATATCTACACATGCATTGACAGCTAATGTACCAGAATCACAGAGATCAGCGCATACTTTACTGTTCTAGAAGGGCATTTATGCACAAGGGATAGCATAATTCATTGGGGTCTCGGTGAAAATTATAAAATCAATATCTTTACCTATAAAGTACTAATTCTGTTCGTCTATTAAGAAGAAAATGACGAATAACATAATATCTACATTAGGGTGCTACCTTTAGCAGTTTCTAAGATTGTACCTAAATATGGCTAAAATACAAGGCAAGTATGGCGCTGCAATGGGAGGCTATCCTTCGCGCTGATGACTCTGAGGGTAGCAAACCTAACTGTCGTCTGGTTGACCTCCCTTCCTTACGTTTCTTCCTTTTCCTCCTGACCGGCAGCAATGGCTCCTCGGTCGAACCCTGGCAGCGGAGGAAGACGGAGGGCGGCCAGACTAGGCTGCCCTTCCAATCAACTCGTAGAATTGTCATGTCGAATAAAAATGAAGCAGCACACCCAGTCCACAAAAGGTCGCAGAGATCTGTGAACTTGAAAAACCGTGACAACTCCTGAGTTTTACAATTTTGCGCTTGACCTCAGAACCACTGAGTATTCACGCGGCGGCGCACGTTCAGTAGATGAAGGCTTTTAATGCATGTACTTTCTTAGGGTACTTCGAGCGCTTTCCCGGGTGTATGTGTTTGTGTGTGCGTGCGTGCGTGTGTGTGTGTGTGTGTGTGTGTGTGTGTGTGTGTATGTATGTGTGTGTGTATGTATGTATGTATGTATGTATGTATGTATGTATGTATGTATGTATGTATGTATGTATGTATGTATGTATGTATGTATGTATGTATGTATGTATGTATTAAACCGTTCTCCCGCCTAGCTGGGTCACTAGCACTTAGTGGTCGAATAGGTAACGCATCGGGATGCTGTACCACAGTAACAGAGTTCGAGATCAACCATCACAACAACTTTGACGCCGAGTTTCTGTGCCAATGTGTACATACGTGCCGCTCTTCAACGAACCTCTTTCACGCGGACATGGGCCACACTAGATGCGTGACTGGGTGTGCACCGCTGTACGAAGAAACACTCTGAGGCCGACTTGGAGCACTGGGTATGTGCCACTTTGGGCTTCAATAAACCTCTTTGGTGCCAACTTGGGTCAGTGTGTATGTGCCAGTGGCTGTCTGCTGCTCGTCAGTGGACGCCTTTGACGCAAACTTGGGCAACTACGTATCTGCCACTAGAAATATGCAGCTCCATAATGACGAGAAAGTCCCTTAAATATAGCCGATACTGAGCGGAACGAACCCCACGTCACCTGGTGCATTAGCAGGATGCTCCACAAATGCACCTTCAATGAACACCTTTCACGCCAACGCTTTAGCGAGCTGCGTGAAATGAACCGCTTGTCAACTTGGGTCACTGAGAGTGCGGCACGCGAGGGAAGAATTCTCAGCGTTCGCACCCACCGGCGCGACACAGTTCGCGTCTGGGAGGCCACGTCACTAGGTGGCGCAGCGAGTCCTGAAAAGAAGTGCGATAGAGGAGCCTCATTTCCGCACAACGTGTTTTAGATCGCAGCTCTTAATGGTCCGTTCCTGCGGCGAGCGTCGGCGGCGTAACTGAGCGAACGAGCACAACAAAGAAAGGTGAACGGAGCGGCAGATTAAAAATGCGAATATCGGAAAGGCGCAGACTAATGAGAGCGGTCCCTTCAGTGACGTGTACGCGGGAAACTGGTTTCATGCGGATCCGCCTGAGGTCTCGTTTCTTAGTATCGTGTGCTCGCGTCAGCTCCCGCTCGCGCATGTTTGGTTTGCTTCGTTTCGTCTTGTTCGCCCTTGTTTCGATTGACTTGGTTTGCGATTTCTTTATTGTATACGCGACACGAATTGTGTAGTACTTCTTGGAAGCCAAGCGGCACCACCGGTTACGCTGTCACCTTCGACGACTCATGTACAAAAGCCGAGGCGCTTGTCTTCTGCTGCATGCATCTCTCAAAATCCTTGCCTCAGTAGATCGCGAAATGAAAACGCGTATATAGCTGCGCTCATATTTTCGCATTAGGGAGTGTCGCAATCGTCGGCGAATTTTTTTTTTCGGCGTTTGCACGCACCAGCGCGCCCTGCAGTTCAGAGACCACGCGTAGGCTTCGCGGCGACGGCGCTCGATGGCGACAAGTATTCTTAGGGAATCGCCAAAAAGGATGGATCACGCTGCAGTACACGCCTTATACGTAACTCGCTTTGACAAAGGCAATACGTACTGTCGCTATATTGATTCAATGCTAATGCATTACAGTCGACAGTGATCCTGATATGGGTTCTGCCGAAATTTTTTGTGCTTCCATGAACCTAGGAGTTAACGCGTCCTATCTAGACTGCCAGAGGCTTTACGCTCTTACACTGTTGCACGAAGACTGGCAGGTGTAGCGAGGCAGGTGTGGCGAGCTCGAAGCTGCAAGGCACCGCAGGAGAAACGAGAACTCCTTAAACCGAAACTATGTGCTCCCAGAGAATAATGACTGTTTCTATCAGCAAAGCAGCTTATAATTATTTTCTACGTTGTGCACGTACCTCTGCTTTTCTGTCTTGTTCCTGTGCTAGCCATTGTGAGAGTATGAGAGTAACGCGTACTTTTGAAATCCGGCAGTATAAATGGCGAATGCCACCGATATAGTTGCGTTTTTATATTTTTCGGACCTGGTCAGTATTTCAGAAAATTGAGGGACGACAACTTGAATAGCGCTAAATTATAATTCCAGAATAAAATGTGTCTGTGTTCGCCAGGGTATTGTGATAATATTTTACAGGAAGGCAACAGTGTCGTTTGAGAGTGAAATGGCACAACTATAGCAGTAGTGAAAAGAGCTTTAAAGTAGAAAGCGAGCAGATGTGCCCAAAATTCTGTTAGGAAGCCACCGAAAAGTAAACCAATACCGTGAGAAGCAGTTGACCTTCAAGTAAAAGCAGTATAGTAAATGTTGTATTATTAATTATGAATAAACTTGTTACCATTCCCTTATGAAGGCCAGGCTGTAAATGTATTTTTTTTTCTCAGGCTTTGCCGAGCACGACAGCCAGAGACAGCGAAAGAATGAGCTGGGAATGGTAGCCTTTGTAGGCTCAATGTTCGTATGAATTTTTGGATACCATATGGCATTCCGCGCGTACAGCTACGCTACTCTTATGCAGAAGTTATAATCAGGCGTATTTTATTTAATGAAGATCGATTCGTCGTATATTATGCGCAAACTTTCGAGAATGATCTGCACGAAAAATCTCACGCCAGTGGAACACATACTTGTTTTCCCCCAATAGGTGCGTGAACAACTGGCACTGGAATCTTCATTAGCACTAATTGGCAACGCACCACTGGGCGAAGGCGTCCTAATGAGCCTTGTGACGCGCATTTTAACAAGGAACTCTGGCATGAGTGCACACCATAAGCTTTCCAGCACCGTGAGTTTAGATTCGCGGCTCTTAACGCGGCCCGCTTACACAGTTTTCTGCATATTCTTGTCCTGCACTTACTACCATTCTTCATAGTAGTCTGTTTTCTTTATTTTGTTCAGCTGCCTGCGCAGAGCACCAGCCTACAGCATTTTAATACTCCCGGCCGACCAGGCGGCAGTTCCTCGAACTTTCCGCTTTCTCTCTCCATCTCCTGCATTGTTCTCTCGATCTTTAACATCGATTAGCCCGTGTTTTGGCTTGTCTTGTAGACTGGAGTTCTTTGTTCATTGTCCATTGTAGGCTGACAGCAAGTTTCTGCCTGTATGGACTCATCATACTAATACGTCCGTATCAGACGCCTTTAAATTAGAAAAATAAATATTGATTAGAACATTTCTCAAGAGGAACTTGTTATTAAATAACTGGCATGGCAGGAATTACGGAATTGGTAAGAGCGACAAGACACAGAGAGCAGACGACATACAGCTCCTTCTTGTTTGTGTCTCGTTAGACTGCTCCTCGGGACTAAGTGGAGTAGTCATACCAAATGCAAAAGTGTGCGAAGATGGCTATACTTTACTACCGCTAATATCAATCATGTTCCTTCTTTTTCATTTGTTTGACGGTGGAGGGGGGAGATGGCATACGGAGAAAGAAGTGGCGTCGCTTATGCAAGATATAACTGGACTAGCAGACTATAGGCAAACATGAGCAGAGCACACAGTCGTGAACCTTGCCGCTGGCGTAGGTGATACGTAGTTTCTACTTTAATTTTCTCTCGCCCCTCCCTCCCCAATCTTCTCTTTAACTTCCGCATGGGGCCTCATATATCGTTCCGTAAGCCGCAAATACCCGAGTGACTGCTATAGAAATAGAGCTGCTTAGTACTCTACACGAAAGCGTTAAAATCAACATGAAAACGAACTTTTACAGTCCATTGTTCATTCATATTGACCGCAAGATGGGAAAGGGAAAAATAAACATCTCCTTTAGATAACACACAACAAAAATAACATACACCAGTTATTGTTAAATTTCACTCGATTTTCGAGTTTTCTCTTCCCTGTCTAACGCACCAGCATCTCAAGCGCTCGCTTCCACAAGTTGATTTCACTTTTGAAGCATGCGTTCGCGGGCTAATGGTTAGAGCATTAATACACTGGGCTGGTTAGTTCGAAACCGACCATTAGTCATTTATATTTCTTAATTAAATGTTTATTTGGCATTTGGCCTTCAGGTTAAGAACATGCGATATTAGAAAACGCCTCAAATTGGCAATAATTGTGTAAATATTCATATCAGATCTGTTTAAAGCGTAGCTTTCTTTGTCTACCCAGGCAGAGACCGATGGGAAACAGTGGTAGACAAAGAAAGTTTCGCTTTACACTGGTCTGATATGAATATTTATCAAATTATTGCCAATGAGTTGAGGCTTCCAAGAACGTCAGCTCTTTTCACGAAAGCAGTGAAAGCACAGCTTACATTTCTTTTTGCCGTCACTTTAATATTTCGGCACAATATTGATAATTTTTCTTGTAAGCGCAGAATTTTTTCTTCGTCTCTTTCTTTTAAAGCATACAAATCGGTGTGTTTCTAGTTCACACCTGAACAGAGCAGCACGAACGAGGATAGGCGATGCACTTGGCCTGGTCTCGTGTATCCTGGCGCTTCCGTTCTATTCATGCAGTTCTAGTCAAGTTGCTCATAAAAATAGCTCTGCAGTTGTCGACGGCCGCAGCGCACGCCGAGTTTACCTTATTGCGCAGTTGGTATAAAAATCTTCTTATTCTGATACTTCTTGCTCGACAAAACTTTACCGCAAGAGATTGGGATCTCGTACACAATATCTCTCAAGCGCTATCTGTGCTTTGTCTTACATTCACACCTTTCAAGGGAGGTCGCAGAAGCTTGCCTGCAGTTTTCAAGGTCGAGAAGAAACGGTATAAACGTGCATATCCTGCTTTACATTACTGCAAGTGTTTTAAGGGCCAAATTTTGTCTTCTTCGTCTTTTTCCGCTGTTACCCCGACAGCCATGGACAACCATAGGGCTCAACTGGACACGTTAACCTCAACAGCCTGTGTTTTGTCTTCTGAATAATAATTAATGTTCTTTACAAGAAATGCTATATCGGAAGCGGAAACGCTACCAATCGGCAATATTAGCCGAACGATGTACAGAGATGTCTTATAGAATTGCTTTGTACATTTCGTATTCTCTGCCTGGTCTTTCTTTCGAGCTGTGGTGTCAGGTTCTCTTTTCTGAGCTCCTTGTATTTGAATTCTGCAAGGTCGTCAAGAAAGAATGTTGGCAAGGCATCGTCTGAGAGGGTAGGATTTACAAAATTTACAAACTGGAACGGCAGGGGTATAAGAGAAACCACATTCTGCATATTTTCCTCGAAGCCGACGTACTATGTATAAGAAACCTAGAAACATATTAACATGTTGAATAGAATTATTAGATTAAGCGTTAATTAAAGGATTGCATCGCACATTTGAGATTAGCGCTTGCAATCCGCTTATCGCTTGGCGACCCGCCGTGGTTCCTCAGTGGCTATGGTGTTGGGCTGCTGAGCACGAGCTCGCAGGATCGAATCCCGGCCACGGCGGCCGCATTTCGATGGGGGCGAAATGCGAAAATACCCGTGCACTTAGATTTAGGTGCACGTTAAAGATCCTCAGGTGGTCGAAATTTCCGGAGTCCTCCACTACGGCGTGCCTCATAATCAGAAAGTGGTTTTGGCACGTTAAACCCCATAATTTAATTAAATTGTTATCGCTTGGCGGCCACCTTTGAGCATTCACGGTAATTTAAGCTACGGAATGCTCTCTATTGTGCATGCCATACTGTGATTTAATGCGTCTTAATTGCGTTATCATCAGCTCGCTTTGTGCTAGGCCACACTGTGATCATTAGTAAACAAGACCCAGCGTTCACAGGAACTAGATCTGCTAGGAAGTTCTGGAGGGCTTATTCGGTAACCCTTTCCCTACCAAGGACAAGCCAGGCTAGGCGTTAAACTATTGACACGTATACTTATTTCTCCCTTTTCCGGGGACTGTATTTCACCCGCTAACATAATGCTATCGCCCAACGCAAGAAGTGCGCCTGCATGATTTGGAATTTACTCGAACGTTGTCGTTGATTCCGTCTCTTGTGTAGTTTATCACCGAACTTGGAGTAATCATATTGTATGCGCGACCTGAATTGTGTAATACTTTCTGGAAGGCACGCGGGCACCAGTGATTATGATGGCGCTCTTTGGCCATACCTGGCCCTTGCGCCAATAAAAGCTACACATTCATTCATTCATTCATACCAGTGATTACGCTGGGAAGATCGACGTGTCATGTATAAAAGCCGACGCCCTTGACCCGCAGAACAAATATTTACGATCGCCGACTATGCTCTCCGTTATTGCTCAGTTTTGAGTGACACGTTTTTACTGGGCAGTTTCACCTAATAAAGACTTAACGTTTTGAAGTCACGCTTTTGACAGTGTTATTCTACGCCATCATGACAGCGTGACATGTACGTACCGTTCCTACTGAGGACAATCTGTGTTTGTCGAGACGAACCTTCAAACACAATTTTGTTGGCTTCACCGTTCATAGGCTATTTCGAGAATGAGTTATACGGGCGTCCATCAAAGTGACAGTGGCGCTCTATTTTAGTGCGAAGAACATGACTTTCCAGCTAACCTAGTCATGAAGCTCTCCATTAACGTTGTTATTTGCCCTGTATTTGCTTTCAAAATAATTTTCCCAAAGCCCTCGTCTAAAATAAACATTTTAAATTCTAAGACCTGGCTCTTTACGCATATCTTTGTTTGAACCAATAAAAACAATAGTTTTATTTGGGTTTTATTTGGGTCGTCTTCTGCAAGGTGTGCTCCGTAGTGAAATGGTTAATAATTAATAATCTTTGTCCTGCATCAATGTCAGGGTGAAGAACGGGAAAGGCACACAGCATTTCACTTGGCGAAGACTGCCAGTTCAAAAAAAATGTTCTACACCTAAGAATGCCACTTATGAGCCATAAGTGGTGAGGAAGCCATACTAACGAAAAATTATTGCTCTACATTTTTCTGACTACATCTACATGAAAGCGCACGGGCGTATATGAACTACCACTGATGTTTTACTTTTGTTAACTGGAAAAGCTCACATTTAGGCTCTTCTTTAGTCAAGTTAAGCGATTGCAGATCCGACAGCGTCTGCATTAGGCCTCATTGCCAAATCTAACTAGTAACGGTTATCTGCTCATTTGTAGGTCTAGAGCAGAGCCCCTGAATGAACCCTATATAAGTCAATTCCATGCGAGGTATAAAATCTGTAAAACTAATATTCAGAAATCGCTTCTGTTACCTTGAATTGTCAATCACAATTCCTTTCAAGCTACTAGATGCCAGTAAACAAGAAACTTCGCCGCAGTCAATGTAATGACCTCAATGTAATGACTTGAATCAAAATGTGTTGATAGTACTGCCCATTCCGAGCACCATCTTTTCATCATATCCAGCCTAATAGGTGCGACCGTAAAGAAGCATAATTTTTCACGAATTATATGATCTGCAACTTTCTGAGCTGATTCAGCGTCTGTCAGACGTGGACGCAGCGTTTCATATGCTTTAATGTCCTAGAACTCGCGTCCTTGGAAAACAATTAAGTCCTTTTGCGTAAAGGGGGAAACAATGAAAGTGATAGGGAGGTAATAGGGAGTGATGCAGTAACAACCTAGCTAGCTCATGCACAGCCATATTTTAGGAAAATGAAAAATGCATAGCATAACATAAACAGCTGGCCAGTGCCTGTATTTATTTGAAAGCAAACCGAGATTATCAAGTGTAGCGTAGCAGTGAGTTCAGTGACCTCTTGTGGTGTGAAAAGGTTGATGTAGTTAGTAGTTTTGTGTTTGTCTTTCTTAATTAGTTGCTGTTTTAACATGCACATGACAATGAAATGAAGGCACGTAGGGCAGAAGACAGGGCCACACAAAAAGTGCGGAAACATTCATTGACATTTTTTTATTTCCATAACAAAGCAGCGAATAGTTCCTTAGGTTCAGTTTTCTGAATAATGCACAAGGTGCTCTGCGTAAAACTGAAAGATTGTAGTGTTTTATTACCTATTCACTATTCGGGTAGCCAAATGAATGATACTCCCATTAGCACTGTGAGAGCACAGAAATTTGCAGTCAAGAGGCCGTAGTGGCTCAGCCTCTGGGCCAAATGTAAAATTGTTCCAAAAGAAAACATGCATACTGGTGAATTGGGTATGCATTCACATCTACTATTCAAATCCACACATCACAAGTTATCTTTCATTCCTGGCGCATTTCTCACCATTCTACAGACTTTGTTTCAGCGCTGTGTGTGTGCAGCAATATAACTTGGTAAATCAAAGCTATGGTTACTCAGTACACTGAAACCAACTTTGTGTTTGGGTTAGCTAATATAATGCTCCTACATATGGGTCAGCTTAGTATTATCAGCCGCTTTGTTTACTAGTTCACTGTTACGCCTGAACTATACGGTGCCACTGGACAATGCTGTATCCCTGCAGGCACGCTTGAACAGCTTGGCTATGCACTAACAACCCTTTACATCGCACTTAAATTAAGGTGGTGTAGATTTGCTGTCACAATGTGCTTATAAGCATAACTGTCGAGCATTCAACAAAGTGTTTGAAATGTAATGGTGGATGCTCAGGTTTGCAGGTGTCACGTTTTACAATTATAGTGCAAGGACACACCGATGAACAGGAAGGATACCACACAAATGCTCGTGTTGTGACCTCGCAGTCACAATGCAAGTAGTTTTCTGTGGTTTTTAGCTATAAACATGTGAAGCAATCTGTAAATTCAAAACTGTATTAAGTAAACTGAGACACCATGAAAAGCAACATAACACTAAGGTGTACACATTTTTTTGTCGCATCAGCTGTTTGTGGTGCAGGTCAAATATTTATACACGCTATTTGTAGCTGAAAACAGCATGCATCACATTTAGAGCTCAGAATGTTCAATACAAAATATTTCTAATGTGTCAGACATACATATGGTACCTTGTGCAATGCTTTGCACACAGATAGCTATGCTTGGCACAACTTGAGTAGCACATTCATAAGGGACTACTACATGCAAAATCCGTTTTGCACCCCTCCTTTGATATTCTACCCTCCGACACAGAAGTACTGACTGGAATTTTTTTTTATGTCAATATTTAAAAGGCAAACAAGTTTTTGGCATCACAGGTCTAAATCTCCCACACAGGGCACTTATTGCATGTTCTGAATGTGCATTAATTGCAGATGGTATATCTTCTATTGTGAAAATGGTTCGTTCGACATAGTTTTACCTGTTTATTTTTGAACTTACCCACAAGTTCTCTGCCCTGCTTGTATATACCTCCTTCAGTACTGGTATCTGTGCTGTGCCTTCATTAGCGCAGTAAATGTTGTGAAAGCTGTTAATTCATAAAGTAGGAAGCCTATCCAATATAAACAAGAAACTTGCAGGCAAGGTAATCACGACAAACCAGCTGAGACGGTGGTACTAATCTACTTGTTTTCGCTTGTGATAGCACAAGTGTTCCCACTTGTGCTGCTGGATGGTTGTGACTGATATGCTCACGAAGGTTTGGGTCATTCACATTTCAAGGGATGAGTAACTGTTACATACGTGTATCATCTTCCTCTGCCTATATCAATGACTTAACTATATGTGGCAGGTTTAGCTGTGTGATTATGGGTGTTGCTGAAGTGATGTATCACACATGGTTTCCGCGCACTACCCAATTGGCGAAAAGCATACAGGAATTGGTCTTTGAGCTATTGGTTCAGTGGTGGCTTTCCACTAAACTGACTGTTGAAGAGGCAGATTTCACTTCATCGAAAGGCCCATGTGAAAATTAGCCTAGAACTCATGACGCCAAATACTGTCACCATGTGTGACTGAAGAACAACACGTTACAGAACAATGAGCAGTGGAATTAATCTCACTAGTATACAAAGAATTGCAGCTGCATTCAGTATTTCACTGCTGGTATACTAAACACAAACCTTTATATGAGTTTTTTGGATGGCATAATCAACAAGATCCCTCTAATAAGCTGTGGCAAAAGCTAACTAAAAAGCTGCTACCCCAGGTACTGCATTGGCCTAAAATATGCATTCACATGCAGTGAATACAGGTCTTAAATTGGTTTACATAAAGGTATGAAATGTTGTAACTGCACCGTGTGATAAAATTTCAATAAGATCAGCTGAATACCACATAGAACATCTTTAATGGGTATAGTTGGTACAATGTGCCTTGATATTAGAAGTTGTGCTGTTTTATTCACACACACATGCACATAAATGCAAGGTACACATACATTTGTGTTCACGTGTTACTGTGTGCATCAAATGAACAGCACCACTTAGACTACAAGCCATAAAGACAAATAATTTTTTCGTACC
The DNA here is from genome assembly GCF_023375885.2 of Dermacentor andersoni. Taxonomy (NCBI): domain Eukaryota; kingdom Metazoa; phylum Arthropoda; class Arachnida; order Ixodida; family Ixodidae; genus Dermacentor; species Dermacentor andersoni. The sequence continues at coordinate 206,701,748 of NC_092816.1, read as the reverse complement.
ACTCTAATTCCTATTAGCTATGCAGTGATTTTTTTCTCACATGCAGCAACTCAACTCGGTGCATAAGTTGAGCTGATGTTGCTAATCTAAGCTAGACGTGGGTGTCCCATGTCCAGAATATCATAAAATAAAGAAGTGACCATGTGTACGGGCCTAAAATTGATGGTTTGGCAATATCTTGTCTGGCTGGGTAGTAAATTTCTGTCAAAAAAAGAACAATTCAGCTTACTGACAAAGCAGTGTGGCTAACATAATATAGGGAGCAGACACTCTGCCTGCAGAGTCACTTGAAAATTTTGCCAGCAGTTCGTGCTCATTGGCTGGCTTCGTTCACATAACTAATGCTTACATAACTGTGAAAATTCGTGTTCAGGATAAACTCATAGCAGCCAATAGGCACGTTTTATATTGTGATAGCAGCTGACTTCTCAGGGACAATGCACTGTGGCCATGAACATGCTAAAGAATGACAAGAGGCAAAGTCCCCCTTTCTATAGTCTGGCAGCGCAGCTGAAAACGGTTCAGTTAATGAGTGGAACCGTGGCCTATTCAAAATAAAGATCAGTCAGATAGCCACTTATAGCGTCCAACATCCCACACTCACGAATGATAGGTAGCAGTAAACTTACTGGCAGATGAAAGTGCACTGGAAAAACATTTAATGAACATACTTTACAGGCCCAAGTCAGTTTAATGCACATTATTTGTTAATGACTCTTGGCAGAATGAACACGAGGAAAGAAAATAAAGCACTTATCAGGCATATAATGCTGGTACTTGTGCTATTGTTCGCTTTAAACTGAAGGCTTGTGCCAAAACAGGCGACACGAACCAGATAATCAAATAGGGTGGATAAACAAAGTAACCACAAACTTTCGCTTACCCAATTCTGCCTGCATTAGTAACGTGACCATGGCTGGCTAGTGAGGAAGAACTCTGGGTAAAATTTCTTTCACGCAGTTTTGCTGGCTGCTAGCAGCATATTATATAACACCATACCTGTGACACTTAGTTACTTGTTACTACTCATCCTACGTGTTCATTTTTACATTCATATTGCTTTTTGTCAGCAAGCGTGAAATTTTTAGTTAATAAGAAGGTAGTATCCAGCTCTTACCTATAACATATTCATCTACCATGCCACTGGTGTCTTCACAGACAGACTGTGCTTAGTCACTAGTCAAAAACAAGCAGCTCAGATTTTTGGCTATGTAAGCCGCTTGCATCACAAAATATAAGGCAATTTACTTCGCGAAATCTAGAAATTCTTGATCGTCACACTAGTGTCCACATTATGAAAATCAAGGCTGCCAGAAATTTGCATTCATGACATTAGTGCTCTCAGGCGCGTCCACATTTCACGACAGCGCTGAACGTCTTGACGTATGCAATTATGATGTTCCCTAATTTCCCCCCACCGATAGAAGCATCTTCAACAGTGCAGTAACAACTTTTGAAAGAAAAGATAGATGTACGAAGCAGAAAAGGCCGGTGTGATAGGGCTTATCTGTAAGGGTACTAAATATGAAAACGCGATCGGCAACACTTCTGCGCAGTTCACTTCTGAGCAAACGCACATCGCGTAGAACGAGCACTTCTACACCCAGCAACGCTGCGCACATCGCACATACATATCACGGTTTGTAGCTTGCAAACGCACTTCATAACAACAAGAACACAGCTCGAACGTCGCGGTCACCTCGGCGCGTCGCAGCCGGCAAAACGGCTCACGCGCAGTATAGCACACGCGGAATGGCAGCAATAACAAGGCGATAAAAATTTATCGCTACTGATTGTATCATTACTTCTGAAAGTTGCGAAGGGCTGGCGTTCACCACTTCGCGGCAACGATCCGCATACACAGAGCAGAAACCAAACGTGTACGCTGGGTGCGCCAATCGGACGCTAGTTATTTTGCCACGCACTGAACATGTGTCCCGCTGCTCAGAATGCACGTGTATGTGATGGACTTCTTGTTTGCGACACGCACGCGAAGCATGGAACAAAAAATCACGAAGTCGACGGCTTCAAATATTTCTTCCGACGCTCCCGTAAACACAACACACACTTTCTGCGCTCCGTCTGTTTCTGTTGGCGATCGCACGCACTGATGAGGTCTGGAAGGGTACGTCGGCTTGCTGCTTTCGATGACTATCTCCGTGGGTGCCAGATAACTAGTACAAATCACAAAAAGGAGAAAAAATCGACTGTTTCTGACGCGGCTGTAGCTTAGGCCTTACGTCACCGCTTCGCTTCGCTTCGAGCACGCGCCATGTTTGCTGTGACGACAGCCGAACCATCCGCCTCGGACCAGCCAGTGAGAGACGAGCAGGCGTGCGGACGGGAAAGTTGCGACCGCTCCTCGCTCACCAGTAGAGAGCCATCAGCACGCGGGCGGATGAGGGCGGAACGGACGGGCGGACTGACCATGTACGGGCCGCCCGAGAATGTTGGCAAGGCATCGTCTGAGAGGGTAAGATTTACAAACTTTACAAACTGGAACGGCTGGGGTATAACAGAAAGCACATTCTGCATATCTGCTCATTTGCAGGTCTAGAGCAGAGCCCCTGAACGAACCCTATATAAGCCAATTCCATGCGAGGTATAAAATCTGTAAAACTAGTATTCAGAAATCGCTTCTGTTACCTTGAATTGTCAATCACAATTCCTTTCAAGCTACTAGATGCCAGTAAACAAGAAACTTCGCCGCAGTCAATGTAATGACTTCAATGTAATGACTTGAATCAAAATGGGTTGATAGTACTGCCCATTCCGAGCACCATCTTTTCATCATATCCAGCCTAATAGGTGCGACCGTAAAGAAGCATAATTTTTCACGAATTATATGATCTGCAACTTTCTGAGCTGATTCAGCGTCTGTCAGACGTGGACGCAGCGTTTCATATGCTTTAATGTCCTAGAACTCGCGTCCTTGGAAAACAATTAAGTCCTCTTGCCTAAAGGGGAAAACAATGAAAGTGATAGGGAGGTTTAGCGTTGCATTTTAGCACCTCAGACGGTGTTCTAACTATGCGCAAGTCCAGCAGGCAAGGCAACTCCTGGTGGGCAGAAGAAACAGTGCCCTGGCCGCTACCAGGTGTTTAACTACGCGGGCGTGATGAGAAGGCAGTGGCGTTGCGGCTATCGCAAAACTACATGATAACACAGCGCGCACTCCACAACTGTGTCCAGCCGACGTAATGTATTTTTGGGTGATTTTACTTAATGTCTCATTGTTTGTTCTGCTACCCGCCGTGGTTGCTCAGTGGCTATGCTGTTGGGCTGCTGAGCACGAGGTCGCGGGATCGAATCCCGGCCACGGCGGCCGCATTTCGATGGGGGCGAAATGCGAAAACACCCGTGTACTTAGATTTAGGTGCACGTTAACGATCCCCAGGTGGTCGAAATTTCCGGAGTCCTCCACTACGGCGTGCCTCATAATCAGAAAGTGGTTTTGGCACGTTAAACCCCATAATTTAATTTTTTAATTGTTTGTTCTGCTGGGTATACCACGTGTCGCGCCTCAGCTGATTTTCTCGATGCAACACTTGACTACAACTTATCGTGAGTTGTTGAGCAATGCACTCGAGGCGGTAGCGGTTTGGACTTGATGTGAACGGCTGCACAGGTCAGTGCTCGACGGGTTTCTTACGTCGAAGGCTTTAGGGACCGTAAGCTCTTCAACTTCACAATTAACCTACTATTAATGTATTCAGAATGTAACGGCTCAAGCTATCCGATATTGTAACCGAGCAAATTGCGATAAACACCGAATTAGAGTTTCAATGAACTTTTCCTGCCATCGTTTCCGTGACGCTTCGAATGAGAAATGGACACAATTTAAACGCAAGGATTAGATTTGCTTGACGACTATGTGCCACTAATCTCTATCGTAAACGATAAAAGCAACGCTTACTTTACTGAGCAACTTCAATCATTACATAGTAAAAGGAAATGGTTGTGCAGTAAGCCCAAGGAAAGCCTACAACCTTGTCGTAGAGCATTAGACGCTGCTGAAAAGAAATATTCCTCTCACGACTTGTACTAGCATGTAAGCAATTATCTTAATTAGTTCTGGAAAGTAATTGGCCTTAATAATTGTACTAAACATATTGCAATACACAATACAAAATAAATTCCTGTTTCTGATGAAGATTGTCTAGTTAATTTCAATGCGTCTTTCTCATCTGTTTTTACACGGGAAGGTTGTTCCTCTGTTCTGTTTGTTCCGGAGGAAAACTTCGCCTTCATAGAACCAATCATCGTGACGGCCAAAGGAGTCTCTAAGATGATTACCATTGTTGAATTTCCTACTTTATCTGGTAAAGATAACAAACTGAACCTGCTGAAGAATACTACAGATATTTCCAGTCGCATTCTGTATCTTATCTTTAGCCAATCATTATCATCTGGTGAACTACCTACGGACTGGAAGATCGTTAAGGTTGTTCCCCTTTTATATCTGGTGACAGGCACTCTAGTGGTAATTATGGGCATATTTCACTAACATGAATATGCGGGGAATTACTTGAGCATGTTATAGCTTCTCATATCTACTATAACATTGAATCCAATAACTTTTTCTTCTCTAATCATCATGGTTTCAGGGAAGCTACTCCTGTACGCAGTTATTTGAACTTACCACTGACTTACACTTTAACAAGGACATTGATTACCAAACTGACGACCTTTTTCTTCATTTCTCTAAAGCTTTCGAGACTGTACCTCATGGCCGTTTGATTTCTAAGTTGTATGTTTTTTGTTTAGAAACATTAAAGCTATTTTGGCTTCTAACTTGTGTCAGCGTCAGGAATTTGCGACAATGAATAACATTTCGTCTAACATTTGCGATGTCACGTCCGGTGTCCGCCAAGGCTATGGCTTCGGTTCATTACTCTTTTTAAGATGCTATAATGGCTTACCCTCTGACATATAACCCTCACCTAGGTTGTTCGCTGACGACTGCGTACCGCACAATTAAATATTTCGATGAACATTTGACTCTCCAAAATGACATTGACGTAATCTATAGTGCAAAACTTAGTAGATGTCCCTGAACGCTTCTAAATCCAATTTATTTTCATGTAGCTGTAAACTCACAAGCTTAGGATTTCACTACTCGGTTACTAATAACATAATTTGTAATACCCTATCGTGGAAATAACTTGGTGTCCACTTTGCACCTGATCTTTCCTAAGCTACAAATCTAGCAGCCATCTCTTCAAAAGCTTCTAAGACCTTCAGTTATCTGCGCGGAAACTTGCGTAACACACCTTCTAATTTACAGAAAAAAGCATTTATAACCTATGTTCGTCCGCAATTACAATTCGCTTCATCCACGTAGTCACCATATCAGAAGTACCTGATCGGTATGTTGGGCGCTGTTAAGAACAGTACAACCAGGTTCACTTTGCGTAAGTACGGCCAGCTTTCTAGCATTACTTTAATAATAAAAAAAATACTCCTGACTTAAGTCAATAAAAACTAGTCGCATGATCCCTCTTCTATGTCTGTTTCACAGGTACATTCATGCAAAAAAAAAATCTCACCGTCTGCCGATTCATGCTGCTTGCGCACGTAACGACGTCTTCACAACAGGTCCAGTTTCATGCGCATACGTGGTCAAACGCAGTCATTTAGCTCATCGTCACTGTCTGGCTTTATCGCACATTGGAACAATCTTCGAGACCACATCGCATGTGTTACAGACCACGAAACGTTTCGCGATAACCTGAACACGCTCTTTGATAATACTGTATAGGCCCACATAAATTGAGCCAAGAATTTAAATAGGAAAGGCGCGCCGGAAGGGAATTGAACCAAACGTGTGCTATTCGCAATAGGCTACAGTAACACGGACAATGTTTTGTTTTCCCCATAACTCATTAATTAATTAAGTGCAATTACCCAACTTTTTAATTATTGGCTAAGGATCATAAGTAGATTTGTAGAACACCTTTAGAAACCATCGATCGAGTTGTTTGTTTTACGATGCGTCTCCCGTAGTCCTTTTTCCCGGGTTGCAAAGAAAGCCCGTGAGATATGAAAAAAGCCACGTGACGGATCACTTGCGCAGTGGTATTGTGCTGCTTTCAAGCGTGCGTTCGGTGAACAAGGACGGCTCCCGCCGGATGACGGCGAGAATGCCTGCTGCTGGCAGAGCGCTGCCGAGGAGATAAAGAACGCCCTGCCGCTTCCTCGTCGTTAGTCACGATGCAGCCGACCTTGTTAGCGGAACGCACGCTTGAGAGCAGCACGATACCACTGCGCGAACGCTCACTCACGTGGCTTTGTTCGTATTGCGTGGGCTTTCTTCGCAACCCGAAAAAAAAGAAGGCTACGTGAGCCGTATCGTAAAGGAAACAACTCGATCGGTGGTTTCGAAAGGTGCTCTACAAATCTGCGTATGATACTGTGGGTCCTGAGCAAAGAATTAAAAATGTGTGTAATTAAACTTAAGTAATTAGTGAGTTATGGGGTAAACAAACATTAACAGAGTTACTATAGCCTATTGCAAATAGTATGCGTTCGGTTCAATTAGCTTCCGACGCGCCTTTCATTTTAAATTCTCGGCATTTTTACATGTGGGACACCCCGTGTAATGATGCTCTCCTCTACTCTTTGTGAAAATAGCTGTGTTACCTCTTTCTTTGATGATAATCTTCTTTTGCTGTTCTGTAGAGACTGTTACTCACCTTAATACCATTCAGTTGGCCCGAATAAAAAAATATGTATTACGAACCGCATCAGAAATTTGGCCAATTTCCTGAAAGTATTGAAGATGACCATAGAGTTAACACTTAAATGAGATAAGCCTGAATTTACGAATGATGCGTGGGCAAAGCTCCTGTAACGGCACTTAAATACTGGCTTCGTAAAAAAAGAAACTTCTTAAACTAAACGTGTAAAGCGTTTACAATTGCTTATCAGCTATATTTCTCAATGTCCCTAAGAACTCTAAGTAACGCCATGTTTATATTTGGCGAAAATAATGCACATATTATGTTTAAACGCAGCCAAACTTTAACGTTTGTGGTTTAGTTATTAGCTTTGGAAATAAATGCTAAATCTTTGGTGTCAGCGTATGTTCATGCGCTCCAAGAGTCACGGATTAGGTTGGCCGCAATGTCCCCGGTGAAGTGAAAGCATCGCTCCATTTAAATTTTGATAAAATAGGGGGCAGGTTGTCGGTGATGTGTGGGCGAAGTGCGGATTGTAAGGGTGCACCTTGGCAGCAACCTACGAAGGAAAGATATATGGCGCGTTGTAACTGTGTTTTAATTGCGATAAGCAAAGAATTTAATCTGCCGTCTATGCAGCACTATATCTCTGAGAGAGTTGGAATTTAACAAAAATGAAAGAGTGGTTATCTTCGATGTTGAGGGTTGTTTAAATGTTCAAGGATAAATCACAGGATTTAAAAAAGTATTGTTTAACAACTACTTGCTCAACAGCCTTTTTCAGACGCTATCCTGAATGTTTTTTCAGTGTACTTATAAAACTATACGTCACACTGAGCTCACATTCGGTGGAAATATTGACAATGCTGGTTTATGCGCGTGGAAAGTTTAACGCTTATCTGGTCATTACGTTCCTTGTAAATACATGCTGAACAATCCATTTTTCCCTGTCTTTTTTCTTTACATGAAGCACTAGCGATGTCATTGGGGGGGGGGGGGGGGAGGGGCGAGACCAGTCACTTTGTTTATATTTAATAGTAATAAGGGGCAGGTTATGGGGTGACGCGTGGCAAACTGGCCTGTGCAGGAGTGGCACACTCATCTGGACCTCCGACATTTGGGTTTCGGGGCAACAGAAAGCATCAAGCCGGCGTCTTTTTCGGCTCACCCTGGTGCGCGTTCTCTCGCACCGACAGCATGTGGCGCGCAGAGCTCGATCGTATCACACTCGGAGTGTATGTGGAACCTCACGTCCACGGCGACGAAGGGTGTCCGGATAAGTATCATCTAACTAAATTCATGTTCCGCTCCAAGCGCGCATTTCGGCTAAATTATACACTTAGTCAAACGTCGCCACTGGTTCGAAAAAATAATGGCCACGTGGTTTGGCAAATGGAAGTAAACCAGTGCAATTCAAGAGCGCTACCGGGGTGGGGAAGGGGGGGGGGAGAGAGTTGAAGGAAGGCGGACAGTAAATTATAAGTCTTTGTGATGAAATGGCCAGCTCAGCAAATTAAAATGGCGAAGATTTCGGTAAGTGCACAGCAAAAATCGGGCGCGAGCACATGGAGCTATAATTCTGAGCTTGAAACCTCTCTCTCTCGTGTGCTATTCTGCCCTACGGAGGTTCCTCTTGTGAGAATAGCTTGGGCTGCTCTAACTTTCATGGAGGGAACGTAGTTCGGCAGTTAATGAGCCACAGTGCAAAGTATGTTATACGCATCTACTTAGCATCCCGGTGGAAACTCTGAAAACAGTTGGCGTATTGCAAATTCGGCATCTGAACAGCGTCCAACTTCAAAGTGAGGACTTCAAAAGCGCCGCCGATCTCTTCATTGGCTGGCGTGGCCCAAAGCGTGCCACCCGCCAGATCTCTTCGACCGTGTACGATGGATCGCGGTGATCTCGGCACTTGTTTTCGGAGGCGAAAGCAGGGGATAGGGAGAAGAATACGTTAATGATCGCTCGATGAGCCCGCTGGCATCGCACAGCAGATCGAAGCTCAATTTGCTATTCTGTGTACGACGTAATGGGCGAACGCGAAGGCCACTTAGTCACTGAAGGGTTTGGAGCCCGGTTGTTCTGTCGATAATTGGGGCACTCGAGTCAGCTGACGCCTGCAGATGTCTCAAATTGACTTAGGAGTGAGCTCGAGATAGTTTGGAATTTCGCGCAAGGCCAGTGGCTAACAAAGAAAGGCGCTGTTGGCATTGATAAAGCAAACTTTTCTGTCGAGAGGTGCCATCCAAACTCCACAGCTTACTAGCGCGAAACAACGGTTTTATCTGCGGTGCTTGTTGTTGTAGTGCATATCAAAGGGGCCACCCGCCTCTAATGGTAGAACGAAATTATAACGCCGCATTGACTCTCTAGCTGAACGCTAAACGACGCGAGAAAACATCTCGTGGAAGAACTGAAAGATGCATAATGTAGGAACTCTGTATGAATAAACGGCTCTGGATGGCCCTTTTAACATGCACAATTTTTTTCTGAATATACGTAAGGATCTCCCAGTTCAATATTTACGTGTTCGCGGAAGTGGTGCCGCGCACTCAAACCACTGATAGCCACTTTGAGTATTTGCTCAAACAGCTCGCCAACATATGTGCATCGTTTCTGTCGAAGTGAAATCTAATTGGGTTATTACACCCTGACTGAGCCAGAATCCCTAGAACTTGGCAAAATGAAGAGGCACATGCAGCCGAATAATATTCAGCCGTTAGTCTTCTCAACGGTTTACTGTGGCAGCTGTGAAGTCCTCAAAATTTTGTTTGCCTTGTTGGTCGGTAGCGTCCGTTGGTCCATTCTGATACGCTGAGGACAACCGTTGTCGTCATCGACAACACACAACGTCGACTGTATATATATATATATATATATATATATATATATATATATATATATATATATATATATATATATATATATATATATATCAGTTCAGTACTCTGTTATCCCTAGCTTCACTATTGCCACAGCGTAAAGGAAACGACAACCCCTCTCCACGACCATGTCGACTGGTATTCCAACTCGTGCCAGCGAATCAGTGTACATTTGGAAGTCGATCGCGCTAACTACTGAGCTATAAAGCTCACTTGGTGGTAATACGCAGTCGGAACACATACATGCCGTATTCAGAAAATAAACTTTTGAAGATATTACAAATTTTATCTGCAGCTCAACCTTGATTCCGCTGACACCCTATTAAGACTAATTAAATGCTATCCATGACTTGACGCTTCGCAACTGCTATGGCAGACAGACATTTACCGCATTTTGGGCTTGGACGAAATCAACTATACTGTCTCTAAAATATTGCCTGGCCGAGCGGGCGTCGTCGCTTGCGTGCCGCATTGCCATTCCGCCCCACCATTTGCTATGCAGAGGTAAAAGAATGATGAGATCCACTGAGCTGCCTTCACCAGATTCAACGGACAAGAAACGGATTGCGTATGGATTAATGGGAAAATTTTTTCATAGTATTTACGTTGCGATTCTCCATTGTCGTGCTCGTGAGAACGGTGTCGGCGGCGCAAAGGAGGCTTACATGGCAATGATGATGATAAACCTCGAGCATGGCTCGTGCCCACAAAAGAGCATGCGCCGAGAATGGGGTGGTTGGGGGAAAAACACCGCTGAATGTATGGACAACGTCAATGCGAAAAGCGACAACGCAGCGACAACGCCACATTATTTGCACATGAGCTCTTAAGATTCTAAGCCGCCACGTGCCCTGTATAGTAGCACTGCAAATAGACTAGAAAATAAATTCGCCGATATCTCGACATCAACTGCAGTATAGAAGTATTGGCCTTAGAGTTGAATAGTACCGAGGCGGGACAATAAAACTGGGTCATCGAGCCTCATTAAAATGAAGCCTTTAACACAAGAAGCTCCTCTTGACCTGCATCATCAATATTTATTTTTGAACAACACTGCATTTAGGAGTTGTCTAAGGATACTTAAAATTTTAAGGTCATCTTAAGTAATGCTGTACAGTCACGGTGGGCTGGTGAGTGCTTTGTAAGTACGTTGTCCTACTGAACGGTGAAAGTAGAGAGATGTGATTGTTTAACAGTAAGCTAACAAGTATAAGCATATCGTACGAAGATTTCCTGAGGTAACTGTATTTTTATAGTAAAATGTAGAACTGCCTCGCCTTTGGCGACCTAGCTGTGAATAGATGGTTTCATTAGGCTATGCGATTTACCTAAGTCCAGCTCCCTTAGACGGGGGTAATCTGAGACTGGTAAAGTCAGTACATGTGTGTAATTAGAATTCCCGTGTATGAGTTATTACGCAATAAAGAAAAAAAATGCGTACATCTAAAAGACAGCAGAACATGTTTATCTAATCCACACTGTTCTGTCGGTACTATCAGATAACTATATTAACCTTTTAATAGCATAACATACCTTTATTTAGGGTTTGAAATTATTGCAGAAGTGTGTAATACGGGGTAGTTGGTTAAGCATGATCTAAAAGACGTGAAAACAGTGAAAAACGACAACACACAGAAGACGAAACACACACCAGAAGCGCTGATATTTTGTTGCGCTGGAGCAATAAGATGAGAAGGGGGGCGGGAGAAGAACAGGCACGTTCAGCAAGCCGTTGTCGCATGGTAAGACGGATGAGTTGAGAGAGCACCAAACAAGATCTAAAATAAACTGAAAGAAACAAGCTCACAGACACTTGCACTAATTTATTACATGCTTTTATGGTACGTAATCTGGCTTTCACTGAGCGTTAAGAAAGGAAGAAGGGCCGCTTACACAAGGTTCACCTCTTTGGCAAATCGCAAAGGCCTCAGCTGTCAGGCGGCCACGAGCACTTTTAAAGCGTCCCGCGACCTGTCATTTTTCAAAGCCCGGGATGCACCCCCACGCACTGCAGTGAAGTGCAACGTTGCTACCTTGTTTTTGTCAGTGATTGTTATCAATGTTCGCTGAGTTGCTGGTGAAAACACCGACCCGTTTGTCCATTGTAGGTCTTCCGACTAGAGAGTGCAACTTCATAGACGACGTTGGCCATACAGTTCACAAAAGGGCTTGCGTGCTTTGTGTTGCACGTAGACTTGCTGGGCCCTTCAGCGTAGGCGCGCCTACATAGGTGACTGAGTTTGTTGGTGGCAGAAAGGATAACTGCTGCGGCTGATTTTTTGAGCGACTGGCTCTTTCGTTAAAATCTTACAGAAATGGGAGCGAGAGAACCAGTTTGAATATTTTAATCGGTGACTGAGATTTCAGCCTTAACAAATGGTGACATACTACTGTAGAATAAATTCTAGATTGAAGGTTGAAACAAAAGAATTTGCGATAATTTAAAGAAAAAATTAATGCGAGACTGGTCACACATTACAGATGAAGAGAAAACGGCAGGAAATAAAGAATCCCTGACGAAGTGCATGCTTGGCACAGAATGGGTGCTACGTAACTTGACAGAGAAATGTGTCTTGTATGAAAGTAAAAAGCGCTTTTGCAGCGCGCAAACCAAAATCAGCGTTATACCAGGGTCCGACAACGCATCGGGTTTCTAGTCGCGCAGCTTCATGCGAGGTTAACCAACTCTTGAAATCCATTCTTGAGGATACGAAGCGCTTGTAGACCTATTAGCTCGATCAATAAAATTTCTTAATCCTTTATTTTCCAACGTTATTTTAACCACTTCAATTATCCTTCATAGTTGCATATGAAGTGCATTTGTTTTTGTTTTGTTTTTGTGTCGCTTGTATGTGTTCTAATTATGCAGCTTAATGCACATTCCATAATCACAGCTTGCGACATCATAACGCACGTGTTCAAAGCGCTATTTAGGTGTCTCTTTTGTAGTAGCGCTTTTCTTGTCTTACATTTCTACCATTCTCGCTGCTTTATTATTGGTTCTGAACGAAACAGTTGATACAAATTGTTCTTGTAAATAGTGATCTAATAATAGCCATATTTACATTATCTGTATATTCTGTATCAAGCAATAGAATAAATTGCCTTCTATATCTCAGCCCAAACTGAGCTACATTCAATCTGGATAGACGGCATCTTGACCGCATATCGCACCAGGTTATCAAATTTGCGCTAGGATTCATGAAGGTCTAAGCCTAGCATTTGATTGCAATTGTACATAACACACGAATAAATTACGTATTAAGAAGTTGTGAACCACCCACATGCCTGTATCTCGGGATGTTGTGGATAAATGATATATCTGGATTATTTGTGTCATTTCATAAGGTTTAGAACGCAAAACAACACTCTTTTGATAGCACCACGTCTGGTATGAATAAGACAATGTCTCGTAAAAAGGCATGAGACGTTAAACCGTCGTGTCATTAAAATGGTGGCTGTAATGAAGGAATAATTTGGCTAGTGGCAACCTTACAGTTCAGTGACAAATGCACTAGCTTCTCCAAATAAGAAAAACATCTGCGCAAATGCGCCAGTCATTCGCGTTCGTTTGTTTCCATGAACCGTGGGTTGACACCGCGCTTATAGAACGAATAAAGAAACGCGATATAGTTCTCGCTACTTTTCTAAACACAAGGCCACCAGAGTACTTAATGAAATAGAAAAAGGGCCAGGAAGGTCAGCAATAAGTTAGGCCGTGATGTAAAGCTAGCAAGGGAGACGTATTATGAGAATAATTTCACTCATTCTTAATGATCTAAAAAAAAAAGTTTAGAAAACATTGAATAATCTGCTTCCGAACGGTGACCGAAATTCTGCTTTTGAGGTTATGGCTAAAAGCGTATCTTTCACAGGGACTGCACTGGCCGATATTTTTATTCAGCCTTTCTTACAATGTGGCGCGTCGGACGCGTTCGATGCTGATAGCTCAACTCACAAGTCTTATATTCCATGTAGTATGAGCAGATCGCTATTTCTTGCACTAACAGCTGAGGCTGAAATAAGTAACTTATTTCTAAAGTTAAAGAATTGCATAGCATGTGGTGTGGATGGCATAAAGGCAGAACCAATAAAAGCTGTGGCGCTGCAGATTTGGAAAGCAATGTCACACATATGGAATTTAATTTTGTGTACTGGCGCATTCCCCGGTGAATTAAAAATTGCACGGGTATCGGTAGTTTTTTAAAGGGGGAGACACGAATGACGTGAACAACTACAGACCGATTTAAGTTCTCCCAATCTTTTCCAACATAGTAGAGCAGGTCATTAACGAAAGATTTTTAAATTTTTGTACACAAACTAATATTATAACAGAAAAGCAATACGGTTTCCAAAAACACCAATGTGCTGAAATGGTGTTTCTAAAGATCAAAGAGAAAAGAATAAGTAACTTTGAAGACAGGCTGTACACAACAGGAGTATTTCTAGACCTTAAAAAGGCATTCGATTTCATTAAACACGATATCTTGTTACAAAAGTTAAATCAGCACGGCATTAGGGGAACTGCTCTTAACCTAATTAAAAATTATTTAACCAAGCGACTACAGTACACATATATTTGTCATTCCAAATCAGCAATGGGTGAAATCAAATGCGGTGTTCCGCAGAGGTACATTATAGGGCCACTTCTTTCTTTATTGTACATTAATGACATCACAAACGTGCCTCTAATACCTGACATAATCTTCTATGCTGATGACACTAAATCTTCTTTTCCGGCGGAAACTTGCTTACTCTCGAGCAAGAAGCAAATATTTGGCCCAATAATCTTTCAGACTGGCTTAGAACAAATAACTTGAAATTAAACAGTAAAAAGACAAAATACATTTTTTTCGGCCTCGTAACAAGGGTATTGATGATAGCTTAGCATTACAATTCCGTTATGAAGTCATTATACGTTCTACGTCCCAGAGGTTCCTTGGTGTTACGCTTAAAGAAAATTTAAGCTGGTCCAGTCATGTCGGCAACATTAAAACCAGCATTGCAAGATCCAACGGTGTTATAATGAATTAAAGCGTCTATTACCTTATAGATTAAAAAACAGTTCTACTATAGCCTAGTGCATTCGCGCCTCCAATATTGCTTTTGTGTCTGGTGTACCACGACGAAAACCAACATCCGTAGTTTAATAACCTTGCAGAAACGCATAATTCGGGTAATTGAGAATGCGCTCTATAGGAGCCACTCCGCTCCGCTTTTCAAGAATATATGTATCTTAACAATAGGAAGCCTTATTAACAAAAAAACAGCCATTTCAATATTTAAAGGGGCAAACTCAATGAAAGCGCCTTCTTTAAAGCATACCTCCCGAATGAACATAAATACAACACAGGGCAATTAACTTCCAATAAGGGCAAGATCCGTACAAATTACGGCATGCAAAAGCAGGCATTCATAGTTGCAGAGTTTCTGAATCATCACTCTGGCTTACTAACTATAATAAATGAACCACCGTCCCTAAGCACTTAAAAAAAAGTGAACATGTATTTGCTGTCGCTGCAGGTATGTACTGTTCATTCCTTTGTACACAAATCGCATTCAATATTTCTGTTGCGTATTTCATGTACTTTTAATTTTTTTGTGTATATATCCACTTTGTGTACCATGCTTACCCTGTGTGCTTGAGTATTTTGTGCATTGAGAACGGGTCGGGGAAGTGGACTGATACTTAGTCAGGCATTCGTGCGTATTTGTCCGCCTCTTTGACAGAGATTCTTTGTATTTTTTTTTTCTTTCAAAATAAACATTCATTCATTCATGACCCCAAGAAGGAGGCCAACTTTCATTGACAAAATATTTAATTAATTTTTTGTTTTTACATGCGAAAACCAGGATATAAATATAAGGCGTGTCGTAGTGTGGGTCTTCCGTATTACCTATGACCACCCGTGGTTCTATAACATACGCCTATCCAACGCACCTTCAACGTACACTTGCATTTTTTCATTTCGGCTAAATCGAAATGCGGCTTCCGCGGCAGGAATTGAACATTCATTATTAGCGTTTCTGCTGAACAGTCAAGGAGCGTGGAGCACAAAGAAGCAGGTGCAGTGCGTTTTGATTTATAGAATTTCTACTGTGTTGTTCGGTTATCCCTGGTGTCTCGCTAACTATACCTATGGTGTATATATCTCTGTAGTCATGGGTAGTTGTGTCTTATGCCATGCCGATAACAAACAGCGACTTCTGCCTTTCGTTTTCACCTGTAACTTGCTGCCCTAGCCAGCTTTCTCTCGATACTGCGCGTACGTTCAGATGGCAAAGAAGAATGTCAATTTTCATTTTCTTCCTTTCATGAGCTGGGCAAATATACTGGCGTCACTAGTTGTTTTGACCTCGTCCAGCAAAAGCGTACGAGCACGATTGTGCAAGACGTAATACTTTTTCCCACCATCACAGGGCCACTTGAAAGTCGTTTGCTCGCAGGCACTGCGCCTCATTGGCAGCAAATGTTGTCACCTGCAGTCTCGGTTTCTTCCGTCGTCAAGGAAATTGTCCTGTCACTCGATGGGCTAACAGTCTCTTGGTGTGCTAACCTTTCCTTGCAATGCCTTGCATTACTGCGAATCATGGGTTCTTTGCTTAGTTCGGAAATTCAGTTGCTCGTATGTCAAAATCGTATTCTAAACAAGATAGATGAGGAAGTTATGAGTATTTAGCAAGAAATAACAAATTATAGAGAGCAAATCAGTGATTAAAATAACGACAAAGGCACGAAGTTCACTTCAGAAGTATCATATAAAGGAGCCTCCCGCTCCCTACCCCGTCGAGCTGTCTCATTACTTACTAGGGCACAAGAAAGAACAAAAGCACTTCCTGTGGTGCGGATGTTAATTAAGCTTACGAATTCGGCGGCCAAAAAGATTCCTGAAATGTAAGGTTCGATGATTTTTTTCATCAACACATTGGGCTCCTGTTCTGGCTTGAGAGTGCTAAGAAGAAAAGCGCTAGTTATATACTTGTCGCAATCAAAAAGATGACGTTTCGTTCCTCCGGACTTCTAGACAACGAAAAGACAAAACGTTACGACGGAAATTGTACGTAGTGCAGTGCCATATGCGACGGGCTTCCTCATCTGCCTAGCTCAGCTGGTGTAAAAAATATTTGAACTGTCCCTCTTCTCCAACCGTCCTACTCTTCGCGCCTCTCCTCTATTTATTTATATTGGTAGTAGTAAGACGAAGAAACATTCGATCTGATAACTGCAGAATGCTCAAGGCCAATAAAAGTAAAGAAATAAATGGAAGTAGCTTATGTGGTGAACCCATCGCAACACACGCAAACCACTACGCAAGTGTTTTCAGAATGCCAACGCAGTGAGACACCGTGAAGACTTCGACTAGCCGTTGTGGCTATGCCGCGATGCTGAGGTCTG
Organism: Dermacentor andersoni; assembly: GCF_023375885.2. Taxonomy (NCBI): domain Eukaryota; kingdom Metazoa; phylum Arthropoda; class Arachnida; order Ixodida; family Ixodidae; genus Dermacentor; species Dermacentor andersoni. The sequence goes on along the minus strand of NC_092816.1, from coordinate 206,684,790 downwards.
GTTACATTCATGGCCGGTGATGGGGGGAAGGTGTCTGCAGCAAAAAAAAAAAAAAATGAAATAAGTATCAACAGTCTAAAAAACGCCGCCGTCCTTTAAAATTACGCAAAGCTTACAATGTTTTACCTAGCGCTTCTCAATCGTTAGACAATGCAAACGCTTTTTTTCTGCAGTAAATGGCCCATTATCAGCCCTGCGGCCCTATAACGTAAGACTATCCCAATATGTTTTATTCCAATCTGCTGACGTCAGATTTGCGTAACCGCCAGCGCAAGCATAGGGCGGCGCCGCGCAGGGTTCTCTGAACAGACCAATCAAACGCTCTCATCGATTATAGGAGGTCACTTTTGTTTGCTTTAAAAACGAATAACATTACCTACACTGAGCGGCTTGTCTTATCTAATTAGCTGACAAGAGGCGAGGAGCACACTCAAGTGGAGAGATTTGATGAGGCCTAGCCAGTGCACTGAAAATTAATAACCGGATAAAGAGGGCGCTGCCGGCGTCTGCGATTGGTCCGCTTTTCCTTACTTAGCTTGCGGTGGCTGGTAGACAATCGTGGCGGCATGCAACGGAAGCTTAAGAAAAAACATTAAACAGAAGATCCTCAGCAAAAAAATGCTGGCAGAACGAGGTTGTAAACGTGCCAAAAGTGCTCGAAAGCGTTACATGGCCACACAGAAAGCTTTATTATACGCAAATAAACCCATGCTCTCCGGTAGGTGCGAGTAGCCAGCGCCTGAGTGATCGGCGGCAGCCATCTTTTATTCCTTTCGGAACGGGGCAGCCTGCGGCTGTTCAAAAATAAAATTTAGTTTCATTCGGCATATTAGTGCGTCATTAACGCGCACACATCACTTTGACGAGGTGAGTTTTCGCGGTTTTGTGACGTCGCGTGACAGGCAGTTGAAGTGGGTGCAGCCGGAAAAGTCTTGACGAATAGCCGAAGGATAATGGGGAAAATGTGTCGAATCAGAAATAACTATTTTTCTTCTGTTCGGTCGAATCATGCATAATCAGTGTGTACACGTCATATCAGATGGGAAGCTGTCGCGGTTTTCGTGACGTCGTGTGACAGACAGGTGAAGTGAGGGTTGTCCAAAAATGTTTCTGGCCAATCGCGGAGGGCTGATTGCATAATTGGAATAGACAAGTTTGCAACAGCTTTACGTTATACGTTATGCGTTATACACCCCTGTTGACCATTGATGCCAGATCAGTTCCTTTTAATTCATAAAGAGAACACTTCATAAGTGTGTGTGGCGTTGCTTCAGTGTGTCGCTTTATTAAGCTAAAGCAAATGAAATAATTGAAAGAATTGGAGGCGTAAACGCGCTTAGGGTAGATTCGTGTACTACACGGCTGGGGCTTGAGCAAGCCCATTGCTAACTCAAGGCTGCACGCTTGAGCCGCTATACTGGGATGTGCTGCAGCCTATTCGCTGATATCACATTCCGTCCGAGGCGTTTTCTAGACCAGAGCACAGTTCAGAAAACGTGAACGGATGAAGGTAACATGTATCATTTTTTTTCTTGAAGGAACATTCGTAAAACACTCTGCAGTCCTGCCGGCACAATTGGCATCTTGAAAAATCGCACGACATGTAGTAAAATGTGATTGCCTGCTTTTTCTCGCATATTTCCTCGCTGATTATCAGCGAAGTCTTTCGTAGGATCACGATGAAAGAATACTTGCAAGTGCCGCTCAAATGCAGCTCCTTACGTCGCATTCTCCGGAGCTATAGTTAATTTATATCTTGGCATTGGTAGGCGCAAAGGCAGAAAGCTCCACTGGAAGAAACCCACAGTCGGAGGCAGCCGGATGGATCGATGCCACGGCGTATCCTTCGCGAGTTGTGCACGGATCTCACGTAACAGACGGGTACAAGAATGGCGCGGTAGTGTCGGTAATTGGAGCTCGGACGCCATTCAGCCGACAAGCCCACCATAGCGCGAGCCTTACCCCAGCCTCGACGGGACGCCAGCGAAACCAAGGCTGGAACACCCATCTCTCTCGCTAGGTGGCGACAAGATCGGTGAACTTCCAGAGGAGAAGGTGGGGAGCCAGCCACCCGGCGGTGCCGGAACGGCGCATCATCAAATGCGCATCTCGCTCATCTCGAGGCGATGCGACAACGAGCAATTAACCACGGTGCTTCGGCGAGCTTTCTGGCCCCGAGCGCCAAGCGAATGCAATTACACGCGGACTCGGCGCCAAGAGTCAGTGGCACGAGGGGTGATTGCACTGTATAGGCTGTGAGCCAGCCGCTCTTGGTTTCAGCGCCAGAGTCTTGCGCGCATCACTATATAAACTATAGTAGGGGCGGGGCGCCCGTATGAGCAAGCTTTGAAGATGGTCAGCACATCCGAATATGCCCGTTGCACGGACTGTCGATACACGGAACACTCACTCACCTATGAAAGTTGATATATGTTTGTCGTGCTGCATCAAGGAAGCTTTACTTTTGAAGCGAAGCTTGCTATGGCTCTTTTTTCGAGTTTGCCACGGCTTCTGCTGCTGCTGTCGCTGTATTCTACACCGTGTCGCGAGGTCGTGCATAGCACACGGTAATGATGCGAGAGGGGAGATCACCACCGTTATCGCCAGCCTATTTTTATGTCCGCTGCAGGACATTGCTCTCTCTGAGGGATCTTCAATTACCATTTTCTTTCGCTAGCTGATTTCAACTTGAGCCTGCAAAGTTCCCAATTCCATCACCCCACTTATTTCTCTGCCGTCCTCGACTGGGCTTCCCTTCCCTTGGCATCCACTTTGTAACTTTAATGGTCGACAGGTTATTGCATGGCCTGCCCAGCTCCATTTATTTCTGCTAATGTCCACTAGCATATTGACTATCCCCGTTTGCTCTCTGATCCACACAGCTCTCTTCCTGTCACTTAACGTTACGCCTAACAGTTTTCCAGTGAGGTTCCGGCGATGACTGCCGTGTGCACTCCAAGCCATTTTTATTCTTCGACAATTTTACTGATCATGACCAGGGCCTCCTCTCAATAATCAGTTTAAACAAACGTACTCGATTCGGCACCGCATGGAGAGGCTGACTGCGAATCATTGATTCTTGATCTTTTTCCATGCTACTCACCATTGCCTTTGTATTCTGCATATTATTCTTCGATCCTACCCTTACACTTTTTCGGTTAAGGTCCTGACTAATTTGTTGCAGTTCACCCCCAGCGTTGAACTGGACAATGTCGTCTGCATACCGAAGGTTGGTGAAATATTCCTACTTGATCCTCACTCTTATAGCTGCCCAGCCTAACAGGCTGAATACTTCTAAGCATGCAGTAATAGCAGGGGAGAGATTCTGTCTAGTTGCTTGAGTCCTTTCTTGATAAGTCATCTTGTACTATTATTTTTGTAGAAACAGTGTAGCTGTGGAATTTAATTTACCGATATATTCACGTATGTCTCCCGTGCTCCATTAATGCGCAATGCATATATGACTGATCGCAATTCTACTTAACGTTTTCATAATCCATGAAAGCTATATATAAAGGTTTCTTAGTAACCTGATTGATGACATGGATGGGATCCTATATAGGATATCCTTCTTGAAGCCAGCCTGTTCTCATGGTTGAATCATTGTTGCCCTCATTCTATTGAAAGTTATTTTCGTTAACATTTTGCAGAATACTTAAAGCAAGAAAATGTCCCTATATTTCTCCAAAGCTTTAACTCTCCATTCTTGTGGATTAGTATAAGGTTAGCATCATCCAGCTCTTTGGTACACTTAAAGTATAGTGAGACGTTGCGTACAAAGGGCCGCAAGGTTTCCAAGCGTATCTCCTCAATCTTTCATTAAATCGGCTATTAAAACGTAGCTTCCCTTTGCCTCTTCCTTCGACTTTCCCTCTGCTGCTACTGCTGTGGGTTGTTGTGACTGCTGCTGTTGCTGAAACGCGTCGGGGAGAAGCAGGGGGGGGGGGGGGCTTCAGAGCGTTAGAAGAGACGTGTGGAACTCGTTTGAACCCCGCCCCGTCGAATGTGCACAATGCACTCTGGAGCTCCCGGGTCGTCGCCATATTAGCCTCTTGACAGCTGTAATTATCCGTCATCCCCCGCGAGCGCTTACCTTTCTACCAACGTGCAAGTTCAGGGGGAAGCTAGACAGAATGGGAGAGGAGGGGGAAGAGAACGCAGAGAATGGGTAGAATCGACGCAGTCGCGAAACTATCGAATAGCAGCCTTGTCACTCTTCACTCGCAGTTTCCATACAAATACGGCGGAGGGGGGATAGGAAAAAGGTGATGTGAAAAGGCAAGGAAACGCTGGATAAACTTAAGTTCAAGGTACGGTGCGGTGCGTTTCTCCTATTTCTGAAAAATAAAACCATGCAAATATGTCTAGCGGACAACTTACGCAGGGCGTGCAGAAGCAGAGCCGCATTAAATAAAGTGCAACGCAGGGTCTAGGCGACACAGCGGAATCGGTCGCTCGTTAAAACACTTCTGTGCCCCTCGCGATAGCTTTGTGGCTATGGCATTGCTCGAGGTCGCACACTTGACCGAGACAGTCGCATTTTGTAGGGGGCGAAAAAAAAAAAAAAACGCTCGTGCACTTTGATGTAGGGACACGTTAAAGAACACCATGGTTCTAAAATTAATCGGAAGTGCATCACTACGGCCTGCCTCATAATCAGATTGTGGCTTTGGCACGTACAGCCCCATAATCCAATCCAAGTTTAACGCTTCTGCCACAATGAGATGCGCCATGTGAGCCAATGACAATGCTTAACCCTCTCAGAGGTTATGAAATATGGCGCATAATAACGCCGCAAACAAACACCTCTCCCTTTGTGTTTTGTGTACTACGCAGACAAACAGCAGTGGTGCACGCAAGGTAACGTTTAACATCAGCTCACCACTGTCGTGTTGGACAAAACGTTGAAATGATTAAGCATTTGCCGTCAACATCACCGCTAACGGTCCTCAATCAAAGCAAACAGCACAGAAAGCTTCGCTTCGATCAATTCTCACAGCGTGTGGGATCTGCATAATTTTTAAACAATCTACTCCTACTGTTTTCCCATCAATGCGTGTACAACATCTTTACTAGTGTTAGCTGGTCATGGCTCACCTACACGGTGCAGGAGGGGGGCAATGCATTTGTCGTTAGGGGTCGCTTTAATAAAGGAAAAACTATACTGGACGTTGCAACAGTTGATGTCTAAGCAGGCGATACGCTACATTTCTGCTGCTTCTGAAGATAAACGTCGTGAAACGTTGTAATGCTATGGGGCAAGCCTAGCTGTTTTGTAGCGTTAGATTTAATGCGAATATTGTGCTTTTGGAGCTTGCTAGAATTGATGTCGTCTCAGTAGAAATTGAAGGAGTGGCGGTCATGCTATCCTCTTCGCTGCCAAAGTTGCAGTCCTTGGCAATGCCGCCTAGTGACTCTACGTAATTCTTCACGGACTCCGTTGATCTCTGATCATTTTTCTGGAAGCGGTACCGGCTCAGTCACTCCAAAGGCTTCGGACCGACCCAGGAACTTGACTATTACCGTGAAGTTGACCTCTGAGGTGTTCCGCGGTGACAGAAGTGCTCTCAAGGTTTGAAACGTCCGGTGGCCGCCCAGAATGGGTAGTGTGGCATGTTTCTTAGAAAACTGCACACTGCCACTCACTTCAATATGGAACTCGAGGAGTGCCACCTATCATGTCCAGTCGGCGCCGAATACAAATTCTTGCCCTTCGGCAATTTTACAAAAGTTGCCCGAAGTCTTCGGTGGATTTGGTTCCATCCTCGTCGCCAGGGTTAATCTGCTTTCCTGTTTCACAAGGCCGGCTGATTAGAGTAATCTTGCTTCTATTCTCCACTGATTTGCTGCGGCTATATGATGAGGGCATATTTTAGAAGGAATAAATGTTAAAAACGCAAGTCAAAGACCACATTTAAAGCGAAGTTTTCTTTGCCTCTTCCCTCGACTTTCCTCCTGGTGCTGCTGCTGCAGCTGCGTGGGGGCGTGGTTGAAAACGTCTACAAGGTACATGGTACGGACGTGGGAGGGGGGTGTGTGAGCCCTTTCCAACGAGAACTTCGTGGGCATTGCCACAGTGCCCCCTAGAATTCCCTGGTCGTCGACAAAATGCCATCTGGATGGCTGTAATTGGCGTTAGATTCCCCGCCCCCCCTCTAAAGCAGTGCAGAAGCAGCAGCGCTTACTTTTGTACTCAAGAGAAAAAGACCAGAGGGTCGATAGTGTGGTGGAAAGATTAGGCATATAATGCGTAAATGCAGCGCCTTTAAGGAACGGATGAATAATAGTCGCTCCTCCCTCGTGGCAACTCGCACAGGATGAGAGCCTGAGAAGGGTAAAGGTGCCTTCATATAGCACACATCGGTTGGGGTCTCTTCAATAAAAGAAACGCTACTACTAGACACGGCAAAATTTTTAGAAAAACTGTAAAAAATTGAATTCAAGGTATGATGCAGCACGTTTCTGCTATTTCTGAAAAATGAACACCGTGTAACTTTGTACACGCGTACAACTGACGCAGGGCTTGCATGCGCAGAGCCGCACTAATGCACCGCAGTGTCAAGACAACACGCAAGCGCCAGTCAAGGAAATCTGCACGTCAGCCACGATGCGGCGCGCCCGTGTGAGGGAATGACAATGCTAATTTTCTCGCAGGCTACGAGCAACGACGCGCAAAAACTATTCGAACAAACACGTCTCATTGTGTGTTCTGTGCACTGCGTAGACAAGCACAAGTTTTGTATGCAAGGTAAAATTTAAGATCACATCACGACTGTTGTATGGCGTCAACATCACTGCCAAGTATCGCCAATGAACGCAAACAGCACAGAGAGCTTCGCCTGCAGTGATTCCAACAATGTATGGGTTCTTTATAATTTTTTTACCATGACTAGCCGGCGAGAAATTCAAAAATGGAGAGGGAGGGGTGAGCCGACGCTCTCAACGGCCACTGGTTAGGCGCACTATGCCTGCTTACTCTTGGAGTAAAATAACTTAGCACTGACCGGCACGAGGATAAGAAGAAGGGGAAGTGGAGTAGTTTAGTGGAATTCCAAGTAGTAATTTCGTTATCTAGCGTTTCCTCTGTATAAGTCAGTTCAGCAGTGGCTAAACAAGAGATAAGGAAGAACTTCAGTTCTCGCAGCAAAGCAGGCAGTTTACTGATACCTAAACTACATCAGTACCATACTTTTCTCGTGTCTGTGTGGTACTGTTGGCTTGCGTAAGTTACAGAACACCAGGGCGTGCGTGACGCGCCTGCGAAAGTGTCTGTCGCCACATCGCCGAATTATCGAGGAAGCTTGTTTGGGCCAAAGTGACCGGTAGGAAATTGTCGCTGAGTGCTTTTTCGGCAACTGTCCAATGAATATATTACAAAACTAAATAAAAAAAAGGGAGATACACGTTCTTTGAGTGCCTATTAGTCGTCACGGAGTAAGCTAGAACCCAGAACGTGTAGCTCTAAGTCGGTTATATCGTTGTTAAATACATGCCGTCGAGCTTTGTGGTCCCTGAAAGTGCTCGAATGTAGTGATTTCAGATTAACCTTGATTAGGGGTTAGCTACAGTTCTGTTAATACTAGTTTTGTTCTCGTATATATTCAGTGCAAGAGCATTTTTTACAGCTATATACAGCTTTGCGTTTTTTGTTAGCTTTCTACTTTACGATTTTTGGGTATTTAATCAGTTATGGCCCATATGGGACTCCAGGTGGCACGAGTTATGTGCCCGATACATAGACATATACAAATAAAAAAATCCGAGCACGCCTAAACACTTCTTATGAGTTGTGAATGCGAAAGCATTAATGCCCAGTTGAACGTCGCTCAGCGGTTCTTTGAGTGATGACCCCCTCACAGGCAAGCGAGCGCGTTGAGACGCTTGGTGCATTTTGATTTGGCCTTACCGAGGCACAATCAAAACGCAGGCGAGAGCTTGCACGGATTTGGAACACGCGGATAACACAAGCTTCCGAGACCGAGCGCCACGGGGACGTGGCGCCGCGGCGATACCCTCTCGCTTCGTGCAATACCGCTGTAGCAGGTGTTCGCTTTCGCGCACTCTGCTCCGTCGAGGTCCGGCAGAGCCAATGGGAAGTTTCGCTGCTACAAACGCCGTCGGCTTTATTGCTCAATGACGCTTTCGCATCAAACGTCCTATGGTTAGTTTCTGACCCCGGTCCGTCTTCATATTAGCCGATGCTCTAACCATTAAAGCACGGACGCATGCCTGAAAAAAGAATGACACACTCTTCAGAATTTCCTCCATCCAAACCAGAGCTTGCAATAGATGGCGTGTAATGGGCGTCGCATAGCGAAAATTTACTTATCAAAAGGGAGCGCGCGCGTTTGTAGCAGCACCAACGAGGCAACGCACCGAAAGATGGGAAGAGAGCTACCGCCGATGCCGTCCGCGTTTCGCCGCGTGCACGCCGAACGCTCGCAGGTTACGAGACGCAATGGCGTAAACACAAGTAAATACAAGTAAACACAGGTCTAAAACAGGAACCTGTTTTATCAGAAACGTTGCCCGATGCAGAAGAGCCAGCGGCTTCCCACGTCGAGTGAGCCCAACTCTCCTTCCAGTGTCTAAACTTGCCGAGCCGCCGTCAGAGACACTGGCTGTAGTTACGGGCACTGCGCGCCTTCGGCATGAACGCGGATAAATGCGGATTGAACGCTGACGGCATCGGCGGTAGCCCTGTCCCGTCTTCCGGTGCGTTGCCTCGTTGGTGCTGCTACAAAATAACAATGCTATACCGAAAAAAATAAGCTTCCCTTGAATGCTCAGTGACCGAGAGGTTTTCCTGCGGTACAGCGCGTATCCAAGCGTTCGTCAGTGTTCCCTCCCTCAGGAACTTGAACGCGTGCACCTTCGTGTCCCCGTCTTAGCTGTCGCGGCTTCGCGGTACACAGCGTTTGCACGGCATTTCAGTGCCCTTCATTTCACATTTCTAAAGCTCGCACATACGGAAACACTCGCATCAACAAGCAAAACACGAACAACTGAACGGCGAAGACAGAGAAGACGTCGACAAAACGCGCCGGGGAATGCCGATTCCGCGGGACAGTAGAGTGACTGTTCGGCTGGACTCGCAATACTGCGAGTCCAGCCGTAATACTCCGCGGTGACTGACCGAACTCTTTTGCCGCCTCATCAGACCGCCCCATCTGCTGACGTACTGCGAGTGGAAAGGGGTAAAAACTTCGGCCTTCTCCCTATCCAGTTGGTTTTCATCCGGGCCGCACTCCTCCCTCGCGCGCGCGAGATTGAAGCGCTTTCACCGGCTCCCTCTCACACGCTTTCACTCATACGGAACCTCGCGGCGACGGCAGAATTTCGCCTGTAGTGTCCATATAACTGCTATCGCAATAAAGCAGAAATTGGGCGATTTTTTTTTAAGTTTTCCTAATGTGCCCAATAAAAGCGTGGCTTTGTCATCTTGTGCTCATACGCCATTTTAGCCGATTTTCCAAGCGTACTGCTCAGCCGCCATCTGGTTCTCAATGGAAAGTATCCTACATCGTTTTTGCCTTCTCCGACGCGGTCCTCGTGAAGCTGTCTGCTTCGCCGTCTTCGTGAGACTTGGAACGAGAAAGATGGCCCTTGTCCGCTTAGTCGTGTACATTGCCATCTACGGCGAGTATTGGAACGCAGAGTTGCATGCAAAAACTTGGAGGACGCTTAAGCTTCGCCTTCAAGAGTGGAACGCGATAGCGTTATCGCACCCCGTTTGCACCACCCACTCATTCGCTCGGCATGCTCTTGAGTCACACAAAGACGAAACGTGCGCCTGAACAAGCGGAACGAACCAAATAACTCGGTGTCTCGGAGGGAGAAACGATCTACGCGAGCCAAACGTCGTGATCGGCACGGACAGCCGGGCCGCGACGCGCCATTAAGGCGGACCCGATCATGGGGCTGACGCCTCGATAGTGTCGTCCTCTATCTCGCTTGGGAGCACCTTGCAGAAACGTGACTCCTCGCCAGCAGCACGGCACACATCGCAGGGGACGCTTTCCCACCAGACGCGCTGCGGCGCAGCGATCACGTCAAAGCTGTCCCGCATCGGACGCTGCACGTAGGAATAGCGCTGTGAGCGGAAAGAGGAGCCGCGTCGCCTAAACACGAGGTTTCGAGTGACGCACGCTGGAAGTTGGAAGGGGAGAGAGCGAGAAAACTTATTAAATGCAAGGGTACTGGGGCATCCTCGCTCCGGTCCCCACGCGGCCCCAATGCGCTTAAACGAGACAAAGGGGAGAAGCGGGCGAAAAGCGCGTCACCTGTCGGGGCAGCGCCGTAAATTGCGAGGAGGGTGTCTTCTGTGTTTGCCGCAAGATGGCTCTGCGCGTGCGCAGAGCGCAGAAGAAATGTAGCGTAAACGCACTTCGCTACTCGTGTAACTGAGACTTCTGTAATTTACATGCTCATAATTACCGGTATACACCCCAGTATAACTTTCTACGGCACGTTTATAAGGCAACACCGCATTCACTAGAGGTGCTTTTGTCGCGCTTTGAACCATCGAACTAACGGCTGAGTGGTAGCGTCTCTGTCTCACACTCTGGAGACCCTCGTATGATTACTACCCAGACTATCTTGCGAGTTGTTCTTATTTATGAATTGCCTTCTGCCATTTTTCGCTCACGGCCAACGCTGGCGACACCGGCTTTTCTCCGAAACGAGCTGCTCAATGATATCGCGTTAAAAAAGTCAAGAGAGAGAGAGAAGTTGCAAAGACAGGATAAACAATAAAGGAAACTTTATGTGTACTATGTCATCTCAGTAAAAAGGTACACGTCAGTGTACTGTTTTGTATAATAAGCTTTGTGTGGCTGTAATCTACAGGCGCCTCAGTCATTGACGAAGGAAAACAGATCCAATGTGTCTGGGGTCTGTCGTCTGTTAACGACACCGTCATCGGTGCCTGTCGCGTCTGCAGAGTCCGCAGCGTCCGTGTTGGTTGCGCAAGCAACCCAGAGCAATACTGCGTCCGTCGCTTTAACCTGCAGCACGTTTCCTGTCGTATTGCGCAAGGTCGCTTTTAATGAGATCAACGGAGGCTGGTTCTGCTGAGAATATTTAGAAACACTTTCTTGGTGAACGAGAAAATGCGAAATGTTGCTCTATCTTTTCGCCACAGGAGTTGCAGTATTGCGCGAACTTCTGAAGCAGTCTATGGCGCGTATGAAGGGGTGCTCATCACTTTTGGACTCGTACCATCATTCACCAGTCTGCAAGGCATCATAATACCTTTAAAGAAAAAGAACGTATTGTCAATGCGTACATTTAAAGAAGAAATTCATCAGCCCTTCCCCTCTGTGAAGAAGGAGCAGCGAAGCTGTGGTGGGTTTCACTTGAATCGACGCGTCTATACAAATATTATATTATTATTATTATTATTATTATTATTGTTATATTATTATTATTATTATTATTATTATTATTATTATTATTATCTGTCAAGTGCAACTAGTTACTTGATTTTATATCTTTTACGTCTCAGTGCCAAGTTAACAATATCCTGAACTCTTGCGGCCATGTACTAGGCCTATCTCTTAGTAATCCAGAAGCTATGAATGTGTCCTGTTGCAATTTTCCCCTTGTTAAGCTAGATAAATATCACCCCCGCTTCATATTTCATTAGAATTCGCGATACCTAGTAGCAGGAGATTAAAGGATACAGTAACACCTCGGTCTTTTAATTTCTCAAGCCCAAATTACGCGGGTCTTTACCACTATCTTAATAATGCGGACTGGTCTTCAGTAGCAGAACTAAGAGATGTTAATGACCAAGTCACCCCATTCACGAATATTTATTCACGACGGAATGAAGAACTTTCTGCCACTAAAAGGTGCTAACCGCTCTAAATTTTTCCAGTGGTGTTCTGTTGCACTGAAAACAGCTTTGAAGCTTGAAGACCGTGCTCACAGGAACGCACAGCATTCAAATCAGGGACACTGGCATATAGATTTTAAAAGGTACAGAGCACTCTCCAAACGTCTTTACTAGCGTGATCATTCCAGCTCTATAGCACATGTGGAATCTAGTACTTCTAAATATTCAAGGTGTTTCTGGAGACACGTTCGTGAACAGTCATCCAGGAATACGAAACGAAGATATCTCTCTAGTTAGTGGCGACGGTCAACTTGTTGCAGATGTCGCGGGCGCCTTCGCCCTACACTTTGGGTCTGTGTACGGTGAAGGCTACAGTGACGGAATTAGTGAGCTTTACAATCACCCTTCCATGGGCTCAAGTCTATCGGTCTCTGAGGAACTTGTATTGGAGAGCATCAAACGCTTAAAACTATCTTTTTCGTTTGGCGCTGATGACATTCCACCTGCTTTGATTAAGACGTACGGGTCCTTGCTTGTTCCAGTGCTTACTTAATTGTATTTTAATTCTGATTTAAAGACGGAACACATTCCCAAAGGCTTGGATAACAGGGCGGGTTGTTCCCGTCTGGGGTAAAAACTGCTGCGAGTAACTACAGGCCTACTTCTCTCCTATGCGCAGCATCTAAATTATTCGAGTCAATTCTGCACTCAATAATTTCACCCACTATTAAAAATACTGTCATTTCTCAGCAGCATCGGTTCATATCGGGACGCTCCACAACTACCAACCTCGTTAGCTTCATGATGCATGCCACTGAAGCAGTATACAAGAAAGGACAGCTGTATTTATTTATTTTCACCTCAGTAAGGCGTTTGGTGTTGTACGCCACAAAATTCTCCTTCAAGAGTTGACAAAACATGATCTGCACCAGCCGATCACCGTGCTGATAAGAAGCTACCTTTGCGACCGGTACTGCTACGTTAGCGTAAATGGTCAGTCGTCAAAACTTTATGCGGCTACACGTGCAGTTCCTCAAGGGTCTGTCCTAGGCCCTCTTCTTTTCTCGCTGTTTATTAACGACGTTTCGACAGTTGCTCAAAACCCTTCAACTTTGTTATAGGCTGATGACGCGAGACTTTTCACAGCGGTAAAATAGCTTAATGATTGCGCCGCTCTTCAGAAGGACATTTCGAATTTGCGTCATGGTTCCCTGGAAACAAGCTAGTCATAAATGCGTCAAAAACGAAAGTTGTAAGTTTCACGTGGAAGACTAACAGGAGTTTACTTACCTGTAGCGTTGAAGACCTTCTGCTGCCGAGAGCTCAGACAACAAAGGACCTTGGCGTGCACTCAGATAGCGCTCTGAGTTTCTCGCCCCACACTCAACAGACGAGGTGGCGTGCACTTCGCTCGGTATAGTAGGTCGGTTGCCGAGAGGATCCAAACAACCTGGTCCATTTGTAACTCTATATAAGAGCGTATGCCTGCCAGTTCTTGAGTTATCCGTGGTTCTCCTTGGTTCGGGGCGGCACCTGTAGGTCAAGTTGTGAACTTCTCGAAAGTGTGCAAAAAAGTTCACATCTATATGTAAACATCGACTTTTTAAAATGCTTTCCATCTCTGTAAGCTAACACAGACACTCACGTTACCTACCCTCGCCTGTAAGCGCAACAAATCGTATGTTCTTTTTCTTCACAATTTATTACATGGAGAAATCTGCTGCTCACACGTGTTTTCTAATGTGCGCTTTTACATTCTGCAGAAAAGCACAGAAAAAGAGCGCGCCTTTCAGCCTTGCAACTTCTGTGACTCTCTATCTAGAGCGCAGGCGACATATAACGCCCATTCAGAGTGCCTGGATATGTTTGTGCCTAATTCTAATATTTTCCTGAAAGGTGCTGCAGAGGAATTTCAATAACTGAATAAGAACTCTCAATCTGTTCTGTGTTGAGTCATTGTGTGATCCTTTTTCTGCTTCTCCACCTATGCTTTTTATTCTCTTCTTGTACGCACGTAGTGCTCTGTTAAAATCTGTATTCGCGAAATTATTATTTTGTATGTATGTGCGCGTGTTTGTAAGCCTGTACGCGCTTGTAGGCGTGCGCTGTTTTTCCTGTGCATTGTTTTGCCGAGTGCGCCAGCCGCAAGGCCCTCAAAGTTGTTCCTGCGAACTTTGATAAACACATTTGATTGATTTGATTGATAAGGTAGTCTAGACGACTAGGACGTAACCACAACACACTACGCCCACTGGTGGTAACAGTGCGTAAAGGACGCAGCTGGCCGTTAGGCCGAGCCTCAACGCGAGCGACAATATGCGTTGACCGGGACCCAGTCAAAGGAGCACACGAAACAAAACACGTTTGTTTGTAATTTGCGATCGAGCATATTTCCTAGTTAATTATCTGAATGAAACTTGTAAGGACTAGAGTTTTATTCTAGTCATTTTATTCTATGTAGTTTTGCTTCTATGTAGTGTACCCTATGTAATTTCTATTTTATTCTATGTAATTAGGAGAAATACAAAGAATAATCTAGCTTGCTCGAAGCAAATCAAGGAACATCACCTTGGTTCTGTCGAGCTACGTGGCAGTCATATTTTTTTAACACCCACATATGGCTTTTGTTTCGTAGGTGTAACAGTTCCTGAATATTTTTCTTGTGGTAATAGTGATGATAAGTGTTCTTTATTTAATTTCTAGATGCTAGTTTTTTGTGTGAGTATATGAGATCTAAAATTAACACACCTACTTCGTAACCGAGATATATGGGCCGTTGTTGCGCGAATATGAATGTGTCATCTTGTACTGCCAATTTTTGTTTTATTTTGCATGGTGAAGTGTTTTCGTCAAAAGTAAATCGAACTTTTGTCGTTTTTGTTTGTTGAGTTAGTTAAGGTCAACATGCTTGTGTTACCAACGTACTTGCGGGCATCAATAAGTTAAACAAAAAGAAAACTAAATCAAATATGTGGCGATCTAACAGAGAAAAGAACGGAGCACAGACACTGCACGAAAGAAAATGGTAGACGTGGGAGAGCCCGTGAAAGGTTATGCAATATACCCGGATAATATGACACCACCTGCGCTCTTGTCAAGTTAAATGGCCTCCCTACATATTCTACGTTAGGGTAAGCCTACTTCCGTGTGGACTCGTAGCAAACGACGTTGGGATTATGAAAACGGAAAGAGAATTGGGCGGGGCTCTCTTGGCCGGCATCGATAGTGAGCCCTATGGCTTAAATTCCCCAGCTTTCCACGAAAGGCATGTACTAAAATGTCTCCCTCGGGGGTCGGAAGACTGGGTACAAACATTTTTAAAGAAAGACATGTCTTGTCCCCGGTACCTACATTTCTTCGCAGGAGTTGGCGCATAGACGACCATCTCCTTTTTGGTTGATGAAGGACTCAAGCCATCAGTGCGAAACGCAAATTTTTCACAGTGAATTAAAGAGAAACAGCAAATGGCGCTAGAAAAATGGATTGCAACCTAAGAAAAAACGTCTTGCAGGAATTTCTCAATCCCATAAGTATGTAGGAGAAGGGAGGGGCTGACCTAGCACAAACTACAGCGAAAGAAATCGATAGGTCAAGCATCCCTCGGCAGCTAAAGAATGGGGGAAGACGGTGTGGCGACGCCATCGTAGCCGAAAGGCGTGGTCGCCTCGCGTCCTCTGCCAAACGAGCTGGCCTGATTACACGGCATACGAACGACTTCGCTCAAAGTATGTGCCTGCAGAGAAAATTTTTTGCAGCAGTTACTTCTAAACTAAGGGAATTCTACTAACGTACAATGGGATCATTGTGGTGCGACTGCTTCCACAATAAAAGTAGTTTGTACAATTTTCTTGGCAGATGCCTATATATCGGCGTTGTATAAGACGGTATAATATACCGCATAATAACAATCGGAACTTCTCGATTTTATGCGGACAGCATCCGCCCTTTAGTGACATTAGCATTTCGCCATGCTTTGCGCGTTATCCAGTTATTAGAATGATCATCGTTCGCTCTGCTTACTTTGCCTAGAATTAACAAACTTATGTTTACGTTTGTAGCGCCGATACTATTTCTTCTATTTAACATTACGTAGTAGCGTGAATTTCAGTGACCGGCCCTACTGTGTGGGATCTGTACTGTGTGTTCTACTTTATCTTTCTCGATTTGTCCTGTTGCTCTTTCTTTCCTCTTTCCTCCCCTCCTTCCTATCTTCAATTTCTGAGTTACTCTCACATCCCTTCTGAAGAGTAGGCAGGCGTTATGCCCCTTCCTGTGGCAGTTGCCAGCCTGCTCCTCGCTTTCCCTTTCCTGTTAAATGTATATATGTTTTCAAAACAAGTAATAATAATAACGATTGTAGTTAACAGAACTGAGTTCCAGTTGTACAACTGTGATACAAAGATAAAACAGCGAGCAAAGGCGAAGCTTCTGCACGTTTGTTATTTCTCCACTGAATGCCATTTAAGTTAAAGTAAGATTTATAAATTAAAGCAATTGATGTATTTATTTATTTCAGCCAAAGAAAAACATTATTTTGCAAAACGCGGGTAAACGCATTCTTCCATGACATTCTATTTTACATTGAAGGGCGCAGCCGCAATACACTTTTTGCCATAACACAACATAAATAAAAAGAAAATATGCAACACGAAACACTCACATGATCGTCATCATCAGCCTGGTTACGCCCGCAGCAGGGCAAAGGCCTCTCCCATTCTTCTCCAACTACCCCGGTCATGTACTAATTGTGGCCATGTCGCCCCTGCAAACTTCTTAATCTCATCGGCTCATTTAACTTTCTGCCGCCACCTGCTACGCTTCCCTTCCCTTGGAATCCAGTCCGTAACCCTTAATGACCATCGGTTATCTTCCCTCCTTATTACGTGTCCTGCCCATGCCCATTTCTTTTTCTTGATTTCAACTAAGATGTCATTAACTCGCGTTTGTTCCCTCACCCAATCTGCTCCTTTCTTATCCCTTAACGTTACACCCATCATTCTTCTGTCCATAGCTCGTTGCGTCGTCCTCAATTTAAGTAGAACCCTTTTCGTAAGCCTCCAGGTTTCTGCCCCATACTTGAGTACTGGTAAGACACAGCTGTTATACACTTTTCTCTTGAGAGATAATGGCAACCTGCTGTTCATGACCTGAGAATGTCTGCCAAACACACCCCAGCCCGTTCTTACTCTTCTGATCATTTCAGTCTCATGATCCGGATCCGCGGTCACTACCCTTCCTAAGTAGATGTATTCCCTTACCACTTCCAGTGCCTCGCTACCTATCGTCAACTGCTGTTCTCTTCCAAGACTGTTAAACGTTACATTAGTTTCCTGCAGATTAATTTTTAGACCCACCCTTCTGCTTTGCCTCTCCAGGTCAGTGAGCATGCATTACTAAGTTACTAAGCAAGGCAATATCATCAGTGAACCGCAAGTTACTAAGGTAACTTAGTAACTAACTTTTATCCCCAATTCTTCCCAATCCAGGTCTCTGAATACCTCCTGTAAACACGCTGTGAATAGCATTGGCGAGATTGTATCTCCCTGCCTGACGGCTTTCTTTATTGGGATTTTGTTGCTTTCTTTATGCAGGACTACGGTGGCTGTGGAGCCGCTATATATCTCTTTCAGTATTTTTACATACGGCTCGTCTACACCCTGATTCCGTAATGCCTCCATGACTACTGAGGTTTCGACTGAATCAAACGCTTTCTCGTAATCATTGAAAGCTACATATAAGGGTTGGTTTATTCCGCACATTTCTCTATCACCTGATTGATAGTGTTAATATGGTCTATTGTTTAGTAGCCTTTACGGAATCCTGCCTGGTCCTTTGGTTGACGGATGTCTGAGGTGTTCCTGATTCTATTTGCAATTACCTTAGGAAATACTTTGTAGGCAACGGACAGTAAGCTGATCGGTCTATAATTTTTTAAGTCTTTGGCGTCCCCTTTCTTATGGATAAGGATTATGTTAGCGTTCTTCCAAGATTCCTGTACGCTCAAAGTCATGAGGCAACACTCACAATGTAACAGCAAATGTAGGAGATATAACACTACCCAAAGAGGCATACAGAAAGACATCAGGGGCACACATAAATTTCAACGTTAATGCATCGGGCAGTTGATTTTTCTACGTTTTATACTTCAAAAGCAAGAGGTCCTGACTTTTGTGGAAGCAAACACTAATGTCTGCAGGGTGACTAGGTGGCCATTCATTTAATAAATGTGAATTTATGAATGCAATGTTTCCTTCCCTTAGTTACTGAGTGAGGGTGCTTTCATTATAAAAATTATGCCGGATATTGGCATAGACTGTTTCGTGCGTGATATTCACTGTAGAAATAATGAGTTATTTTATATTCCTCGCTTAGAATTTACAAGGATAGCTGGCATGTAGATAATTTCCTGGCCTGAAGTATTCGGAATTCCTTGTTGTACACCCAATTGTGCTAGCTTTTCACAACTAAATTGTTTCTTCAGCCTGAAAATTGGGGCAGGATTTTAGAAATGAGTTTTTTGCAGCTTCCATATTTGGCCTCTTCCACGGGTGATATTTCCTAATGCCCCATTTTATTTGGCAGCGGGAGGGTTATTCCGTAAGATATTCGACCGTGTGGACTGTCCATTTCGGCCGCTGCAGATTGGCTAGGGCCGCTCGTCTCCTCCTCCCTCGCACAGCCGCATCCAATCAGCAGCGGCCGAAATGGACAGTCCGTACAGAATACCCCCTCCCCCAGAGACGCCACAGCAACGCCCGCTGAGTGACATCATCCCAGACACGACGGCGGCGCGGCAGCGTCTGATCTGTGCCCGAGCGAATGGTGGCGGGCGGATGGAAATGGAACGCATACTCTGAAAAGCGGCCACAGGCACGGTACTTGTTAACAGGGCGTAATTGCTTAGCTAAACCTTCCTCCATCTTGTAGGTTTTCGTGGAGCATAATTTAATGAGCTGCTGCAAATTTGCCAGATCTTGCGTTCGTGCCAATTTTGGCGACACTGCGCTGTGATCTAACTGTCTGTGGATCAGACAGGTGGTGAAGCGAGTGACCTGATGAGACAGTGGCCCCCTTATTCATCCCTGAACCGAGGATGTATTTTTTTTTTCTTAAACGCAGATGTTTACTTGCAAAGATCACGGAAATTGGTCATTTCGTAGCATTCCACTGCAGGCAGCCGAGTGGTAATGTTTTCCCTCTACGGAACTTCGACGCAACTGCGGATATTCCGAGATGATATATTCTGGTAGTCTGCTTTAGACGTGAGGAACCGGCTCACTGCAACATACTGTTGGAGTTACTGCTGTGCACTTTGACAGGTGAAATGCTATGCAGCGAAACCAGAGCTCTTCGTTAAGTGGCACACTGTTGCCCTTTAGCCATTGTATATTTTTGTATCTTACACGGGCGCTTGTGTATTCTTTAGCATATATGCAGGTCGGCTGCAGCGGAGTGCCCTTTGATTTCCCGCGATAGGTTGTGCTTACTCTCAAAAATCCATTTGCCAGTTTTTGTGAATGCTAGCCGGCGACACTGCGGCTGCCGGCGTATTCTAGAACGCACAACAGTTCTTTTTAGCCACACGGACCAGTTATATAGAGAGATAATGGAAGCTGCTTGTTTTCAGAGGCAGGACGCCGTGTATCTACGCCAACGTTCCCTGCACCTTTTACGCAATGAGATGCCGTTTCTGAACCCAAGGTAGTGAATGTTTTTTGAGAGACTTGTAGTAGCCGTTATCATGCCAGTGTTGACTTTACCCTCTCTTAGCTTTCCTTAAATGTACACGTGCGCCGTACCACACTAGGGGTTTTAAAAAATCAATAGTTTAGTTTTTAGAACAAAAATCAAAGCCTTTTGTTTGATTTGATGAGATTTCCTTGGATAAGACGGGTATTTACCTAAGTGTGTTTCTGAATAAGCTTGATTTAGACTCAGCGCCTGTCACGTGGATTTGTTTTCTTAGTGGGTCTTCTTGCGTTGTTCCTTATGCAGTTGTAATGTCTTACGAAAACCGCCAATTTTTCGTCTCTGTCCTTGGGAAAACTATGTACGCAACTGATATCAAATTTAGCGAGAAATTTAGTGGTGTGAGGGGGCGACAGGGAGGGGGCACTACGACAAATGCTCTGTGGAAGTATAAATTTGTGTGGATGAAATTCTGTCTTTGTAAAAATTTCTTTACAAGGACGTGCTCTAGAGCTTATATGCGAGCAAGGTTTCAAAAGAAGCAGTCATATACGGTCAATGTTTTCAAGCATGTGGTTTAATCTTTTTTGTGTGTTATTAATGTGTTTAATTTAATAACAGGCAAATCAAACTTTAATTGTAATCGCTTGTAATAAACAGCTTCGATGGAAATTGGGTTCTGTTCCTCCAAGGTTGTAGAAGTCTGCTTAAATTTTTAAGAGTATCAGTAGCAAGACTGATGGGCTGTAAATTACACATAAATGCTATTTTAACATTTTTATTGTTTGATTCTTTATGTCAATCTTAAGCGCGAGAACTTCAAACAAAGCACACTGCTGTAGCGCAAGGCTGTATTTATTTGTTTGTATACTAATTAATTATACTGTGTAATTAATTAATGAAGACCTTGTATGTCCCGCTTAAAGGTGTCAAATAAGTGGTGCAGCGCTTATGACAGCAAACATTCTTCAACACACTTCTCGAAGCTGGCGGCTTGGCTGTGCAACACAATGTCAGGAGCGAGGGCATTCCAATCCTTCGTAGTTTGTATGAAGAAGCATCGGCGATCGGAAGAGGTGCGAGCGGGGCCAGGGTAAGCAGCTTTTTTGTGGATTGCACGACGAGGTAATCGGTGGCTAGGAGTGACGAACAAATTACGGAGCTGTGAATGATAAAATATACATAAAAAATGCAGATGTGGGATATCTCACGTGCGGAATTCAAGCTGGAAGCGTTAGTGCGTGCTTTCACTTGAGTTACGCTGGAATGGTAAGAAAAATCAGGAAAGAAATGAACCTGGTTGCACGGTTCGAAACGCTTTCAAGAGTTTTAAATAAGCATGCGTAATCGTGTTGTGGACGCACTGCAGTAGAATAACCTAATAATTTCACAGAAGGTGTGGCTGCGCGCACATGTTACGCCGAAAGTAGCCTAGAACGTGGTTAGCGTCGTGGTGATGCGCGTAACGTGATATGACCAAGTAGGATCGTGCGATATGGTTACGCCGAGGTTCTTTCGTGAATGTGCAACAGGTGTGCAAGAGGTATCGACCATGCTGCTTCGAGGCACGTGGTTGGAACTTCGGAAGAAATAAGGCTATTATTATTGTTGTTATTTGTTTTGAACACATATACATATATACACAGGTATGAGGAAAGGGAAAGCGAGGAGCAGGCTGGCAACTGCCACCGGAAGGGGCACAACGCCTGCCTACTCCTCTGAAGGGAGGTGACAGCAACACAGAAATGGAAGATAGGAAGGAGGGGAGGAAAAAGGAAAGAGGAAAGGAGAGCAACAGGACAAATCTAAAGACCAAAGTAGAACACTGCAACAGGTCAAATCTAAAGACTAAAGTAGAACTCTGCAGCCGGAGTTAAAGTGACGCCGCGTCGAACAGCCTCCACAATTATCAAGCACATCCATGGCTAGTTCGCTATGCGGCTAATTGTGTTCTCCACGATGAGACGCCAAGTAAAGCTGCACGTAATCACCGTTTGTTCACATTTAACGACACGAGCTGTTTCCTGAGCCAATGCTGAACGCGGTCGAGGTCCTTCTGGAGAGCGTTAGGAAGGAAGAAAGGAAGGAAAAAGTGGAGAAGGAAAGGCAGGGAGGTTAACCTGTTTGGCTTAACCGGTTTGCTACCCTACACATGGGAGAGGGATGGGGGCGATGAAAGATGGGGAAGGGAGAGAGAGAGAGCATAGCACAGCACACACACATCGTCCATTAGAGTCCATCAATCTGGCGTGGTACGTGAAATCACTGTCACAGCCGCTTGTCCAATCCCGTCTCTTTCAAAAACCAAAGGAGTCCCTTCGTCGCCTTCATCTGCGATGTCTTCTGTCGGCGGCGTGTGAAAATCGTGTCGAGGAACATTGGTCTAGTGTCAGCATCGGCACTGGTGGCAGTGGGGTGGCACAGGACGGAATCTTCTGCGAATACACGAATGTTAGATGACATTCATGATGGCATGTAATCGCTTTAAATGAGAAACATCAATAGCCCTAAGATTCTACCTTGAGGTACGCCGGAAATTACGGGAGTTACACAGGACAAGGCCGAATTGGCGTAGACAAATTGTGAGTGATTAGTAAAGAAGTACTGCGCATCCATTCGAAAACAAGTTGGTCAAGATTTGAAGGTGAAAGTTGTAGTAAAAGCGAAAAGCGTCTGATGCAGAACTTTATCGGACACCTTTTCAATAACCAGAAGAAGGGCGTCGACTCGTAGCTGAATGTCGAGGCTGCGGTAGTTCGTGAAGAGGGCGAGCTTAGTTTCAGAGGACCTACTTTTTGCAAAACCATGCTGAGTACGATGAAAAAAAAAAGCTGACAGCTTGCAGGAACTTCATAATGCTATACGAAACAATATGCTGCATTAATTTGGAGCAGATGTATCTAAGAAATATTGGACGTTAAGTCAATATAGAGACGGAGAAGATGATTTCTGTAAAGGAATATACTTTCATATCCTCCACCCATGTGGTACTACGCCCCAGAATAACGACTTCTGCTAAAGAATGTGGGATCAAGCGACGCTAGTATTATTTTGAGTTTTCTTCGAATCTTAGTATTTATTTTATCTGCACCAGCGGACGAAGTAAGGTTAAGGCATTTCAATTTATTTCGCGAAGTCGTAGCTGTCAAAAGAGACGGGGGATAAGCGGATTACCTTCACGTGGAAATTGTGGGATGTCTTCCGGAGGCTCATGAGTGAAAACTGACAAAAAATACTATTTAAACATTTGGAACATTTGAATCCGGGATGGGAACGTTACAATCGTCTGTTAAGCAAACGTTTTGACTAGATTGCAAATTTAAAGCCTACCAGAATTGCCTCGGATCATTAATGAGCCTAGCGCGTATGCTCCCACGTATGCCAACATTTTCGTGGGACAGCTTGAAGCAAACCTGATGATATCATAATCCTTTAAAACCCCACACCTATCTACGTTACATTGACCACGTATTTATAATATGGGAACATGGCACGTTAACCGACCTAATTAGCCAGTTCAACCGCTTTCACCCGAGTAATAAATTCACTGCTCACTACTCTCCCACTCAAATAAACTTCAGCGACATGGCGGTCTATATAAAAAAATGGAAAACTGAGAAGGACTGTTTACCGGAAGGAATATTTAGACTACAACAATCATCACCCGCCACGCCGCAAGCAAATCAATCTAAACCTAAATCACCTCAAAGCAACGTTAGAAGAGAAAAAATATCCAGAAGTTCCTCTCAGCAGAGCTTATGACCTCGCGTCAACATTAGAGAAGTGGTTGGAATCAGCTAAGAAACAGCATACAGCAGAATCTGGGTGACCACCATCCTTTACAAGAAAATATTCTCATTCCCTCCGAAATATAAACAACATCCTACGAAAATACCACCCAATATTATCAAGTAATGAGCGTCTGAGAAAAGCGTTCCCGGTGGTACCAAAGGTAACATATCGCCGTAACAGAAACTTGACATGAAAAGGCATGTTAGTATATTTGTGCACGCAAAAGTAAGCCAACATCATTCTCCAGTAATAAATGCATGTTGTCGCCACAGGTGCAACATCTGCAGGCACCTTTAAATAGACATTAAAATTAAATCCACGTACCGCAAATAGTTATTCGCAGGAAGTGAAAACTAGCTTTACTTGCACCAGTTCCTATGTAATTTATATGCTTGAATGTTCCTTCAGTAAAAGACGATATATTGGTGAAACGAGAGAATCAGTGAACGTCAGGTTATACGGACATCGCACGGACACAACTAAAAGGTTCCAGAAGCAGTTGTGGAGCATTTCAACCAACCAGTTCAAAACGTTGGTGAACTTAAACCCTACATCCTACAGTCAAAGTGCCGTTCTGCGGGAGACTGAATATACAGAGAATCGTACGTCATTTATAAGTTCAAGACATTGCAACCAACAGACATAGAGGTTTTAAATGGAGCTTTAGAATATATGCGCTATACTAAATTTCAACGTATAGGCTTACTCATTTTTCCTTTGTTTTCTGGGTGTTTTTTTTTTTCGGTCCCCCGTTTTTTTTATTTTGTTTATATAGTTGAATCCATTTCTGTGTTTTGATTCCACGAGCACCATTTCCTGCCGCTTTTTTTATTCTCTCTTTCAGGGAGACGATCTTACACTGACCTCCAGCGAAGCAGATAATATATATATATATATATATATATATATACATATATATATGTATATATATATATATATATATATAAGAATAATTCTAGCTATATGCAGGTATGCAGGGTGTTTCAGCGAACGCTTTAAAAAATCGGTAACTGTTGCCTGTGGCATATCACATTTCTAGTTTATGAGTTGGTCTGCTCGAAGCGGCGGACAATACTTGCACAAAAAATTTAGATGCAAAATTGGCCAATTATTAAAAATTCACTAATGAAGCCTTTAACTAATTACATTGTGGCCCATATTGCAATTTACAAACTATAGCCGTGCAGTTGGCATGTCATATCCACTTAGAACGAATTCTCAGGTCAACACGACGAGTTTCGAGATATAAATTCCCGAACTGCGGAGAAATGCATTGGCGTTCCAGTTGTTTTATTAACAAAATGTCGTTTCATGCACTAAAGTAGACAAGTAACTGGGGTGCCATCGGAGATGGTTGTTCGGCGCGTTCGTTCGGTTACCGGCGCGCGCGATTGGCCTACTCCGCGCTGACGTCGCCAGCCGCGGGGCGCGGCCACGTTTTTCGTGACGTCAAAATGACGACATGCTCCTGTCAATCATCCTCCCACTGAGCATTTCGTCTGCTAGGCGCCGAACCCAACGGGAGCTGGGAAGCGATCATACGGCTTCGCATGGCGCGTCTGGTGGATTGGATTGTATCCAAACGGCGGCTGTGGCAGGCCACGTTTGGATCCAATCCATAGCTTAATTCGAGAAAATGGCGCTTCCGTTGGGAACTTAGGGTGTTGCGCTGGCGTTTCTAGAGGAACGAGAAGAGCAGGTGGGGGTGCGAAACGCGTTTGAAGAAATGGCAGAAAGTGAATTCCGGCGTCTTTTTTGTTTCTCGAAACAAATAATTCTTTGGTTGTAGAGAGAAATCGACCCCATCATCGGGGCCAGCGAGCCACTGGAATGTTGTCGCTGCTTCTTGAAAAGTGCGCCACTCCTCCCGTCGTTTTTTTCTTTCTTTTTTCTTCTCGCTGTGCGCGACACCACCTAGGGACGACGCAAAGAAACTAATAGTTATAAATTGCAGTAGTCACACGTACTACTATTTGAAAACGTGTTTGGGCTTGAGAAGAAAAAATACATTTTTTTTTTTAGATAAAGATATTATTCATTTGGAAGACGAGAAACATTTCGATTTGTAGTATACTGTCTCAAGCAGACGGCATACGGCGGAAGTAAACTTCCGGGGAGGTCACCGCTTCCTGATTGGCTGCTCTCTCCGCCCCGCTGTCACAAATTTTGCATACTGCAACTTTGTGACGTTGCAGCAACTGAACAGAACGCGTATCGAACAAAATATCTCCGATCGCGCCCCTGGAATGCCAATGCATTTCTCCGCAAAGTTCGGGTATCTATATATGGAAACTGGTGGTCGTCCTGAGAATTCGTTCCAAGTAGATCCGCCTTGCGAGGTCCACTGCTATAATTTGTACATTGCAATACGGGTCACACGATAATTAGCTAAAAGTTAATTAGCGAATTATTGTTAATTACTCGATTTTGCCTTTCATTTTTGTGCAAGTTGTGTTGTGTCCGCCACTTCGAGTAGACCGGCTCGTCAACTAGAGTTGTGATATCTGCCACAGGCAACCTTCAAAAAATTTTGAAAGCGTTCACGGAAACACCCTATATGTACTGTGCCGAGGAAAGCATATGTCGCCTAGAAGATAACAAGGCCACTTCTCGATACGTTGGCTCTCGCTTTTACCTTCTTCTTGTTTTGCTCACCGTCTTGACTTGCCATCTCCCGTATTTCCCGTGTTTTTCCGGAAAGCCTAGCAAGTAATTTACATGAAACGAACGCTCGCTTGGTTTTGGGGGGCAAGAGACACGAATTCTTTCTCTGCAAAATAGCACTTATTCCAGAGGAGCGGGCTCTTAGAACGTTTAGCGAAGTGGAACAGTATCATTTTCGTATTGTTTAGACGTTTATTAAGGGCGGTAATAAACCACGGCAATGACGCGCACTCTCTGAATGTTACGATAGCAAAATAAGTCTATAAAAGCCTTTGCATCTTTGCTTTAAAAAGCGACCACTTTGCTTCGACGGACCGCTCTGAGAATGATAGGATGAACCCTGCGCAGAAGCTGCAAGTTCACATTTCATGTGTTCATAGTCCGTCTTATCCTTACAGTAACAGTCTTTTTAATATTGTTTGGCCGAGGTGACGCAACCTAAAATGAGCCATAACAAACTGATTGGTGGCCATGGCCAAGAAGGCAATCGAGTGAAGGTACGTAATCCGGATGTTAAGTGAAATATCGAGCGCGTCCGAGCTGTGGCCAGTGCTTTTCGGGAGACATAGTATAAATTTTGAAAGATTAAGATGTTCGCAAAATTACTCTCAACACACCGATTTGAAGGTGTTGTCACCACAGGCCCGTGTTCTGCCGACACAGAAGCACTGCTAGTGAGCTCCTTGCCATCGCAAGGAGAGAATTTGACGACATGATGCTGCTGCGTATCCTCCGGCCCTCGTCGAGCAGTTGGTCTTCAGCTCTTCACGCGGTACCAAAGAGTGACCCACGGGATTCGCGCCCTTGCAGCGGCTACCGTGCGCTCAACGCGCGCGCCGTCGCTGTTCGCTATCCGCCCCCTCACATTCATGGCTTCGCAGCCAACCTAGCTGGAACGGCCATGTTTAGCAAGATGTATTCAGTGAAGGCTCCTAGATCATCCCACAATGGCTTCTAGAGGAGATGTTGAAGCTAGATCTGCCCACGTTTTTGCAGGGAAATGGAAATCGCCAAACGAAGGAGTGGGAGCGGGACGATACACAGCGACAATCGAATACAGCGCTGCTTGAATATCGGGAATGGTAGCAGACGTCGATAGTAACTTCGAGGTAGAATCGTTTTCAGGAGATGACGATGATTTCAAGGTCGCACGCAACACCTACAGGTTGACATTAAAGGCTATGTGAGCTGCAATGAGAAGGCCCCTACCACGCCTGCTACTGCGGTCATTCCAGAAGATGTCCAAATTCAGCGAGAAAGATAGGAATTCGTTAATAGATACGGAAAAGGATAACCAAGTTTGTGACAACAGAGCAACATGGAGTTGGTAATACGATCGAACGACTACGTCTTTTTCATACATCATACATCAGTAACCTGCCATGTCGCAGCTTAAATGGTTTTGAATTGAAATCGGGAATTTCTCGTGCCAAAACCACGATTTGATTGTGAGGCACGTCGTAGCGGAGGATTCTGCTTTATTTCGACCACCACGGGATCTTCAAAGTGCCCGGAAGGGACGGGAGACGTGTGTTTTTGCATTTCGCCCCCATCGAAATGCGGCAGCTGCTACCGCGATTTGATCCCGCGACTTCGTGCTTAGTAGTGAACGCTATAGCTGCCAAGCCACAGCCGCCGGTAAACGGCTTTACCTGTGACTTAGCATAATGAAAAATAATAATGCGCACTATCCGAGTAAAGGTCAAACGTACTTTGATGCTGTTCGAGTAGTCTTTTAGCTTATTCGTGCACGATATGACACACTCATTATTCTTGAAAGTAGCTAATCTTACGAGCACGGGTGGAATCCTATTTTCGGAAAAGTTCCAAGTTTGTTTGCCTATTCAATATCCGTTGTTATAAGCAGGATTTCGAAATGCGAACTGTAAAAGTCAACAACCAATTTCTCAGACTGCGCCTACGACTGGACGCCAGTGTTGCCCAAACCGAAAGAATTCACAGACAATTACGGTACTTCCTAATGTGGAATTGAGCGCAGCACTGTACGTGCTTTCATTTCGCGATATATTGGCGCCGGCAGAGAATCCGCCTCGTGCGCACATTGCAAACGGAGTGAAGTGTGGCCCGTCTGCCTCGCTAAACGCGAGATCTGCGAGACGCAGCGCGTGGCTGACGCGTGAGTGCTATTTACAGCAGCCGCCGCAGACAGACCTCCGCTCATGCAGTGCTTTGTTTCTATATATGATATCGGTGAATGCGCTGGCCCTGTGCCATCGCTGAACAGACGACGCACGCTACTCCTGTGCCATCTCCTAGCGGTCGTCACCGCACAGCCCGTCTTGCGGGGCACTACGCTTTTCTTCTCACGCTTTCGCCAGATCCTACTCCTCCGATTTTCGCCTCATGGTTCCATTACACTCTCCTCCTCCGCCTTGCTGCTCGCGATATCTTCGCTATCGGCATCTTTCATCCTTCGATGTGCTCTTTCGCTCGGTTACGCCAAAGGACGCCGACGGTAAACGCAGGAACGGGCGCCTAAGAACTGTGCTCTAAAACAGCAGGTTTGAGTGACGGGCGTGGTCTTCAGAATCGTTTATTCTTGAATTAATGGTCACGATATGATTTGCGTTCTCTTCGCGTGAGGACTTGATGCTCTCGACTTGGACTTTTGCTTGGGAAATCAGGTTCAATCTCAGAAAGCCTTTGCCTAATTTCATCGAAAGTTTTATCATTCTTTGAGAGTGCTGTTTGAACTGTTTACATCTTGTTCAGAAGGGCTGTGTGTCAAGATAAAATTTCGGGCAGGGCAGACGTGATGTCACATGCATCTTGCGTAGGTGAAGTGCGAGTGCTCGGTCCACGATTAAGTTCAACATCACCGCACAAAGCTAGCAACCTTAGGAGAAGACGAGAGCAGTGAGTAACTATAGCCAGAAAGCACTGAGGCCTGGGCAGGACAATTAAACAAAAACAAAGCGCGTTCGCCGTGAGTAAAAGGAATGGTTTACCAGCAAGATAACGAAAACACAGTGAAGGTTAGCAAATGGCATTGTAGGCGAGCTTCGAGGCTTACCGAGCGGCGCGCAGGCTTGGGATGGTCTGAGAAGTAGTTATGTTTTTTTTTTTTAATAAAGACATTCCGCATGGTGGTTTCTCAGCCCAGACTGACTCTCCTTACCACGGCTAAATACCATACGACGAACTAAATGAAAATGTTCGCCATACGACGAACATTTTCATTTAGTTCGTCGTATGGGTCACAATATGCCGATGTAATTTATGTGCACGCTACAATGTTTTCAGAGATTGTCAATTTTCACAACAAACTTCCTGTTTTAAATTACGGGTTGCCTTTCTTCGCTCGCATTTTGAACGCTCATTCTCCACATAGCAGGGCTTTCATCTGACTTAAGGTTAGTATTTCCATTTCTTCTCACTTCAAGAACCACCTGTTTATTTACCATAATGAGCTACTTCACAGTGATTTCATTAGGGCAGTGATGACTTGGAATTCCTGTTAAAGTATCCCTAAAGTAGGCTGTTCAAACGTTATATATATTGTGCATTCTTCAAGCCTCTATATTACGGTTAGCATAAATGTCATGGGTTGACAACAAGACTACGGCATGCGTGGGACCAGCAATTCTGTGGCTTGTGGCCAAGTAAATACCTTAATCAAGACCGCATTTCGGCAAGGATCCCCGGATGAAGGCATCCGCATTGCTTTTTTCTATAAATACAGTGACGTGCGCTTGGCGCGAATGTTGCTAGAATGCAATAGCAGACATACGCCAAAATTGCTCCTAGAAGAAATTAAGGAGCCATTGAATTCCAAGGGAGCTCAGAGGGCAGTACAATGTTTGCTTTACAATTTTCAGAAAGGAAACCTTTTTTTACGAGTATTTTCTCTAAATGTATCACTTAAGTTTCATGAAATGTGCCATGAACATTTCTTCCGGTATACGCTGAGGGCACATCAAACACTGGTTGCGAAATTTCTCTCGTCTCTCGGTTGTGATGAACTGGTAAACTAGACGACGCGTCGCGGAAAACGAAAAAAAATATTCCATGCATGTGTTAAGGCTACAAAGCAACCGTCTTCCCATGGTCAATCCACTCGCAGGAAGGAGGTGCGCGAGGCGACAGCGGGGTAAGACTCTTATTTTAGGCTATATTTAGCTAGAAGATAAAGGGGAGATGTTGGAAGCGTGTGCTTGCGCTATGGGCTATGGTTTTATGAGTGATGAGTGATGAAACTAATTATCGTCAAATATGGTGATACTTTTGCAATCAGGAACGATTCCGGCCAGTAGCAAGGAAGTATTTGTAAGATTAACCTAGAATACAAAGTAAGTTGCGTCATAGTTGCAGCCTTCTTGTTCTTTTTTGAGAGAGAGGGAGAGACATGGCATTAGTTATGTGTTGCTGATGTTTCATACTATATCTAACTTTCTTTACGCTGACATAACCAGGCTAGCGAATGCATTTTGGCTGCACCGTAGATTGTCGCAATTTGTCACTGTGTTGTTAACGTTCTGACTCATATGTGGCCTTTTGCGCTGTTCCTCTCTTTACAGGAAAAATTCATTTTATTATCTCACAACATGCATTTTGAAATCAAAATTTGTGCTCATGCAGTGAAGGAGTCGTTATGGCTCACCTTTTCCGCGGCATCGAGGGCTCCAGACGGCACTACCGACTATCGAAGAAAAGAAAAAAACTGCCTTCGGTCTATGGTTCTGGCCGTTTATTTTTTTGCTGCTTTACTGCATGTAAGGGAGCGAAAGCACGCCGAGGCCCGCTGCGGGCCATTGTTTCAGCGCTAGTGCCCCCGCCCAGCCGCCTGATGAATGAACTCCGTCGGGTGGCCGCGCGCGAGAGGCTGTTGTTCATGTTCACGTTCACCAAAGAGCGGCCGAGGAGAAGAGCGCTGAAAAGAGCACTTCATCCGTCGTTGGCTATAGTGTGCGTGTTTTGTTTACGCCGCCCTTTGCGCGAGAGGTCTCAGCTAATGACACTGCCATTGGCCTGTCGGCCACATTCAGCTGAGTACATTGTCCGAAAAAAGCAGTCATCGTATCCCTGTGCGACAAAGCTCCCGCGTCATTACCCTTGCCTAGGAGACAGTTCCTACCAGTACGCTTCACCGCAGAGGACCTTGAATGGTCGTAGTCTTTTTCGGGTCATCGGGCCTCACGGTTCTTTTGGTATTATCACTGCGCTGTCTTGAGCTATGGGTACTGTTATTTCTTTTTTGCTTGGTCAAATAACAATGTGAACGGCATTATATTGTCCAACAGACCTTTACGACTTAAAAAGTTCTCCCTACCATTTCTTGCTTTATTAATATATTAATGCCGAGTTTCTTAATGTTGGCTCTTTCTTTGTCCCTGTAAATATGCTTATATGACCAAGGTAGCAAGAAAACTGCGCGCTCTTCCACACTATTCTACTGCAGTCTAGGAGTGAATTACCTGCAATATCACAACCACGACAGAAACACAAACGATGGTGCTTCAAACGTTCCCGGTGCGAACAGAGGCGCACGAGTTTTTGGTCGTCTGCCGGGTCTCGCGCATTTTCACCGAAGCCATCCCATTCGATGCACAGGGTACACAAAATAATCGGAAAATTACAAGTGCCTACAATATTTATTTTATTCTTTTCTAGTATAAATTTTCAGACTGCCCATTTTGTTAGTGAGGGCGAGGACGCGGAAGCCCAACTTGCCGAAGGGTTGTCGACCGCGTGAAAAACCTCGCTGGAAGGTGTGTCGTCACACGACAACAACAGACACAGTTGAGGCATCGAACTCGTTCTCTGTTCATAAAATTAACGTAAACCTTCACTGTGATTCCAGTAACATCGCATACAAAATTCGATGCGAGGCGTGTAAGCAGGAATATATGGGACGAACCGAAACCCCTTTTCTCTTGCGGTTCAACAATGGCATGTGAGAAGTATCCCGAATCTCCAGACACGTTCGACAGCCACGTCGCTCCTTCGAACGCATAAGCGTCGTGATTTTGCGCTCTGGTTTCCAACACATCCGTGCAGCGCGAGCAGAGAGAATATTTTTTCATCCATAAATAAGGAACGTACGCTGAAAGAATTACATACAATCATCATCATCATCATCATCATCAGCCTGATTACGCCCACTGCAGGGCAAAGGCCTCTCCCATACTTCTCCAACTACCCCGGTCATGTACTAATTGTGGCCATGTTGACCCTCCAAACTTCCTAATCTCATCTGCCCACCTAACTTTCTGTCGCCCCCTGCTACGCTTCCCTTCCCTCGGAATCCAGTCCGTAACCCTTAATGACCATCGGTTATCTTCCCTCCTCATTACATGTCCTGCCCATGCCCATTTCTTTTTCTTGATTTCAACTAAGATGTCATTAACGCGCGTTTGTTCCCTCACCCAATCTGCTCTTTTCTTATCCCTTAACGTTACACCTATCATTTTTCTTTCCATAGCCCGTTGCGTCGTCCTCAATTTAAGTAGAACCCTTTTCGTAAGCCTCCAGGTTTCTGCCCCGTACGTGAGTACTGGCAAGACACAGCTGTTATACACTTTTCTCTTGAGGGATAATGGCAACCTGCTGTTCATGATCTGCGAATGCCTGCCAAACGCACCCCAGCCCATTCTTATTCTTCTGATTATTTCACTCTCATGATCTGGATCAGCAGTCACTACCTGTCCTAAGTAGATGTATTCTCTTACCACTTCCAGTGCCTCGCTACCTATCGTAAACTGCTGTTCCCTTCCGAGACTGTTAAACATTACTTTAGTTTTCTGCAGATTCATTTTTAGTCCCACCCTTCTGCTCTGCCTCTCCAGATCAGTGAGCATGCATTGCAGTTGGTCCC
The DNA here is from genome assembly GCF_023375885.2 of Dermacentor andersoni. Lineage (NCBI taxonomy): Eukaryota > Metazoa > Arthropoda > Arachnida > Ixodida > Ixodidae > Dermacentor > Dermacentor andersoni. Next base: position 206,651,971 of record NC_092816.1, on the reverse strand, counting down.
CTGAGTTACTAAGCAAGGCAATATCATCAGCGAAGCGCAAGTTACTAAGGTATTCTCCATTTACTCTTATCCCCAATTCTTCCCAATCCAGGTCTCTGAATACCTCCTGTAAACACGCTGTGAATAGCATTGGAGAGATCGTATCTCCCTGCCTGACGCCTTTCTTTATTGGGATTTTGTTGCTTTCTTTATGGAGGAGTACAGTGGCTGTGGAGCCGCTATAGATATCTTTCAGTATTTTTACATACGGCTCGTCTACACCCTGATTCCGCAATGCCTCCATGACTGCTGAGGTTTCGACTGAATCAAACGCTTTCTCGTAATCAATGAAAGCTATATATAATGGTTGGTTATATTCCGCACATTTCTCTATCACCTGATTGATAGTGTGAATATGATCTATTGTTGAGTAGCCTTTACGGAATCCTGCCTGGTCCTTTGGTTGACGGAAGTCTAAGGTGTTCCGGATTCTATTTGCAATTACCTTAGTAAATACTTTGTAGGCAACGGACAGTAAGCTGATCGGTCTATAATTTTTCAAGTCTTTGGCGTCGCCTTTCTTATGGATTAGGATTATGTTAGCGTTCTTCCAAGATTCCGGTACGCTCGAGGTCTTGAGGCATTGCGTATAGAGGCTGGCCAGTTTTTCTAGAACAATCTGCCCACCATCCTTCAGCAAATCTGCTGTTACCTGATCCTCCCCAGCTGCCTTCCCCCTTTGCATAGCTCCCAAGGCTTTCTTTACTTCTTCCGGCGTTACTTCTGGGATATCGAATTCCTCTAGATTATTCTCTCTTCCATTATCATCGTGGGTGCCACTCGTACTGTATAAATCTCTATAGAACTCCTCAGCCACTTGAACTATCTCATCCATATTAGTAATGATATTGCCGGCTTTGTCTCTTAGCGCATACATCTGATTCTTGCCAATTCCTAGTTTCTTCTTCACTGCTTTCAGGCTTCCTCCGTTCCTGAGAGCGTGTTCAATTCTATCCATGTTATACTTCCTTATGTCAGCTGTCTTACGCTTGTTGATTAACTTCGAAAGTTCTGCCAGTTCTATTCTAGCTGTAGGGTTAGAGGCTTTCATACATTGGCGTTTCTTGATCAGATCTTTCGTCTCCTGCGATAGCTTACTGGTATCCTGTCTAACGAAGTTACCACCGACTTCTATTGCACACTCCTTAATGATGCCCACAAGATTGTCGTTCATTGCTTCAACACTAAGATCCTCTTCGTGGCTTAAAGCCGAATACCTGTTCTGTAGCTTGATCTGGAATTCCTCTATTTTCCCTCTTAGCGCTAACTCATTGATCGGCTTCTTATGTACCAGTTTCCTCCGTTCCCTCCTCAGGTCTAGGCTAATTCGAGTTCTTACCATCCTGTGGTCACTGCAGCGCACCTTACCGAGCACGTCCACATCTTGTATGATGCCAGGGTTAGCGCAGAGTATGAAATCTATTTCATTTCTAGTCTCGCCGTTCGGGCTCCTCCATGTCCACTTTCGGTTATTCCGCTTGCGGAAGAAGGTATTCATTATCCTCATATTATTCTGTTCTGCAAACTCTACTAATACCTCCCCCCTGCTATTCCTAGTGCCTATGCCATATTCCCCCACTGCCTTGTCTCCAGCATGCTTCTTGCCTACCTTGGCATTGAAATCGCCCATCAGTATAGTGTATTTTGTTTTCACTCTACCCATCGCCGATTCCACGTCTTCGTAGAAGCTTTCGACTTCCTGGTCATCATGACTGGATGTAGGGGCGTAGAGCTGTACAACCTTCATTTTGTACCTCTTATTAAGTTTCACAACAAGACATGCCACCCTCTCGTTAATGCTATAGAATTCCTGTATGTTACCAGCTATATTCTTATTAATCAGGAATCCGACTCCTAGTTCTCGTCTCTCCGCTAAGCCCCGGTAGCACAGGATGTGCCCGCTCCTTAACACTGTATATGCTTCTTTTGGCCTCCTAACTTCACTGAGCCCTATTATATCCCATTTACTGCCCTCTAATTCTTCCAATAGCACTGCTAGACTCGCCTCACTAGATAATGTTCTTGCGTTAAACGTTGCCAGGTTCATATTCCAATTCATATTACATACAATATGTTGATGCAATTAGGTGCAATAGATGCAATGTGCGCCAATTAGATACAGTAATTTAAAATTTAATACCTCTCTAAGGCGTTCGACGTAGTTTCGCATCAGGATTTATTCACAGAACTATTGGCTTTTCGCATTCCTAACAAAATAATATTATGGACTTCCAATTTTCAAAAAAATCGGAATCGAAATGCAGTAATCGATAAGTATCTCTTAGAGCAAGTTGATGTCTACCTCATGGTTTGGTTCTGGCACCACTCTTTTTGGTGTTGTTTGTTAATGACACCCAGTTTTGTTATGAAAACTCCGTCCAGATACGACTGTTCGCTGATGACTGTGTTAGGTACATAGCCGTACATGGCTCAGTCGATCTAATAGAACTTAACAATTCACTGCACGCGATCTACTCTTGGTGTAACACTTGGGTCATAAAATTATACAAATGAAAAACTCAGTGGATCTCATTTACAAATAAGAAAATTACTTAACTTTGCATATAAGGTTGGAAGCACTAAGATCAACAATAGTAATGAGGTAAAATATGTAGGTAATGAACGACGTCTAACCTTAATTAGGAGCCAGATATATCAGCCATATATCCGAAGTCTCAGCAAAAACTATAACTCCTGTGAAGGAAATTACGTACTACACCGGCATATGTCAAACTAATTACTTACAAGACACTGATAAGGCCACGCTTAGAGTACGCCGATTTAATCTGGAGTCTCCATCAAAAACACCTCATACATAAAATAAAGCGCATACACAAGCTAGCAGTCTGACACGGTTACTTAAGGCAGTCTAGTGCTTCAGGTTTGCTCACAGGGGCAAGCCTTAAGCAATTTTCGAAGCTAAGAATAATTTCACGACTGCAATTTATTTATGAGTTACACCATCGCCATTTCAAGATAACACGTTCTGTTTACTAGGGAGACTCTTACAAGCACTCATCGGTACTAAATCATTCCAAAACAATCCGCCAAGCATTAAGTCATGTTAACGCTCGCAAATACTGCATTTTCTACTGGAACAATTTGCCTAATGATATTGTGTGTCGCGATAACATTGACTCGTTTATGAACCTAACACAGGGTATTGAGTTTTCACCATGAATAATTACGGATGTTATGTACTTTCTACTACAAATGCACTTATGTACCCCCTAATACACGGGCCGTCAAGGACCTGCAATATATTCAAATAAATATAAATGACTTCATCAGAGTCCGGAGCGGCTGACGTGCCTTCGGGATACGCAGTGAGAGAGGGAGAGAGAGAGGGGGAGCGCGGATATACGTTCACTTCTCGAAAATCGAGACGCTGGCCGCCACTTGCTGTTTCCTTCGCGTTCACATCTGGGGGCGAGTGGAAAATTAACAAGTCGAGTTTCCTCTGCCCTGGAACTGAAGTAGCCATTCTGAGTCACTAGTTGCCCCTTCTAGGAATCCGCATGTGCTGACGTGGTGCCAGTGGTCCGGTAAACGTTCGAAAACTGCACACACACGGAGGCTCCCTCACTCGGCTCCCTGAAGCTTTGAGCCCAACGACATAGTCGCTTTGCGAACTGCGTGTACATATTGTTTCTATGTATATTTTTTTCTTTTCTCGCTACTCAGATGGATCACAAAGATTGCCGGAACGGGCCGTGCCTCGTATATGTGTATTCTGACACTTTGCTACTTTCCACAACTTGCCGCTTTTCTGTCTCCTTTCCCGGCCCCTTCTCTATTGTGCCCCCCGCTGCCTTATTCGATTTGCCCTCTCTCCCGGGACATCGGCGACATGCGCCTTGGGGCTGCGCAGCGACCGTTTTCGCCCTCCCTGCCTCGTGACAACGGGAACCCAGCTACCGGTACTTTCACCCCTATGCCCTTCTGCGACTTCTGCGATATATATATATATATATATATATATATATATATATATATATATATATATGCATCGCTCACCTCCTTGCCATACGTACCTGGGACTCCGCCTACTCCTCGCCCGGCATCGTTGCCAATAAGGCTGCTGTAAACCTGAAAAAGCGCCCAGAAAGAGTCGATCACGGTCACAACTGTCCCTTTCGGTTTGATTTATGTGAGAACGTCTGCGCACACGATCTGCTCTCTTCACTGTCAGTGCTGACGTGCCATTCTTTTTCTTGCGAATCCTAATAAAGACCGGCCCGCAGGTCAAAACTATTGAAATTCAACACTTGTTCTGTTTACTTCTGTTTACCTTGTAGCATAGTTCAAGTTCGTTGCACTTGAAACGTAGCCTGAATATTTTTTATACATACCAAAGATGGGCAAGAAATACCGAGGGTGAAGCAGATTAAGGTGCTCGGACTCATCATAGAATCGAACGGCACCAACGGAGAAACGGTCAGGCATTTGCAGACTAAGATCACGAACACGATGAGGCTCATCAGAAGAATCATTAACAGACATCAGGGTAGGAGGGAGGGCAGCGTCGTCAGACTCATACACTCCATCGTTATTAGCCACACTACATATGTGACCGCCTACCACAACTAGTACGTGGCCGAATGTGCCAAACTGAACACCCTCATCAGAAGAACACACAAGATGGCACTGGGCTTTCCAGACAGCACAAGCACGGAACTTCTGCTACAGCTGGGCGTCCGCAACACGCTCGAAGAGTTAATTGAGGCATGCCGAATCTCGCAACTCGAGAGATTAGCGAAGACACGAACGGACAGGAGCATCCTGGACAAACTCGGGATAAGTTATTACAAGCAGCACGGCGACAAGACATCCCTTCCAAGCGCGATCAGGGAAAAGTTGCAAGTGGCTAATCTACCCAAGAACATGAACCTCGAATTCAATCAGGTTCGAAGAGAGAGTAGAGCCAAGGCTTTACTACAAGCCTTCGGTAGGGACAAGGAAGCGCTGTTCGTAGGTGCTACAGAATACGAGGATCGACGTAGTTTCGCAGTGGCAGTCATCAATATCGAAAAACAATAGGTCGGTTGTTGTAGTATATGTGGCAAAAACGCCGAGGTAGCGGAAGAGGTGGCGATAGCCCTAGCCACCGTTAACCCCAGTTACAGATACGTACTCAGCGACTCGCAGACGCCGGTCAGAAACTATGCACAAGGCAGAATTTCGCCGAACGCTGAGGCTATACTCAAAGCCAGCCCAAACTATGTCACCTGCGAGGAGACGGAGTAACGACACATTATACGGTTCCCGGTTCACACGTCCCCCGACACCCCCGAACCCAACCTCAACGAGGAGGTCCACCGCGTAGCGCGAGGTCTCACATTCCAAGGCCCGTGTAGAAGGATTCTCTCCTGTGGTTGGAAATCCAATGGAGGCATGGACAGAGAGGGACAGAATGACCAGCTGCTGTGATATTACATAATTTTATCAAAACTCCAGAAGTGTTTATCCACCCCCTAACCCCAAACTCGACAGGGTAGGACAAGCGGTAGACTGGAGGCAGTTACAAACCAAGACCTTCCCCAACGCCGTCCATCTCAGGAGGATATATTCAGACATCTACTCAGACGAGAACTGCAAACTATGCGGCAGGGCTCACGCATTTCTTAGACACATTTGCTGGGAATGTGAAGTTATATGCAGAGAAAATGCAGTTTCCCCAGATGAAGCTGCGGCGCGATGGACGGCCGCGTTGCCCCGCTCAAACCTCCAAAATCGACTATGGGCCATCCAGCAAGCCCCTGAGGCGGCAAGGAGACAGGATTACCGAACCTCCTCGGGGGTGGCCTGGGCCTAGGCCACGAATTTGCCGGCTTGTCAATAAAGTTGTTACTGAAATAATCCGAAGAATAAGAATGGGCTGGGGTGCGTTTGGCAGGCATTCTCAAATCATGAACAGCAGGTTGCCACTGTCCCTCAAGAGACAAGTATATAACAGCTGTGCCTTACCAGTACTCACGTATGGGGCAGACTCCTGGGGGCTTACGAAAAGGGTCCTACTTAAATTGAGGACGACGCAACGAGCTATGGAAAGAATGATTGGTGTAACGTTAAGGGATAAGAAAAGGGCAGATTGGGTGAGTGAACAAACGCGAGTTAATGACATCTTAGTTGAAATCAAGAAAAGGAAATGGTCATGGGCAGGACATGTAATGAGTAGGGAAGATAACCGATGGTCGTTAAGGGTTACGGACTGGATTCCAAGGGAAGGGAAGCGTAGCAGGCGGCGGCAGAAAGTTAGGTGGGCGGATGAGATTAAGAAGTTTGCAGGGGCGACATGGCCACAATTAGTACATGACCGGGGTTGTTGGAGAAGTATGGGAGAGGCCTTTGCCCTGCAGTGGGCGTAACGAGGCTCATGATACATATATATATATATATATATATATATATATATATATATATATATATATATATATATATATATATATATATATATATATATTGACACGTGTACTTATCTTTATCGGGCGACCACGTTTGGCCGCCTAACAAATGTTATTGCGCGGCGCAGGACGCGCCTGCATGTAAAAGAAGTTTCTGGAATGTTATCGATAGTTCCGTCCACTGTCTTTCACCGCAACTTGTGTAATCTGATTGCATGTATGCGCGACGCGAATAGGGTAGAACTTTGTGGAAGACACGCGGGTCCCATCGGTTAATCTGGAACATTCGACGGCTGATCTATAAAAGCTGACGTGCTTGACCCGCTGATCAGATTTCCGACGATCGCCGACCGTGTTCGCCGCTATCGTTGTGCGAGATGTGTAGCCTCTTTTTGTGGGCACAGGTTCGCCCAATAAAAGTTAGTTTTGTCTTTCACAGTATTGCTACTGTGTTCTTCAACGTCACCACCACGTGACATCTGGTGGAGGTGCTTGTGCGTTCATGTACCGAACGCCCCCGCAAAACCGCGATCCAAGCCCGAAGCCCGAGGACAAAACCAACATCGCCTAAGACCAGCGTGCTAGCCGCCGACTGCAAGGACTGCCCCCAGAGCACGGACTTCTACCTGAGGCGAGCAGGAAGATTGCCACCAAGTCTACCCCAATGGCAGCCCCAGCGTCCCCCGTCGTGCTACAGCAGCCCAGCAAGCCCCCGACGTTCCGCGGTTCAACATTCGAGGGCCCGGAAACCTGGCTGGAGACGTATGAGAGGGTCGCTGCATTTAACAGCTGGAACTGCGACGACAAGCTGCAACATGTCTTCTTCGCATTGGAAGACGCTGCCAGGACGTGGTTCGAGAACAGAGAAGCCACCTTAACGACCTGGGACCTTTTCCGAAGCGGCTTCCTGCAGACATTCACAAGCGTCGTACGCCGAGAACGAGCCCAAGCACTACTAGAAACCCGAGTGCAGGTGCCTAATGAGACCACCGCGATTTTTACAGAAGAAATGAGCCGCCTATTCCGCCACGCCGACCCGGAAATGTCCGAGGAAAAGAATGTCCGGATGCATGGTGTAAAGGAGGAACTTTTCGCCGCTATGGTACGAAGCCCACCGAAGACTGTCGACGAGTTTCTTCGCGAGGCCACTAGCATCGAGAATACACTGTAAATGCGGAACCGGCAATTCAACCGCCGCATGAATTCGACAAACTACGCCGGAGTTGCCGACAAACTACGCTGCCGTCGCCCGCCGTCAAGGTCCCCCTCCACGACCGCGCCAGGGCCCCGTAACGCCGCGATTCGCTGAAACTAAAGCACTGCCGAAAGGTAGCGCAGCCGAAGTGGCGAAATTCTTTGTAGAAAACATCCTGCTGCGACATGGCACCCCAGAAGTCCTCATCACCGACAGAGAAACGGCCTTTACAGCGGAGCTCACCCAAGCCCTTCTGAAATACAGTCAGACAAAGCACAGAGGGACAACGGCCTACCACCCGCAGACGAATGGTCTTACGGAGCGACTGAATAAGACCCTCGCCGACATGCTAGCGATGTACGTCGACGTGGAACACAAGACCTGGGATGCCGTCCTGCCGTAAGTAACATTCGCTTACAACACGGCGGTGCAAGAAACAACACAGATCACGCCGTTCAAGCTGGTCTACGGCAGGAACCCGACGACGACGCTCGACGCCATGCTCCCGCACGTCACTGACGAGGAGAACCTTGACGTCGCTACCTATCTCCAGAGCGCCGAAGAAGCCCGACAGCTCGCCCGCCTGCGGATCAAGAACCAGCAGTGGACCGACAGCCGACACTACAACCTCCGACGACGCTTCGTCGAGTACCAGCCCGGCGACCGTGTTTGGGTATGGACCCCGACACGCCGACGAGGACTGAGTGAGAAACTATTGCGACGATATTTCGGACCCTACAAGGTCATCCAACGTATTTGCGCGCTGGACTATGAGGTCGTGCCAGACGGCATTTCGCATTGACAACGGCGCTGCGCACGATCTGAAGTGGTCCACGTGGTGCGCTTTAAACCCTTTTACGGACGCCGACGAACTTCCTTGTTTTGTTGTTTTCTTTGCTACGAGTTCTTTTCTATATTACTTTCGTTTGACCCGCCGTGGTTGCTCAGTGGCTATGGTGTTGGGCTGCTGAGCACGAGGTCTCGGGATCGAATCCCGGCCACGGCGGCCACATTTCGATGGGGGCGAAATGCGAAAACACCCGTGTACTTAGATTGAGGTTCACGTTAAAGAACCCCAGGTGGTCGGAATTTCCGGAGTCCTCCACTACGGCGTGCCTCATAATCAGAAAGTGGTTTTGGCACGCAAAACCCCATAATTTTTACTTTCGTTTGTTTGCCGCATCGGGTCGACGCTTTTTAAGAGGGGGGTATTGACCCATGTACTTGTCTTTCTCGGGCGACCCGCCAAACAAATGTTATCACAAAGCGCAGGACTCGCTTGCATGTGTCGGAAGTTTCTGGAATGCTATCGGTGGTTCCATCCGCTGTCTGTTGTCGCTGAACCTTGTGAAATCTGATTGCATGTATGCGCGACGCGAATAGTGTAGTATTTTGTGGAAGACACGCCGGTCCCAGCGATTAGCCTGGAACATTCGACGATTGGTCTATAGAAGCCGACGCGCTTGAACCGTTGATCGGATTTTCGACGATCGCCGAGTGTGTTCGCCGCTACCGTTGTTCTTTGAGTGTAGCCTGTTTTTCAGGGCACAAGTTCGCCCAATAAAACGCTCGTTTTGTTAATCACAGTTTTGCTGCCTTCTTAACCGTCACTACCACGTTACAATATTTAAGCACGCCTTACCCTTTCATGTATTTACTGACGAAGGCCTGACCACGGTGGAAACGTAGGAATAAGGCATCGCCTTTTTTTCGTACGTGCGTCCTCAACCTACAAGTGTCTGTTAAATACGAGATCCCGGCAGACGTTCACCTCACACACACACACACACACACACATACACACACACACACACACACACGCACACGCACACGCACACGCACACACACACACACACACACACACACACATATATATATATATATATAGAGAGAGAGAGAGAGAGGGAGAGAGAGAGAGAGGCTGGCATCCAGCCTTCATCAAGAGTGCGATTGCAAGCACGCAGAGCTCAGTACATTCATCTTCTCTGTATAAGGCTGAAACGTATTTTTAAAAACACCTACGGTGTCATGACACCAGTGCGTGTACATTTACTAAAGAGAGAAATAACAGATTAGGTAGCTTATGAATACAAACACCCGTCCATTCACTGACGGCTACAAGGGCTGGGCGTGATAAGTATAAGTTGGAAAGACGCAGCCATTTTAATGCAGGGGAAAGGTGTCACATGCTAGCACAGAGCATGCGAGGGGTCAGAGCTGCCAGAAGGGTTTTTCTCCTTGAAACAAAGAGCAAGAGAAACACTCTCCGGTATGGTCGCACTTGCTCGGTGTGTATTTGTTCGCTGGCGTGGCTGGGTCTATAGGTTTGGTGCGATCGATGACCCCATAGTGCTCCATCGTTTTGGTCTTGCGAACAACGTGCCGGGGCAGCGTGCAACTGAAGCAGAATTTATCCTTTCTTTCGGAGACCAGCCGCACTGTAAAGATAGCATTTGTCATCTCAGTGGACATTTTGTCCATTAACTTCGACTAAATCGCAATCAACTGGCTCGAAATTCACGCAACTCTTTCTCACTTCCAAAGGACCATGGATAAACTACACGTTTGCGACATGTGAACCACAAATCATTGTAAAAAATAGTTTTCGTACCGCCGAAAAAGAAGCAAGCCTTTCATTAAAGTTGCTAGAAAGCCCGTCGCGCTCAAGGGAACAAGTTTCGTGCTGGGCAGCGCCACAAACCGCTAAATTTAGCGGCAGAACCACTAATTTGACAACACTGATTTTTATTTTTATGAAGAAGGAGTTAGAGGTGGGCTTGTTGGTGTTTACTTATTGACTTATTGTAGCCAAGGTGACGTTTGTCTGCGTGTATTCTTCGTCATACACTCTACAATACGTCATTAAGTTTATAATGGGTTTATCAGGGAGGCAATTTTTGTTTCAGGAACTCGGAAGGGCGCTTCGTGGAACTAATCGAACTGGCTACCAGTTTATGATATCTTTGCGGTGGTTGGAAAGACAGTTAGTAGAGACAGTCTGATAAAGCGTCATCCGGAACTCGTGCTCAAATTTCAGTGATAATAACACTGTCTTTAAAGTGTATTGCTGCCTTGAGAAGTTCATTTTGCGTGACTTGATGTCTTGAAATTTGTGTCATTGTATCAGCATCGTTGATTGGCTTCTAATATGCACATATGCAACATTGCGTCTATTTCAGTCCTACCCTACTAAATTTCACAAAAATGACCGCCTAATGCCTCATGGGGATCAGACTTGGTGGCTCTATAGCACATGGACAAACTTTCACCCTGGATACGACACGACACTTGTGCTAGACGTTCATTCGTCTATGATCTCTCTACGACGTTATTTTGATGCAGTGAGCAATAACGCTGCATTTCAATTGCTTGTTTTGAAAGGTAACCTCCGAAGGAATGAGCCCCTGATGTCAGAATTTGAAAACTAATCCAGCATTCACTTTTGTGCGACAGTTATGCGATCACTTTGCTGTTGCTTGTGGTTGATTTTCAAAACAGAAATTGAGAAAGCTATGCAGTAGTGTACCACGGTTAGCCCAGCGGCCTTTGCAGTTATTTATTGTATCTGCGTCGGCAATGAAGGTTACACTGCGTGTATTAAGTGTGACAGTTACGACATGAACGGGGGGGGGAGGGAATTTCGATTTGCCCGTTAACTTACGTTTAAAAAAAATTACACAGACGAGATATCGATTGGCCTCTCCGACTGAGATTAGTTTAACCTTTTTTTTAGCGCCCAGCATCGAGGTGCGAAGCGGAAGAAACCACGGCCCGATTTCCCCGTTATTTTTATGGTTACGAGACGACAGCTGGTCCCGCCATTTATGACGTATACCTTTGCTCGCATTGAAAGCGCTCGTAAGCGATTTTATCGGAAAAATCAATCCAGTGACCTGTGTATAAGCAATACGCGGAAATATGACTTCTCATGTAACCTCCTTAGCAGGCTTATCTGCAGTACTCGTGGGTTTTTTTTTTTTTTTTTGACGAGCTGTTCCTTCTTTGTATGCTTTTGTTGGGCTTACCTTGAAGTATTAGCGATGGGATTTCCTTCTGTGTTGCTATCCCAAGTTTTCAGTTTTCTGCCATTCGAAGTTGCTCGTTGCTGTACGGCCTCATAAGCAAGCTACGACATGTAGGTTTCGCAAAATGCAATGATACCTGCTGTCCTGCTTTCGACCACTGGTACTTGTAGCACAGGGCTAGAACATGAAACTGTAATCTCTCTGTCTAGGATTTTCTGTTTTTTTATCGTTTCCTGCGTTTTGTGAAATCCTGCGTTGAGAGCTACCATGCATTCGCAAATTAAACCTGTTCCGATCAGTTCCTTATTTGCATGTGCTTACAGGTGTCTTGTTGGAGACCGCCTTTGTTTTATTTATTTATTTACTAACTCTACTCTAAAAAGTACTTAATCCCTGGCCTGTGGTCAGAAATGAGCTCGCATGAGCTTCATCCCGCGGTAACTAGGGGCGCTATAACGTAAAACTATTTCAAACTTTTCTATTCCAATTCTGCAATCAGCCCACCACGATTGGTCAAAAACTGTCTTGGACCACCCCCACTTCACCTTTCTGTCAACCGACGTCACAGAAACTGCGATAGCTTCTCATCTGATATGACTTGTACATACTGATTATGCATGATTTCAACGAACAAAACAAAAATAGTTATTTCTGATTCAACGCCTTTTTGCCATTAGCCCTTGGCTATTGGTCAGAAGTTTTCGGGCTGCACCTACTTTCACCTGTCGGTCCCGCAACGTCACAAAACCGCAAAACCTCACCGCGTCATAGTGACGTGTACGCGTTAAAGATGCATTAATATGCCGAACAAAACTGAATTTTCTTCTGAATAGCCGCAGGCTGCCCCGTTCCGAAAGGAACAAAAGATGGCTGCCGCCGATCGCTCCGGTAGTGGCTACTCGCTCCTGCCGGAGAGATGGGTTTATTTGCGTGTAAGAAAACCACTTACGTGGCCGTGTAACGCTTTCGAGAACTTTCGGCACGTTTACGACCTCGTTCTGATAACTCTTCTTTGCTGAGGATCCGTTTTAGCGCATTCTTAAGCTTCCGTTGCATGCCGCCACGAATGTCAACGAGCCACCGCAAGCTAAGTAAGAGAAAGTGGACCAATCGTAGATGCCTGCACCACACTCTTCTTCCGGTTATCGATATTCCGTGCAGTGGCTTGGCCCCATCGAATCCCTCTCCACATGAGCGTGCTCCTCGCTTCTTGTGAGCCAATTAGATAAGACAAGCCGCTCAGTGCAGGCAATGCTATTCGTTTTTCAAGCAAAGAAAAGTGACCTCCTATGAACGAGGGGAGCATTTGATTGGTTTGTTCAGAACACCCTGCGGAATACCGCGCCCGATGCTTGCGTCGGCGGGTACGCAAATTTGATGTCAGGAGATTGGAATAAAAATATATTGGAATTGTTTTACGTTACACGGCCCTTGGTCACTTTCCGGTATCGTTGACACTAATGCTTTACTTGCGTTATGAAGGCAATCCAGATAAACGAAGCCGCTGTATTTCACGTAACTTGACATGATTGCCAGGTTCACTGCCAGGTTACGCTTTCACGTAACCTGGCCATGACATCGTAATGAAGTTCAATGGTATATCTTACTGAAGTTGTTCTTCTCGCACTTGGCATCTTCTCTAAGGAAAATTCTGGCAGAATGGCTGTCATGCACAAAAAAAAAATGAAACATCATGAATGCTTCTCTTATCAATGATTAGTTCTTCAAAGAAGACATCATGCCTTTCTGTATTGTACATAAAGAAAGGGGGAATGTGTGTATAACGTTTTGAATAAAGTTGCCTTCTTGCGCTCGCGAAGTCTAAGTGCGAGAATCGACCGTATTTTGCATATTAATAATCATAAAGTACGTGTATTGAGGTACGTGCGATACCAGCTTTCCCTCCGTTGTCCAAGCATGCACTCTTCCTTCAAAAGTCGTTTGAGAATGTGGAGCTCTAGCATCCATTTAAAACACAGAAGAGAAATTGAAGTCGTTCGTTTTCGCCCACTTTGGTATCAGGTTAGCTGGAATCGGAGAATGTCACATTCTCCGATTGCAAGGTCTCCTTGCCTCATGAGCTATTTACGGAGTTTTCATGTCACCAACGTATTTTGGCATCGCTGTTTTGAAGCTTCAGTTCGTACTTGCTATCAGAACATTGCGTGATCACGTATGTCGTTTGCTTCCTGTACTGCTCTACCTTGATAATAGTGTGTGTTCCGTCCTCTTGTTGCTGAGTTTACTTCCTTTCCATTCGCTGATTGCTCTTTCTCTTTACAACTGCTTTTATCATTTCACAATTGTTTTACTGATAAAATGCCATATTTCTTAAGTGAGGCAATACAAGCGAAGCTTGTATTGCCTCACTCGTGACACTGTCGGTGTTAGTGTTGCCGTATGAAAAGAAATTTGGAGGACGCTTAAGCTTCGCCTTCAAGAGTGGAACGCCATAGCGTTATCGCACCCCGTTCGCACCGCCCACTCATTCGCTCGGCACGCTCTTGAATCACACTATGACGAAACGTGCGCCCGAGCAAGCGGAACGAACCAAAGAACTCGGTGTCTCGGAGGGAGAAACGATCTACGCGAGCCAAACGTAGTAATCGGCACGGACAGCCGGGCCGCGAGGCGCCATGAAGGCGGACGTGATCATGGGGCTGACGCCTCGATGGGACCGTCCTCTATCCCGCTTGGCAGCACCACGCAGACACATGGCTCCTCGCCAGCAAGCACGGTATATATCGCAGGGGACGCTTTCGCGCCAGACGCGCTACGGCGCAGCGATCACGTCAGAGGCGTCCCGTATCGGACGCTGCACCTAGGAATCGCGCTGTGAGCGGAAAGAGGGGCCGCTTCGGGCGGGTGAGTGGCACGCCACCTCTCGGGGCAGCGCCGTACATTGCGAGGAGGGGGTCTTCTGTGTTTGCCGCCAGATGACTCTGCGCGTGCGCAGAGCGCAGAAGAAATGTAGCCGAAACGTACTTCGCTACTCGTGTAACTGCGACTTCTGTAATTTACATGCTCATAATTACCGATTTACACCGCAGTATAACTTTCTACAGCAGGTTTCTAAGGTAACGCCGCATTCACGAGAGGCGCTTTTGTCCTACTTTGACCCATCGAACTACTGGCTTAAAGAAAGAAAAAACTCGTGGCTGCGTATTCCACTTCCAGCCACCACAGCGAACGGACGTGCAATCATGGGCTCCCATGGAGCGGCTCAGGCGGGCGCGTCCCGCGGTAACGGGCTCAACGAGAACGACGATAGCGACTATCAGATTGTTTTGCCGCAGCTGCCTACGGGTCGTGTCGCGTTGAACACCGTGTTTTTACACGGCGACATCCGGGCGAGGCCTTTCAAGGTTGAAGATTTTCGTGACACCCTGCGCTCTACCGGATTGCTGCCTGAAGTCGTTGCGCTGGGAGCGTACCAGATAAACCATGTCTGGGCGGTCACCATGTGTGGCGCTGATGCAACAAAGCGTCTGCAGGCCGGCAAGGAGCTTCAGGTGAAGGGGCGGCGCTGCCTCATCATCGATCCGCAGGACCGGACGGTGAAGTTGCGGCTGCACTGGCTACTCCGCGGTGTCGACGACGAGGATGTGAAGACGGCATTTGCGGCCTTCGGCAAGGTGCTGGAGGTCAGCCGGGAGCGCTGGCGCGTTGAAGGCGTCAGTGACAAAGGCTCGACGACGAGGACTGTGCTGTTGAACTTCAAGAGCGGCGTCACCCTGGATGACCTACCCCATAAGATCCGGGTCGCCGGTGAGCTGGCCCTCGTCGTCGCCCCTGGACGCCCGATGCAGTGTTTGCGCTGCAAAGGAAACGGTCACGTACGCCGCGACTGTAAGGTACAGTCGTAAAATTTATGAGCGTGAACACGGGAAAGCGTGCCGAACTGTACAATCAGCGCAGTCTAGCGCTCGCTGGCAGTAATTTCGCGAACGAGATATTCGCGGCTAAGGCTGTTAGATTAGCGGATGCACTCCCTGCCACCAATGCGGTCTGTTGTCCCTTCAAGACCCGCAATCTGCTGCGTTAGCTATCTGCAACACGTGGTGATAACAGGTCAAGAAAGGCGCACTGATATGAACCCTACATGCCGAGCGCGTAACGATAAGAATACTGACGTGCTGTCCAACTCTGGAGTTCTTGTGCTTTTGTTTACAGCGCAGCTCTTATGCGCCCGTCCTTTGGTTTAACCGCGCCGCCGTCGGCGTTCCCGGTGTAACCGAGCGAAAGGGCCCGTGCAGCTAAAAACGGCCGAAAGAAGAGCTCTGCGTCGCTCGCTGGTTGAGACGTTTGTGATTGGTTGAATTTCTTGATCATAAAATAAAACACACGTGCTTTGATAACGCTGATACAGTTTTGCGTATAAAAACATTCCTTGAGCGGTTTTCTTTCACTTCTTCGGGAGCCACACCATGGCGCGTGTACCCGACGAAGAGCGACGGCACATCATTGACCTAGCGTTGAAAGAATACAGCCAACGGTCTATTGCGGCCATGACCGGCCGACCGCTCAAGACTGTCAACAGAATATGTCAAGCCTATAAGACAGAAGGAACAATCGGCGATGCTCCACACCGGTGCCGACCAAGAGCAACGACGGAAGAGGAGGATCAATTGATCATTGCGGCTGTGGCAGACGATCCTTTTCAGACAGCGAATGAAATCATGGAAAATACCGGAGTCAATGCCCACCCAGCCACTGTGCGGAACCGGCTGAAAGAAGCGGGCTTGCACAGTCGCGTCGCCGCACAGAAGCCCTTCCTCAACAGTACGCACAAGACCAAGCGACTCCAGTTTGCAGAACAACACGCGTCCTGGACGTCTGAGGAGTGGAAAAGAGTAATATTTACAGATGAATCCACCTTTTGCACCAAACAAGCCCAAAGGAAGAAAGTCTGGCGGCTAGAAAACGAGAGGTGATGCTTGCATTTGTATTTTATTTCCCGTTGAGTAGTCTCAATAGAATTATCCTAAATGTAGGAGGAGGAAGAGGAGAAAAGCTTCACGCAATCAATGGCTTCTTAACGATGTCGACTGCAGCTCGAAATTGAAATCTTCGGCTGCAAATGCTAGAATGAGTTTAGTGTTCGCCAGTCTCATTCAAGAAGCTTTATATCCTCTTTGCACATTTGTGCTTATTGTCCGTGCGCGCACTCTTTATTTGCAGGCACCATCCGACCAATATTCAAAGCGTAGCCGCAAGCGGCCGCACAACAGTAAATACCTGGGGAGCCCTCTCGCATCTCGGACTGGGACCGCTGGTCCGTATCGAGGGCCACTTGACATCCGCCCGTTACAGCGAACTTCTAAAGGACGTTATGCTGCCTTACGCTCGCCAAGGACCCTTTCCCAACGGCAGTTTCATCTTTCAACAGGACCTTTCCCCTATACACACGTCTCGCCGTGTCAAGGAGCTGCTGGAAGACGAAAGTGTAGAGGTCCTGCAGTGGGCTCCAAAAAGTCCTGACCTGAATATTATAGAGAATGTTTGGGGGCGGATGAAGCAACGCTTGGTGCGGCGTCCGCTTCAAAGTACGAATGCTGACGGCCTTTGGCAAGCGGTGCAAGAAGAATGGGAGCGGCTCCGTGAAGATGGCGCATTTGTTGCCTCCCTCTACTCTTCTTTACCGAAGAGGATGGCTGATGTCATTCGCCTAAAAGGCTGTGCTACTCTCTACTAGAAGCAGGCGAAAATGTTCACAGTTACCTTAAGTGCAGGATGCTTTCCACAGTTCTCACTGTAGTGCGAGTAGCAGTTGATTTTTGCTAAATTGTTCTTTCTCCTCCACTCTCAATAAAATGATTCTCCTAACCGCAAACTGTGCAGTGCTTGTGTTTTGTCTTTGACATATATGCACGCAAACTAGTCAGTAGTGTTTTACTTGAAAACATATCTGTATATATAAAATATATTCACACATAAGAGAACGAAAAACATGAGCGTCTTTGCAGACTTAGCTTATGGTCAATTTTTCACACAACTGAGGCCACTACAATGCGAAATATTGAGAGAAGCAGCAATGGCATTCCTCGAGATGTCAAAACGTATCTTTAGTTGTAGTAGTGCATGACTGTTGAAGGCGCCACCTCGATGAAACCACTGGTAAAGGTTATTTTAAAACGTAATTTTATTATTTTCTTTTCGCCCCCGGAAAGTCGATCTGCAATTATAAGGTATACCGTACTCCACTGTTGAGAATATCTGAGCGGCGATGAAATGGTAATAACATCAAAATGACCATATGCATAGGTTTCCTTGCCATTGGTTACAAATTCGCACGCCCAAGATCCAGGCACTCCTTTTAGAAAGGAACACATGTTGCTTTAGCGGCTGGGAACCCGCATCAGAATATCGCTTTGTGCATGCATGGGAAAGTGACAGCCGCTTAGTGCCCGCGCCTTTGTTATCAGTTATCCGTTATCGCTGTGCGAAGTAGACAGTGAGCGGGAGCTGGCTGGGAGTGCATCCGCTGATCTAACAGCCTTAGCCGCGAATATCTCGTTCGCGAAGTTACTGCCAGCGTGCGCTAGACTGCGCTGATTGTACAGTTCGGCACGCTTTCCCGTGTTCACGCTCATAAATTTTACGACTGTACCCCGATGTTCTCTGTGCCGACGTTTCGGGCATGTTGACGCCAAATGTGAGCGTTCTTACGCCACAGCGGTGGGTCGGCCTGAAGGTGACAAGACAGCAGAGGAAGTCATGGACGTGGCTGAAGCTGAGGAAGCTGCCAGAGGTACGGAAGACGTGGCCAAACTGCAGGAGACCACCACTACAGTGGCACCTGCTGCAGAGGAGACACACCGGCCCCCTGAACTCGCGAATAAATCTCCGAGGACACCGGCAACGGCAGAGAAAGACGTTGAGAAAGGGGAGTACCTTCCGCAAGTTGTGGTGGGCGCGCTGACCGACTTCAAGGACCAGGCAGCTGACGGGACCACCAATACATCGGTTGCTGGCGCGGCCGTCAAGCGACCGCTGGAAAAAGAAGACCTCAAAGGTAGCCATGAGGCAAACAAGACGGATGAACCGCCTGCAAAGGCGCCTCTGGGGAGACGCTCCGGCTACAAGCCAGTGCCGAACGTCGGGGCAGGGAGGCGTGTCGACGACAATCCGGCGCCGCAACAAAGCGACACCGGGCAACCGGACAAGCACGGTGGCGTCTAGCGGTGTGCTAGACGTTAAAGGTAAGCACCATGCTTCGGGTTTCCTTTTAAAAATATTAGTGAATGATGGCTTCCAACCTGTCTTTTAGTTTCGCCACACTTAATGTGCGAGGACTGGCTGCCAAGAAAAAGCAGAGTCAGGTCTATCAACTCTTGGTGGACCAGGACATTGACGTGTTGGCAGTACAAGAAACAAAAGTTGACGGGGAGGAGGAAACCGGAAGCATGGTGCTTCGATTCACGTCTAAGTATTTTGTGTTTGTTAGCCATGCCGTGGGAACATCTGCTGGCTGCATCATTTTTGTTAAAAAATTGCAAAGCCTTGTGATACAAAATTATTTTTCATGTGTGTCGGGTAGGATTGTGTGGTGCGATTTTTCGTTGGGCGAGCGTGACTGGCGGGTCATTTGTATTTATGCACCAAACGCGGATAAAGACCGAACCATTTTCTTTTCGGAAATTAAGAAGCATCTCAATGTCACGAAACAGCTGGTTTTGCTAGGGGATTTCAATTGCGTATTGAGTGGGAGGGATAGAGCTACAAAAAAGAGACCGAACGACAAGAGCACCGTATTGTTAAAGGAACTGATAGACGAGCATGATATTGCCGACGTTGCCGAATGTCTAGAAGGGGAACGCGAAGTGCAGTACACGCATTTTCAGGGCTCTAGCCATGCTCGGATAGACAGGATTTACGTGTCCCTTCAAATCATACCTGCATGTAACATTTACACTGTACTACCTGTCTCTTTCTCGGACCATTGCTTAGTGAAATGCAATGTGGGTGGAAAAAAAAGATGTAATAGTTTTAACTGGGATCTGTGGAAATACAACGCAACGCTACTACGTGACGAGCACTTTGTCCGTTTTGTGTCAGAAGCAATAAACGAGGTTAAACTGGATGGTAATAAGCAGATAGGTGATGATTGGGAATTACTAAAACAAAGTTTTAAAATAAAGGCCATCGAAAGAAGCAGCGTCTTGAAATACCGTGAAAAAATGAGAGAGAACGGGCTGAAGGAAACACTGCGGAAACTAATTGCGCTGGAAAGCAAACAGCCAGGTCTTTTTAAAGAAGACCTACTTAGGATAAAACAACAGCTGGAACAATTCGAGGAGAACCGCTATCGCGGGGCGCTCGTTCGAGCCAGAGCACAATCATGGGCCGTGGGTGAAACGCCCACGAAACGGGCGCTAGGTATCGAGAAGACGCATGCGCGGCGAAACGAAATAGAAGTGATTGAAGAGAATGGCCAAGAACTGAATGACCGGGAGAACATCGCAGGTGCTTTTCACCGACATTACGAGCGGCTCTTTGCATACCAGCCAGTCGATATCGAGGCATACAGAGCAAACTATCTTTCTCGTATGCCTCAACTATCAGCGGAAACGAAGTCACTTCTAGAAGCACCCATTACGCATGCTGAAATAGAAAGTGCTATAGATAACCTGAGCCCTAATAAGTCGCCAGGCCCGGATGGTCTTGGCGCGGCCTTTTACAAAGCGTTTAAGAACGAGTTGGTGCCTTTGTTGAAAGCGTTGTTTGACGAAGTTTTTGCTACCAACAGATTACCACCGTCTTTCTCTGAAGCCCATACCGTCCTTATTCCTAAGACGAACCAAAAAGCAATGCTGAGGCTAGTCACAGCATACAGACCCATTTCATTGACCAACACGGATTACAAAGTTTTAATGAAAGTTCTTGCTAGCCGATTACAGTCAATAATTAAGGATCTTGTAGGACCGCACCAGACTTGTGGTATAAAGGGACGCACTATTGCGACAAATGTACACACGACGAGAGGAGTCTTGGAATGCTGTGACGATTTTCGATATGCCGTTGCGATCCTGCAGATAGATTTAGAAAAAGCCTTTGATTTTGTCCCACACGAAATTTTGTTATTAGTTCTTGAGCACGTGGATGTAGGATCAATCATCGCTGATGGGGTAGCTCTGGCGTACCGGAACTGCTCCACACGGCTGATTATTAAAAAGACACTGGGGGCCCCCATTAATATAGAGCGTTCCGTGCGCCAGGGGTGTCCTCTCAGCCCGCTTTTGTTTGCCATCTATCTAGAAAGCTTTTGTTTGGCAATCATTCAAAATAGTAGCATAAAGGGCTTCAAACTCATGGAAGCCGAAGTGAAACTCCTGGCATATGCAGACGATGTAGCGGTGTGCTGTACAACAAAAGAAAGCATTACAGAGGTAACAACCATTGTTAAACATTTCGGAAACACAACAGGGAGCTTTGCAAATTGGAATAAGTGTCTCGGTTTTTGGCATGGTGAATGGCAGTCAACACCGGAAATGTTCGCCAACATTAGATGGATTAAAGCGCCAGCTAAATACTTGGGCGTTCCGCTCGAACATTACCGGCGGAATGAGGACTACTGGCTAGAAGAGGCCAAACGACTCAAGAAAAAAAAAACAAATTGGAAAGGTGCTCATCTCTCGATGTTTGCGAGAGCTACTGTATGTAACTTGTTTATAATAAGCAAAATATGGTACGTTATGCAAGTTTTCTGTTGCTCTCGCTTAAATGTGCAAAGGTTCCATAGAGTTTTTGCTGTGTTCATTTGGGCATCAGAATGGGAGAGGTGCAGCCGCACGAACTTATTTAGGAGAGTCAAGGACGGGGGCTTAGGCCTGTCACATCTTTTTGTGAAGCAGCTAGTAAACCGGTTTTCTTTTTTTCGAGACGTGCATGACCCCTTTCTGCGCACAATGTGCCAGTTACGACTGAACAAGCATCTGCCGATGTACGTGGTCTCCAATTTAAGTATGCCTGGTGCTCTTCGAGGGTACCTAAGGGAAGTCGTTGACAGTGTCCGTTTTCTGTCCGTACGTTTTTCTAATGATTATCTCTTTTCAGTGTCGCGGAAAAAATTGTACAGGGATGTAGTTGACATAATTATGCCGGTTCCGATGTACAGAGCCATAAACAGTGGAGGACAAGGAAACGACGTGTTAAAGCGTGTTAAGAAAATGCAGGTGCAGCCAAGCACTAAATCCTTTTTCTTTAAATTGCATACCGGAACTTTGCCGGTACGGGCCTTTTTACAAGTGAAGGGTTTTTATTTACCATGGGGAGCAAATTGGCTTATATGTAAACAATTAGAAACAATTGACCATGTTTTTTTTTGTATTGTTGGGCAGGGCTTTTCTTTTGGGACGTTCTTCAAAGAACACTACAGAAAGAATTGCCTTTAAGTCCATTAGGTATTAGATTTCTGACAGTAGAAAATGAGGACGGCTTGCCTTTGGACTTAATTATGCTAATGGGCCTCCACTGTTTATGGAGGGCTCGAATGGCCGGTTTCTTTTATGAGCCTGACAGCCGGCCTGCGCGGCTGCTCTTCCGGGACGATATTTCCAAGTTCATTGACGTAATTAAACAACAAGAATGTCCTCCGGATTGGCTGGCGAGGATTGAGCCCCTCGCCACATTAAAGGAATTTTAAACTGGACATGGCCAGCCACAATGTGACTGACCGCACAATATGCATGCGCACAAAGTTGAATGTGTGTTTGTGTATGTTTATGTATCACTTACCTTATTTCAAGAAATGATGCCCTTTGTGTTAGCTTGGTGAAACTTCCGGCAATAAAGAAAAAAAAAAAAACTCGTGGCTGCGTGGTAGCGTCTCCGTCTCACACTCCGGAAACCGTGGTTCGATTCCCACCCACCACATCTCGCACGTTGTTTTTTATTTATGACGTGCCTTCTGGGATTTATCGCTCACAGCCAATGCCGCCGACACTGACGACACCAGTTTTTCTGCGACACGAGCTCCTTAATGCTATCGCGTTGAAAACTCAAGCCGCGCGAAAATAAAGAAAGAGCCGCGCTAGCCAATTCAGCCACTGTTGGTTCTTCACTCATGTTTTTAAAGCAGGGTTTTTTATGCATGAAGAAGTAGACGCAACGCAAGGCGCGAGCCAATCACAGGCGTCCCCTCCCTCGGTAGGAGGGAAAGAGGGTGATCGCATGATCGCTATCCTCGCGCCGGCCGTATCCCGCCGATTCAGTTTCACGAACGCCACCGGCATCTCGCTCGAGCAGGGCTCGTCGTTGACGTGCCCATCTTACCGTGAGGGAGCACGAAGCCGAAGCCTTACGACAACGAAGAGCCGCGAAAACCCAGCTTGGCTTGCACGCCTCTTCACAGTAGGGGAATGGCGGTCAATTGTATTTTACATTTAAGAAAACTAATCACATTAATGTATTGTATTCTCTATATGTATTTTCTATAAATCCTTCCAATTGGTCGTTATACTTGCTTTTATAGCAGACGCTCGTTTATGCTGATGCTGCGCAAGTTTTTTGTTTTTGCCTTTTTTTTTCACTTGCCTCTAATGCTATTCGGCTGTCATTTGCCCTCTCAGCATTTATGTGCCAGAGCTCATGCTTTGCCTTTTTCGCCTGGTTTTGTAATAGCTTTTTCTTCTAGTAAACCTATCATACCGCGGCACGCGGCTTATCTTTAGACACGTTTAATGTGTTTTGAAACTCGGACCTGCAGCAGCTGTGTAATGCGCCCCCATGCGATGATAAGACATCTGATATTTCGTGCCGACATGGGACGCCCGCGCAGCCAGGGACCGCTCCGAGTGCCTTAGGAATCTTCGTGAACGACGCGCGGCACTCTGACGACTTCCTTCTCTTAAGGAGGACCTTGTCTTCACCTAAAGCCTAACAACAAACCACGAGGGCTCAGCAAGTCCCCCTGTGGAACCCTCACTTCTGGAAGCCAAAGCGTGTATATATTGTTATAAAAATGCACTATGACATCTTGTTCAATGAGAGCGTTTCTGAAGCTTTGCTACTTAATCCACTGTTGGTATAAAATTCAGTAGAGTACAAAGCATCGAGCGAAACTCTTTTCGCTTTCCTCTTCTTTTTTTTCTTTCCCCGCTGCCTGCGTGCAATCAACTGCCCTATCTATACTCGCACACCCGTCTGATAGCTCGTACGCGTCAACATTTGTGTCTGTGGAAGCTATTTCAGCCTAATTTTTACGGCGGAGTTGACTCAGGCTAGTTTCCAGCGTTTGGTGATGTGCGTAGGCAAGAACGCTGGCGGCTTCGATAGAGCTAAAATAGCTTAAGCGTAAGGCAAAATCGTATCAGCGTATGTGTTATAGCTACGTTTGAGGCCAGATGTGTCAAAACGGGTGATATATGACGATTTCATGTGTTGCGATCTACGCAAACAACGACGGCGCGACCGGCCTTACCGATGATGGGCGAGAGTCTCGCCGTGGGATTTGCCGACGCGTGAGCCGTACAGCCTGGGGTCGCTGCCCGCACCGCACACGTTCATCCCGGAACGTCAAAGGACCTTGAAGGTCCCTTGTGATCGCCACAGCTGGGTGGATTCCACCGATGGAGCCCAATCCCATCGTCATTGTGGGTGACTAACGTCGATGTGTCTCGGCCCGACAAAAGTTTCTTGGCGTTTCTCTTTGAAAAGTTCGGCCTTCAATGTTGCACCAAGACCAATGTCAAGGACGGGCCATCGGTCATGCTTAGAGCTAACGTTCGCTAAGAACATCTCCAGTGTCGCCACAGAGCCCATCTATCATAGCGATCATAAAGCCATAATTATTCTGGTCACGAGATAATCGCAAATGCAAATAAACATAAGAACGCACAGGTTTGTGTTAAATTGTTTTTCTGTTTTATTGTATTTTCTGTGCAGTTATATACAGCTCCGCTGGTCACCCACCTTCACAGGGTGGAATGGCTCCGAATTTTTTATTCCATATGCTGTCGTCTGTGCCAGCTAAGCGAAGCTGTTATGTCGCAGGCGGCATGAAAACACGCCACTGTAATTACGGGAACGCGGCCGTGTCTTTAGCTAACCTGCTGACAAGGCAGAATTGATTTTTCACGCACCGTTTATGCCTCTATCATCTTGGCTGTCTTGTTTTCGTGGCGAAAAGAAAAATACAACTACTGAAGCCTTCTTTGCTATATAAGAGACTTATAAAACGTATTCCGCTCCGATAGTGATTGCCGTAAACATTATGGCGCGAGCGTACAAAGCACGTAATGATATGATTACTTTTCATAGTTGCCGTATTTATGCATCACAGAACTAGATTCCTATAAGCAGTCCGCGCCAGGAGGAATAATACTAAATAAATGACGTAAATTGCGTATTGGTTATGGCTTATTGTATAGTACCTTGGAAAATTAATCCCAATTTATACCTGCAGTAGCATGAGCTCGCTTAAGCGCAACGTGGAAAGGGAAGCGTGTGCATATAAAATATTCCACGTATAAAATTCACAATCTCACATGTGCCGTCGGCCAGCGATACACAGTAATGAATAATATTAAATGTTTCAAGGGAAAATAAAATACGAATGAAAAATAATGTCTTCCTGGGGGAGTTTCGGGTGAGACCGCGGGGTGCATGGACCGTATGATTTATAGTGAGAGCTGCGCTGCAGCGACAATGTGTTATTCAGCAGTTGAATTACTTTTTGTTATCCGTTATTGTAATCGTCATCACCAACACTATCATCATCATATTCATGACGAACATGTCCAGTAGGCCCAGGTTGCGCATATATGCACTAACCCAAGAAGCACATGCCCTGTGGCATATATATGTGTATCCAATGACACCAGTGATACTTAGACTCCACTGTCTTCGGCATCGGCCCACGAAGGAGACTAAAAACAGGCATACCCAATACGGACAAGTGACGATAAGTCGCCATGGAAAACACTGTCTTCGGTAATTGCAAGGTTACAAGGAACGAGCAGGGTTGCAGTGCAGGGCTGGAGGGAACGTTACACAAAGTTCTTTTTTTCTATTTCGCGCACTTATTTTTCAGGTTTTGAAATGAACTTTTGTGTAGCACGTACCGAGGAAAAGAAAACTGAATCGGAAATTTGTCAGAACGTTCTATAACCTTCTCATTCACACTTTATTGCTTTAGTTATAATTTATTCAGGTACTCGCAAGGCCTTAAGGCGTTACAAAAGGAAGTAGGATATTCAACAATAGAAAAATACAAGAGCAAGTAGACTTCATTACAAAGCTTCTTCAGTTGCAGGATTTCAATGTGGACTTGTTGGTAACGCATCTTAAATTGTTTTACCGTACCATCAGGAGTCACACCAACGTGAACATCTTAAACAATCAAAGCGAAAATTTCATACAGTGATATGTCAGGGCATGCGCAACAATTTCAATTCCTTGTCACAAAGAGCCAATGACGGTTTACTGGCACAGGATTCCCCGAGGGCAGGAGTCTGCTCAGCTTCTAAGTCTAGCGAAATTCGCAGTTATTTCTACCAGTAACGGTTGTTGACCGAAACAGAGGGGAGCAGTGACGCTGCTTACAGTGAAGGGAGAGAACCCAATCTTACGCAACTTTGCCGACTTTATTCGTGCGCTCACGCAATCCACCATTCACACTTGTGCCCGATTGCCCGACGCAATACTTTCCTTGCGCGCTTAATAAACGAAATTTGGGACGAAGGATTCGAAATAACGTTTAGTATGGCGATTCGCTGCGCCAACTTTGAGATGGTGGTCAAGGCGCGATGATACGTAATGATGAATGGAGAAAGATCGTTTGAAGTTATGATGGAAGAATGAATTTTATAAAATACGTTCAGTCAAGCTAGACAGCACAGTGCAGAAAGGTCAGGAAGATATAAAGCTAGAATTTTTTTTTCATTTGTGAAACACTGGATTGGCGCGAAGTACCAGAAAGACCGAAGCGTGCAGAAAGATCTTGAAACCATTCGAGGGACGTGATTAGAGATTTAGTTTGGTGATTTCAGGCAGAGAGTCATTTTCTGCTTTGGATCGGGCTAGGGTGTTGTATAGATGAAGTCTGACAGATACTGGGGAACGGGAAAGGTTGCGGCGAAGGAAGCCAAGTATGCGGTTGGCGTTGTTAATAATATTACCGGCATGCAAAACCCAGAAAAAATCATAATTGATGTGGACACCCAGAGACTCCGGCAATAGCATTTGAGCAGTTAATCATTTATAAAACACAAACATGTAATAGGCGAAATAGAAAAAGTAGTCTGGCTTGCTGCAAGCGACGGCAAACAACGTTACTTGGCTCTGCTTAGCTAGGTGGCACTTGCATATTTTTGAAACTTTTAGCGCAGGTAACGTGCGACTCACGGTATTTTGTGACATACGGAATCAAACGCTAGCTTGAGGTCTACAAGTAACCATAATGCATGCTACTCTCTGAATAATTACTTCTTTTAATGTTATATATATATGAAAACCTGCTTTGCAAGATTTATTTTTTCAAACGATGTTAGAAGGTGGGAAACGGAGTGGGGGGCGTGTCGCTGGTTATGGTATCCTTACTGAGAAACTTCTTGAGAAGTTTTTAAGGGCCTGTGAATTGTGCGACCGCCTTTGACTGTTGTTGCGCGTAACATCGCGTTACTGCGTGTATCTTTCTCGTTTTTTTTTTCTCATTTCATTTAATTTCATTTCATTTTACTTCGTTAAAGACCCCGTAGTATGGGTATTACATAAGGGGTCTCTTCTTTCTCCTGTTATTCCCTTTAGCCCTTTCCTCAGCACAGGATAACCAGCCGGTGTTTACACTAGCTAACCTCTCTGTCTTTCCTTCCCTTTTGTCTCTCTCTCTCTCTCTCTGTGTGTGTGTGTGTGTGTGTGTGTGTAATCTAACGTTCCGGGTAATTTGGAACATATTTTATTGAGAAGGTAAAACATATATCGGGCAGTAATTTGTTTTTAAATGCTTATCGCGCCCTTTGCCAATGGGGTAACCACGCCCTAATTTCATACGATGTGGAAGAATCCCAGTTTCAAGCATTATCTTTGTGATACGACGTAAATCACGTGCAATTACATCCTCAACATGTTAAATTAGTGCCAGCTTAACATCATTATATCCGTCAGAGACATTGTTCATGATTTTATGCAGCAGTTGTACAACTTCAGAAGGTGCAACAGGTATATGTATCGCGGAGTTTGTAAGACTGAATATCTTCAATACAGGAGTGGCTACTGGTTCCTGCAAGTCGGCGTGCTGGGTACTGGAGAGAAAATGTTCATTCAAAGCAGGTGCCGCTACTCTGCCTTTCGACACGCGCAGTCGTTATGTTTACTTCTGTGTTCCAGGGTGATATACATTTTAGCAAATAACTGGCCATAGTACTTAAGTTTTGTGTGGCCTACTTCCACGGTGACCTTATTTCAATAGATTGTTCGTTATCACAAAGCAGTTGAAAACTCTTGGTTTAGAACATTATCATTTCAGTAGAAAACTACTCATATGCCTCCATTTTAATCGTTTTTCGTGTACGCATCCCTAGTCTGCTGATAAGATAAGGGAACAAAAATTTCCTAACGACCTTATAAGGATCCACAGCAATAATAACATTCCCGCAACGCAGTTGGTTGGCTGCATATCGGTTACACAAAAGGTCTTTTTTTTTTTTCTTTAGCTGCCCCAAATAAAAAAAAAACATGCCTTGACAGGTAGCAGAGTCGTAACTCTTCAGCTAAATTATTCGATGAGGCGGCCACTACTTCTGCAAGAAATCAGACTGTTTAACTGATTAATTAATATAGTTACAGTAATTAACTTTTCTAAATTATTTACGTTACCGCAGCTATACCAATTTACCAATTGTAGCAAGTGAGTTTGACTTGGAACACATTTTAAGGATGGCACCGGTTTCATGATATGCGCCATGAGATCTGCGGTAAAATACACTGTTGCTCCACTCACATTTTTAAGGAAACGCTGTTTTATGCATTGAAGCACAAAAGCAACTGGAGCGCCAATGCATTTAGTCGTTCGCTTAGAAAATAAGTATCTGGAAACTGGTGTTGTCCTAAAAATTCATTTTAAGTGGATGCGCCTTGCGGGCTCACTGCCTTAATTTGTAAAATGATATGCGTGTATATAGTAAGCTAATCATTTAAAATCTTGATTAGTTTAATTATGTAATTATTCAATTAAGCATTCATTTCTAGTTACAGTAATGTCAATCTCATTGGATAATTTAGCTGAAGGGTGAGAATTGTGCTAGCTGCCACATCTGCCACAGGCACATTTTAAAGATTTGATACCGTTAAAAGAAAGGACACCTGGTATATTGGGTAAAGTAGCTGTTTTCGCCATGGTTGGGTTCCGTGAGTACGTTTGTGCACATGAATGAATTCATTAGAACAGCAATCTGTCTCTATAATAAGTCATCGAACAGCATATTTATATTTACGCTGCTCGGTATAACAAAGGGGGAGGACGAACGGCTCATAAAATTAAGGAGCTGCCCCAAGAAATCGAAAAAGGTCAACTTATTCGCCAACGGCGGGCAATACACAACCACAGCGGTGATCAATATTAAAAGTGCCGCTATACATTCTACATTGTTTGCTAGAAGGGAAAATTCCTACATGACTTCATGTGCAAGGGATTGCTTAACACAGGCGGCCCCAGTACATGCTCCGCACTTAGTTCTTTCTAATCCATTGTATGTGTAAGTTTCTTAGTACATGGTGTTATCATTCACAGTCAGCTGTATTTCAGAATAGAATAAGACATTAAAATTGTGTGCAATTGACCCGAACAAGCAATTCAACTTGTCCGCGTTGTTATTCATGCTCCGCTCGTTTAGGTGGAATATTCGAGGCTGTTTACTCGTGGAATAAACTAAGTTAGTGAATGACTCAATATCATAGTGTGTACTATTCATGCAGAAAATCCAATGACATCGCGGGCTGGTCGTTTCGAAGCGCTCTAGATGACTTTCGCGAGCAGCGCTTTCTTCGAATGGTTGCAAGAGAGCGCGCACCGTGCGTTTGGCTGTCTAGATGTCTTCCTCGCCCGCTGCTGTGCACGGAGCCGCGGGCGAGGAGGACGTGGAGGCACTCGAGTTCTGCTGGTTCCTTTCGATCGCTCTCCTCTCGTGTCCAGCACTCTCAGGCACTGTGAGCCCTGTCGTCGGAGCAGTAGTCGAGATCGAGAGCGTTTCCTGCCGCGTCATCGAAACACAGTGTCGCCACTGTTGGCCGTGGTTGACCGAAACGTAGGCTACTGCATTGCTCGCGTCTCAACTAACGTTCGTCGCGCCGGTGAGTCCGGCGATTTTGGCGGTGGCGCCCGGTAACGTAGGCAACATCTGACGTTTGCTGTAGTCGCGTGTTTTCGCCTCTGCAATTTGCTTATGCAAGGGCGAGTCATACATTCAGTTCGCGTTCTTTTTCTCGACCTCTCAGTTCGGGCAACGCCGGGTCCACCCAACTGCAAGTCGGAGGATGTAGGCAACCAGTCGAAGATACTATAACTGTGCGTTCAGAGAAAAACAACTGGGTAAATAAAAAAAAATGAGGAGTCATTCCACTCTGTGAAGGTGGATGACCAATGAAGCTTTAGCACATCACACAGGGTGGGACACGGGTCCATGCATTTATTTGATAATGGTAGTGACGATAGCTTTGTGATTAGTGTTGTATATAATGATAGGTTCGGTTGGAACCGTACACATGTTCTTGGTCAAAGTTGAATCTATGCACGACCGCTGCTGAGTAGTTAAGTGATTTGGACTGGTGTGGCACATCAAACCCAACTCTTCTAGCGCCATCTGAGTGAAGCTCTTGCGAGTCAAGGATGTGTGGTTGTACGTACATGTTGTCCTTTGCGTATATGGCAACGCCTCTTGCCTGAGAGTTCATGTACTGTTCACAAACGATTTCGGTATACCCATCAACTTAAAGTAATCCACCGTGATCTATTCATTTATTCATTTATTATTATTATTATTATTATTATTATTATTATTATTATTATTATTATTATTATTATTATTATTATTATTATTATTATTATTAGGGGGAAGAGTGCTTGAAGCCTGCTGCACCTCCACTGCAGGTCTGCCGGGTATTGCACATCCGCGGGATCTGCTCATGTTCAACTTTCTTTGTTGTTGACGCACGAAGAGGAAAAATATATCGAACCCTAGCCATACATACCTCCGCTGCAAAATGTCATGGCGCACTCGCTGTCACCTTATCTACACTTTCCACGCTGGCGATTCGAACAACTGATGAATTTTAATCCTTGCGTACTAACACCTTTCCGCCCACTGTCCACACGAATCGTCATCGCAATTGCTTCTTCCCTTCTAATGCGGCAGCAAGAAGTCGTTTGCCACAAGCTTTGAGGATGGCCCAGTGCCTTTATATCTATTGTGATTTTCTTTGCATATCTAAGAAAGGTATTCCTCTTGGTTACGCGGAGAAACACGACGATCATATTTGTTTTATCACCCCGAGCAGTGGACACTCGGTGACAGATGTAGAAATCTGCCTCTGTGACCACTTCCTTACTCAGCTAACGAATTCGCATCACAACGATTTGTTGTGTGGCAAAAAAAAAAAAAAAAAAACGTGGCATGCCCTCTACCTAAATGGTATTTTTGAGTTGGTATTGTTACAATTTCTCAAGTCGGTGCGATAGCCTGACATTCTCAGCATGAACATTGTGGTTCAGTGTTTGCACATCCTGTATTTGTGCTTTCAGCTCTGTAACTTGTTTAGACTTATCTTTCGTAGTCCTCAGGTCTGCCCTGAGAACCCGCCTCAAATGTTCCATGATCTTGGCATCTTTCAACATTGCACAACAGAAATTTACGCCAACAAACAAAGAAGATGAGCGCCCCTTCCAGTCCGTGAAGATGGTCCAACAGCGAAGCAGTGTTAATTACACCGACTATTGCACCATGCGGTTCAAACTTTGCAAGCAGTCTATGTTGTAAATATTTATTTATTTGCGCGCGTGAGGCATGCCTTACGACGACGAGCCCGTTCACGAGCCCACTCTCGCTGACGCTCGCGGTAGGCAGCTTCTTGCATTACTTATGGTCTTCCTATAGTTGTAGCTGCGATGGGATGTGCGGAAGCACTAATCCAAAGATCCGTATATCGGGCGCAAGGCCCACGGTGATGATTGGGTGCCGGGACATGCAGGAGTAGCGGGGAATGAAGAGGCGGACAGGGTGACTCGAAGGTATACAAGCCGAGCACCCAAAAAATCCACGTTTGAAAGTTTTACCATCTGTTCCAAATGAATACCCGGCTTGATTGGCGCGCTACAGAGAAAGCAGGATACGATACGCTACCCCCACATAAATAAGTCATGAAGGTGGAGGCCACTGATTGGAGACAGCTCCAGACAGGGACTTTCCCCAACTTAAACCTACTGAACAAAATGTACCCCACCTGATACGCAGCCAACTAACTGCTCGGGCAGCGGTCAAAGAGAGAGAGAGAGAGAGAAGTTTAACGGTACGAAATGCAGAAAGGTCGGCCTGAGGTATATTCCTCGAGCCAGCTACTCTGCGTCGGGGGAAGGGGAAGAGGGAAAGAAAGAGGGAAGAAAGAGGCGCATGATGGGTGACGATGACGAGAGAAGGAGGATGTAAAACATATGGCAAGCAATTTGGCATGCTCAAAGCCTACAGTCGAGAACCGTACTTTTTAAAATTTCGGTAACGCCTGGATAGCCTTGAAACTCGAATGAGCGGTCAAAAGCTTACCTCGTAACACACCACATAGGAATGCCAACCTATAACAGCAGTTTCCAAAAGCATAAATCCAAGTGCGGAGCAATGGGTGGCACTACTGGCCAGCGACCGCTGCGAGGAATAAATTGGTCTCGTGCAGCGAGCACGCACGGCAGCTGAGGCCATTGGAGCCCTGGACAAAGGGCCCCACCCATGCTAAACCCAGTCAAGAGTGTCCAAGAAGACCCTGACCGACTACAACAAAGGACGCCAGAGTAGCGCGCGTCGTCTCTACGGAAACAAAGCGCGGTATGAGCGGAGGTTTGTCTGCGGCGGCTGTTGTGAATCACGCCCACGCGTCACCCACGCGCTGCCTCTCGCGATCCCCCGATTAGCGAGGTAGAGGCCGCACACTTCGCTCCGTTTGCAATGTGCCGCACGAGACAGATTGTCAGCGCCAGCCACGCTACTTACAGCGTTCTCTTCCTAATTTAAACCGTGTACCTATATAATCAAAAAACAAAATATTGACACGCCAAATAGAAATGCGTGTAGAGCGGCGCTCCAATTTCGCATTAGGGAGCATCGTAATCGTCGGTGAATTTTTTGTCATCCCCATCGTGACCTCGTCGGTCGGTCCCTTCTTCCGCCGTCGTCAGCCTGTTTCGGCGAGGAGCCGCAGTGACTGAACGGGCGCCGTCGATCCTCCCTTTCCTGGTAGGGACATCAGATCAATTATTATGTGCAGCGCGAAATTGAGACCGATGGTCTTTTCAATCGAATAGGGAATTCAGTCAAATAAGCCGAGATTGAGTACGCACACTTGTAAAATTCTTCTGTGAGAGAAAATTGACAAATGAAATGTCGTAGCCAAACCGGAAGAACAATTTACTGAGAATACTTTAACTCCTTAGCGGTTTTCTGTAGTCGTTCAATTCACGCATTCATTTGATATAATAAGTATATGGACTACCTAGTAGCTGCTTACTGCTTACGGACGAAGATAAAGCACTGGGTAGAAAAACGTAATGTAGCTTATGTCGTGAGCGTGCCGAAACAAAGTAATCACTTTTTACAACTGCTATATCGAAGGTTCATGAAACTTGCTCTCTATTTCCGCTTATCTGTCCTAAAACAACTAAATATGGGCATTCAGCATACGTATTTTCTTAGATTGATAACTTCACCAGCGTCACCGGATATCTAAAGAAACTATAACATTTGATAATTGCAGATAACTGCTTGCAAAAATGTTCATATTAACTTTTCAGCTGAGTGAAATAGGCCCGTTAGAAAGCTGACGTCGCTATCTATGTGGACTGTGTACACGTTTTCAGATATAAACGCAAACTCATATGCTTGCGGCTTAGTTTGAGACGATAAATTCAGGCATATTTCACTCCCGCGGCGGAAACGCAGAGCACCCCCAACTGAAACACCGCTCGGCGGCGCGAAACGCGAGCAGCCGCTGCCCCGCCATAATCTCGGACATATACAACACGGTCAGTCCACAGCGATTTGCAAAGCGTCACTGCGCAGCGACTGCATTGGCGGCCGAGCATGTGCCACTCGCCGTCGCTGCCTGGGTGACGATGGCGTTTCGTGCCGCCAGGGGGCAGAGAAAGGAGGGTGCGAGGGGGATGGGCGCTATGCGGTCCTACCATCCGGCTTCCTGACAAGGTCCGTCTGAATAGATCGCGAAGCTTCGAACTAAAGGCGTGCCAAAACCTATCGCCAGATATATCAGCTTGTAGTGCACGATTAAAGCGAGATTTGGTGAGGGGGACAAACACTGAATCTGGAGAACCTATCTGAAAAAAAAAATGTTCGAAACGTTTTAATCAGACTACTGCCATACCAGTAAATATACCGTTTCGAATATTTTTGCTCTACTAAAACAACAAATGTTATTTCCTTCTATTTCATAATTTGTTAGGTTGTTTTTTGTGACCAATACCAACCAGTGATTCTGGCGCAAGACTTGGCAAGACTATGCAAGCCAGCCATTATGTCGAGCAGAATGGCATTGCTCACTTGAACGACACTCTAAGAAGAGATTACACCCTTTGGCGTGCCCCTTCTGCCACACAACGATAATCGTCATCTGCCTTGATGCGTTTCCTTTCGTTATCGCTGCGAGCCCGGAACTTTCCGGTAACGAACGGCGCGCGCGTTATCAGCATAGAACAGTTTACACCCCTTGGAGTGCCCCTTCTGATAACGCGCGTGCCGTTCGTTACCGGAAAGTTCCGGGCTCGCAGCGATAACGAAAGGAAACGCATCAAGGCAGATGACGATTATCGTTGTGTGGCAGAAGGGGCACGCCAAAGGGTGTAATCTCTTCTTAGAGTGGAGGCGGTTTCATCGGAGTTTTCTTATTTGCTGGCGTGTTTGTTCAAAGCACGGCTTGCGCTTCACTTCATACACTCTTAAGCAAAATTACACCCTTTTGCCACAACGATAATTGTCATCTGTCTTGTCCACATTTCCTTTCGTTAACGCGGCGAGCCCGGTACTTTGCAGTAACGAACGGCATGCGCGTTATCAGCATGACGTAGCATTCCCGACAGGAAAGTAGCGGGCGCGGCGTTTTCAAGAAAGGAAACGTAAGCAAGGCAGATGACGATTATCGTTGTGGGGCAGAGATACACCTCAAAGGGTGTAAATTTGCATAAGAGTGTAGTTTGCGTGACCTAACGCACGACATTAATTAGCGAAAGGTGTGAATGCAGGATTTTGTTATCGGGCAAGTTCTCTGTTATCGTGAAAGTTGACGCTGGGACATCTGACGCTGTGTGCTTCGTCGTGACGATAAATGCGGAACGCTCCGCGAAGACACGCCGCACCATGTTCCTTGACTCTCCTAATACAGGCTTTGAGTGTCCGATGGGCAGCAAAATTAGTAAGTCGAATGTTTCCTAAATAATAATATGGGGCAATGCTGTCTGATAACTGTTGGATATGGATATGCGGTGTCCCACTGAATTGTACATGATTCTGGAAAAAGGTTTCGCATATCTTGCCATATATTACGACTTCGTGCTGGCCACGGTACTTTCCATTCATTCAAACCCTTTTGCTCTCCTGAATTATATTGGTTGCTTTGTTCTAGACGAATAAGAGGGAATTTACTTTTGAAACCTCTGCGGCATTGTCCTTTACTTCCATCCCATTCACTCTCCTTGCTAAAGATTTGCTGGAGCAGTTGCCATCAATAACAGCTTGTGTCAGCGATGCAAAGCGATACAGCCAGCGATACACAGCAGCGACAGAAAGTGTCAGCGATACATCTATCCTATTGTCGTCATCATCATCAGCCTGGTTACGCCCACTGAATGGCAAAGGCCTCTCCCATACTTCTCCAACTACCCTGGTCATGTACTGATTGCGGCCATGTTGTACCTGCAAACTTCTTAATCTCATCTGTCCACTTAACTTTCTGCCGCCCCCTGCTACCCTTCTCTTCCCTTGGAATCCAATCCCTAACCTTCAATTACCATCGGTTATCTTCCCTCCTCATTACATGTCCTGCCCATGACCATTTCTTTTCTTGATTTCAACTAAGATGTCATTAACTCGCGTTTGTTCCCTAACCCAATCTGCTCTTTTCTTATCCCTTAACGTTACACGTATCGTTCTTCTTTCCATTGCTCGTTGCGTCGTCCTCAATTTAACTAGAACCCTTTTCGTAAGCCTCCAGGTTTCTGCCCCGTACGTGAGTACTGGTAAGACACAGCTGTTACACAATGTTCTCTTGAGGGATAGTGGCAACCTGCTGTTCATGATCTGAAAATGCGTGCCAAACGCATCCCAGCCCATTCTTATTCTTCTGATTATTTCAGTCTCATGATCCGGATCTGCGGTCACTACATGTCCTAAGTAGATGTATTCCCTTACCATTTCCAGTGCCTCGCTACCTATCGCAAACTGCTGTTCCCTTCCGAGACTGTTAAACATTACTTTAGTTTTCTGCAGATTAATTTTTAGACCCACCCTTCTGCTTTGCCTCTCCAGGTCAGTGAGCATGCATTGCAATTGGTCCCCTGAGTGACTAAGCAAGGTAATATCATCAGCGAATCGCAAGTTACGAAGGTATTCTCAATTAAGCTTATCCCCAATTCTTCCCAATCGAGGTCTCTGAATACCTCCTGTAAACACGCTGTGAATAGCATTCGACAGATCGTATCTCCCTGCCTGACGCGTTTCTTTATTGGGATTTTGTTGCTTTCTTTATGGAGGACTACAGTGGCTGTGGAGCCGCTAGAGATATCTTTCCGTATTTTTACCTACGGCTCGTCTTCACCCTGATTTCGTAATGCCTGCATGACTGCTGAGGTTTCGACTGAATCAAACGCTTTCTCGTAATCATCTGCGTGCTATGAAGCTATATATTGTCGCAGCCTAGTAGAAGACGCGAAAGCCGGCGTAGAGGACGTATGGAAGCACTTTATCGGAGCAGTCAACGCGACGTCGTTGTCGTCGCTGTTTTTCCACTCGCGCGCTACTTCAGCGTCGTTCTCATCGCCTGGCACATACCCGCGGCGACCATATAGGATGTGACATTTGCCCCCCCTTTGAAGAAAGAGGCATCGTCCCGATGCACCAACGTCCGAAGGCTGTGCACAGACGGTGCAAAGTTGAGGTCATGAGGAAATGTATGGCTTCATACGAAGCACATGCACAACCTCGGGCAGATGCCGCCGGCGTTTGGAGCAGTTATGGCTGTCGGGGACAACTTCATAATTAACATCGCTGATGCGGCGCAGAACTGTGTACGGGCCGAAGTATCTTCGCAGGAGCTTTTCAGACAGCCCCACCGACGAACCGGAGTCCAGACCCACACCTGGTCACCGACGTTGTAGGTAACGCGTCTGTGTCTAAGATTGTAGTGTCGGGCATCGTATTCCTGTTGTTCTTTGATTCGCATACGCGCAAGCTGCCTGGCTTCCTCTGCGCGTTGCGTAAACTCCTCGGCACCAGTTTCGTCGTCACCGCACTCGTGCGGCAGCATTGCGGCCAACATGGTTGTCACTTCGCGTCCGTAAACGAGGTTGAAAGGCGTCACGCGTGTTGTCTCTTGGCGAGCCGTGTTATATGCAAATGTAACATATGGTAAAATCTCGTCCCAGTTCTTGTGGTCGACGTCGATGTACATACTCATCATGTCTCCCAGAGTCTTATTCAGACGTTCTGTCAGCCCATTGGTTTGGGGATGGTAAGCCGTGGTCTTTCGGTGAGTGGTACCACTTAGTCGCAGCACGGTATTCAGAAGCGCAGCCGTGAACGCAGATCCTCTGTCTGTTATGACCACTGTGGGAGCGCCATGCCTTAGGACGATGGCTTCGACAAAAAATCGCGCTGCTTCGGCTGCTGTTCCACGTTGGATAGCACCTGTTTCGGCGTATCGCGTAAGATAATCCGTGACGACGATTATCCATCTATTTCCGGCAGTAGACAGTGGAAACGGACCTAAAAGGTCCATGCCAATTTGTTCGAACGGCGCTTGCGGTATCTGAACACGATGCAGCAGTCCAGCTGGCTTGCCGGGTAGGGCTTTGCGGCGCTGGCAATCCAGGCATGTCTGTGTGTAATGTTTCACGATCGACGCAAGTCTCGGCCAATAGTACTTTAGCCTAATTCTTGCCAATGTCCGAGTGTAGCCCACGTGACCAGCGGTCGGCTCGTTGTGACAGGCATGCAGGACTTCGTCGCGAAGAGATGCGGGAATGACGAGTAGGTAGCTGCTGCCACTATGTGAAAAGTTCTTTTTATACAGAACGTCATGGCGTAAGCAGAATGAAGGCAGCCCTCTGGCGAATAACCTCAGCACGCTGCCTGTTCTTCCCTCTAAGCAATCAAAAAGAGGAACCAGTTCTTCGTCCTCGCGTTGGTGGCGTGAAACGGCGACAGTATCTAGCACGCCTAGAAAAGCCGTGTCATCATCGTCGTGCACTGCAGTCTGAACAGGAAACCGAGAAAGGCAGTCGGCGTCGGTGTGTCGTTTCCCTGATTTGTAGACAACCGTGAAGTCGAACTCTTGGAGACGAAGACTCCAGCGCGCTAGCCGACCAGCTGGAACTTTTAAATTAGTCAGCCAGCAAAGTGCATGATGATCATTGACAACGGTGAAACACCGACCATACAAATATGGCCGAAATTTCAGGACGGCCCACACCAGTGCGAGACATTCTTTTTCTGTCGTGGAGTAGTTTGCCTCCGTTCTTGATAGCGTCCTGCTGGCGTAAGCAATCACTCTTTCGGCGCCGTCCTGCCGCTGTACAAGCACTGCGCCGAGGCCGACATTACTAGCGTCGGTATGAAGAATCGTAGGAGCGTCGTCATCATAGTGTGCGAGCACGGGAGGCGTCTGCAGCCGTTGCCGTAGGTCGTGAAATGCCGGTTGCTGGTCTTCACCCCATACGAAGGGGACATCTTCTCTGGTTAGATGCGTTAATGGCCATGCGATGCGCGAAAAGTCCGCAGTAAAGCATCGGTAGTAGGCGCAAACGCTCAGAAAACGTCGCACGGCCTTTTTATCTGATGGCGTTGGGAAATTAGCAACGGCAGAGATTTTATCAGGGTCAGGTCGGACACCTTCACGACTGACAACGTGACCGAGAAATTGAAGTTCTTCAAAGCCAAAATGGCACTTCTCAGGTTTCAAAGTTAGACCAGCTAGCGTATTGCTTCAAAGACCGTCTTTAGTCTCCGTAAGTGTTCCTCGAACGGGACGGAGAAAACAATCACGTCGTCGAGGTACACCAGACAGGTTTGCCATTTGAGGCCTGAGAGTACCGTGTCCATTAGTCGCTGAAACGTTGCTGGCGCAGAACACAAACCGAAGCGGAGCACCTGAAATTCATGAAGTCCGTCGGGCGTCACAAAAGCGGTCTTCTCACGGTCTCTCTCATCAACTTCTATTTGCCAGTAGCCGCTTTTCAAGTCCATCGATGAAAAGTAACGTGCGTTTCGTAGCCTGTCCAGTGAATCGTCTATACGCGGCAGCGGATAAACGTATTTCTTTGTGATCTGGTTGAGTTTTCGATAGTCGACGCAGAAGCGCAGGCTACCGTCCTTCTTTTTCACCAACACGACAGGCGATGCCCAAGGACTCTTAGATGGCCGAATAACCCCGTCCTCAAGCATCGTCTTCACTTGCGTTTGTATCGCCTCGCGCTCTTTCGGTGCCACACGATAAGGATTCTGCCGTATTGGTCTGGCGTCGGTTTCGGTGACAATACGGTGCTTAGTGAGCGGCGTCTGGCTGACTCGTGACGTAGATGAAAAGCAGCTCTTAAACTCATCGATGAGCTCAAGAAGGCTGTTACGTTCGACGGGTGACAAGGTGGGACTGATATCAACCACAGGGGAACGCATGGCCACGGAGGCCGTCGCGTGCTCTACTGAGAGGCAGTCTTGTATTGAGGCAAATTCGTCGAAGTAAGCAACAGCCGTGCCTCTAACAATGTGTCGACGTTCCCTGGTAAAATTCGTCAGCAGGAGTTCAGCACGTCCGTCGTGTACGTTAATTACGGCCCTGGCGATGGAAACGCCTTGACTCAGTACCAGTGCGTCGATGTGTTCAGAGACACCAGTCCCGGTGTTCAAGTTGTCGCAGATAACAGGTACGAGGGCACAGCTTCGAGGCGGAAGCGTGACGTCGTCGTCGGCGATATGTAAGCGGGGTAGCTGGTGCTCCGCGGGGTCGACGTCGTCTGAGCTCGTAGAAAACGTGGCGACGAGGTCACGGACATTAATCACTGCACCGTACTCTCTCAAGAAATCCATACCCAATATAAGTTCCTTGCAGTACTCAAAGAGAATGACGAGGGTGGCGACGAAGGTTTCACCGGCGATTACTATCCTGGCTGTGCATTTTCCAATCGGCGTCATCAACTGGCCGCCGGCAGTTCTGATGTTGGGCCCGGTCCACAGCGTCTTCACTTTTCTCAACCTGTCGGCCAGCTTTTGACTTATTATCGAAAAATGCGATCCAGTATCGACGAGAGCGGCCACTTGGTGGCCGTCAATGAAAAGGACAAGATCGGCGCTGACCGCATCGGTTACAGGAGGTGTGGTTTGAGACGTCGGAGTTTTAGAGTCGTCGGTGATGGGTGCTCTTGGAAAGCTAGACGGTTTGCAACCTCACCCGCGGAGGTCGCTGCTTCTAGTTTCCCCGGCGCGGGCTAGGGGACCTGCCCCTAGAGGCGTCAGAAAAATCGCGACGGGTCGGTGGGGTATAACGAGCCGGAGAAGGGGAACGTGATCGAGGCGTCGCTGAACCTTCCGGCCGAAAGTTTGTAGAATTTTCGTCGCAGGTACGTGCAGAATCAAACACAGGGTAATTGCAGTTGGGAAACCTTGGATACCCGGCTGCGTGGTAGTGACA
The DNA here is from genome assembly GCF_023375885.2 of Dermacentor andersoni. Taxonomy (NCBI): domain Eukaryota; kingdom Metazoa; phylum Arthropoda; class Arachnida; order Ixodida; family Ixodidae; genus Dermacentor; species Dermacentor andersoni. The sequence goes on along the minus strand of NC_092816.1, from coordinate 206,611,202 downwards.
CGCGCGATAACCATGTCCAGCTTCGGCGCAATGAGAGCACAGCGGCCGGCGGTCAGCGGTGCGCCACGAATCGGCCTTTCGAAGCAGGTAGCCCACAGGGGACTCGCCTTAAGACCGAGGCGCAGCCATCGGCTGGCGGCGATACGGCATAGCTGGCGGCGGCTGTGACTGGCGAAAATATGGCGTCGGGGGTGGCGGTGCTGGCTGCGTCGTAGTGGTCGACGGTGTCAGCAGCATCGAAGTCGCGGGAGGTGGACGACAGACAGCTTCCGCGTAGGTTAGTCGTCGCGGCACCGCCTGCCGGTCGGGGGACGAAAAGGCCTGTCGAACTTCCTCCCGAACGATATCAGCGACAGAAGCCACCGCTGGTGCCATAGGAGAAATCCCGAGCTGCCGGATCTCCTCTCGCACAATCTCCCGGATGACTTCACGCAGAGACGTGCCGTAGCTCTCAGGTAGAATTGAAGCATTCACCGGCGAGTTCGCACGATCATATTGGCGGTACCGTTGCTTTAGTGCCCGTTCTATAGCGGTAGCCTCCTTGGTAAATTTGGCAACTATCGTCGGTGGTTCCTCACGAGTCCGGCAAACAGTTCCTCCTTCACTCCGCGCAAGAAATAGCGTAACTTCTTTTCTTCGGCCATCTCAGCGTCTGCTCTGCGGAAAAGGCGGGTCATATCTTCTGCATACATGGCTACGCTCTCGTTTGGTTTTTGAATACGGGATTCGAGTAGGCGCTGCGCAGTGTCTCTTCTGTTGGTACTATAGTGAACGTGTCTAGCAGCTGGGTGCGGAAGGTATCCCATGTGGTCAAACTTCTCTCCCGGTTCACAAACCACGTCCGCGCACTGTCTTGAAGCGCGAAATAGACATTAGACAGCTTTTGCTGGGCGCCCCAGTCATTATAACTGGCGACACGCTCAAATTGGTCAAGCCAATCTTGGACATCTTCAAAAGCGTCGCCATGGAAACTTTCTGGGATCTTAGGATCCTGCAGCGTCACCTGCGATGGAGTTGCAGTAGCCATGGCGGAAGTAGGTAGACGCGTTCCAGCAGGATCCTGCAAAGGGTTGAACTCGGGCGTCAGTCCTAGCAGGCGGCGACTGTACCGGTGAACAGGAGTTTCGACGAACGAAAGTGATTCCGTTTTCGAGGTATGGCTCCGCGAAGGGGTGCCGAGCATGAGGCAATGCTATCCAGCAGCTCCACCAGTGTCGCAGCCTAGTAGAAGGCGGGAAAGCCGGCGTACAGGACATATGGAAGCATTTTATCAGAGCATGGTATGGTATGGTATGGTATTCCTTATGCGATGGCGCACACCCACTGTGGGGGATAGGCCAAGATTTGGGTGAAATTAGGCTATCTTTATTAAAAACTAAAATGGGTAAAGCTAACGGGAGGAAATGAACAAAAATAAAATGTTCAAGAATTCAAGACAATCTCTTTGTAGCACTTATAAAATACTCCACGGTTGAGCAAATATCCCTGTGGCACTTTCCAAGAGAGGAGGCTCCTAGAGAAAGGATATTTATAATTGAAAAGCTCAAACCAAGCTGTGCAAATCTTGATTCTAGATTAGTCAACGCGACGTCGTTGTCGTCTGTTTTTCCCCTCGCGCGCTACTTCAGCGTCGTTCTCATCGCCTGGCACATACCCGCGGCGACCATATAGGATGTGGCAATATAAGGGTTAGTTATATTCCGCACATTTCTCTATCACCTGATTGATAGTGTGAATATGGTCTATTGTTGAGTAGCCTTTACGGCTACGCAGTGTTGTTGAGTAGCCTTATTCTGCTGTATTCTGCACAAATGTGCTTTCTTCAAAATAAGTGATCATGACCATGTTGTTCTTTGTCACACCTTCGCACTCTGTGCACGCGCGGACGTTGTCTTTCTTTCTATACGTTTTTGAGGCTGTCATTAAACAGTTCTTTTTTCTGTCCCTTTTCACAAAATATATTTCGTGCCACAATCAAGAATACCTAGGAAATAACAACCTATTTATGTTCGCATTAATACATACGCCATCCCTATAGTTTAATGACACGCCGGCGCCTCAACTAATGCGATTCGCGAGCTCGCCTCGGCCTCTAAAGAAAAACTGCGGGCGTAGCTGTCAAAATGCCGGACACTAAAGAAATTTAAACATACGCGTCAAGCAGCATAAGATTTTGACGTCACAGCAATTTCCGGTTGTGGTGTCACTTTTTATTTTTTACTTGCTCTTAGTTGTCTTGCCGATGTGTAGATTGCGGCGGTTGTAACGATCCGCCATTTTCTTGATATGTGAGCTTCTATGGAAACTTCGCTACCAGTTCGCATATACCTTGTGCCTCACTCCGGAACTGAGCTTCGATTGGCCACGCCAAAGCACACTTATCATCAATTCAGAAGCAGGCAATACTATTACTATTTAACAAAAATAAAACTAATCGGAAAATGTTTCCCATTAAAAAAGGGGTAATCTTATTTGTCCAGAATGTATTAGCCCATCAATTGCTTATTAGTGCCTTAATGAAGAACTGAGTGGCTTTTTAGGTTGTCTGGCAATGCAGTGGAGGTTATGGTAAAGGAATCACTGAAGTTTGCTTGCCATCCTTGTGGTTCGGCATTTGTGAGCAGCACTGTTGCCAAATTAGCGGTGGTTTCCTGGAATGCCAAATTAGTGGTTTCCTGGGTTTCCTAATGGGCAAATTTGTTCATTAACGGATGGTGGGTTTTGGTGGTTTTTATGTTGTGGTGCTTTCTTTTATGGCAGTGCAAAAACTTATATTTTCGGGAGAATAATTCGTGTTTCACATGTCTCAAATATGTACTTTATCCATGCCTCTTCGGAAGCAAGACGAAATTATGATCATCCTCCACAAAACGTGCCATTCGGATTCCTTCGTCTGTATCTTCATGCCTCCTCTAAACTAGAGCTCTATCATAACAACATACTGTAGCGCCAAGGCGCAATGAGAGAGAAGACGCACAGACACATGTCACAAGCGCTACTAAAAACTTGTTACTAATTTATTACTTACGCGTTGTTAAAAGATCTGTGATGTATGTTCGCGTGTCTTTATAATTCTGTCTTTGCGCTACAATATGTCGTTAAGCAAACACCAGCTAGTCCGACTTGTCTTCCTGCAGAATACAGTTCTAGCTGTTTGGGCAGTTCCTTGCAGTTTCACTTTTTGCCATTTTTGAAGACGCATTTCAAGGAGCTTTGACTCATTAAATAGCTTTGCAGAAATTCATCCAGACATTCACTTGGCAACTTTCCATTTCTCTGCACGGTTGTTGCGTGGCCCAACACTGACGCTGAGCGTGTTTGCAGCCAGCTGAGTATGAATAAATCTAAGTTAAGCAGCAGAATGTCCACTGAGATGACCAATGTCATCCTTAATGTGCGGGATGGTCTCGGAAGAAAAGAATATGATGAACACTATGGCCGAGCACGTTGATCGCAAGACTGGTACAGATGGAGATCTACGGTGTCACCAATGGAACCGACCCTAGACGCAACTACGCCAACGCCAGCGAACAAATACACACCAAAGACGCACGAACATGCCAAGATGAAATAGAACATTTTTCTATAAATTTATTAACTCCCCGGTAGTTTAATTTGATTTCCGGCCAGTAATTGCAGTACACGCAAACGACTCTTTTAGTTTCGTTTCGCACTACGTTTCTACCCTTCACAGTCGCACAAAAATCCCTTATTAGCATTGATAAATCTATATTCTTTATCCCATTATCGACGAAAAGAAGCACATTTCTACTCAATGCAACTTTTTCTACACCGTGATTTGGGCAGGTGCAGTAAAACACATTTTGAACGCGATTCAGAGTGTTCTCTCCATTTAGTGGCCCTTTTAGAGGATTTTAAGGCACCTCATATTGCGAATTTTGGCGTTTTTTGGAGTCTTGATTAGCAAAGCATATATTGGTTCGTGAAAACGGCTTTTCATATTGAAGGGAAGCTTAAACCGGGCATTCTTCTTGCATTGAGGCGCCTGTAGCACAATATTTCAGCTCCCTTTATTTGGTTTAACCGGACACGTATATTCCGGTCTCATTGTTTTGAATATGTTACATCATATTCATGGTAAGGGCAACCTTTGGGTTGACGAAAGTAGAATGAACAAATATTTTATACACATAATATAGAAAATAGAATATGATAACTTAAGCAAATCAGGTATTGTCGGAGGTACTTGGTCAGACATACTTGCTTAAGTTGTTATAGCGCGAGAAAACTAAGCCAAACAAACACACATCGGCAGGACGGGCGCTCGTGGTCCAGTCGACGCTATGTAAGCTCATCTGCCTTGAGGAATGAAGTTAGCCTATATGCTGGGCGCTTCCTTGTCGTGTGTACATCACCTTCGGTTTTTCGCCATACGGGGGGTGTATTCTGTAAGTGTCCACGTAGTGGACATGTCTGTTTCGACTGCTGCTGAAGTGCTGATTAGCTGGAGTGCCTGTCTGCTTCTGACGTGGACCCCAGCTTCGCCAATCAGAACTTGAGCAGCAGACGAAATGGAAATGTCCACTAGGACACTTAGAGAATACCCCTCAGTACGCAGGTCGCGATCAGCAAAAGGCTGCTTTTGAATGGTAGCCACTCTATTTCTTGGGAGTTTGCCGCAGTCATTTATTTCCTGCATTGGTGACATTCTCGTGCACCATGCAATCTCTTGTTCACGTCCTACCTCCATCGTGTCGAGGTTATCGCGCTGCAGCGCTCGTCAATGCATCGAGCGCTACACGTCTCGTAAGAATTGCGGCCTATGAAACGAACCGTGCGATTAGGGTCGTTGATCAATATACGCTTCCCGTGCTGGGTTATTATCCCCGCCAGGTGTGTATGCGGTGGCGTTGCTGCTCTTCATCGCGAATGCATATAAAGCTTCAGCTCTTCCAGCGACGCTGCCTTGCACGACGCTAACTCGCTGTGTCATTGCTTGGTCCTGCACTTATGCGTGCACCCAATGCGCAGGTGTTCATCTTCCGCGTCCAGCGAGGCCCCTTCGCGGAGGAGTTCTACCAGTGCGTCACGTACGGGTTCTACTCGGCGCAGTGGCAGGAGCAGCTGTACACCAGCTTGTCGCTAGTCTGCATGTTTCTACTGCCTCTCGCCACGCTGGTCACCACCTACATCTGCACATTCTACACTATCTCAGGTATGGCGCTGTGTTCTGTGGAGACGCAAAACCAATATACACCTCATTATTGATATACTCCCACATACTGGACTTCGCTGTAGTTTAGTCTCAAATCGCAACGTGTGCCAATGTTGAACTACGATGTTATAATTTTCGTGTTTCTTTCAAAATCTTTCCTTTCGCTCAAGTGGTTCAGACGGCAGAACCCAGCACTGACAGAGGTAGGACAATGTAATGGCAATTGGAATGAGGATAGAGACGTGAAGAAACTGCAGACACAGCCAAATAATGATAACTCGTGAAACCTGCGCTTCATGGCTCTTTATTTTTACTGCGACCGCAGTGATGCGCCCGCAGTGTAACGCTCGCAAAAAGGATTTCTGTGTACGTCCATTCGCCCCTTCAGCGCCGCTCCGGCATTCGTCATCACACCAGCACTGAAACTGAAACCAAAACTTTGTTTCAAGAACGTCAGAAATATATGTACAAAGACTATCTGGACCGATAGCCTAAAATAGATAGTGGCCGGTCCGGTGCAACATACATTAAATATGCGCAGGTCAGCTAAAGCATGCAAAAAATATTAGGAATATATATATATATGTATATATATATATATATATATATATATATATATATATATATATATATATATATATATATGTTGGCTGAGATTTACGCTGACACTTAAGGAACGTAGGAACATATAGTCAGCATGAATCCCAGCCATGTGTGTCCACAGACTCGCAAGTTAACAGGTCTGCATAGACAGAAAAAAATGACCTACGTACTAACCCGAAATTACGTGCAGTTTTTATTTCAAGGGGGATCATGTTGCAAACTTTAGTTCTATTAAATTCTGTTAATCATTCCCCATAAACGTAACGACGTAACGACATTTGGACAGGTTAAAGTTACCGTTTGAAGCATGACTAGCATTGCGTATAGGAACGGAAAAAAGATCAACAGGAAGAGGCGACTTTCTATTATATTATTAAATGAAACAGCAAACTTGTAATCACGCAACATCGGAACTGAAAGAACGCGTTGCGATTGAAAAATATTACCTATAGGTTGATCGTGGCTTATTGCTCTCAGCATTCACTTTTGGAGTCGTTCTAGAGGTTTTAGATAACTAGTGTATGTGACACCCCATGAATCCAGGCAGTAACTTATGTGACATTGACATAGTGAAAAGTACAGTGTACGAAGTATAGCCTGTGGAAAATATTGGTGAGCTTTTATTAGAGTATAGCGTCCATAGGCTTCCTTTGAGCATACATTCTGTACTTGCTCATGCCAGTGCAAGTTCTCATCAAAAATGACCCCTAAGTATTTGAAAGAAGGGACTTGTTGAATAAGAATATTGTTTATATAATCATAGGTGAAGAAGTGCAGTATCAACATGTTTCCTGCGAGAGTGAAATGCAACGTATTTTGTTTTTGCGCAGTTGATAGTCAAGTGATTCTTGGCAAACCATACCGAGATGTTTGACAAATCGCTCATCACGTCGTTCTGGAGAGCTGGAAGGAAGTGCCTTGTAAAAATCAAAGCTGTGTCGTCCACGTATATCAATACCTTTGACCTCTGCATGGCTTGTGGGACATCATTTATATAAAGGGAGAACAACATAGGGCCCAAAACTGATCCCTGTGGTACCCCACAGTTAATATAGCTGTACGATGAATTAATGTGATCAATGACAACCTTTTGCTTACGTGCCGATAGATAACTAGAAAAGAAATCAAGTGTTATCTGTGATTCCAGAGCCATGCATTTTTTCGAGCAAGATGGAATGACTAACTGCATCAAATGCTTTCTTGATGTGTAAAAATACTACTACTACTATGTTCTTTTCATGCAGTGCGGAAATAATATATTTGGAAAGCTAACAACCGTAGGAGTGGACCTGTTAGCAACAAAACTATGCTGCTGGGGACAAGGAATGTCACGATTACGCAGAAAGTGCTTTAATTGTGATGCAGCGGTGGCGTAGAGGTAGAACACCCGCCTCGCGTGCAAGAGGTCCGTGGTTCGAATCCCGGTGCCGCGCAATTTTCCACCGGATAAAAAAAAAAAAAAAAAAAAAAAATCCGCGTGTTGATAAAATTGCATAAACAGGCCTGGAGTGTGGCCTGATGCCGGTGACCAGAACCGGTAACACACTCCCTCACCAGAGCAGGATTGGCCACCCTGGTGCAGTACTTGGCCACAACCTCCTATCAGGGGACCAACTGCAATGCATGCTCACTGATCTGGAGAGGCAGAGCAGAAGGGTGGGACTAAAAATGAATCTGCAGAAAACTAAAGTAATGTTTAACAGTCTCGGAAGGGAACAGCAGTTTACGATAGGTAGCGAGGCACTGGAAGTGGTAAGAGAATACATCTACTTAGGACAGGTAGTGACTGCTGATCCAGATCATGAGAGTGAAATAATCAGAAGAATAAGAATGGGCTGGGGTGCGTTTGGCAGGCATTCGCAGATCATGAACAGCAGGTTGCCATTATCCCTCAAGAGAAAAGTGTATAACAGCTGTGTCTTACCAGTACTCACGTACGGGGCAGAAACCTGGAGGCTTACGAAAAGGGTTCTACTTAAATTGAGGACGACGCAACGAGCTATGGAAAGAAGAATGATAGGTGTAACGTTAAGGGATAAGAAAAGAGCAGATTGGGTGAGGGAACAAACGCGCGTTAATGACATCTTAGTTGAAATCAAGAAAAAGAAATGGGCATGGGCAGGACATGTAATGAGGAGGGAAGATAACCGATGGTCATTAAGGGTTACGGACTGGATTCCGAGGGAAGGGAAGCGTAGCAGGGGGCGACAGAAAGTTAGGTGGGCAGATGAGATAAGGAAGTTTGGAGGGTCAACATGGCCACAATTAGTACATGACCGGGGTAGTTGGAGAAGTATGGGAGAGGCCTTTGCCCTGCAGTGGGCGTAATCAGGCTGATGATGATGATGATGGTGTTGACACCACTCAGGACAGATATCGGTCTGTAGCTGTCGGGGAGGTTGCTGTCACCAGATTTGTATACTGGTATTACGTTAGCAGATTTAGGTATGTTAGGATAAGTCTTAGAAGAAAATGCATGGTTAAATATGTGGCACAACCGACTGCACAGAACATGAATGTTAGCCTTTAGAATTTTCGGACGTATGGCGTCATCGCTAGCCGCCTTGTTGCCCGGTACCTTGTTGATAACCTGTCTGATGTCTTCCTCAGTTACGTGGCGCAGATGAAATTTGTCGTCCAGGGTGCACTTAAATTGGGTATATGAGTAGGGAACCTGCTCGCAAGGCTGAGACCAATGTTGGTAAGGTAATCATTAAAGTCGTTAGCTAAGTCACTTGTTGGATTATCAGTTATGATGCGTTCTTTGTTACCTATGCCAGTGACATCTTTGAAGATTTGCCATATCTTCTTCGTGTTGCCTTCATTTCTTTCATTTAGGTTAGTATAATAGAACTTTTTTGATTTTCTCATCATCCCTACTAATTTATTTCTGTACAACCTGAAATTTTGATGGTAATATTCATAGCTCCTATTGTTTTTCTGTTTATCGTAAAAAAAGTCTTTCATCTCCAGAACTTAGAGTATTCATCCATGGGCACATGGCATGCTCATAATTTCGACGCACACAGCTGCGCGTTGACCCCTCGATGGCGTCCGTAATAGATTGAACAAAGTTTTCACACTCGACATGCAGAACTTCGTCATAAAAACCTGAAGTAATCTTTGCACGCAATGATAATCTACACGTGTTGCTCGTTTGGTGGAAGTAATAACAGAAGAGCAAATGTATTTTTGAGGTAAAAAGAGATAAGTAGAATTGTGGTCCGCAATTGCAACATCGTATACACCTGTCGAAACATTCAAGTCACCATTGCACAGCACGTGATCAATAGTAAACTCCACGATTGGTCAGTTATGCGTGTAGATGAATAAATAACTTTCTTCATATTAGGTGACTGTAATAAAAACACATAATCATTGCAAGGATCTCCAGATAGGTCTGTGTCAATATCGCCGCAGATAACAACAGGCGCTTTAGACGCCATAATTGGAATCATAGTATTTTCCCTATCAGTAATGAAGTCAGTTACACTAGACGAGGGTGGGCGATACACAGCACCCACGATGACATCATTATGAAGACGGATAAAAAGAGTTTCAACAGATGAACTGCAAAATTACCTATTGCCAGGGTGAACGAAGCCAAAACAATCTTTGATGAATAGCGCCACGCCCCCTCCTCGTGTACCACTCTTTCTAGGTTGCGATAGCATGACATAGCCAGGTAGATGAACTGATTCACCTTCTCTAAGCCAAATTTCGGTTATAGCTATAACATCATAATGAGTGCTGAGACAAGTACACAAGTAGGTTATCAAAATTCGTCTTAATGCTGCGAATATTACATTGTAATACTGAAAAATGATCCTGCAGTGTTGACGCCATATCTTTCCACATTAGTAAAAAAATTTGCCATTTCAAATAAGACAACAGAAATTACAGGTAATTTATAGGCACATGCAACCTAAGCAACTTTGGCGAGATCTTCAGCACACGTCAAACACGGAGGGCTTCGAGAGAAGGAGCTAATTCAGCTAATCAAGGCTTTTTTCTTGAGCAAAATCACCTTCGAACTACCGTATCTCTCACTCTCTAGGCAGGAAGAGGATACCGGGAATGCTTGATTCGCAAGATACACAAAGTCGCTCTTGGTGTTCCAATTAGAGCATCCACACAAAGGGTTATGGCCACCGCCACATTAAATACCCTTCAAGAATTAACCGAAGCCCATCTATCATCGCAATACCATAGACTCACCACCACTCAAGCTGGGCGTGAGATCCTGAGACAACTTCATTATGCTCCACCATTCAACGAGAGCATGCGGCATCAACTTCCTCCGAACATACACGGCCAATACCACATCATCCAGCCCCTACCTAGAAACATGCACCCCGAATTTCACGTCAAATGCCACAAACTTCGAGCCAAGGCGCTACAACGCAGCTATGGACGCGGAAAAAGCCGCTATTGCACTTGCATCGGGGCTACCCGATTGCGACGTCATTATTAGTGACTCTAAGACTGCTATCCGGAACTTCAGTAACGGTTACATTAACAACCTCGCGCTCTCTCTACTTGTAGCTCACCCACCAGAAAAAGACATCGCTCTCGTATGGACTCCAGCACATCAAGGACTCCATGGCAACGAAATGGCTCATGCCGCTTCTCGATGATTCACGGACCGAGTGGCCGCAAATATGGGCCTAACTCTAGAACTCAATGACTCCCAACAGCACACCAATAAAGACACACTAGTCACATTCCATGAAATTTGTACACATTACAGAAACCAACGCCTATTGTATTCACCTCTCTCTGTGTCTAGAACGCGCCAGAGAGTGAATGAGTGAGTGAGTGAAAAACTTTATCAGCTCTAGATTCGCTGGTCTTCTGCGGTCTTCAGATGGAATCGTCCATCTTTTAGCACAACGGTCGGTTGCCCTTAGTCCAGGGCTCCGCTGGATGCTGCTGCCAGTTGTGCTCGCCGAATCAGACCTTCTTGGTCGACCTGGCGATCGCTGGAGAGCACTCCCTCCCATTGCTCCGCACTCGGGTTTGGTATAACGGGTACCACGTCTATCTTCTGGCATGTCCACGTTATGTGGTACAGCGTGGGTGTTTCGTGGCACCAGGGGCATTTGTCATTGTATAGTGTGTGGATAAATTTTGCTGAGTACGTGTAGGTTCGGGTACGAGCCCGTTTGTAGCTGCCTCCACGCGACAGAGTCCTCTCTGCTAAGGGAGTTGTGCGGTGGTGGATACCGCTTTCTGCAGCCCTTGTAGTAATTTATTATTGCCGAATAGTCTTGGGGTACAGGTTCGGTCTCCTCGAGGTCGCCTACGTTGGATGCTCGGTAATAAGTGTACCCTCGAGCTATCCCGTCCGCCTCTTGGTTCCCTGCCACTCCCGTGTGTCCCGGCGTCCATACTATCGTATGCCTAATTGGTTCTTCTTTTGTTTGTCGTTCTGTTATGTGGTCTCCGGAGCGGAGTATGCGGAGTGCTCCGTGCCCTATTCTGCCGCGTAGGTAGTTGCGGCACGCTGTTTGCGAGTCTGTAAGGATTGTTAGAGACCGTTTAGACCGATAGCCCTCCGCTGCCGCTAGAGCGACGGCCGCTTCTTCAGCCTCGACTATCGTACAGCCTTGTAGTGATGCGCTGGTCATCTCGCGTAGGTTCGAATCGATCACCGTTGCTACCGCGTTGCTGTTGCTCTGACCCGCTGCTCTGGCGCATGTGGCTGCGTCCACATATACCGTCGTTTCTTGGGGTGCTAGGGTCTTTTGTAGGTATTCAGCCCTCGCTTCTCTGCGTGCTTTGTGTAGGTTGGGATCCATGTTCCGGGGTATGGGTGCTACTTTTAGTGTGTTGCGATACTCATCCGGAATTGTTTCGGTCCTCTGTATCTCTTGAAGTTGATCGGCGCAGCCTAGTTTCTTCAGGAGCTCCTTGCCAGATGGGGTCTGCTGTAGTCTGCGTTGTTGGAAGACTAGTTGCGCCTCTTTCAATTCGTCGAAGGTGTTGTGTAGTCCTAAGGCTAGGAGCTTTTCGGTTGAGGTGTTGTGGGGAAGGTGGAGTGCGGTTTTGTAGGCTTTGCGTAGAATCGCGTCCGCCTGTTGTACCTCACTCTTGATGGGATTGTAGTATGGGAGGCTGTATGCCACTCGGCTGACGACCAAGCTTGTGACCAGCTTGAGTGTGTCCTCCTCTCGCATGCCGTGGCGTCTGTGTGAGATGCGCGTGATCATGCGGGCCACTTAAATCAAATCAAATCAAATCAATCAAATCTTTATTTCCAACGACAGTTGGGGGTCCCTTAGGCGAAAAGCGGTAATAACACCACTTGAAAATACCTAAAGGCCCACGTACATGACAGCGGTATTATGATTCATACGTTCAAAAAACAAATTTGCAGTAATCAAGTAAAAAATGCAGTTAAAAAAAATTTAAGAAGAGGTTGTGAAAATACAACAACGGAACAATAGAACAAATAATGTCAATATATAAGTAGACTCCAGAACAGTTGTACATTATAGTTGAAATATTCAATGTTCACGTGAACACACATCATAAAATGACGAAAATAAACGTGTTACAAGGAATAATGAAACATACTTGATCATGTTCGGGCAGTACAAAAGACATTAAAGAAGAGTTAGAAAAAATTCACGCATTTCTTTTTTTGTAAACGTAGAAAAGTTGGCGTCTTTCTCTTCATATTTATTAAGTAGGGACGGCAGTGTGAGTCTAAGAGACTGCAAAAAATAGGTCGTGCGGGAACGAGGAACAAGCCACTTGTCGGTGCTGCGGGTGCGTGAATCAGTGTAATGCATGCTGATATTAGATAAATCTTTAATAAACACTTTGAATTGTTCGTTTGAAAAGAAATAAGCATACATTAAACGAAAGTCGAACATGCGTTTCACACTGAATATTTTATAGCGGGTAAACAATGCAACTGTAGAACTATTGCGCGGGACGTTTGCAATATACCGAAGTGCTCTTTTCTGCAATAGGTGAATTGTATTTATGTTACTAAGGGTTGTGGTGCCCCAGACTAACAGGCAGTAATTTATATGGGAAGAAAACAGAGCATGATAAATCTGAAGTTTAGCATTTTCTGGAAGAAAGTGCCTACATCGTGACAGAACACCAGCAGCACGTGATAACGATTTAGTCAGTGATTCTAAATGACACGTCCATGTCATATGAGCAGAAAAAGTCACGCCCAGAATTTTATGTTTTTCCACTATTTCGACGGGTATTCCCTCAAGTGTTAATGATTGGTTGACGTTGACTTCAGTGCCTCGGGATCTGAAAAAGACAGCTTTTGTTTTTGTCGCATTTATTCGTAGGCCATTAGCTCTAGACCATTGCAGCACATCTGAAAGTACACTTTGAGTTCTCGCAACAGTTTCAGTTGGATCTTGTCCAGAAACAAAAATACTAGTGTCATCCGCATAGAGCAGGAATGAGGCGTCATTGTTTATCTTGACAATATCATTTATGTAGATATTGAAGAGCATTGGTCCTAAAATGCTTCCTTGAGGTACGCCACAAGAAATGGTTTTAGAAGATGAAAAACAGTTAGCAATGGAGACGCATTGTTTTCTCTCAGACAGATACGAACTAAATAGTGAATTAGCTACACCACGTACCCCATAAGCACTTAATTTCCCGAGTAAAATGTAATGGTTTAGGGTATCGAAGGTTTTGCTATAGTCAATGAAAACGCCCAGCGTAAGCTTTCTTTCTTCGATGTTATTAATTATCAGTTCTTTTTGAGCTAACAGTGCAGTCTGTGTAGATTTACCACGTTGAAAACCGTGCTGATACTCCGAAAGTATATTGTGTTTGTTGAAGAAGCTATTTACGCGGCAGAATATTATCTTTTCTAATCCCTTGGAGAATACAGGAATTATAGAAATTGGTCGGTAATTATTAGCATCATTAATATCTCCACCTTTAAATATAACAGAAACTTTTGAGATTTTCATGAGATTTGGGAAACAGCCAGACTGAAAGACTAGATTAAACACGTAGGTTAGACAAGGAGCAAGGAGGTCAATTACGTGCTTAATCGCCTCTACCTGAAATCCATCGACATCGACAGCTTTACTGTTTTTTAGAGAAAGAAATGTGCATACTATTTCTGCTTCATCTGTAGGTGCGAGAAAAATTGTGTCAGTATTATGGTAATTAATGTTAGTATGAGCAATGCTTCCCAGTGGTTGCACCGCATTAGCAAAGTGCTCACTGAAGTGCTCGGCTAGATGCACACCGGAAAGTTTGTTCCCGTTAATGGTTATTTCCGTTAATGTATTCTGACCCGCTTTGCGGTTCAGTGCCTGATTGATGGCTTTCCAAACTTGGTTCGGGCGCCGTCGACAGATGTCAGAAAACATGTGGTTATAGTAGGAGGCCTTTGCCTTTTTCAACGCGGCAGTTAGTTTGTTTCCGTAAGTTTTAAAGGCTTCAAATTCCTTAATATCACGTGTGCGCGAAAACTTCTTAAAAAGGCGACCTTTTTTCTTGATCATTTTGATATGCTCGCGGCCTACCCAAGGTTTTCTTCTTTTTCTGTTAGCTTTGGTGCTTACGTAAGGAAAAGATGTGTTGTAAAGACTAGTGAATATAGATAAAAATTCACGATAGCTCTCATTTGGGTCTAGCTTATCGTAAACAGAAGACCAATCTTCCCTCAGCATACGCATGCGGAATGAAGTCATATTTCTGCTAGACATACATCTATGTTTAACGATATCCTGGCAAGCTATTTCATTTTCAGTAGTTTTAGGAAAAGCAATAAAGACAGGACAGTGGTCACTTACGCCGGCGCATACCGTGCCAGCTGCGCTTACATCAGTGTCTATGCTGACGATAAACAAGTCTAGTATGGACTGGCAAGTTGTCGTTACGCGTGTTGACGTGGTAATGACGTTATTGTAGCCACAAGCGTAAAGTTTATTAAGGAATTCCCGGGAGGTCAAATTATCCTTGAGAAGGTTTATGTTAAAGTCGCCACCTATTAGAGTGTTATACTGGTGAATTGTTGAGTATTCTAACATCTCCTCAATACATTCCAGGAATACACTCATATCACCAGACGGTGGGCGGTAAAACGCCACGTACATGTTAATATTGCTCTTTATGCAAAGCACTTCATAGTCGGCAGTAATGCACGTAAATTCCGGGATTTTGTCGCAGAGCATGGGTTTTTTTACGTGCATTGCCACTCCGCCACCACGGCGACCACTTCGATTGATAAAATAATGGTTGTAGTCAATCATATTTAACATGTCGCTTCCTTCGTGATACCACGTTTCAGTCAACATTATCACATCGAACATGAAGTTGAATTCATTAAAGAATGTGCTTAATTCATCGAGCTTGGTGGCGGCGGAACGTACATTGAGGTGAATGGCAGTGAAAATGCCCTGCGACTGCGCCGGAAGTTTAAGTTCACATGGCAGACAAAACTCTTGATTCAGCATCGCGTGTACAAGAAAACGTAACACAGATTATAAGCATAAGTACCCTACGCAATCTTGACGAGGTCAGAATCTGTTTCAATGCGCACCACCTGACTGGACTGTGTCTTGCGCGCGAAAATCTTCCCATTCTTAGACCACACAAACTGCCACTGATTCTCCTGTTTTCTTGCAATTGTCTGTGCAAGCAGCCGCTTCAGTGTCGGACAGAAATGCTCATTCACGAAGATTTGGGCTTCGCTGGAGATTCCTACGTCACGATTCCGAATGCGGCTCTTGCGGGCTTTCTCGACCACGTGGTCCCGCTTCTGCTTGCTTTTGAACTGAACAATAACGTTCGTTTTGCCCTGCTCACGAGTCGGTACTCGGTGGCAAACTTCTATATCATCAGCAGAAATGGGTTCGCCAACGACACCACCAATCTGGCCTACAAGATCAATGATGTTTTCATTCTTCTTCTCAACGAGTCCTTTTATTTCCACATTCGACCTGCGAGAGTACTGCTCACCCTGAACAACTCGCTTCTGCAGCTCTACAATGATTGACTCATTTTCACTGCATTTACCCTTCAGCCTGTCATTTTCCTTCCTTAAGCTTTCTCTCTCGGTGCGCCCTTCCATTAAGTGTTGCTTCATTGTTTCAAATTGCTTTTCCATGAATTCAAGTCCCTCTTTCATTTGTTTCATATCGGAACGTAATTCGCGCAGCTCAGAACGTGCATCCCGTTCCTTCTGAGACATCACCAAGTGTAGAAAGTGCAAAATGGGCAAAAAGAAATACAATAAGCAAAATGACACAGCAAGTTGGCAGCGGTGACAGATAATAAAAAAATAATGAAACGCATCTGTAACAGACAGAGAAACAGCACCAACCTGTAGTAGAACAACCACTCCGATTAGTCCTGCGCCTACTGGCTGTCACCGCTGCCAAATGCTACGATTAATGTCGAGCGCTTCCTTTTATATTCTTGCTGATGCACTGTGGGTAGCTTCCGGGTGATGCCGATGCGTTGCCTTTCGTGAGCCCTCGGTGAAGGGCACCTTGCACCTAGCGGTTCGTCGCGGCAAGTCTCCGGGGTTAATGGCACAGTGGGTAGCTGCAGGGCTGCTTCCGATGCTGCGCCGCTTTCAAGCTTCCAGTGAAGGACACCCTCGTGCTAGCAGTTCCTTGCGGTGAGTCCCTGGTTACCTGTAGTAGAACAACCACTCCGATTAGTCCTGCGCCTACTGGCTGTCACCGCTGCCAAAAAAATGTGGTGGATGCCTTGAGTGGGGCGAGGGTGTGGGTGCAGCGTTGGTTTGACTGTGTCCACATCCCCAGGATTCTGATGAGCGTCTTTTCCGGTATCGGCTTCCCCTGGAGGTAGACGTTGAGCTTTAACTCGTCGCTGGTGGGGACTGTGCGGTTTTGCTTTCCTCTCCAAACTCTCAGGAGCTCGGACTTCTCAGTGGAGCAGGCTAGCCCTCTTGCTCTGACGTAGTCCTCTACGCAGGTGGCTGTCTCTTGTAACTTCTCTTCTTTCTGTCTGAGCGAGCCTGTGTTAACCCAGATGGTGATGTCGTCGGCATACATGGCATGGTGTATGTCGTCGATTTCATTTAATTGTTTTGCCAAGCCAATCATTGCTATGTTGAAAAGCGTGGGGGAGATGACCGACCCTTGAGGCGTCCCTTTGTTTGGAATAAGGAACTTCTCTGATCGGAGCCCTCCGAGGCCAATCGTTGCCGTTCTGTTTGAAAGGAAGGCTTTGACATAGCCGTAGACTCTCCTCCCGCAGTTCAGGTCGTTCATGCCCGTGAGGATAGCCTCGTGGCTTACATTGTCAAAAGCCCCCTTGATATCCAATGCCATTATTATATTCTCCCCGCTCCTGGGGACGTTCCCGAGTACTTCTTCTTTGATTTGAAGCAGTACGTCTTGGATGGATAATTTTGCTCTGAATCCAAACATGTTGTGGGGATACAGTTCGTTGTCCTCCATGTACTGTTGTAGTCTCAGCGTCACCACTCGCTCGTACAGTTTACCCAGGCACGATGTGAGCGAGATCGGTCTGAGGTTCTCAATTTGCAGTTTCTTGCCCGGTTAAGGAATCATCACTACCTCTGCATGCTTCCACTCCTCGGGGACGGTCTCAGCTTCCCAGTGTTTGTTGAGAAAGTCGGTTAATTCTGCGACTAACTCTTCACTGAGGTTGCGGATGAGTGCGTTATTTATCTTGTCTGCACCCACGGCCGTGTTTCTGGTTGTGCTTCGAATCGCTGCGTAGACCTCTTCTCGCGTGATGGGTCTGTCCAGGTTATCGTTTTCTCTTCCTCGGTAGCGCTCTGCGTAAGCTGCTGGGTTTGTGTCCCCGAAGCATGTAACGCGTACCTTATCCAGGAGTTCCGAGTGTTGTCCCTCGAACTGGTGGATGAACCGGTAGATCATTTTGTTGTTTTCTGTCTTGGTCTTGGTCGGATCTATGAGAGCCTTGAGGATATGCCACGTCCTCGCTGTGTTCAAAGTTCCGTTGAGGGAGTCGCTGAATAGCTGCCAATTTTGCGTTGCCGATTGCGCCGCGTACTCCTCTGCTTTCGCTGTGACTTCTGCGATCTTTATCTTTAGCTTCCTGTTGTATTTTTGTTTCTTCCACCTCTTCGTGAGCCCGCGTCTAGCTTCCCACAGCTTTAGCAGTCTGGCGTCTACCTCGGGCGTCTGCGTCGTTCGCGCGATTTCCTTGGTGTACTTGCGCTGTTTTTCAATAAGCATTTTCCCCCACTATTCTATCGATTGGATCCCGTTCTCGGCGAGATTCCTATCGCATGCGTCTCGAAAAGCGCTCCAGTCCGTAATTTTTGCCGATCCCAGCTGACGCCTTAGCCTGTCCGAAGTTACTTGCGTCTTGAGTATGTTGTGGTCACTACCTAGGTTCTCTAACTGGTTCTCCCGCACTGCTTGTTCCGCTCCTCGTATGAACGTGAGGTCGGGGCAGGTGTCGGTACTAACGCTGTTTCCGATTCTGGTTGGAGTGTCTGGGTCTGTGAGGAGGTTGCAGTCGGTGTTCTCTGCTGCCTCCGCTAGCGTTTTGCCTTCTGGGTTTGCTGTTTGGTATCCCCAGCTTTTGTTCATGGCGTTAAAGTCTCCTAGGATGATTAGCGTGCTGTCATTCGCTAGTTTGCGTGCGCCATGGAAAAGCTCGTGGAATTTTGCCTTCCTCTGTTTCGGGGGGCTGTATGCATTTACAATAAATATACTGCCCCTCTTTCTTTTCTTCTTTGGTATAATTTCTACAATCACGTGCTCTACGTCGGTGTCGGCAATCCTGTCGTGGCTTATGGCGATGAGTGCCTTGCTGACTAGGGTTGCCGTTCTTCCTTTCTCTTGAGTCTCGTAACACGTGTATCCTGCGAGTGTTGGTGTCGTGCCCGTCTCTTGAAGCGATATGATGTCGGGCGGTGTTTGTTGTGTATGAATGTATTGTTGGAGAAGGCCCTGCTTCTTACGGTAGCCTCTGCAGTTCCATTGCCATATATCTAAGGTTTCTTGCTTGCTTAAAGTTGTACTGGCCATGTTTAAGCCTCGGTGTTGTTTGCGGATGTGTCGGCGAGGGATGCCAGCGCGGGGCGGTGGTAGGCCTTCTCCCTAATGTTCTCGGTAAACTTCTGCTTGCGGATGCAGCTTCGGAGCTCTGTGACTTGTAATTGCACTTGCTGCATTTGTTGCTGCTGTTGCTGCATCATCTGCTGCATCATTTGCTGAATCTCTGCTTTAAACGTGGCGAAATCCTCGTTGCCTGCTTGCCATGGGGCTTGGGTTTGTACGGTCTGTGGCTGCGGAGGGTTGTTCGACCTAAGGTCTCGCACTGCCTTCGTTAGCTCTGCTATTTGGCGTTCCAGATCTTTCTGCCTAGCGCGTGACAGCTCTAATTCGCGTCTAAGCGCTATTTTCTCCGCGTCCTCCTGTCTAGGCTGTTCGCGGTTGCTGTTTGTGTTGTTCTTTTCGTTAGCTACCCCACCCGAGTGCGGAGCAAACCAAGGGTTTTCAGCTCCCCAGCTCACCTTGACGCCGCCGCTCTTTAGGGTAGGCTCCTTCTTCGTCTTCTTCCTCTGCTGCTGCTGCTGGCTCCCTCCCTTAATGGCCAGGGGCGGCAGGGGCGGGAAGGACCGTGACCGGCTCCGTGAACGACTCCGCGACGCCCGGGATCTCGAACGGCTCCGCGAAGTCTCCCACTCCGAGCTGAACCATCTAGGCTTCTTGCCGTGGTCGTCCCGGCAGAGAGAAATACTTTGGCGACAACTACAAACTCGCACTTTTCTTACCCCGCGCACTTTGCACTTATTCTTTCCCGCCACATACCCGACACCCAAGTGTCGCTTTTGCCCTGTCCCTATAGCAGATCTCTCCCCTATCATGTGGCAATGCCCTATCAAAACTCCTCCCCTCCCCCCCCCCCCCCCCCCCCCGCACGCTCAAACCAATAATTAGGAGCGAGGAGCTGTGGGAGACTGCCGTGCGCAGCTCCGATCCCACCCTACAGGACCGGGTCCTGAGGTGGGCTGAGTAGGTAGCGGAGGCCTACCACGACTGGTAGACAGACTTCTAGCCACATAATGTGGTGATGGATGCCTGCTGGGACTGGAGTACTTAGACCTCCCTCTCTCCCCCCCGGCCCCTCCCCTTTCTTAAAAGGGGAATAAAGTTAATTCATTCATTCATTCATTCAGCACACGTGAAGTGTAGCACACGTGAGTTATCCGCCTTCCGCATCACAATCTTGCCACTAGCTAGCCAAGTGTACTTCAAGTTCTTTTCCCGCTTTGCCTTCAAAGCAGCTATTAACAACTCCTTATTTTCAGGGCACAGGTGATCATTTATGTAGACCGGGGATGTCTTCCCGGGGATGTCTTCCCGGGAACCTAATGATGATGTTAGGCGTTGACGCGTTCCTAGAAGGAACTCGGTGCACGACTTCCACATCCGTTTCTTTAACGCATACTTTCAGGCAGGTGGCAATCTGTTGCATTGTGGAAACTAGATTCTCCCTTCTGCCACAGGAACTGCCTTTATTTCTATATTATTCTGTCTACTGTATTGTTGTAGAGCAGTAGGTTCCTTCTTTATATCCTTATTATCCTTAGTGAGGCGGCTGTTCTCACTTCTAACTTCGCGATTTTCTGCTCGCACTGCGGCAAGCTCTTTCTTTACTTCACCGAGTTCTACCTTGAATTCCTCAAAGTGTTGATTCATGAAGTCGATCGATTGCCTAAGCGTATGCAGTTCGCCTTCAATAACTCTGGCGATGTCTTTCCTTAACTCGTCATGCTTAGCGTCAATTCGAGCCGTAAAATCCGACAGAGCTTTTGTTAGTTCCATTATAATAGTGGGCGGCTTCTCAGTCATTTTGCTAGTCATTCACTGGGCAGTCCAGCAGCCTAGATATATAGCGTAAAATTTACAGTATAAACTGTACACGTGCCTGCCTCAATCAAGGTAAATGATTAGCTCTCGTCCAGCCTCGTTGCTGCCTGGGCTGCCCGTGAATTACGGCCAATCCTTGCTGAAGCAGTGGTTTTATAGCAGAGATGTTGCGTCACTGCATTCCAGGGGCGTTGCTTCCAACTTCATCCACTTGAATCCGCGGGGCACAGATCGCTTGCGCTCGCACGTCAGTGCCCAACGTGCTGGACGAGGTCAGCCAACTCGGGGACGTGGCAACGAAGTGTCGCCGCTTAAAAACAGTGATCCCGTAGGCCTCGCTAGCTCCCACCGCTAGCGCTGTGCATCAAGCAAGGTAAATGATTAGCTCTCGTTCAGCCTCGTTGGAGCCTGGGCTGCCCGTGAATTACGGCCGATCTGTGCTGAAGCGGTGGTTCTATTGCAGAGATGTGACGTCACGGGATTCCAGGGGCGTTTCTTTTTGATCCATGATTTTATTTATTTACTTATTACCATAAGTTGCCTGCGCGCAACCTTTTACCCTGAAACCCGCCACAGAATTCTTATGTGAAATAAAGCAATTTATTCATTCACACGTCACCACATTCACCTAGTGAGCGTTGTTCTAAAGGAAGTGCCCACATTAACAAAAGAAATACAGTGAAATAAAACCAAAAATATCAAGCAGCCACACAACGCGTGTCATTCAATGCAAAAAGACACATGAAGAAGAGGCGCAGGTTAGTTAACACTTCTTCATCATGAGTGTTTTCCATGGACATGTTGCTTGAGTAAGGCGGCAGGTGGGCGTTGCTAGCGCTCGCTCCTCTCACGTGTGTTTTAGCGTCGCTCTGGATTTTTGTCGCTTTTTTCGTTTTCATTTTCTCCGCTGAAGAAAACCTCTTCTTTCAGGGCCACTCCGGCGGTTCGTAATCACACCTGGCACCTTCGTTCGTCGGCATCTACAACCTCGTGCTTCGGCACCGAGCTCATGTTCTTGTGCGGCTTCGCGGGCGTGAGTTTCACCGCGGTACTCGCTGCATCGGTTCTGCTCATCCAAGCTGTTGCCCGCTGTGCCGAGAGAGCGGAGCCTTATTGGTGCAACCGTTATCTATGCCAAGAGTGTCTGCACATCAGAGAGGAGTGCAACGTGCCAAGACGAAACTGTTCTACAGAAACCTACCAATACTGTCTCAATATGGATGCCTGCTATGGCACTAGTTTATGGGCTGAAAGAACTCAAACAGATACAAGTCTGCGCAAAATATTTCTTTCCTGTGCAGGCGTACCTGGCACTGGTACTTATTTAAGGCGCTATGTTGTTAATGGCGTCGACTAAGAAACTTTTGTGGGGACTATCATATCCCATGCAGAAGGTCGTGACCTCTTGCTATCTAGGAAGCGGTCGCACGTGCCTAATCACTCTTCAAGGTCATCATCCCCACCAGAATGTTTCCTGTATCACGGCTGCGTACCGCGCCCCATGTATTCAATCTCTCCGTAGTGCACTGTTACTTTTGCCTTAAATAGGGACACACGGAATAACCATTTGCCTACTTATCAAAGGACGACATCCTCATTATGATATCATTCAACCTGAAACATCAAGGTCATGCTAATGCGGCTTATGCTAAACAAACGATCATGACATCACTCACGCATCCTGCCCTAGCAAGCTAGAAGCGACTAAGAAAGCTCTTCAGTGCCGTTTACCGCGACGAGCAGGGACTTCTGAATATCCATGGATGAAGCAAGTCCGTGTGCACAACAGTAACACCGTTTTGGCCTCGCTAGAAGAGGACGCTAACCAGCTGACTACAGCAACTACAGCAACACGTGATTCTGCCGCACCCATATATAGCGTAGCGGTTAGGTCATCCAGTTCGCGATCACAACGTGCAGCGCAATGGATAGAATACGCGTTGCTTCCCTTGGCGAAAGGCGTGCCCGATCGATGCTCGTCTGGCCATCTTGGAAAAGGAAATCCAATGTATCAAGAAACGCCGTATAGTGCTCCAGAGCCGTTGTGATGGATCGTGGGGATCGCAACCGTCACAGAAGTCCGTTTCGGCCCCTATAGCCAATTTAGAGCTCTCACTCCAAGAACCTTTGGCATTCACGCGCAACAACTTCAGCATCTCACCTCAGTTCTAGCGCCTAATCTCTATTTTTGATGGCTCCTACATACAAGTACACCGGATGGCATTTTCTAGTAGAACTGTCGCGGCATCTCTCGGAACGTCGTAGAACTGCGCCAGAGTCTCAAATATGAGAAGCTGTGTGTTTGGGCTCATTTCAGAGTTTGTGGTATTCTCTTCGACTTCAATTTTGGATCGTTGCAGTGTTAGGCCTGCTGTCTCTCCAGGAAGGGATGCAGCTTATATACGATCCACACTTTATAAGATTCGTGAGGGTCTTTCACGGTGTTTCATTTTATGACGAGAAGTCGTGTTCCTATCATTTCGTCTTCAACGCACGGGCATTGCCAGCGTTTCGCACAACGCCCATCCTTGAAACGGTCGTACGGCACTGTTCTGTCTCAGCAGCTTGGGGCATCTCCGACAGCAGCATCCTGGATGCCACATTATGGTAGCGGGATATTTAAACACCCCACACACCTCATGGAGTTGCGCTTTTATTAATGTGCGTAGTACGTGTGTGCTGGAAACATTTCTGGACGCCCAGTTCACGTTACTAATTAATGTAGCCGTGCCTAACCCTTGACGTGAGAAGTCTCACGTGGCGGCACACTCACCGGACTTATGTTGGTGGCTAGGAAGGACGCCCGTTTCGTGTCCCTGTGAACCAGACTGCTGGGGTGGCGACCACCATCCAATTCCCCTTCTTCTGGAGGAACTGGCCGCCTCCGCCGGTTGTGTCGAGTGGTTGATTGGGATCGATACAGGGTGGTATCAGAAAGCACACTATTCAACTTCGTACCAGATCCGTCGCATTGTCTTAGTGCTGCACTAGTTGAAGCAACTCGCACATCCTGGGTGGATGACACGCAGCCTTTTCAGATTTGTCACTTCTGCGTCCATCGGCATCGCGCGGCGAAGCAGAACTTGCATCATAACGTGGCCCTACATCAATTTTCATTTGGTTGGAGGCTCAACGCCTTACTGCAGCAACTCGGCGCCAAGAAAACCGCTTCGCAGTATTTTTTTCAACATCGTCCTTCTTCGACCAGTTTGGAAACTAGCGGTGATACAGCATGCAGAAGGCAGCATGTATGCGGACAACAGTTTTTTGGTCCGTTCATCCTGAAATCTGCCATCATAAACGAGTGCTTCAAGAGGCCCTAGACGTGACTCACAACTGGTGTGCACATATAGGTCTTGAACTCTCCAAGGGCAAGACAGCGTACACGTGAATAGCGAACAAGCACGGACGCCGTCAATGTACACTCCGGCCTTTCCATTTACTTTTGGATCAGCAACCAGTATATGAGACTTGAACCCTTCGTGTGCTCGGCCTTGAAATTTCTATTTCAGGATCTGCGGACCATGGTTCAAGAGCGCAAAGTAACAGGCCGCAGAAACGGACTATGGAGGTACGGTCCCCAACATGACGAGGATTTTTATCCGTTCCGTAGTGTAATCACGACTCGCCTATGGGGCCCAGTTTCACCATCTCACGATATCCGAATGGGCTCGCCTCGAGGCCACTTATCATGAAGCCGTGCGTGATATAATGGGACTGACACGTCTTACTCGGCTGCCAATCCTACAGGCCAAGTCACAACTCAACACTGTCGACGAGTCGTTGCGCCAACGTCGATATTAGCGCGCCGTATATCTGTCAACGTTTTGCTCGGCCGCTGAATAGGCTCTTTAGATCGGACATAAAATACACAATCGAGCTTTCGGGACACCCAATGTGGTTCCCTAGAATAGAGTAAAACTAACCGACAAGAACCCTCTAGTTCGTCTCTATGGCCGGTTCTTCGTCAGAATGCTCCTGTTTCCCGACTTCATCGCGTCGGTGATCATCAAGACGATGCGATTTTCGTGGCCTGCACCGATGCCAGTGTTAATGGCACCATGATTTACGCTGTTCTCGTGTGCCGATCCGTTCCAGAGGCAGGCCAGACGTGCTCATATGTGACTGATCCTACTCCACCGGCCTATCTTACCGATCTTGCCGCCTCACGTCACGGCTTAGCCGTGCTGCTCCCTTTTGCTCACGCTGCTACGTATTCTTCGCTCATCATTCGCAGGGGCTCTACGCAAGCCATCCACGATATTAGTGAAGTAACTTAATACGCCTTACTTTTAGATGGCGTTCATCGATTTGCTGTCATTACGGCTATCAACATGCCCGTCAAGTGGGTATCTCAAGCCATGCTTCCTCGAAGCAGATTTGGCAACTCACCCACAGGTCATAGCGCAACCACTTCCACATTTTCCTGAAGACTCCTCTAGACATGTGATCCGCTAAAAAAAATTCTGGTGTACCACACGATCTTTTATATCCCCGTGTGGGTCAGACTTCCGTGTTGAGGTAAGGCACTGAGAGGAGGTTACGCTACGGAGGCGGCCTGTCGACGCTGCACTCAGCCAGTCTGTGACCACTCTCTTGGCGTAACAGCACCTTGATCTCTATTTACTTCATGTTCGTTTTGTGGCACCACAATCCAGAATGTGGCAGCTTTTCTATTATTCCTTCTTTGAGGATGGTATGTGGGAAACTACTTCTAGCAATCGATGCCGAGGTTGCCATAGGCTAACTAGGCGTAAATTGAAGGCCTAAAAATGCGACGAGGGTTTTCGAATGGATCCCCTATATATGTTTCCTGAGGACGGTAAGACTAATGTTATTGCAAAACAAGCAGCATGGCCTTGAGCCGCTTCTTACTTGTCAAATAATACTTTAGATTAAGGATCGCATATGATAGCATCCTATTTTAGAATGGGCCGCTCGTTGGTTGTATGCAGCACTATATCTATATGCGTAAGGATTTCGATACTTACCCAATGAAGAAACCCGTCCGTTTGTCACGTAAGACGATCGCTTTCAAGATAGGGCCCACCGCAGTCAGCGAATACATCTGCGTGTGGTCTCTCGCTTCAACGCGAACGAAGCGGTGAGAACACAGTGCACAAGAAGCTATCAGCCCTCGGCGAACTTTGTCTACATCGTATATCGCTTTTAAGATAGGGCTCGAGCGGCCGCTCCATATACAGCCGCCGTCGGAGTACGGTTTGTCATCGTTGGTAATGGTTCGCATCGCGAGGAGGCAGCGTCATCGACCACGTCTACGTATACAATAGTGATCAAAAATACGCGTGCCACGGCTCCGGACGCAGCAGTGGCTGCGTGGCCAAACCGGGGCGCTGCTATCTCCATCGGTCGCCTGCTTTGAGGGCAGTGTTGTCAGGTTTGGCTATATATAGCCAAATTGTGCTACAGAAAAAAATGTTTGGCGTCGACTCGGGTGATTTGGCAATGTGGCTATATTTGGGCTATTGAAAATCTGCGAATTCGCTTTGTTTGGGCTATACGTGGTGCCCTAACCCACGCTTCAGAGGTGGCTCTCTTCGAGTAGACGCAAATCTCGAAGGCCATGTTTCAGATGGCTAAGCTGGCAGCGCTGCTGTGCGTGTGTGCGCGCGCGAAATGCCTCCACTTCCTTAGTGCGCTGTTGTATGAGCCGATGGCTTCGATTTTTGATGCACTTAAACTTACACCGCGCTTCACCGTGCTAACATGTGCGCGAGAAACATCGTCCCATCTTCGTCTTATCAGTTTCCGTCATCAGACAACCGATCACCGGGCATCGGAATGAGCCTGGGTGTAGAGGGTGTTTAATAGGGTTGGGCAATCATGGCGCCGGCATGAAAGGAGGGAAACACAGATAGATGACACGCTCCAGTGTGTTCATGTCCATCATTTCTATCACGCCAGTTACCACTTTGGACTTTCTCCACGTTTCTTACCGTAAGCTTTACTGCCATTTTCCTTTACCTGCGAGATGAATTTTAACGCGAAAGCGTCAAATGTTGGAGAAAATCTGGGGTAGGTGCGCAGTGTCGGCGTCGCTGTGCGAATGAGAAAAATAAACTCGAACCACGCAGGCCTTCCGCCTGGCGCACAGGTGTTACTGAACTAATTGAATTTCTCAAAGTAAAATGCGTCAGACAATACGTTAAGTTTGATTTACACACTACCTGCACACACGATAGCGTCGGATTGTAATTTGAATATCTGAGAAAACATATTTCTGTTGCGCGGAAACTCAAACGCTAACCCTTTTTCTCGCTGCCGTTTGAGGTCTGTCTTATGGCGAATTCGGCAAATCGCACCGGCGTGCACCAGGCTGCCCTCGAGCGACGATGATTGGATGAAACGGCGCATCGGAGCGCCTGCGGCGGTGCGAGTTGCCGAATTCGCCATTAGTGGGAACGATGCGCTCGATTCCTTGCGACACCATCCGGATGGTGTTCACATCCGCGGCAGTGCGGGTGAATGACAAAAATAAAAAGGCAAAACAGAAAGCTCGCTTTCGTGCATAGCTTTAGCCGCGAGCATTTGCAGGTAAACATTGCGGTTGCATAAGCGGTTTCAGGTGCTTCTACATGCGATGGAATGCGTACATACATTACATAATGACAACCTTGGTGTTCGCTATTCTCATGTTCTTCTTTAATTTTAATTATTCCTAAACACTGAGGCCCTATTTTGGGCTATTGCAGGAATGGAGTACAAGAAATACAACAAACAGACAGAAAGGTAGTTGAACATAATAAATAAAAGAAACGAAATGTACAGCTATCACACTAGTGCTTTTACAAAATCTGACAGTGGAAATGCACGAAAAGAACCGGGTAAGTCGTTCCAGCAGTCGACAACTATCGCAAAACAACTGTGTTGGAACATGTTGGTGCGCGCAAAGAAAGGCTTTAGGTTGAGGGTGTGACAACGTCTAGTTGTAGAAACACTGGCATACGCCATGTACTCATAAGCCGATGGTCGACAAGATTAGTGTATAATTCAATGTAATAGCTTCACGAAATCGATATGCCGCCTTGTGCATAGAATAGGTAAATTCAAAGAATTCATAGCAGACGAGGGCAAAAAATCACGATCGTAGCGGTGACAAATGAAACGAACAGCCTTCCTTTGTACCGATTCAACTTGGTTAATGTCGCGCGCTTTCTATGGGTTCCAGACGCATGAAGCCTACTCTAATATAGGGCGAATGAGTGTTTCATACATCAGTAATTTAGTGTATTTTGGCGATTTAGATAATGTTTATCTTAAGGAAGCTAATTTTCTTACAACTGTAGATGTAATGTGATCTATATGCCGTGAATAATTTCTAGGTATTTGTACACCCGTTCCGGGCTAACTACTGCGTTGTTGAAAGCGTGCAGATGCTATGAAGGAAAATGGCTGTTCGTAAATGACGCCACTACGGTTTTTTGAAAGCTGATTCGCAATGTACACCAATCCTACGCCAAGTGCAAAATCTGTAAAGGAATCCTGGAGTAGGGTGTGATCACTAGGAGAATAAATTACCCGATATAGGATGCAGTCGCCGGCATAAAGACGGACTTATGACTTAATATTGCTGGGAACGTCATTTATAAATACTAAAAATAACAAGGTTCAAAGAACAGAGCCCTGCAGAACACCTGATGTTACAGCTGTAGTTGAGGACGAAGTGGAATTAAAGGAAACTAATTGAGCGTGAGAGCTAAGAAAGCTAGATATCCGGTTGATAAGTGGAGGAAAACTTGAAATTACGTTTAGTATACCTACATTATAAGAAGCCAACAAACACTGACACCAAGGACAACATTGGGAAAATTACTTGTGCGTAATGAATGAAGTAAAGAAACGATGAATTAGTTTCCGAGGGGCCCGATAAAAATCAGGCCCCTCAGTTAACCCCTTTTCGTCTGGTTTATTACATAACGAGGGTTTCAAATCCGCCAACATTGATGCCTTCAGGTAGCATGTGTGGGTCTATTGACCGGTTGCCTTCACCCAAAAAGATCATGTTCTCGGGACATCTGCGGCAGAAAGGATGTTCTGTATCCGCCGCCAAGGTCTGTGAGCGATGGCGCTGGCTAACATTCCCAGCACTCTACTAGGAAACATAAATACCCAAGAAAGTGGATGGGGAAATGGCGCCGCGGTAGCTCAACTTGTAGAGCATCGCACGCGAAATGCGAAGGTTGTGTGATCGTTCCCCACCTGCGGCAAGTTGCTTTTTCATCCACTTTCATTTCCATTAATTTATCGTTCCTTTACTTTATTTATTACACACAATTTCTCCTATGTTGTCCTTGGTGTCAGTGTTTGTTAGCTTCTTATGACATAACTAATAACAATCGGGCCCCTCGGTTAACGCGCTTTATTCTCGTTTAGTTTACTCAGTAGCTTGTTGTGTACATCCGTGTCGCATGCTTTGTAAAAATCTACAAATAACGGATCACTTTGAATGCCAATTTCAAGATTGCTAGTACTGTTATGTGAAAATTCCACCAGTTGTGTTGTGGTTAAACCACGACGAAATCTATGTCGTTTGTTAGAGGAAGGTTATTCGATCCAAGGGGATTCTGTTGTATGCTTGTATATGATATGCTCCAGCAACTTAACGGAATTGGAGGTAAGCGATATAGATCTATATTTAAAAAAACGTGGCTTTTCACCAGAGTTATGCAAAGGCAGCTCCTTGGCTGGGTTCCAGGAATGGGGGACGATGCCTGAAGTAAAGGATTTGTGAAAGATGACCGCCAAGTAACGTGAACACCAGAGAGGGTGTCGTATCAGAAAGCTGTTCGGAATATTCCCAGGACCAATGCACTCATTTGTAAATGAAGTTCAGGATGTCGTTTTCACTGATTACCACATCGCCGATAGAGAGCTCAGGATTCCCGCTGTGGTTGGGCAGTCTACGTCTTCGTCTTCGTCTTCGTGATTTTGTTGTAACCGGAGTAGGAAAGGCTGTCACAGTAAACTAGTTAAGAGGCAGTGGATTCATTAAATTTTGCCGATTTCTTTCATTTTATGCTTGATTTATACTGTCGCCCAATTTGAGCGAGCCAGCACACCGGAGTCAAGAAAATTCACTGGACGCTAAACGTGTGGCGGCTTGTGGAATTCGCTCCATTTTAAGGGAAAATTATTCATTTATTATTGATTCCAAATACTTACATGACTTGAAGGCATTGCAGGATTTGAGTGGAAATAGATACGTATTTTTGCAGCAGACAACATCTAACAAGAAAAAAGAAAGCGTAGCTAACAAACTGTTTGGTGAATTGCAGTTCTGAAATCATTCTATGGGCAGAGTCTTTCATTGTTTTGAAAGCCTCTGGTATGGGTCACAGCAGTGACAGAAGCAGGCAAGCAGTTTCAATTCGTGCTGGTCCTTCGCGTGAAAAAGTCGCTGTATAAGTCAGTTTCACATGGTCGTACAAAATCCTTGGAGTTATGATCCAGGCGAAACAATAAATACGTAGGGTGAGCATAAACCTACAGTTCGCTTTTCTAAACATACTCATCCAAGTAAACCTCTGTTTCAGTTTGGTGTTCTGCCGTTGAGTGAGTCGTATAAAGTAAAGGTTGCTCAGGCAGTCAATGCAATAATACGTTTTAATAATCCGCTACCATCACAATATTTTGTTTTTCGGCAGGAAACGCGAGAGCAGCTACTTTTCGTCTGATGTCTGTTTTGTTATTGGACCCCAAGCTAGTCGCCAAGGCTATGGGTCCAAAGAGTATTGCGTATTGTGTGTGTGCAATGAATAAAATAAAAAAAAACGGGAGCATTTACGGCTCGAAGAAGTATCTGGCAAAGCAAGTGTATTCTTCATTGATGAAACGCCGTCATGTAGAAAATAATTTGATAAGATGAAGCTAGTAGCACCTTTTTGGATGGATTACATGGGAATGATAAGCGTTTATTGGCTTGGATCTCAGAAGAACGACACGCATTTGGACGAATAATCGTATTGCATAAATTTAATTGTAATAACAATTGTGCGTAGTAGAATCGCCTAGTTTACGATAGGCATTGCTGATGACATAATCGACGTGCATGCATCGGAAAAGTGGTTGGAGATAAGCATGCCGAGATATTTAAAAGAAATTGTAGATCCGAATGTAATCGCACTACGATTATACGTGACTGTCATTGGTGGTACGGTGTGTAACTCTGACCCGTTTACATTTTTAACGTTCAACTGCCTAAGCCATATATCACTCCTTGACAATGAACTATCAAGCTATCTTTAAATTTTCTGAGGATCAGCAGAGCTAGTTATTTTTAGATAAATTACGCCGTCATGAGCGAACAAATTAGCATGCGAGAAAGTAATTTGGTATTTAATTATACTATAATGACTCAATGTTCCTGATCTTTACATGGACGTGGGAAATAAAGAATGGTGGAAGAACATCAGGTATGTCTGAAGCGTCGGAATCTGAGAACAGATTTGAAATTGGCGTTATTGGTGGTGAGAGCAACATGGCTAGCAAGGTCATTCTGGCCGCGAGCAGCACGAACAAAGGACCGTAGACAAAGCTTGCATTCTATTGCTGTGATGCTTCAATGATACGAACAGGTAGATATGTTCAATCAAGCGTCTTGGTCCAGAAGTTATTCCAGTATTTTAAAATGGTTTGATTGGAAAGATTCGGAAAACCTGGGGCGAACTCGCGTTTGAGACGTAGAATGGTTTTATGTGCTTGTATTTTAATTAGAATGGCAGGGGAAATGTTCTCGCGTAGGCAGCAAAGTGTAGTACAAGGATAGAAAAATTTGTGACATGGTTTGTACGAAGTGTGCCATTAAGATTATGAAAAGTGCGCACACCAACGTATTTAGGAAAATCTGCAGGAGTTATACTGCAATTGTTCATGGTGCATGTTAGATAAGAGAGGTTCCGTTGGTGGTGTAAACAAATTAGCGCTGTTTTAAATACATTCAGTGTTATAAGCTTGATTCAACACCGTTCTTGTATCTTAAGAAAATCATTCTAGAGAGTGCAACCATCGGTACAAGTTGTTTTTGGGTGGTAGGCCACACAGTCATTGGTACACAAAAACGTGTCAGAGGAAGCGTTAAGTGGTCGGGCATTTATGTAAATTAGGAAAAGAAATGGTGCAAGAACTGTTCTTTGGGCACGCCAGATAAAGAAATACGGCAGGACGCATCTAACGATGGCTGTCGATGTTAATGCGAATAGCATTCGAGCAATATAGTGGCAACCGTGCTCCAGTAGTGGCGTTTATTTACCACGTGTAATTGTAGTTTTGAGACTGACGTTAAATTGAAGTATGGGGTTTTACGTGCCGAAACCACGATCTGGTTATCAGGCACGTCGTAGTGGGAGACTCCGGAGATTTGGACCACTTGTGCTTCTTCAAAGTGCTAATCTAAGCACACTAAGA
Source organism: Dermacentor andersoni (assembly GCF_023375885.2). Classification (NCBI taxonomy): domain Eukaryota; kingdom Metazoa; phylum Arthropoda; class Arachnida; order Ixodida; family Ixodidae; genus Dermacentor; species Dermacentor andersoni. The sequence continues at coordinate 206,579,147 of NC_092816.1, read as the reverse complement.
AAATCTAAGCACACCGGTGCTTTCGCCCGCATCGAAATGCGGCCGCCGTGGCCTGGATTCGATCCCACGACTTCGTGCTTAGCAGCACAACACCACAGCCACTAAGAAACCACGGCGGGTGAGACTGACGTTGCCTCGTGTATATGTCATTATTCGGATATCGTCTCGCTTTGCTATGGCACTCACTTGCCAACCTGACCCACGAACATCGCGGCATGACGGCGACTGCATGGAGCCGACGCAGCGACGATAACATACTTGAAAAGTAATGATGTCGGTGTCACGAGAAAGGTGGTAAAACGACGATGTCATCGTGACAATGAGATGTGGATTTTGAAATTATGACGATGGTGTCACAACGTTGTAACGATGGCAACATTAGTACACTTAGACGTCGACAACTAATGACTACGATAACGCGACGACAACGGCAGGACAACAGCCGGATGAAGAAGCTGCAATGACCACGATTGCCCGACCACGGCGACACGACGACGGTATAACATAGGATACATGATAGCATCTGTGTGACGACCACGCAATGAGGACGATGGCATGACATGGGCGGCATAATCACGATGAGTGACGACAGCACGATTATGACAGAATGAAGCATAAGGAATTACGTCTACGGATGGACGACGGTGGTATAACGGCGACGGAATGACAACAATGGGTTTAGAATACTGAAGTGACGATCATGGTGGCAAAATGACAGCGTGACAACGATGACAGGATAATGACGTGAGAGCAACTGTGACGACGATGGCTCACGACGATGGCATAACTAGAGTTGGATGACGAAGTTACGATGACGACGATTTCATGGTCCCGACAGCATCACGACAGCGGTATAACAACGAATGCATGATGACGGCTGTATGACGACGACGCAGTGACGACGATGGCGTGACAATGGCATGAGGACAATCGGATGACGACGTATGTGTGATGACAATTGCGCGACGGTGGCTGTTTCATGAAACCTGTATGGCGACATTGACACGTGGACGTCGTCGTCACGGGAGCCGGATGACAAAGCTGGTGTGACGACGACTGGATGACCACGACGGCATGACGACGAGGGTCTGTCAAGGGATTCATGATTTCGACTGTCTGACGACGACGGCATGACAAGGGCAGCATATTTACGGTTGAATGATGGCAGTATGGCTACGAGAGAATAGCTAAATAAGTTTGACGTAGATAGAACAACGAAGGTGATATGACTACCTTGGCAAGATGACCATGTGATGACGTTACAGAAGTGATGATAATGATAAAGTGGTAGTGTGACGATGACGGCATGACGACGACTATGTGACGACCACTGCGTGATGACGAGGGATGACGAGAGTAGGACGACGAATCTAGAAAGACGACTATGCAATAAATGCGACAAAATCACGACAACGAACACATACCCAGTGACCCAGGTGATTAAACAGCTTGGATCACTGGGTCGGAGTATAAAGCATGACGACGGCAGCATGACGAGAGTCACAAAAAAAAAATGGAGGACGCTTAAGCTTCGCCTTCAAGAGTGGAACGCGACAGCGTTCCGATCGACCCGCCAAGGGGTGTAAGACAAAGCGCTACGGCGCAGCGATCATTTACGAGCCGCCCCGCATCGGAATTTGCACCCCCCAATCACGCGGTGAGCGTCGAGCAATGCAGCGTTCGCCACGGCAACGAAACGTGCGCCTGAGCAAGCGAAACGAAACAAAGAACTCGGTGTCTCGGAGGGGGAAACGATCTACGCGAGCCAAACGGGAGAAGAACGTGGGGTGGCAGCGTAGATATCCAGTTTGGTACCCTGCCCTAGAAAGGGGACTGGGAGACAGAAAGATGAAGAAGTAATGCGTATACATAGAAAGGGAAGCGGTTGAAAATAAAAGCAAAGAGATTTTTGAGCGGATGTAAGTAATAGAAATGGGACGATAACTCTGAAGACAAAACTGATTTTTCATTTGCTAAATAATAATAATTTATCATGTATTAATTTATTTACCTGCTCTTTTGAAAAGAGTTGATACTTTGAAGTGTGTTTGTAAAAATGTGCTGTGAATAGTTATATGTTCTTCCTTTTGTTTTAGTAGTGTTGTATGAGTATTGATCCTTGTAAACTGCTACTTCTACTCCTGCAGTGAGGTAAACGCTTTAGTCAGGAAGATTGCGCCCTCTTTTGCCTTACCTAGCAGGCAAACCTTGCATATGTTTTGCCCGAATAAATTACTGCTACTACTACCGCAAGAATTTAATGCCTTGCTTGAAAACTGGACTGACCTTACCAATCGTTTCAAGTGATGCAGATGCGGTGCCTAGTGACTTTTGAAACATTTTCGCTACAAAGAGACTAGAAATGTGCTTAGTGTCATTAGGTATTTACGTGTTGATACCATCCAATACTGTCGATAGCTAATTCTTTAGTGTTAGTGAATCGATAACTTTTGTGAATCAAGGGGGATCAAATGCCATACTTTCCAAAGCGGTGTAACTTACAGGCTGGAAATCAGGAAAGTTATCACTCCGTTCTTTAGTAACTATGAAATACAATGTGTTATTTGAATAATTATGAATAATTAAACCAGGAGAATCGCGCACGTTCAGTTAGTGTAATGTGTACTAGGTACATGAGGCCGTATTCAGGTGACATTTTTTTTTCCTTTAAAGAGGAAACAGTGTGACTGTGTGAAACGCAAAGTCGTAGGGAAAAGGTGAAAAAATAGGCTTTATTCGTTATTTATGCTTTCATATTCGCCTCGTTTCTAAAGAGCAAGTCTGTTTCTATTGCTTTTGCTTTTTAGTATGTTGGAAAAAAGCGCTAAGAATGACAAAGTGATCGTTTCTTTTTTCAGATTCAGATTTATTGGTTCCAGAAAAAGATGTAATTACATGACAAATATACAGACGAGGGTCCCAAAGTGAAAGAACTGTAGTAGGACCCTCTATAGGCGGCCACTCAGCCACTCATGTCTGTCGACTTCAGGTAGTGTAGAACAGTTGCATTGGCTTTCTTAGCTGTGATGCCAGGCTTCCAATACATTTGGTTTCGTAAAAGACCAATCGTCCCGTCTATTCAACGTACACTGGAGAGTCTGGGGTTGTTAATCGAAACGGGAACAGTGGTACAGGAGTTGATCGATGGTCTCTTCCCATACGCACTTAGCGCCCATGGGGGAGTCAGCCATTCCAATGGGATAGTTTTATGAGTTAGTGAAGGATGCTCCTATACACACAATCGACGCAGCAGTGTCGCGTCACGTCGGGACAGCATCGTTGGCGTTTGTAGTTTGAATGAAGGTGCGAGGCTACAGAATCAATGGCTAGAGTTCTGCGGAATATTACAGTGACTCATCGCAATAGTACGCGCTAGATTGCAAAGCGCTGTAGCAGTGTCTACTCCCGATGAAGTTATAAAAAGTGTCGGTGCTCCGGCCTGCACACGTTAGGAAGGGCATCGGGTAGGTGCTTTCCAACGATACTAGAATGTCTCGGCAGCCAATGAACGATTATATTATGTCCTTGTTCAGAAACCGAAAGGAAATTTCTTTGATGTGGGACACCAATTGGTCGTAATTTCCACGTAGTATGCTTCGCATGCCTTGAAGGGCTGCTTTAGAGTCACAAAATATCGCCCATTTGCGAGGTGGTTCTTCTTCAAGATATGTCACAGCAACGCAAAGAGCGGCTACTTCGGGACCTCTACATGTCAAGAAATGTGAAATTTTAAACTTAATGACCACCAATCAAAATGGGATAACAGTGGCGGCCGTCAAACTTTCCGGCACACTGTGCCTTAAAACATAAATTAAGTTAGCGTAGGAAGTATTTAAACGCCTTAATGTGATCTGCTTGAGAGCCGCAGAGGACGGGCTTCCTCTCCTCGCAATTCCTGGAACAGGAAGTTACGCAGGAGGCTTTTTCAGGCACCACAGAGGACATGACCTTTTCGTTGTGGGCGAGTATCTTATTAGCAGAGTGCTAATTAGCCGCAACTGATCTGGAAAACGCTGTCTTGAGTCTTTCGTCTGGTAAGCGAGGTGAGATAGCGGTTATTAGTATGAAGGGAGTAGCAGGAAAGTGCCATCAGAAGCCAGTGGACCAAGGGCAGATCCATCATTATACTTTGAGATAGGTAGCATTGCAACGAACCCAGATCATTTCCAAAGTGGTTGGCATGTTTATGAGCGTACACTGTAAAAAGTGATTGCTGAGTTTTGGTGATGAGCTCCCACCACCTCGCGAGCTGCTGTTTATATCCTTACGAAAAATGACATGGTCCGTTAAAGGAAGACAGTATGTCTGATTCACTGACCGATGAATTAAACCACGTTTCTGTTAGGAAGGCTCAATGAGGTTGCACGCTGAATCCAGTTTAGGTTTTGCAGCATATATGTTAGTATAGTTAGTATATGTTAGCATGCGTGTGTGTTAGAGAGCTGGTAAAGGGGTGCTTGTGTGTAAGCTTGAATAACAACTATTACTACGAGTGTTTGCCTCATGAATCGGAAATTCCGTCGAGCATCCGGCGTTAGCATCCGATGGCAAAAAAAAAAAAGAACGCCTGACTAAGTGATGACGTCACGTTACCAGCGCTGGGTCTACTGCGGCTCGCACTGTGAAATCCCACGGGAAACAGTCACTAAAAAAATTTACTTTGCGCAATTAAAAAACTGAGTTCACCATCTTTCAAAACCGACCTGGCCGATTCTCAAAATTGACATGGCCCACTCCCGAATTTGGGTCACCCACCTTCGAAAGTGATTTCGCCCAATTCGAGCACATCGCCAAATCAAAAGTATCGTGTGGAAGAGTCAGAATGCTTTCGCGTTCAATGGACTTAAGGAGACTCAAGTGCTCTGTAATTTTTTTCAATCATACGTACATTACTACATACACGTGTTTTTAACGCGAAAGGCATTCTTTGCCTACTTCAGCCGTCTTGAGCCTGCCTGCCTGTCTGGCTATCTATCTATCTATCTATCTATCTATCTATCTATCTATCTATCTATCTATCTATCTATCTATCTATCTATCTATCTATCTATCTATCTATCTATCTATCTATCTATCTATCTATCTATCTATCTATCTATCTATCTATCTATCTATCTATCTATCTATCTATCTATCTATCTATCTATCTATCTATCTATCTATCTATCTATCATCTCACGCCGACTGATGTGGTCCAGATTGTGGTGCTGTGTGGACGTTGTATTGTTGTCATTCTGGCTTCGTGCTAACTTTCGTCTTGCCATCATCCCCGCGATTACTACTCGAACCCAGTGACCCAAATTGTCTGATTGCATAGAAAACAAGCTATGGACTAGCGGTCACGATGCGGTCATGGTCTTTGCAACGTCATTATTCTAGTTTTGTCTTCGGACTCTCGTCATGTCATCGTGATCACGCTATCGTCGTTACACATTCTTCATGCATTCCTTCTATCACCGCCATGGTTATGCCATTATGTTCGTTCAGTAGTCATCGTTCTACATCTTTTATCTGACTCTCGTCATGGCGTCGTCGCCACGCCTTCCACTCCGACCCAGTGGCGTGTTGAGTAATAGCTTGGATCACTTGTTATGGGCTGCTCGTGGTCGTGATGCTCTCGCCGTCGTCGCATCGCCATTATTCAAGCTTTCTCATCGGACACTCGCCATGTCATCGCCATCATTGTGTCGACACGCATTCTTTGTCGTAACGCCCTAAGGAGGCCGTCGTGTTCGGTCAATCGTCGTCATTCTAGCTTTCGGATCAGGCTCTCGTCATGCGGTCGTCGTCACGCCTTCTACACAGATTCAGTGGTGGAAGAGGCCTAGTAGCTTGGGACACTAGGTACGTGTTTGGAGCCGTGAAATCATGGTCGTCTTTGCATCACCGTCATTCGAGCTTTCCGTCATTATGCCATCTTCTTACAGTCGTCGTCATGACACTGCCGCCACACTGTCGTTTTGCCATTGTAATCAACTAAGTATCTTCATCTCATTGCCGTCATAATGTCGTCCACATACCGGGGCCATTGTTCCATCAATGTCAATGTTTATTTCTCGTTGTATTGCAGCAATACTTTCGTCATTCACTCATCTTTACGCCGCCTTTGTCATGCCATCAGAATCAGACACTGGTTATCATGTCTTCACTCTCAGACCATCATTGTAATGCTGTCGTGGCCGTGCCATAATTGTCACTCCAGCTTCGTCATCCGGCTTGTCATTTCGGTGTCGTCGCGCCGGCATATTCATGTAGGTTTAGTGACGCAGCCGTGCACGGGTAGTCATCCCATTGTCTTCACGCTTTCGTCATCATGCCACCGTCATCACTGCATCGTCCTCAGATAGTCGTGATCATGCATTCATTTTCATACCTCAACGGGATGCCGTCACGGTTGTTCCTTCGTCATCACTGTGACTCCGACATCCGACTCTCGCCATGCCGTCCGTCGTCATCATACCTTTGTGGTCATGCCATCGTCGTCACGCTGTCGTTTCACCATCACTTCACCGTCATCACTTCAATATCGTCATCCAATTGCCGCCAGGCCGTCTATGCAAAACCACATTCGTGGATCGTACGAAGTTAATCCTTGCTCGTAATTCTATCCTAACTATGCTATCATCATCAGCAGCAGCCTATTATATGTCCACTTCAGGACGAATGCTTCACCCTGCGATCTCAAATTACCCCTATGCTGCGGCAATTAATTCCTACTTGCGCCTGCGAAGTTCCTAATTTTATCACCCCACCTTGTTTTCTACCTTCCCCGACTGCGCCTCCCTTGGCACCCATCATGTAATTCTAATGGTCCAATGGTTATATGTCCTACCCATTACATTGCCTGCCCAGCTCCATTTTCATTGCGGTAGCAATTATATGGACACTCCAGGCGCTTTTCTGCCGTCGCCGTCGCCGTGAAGCTCCGTATGAGTGAAACTTGTGAAGGTGAGCCGGCGAACGCGGTTCCATGTCGCGTGCGCGAGCGACGAACGCGGCCCGGATGCGTGCCCTCTCTTGTGGCGCTCGAGGCAAGAGGTGAGGAGAGGGAGGAAGGGCTTTCTTCTCCGGCGGTTGTTTCGGTGTCTCAATGTCCTCTTCGCCCGCTGCTTCATATAGAGTGGCCACTACCGCGGCGTCTACTGTGGCGTTGGCCACGCGAATCGCGGACGCCGTAGTAGACATCTTTGGCAAACGCCGTAGGGACGCGTTGCCGGCACTCGCGTATCTTGAAAGCAGTCTGCGACGTGGCTAAATTGCGCACCCGCGCGGGCCTTATCTTCAAAGTGATCTGCAATATTTGCAAAGTGCGCGTCGTGCCGGTTGCTTCGTATGCGCTGTGCTTTCGACGTTTCGTACGCGTTGAAGCGACAGATGCGCGGAAGTCAATTGGCTCGCAGCTGCTGCCGCGATTCCTAACCCTAAAGTTTTCACAGACAGTTTCCGCTGTCATCGAGCGATGTGTGTTCATGTTTACCTATACCCGCGTGACACGTGCTGGTTAATTTGGTTAAAACACGTTGACGGTGTAGTTGCTTAGAATCCACAATAGAATGTGTAAATGCGACTGAACAAGGACGTAGAAAGAAGCAGACACGCAAAGACAGCGCTGTCTCCGTGTGTCTGTTTCTTTCTACGTCCTCGTTGAGCCACACTTACATATTCTATCATTGTTAATTTAGGTAGTAAGCGAATGTTTAAAGCTTTATACAGCCGGTAAATCTACGATCCTTACTTCGTACAGTTATCTACTAATTTGCTATCGCAATCAGTGCTTCGCCTTTCCGGTGGAACTACGTATTTCTTTCTCGTAATGTCAATTAGAACGTCAGCTATCCCTGTTTGCTCTCTGATCCACACTGCTCTCTTCCTTTCTCTTAACGTTACGCCTAACATTATTCGTTTGATCGCTGTTTTCGCGGTCCTTTAACTTGTTCTCGAGCTTCTTTGCCTCTTGAAGTTTGTGCCCCTTATGTTAGTACCGGCAGAATGCATTATTTGTACAACTTTCTTTTGAATGATGCCATAGCCATGAAAAAGTATCATGCTACCGTTCTGATTCCATCATCATAGTTGCGTCGCCGTCACACAGACGCTTCCGTGCTTCTGTTGTAATACCGCCGTCGTCATGCTGTCTTGGCCGTGCCATTGTCGCAATTCCCGCTTACTCATCCGGTTGCCGTCACCGTCATGTCATCTTTGTCATACAGTCATTGTTTCATTGCCCTCATGTCGTCGTCAGTTTGTCGTTTTTGTAGCAGTGTCATAATTTACTAATCGACATCTAATTTTCGTCATGATGACGTCGTTATACGCCTGCGTCATTCAATCAATATAATTCCATCTTAGTCATTTCATCGTCACTACGCCGGCATCATACAGTCGTCGTCGTACATCCATGCTCTTGGGCAACCTTCGCAAGCGAGTGCCATAAAAAAGTGGTACGACATCAGCGTAGGTGGCACATAGCCGGTGTGACAAAAAAGTCTCAGAATCACCGTTAGGCGTGTTAAATGAACGTGAATTCAGGGATATAGTGCTCCGCTACATTGTTCGATTGTTGTTCGCATTACCACCAACATTCATCTTGAGATAAGTTCTGCCATAATTTTTCTTTTTTTTTCTTCTTGCAGTGCAGCGGAGCGCCTTTGTTCCTGCCAGAAAATCCAGCAAGGAACGGGGTTCCCGAAAATATGGACGTAGGCGTGCCGGCGAGCAGTCCTCATGTTCGGAGGCTCGGCCCCCGTCGTCAATGGAGGAAGCCCGGCGGCGTCTCCTGCACCGGGCCAAGATGAAGTCCCTCATGATCACCGTGGTCATCGTGGCCGCCTTCATCATCTGTTGGACGCCCTACTACAGCATGATGATCATCTTCATCTTCCTCGAGCCTGACGACCAGCTGACGGAGGAACTGCAGGCTGGCATCTTTTTTTTTGGAAGCTCGACAGCCATGATAAACCCGCTCATCTACGGCGTCTTTCACCTGCGGCATCAGAGGCCTTCGAGGGGATCGCGGCAGTTCAACAGCAGCGCCGCGTCGCGTGCAGTCGACCACTCGACGATGCTCCTGGCGGGGTCGCTCAACAAGGCACCTGCTGCTCCTGCGGCATCGACGACGGAGCCGCCGCTTCAGTGCGGCGAGGACTCAATGAAATCCAGAAGTGTGCGCGGCTGTTCTGTTTCCGAAGCCACCACTGCCTTAGTGGTGGGCAACGGTTGCCCCACGCGGATGGCGTCGCATTCCTCTCTGGTGACACAGCACCGGAAAGAGAAACGGAGAGAAGGAGAATCAGATAATGAGAGCCACACTGAATGTCGCACTTCACAAGATGATAGTTAGGACTACTGTTTGTGTCCATGAATATGGTGAGAAAAAAGAAAGAACATTGTTCCGTGTATTGACTTCATCTGCCATAGCTAACGGTGAACATGCAGGCTCAGAGTACTCTTCAGGACTGAGAGTGTGGCTCTACATTAAATGGGGCATCAATATTTTTGAGTCCTTTACAGAAGCGCTCTGGAGCGTATGAAAGTATGGTCCTTGACTGCTCAGTGACCTAAGTACTGTGTTCAGTGCCGAGTTTGAGTGCAAGAACAGTGACGTAGCGAGTGCGTTGTACAGCTGTTGCGTTCCCTTGGCATAACGTTGCTTTGACACAGCTTTTAATGGCAAGTAAGGGCTAGACGTACGCAACTATTGAAGTATTTCCATAACGAATGGAATACATTTCAATTTAATGTAGTGCTCGAATCGAACAGTTGATATTTGCAACACAGAATATGTATTGCATAGTTTTTGAATAATCAGAAGTGACTTTCAAGCACCAGAACAAAGAAAAAACTAAAGCAGCGAGGCTGGGATCATCTTTCTCATTTTCATCCTTTAACTACATGAATCGAACGCATAGCGAAATATTTTATGCCACTTAGGGCATGCAATTTGTCGATAATTGATTAGCCTGCCTATTCGATTTGCATTTGATTCTGTTTCAAAATTACTATTTGCAGACCCCTTGCAAAGCCAGAATCATCATTGAAAACTTCTTTTCTTTTTCGTAATGTTTGATTGTTTTACAACAAGCATTAGTGCTGTATTCTTCTTTCTCAAGAGTCAATTATTTCCTCAAATATTAAAACATGTTCAAGAGCTCAGCTTCAGAACCACTGCATGCGTGTACGTTTCCCAAATTGTGAACGACAGTACCGACCAAATGTAAACATATAAGCACTATTTTCTTTGGTGATAGTTCAACCACGGTAGCGTCTTACCTTTTCTATAGTCATGATATGTCTCGCGTGAGGTGTTGGTAATCATTACTCATGGTAGTCATTATGCTAGTTTTTGATATTGGTAAAGACAATATGCGCTCGAAAGACGTACACAACAAAGGCACATGCGAACCGTCTTCGCTCTTTCCCGTTTATTTCCATACATTCCTTTTTTTGTGCAACGGAAGCCCCATTTGCCTAGCTTTTCATTTTTCCAAAGGCCTGCCTTTATTTTTCTGCCTTTCTTTCTTTTTCCGGAATCCAACCCTCATAGTTTCGCATGTGCTCACTTTTCATTCAAGACCAGTTCAAAAGTTGTTCGAATTGCAAGCATTCAGTGCACATTGGAAACTCTTACACACGCTTTCACTAGAAGTTTTCCCTCAAAACTCTTATTTATCGAGAGAATTGTTGCTGACACCACTACCACAGAATTCGGAATAACAACGCAAGCGGTTGCGCTACGCTAACACCGTGACGATTGATTTGAGGTGCCGATTCACTTACACGAGCGTATGTCGCAGACATTCTTGACAAACAAATAAACTTTCCGGCCATAACAAAGGGACTTGATGAGCCCTTCTCGGTTGGGAAACAAGCGCACACGCCCTTGTCTGACACCATGAAGGGCAGGCAAACGCAGTTATCGAACAAAGGCACATGTCTTATGCGACATGGCGTCACATGACACGCACCCAAAATTACGCCATGCAAAAAAAGCAAAAAAACAAAAAGAAAGCATGCCGAAGAACAAATTCGCGAAAATCTTTCAACTGAGAAGGTAAGTACAGTATCGGTTGACCGAAGTTCAAAGAACGTCTTCATCTGCCGCACACATCAAGTTCGGCACGGCTGTACATGTAGCCTGAACGATAACAAAACAGGATATCGTGTTCACTGCGCCTGTACACAGAAGATGCTGCAATCAGTATTTCCGAGCTCGTGCTTCATCTGTTCTGTGCTTGTTCGACTGCATTATTCCGCGCTCTCCAAGAATGTAAGCAAGCAGTGAGCGCACACATGGCAATGTTGCATGGTATAGCCTTGCAGAATGTTGAAACGCAACGTTGCACTGTCCAAAGAATGGCTCCCCATAAAAGAAGAATGGCGTGAAGCATGTAACGGAAAACCAATAAATGTACCAAACTGCCTCTTGTGGTACCCAATGACATTTGTTTGTCACTGAAACTTAATAGGATGGCTGACATGTACATGGTCGTTCACTATTTCACTCTAAGAAAAAAAAAGAGCAGAAAGTGAGTCACGGCAACTTCACTCTCTTTTCTCTTCCGAAGATCTATTTTTGCGCGAGTAGAGTCACAAAATTGGAGTCAACATTTCTGCATGGGTCGTTTGACTCTCAATGGCACGCAAAGTGTCGTCGTGGAAGATCGCGACTCCTGTGCGACTGCAGAAGTCTTGGCGAGCGTAAGCTTAAACTTCAAGAGCAGACAATCTCGACAATTGCTTTTGGAATTTTTTTTTAGTTTGTGTGTAAACACATTCTCAAATAAAAGTTTCTTAATTTAACAATTCGCATATTACCGTAATACAGTTACTACACAGTTCTACACACGTTTTATTATTGAACCAATAGGAGATAGTCATTATACAATATCACTAAAAATTATTCCGAACGGTGAATACAAGGGCAGTGTGGCAAACATGATAAAAGACTGTTAAAATATGGTAGGTTACAAATAACTAAGGAACCATCAACACAAATCAAGAAAGTAATTTTATGCATAGAAAGGTTCTATATTATACCGTCGTGGTATCCCTGATACGATCTAGAAGCACATCATGTATACAACGTGAATTCGGTATTTCTATACCCACAGAAAAACTATAGTACGCGAATTTGATTGATTTAAGTGCATGACGATAATAAGTATTTTATAATGGCACATTTATTGACTTACTTTAACAACAAGAACTGCTGGCATTAGTTATTTACATAATGGCAATAGTGCTAATGCGAGTTGAACACATATGCAGGCACTTTTAAACTACACTGAACTACAGGGTTGTAGACAAGGCAATGAAAATATGAATTACCAGATACATGAAAAAACGTATAACCCCAAGGAGAACTCAGTAACAGTGTCAATAACAATATTAGTCAAACAACACAACTTCAAATATTGCGCCAACTTCTCCTCCAAGACAGAGGTCAAGGCACATTGGAAGTCCTTCGTCTCCAGGTTTTGCAGCTGACAGTGCACTTTGCGATCCGAAAGAAATATCGGTGCCTTCTGAATTCTAGCACCTCAAGTCTTTCTGCTAAAAAAGCAACTTCACTACTCGCAATGAAGATGCCAATAATCTGGCAAAACTCTGGGTCATTCCCTTTGCGCATTACGCATCCTCTACTTTGTAGTTACCTGGCGTAGTGTCAATGATTTTGCTTGCCACATAATGCTAATTGACTGCGCCTCTTAAATGCATGTGTGAAGCTCAGCCCTCTCCACAGGTATTACGCTGCTCGTGGACAGCACACTGTCCAAAGCTAATTCATTGAACTCAAAATTTTGAAGCAGCTTGTGCCTTTCTGCAAGGGTCTTACAGATATTCCTGATATTCTTGACACGCATTGCAAGGCTCATAAAATATTGTTTGCCTCAAACCTCATGCGCCACAACTACTTCAGTGTCCCAAAAAGAGATATCATGGGGTGGTAAAGTACTAGGTAGTGGATTTTTTAAATCGCTATGACAGGTATGGGAGCCGGGGCGCAGCGTGGCCACGGGGGTGAGCAATGGCGATGAACGACGTAGTGCGGCCTATCTCGGCAACACAGAAGCTGGGGCACAGCTCGGCCTCAACAGGACCGCATGGCGATGAACGCCGCAACATAGCCTCTCTCGGAAGCGTCAGGAGCCAGGGCGAAGACAGGCCACGGCAGGATCTGCCAGGCAGCCTCCGAGGACAGCGGTATAAGCCGGGGTGAAGCCCGGTTCAGCAAAGGCAGGACCGGGGACGCCGGGACGTGGCCCGCCGCTCGATCCGCAGTGCCCGGCGAGAGCTTCTCCTGCTGTCCCGCACCGCTCAGCTTGTCGACACCGTTGCTCCAACCAATCTTGCGGGACCCACGCAGCAATCACGCGCACACGCGCGCTTTTTGGCCCCGCACACCGACGCAAGCACCGGCACTCTGCAAACCTCTGGCTGCTCTAATTGGGTTAGTAATTTCAAGTTCATCTGTATACAATAACAGGTGAAGCAGCTTCTCTTTACAGTTCGTAAACATGTCAGTCACATGGTTCTTATAGATCCTGCCTTCACGAAAGCTTTGTAATACTGTTGCTTCGGCAGCCTCGGGTTTCGTTATGTGTTCAGCGATACCCTTGCTCTGGCTAAAATTGCTCAAAGCACTGCCTACATGAACGTAGTAGAAAGAAGCTCGGTCACTCTGAATATATATTCACTTCTTGGCCTCGGTGAAAGGGAACTCGGATTCAGCACTCTCAACTCCTTGGTACTACGAGCGAATATAATCAACAAGGCCTTCAAGGAAGTTTCGGTTCAACAAATTAGTAAGAGGTTAAGGCACAGCAGAAAAAGATGAATTCAGCGCACACCTTACTCGTTCTGCAAACTGTTGCATGGTCCATCTAAGTATAGCCTCAACTTCTTCGAACAAAATTTCGCAGGTCTCATTGGGCACCTTTCGTGCTTCAGCAACACATAATAACAGGTTCGCACGTAATTTTTTGTTCAATCCTAAGGCAAAGTGTTCTATTGTTGGTGCTCCGCCATTTCCTGGAATTTTCGATCAGGAGAAGCAGTTGGTTCGTGCTGCGTATGATGAGCGAAGGGCGGGCCAGTAACACTCGGAGCGCCAGGGTCATCTGCTGCTTCTCCGTTGAGCTGTTCTAGTGATGGGCCACGCAAGATGCCGAGAAGTTCCTCATAAACGCACAACACGTGGAAAAGCAGGCGCTCTACGAAGACTTCTTTTATCTTTTGAGGAGTTTGTTCTGCAATGGGCTATAACACACAGTGCTTTACGCACGTTGATAAGAAAGACTCTCTTTCGGCACGCTGCACAGTGATTTAAGCAAATTTACAACGTCAAGCATGACGGAGGTTTCGCGCGCGCCGGTACGTAGTAGACCACGGTCCATAGGCATCGCCTTTGGCTCTCAACGCGCATGTGCAAGTATTTCGTCAAGCAGCCGCATCTGGCGCCACGTGTAGCGCGGTCGCTGGACCGACTCCACGGCACCCAAAGGTCTGTGGGATGCCTCGCATAGCGCGCCTAAATGAAGTGGTGCAGGGTGATATGCGCTGGACAAAATTTCAAGTCAGGGAAGCTCAGAGTAAAATTAATCTTGAAGAACAACTGAGAAATATGGAAGAAACTAAACGATTTGAGAGAGAGTTCAGGCATTTGTACAGTAAATACATTCACCCGCAGTGGAATACATGAACTAGGAAACTTACCAGCAAGTATGCGACCGGTATATCAAGCAACATGTCAACAAAGAACGTCAAACACAATGTCAGAGAGGCCGAGACATTCTTATGGGTGGCGGCAATGGAAAAGGAACGTGCTATGAGTAACTACCTCAAAAGAAAAAAGACGAAATCAGGAAAGAAACAATTTATGATAATTACAAGGGAAGCTCTTTCCTTTTCGAAGCACGATAAGGATGCCTCAGACGGCGTAGTTCGAAAGCGAGAGACGCCAAACAAGCATATGATTGCTGCATTAAAGCTAGGGCAACTATAGAACATATTTTCTTAGAATCTTGAGATATCTGCCCAACTGTCGCTTTAGCCTCCTCTAGCCTCCTTGAAGCCTTTAGATTGAAGGATAACAGGGAGAAAGTAAACATGTCAGGAAGAGAGATTGGTAAGCGGTGATTGGATATTTCGTGGGAGAAAGTCGGGATGCCATCCACAACGACGTAGTACAAAAACAAGGACGCCAATAGTTGTCCAGAAAGTCAAATGCTGGGAATTGCTTGGCTTCTTTTTTTTAAGATAGGTAGGACATTAGGCAAAATAAGAACAAGAGCTTGGTGGCGCTACCCACCGCCCTGCTTCAAAGGGGACGCTGATAGCATATACCCATGCATTTATCCATTCGCGCGCTCGCGTCTTTAATCTAAAGGCCTCTTTACAGTACGACGTAGCGATGACGCACGTGCTCACTCGGCACGACGCCGCTATGACAGCCAAAGCCCAGCACTGTTTTATCGAAGGCGCCATCATTTTGCGATCACAGTGCCATCTATCATCCGGCGCCATGCTGGTACGTGCGACCGCGCTGGAGGATGCCTGCGAGGATGCCCGGAGGATACACGGCGAACCTCCTGTTGGCGAAAAGTTTTCGTGCTTCCCCGAGAAGTGTCAACAAGTCGTTCGGATTGGGAAACGTAGCGTGTCGTCACTAAGCTTTAGCTTCGATACAGCTCCACCCACGATAGGAATAGGAGGTGAGTCAAGTCTGACCATTGTCGATACGTAACGTATACATGTAACGTGTTATTATTGTATGTCTGGCCTTGAACTTTGTTAGCGTATCACTCAGGCGACAAGAATCAGAGGTGTCTCCATGTGTCATGCGATGTGCCGCACCAGCGTACAATCCCAATTCAGGTGACTGCGAAGCTCCGAGGAAACACGCTTTGTTAACTTTCGTGGTCCTAAAATACTGGTGGTACAATTTTCTAAACATTCTTTACCTGATACCCGAGCAGCACACTGTACAAAATAAAGCACAGTAGAAACACTATCAATCAGACGCAGGCAACGCGTCGAAAGAATATGCGCACCCCTAGGGCTCGAATGGTGCCTGTACGTGCAAGGGCACCTCAACTACTTGACAGAGCTGGAAAGCGAACTACGCTTTGCAACAGCAATTTTATTTTCAGCAGTAATACAGCGCGCGATGAGTGGCGTCGACTGATTGCCGGGAGATTCGGAAGCACCGGAGAGTCCTTGTGAACAGGGCCGGCCGGCACACGGTGGGCATGGCTTCGTTTACAGAATGAAAAAGAAGACACCTTCGTTTCTTAGCCGGCACGCACTGTTTGCATAATACGTGCTAGGCCAACTTCCGCTAGAACGTTGGTCGCCAAGCATGGTAATCATGCTTGGCGACCAACATGTTTGAACATACAAGTTTGATGTGCTGGCACGAAGAAATAGTCCATTCGCAATAATGGACCGAATACGCTCATTTCTTTCTTATCCAAGTAAGGTTATGGGTGCCGAGTTCGTCGCCGTGCCCTCACGGTGAACGAAACCTTCCGAACATATACACGCGGTGACATCAAGACATTTCTGTTTATGCTGGCAACACAAAGCCGACGCTTCTCTGCTATGGCAGCGGCGGTGTCCACGAAGTCGCCGCGGCTGAAGTTGCACTTCACGCTTGCTTCCGGGAGTTACCTTGTAGTCGAATGCAGCAGAGTGGTAGCCCGTTAGCTTTGAGTCCAGGAATCTCAGACAAAACACGTTGTAATCGCTTTAATTTGCGATTAAACCTCTACCTTTCCAAGCTGCCACTGGAAGAAAACGGAATACGCATATACCAGTTCGAGGAAGAGAGTGGAACGGTGCGCTGGTTCCACGCTACCTTCCTCTACGCGCGCTGGAAGCAAATGCCGCGCTGCGTTTTATTTGCGTTTCTTTTTTTGTGCTGTTCGCGAGCTACATGCGGCAATTGCTCGCAAGCGCTGAACAAGATTACACTCTTTAATGCAGGCTATGCTCTAACCATTGACCTAGCTGAAGGGCGGTAGGGTGCCAACCACCCGACATCTTTAGTTTATATGTACATATATACACGCACATATACAAACACACCCACGAACGCACGTATAGAACGGTAGCACAATCCTCCCGTGAAAACGCGCATTACCTTGCAACAAAAAGCGGTGCAATATTTTTCAGCATGCTTATGAAGTTTTAACGCCGATGCCGGAAGGCAAGAAATGTTTCAAAGAGTGTTTAAAGAAAACTTCACCCACCTATGGTAGACAATTATTGGTTGGCCCATTTTGGCTGCCGAAACATGACGAATAATGATCGTCGCCAAGAGAACCATCGTGCCTGCAATTATGTCACTGACCGTTAACCGTGATCGTCATTCATCACTAACTATCGTTCACCGCAGCTGCACGTTTTCGATGTATGCGGTGCAGACACGTAGAGTTAAACGCATCTCAAGTGTTCACATGCGCACATTTTATGTGCGCATGTAAATCCTATTTTTACGTTTCACTCATACCGCATACTAAAGACCTGCTTCGTAGCAGCAAATCCGCAAGTGAAAAAGATTCAAGATGCGCGAGCTCCTAGACAAAATTTAATTCGTACAAGAGAATGGATGAGCAATGGCTGGTGGCAGCAGGGGAAGCGTGCTGGTTCTTGGAACCTTGGGGGGCACAATTCAAAGCCAGTGGAAAGGCAACAAGCTGTTAAGAGCAACAAGTTATTCTTATTGCACTAACGACACAAGATGCCAAACTTGCAAAGTAATTATTCACACGTTGCAGACTGTAATATGACAACACATATTTCTTTATGTCTTCGTACTACTCAGGTTTATCTCTTCATACTACTCATACGCCAAAAATCGTGCTAGTGAACAATCTTTCACGCTAGGCGTACACATCTCATCGTGTACAGGAATGTTGCTCAAAATAAATGCTGCTTTAGTGTAAACAAGCCAACCTCACCTCTGTGAACAAGGCGAACGCATCTCGCATATCCTGGTCCCTTTCGGAGCCGGCCAATTCCGGCCCATATGCAGTAACCATGCCGGTCTCGGGCGCACATCTGTCCGTCGGCACGGCACCGCGTAAAAAGCTGTGCCACCTTCCATGCGGTTTGTGCAGTTTGGTGCACTGCACCCCCTCATACTGGAATACAAGTGTCAATATGATGTGTTTCGTATCACGTCACCAAAGTCCTTAACTTATTATGGTCGAATACCGTACCTGCATCCCGGAGCCGATTAATGCAACGCACGCTCGACGGTCCGCTGATTGAAATGTCGATGACACTGATGAAAACGAGTCGTCGTTGTGCCCATAAAGTTGTCTTCGCAGCGGTGCAGCTGAACATTTGACGTCATTTTGCACCACGTGATAGCACTCAGCGAATAGCGGTGTGAGCGGCGCCAGAAAAGTTATGCGCAACTCGGTTCCCTGCGAGAGCATATGCAGGAACACTATTGCCACTCAGAATGCACCGCATCCGCGTCTCGCGACTGGTGGCGGCGCGTCTCCTTGTACATTACAGTGAGCTCGCCGTTTCTTGTCATCCTGAAACTTGTCATATATATTCATCGCATATATATATATATATGGATAGAAGACGCTCACATTTGGCTGGAAAGTTGGGTGGCATGGTTCCAGAACAGAATGAACACCGTGTTGGGACCTCTCACTGGTAAATGCTGCAATGTGTACGTCGACGGCATTACCGTCTACTCTCGAACAAAAGACGAACGTGAGCTACACTTATCGCAAGCTTTGAATGCTTTGGCAATAGCAAAGCGGAAAATAAATTTAAGAAGAGTGACTTTTTTAATAGATCAGTGGTTTCACTAGGAAAGACATTTGACGGTCGTACAGAAAGTGCGAAGGAAGAGTCGGTGCAGAAGATTAAAACTTTGACGAAACATCGTGACTTGCGCTTTTTGAGTGTTTTATTTAACCTAGCTGGACATTTCAGGGCCTTCATCAAGAACTTTGTTACGAAAGCAAAATGTTTGACAGCATTAAACCAAAAAGACGCCCCGTTCATTTGGAGGAAGGAGTGCGAATACATTTATCAAGAACTAGTGAAGACAATATCGACGGATCCTGTCTTAGTATTTTCAGACTTGAATAAAGCTTTTGAGTTTGTACTGACGCATCCTGCTATGGAACGGGCGCGGTCAACTATCAACGACATGCCAGTAAACCAACTGGATACCAGCTGAATGTAATCGGATATTACTCATACACCTGAAGCAAATCGGAAAGACACTACAATACCACGGAGAAAGAGACATTGGCCGTCATCATGGCATTGCAGTACTTTCGCCCATACCTCTAAGGTCAACATTTTAACTTGTTTACGGACGACCAAGCTTTAACTTATTTGACCATTACTCAATCGAAGGGAAGGATTGCTCCTAGGGTCAGCGAAATCCAGCAGTTGGCCCTCGTCGCCGTTCAGCGTCCTGGAACGAAGCTCCCCTACGCGGCCCCTTTATCAAGACTGCACATTTCGGAGATTGAAAGAACTGAAAACGAGCATGTCGCAAGTATTTGTGAAGACGCAGAAGAGATTGTATTGAAGGATGGAATGTTCGGCGTGCCAGAAGCTAGTCACCAGAAGATTTTGAAGCTTAATCGCGACAGCCCCCACTCGGGAGGGCACGACGGCTTTCGGAGGACATATATGACGGTGCTGCAGTGCTTCACGTGGAAAAATATTAAAAATGACGTACGTGCTTATGTAAGGACTTGCCATGATTGCCAAGTGAGAAAAGCAAAATATACGCCTAAGGGAAAAGAGGTGACCATACCTCTGTACTGCAATGTGCCATTTCAATTTGTGCACCTAGACTTTGCCGAGCTTAATAAGAATAGAGAAGGAGCGCGTAGGACGCAAGCTTTTCTGATTGCTGTTGACCAGTGTACACGAATGGCAGCTGCGAAACCAGTAAACGAAGACTCTAACGCTGTAATTTTGCTTATGAAACGGGAAATGTTCAAGAATACGAAAGCCATTGTCACTGACAACGGTCCAGAATTCAGAAGCGAAAGGCTAAGTTTGGGCAGAGGAAAAGGGGATCAGCCTGTGGTTCACTACACCTACGATCATTAGGGTGATGATCTGGCCGAGCGATTGATCCGCGATTTGAAGAAATACGTAACATTATATCCAAACTATCCTGGCGGATGTAAATGCGCTCTCGAAGCTGCTGCCCAGCATCATAACGGCTGGCCTTGGCTGCGCACCTTTTTTGGTGCCTCTGGAATCAGCCCATGGCTACCGGCGGACCATCACCTGGCTATAGTAAGCAAGGTAATTCCACAAGAAAGTGCCAAGACAAAAGAACATCAGCATCAGTACAAGCTGTCAATGTCCGACACCAAACAGAGGCCTAAAATTCAAGACAATGAACCAGGGCACTTACTCCTTGTACGCACAGGACCGGACCTCTCGTAGTCTCCATTCGTCTCCCCCTATATGGGGAATAAAACAGTGAAAGAACTATGCGTTTTGAAGGCAATTTATTGCAAACCACCAGGGGAGAATAGTGAATCCCGCGCCATCGGCAACGCGATTGTATATTACCCCAGAAGCAGAGACAATCAAAGCCACGGATGTGTGAAGGGCCTGAAGCGGAACCTATCTGAAGATAGGGAAGAACAGGACCGAGACTGAGACTGTGGGAAGAGAAGAGGAGGAAGGAATAAAGAGACCGTCTCATTCATATTTCCTTACACTCCTTACTTTTCGAAGCGAGATCAGGATGCTTAGAACGCATAGTTATAAAGAGAAGTACAACATATTAACACAAGCATCCTCTTGCGGCGGTAAGGCAAGGGAACCAATGGAACAGGTTTTATTAGAATGGGAAGATATCTACCCAGCTGTCGGTTTGGGATCCTCTGGTCTCCTCGAAGCCCTTGGGTTCAGGAATAGCAAGGAGAAACTAAAAATGTCTACAACAGAGATTAGTAGGAGGCGATTGGAGGTTTGGTGGCAGAAAAGTGGGGAGACCAAAAGCAACGCAGGCATACAAAAAAAGTTCCCAGTAGTCGCTCAGAACGTTCGATGGTGGGAATTATTTGAGTGTGTTTTTCCGAAAAGATAGGTCGGACATTGGGCATAATAAGAAAAAGGTGGCGCGACCCATGACGCCCTTTCAAAGGGAACGCTTCACAGCATCAATCCATCCATCCGCGGCACCAGCGGAGCCGGCCGAATGTTGACATCACCGTCGACATTCGGTTAAGCAGATCACTTGGTGCATTGGTCTGTGGGCGATATGCGGTCTAAGGTTTGTGCACTGCAGAACAGGAACGAAGAAGGTGTTCGACAGCGCGGGACGGAAGTCGTTCAGTGATCAGCTGCCTAGGAGTGCCCTCATGTCGTATGACGTCATACAGAAGTAAATCCGCAACGTCAGCAGTGCAGCTTGCGCCATTGCTCGCATGATGATGTGACGTTTCGTGTAGGCAGTCTATGCACTCGGTTTTAGACATAGCAGAATGGCCTAGGAGATCGATGCCAAAGCGAAAGAATTGTTCGCAAGGTACAGTGATGGAGTGTACGCGTCCAGCTCGTAATACCGAAGATCATTTGGGACGCTAAATGAGCGCACAGGCAACAATATTGCGGCTCACAGAGCCACTCCTGGTTCATTAATCAGAAGCTCACAAGCCGTGTCAGTAGAAGCGGCATCGAAACGCGGTCGTGGGTACGGGAGATCCCCAGCTGGCCGACGGTGGCTGTGTCATGTAGCTGCTTAAGAACTTGTATGCGAGTATGTCGAATTAGAACGAGCGAAAGTTCCGTACCTTCAGGGCAAAAGTTGCGTCAGTAAGGAACACCGTCGCAGAGTACCAATGCGCTAATAGCCGGTTCAGCATGCGTAGAAGCTACGCGATTGATCAGCAGGCGTAAAGAGTGTTCACTACATTGTGCATTGCGAATGTCTCGCACGACTGAAATAGCTAGGACGCAAGCATCGGTCTCGTGCGCATCGTGCGCATCATGGTCTCGACTGTCGAGCGGGGGATGGGAAAGACAGCCGGCGTTCAAGTGTAATAGGCTTGATCTGTACAGAACAGGGGTCGTATGCTGAAACGATCCAGTTCGGCGAGCCTATTATCTTGACCACGCCTCCGCCAATGTCACACACGCGGATTCGCTATTTTAGCAAAACCAGGAGATAAATAGCGCCATCTGGTAGTTCCGGCCTACCTCAATTTGACGGCATCGTGATGTAGGGTGCTCCAGACATAAACTGAGTAAACGAACCCGAGTTTTCCCGGTCGGGGAAGAATGTAGCAAAAACAAGAGACATGGTAGCCGTGGCGTACCAACAGGGGAGGCCGGGGGGCCGCGAGCCTCGGGTGCCAGTTGGTAGAGGGGGGGGGGGCGTTATATATATGTCTGAAGACCGCCCTGTTTCCGCCGGCTTGAATGGGCGTAAATGGGTATAGAATGCTCCGGTAACTAGCAGCCGGAGCTCATGTACCCGATGTACAAGATGTTTAGTGCCGCAGAATTGTAGGCTGCTGCATTAGCAACATCCTACTTAATAACTGCACAAATGTGCTAGCTAAAAAGTAATTCGCTTAATGGTTTCTGTGTTATTAGTATGAATAAAGGGTTCTATTTATCAGTTTTATAATATTTGTAATATTTTTGTATCAGTTTTGCGGTATTGAATAGTAACGCTGTGTCCTAGTCCTAACTAACCGTCTCTTTATCATTCTGTTGTTGCGTTACTTCATTTCAGAAATACAGTGTGTTGTTTCAGCTGCACTTCCTGAAGGCAACAGACTTGTGTGCCCGACTATAGACATCGTGCACCTAACTTAGTGGATCTGAAAGTGCGGTATAGACTGATGTTTTCTCTCTTTCACTCCCCATTCCCCTCCCCCGGTGTAGGGTAGCAAACTAGACTCAGTCTGGTTAACCTCCCTGCCTTTCTTTCTTCCCCTTCTCCCTCCCTCTCTATCTCTCTCTCTTCAGCTGCACGGAATTCAACAAAAAGGTTCATTTTTGGAGGTTACTTTCCGATGTCCTATCAGGTTAAGTGTCCTTGTGACCACTAGACACTCAGTATCGTGCAAGATATGGCAGTTAATTAATAAGGATATCTTAAATAACTGCTCAATTAGCAATTATAGAGTGAACAAAATCGCCTTGCATATTAAAGCCTGCAGTGCTTTGGCACTGCAGGCGGCCCAGTATGGCAATACCAAAAGAAATATGGAATAGTGCACCAATGACGTCGATATCTCCATCCTCTCAATTGCGAGTGCATACCCAGAGTAGAGCAAGCTTTCGCTTGCACGGGCTTCATCGCGGCTTTCTCTCTCTCTCCCTCTCTCTCTCTTTCAGTTTACTGAAACACATCAGGAATATAAGCGATAAAGGTGATAACATGGTCAATCGAGGAAGGCACAACAAAGCCACATGGATACAGGGCATCTGTTACCGTAGCGAGCTATCTAGGCAAATTAATTCCTGCTGACAAAGGGCGATCGAAGGCTGGCTAATGCACCACGTGCCCTTTCGCTCAATGTGGGATGCTTCCACGACTAATCTAGTGGATACATCAGTATGCTTAAAAAATTGTTGACCCTTGGAGCAGAGGCCGGCAATGGGCAGACACATGCGCATAATAATTCTTGTCCATGGACAACCAGGCCACGTGAATACATAAGCGACATAGACGTTCACATGGTCAATCGAGGAACGCACAACCAGGCCACGTGAATACTGGTGGCCTGGTTGTGCGTTCCTCGATTGACCATGTGAACGTCTATGTCGCTTATATTCCTGGTGTGTGTCTCAGTAAACCTGTTTGTGAGTCAGCGCTCATCCTGTGTCATTTCACTCCGTCGTCGGTATTGTTCGCGCTGTTACCATTATGAATACATTCGCGATCTCTGGGAACGACAGTGAAAGGGGGGTCCCCAGGGGACATGCGCGGTATCCAAGGCGGCCTTGCTTGTGCTGAAACATACAACCTCCCCCCCCCCCCCCCCGCTCCTCGAAAATTTGCGGTATCCTCGCCTTCCTGCTTCCTGATACACCCAGGCGGAGGGGGGGCGGTGACAGAAAACCTATTAAAAGAATTAAATTCTGGGGTTTTACGTGCCAAAACCACATTCTGATTATGAGGCAAGCCGTAGTGGAGGACTCCGGCAATTTGACCACCCGGGGTTCTTTAACGGGCACCTAAATCTATGTACACGGAGTTTTTCGCCTGCATCGCAATGCGGCCGCCGTGGCCGGGATTCGATCCCGCGACCACGTGCTCAGCAGCCCAACACCATACCCACTGAGCAACCACGGCGGGTTACAGAAAACCTATGGGCGCCGGGTGCTAGACGACCTAGCTACGCCACTGCTTGGTAGTTTATAGTATTTTCTGGCAGTTTGCATGTAGCCTCGGGTTTTTTTTTGCTGGTTCTTCATCGGCTATTGCTGTGTGTTGCCTTGTGTAAGGGACAATCGCTGCTGACAGTATCTTGGAACAGCCGGCAGCGGTGCCATGAACAACGCGTTGTTCGCGTGGTTGGTGGTGACCGGTTGATGGGGAAGTGTAGTAGAGACAAGTCAGGCGATGCCGCTGTGGCGGTGCACGATGGCTGACACGCAGGCGCAGAAACAGTGTGTCGCTTTATAATATTGAAACGGGCAGAGATATACGTCTACATGGGACCGTGTTTACTCTGCAGAAGATATGGCCGGTACAAGCAGCATGGCCGAACGTTAGGTTAGCCCCCACTACATCTTATCTTTCATCTTGTTGGCGATCGCCGTCTTTGTCGCTCTCATGGCATCGCGACATAACTTTCGGCGGCGAAAGCGCCAACCCGGCGCCTTCTAGATGGCGGCCGCATGATAGGACTTGAGACGACCCACGTGGATGATATCAGTTGATGTGGACGACGGGGAAGCATCGGCTGGAGCTACTTCATAAGTCTCATCACTGCGCTGTCGGATGACGCGGTAAGCGCCAGAGTACCGGGAGAGCAGTTTGTCCGAGAGGCCCACACGCCGTGAAGGAGTCCAACGGAGGACGAGGTCTCCGGCAGAGAGCTGGACATCACGATGACGGTTGTCATAAAGATACTTCTGTCTTGCCTGCGACTCAGAAAGGCGACGGCGGGCAATCTGGCGTGCTTGGGTGGCTGTAGCGATAGCGTCGCGAGCGTACCCAGACGGGGCCCGAGAGCAGTTGGCAGGAGCGTGTCGAAGGGCAATGTCGGGTCAGGACCAAAGAGGAGATAGAAGGGGTAATAGAGAGCGGTGTCGTAACGTGATGAGTTGTAGGCGAACGTCACAAATGGAAGCGGGGCGTCCAAGTCACGATGATCTGAGGAGACATACATCGAGAGTATATCTCTAAGTGTTCAGTTCAGCCGTTCAGTCAGGCCGTTCGTGTGAGGGTGGTATGCTGTCGTGAACTTGTATTTCGTGGCACAAGAGCGAAGTAGATCTTCAATAACGCGAGATAAAATGTAGCCTCCCCTGACAGTGAGAAACTGGCGCGGAGCTCCGTGGCGTAAGATGACGTCTTGCAGCAGGAAGTCTGCGACGTCGGTAGCACAACTGGTCGTGATGGCTCGTGCGACGGCAAAACGGGTTGAATAATCTGTTGCGACGGCGATGTACTTATTGCCAGCTCTGGAGCTAGGGAAAGGGCCCAACAGGTTGAGGCCAACACGATAAAACGGTTCGGTGGGTATATCAAGAGGCAGGAGGGTTCCAGCCGGAAGCAAAGCAGGCTTCTTACGACGTTGGAATGGTTCACAAGCAGTGACATAACGTCGCATGGTACGGTAGAGTCCAGGCCAGCAAAATCGTCGTCGGACGCAGTCGTACGTCCTGGAAACTCCTACGTGGCCAGCGGTGAGGACATAACACAAACCAGTCGGCACACATGCCCGTCCACTGTAGGCATGCAAACTTTCACTTAACGAATGAAAAGTCTTTTTGTTTGCCTCTTGTGCTGCTGCCTTCTTGTATCGTCGCCTTTCTTACAAGTAACGCCAGATTTGTAGTCATTTTGACGCCTGGTAAACAACCCGTTTGTGGCGATTCGCCAATAAAGACCACTTCCCCTTATAAAGAATACTCGCCATACCAAAGATAGTGAGCAGCAGAATCCGTTCTTAACAGAATATGAGTCGGGTTCATAAGCTGTATACTTTCGGGAAATTCGCGAACCTTTGTCGCGCCAGCACACATGTCTTGCCTGAGCATTTCAAGTAACGTTGCCACGACTACACGTGAACATTACGGGGACACACGCACAGGTCTCGAGATGCCCCGTTGTGCGCAGCGCGTCGGTCGCGGGGCACACAAGTGGCCAGGTATTTTGGGTTTGACTCCACTCGGCGACGGCAATGTTTCCTCAGAATCGAAAAGCACCAATAGCAGTCATCTGCTACCCGAATAACATCGCCATTACGCATGGCTGCCCAACAGTACATTTCGCGCGCCTCGTCGCACACTGTAATGCGGCAAAACTATCTGCAATATTGGCTCAGCGCGACGGGACGCACCGCTAAAATGAAGCTGATGACAAGTCCCTATCTGTGCCATTACTGATATCATATTTCTTCAAAGAATCTAAAATCTAATATGGCGACTTTCTTAGAACATCGCACTGTTATCTAAAATTTGCAAATTTATGTCGGCCCTCCTGCGTGCGACATTTCGCTTTCTCGTTTAAGCGAAAGTATCAAAATATGGCTGCCAATGACTACATTTTGCCCATCGAGGAAGGGTACAGCTTTACGTCACTTTTCGTCGTCCTGACGAAAGGGTGTGAAAACCTTTTTTGGAAGCCTCTCTTTCCCTGCACGAATTTCCAAAAACACTGCTTTCCCACAATTAGAGAAACAACATGGCGGATTATGGCGGAAATGCAGCCAACATGGATGCGCGTGCGGAATAAAGCGCCTGTTCGTATTTGACGATTGCTGAAAACGCTTGCCGTTGCTTGCTCTCTGCTTAAGCTCGCCGAACAAAATGTTTCACACTTTTAAACTCTTTCTGGCAGTGTTATTCTTTCTTTAACAACACCATAACAACATTTCTGATTGAAAGGAGCGCAATTCTCTACCTCCAACATGGAAATCGCATCTTTACTCAGAAGCGCTATCAATAAAGCAGAATGTAATTTCGAGCACAGTCGTGCACTCGTAGCCTTGTAGAACAAATGTTTTCGAGAATACTGACACGTGTACTTGTTTACCCTTTACTCTGGGACGACCTTTAACCCGCTAAGAACTTAAGCTTATCACTCAGTGCTAGAAGCACCTACATGATTTGCAACTTACTCGAAGGTTTTCGTTATTTTATCTATTGCGTATGTTCTCGCCGTACTTTCACGAGGTAGTCAAATCAAAACCCGGTCACGACGGCCACAGTTCGATGGGGGCAGAGTACAAAACAACCATGTACTTAGATTTCAGTGCAGGTTAAAAACTCCAGATGGTCAAAAATGATCCGCAGTCACCGACTATGGCGTGGTTTTGGCACGTAAAACCTTATACTATTTAATTGTGTAGTACTTTCTCGAAGACACGCCAGCACCAGCGATTACGCTTGAACCTTCGACGACTCATGCATGAAAGCCGACGCGCTTGACCCGCTGAGATTTTTCCCGATCGCCGACTGTGCCCGCCGCTATCGTTGTGCTTCAAGTGTCACTTGCTTTTGTGGGAACAAGTTTGTCAAATAAAAAGTAAGCTTTGTCATTCACAGTTTTGCTATATTCTGTTCTTCACCACCACAACAAGGGGGCAATGCTTACTACAATGCTAACATAAGTCTTGAATAACTTGTGAAATCCAGGTAAATTTTTTGCGTCATTGCTTTGTTATAAACCTACAGGATATTAACGAAATCACTTTCATGTGCGAGTCTCCGATGGCCTCAATTCTCATGCTGGGCCACACCGTGCAGGTGCACCTGTGCGTGTGCACACACGTATTAGCTCTCGATATTGAATCATGCACCGATAGCAAACAGAATAATATAGAATACGAAACGGGAGTCTCATTTGGCGCGGAAAACACGTCTCGTCGTCGGCGCAATCGAAGGTCTTGTAGAGGACTCTTATTTTGGTACATCTAGCCCTCAAATGACGATGGAGCCAGCGACGCACGTGAAGCTTATGTGGCGTGCTCTCGCAAGTGTGTGTTTCTGCTCACACCTTATGGTCACTGTCTGCAGCCTGGAACCAATGAAGGGCTTCGAACCGGAAAAGGTCAGTAGTCTCATGATCTAAGGCTTTAAATTTGCTTACTTGAACATTCTTTGTTCCAGCTAGACATGCTAGCAATTTTTTCAAAATTTGATTCGCTGGATTTGATGAATCTGATGTCTCAAAGATGATCAACAGCGAGAACTCTCTATAGAACGCCTTTAGTTATTCCGCTCGTAAGTCGACGTACAGCGCAATGGAGCCGTTCGAGAACTTTCCTTGTTATTCCTTAGCCTTATGCACAACGATCCTGATTTTGTAAGCGGCTTTCTGCCGCTTCCTAGTGCCCTGCATATTATAGTGGATGGAACGTTGCAGATGTTGCAAATATAGTGAGACCGTAAACAATTTTCAGCACAAGCACGGCAGCCAAATCTAGGTGTTACGAAAGGATTTGGGCTTTTCGATTTTGCGAAATTATCCGTGAAATTATTTAGTTGTGTTTTCGTGGGTTTTCCTAAAGGTGGTAAAATGTGCTAACGTTATGTCTTAGATATGTCAATTCATTGCCGTAAGTATTTGTAGCTCTCTGTAAAGCACTTGCATTGTACGCTAGTAGCACTGTGTCGTCCATATACATCAGCCCGGAGACCCTCATCATTACGCACTTACATGAATAAAAATCTAATTCAATGCTTTCCAGTCCTCTTTCAAGGCCCTGAACATAAAGCGTGAAGAACAATGGAGACAAAGGACATTCTCGCTTCTGTTCTAGGTGAATTTCCACTAGTTACTCGCATGTACTGCCTTCCCATAGAAATTGTTCTCAGTTGTCCCAATGGTATTTGGCACAAAAGATACTTGAACAACATGCATACTATACCGATAGTTTGACCTCACCAACCAAATCATCAGAAGCCGTTGTTATTGCAGGAAACTAGGCCACAATAAAATGCTGTGTCACACTTAATGGCACCTGCGGCGGCAGAATATGCGGTAGTCATTTTGCCAGCTTTCGGAGTGCTGCATCCTGCCCAGTGATTCGAAATTAGCGCAGGTAATTCCAATCCTTAGGTCACGTAACCTCGGATCCCCCGAAAACTATCGTCAAATCTGTTTTACAAGCATTCCATGCAAGATCTTTGAACACATCATTTCTGCGTATGTTGTAATTTTTTTAGAACTCTATAATTCGGACCAACATGATTTTAGAAAAATCTTTTGCGAAACTCAACTACTATCGTTTGCTAAGAACTCATTTCAAATGCCGATTCGGGTTTCGATACTGCCTGCGTTTATCTTCACTGCTTGGACCCTGCTTGGACCATGAGTCCGTAGCATTGCATAAATAATAATAATAATAATAATAATAATAATAATAATAATAATAATAATAATAATAATAATAATCTCTAAACACGACTAGGCAATCGTAGAACAGTGGTTTACACCCGCAATCATCACAATGCACAGAGACCTGTCCATCTCGATAGCAGATCAGTATTTGCTTGTGTTCCCTTAGGCTGTCATTGAGGCATCTGCCAGTCTGTCCTATGTACACTTTGCCGCACGAGAAAGGGAAGCGATATATGACACCTTAAGTGCAGTGAGTCTACCTATGTTCAATGTGACCGGCTCATCTATCTTCAGGAGGAAGGAGTGTATCGGACTATGCCTGGCCCCTGCCTTGAGCGACCTGTTTCTCGCCCATCACGACACTTCTAAAAGGAAAACTCGCGGCGATAAAGCTTTTAGAAACCTTTACATACGTGGACGACTACCTCGTGATGTATGATTTGAATTCAAATAAAATTTAAACAGCGAATGACGTGGTTGCAATGTTCAACGAATGCCTTGAACTACCATCAGCTACCAAACAATAATGCTGTCCACATTTTAAATATAAAATTCAATTTGACTGCCGATAATTGCTGTTGCGAATATCACCCTAGGGAAACAAAGGTACTGCTTTTACATGCCTCGTCACATTCGAAGTTGGTGAAGCGAGCAATCGCAAACCTATGTTTTTTTTTAATGTGCTCCGAAAATCATGCTCCCACCGGATGCCTGGGAGTTTTCTGAGACAAAAAGAGCGGCTACTGGAAGCAGGCTACCCTCTCCACGTACTTTTGTCAGTGGCGGAAAATGTGCTGAAAAATATAGCTGAACCGCGTGGTAAGCACGTGCGCAACCATGAAAGGAGAAAGAAGGTGGTTGTGCCGTACGTGCATGGCATATCACTTGGTTTAAAGAAGGTTGCCCAAAAAGTGGAAGTAGGCGTCGCATTTTAAGCTCCGCAAAAGCTATCAAGCATATGTAAGGCCACCGATCCATTGAGAAAGATGAGCCGAGGCTGCGAGAAGAACCATCGGCCGCCGTTTGTGCACTGCGTGCAATGGTTTGCATAACGCTTCCCTTTCTCGTGCGGCAAAGTGTACATAGGGCAGACATGCAGAACCCTCAATGGCAGGCTAAGGGAACACAAGCAAAAATTTAACTCTTATCGAGATGGACATGTCTGCGTGCATTGTGATGATTGCCGGTGTAAACCACTATTTAATGATTGTGTAGTCGTGCTTAGAAATGCTGATAAAGTTGCGAGGGCGATTGTAGGAGCAAGTTTGATTGCAAAAGAAGGGTGCAAACTGTGTCAGTGCTCCGTTGATTTCTCTTAGCAGGAAGGAAATGGCCCACCTGGAAAATGCTTGGTTGCGCGTGCGATGATTGCCACTCGTTTGAGCTGGTATAAATACAATGCTTTTCTGAAACAAAATTCAATTGATGGTTAGCGCACGTCCTGTCGACTTTCTTGTCCGTGTCAATCCAGCGCTATGACTTCAATTGCTGCGGTGTAGGTGACCCGGCCGGGCCAGGCTACGCATTTGGTTTCATTATCTTTGGCTTCATAGGGAAGCCCTCGTCAGCAAGCAACACCGGGCCAATGCAAACACCATGCTGCAAACACCCTGCAGTACTTTTGTTTTGCTTGTGAACAGGATCCTAGCCAACACTTTGGGAAGCCGTCACCAGTGGAAGACAATTACATTGTGATTTCGTTCCAAGTGACCCTACATTAGTACGTATAAACGTATATGTTCGGTCGACATGGACCAACAATGTAACCCTGTACTAATCTTTATAAGTAATATAATCAGTGGCGTAGTCTGTTGGGATCTGTGGCATCCTTCCAGGGTGCCCATGCCTTGGGGAAATCCATGCAGAGACAGTTACGAAAGGGCGCAAGTGCTCGTCCGCATCGTTTCCTCTGGGGAAGCTTATGTAAGGTGACTCCAGCCTCCGTACAATAGCGGCGCAAAACTCGCGGACCGCCAGATTTACCGTAGAACAGATAACACCAAAATACTGTCCTCAGCAGAGGTAGCGAGAAGATACAATCGTATCGCTACACGTATATCCAATGTAATCGCCTTTTTCATGTTCGTGTCTAGCCGTCTCGTGGGCTCAGAAACACTCACAATGGAATCGAAGGTGGAGCAGTTAATTCTAAAGTTCTCTCTGAATCCGCTGTCAGGGAGGTGCGCAGCCGTTTCTTGGTACCACAAAATTTTGCGGGAGTATGTTCAAGCAGAACGATCGCCAGAAGAGAGTGCTGCAGCTATCAAAAGCTCTCGGCTCTTGCGCCGAGCACGTTCGAGGTAACCGTCCATTTCTAGTCAAGCAATAATGAACAGTAGCTGTAAACGCCGCTGGTGAACAGATTCCTCAAAAATGGCGAATACTGCCGAAAATTCCAGGTCTGCATCTTCAGAGTCAGTGTTCGGTGGAGCCATGAGGGCAATCGCATCGGCCTCACAGGTCCTCTCTCGAATCACACACACACATGCACATACACACAATGCACTTGAGCGCAGAACAAAACACGACGTGAAGTATTCTCAGCGAAGCCTACGCCACGTATGGCACTTGTAACCTGAAGCAGAGCAAAGTTTTAGCACAAACTACCACGCCGCAAGGACAACGTGCATCAAAAAGAAACTCAATGAAATTTTTTGGCTCTCGTAAATGCTACGCCGGTCACGGCAATCAGAGTTGGCAATGGCCAAGCAGCTAAATAATATGGAGTCATGAAAGACTTTCAGCATTAACCCAGAAAGTCTTTTTGTATATGTTTTTACAACATGTATCTCCATGCTAGTTATTATTTCTTTATCATATACCGTCAACGTTGCTTAAAAAATTTTGCGCGCACGATGGCCACCTGATCGCATAGGTTTGCTGAACCGAGTCTGCGTAGCGCTGGCAAACCGCGCCCGGGTTAACCGCGGTTAACCATGTGAACCATGGCTAAGCTTACCTGCGGTTAACCACGTGAACCATTGCTAAGCTTAACCGCGGGTTTATCTGCTCGTGTGACAGGGGCTTAAGAATGCTGACGCATTAAAAGATCCTTTAAATTTCCTAAATGTTCGTCGGAATCGAACCCCCGTTGCAAGGCTTCCTCAAGGACTGCACTCTGACAGTTTAGCATGCTGCGCCACAAACTTTCTGCCTTTGAACCTCTCGCGCACTTGGGTCACTGTGCGCCACTGGATGTGCGGTAAGCGAGGGGACAGTTCTCAGCCTTCGCAGGCACCGTCGCGTCATGGTTCTCTTCTACGAGCCAGGCGTGAGCTTCTCCACGGCACCACTAGATGGCACAGCGTGGCCAGAAAGAAATACGGGAAAGGAGCTTGGTTGCCGCATGACGCGTGCCTCAGCATTCAAAACGCACTTGTGGGCCATTATTTTGGAGGCCACGCGCAGGCTTCGCGGTGGCGCCGCTAGATGGCGACGAGTGTCCTTAGGGAAGCGCCCCAGAGGAGTTCTGGTGCAGTACACGTCCGATATATAGCTGGCTTAAACGGTGGCAATACCTTCTGTTGCTATATTGATTTAATACTAAACGCTTTACCATCGACAGTCATCGTAAGATGGGTACTAACTTATTGTTATCCCGCGTTATCTCCATCAACATTACTTATCACTTTTGCCGGAGCTTGCTCGGGTAACCTGCGAGAGGTGGCAGATATAAAAATTAACGGCTGAAATTATTTGAATGTGCTCCGAATTAGCCAGCTTTTGTATAGATACTTTAGAGTGCAGGTTTTGCATCTATATATAAAAAAGTGGGTTCTTGAATATAGTTGCGGTCGGCACCTTCAAATAGAAAGTACCCAGCATTTCAGTAAGGTCAAAAACTATTGGCTAACAACATGACCATTATCGGGCCCTGGGGAAGTACTGCTTTAATAGTGGACGTTTCAGACGCTATTTACTACCCTGAGCATTTAAAGAGTGTTATCCATCCCGGAATGAGGTTAACCTCATTCCAATTAAGGAAAGCTTTACAGCGTAAGCTGTTATGGGCTCATTCGAATAGCCGTTTCGGTTGGCGATGCTTTCCGTCACCGACACCAGTGTCTGTCGCAGCTATCGCGAGGAATGAGGAAAAAAAATACCCTTTTCCAGTCTGGATCAAACCCGGGCACGCTGCGCGGGAGTCAGCTATTCTGCCACTGAGCCACACCCGCTTTTTTGCTTTTTATTGCATGGAATTATGAATAGTGTCATGCAAAAGTCAGTTATGGTGCATTTGGACACACATGAAAAATAAATGCACACATGCTACGCAGTCCAATGAAAGTTGAGAAAGAATTCACCGATGATTACGATACACATTAATGCGAAATTGGAGCGCATGTGTATACGCGCTTCCATTTCGCGATATATTGCCTGGCGCGCACAATCTGCCTTGTGCGGAGGAGGAGGAGGAGGAGGAGGAGGAGGAGGAGGAGGAGGAAGAAACATTATTCTTGTCCTGTACAAGGTGTTGCCACCTGCCTGGCTAGTCCCATGTTGGGACCGGGAGGTCAAGCCTCCTAGCCCTATCACGGGCGTACTGGGCAGCCAGGACTTGAGGGATATGATCTGGAGATCTGATCATTCCTAAAAACCGATTCCGGGAAATGCCAGGGCCGAGCTACCCACACTCCCAGAGCATATGTTCAAGCGTGCATACCTCCTTTTTGCATGTTTTTCATATAATATTCATGCCTGCAATGCCGTACCATTCCTTTATTTGTGCAGGTGAATAATAAGACTCTGTTTGTAATTGCCTAAGCGTAACTGCTTGTGCTCTGTTTAGTCTATAGTGAGGAGGTGGAAACTCCCTCCTTCCCATGTAGTAATGCTTTGTAACTTCATTGTATGTAGCCTCGTGCGGCCTGTTGCACACGAAGCGAAGAGTGCCTCGATTCCCACAATAATCTGGAGATCGCGAGAGACGGCGCGTGGGTGACGCGCGGGCGCGATCCATAGCAGCCGCGGTAGACAAATCAACCAGACGAGGCGCGCTACTCTGGCGCCATATCGTAGCCATCGTCGCCGCACTAGACTTTTCTACTCCCGTTTTCGCCATGCCCTCCTCCGCTTTCCTCCTCATGGTTCCGCTGCACCCTCCTCTCCGCTTTCCTCCTAGCGTCTTTCATCCCGCGCTCCGATCAGCGTTTTCTTTCATCCGTCACTGTGCTCGTTCTTTCGCTTACGCTACCACCGCCGACGCCGATGCTCGCCTCAGAAATGGATGCCTAAGAGCTGCGCTCTAAAATTGGGCAAACAAACTCACACGTCGAAAAGCAAATCCCCTTAGGAACGGGATCAAAGGTTCCAACCACACTACGCACTTGACAAGCAGCCTCTTCTCGAAAGACAGACCTTGTCGAGCGAGGTGCTTCGGCACGTCTGTCGACCATACGACTTCTCCATTCACCTTCACCTTCCCCTTGGGAGAAAGGTGAAGACCTGCAAGATCAGCGACGGCTGATCTGGTGGGCACGCGGAGTGGCATGAGCCGATGGGACCCTGAACTAAGGGCTCCATCCAATGAAGAAGTTACCGCGCTTCATTAGAAATAAATGTTTTCTCCCTCTCTCTCCATAGGGGATAAGGTCCCCATATCTAAACAAATCACATGGTGTAATACTCATTGTTTTTTTAAAGGAAGGAGCTGGATATCGTAAGAGGTGCGAGGAAGTTCTTGCTTGATAGTTCTTTGTAAAACGTCCCAAAAATAAGACGCATCACGACAAAGAATAAATCAATGTTCTGTTCTCTGGCTGGCAGCAAAATCTACAGTTTGCAATCTAGGGTAGATATAATTCTATTTCATGAAGCCATGTTTCGACAGGCCAG
Source organism: Dermacentor andersoni (assembly GCF_023375885.2). Taxonomy (NCBI): domain Eukaryota; kingdom Metazoa; phylum Arthropoda; class Arachnida; order Ixodida; family Ixodidae; genus Dermacentor; species Dermacentor andersoni. The sequence continues at coordinate 206,543,764 of NC_092816.1, read as the reverse complement.
GAGGAAGTAAAAAAAATTTTTTCCCTGCTCGTGGTATACACATTTGACGGACAGGTAATTCTGCGCTATTCAATTCTATTTCAAAAGATATTAAGAAATTTATGCTTCATATTAATTTCGAATATTCCACCCATTTCTTGGCCCATCCCCCATCGTGGGTAGGAGCCACACGCATCACAGGCTACAACAACAACAACAACACGGCAAAGAAGATCTTGACCAAATAGAGGCCGACACGGCTTTCGATACAGAGGTTCAGGGAAAAGGTTATGCACAAGTGCTATATTTAGCGACGTCCAATCAGCGCTAAACAGATATTGTACCGAGAATTTGGCTTCAACAAATAAAACAGTGTCGACAAATTATTCTACTAAGCCCCACAACGGCAATTCTTGAGGAATGTTGCTCATCACAAAAAGAAAAGGGCCTTAGTGATGCAAGACGTGTTATATTTACAGCAAGAAGGAATTGACGACGGACGTTTTTAAGGCAATACAATCGCATGGCCAATTGTGGCCCAAACAAATGCACAAGACTGAGACCTCCCTTCTCAAGTGGATGATAAAGGTTGTCTCTTCTCATGGCTTCCCATGATGAACGCCAAATAAAAGATGCAAATATTCTATGAAATGCCTGAACATGGATGTAAGAGCAGTGCAAGACCTGCAGAACATAAGGAAGATTAAAAGCAAAAATAAAACATATTGTGTGCCTTAGCTACCGCAAGAATAGAAAGGTCACGTCCCTGCCAGGTTGTCGCCTTTCGACAGATAGTGGTCATGGCGGGCGTCGCCCCATGAGGTACGCCAAGAGGCATAAGAACAGGCACACGAAGATGTCGTGGCGGAGACTCATTCAAATGAATATTCGAGCACACAGAAGGAGTTATAGCCCGCATGCCTAGCCAAAGCGCGCTACATTTATCGAAATTGCACTAGTTCCTGTAGTATCCCGGAACTACAAGGTGGTGCTTGACTCACTATTACTGGGCTTATCGACGGGAAAAAAGGCAATGTCTTTCGCATAAGCTAGAACTGTAATTTCTTCATCTGCCTACCTGTGCCCTTTAATCATGAGTTACACCCTTGAGCAAAGCGGGTGCAATTTTACAGCAAAAAGTAAAGGGGAGAGAGGAGAACCCTGACGGACGGATGACTTTAGCCGTATTAAAGCTGGGAAGGTATGGTTCTTAATTACCTTGTAGGGCGCTGGTCATAACAAAGTGTCATACCATTGTATAATACATCCCCGAACTGAAGATGTCGCAGTAGTCGGAACAAAAAATTGTGCTGCACCTCAGATTAACCAGGTTAATTTTAGATAGAGTTACCGGATCTATACTACCATTTAGGTAGTCAAGGACTGAACACGATACATCAATATTGGTCTGTACAGAGCGTCCTCACATCCACAGCTCTGATGGTCACCTAATAATTTAGCTGTGTCTTTCTGCAACGTATTTGTAAGTACGTTTACTAATATTTTATAATCGACGTTACATAAAGATATCGGCCAGTATCGTTTACTCTCTCTATTGCTTCATTATAAGTACTATTTGAGGTCAAGGTTAAGTGGCCCTGATAGAAAGATGGAGAAATCTTATCACGTTTCTTTGAGAAGCTGCTGAAGAAAACGACAGAGGAATCCCTCAAATGTTATATAAAATTCAGCACTACTGCCGTCAGGGCCATGCGTATTGTTTTTGTGCAGAGTTTCAAGTGGAAATTCATTTTCTTCTTGAGTTATTGACCCTTCAACGCTGCATCAATCATCTTGTTGTAAGTTTGGCATAAGGGAAATGAATTGATCAGCTTTTGAACCGTAACCATACTGAAGCCTAACTGCAGTGAAAAGCTTTTCATAATGATCTTTAAATGCGGCTTTTTTTGGGGCAGGGATGTTTCTGTGTATATGGAACCACCAGATTAAATTAATGACATTTGCTTGGAAAGCGATGCTACCTTGCAGCGAAAACATGCCCTATACACGCGTATCAGCGTGCGAGGAGACACGCGATGTGAGATGCGCTCGGCAAAGCGTCGACACGTGCACACTTTGCAATGCAGCTGCATATTATTACACCAGGTGGCACGCCATGTATCAGTTGTATTGGTAACGGTAGAAGATAGATAAAGAAGGTCTGAGGAAGAAAAACAAAATTAGAGAAATGTATACACAACTGCTAGAATGAAAACATGTATACCTTATTAAATAAAGCTGGCTAGGTGACTCTTTGTCACCATCCCGTTTCAAGGAGGATTCAAATAATTCATTATTAGCATCAAATCGTGCCACATATAAATCGATGCAAGATGCGCGCCGCATGTCATCGATACGTGCGCACTTTGCTTTGCACTTTCACATTATTACACCAGGTGGCACGCCATGTAGCAAGCAAGGTGAGAATTTGTCGTGCCCACTTTTTCAATGGAAATGCCAATAAATCACCATCAATAATCAGCAGCACCAGCAGCATAGGTAACGATACAAGGTACATAGAGAACGTTTGAGGAAGAAAAAGGAGGTTTAGGAGATCTGTACGAAAAGTGCTAGGATGAATCTTCATGAGCCATTTCACTCTGTGAAGGTGAGTGACCAGCGAAGCTGTTTAGCACACGACACACAGGTGACAAAGAATTTTGAGCAAAGGTACCAACTCATTTACTGTGTTTTTATATACATTCGCGTTTACGACGGGACCGCCGCTTTGATTAACCGTAGGAAACAAGACAAGCGTTACGTTCGACGGGACTGCCACCACGAGTGAGCCGGAAGAAAGGAAAGTAGATACACAAGCGGTTGGAACGCCGAAAAAGAGAGGGCAGTGCGAATGTAGACATGACCGACGTGGGTCAAATTGTAGTATCTATTCATATGAGCTTAATATGCAATACGATTTCTATTTGGACCCAAGATTGTTCACTTATTTTTCCAAGTTGTTTGAGTGCTTGTAGCCTTGCTTGCTGAGCGCTTGTAGCCTCTGCCTTACGGGGGTTTGAGATATTGCATTTTTGGCTTGCTTACGGGGTATAAAGCATTGCATGTTTGATTGCTTACGGAGGGGTATGAGCAACTGCTGATGAACAAAGATGCTTGTTTTGAGCTGGGTATTTGTTTGAAAGCACGCTGTTGCGTACGTTGTATGCGTGATTCCTAAGAATGTATGCACCGTCAGCTTTACTTTGTTGAGTGCTTGTAGTCTCTGCATTACGAGGGAGATGAGCCATTGCATTTTGCTGGTTTAGGGGGGTATGTGCCACTCCTGATGATGATAATTTTTGTTGTCGCATACGAATAATACTTAGAACCCTGGCCATAAACAACTACGCTGTAAACCATGTATGCTTACCTGATTAAATCAAGCAGGCTCGGTGAATGTCACTGCCGCGTTACAAAGTGAACGCCAATAAATAATAATAATAATAATAATAATAATAATAATAATAATTACATCGTGCCATTTGTCACGCGATGTGACATGCGTACCGCATATCGTCCATCTTACAAATTTTACATTTCAGTCATTACATTTACATTGCAGGTTGTATTCCTCCAGGTGTCTCGACATGTAGCAGTTGTATGTTGCATGTAGCTGGACCTAGTTAAATCAAGCAGGCTAGTTGACTACTCGCCACCGTCCTATTTCAAAGGGAATGCGAATAAATAACAACATCCATGATCATCAAAAGCATCGTATAGTCCCACGGACCAAGGGATGCGACATGTCTCAAAGCGTATACTCACTCTTCGGTACACGCTATGGCGCCTCCTCGCAAAGTACGAATGGCTGCTGAAGAAGCGAATTGTAGAGCTAGGCGCGGCTGCAACTAGGCAACGCCGTGCTCAGTAGGCCGCTGTGCATAGAACAGGAGAAACCGCAGCACAAGCCGCAGCCCATCGCAGAAGCCGGGCGGACAGTTCAGGTCGTTCTCGCGAAAACGATGCAAAGAGACTTTTCCACGAAGACCTTGTAGTGCGTGGTGCCCAAAAATGCAGCTCCCACGGAGCCGCTCCTCCTGCTTACAGAGTGCCTGTGCGGGATGTGCCACGCAGGCCTGTTACTTTTTGATTAGGGTTATTGGAAAAGTGAAATTTTCTAATTGAATCGAATATAAATATTCGAAATAAGGTCCCCGAATATCGAAGCTAAATCGAATGTTTTCTCATTTCTATGGAAAGTGAAAGAAGTTAGTGCGGAGCACATTTGATGCTAAAATGACGGTGATATAGATTATCAGACATATATATGTAAAACAGCTTAGAACTGGGTGCCCGGAACACTGTGGAGCGTGCACATGTGTAATAACTTGTTTCAGTTATCTGGAGTACCATCGCAAGGATATTAGCGAGGGAACGACACTGGGCCATATACAGGTGCAGTTTCGTGTTCATCGAAGGAGATAAGTGGAGCACTACAGTTCTTTATTTAAGAAATGCGAACATGGTAAGACTCGGCAAGTAATAACTTGAAATAAATTCCTATACGGGATACCTAGAATGTCACAATTTCGCCCTCGGCTTCCTTCGCGCACTTTCGCTCGCACATATAGCATACAACTGTTTTATCGCCCTTGGGCTTTATACGGAACATTACGGAAACAGCGACGACGACAGCAAAAATGCACCTGGAGTGTGCATATAATTGTGATCGCAGTAAAAGCGAGTCATTCCTAATGAATAACTAGAGCTTAGTGATCAGACGTTTTGGGCCCCGTTTGTTCGATCAAGAACTCCATTGTGCTTGTGGGCAGCAAGTATCAAAGATACAGGTATTTTAGATACAACCTCAAATACTACTTGGGTATCTTGTATTTGTATCAGTATCTGTATTTCCGATACATAAAAGAATGTATTGTGTATCTTAAGATACAAGATACAGGCTATCGAAACATCACCGTGCAAAACTATAAACGTTGGCTCAACTCCGCTTCTCAAAGCTGATACTGCTGCCACAAAGCTCCCGGAATAAAACAAAGGCAGCGACATTCTCTTATCTTTCCGCCAGAGCCATCCAGAGCAGAGTCACGTGCTGGCACTCGCGCCGTCTCTACAAAAACAAGCGCGCGAACATGCGCGCGCAACCGATCTTTTGTTTTCTTGATTATTGTGTCTTTAATTGCGCGGCTGCCATGAAACTTGCGCGCAGCCACTAGCACTTTGCTGCGCGCGCCAATACGTGCGGCGTCTTTCGCGCAAATTCTGATGCCACTGTAGTGTCGTTATGAATTAGTGAATTTCAAGAAATTTTAGCTTGTCATGTTGGTCCAAGTAGCCCAACGGGTTTTTATGTATGTATGTCATTTTGTGAATAAAGAAAAAAAAAAAAGTCGTTATCCAACTTTGTCTTGCGTGGTGCTTTGCTACGAAGTATGCTGCATGTTAGGAAGGGGATTCAGAAAAGGTTATATTGCCAAATACTCTGTTTTTCACATGAGCGTCCACACAAGCCGTTTTAAGCTATTTTCCACACGTACTGAATATTTTATTGTCTGACCTTATCAAGTAAGTTCATAATACTTCATGCTTAAATACCATAGCTATTAGTGGTGCCGCATGTATCGTGTTTCTATGTATTCAAAGTGATTGTGTAATACGGAACCGTCTTTCTATTTTACTTAGATATATTTTCTGTCTTTTAACTCGCCATTAAGATTTTACTGTTACAAATCACAATGTAATCGGGGCTATGAGTGGCAGTAGTGTTAACAGCGGCGGTATCCTGTGACGCTTTGTACCATTACGGTTTCTATAAAACGTTCTTGGGCTGCACAAGCTTTCACGTAGAAGAAAAAACCTAAAACATTGCGCGTTAATTAATATGTCGCTAACGAACGCTTTACGCCAGCAGATAAGCAGAATGCGAAAGGTCGTTGTGGCTTTATGTGCTCTTTGCATACATAATCCGTCACAAAAAGGCGTTTCACATCACACAGCGTTACACAAGGGTAGCTATATGTATTTTCATCATTTGGTAATGATAGTGATTGCAGTTTTGTCATTACTATGATATACACTGATTGGTTCGGTTACAATCTTAGACAGAATCTTGGCCAAGGTTAAATCTATACAAGATCGTTGCTGAGTAGCTGAGTGACTAGGGGCCGTATAACGTAAAGCGATTCCAATATGTTTTTATTCCGATCTCCTGACGTCAAATTCGCGTAACCGCCGAAGCAAGCATCGGGTGGTCACTCGCAGGGTTGTCTGAACAAACCAATCAAATGCTCCCCTCGTTCATAGGAGGTCACTTTTGTTTGCTTGAAAAACGGATAACATTGCCTGCACTGAGTGGCTTGAGTTATCTAATTGGCTCTCAAGAGGCGAGGAGCATGCTCAAGTGGAGAGGGATTCGATGGGGCCGAGCCACTGCACTGAATATCGATAACCGGATGAAGAGGGTGGTGTCGGCGTCTACGATTCCTCCGCTTTCTCTTAGCTTGTGGTGGCTCGTCGACAATCGCTGCGGAATGCAACGGAAGCTTAAAAATAACGCTAAAACGGATCTTCAGCAAAGAAGAGTTGGCAGAACGAGGTTGTAAACGTGCCGAAAGTTCTCGAAAACGTTACACGGCCACGCAAAATGTTTTATTACACGCAAATAAACCCATGCTCTCCGGCAGGGGCGAGTAGCCTGTGCCGGAGCGATCGGCAGGCAGCCATCTTTTATTCCTTTCGGAACGGGGCAGCCTGTGGCTATTCAGAAGAAATTTCAGTTTTGTTCGGCATATTAATGCATCTTCAACGCGTACGCGTCACTTTGACGTGGTAAGTTTTTGTGGTTGTGTGACTTCGCGTGAGAGGCAGGTGAAGTGGGTGCAGTCCGGAAACTTTGGACCAATAACCGAAGGCTAAGGGCAAAAAAGCGTCGAATCAGAAATAGCTATTTTTGTTTTGTTCGGTCATATTATGCCTCGTGACAGACAGGTGAACTGGGGGTGGTTCACAAATGTTTTTGACCAATCGGGGTTGGCTGTTTGCTGAATTGGAATACAAAAGTTTGGAACAGTTTTACGTTATAGCGCCCTAGGATGGGTGTAGCAATTAAAACCGAATTCTTCTAGCACAATTTGAGTAAACCATTTCTTGTCTTGAAGTGTCCACATTGAAGTTTCCAACGATGATCACAGGGGTAGTGTCTTCACGGCTAACACATGCAAAATGCATGGTCATGAACTTCTGCATATCAGACTCGGGTGTGCTGGGACACTAGACATCACAATTCTGTTTTTGGTTTGTGTGGTACAGACATCCCCACAGTAGCTGGACTTGTCCTCTTGCGAGTGAAGGGTTTATGGTTGTACATATATTTGGTCCTTTGCGCATATGGCAATGCCTCCTGCTCATCAGTCCATGTGCTGTTCACAAACGATTCCAGTATACCTATCGACTTGGAAGAATGCATCCTGATTGATTTGTATCAGTTATTATTGTTTATTGTTATTATTATTAGGGTTCTTGAAGTGCTTGAAGCCTTAGGGTGCAGTGCTTAGGGAGCCTTGGAAGCCTTAGGGTGCAGCATTAGGGTGCAGTGCTTGAAGCCTGCTTCACCTACACCGCGGGTCAGCCCGGTGTTGCATTATCTCCGGGATCGGCCCACATCTATGCCCACAGACACTCTAGATGCATTGGGGCTAGAGGCACGTAGCCATTAAAGCAATAAATGTTCGGCACAGATGATACACACAACGAGCCCCAGAATATATATTCCTGAGTAAAGTTTTCATCGTTTGAGGCTTGCGCAACTCACAAATTGTGATTTTTCTTTTCGGAAGGGCGTTATGCAGACATTATACCTGAGAAACATTGTGGAGTATTGAAGCGATGAAACCCCAACAGAATCTATAATCTGCATCATAATAAAGAAGGCCGATACCAATGTGCCTCGAAGTCGATTCCGCAGTGAAATAAGTAGCGTCCGCTGTTCGGGTGACCATATCAAGGAGTATGTTTGGCGTTCTTTCTTGAGCTCACGGAAGAAGACGCACAGCGCATTCAAGCTCGTCTTGCCTCGCCTATAGGCTGACGCATGGCGTACGCTGCTCCTGCCACCAACGTGTATAAGAGTCTTATGCCAAATAGAAAAAGAAAGTTACAACAAGATTCCGTAGATCCTAGCCTGAGGACGGTCTCTCGAGGACCGTCCGTTCCAGTGCGCACCTTCTGCCGTCTTGTTAGCGTGCTCCGTTGGCGGCCGAGGCAATTCCAGTTCGTCCGCGATGTGTCACGGAAAAGAGGTTGCGCGCAGAAGAGGATTTTCATGTTTGTGCGAATGGATTTGAGAGTTGACGCAAGAGCAAAGACGCGGGCGTACGTCGGACAGTATGAAATTGCTAAAAGAATAAATAAAATCAGAATTGGTACCGAGAAGATGGGGGTAAAATCACTTCGTGTGAGGTCTGAATGTCGCAAAAAAATAAAAGAAGCCGAACAACTACCAAATTATGTAAGTATGGTGAGCTAAAAATCTGCGGCAAAAGAAAAAGGAAGAAAAGAGCCACAGACTCTTTGAGACACGAGAAAGCGAAGGCTTGAAGGTACCGTGTCTGCTTCGTAGATTTTACCAGCAAGAGTAAAAAATAAGGTTAAGGGCGTCAGTGGATAGAAACTACATTTATTCTCCAAAAATGCTACCCTAGACCCTCAGGTCTCAGTATCGCGTATCCTAATTCGTAAGCACAACTATTTCCAAAGAAAAGGAAAAAAAAACGCTTGAAAGGCGAACGCGGAGGTCCTTATTTTGGTGCTCCACAAGGAATAAAGATAGTACCGCAACCACTCCATAAAGAAGAAAGAGATCAGAAACTGATGCTATACAATCACAATTTACTCTTCATGTGTCAAAAAAATGGCGCAACGGCTTAAGTGTACACCAGCCCATTTCTGAATCTAAGCAAAAATTGCGCTCTTTGGAGCTTTTGCCCTTGAACGATATTCGCCATCCATCTCGCATGCGTTTCCTTCCTTTAAAGCTTCACTCACGCCACGAACAAAACTTGAGTCAGGGATTCTTTTTTTTTTTATGAAGTTGCACATGTTGGCGACTGTAGTGTTGCGCAGTTCTCCAGAAGCGATAAATTTGGTGAACAGTCACAGGACGATAACATCGGGTTATACGAAAAAAAGTTTCCGCATTGCATCCTTAACAGAAATGTACATAGCGTGCGCAGAGTATTGAATAAAGAAAGTAAAAGCAACATTATTTAGGATTATTTTTCAGGCACAAGATAACCTCCATTTTCTGGAAAATATTTTCATAGTGTTCTAATATATTACGGGACGCTCAGGAAGGGTTTCTATCTTTCAGTATCACTTTTAACAAATTCCAGCGTAATACTTTTCAAGGATTAGGTCATTTTGGTGTGATGCATTATTAGAGTTTCAAATGTTAAGGGTACTCAGTATACAGAAGGAGCTCCATAGATAAAATGATTTCTAAGATTCCATTATCTGCGAAATGAGGAACCAAATGAAAGGCTTTGCTTTAGAGCCCTAAAGAAAACCGATATCAAAACGATAGGGGACTCCTGATGCTTTGTAACGGCACTAATCTAACACGAGTCATTTTTAAACCACCATTCAGGCATCTTTTTGGCATAGTTTTTTCAGCGAGTGGTATCTGCATGTCTGACGAAGACAGAGAAAAAGGAATCAATAGAATGAAAGTCAACCCTTTCTCTTTTTTTTTTCTTAGTATTGATTTCTGTATTGTCTCGTCGTAAGCGCAATGTGGCTGTTTTATGATTGCGCGACCTACGAGCTACTTTTAGTTTTATGACGCTATGGCCACTTATGACCTAGGAATCGGGCTATCGTCATAACATATATCACGCTCACGCAGCAGGAAAATCAAGAATTCTCAAAAGAACGTTGTCTTTCCTTTTTTTTCTCTCTTCATAATATAACCCGTAAAACCCTGTAGCCCTCGAGAAAAGACCTGTTACAAAGCAACAGAACGAAACATGCACCATGAGTTTGATCGTAACATATAAAGATAGTGGTAATTATTCAAAGCTAACTAACGCTTTAAGAAAAAGTTAGCTATCTGGCATGGTTCTGAAACATGAGCCAATGGAATTACACTCCCGGGAAGCAGAGAGTATGACGAATTAAAATAAAATAAACACTTATTGTATTATTCACTTCAGACCTTATTACCGTGATTAATACAGTTTAAAACGTACTTCAGCCGCGGAATGAAGTCGTCGTAGAGTGTAGTACGACAAAAAATATTTATGAAAGAACGAGCAAGGGGTAATAGTGAGACGAATGTAGTTAGGGTACAAGTGATATAGGCTAGTTAGATAAGCTGTACTCGCAGTACGGTTTTACTTAGAAAGAAAGAAAGGAACAGTATAATTTTGTACTAATGGAAGGGAGTTAAGTGGCTTATCGACACTAAGGTTTCATTAATTAGGACGGATAATCAAGCTTGGATCGCATCACTGCTTTGTAGAGCAATAGCTTTAGCCCAGCAACAGCGTTGATAGTGTTATAGACGCACGCAGGTAAATATTGTCATGAAAATGTGCGAGTCGTTCGACTAGTCGTTTGAACGAAGGAACTTAATTAGCGCTTTCGTCGCCCTCGGGTGCGAGGTCTCTAGGAGCCAGCACTCCCAAGATCGTCTGCACGGAAAGCGGCCGTTGTACGCGCTTCTCTCAACCTCCTTGAGTATGTTTTTCTGTTCATCTTTCTCTATCGTCTTACCGATTTCCCACTGCAGGTAATCAAACTGCTAGTTTCTCTTCTGGTTGTTATTCCCGTTATTTTCATCTTGCTTATCTCTTTCTTGGCGGCGTTAGCTAGAAATATCCAACTGTGCAATTGCTACTGGTAATGAATTGTCCAATTAAGTAGCGGTGGTTTTAATGTGCTCACTGAGCTATTTATGTGACGTGAATAAATCTAGGGACACTGTTAAGATCCTAGGCGCCAGAATGCGGAATAGTTTCTAGACATGCTTCTAAAATTCCATGTGGTATTATTTAATTCGATTAACCACTTCCATCAACAATCAACCATATTATTCAGATACCGTATTATAATATTGTCAGCATTACTAGTTTCCGTGGAGATAACGTGGCCGAGGAAGTGAATGTTTGAATAAATCGTAACAGTAAGGTCACTAATATAAATCAGAAATAATAGAGGTCGTAGAACGGACATATGTGGTGCGCCTGGCAAAACTTCACGGAGTAGTCACTGATGACGCTTAGCGTTAATGAACTGAAAGCGATTAGGAAAAATGAAAGTTGGAAGGCGATTTTTATTAATGATGTCATAAGGAGCCAACAAACAAAGACACTAAGGACACCACAGGGGAAATTACTCGTACTTACGAAGGTTGCGGGATCATTTTCCAATTGCGGCAAGTTGTATTTTCATCTACTTTTAATTCCATTGTTATATAATTTCTTTATTTCAATTAGTAAGTACAAGCAATAAGTGTGCGTGCGTGCGTGCGTGTGTGCATGCGTGCGTGCGTGCGTGTGTGTGTGTGTGTGTGTGCGTGCGTGTGTGCGTGTGTGTGTGTGTGGGTGGGGGGTGCGTGTGTGTGGGGGGGGGGGGAGCGGACCAGTCTCAGACTCCTTCAGCACCTTCTTCATCCGGTTATCTACTTTCACTGTGCTGACTCGGCCCCATCGAGACGCTTTCCTCTTGAGGGTGCTCCTCGCCTCTTGTCAATCTATTAGATCAGAAAAACTGCTCAATGTAGGCAATGCTATTCGCTTTGACAGCAAAAACCAAATCACCGCCCCTCCCAGTCCGTCAAGATGGTCGAACAGCGGAGCTGTGTTAGTTAAACCGAGTATAATACCAAGCAAGTCAAACTTCGCCGTCAGTCTATATTGTAAATCGTAGGGAAGAGGTTTGAGTTGCGTCAGGTTGTACTCGAGCCAGAGCCTGCGGCAGACCTTGCCACTGTGACCAAAGTCTCGATCCAGGAATTTCCACTTGGAGCGAGCAGTGGCTCCACCGTTCAGGGTGGTTGCTTCTCTGCGTTGGCGCCGTTCTAGAGCTTCTCGTTCGCGGAGCCCGGGTTGTTCATTGCGACGCCGCTGATGTGTTCCCGCGTCACGGGCGCGCCCTTCGCTATCGGCCTTCCGGCGCAGCCGTTTAAACTTGGCATCTGTGGCGCGCAGCTCGGGGTCGACCCTACGACGACAAGCCCGTTAACGAGCCAACTCTCGCTGACTCTCGCGGTAAGCGGTTTCTTGCTCGGGAGTACGCACTACTCGTGGTCTTCCCGTAGTTGTGGCGGGGTTAGCAGCATCCGCCCGGCATTCCCGCTTTCGATTCTTAAAAATTAAATTGCTTCGACTTTAAATCCCTCCATCTTGTAAGACAATGAATGGCTCATGCCCCGTTAAGCAATGGCTCATTGTCCCGTAAGCACGGCCACCCCATTACGACGACCGAAGAGAAGTGAAATTCTACGTTGGAATGGAGACCCGCAACCGAGCCAGCTGCGGAAGAAAGCGACGACGCTCGAGCCTTGCTGATGACGATTGTTTTAGCGAAGTCTGACAAAGACAGCACAGGGCCTGCATAAGCAGCTTCGTTGTAAAAACGTGACCTCATATGAAGGGGGAGCGCATTTAATTGGGCTTTTCAAACAATGTTTCGAGTTACCTCCCGATGCTTGCGTCAGTGGTTACGTAAATTTGACGTCAGTAGACTGGAATAAAACAAGATCGTAGTAGCTTTACGTTCTAGGTCCCCAGAAAATGTCCGTGCCGGGAAGTGATTCCCTCTTTTCGAGATGAAGGGGGCTGAAGCTTCGGGGACGCAGCGTGATCGCTCCTGTCGCTTCAGTCGCTTCAACGAGTGCATCGCAGGGGAAGCATTCAAGTGGTAGCACACAGAGATATTCGACAACAGGGAATCATGGGAAAACATAAAGGGCGGCACGCAGAACCGCTTTGCGATGAACAAGACGCTTTCCAGCATTTCATTCATTAGCGGCAGAAAGGAGGACAGACGATCAAGGAGTATTACGACTAGACAAGGCGTCTCGGCGCCTTCGCCTACCTGACAGAGCGACACATCATCTCTGGGTTGACTGAGGTTGTTTCTCCTCACGTGGAACTAGCGCTAGTTGGAGTGTTTTCACCTCACAATCAGAGTGGCTCGCCGCTATGCAAAACTTGAAACATCCATGAAGCGGGTGAGATTACTTTCCTTCACACGAATTCTAATTACAATGCCAAGAGATCCACTTCTCATCATGAGACCGCAGCATTCAACTTTTACAGCTACCCCAGCCCATGTCTTCCAAGAAACGAATGTAGATACTGCTCTGCTGTTGGTTTCCCCCGATAGTTTCATTGGCACAATCAATGCCCACGCCGTGACAACGTGTCTGCTAGTGAGACTGCATCATGAAACGGTGAGAACAACGCAGAATTTCACTAATAGGCATTTAAAGCTCTTCTCAAACGAAAACCTCTCACTGCCACTACAGATAAAGGGGTTACGATTACTGGTATCAGTTAGGCTGTGTAAAGACTGCTGCCACTTCAGTTAATGAGAAACTCTAGATTCAAACTTCAACAGTTGCATCAAGCATTTGCATCAAGTATTCGAACGTTGGGTCACGTAATCATTCATTTGCAGATTGGAAACATCACAAAGAAAGTGAATGTGCACGTACTTCAAGGATTGATAACGTAGTTGATCCTTGGCCTATACAGCGCCTCGTACTTCAATCTTTCTGGAAACTTGGAAAGGAAGATAGTTACACAACCGCGTCACATTTTGAACGCACACAATCCGAACCATGCGGAAAGCACGAAAGCCTCTCTAATCAAGATCCTCAGAAAGCAGTGTTTGGCAGAAGGCAAGATGGTCGAATGTCTTTTAAATAAATATGAAGTTGCGTTCTCGAAATCCCAGTCTTATTTCGGATGCATCTCGTCTGAGCAACATATGAACGCACTTACCAGTGTTCCAATTTATCGAGTACCATACAGATGTTCGCAAGCAGATGAGCTACAAATAGAAAAACAAGTTGACATCCAAGTTAGGCAAGGAGATGAGAGGTCTTCATTTTCCCCCCGAAGTTGCGCCGGTCATTCTGGTGGAAAAGAATGGCGAGGGACGCAGTAATTTATGTATTGACTAACGCAAGCTGAACTCCTTAACAGTGCCCGACTATCAGCCAAGTCCACGGATTGCTGATGTCCTTGACCACTTCGGAAATGTAAAGTATTTTACTGCTTTGCATGCAACTTCTGGATACTGGCATGTCCTCAGGCATCCTGACGGTGTTCGCGAAGCTGCATTTGTCCCGACTAATGTCTAATTTGCATGGCTGTGATGGCGTTTGGGTTAAAGAGGGCTCCTGCGGCACTTAAAGGAGCCGTGAAGTCAATGATAGCGAAACATCGCCTGCGTAGTGTAATCGACTACTATAACGATGTTGTCGTATACTCAGAGAGGTTTGAATCCTTTAATGCTGCGCTACAAATGTGCAGTTTCTTAATGAACGCCTTTCCCGCCAAGGCTTTAAAGATCTGCGCTGCTAATGCACAGGGTATGTGCGACAATTCATCAACCTCTCGCCAACTTGTGTCATTGAGTATATGTCACTGAGTGTACGGCCGAGCGAAGGAACCATTCTCAGCGTTCGCAGGCACCGTTGCGCCGCGCTTCCCGTTTCTGCAGGCATGCGCGGACTTCTAGGCAGTACCACTAGGTGGCGCAGCGCGCCCAGTGTTAAGAATGGCGAGCTGCAAGGAAAAATTGCCACCCAATTACGACTGGGGGACAAGGCGCGCATCCCCCACTCTCCGTCGCTGCAGCAAGACTGCGTTCGAAGAAGCGGGCTTTGTGCTGAAAACCGCCCCCATACACCAGCCCCATCGCCGTTGTGACGAAACGGGTTCGACGGACGAACTATTGTACCCGAGGTCCCCAGTGCGAACCTGATTTCGCTACGCATGAGCAAGCCGCGCGGGACAACGAGCTACCCAGGATGTCTCTGAGCTTCCCGGAACGACTCCCCTCGGTCGTCGACTCCAGTCCTTCGCACCTGTGTGTTTGCGTGTGTGTGTGCGTCACCTTGTCGCGGGAGGCGGCTAGTTTTGCGATGACGAAACGAACATTCGCGGCCTTGTATCGCCGAAGGACCGAGCGTTTAAAAACGGCTGTTGGGCGGAGGGTCGACACACTTCTCTCGTGCAGTCAGGTTGGACTGACACACTTTCTCTTGAGCAGTCATGTTGGACTGACACTCTTTTTCTTAAGCAGTCAAGTTAGACTGATTTAATTTCTGTATATAAACCCATTTTCCTCGTTCTCGATGAGAAGCAGTTCTTCCCTTCATCAACGTCCTCAGCGTGTTTAAGTTGGACGACGGCATGGGCCAGCTACCTTCGAATTCATGCCGGACTCCAATCTTGGCAACGGATCTCGAGCGATGGGATTGAGCCCCCAATCCTGACACCAGGTAGAAGCGCGAGAGAGAAGTCCCAGTTGCCGTATGACGTGTTTCTCAGTGTTCGCACGCACGGGCGAGCCACGCATTTCGGAGGCTTAGCGGCGGCAGCTCTTGATGACACCGAGTATACTTAGGGAAACACAAGAGCCCCGCTGCAGCACACGCCTCATCCATAGCTTGTTTCGATGATGGCTCTACGTTGCCTCGCAATACTGATTCACTGCTAACGCATTACCCTCGACATTAATCGTGAGATGGGTTCTAATGCGATTTTTAGAGAGCGACTCCTAGGCGACCGTTCTTGCACCGACCGTAGGCGTTCCTCGCAACCGAGCGAAAGAGCACATCGAAGGGCGAAACAGTGAATACGGAGCCCAGCGGGCAATGAAAGACGGCGATAGCGAAGATTGTGGGAGGAGAAAAGCTAACGAGGAGGGTGCAACGGAACCATGAGGTGGCAAGCGGATGAGGAGGGTATGGCGAAAGCGTTAGAAGAAAAGCGTAAAATCTGGCCTGGGAAACTCTGCCGCTTCCTTGGCAGAAGTAATTGGTGCCATCCATCAGGAAGGCGGGAAAGCAACTCCGCTTCTTTTTCACGGCCTCTTAGATCCGCGCGCGCTGTTCCCTTTCACTCCTCCTCTCAACTCCTCTCCCCTAGTCCCCCTCGCAACACCCTCACTTTCGACTGCCCTCGCGCGCGCCCGCCGGCACGGCGCCAGCTTAGCCCGCAGCATGAAGTTTCATGTTTCGTTACCTGCTGTTATCTGGAAGCGTGCGCTACTGTGCGTTGACCGGCGGGGGCAATTTCATCAGCCCTGTGGTCCTAGAGAGCTGTGTGCTTGTGCTCCGCGATGTTTCACCCGTTTCACGACTCGCATCGCTCGTGCAACGAACAGTGATTCACGAATACCTCAAGAACAAGCCATGCAAGGTTCTTCAGGGTGCCTAAAGACAACAGATGAGCGCGCAGACCCAAGGACATAGGAGGCGCATGTACACGAACACGGCCCTGTCCATGTGCGTGCTCCATGAGTCACCGAACGTCGTTGCGCCTTGATTATGCTGCACTTCCCTCTTACCGGTAGAGAAAACTGACAAATACATGTTCCTCCTGATTGTCACCTGGTCTATGACTTGTGTATCTCTGTGCCAAATCTCATTCGGCAACTTCAGCAACTTGCCCAGCGTTCCATTCCTCCCTCAATGCTTTTTCTGTGTGTCACGTTCTACAAACGTACTAATAGCTGAAAAATTACCGTTCATGTTTATGTATTATCTAAGTGATTGCCAATGGGAAAACCGCGCGAACAACCTTCATGTGTAGGCATGATATGCTTCTTTTTTTCTGGAAAGCATGAACATTCCAAGTGTCCTATATGTAGGTTCTTGCAGTTCGCGTTTACTGCACAAAGGAGTCCCCAGAAGGTATGACTTAGTGCCTTAGTGACGCAATTTTACTGCTAAGCATTGCATTCGTGGGGAAAGAAAAGTCGTGTTGTTGGCTTATTTCACCTGGTCTTTGATTGAAGAATAACCCTTTCTACGAATGTTTTGTATGTGCTGCTGCAAAATCTGACTACCTTCCTTGCCACCGTTACTAAATTTGTGGCCAAGTGCAAAATAATGTGATAATGTGTATTTCCAGGACCCGCCGTGGTTGCTCAGTGGCTATGGTGTTAGGCTGCTGAGCACGAGGTCGCGGGATCGAATCCCGGCCGCGGCGGCCGCATTTCGATGGGGGCGAAATGCGAAAACACCCGTGTACTTAGATTTAGGTGCACGTTAAAGAACCCCAGGTGGTCTAAATTTCCGGAGTCCTCCACTACGGCGTGCCTCATAATCAGAAAGTGGTTTTGGCACGTAAAACCCCATAATTTAATGTGTATTTCCATGTTCAGCGCAATGTAATTTTGTTCTGCAACGTCTTTTTATCATTTGGTTCTGTAGTGATGAACATGTCGCGCATTTAATATGCTTTTGTGCCAATTTATAAGTAAGTTCTTGTGTTTCTTCTTGGTACAACTGTCAATAAAACAATCTTAGCACTTTATTCTATTGTTTAGGTATCTTGCAAGTCATTCTTTTTGCCATTACCAATGAGTTTTTCATTTCTGTCTTTGTCATGACTATGCCGTACACATCGTCCAGTTATGTGGAATATCTCCGTGAGTATATCAGAAGCTCTCAGTGCGCATATCAGATGCTCTTCTAAACTTTGGTCTTTAGGATATTATATAAAAATCTCTTATATGTGTGTACATGAAACGGCCTTCGCGTTTTCTTGCGTTTCATTTTCTTTTCCTTTTTTTCTTATTTCACTGTCTGTCAACTTTTATGTTGTTTAATAGTCATGTACATGTCATGCATTTTCCACTTTTGTTCATTTTCTGAGCGTGCATCATACCAAGTTGTGTTGGTAGTGCAATTTAAACATGTTCCGGCATATGCTGACATACTCAAAGTATGGACAAGACTGCGTGCGTGGTAACGCATATAGAACCCACGGCGCACCGCGTGTCAGTTCACAAACAATGCATGGGGTAGGGCCCGCGCGCGATATGAAAAAAATACGCGCCGCATACAGGCAAAAAGAAAGCAAAAGTGAAGGTGCGCGGGAAATGGGGAAGGGTGGAGAGAGAACAGAGCGGCTTGTCATAATGAAAACAAAAAGAAAAAAACAAAGATCGCAAGGGTAAGAAGGCGCCGTACGGCTTCCGCTCCTGTTGCCATGACAACGTAAACAATCGTGTGCGCTGCCATTTTGCCAAAGTATCACCCGCCAGCTAGGGCCGTAACTGAAGGGGACCTTGGGTGCTATGCAGGATGCGCCGAGTTTGGCGAAACTCGGGATCTTCACGAGCTCTGGCGACACCCCAAGATGAAAGCACAAATGGTACCGAGACACAGTTTATCTTTCCACAAGCCTCCAGTTTCATTGGTTTATCTAGATTCACTCTGGGTGGCTATCATTCCTTGGGCGTTGCCTTCTGGGCGGTCGACAAACAGGGGCTCACGTGATCATACCGTCGGTGCATGGTCGTGCCTTCTTTCACTTGTTTGTCGTTCCACTGAGTGCATTACACGTACAAGCGAGTTATAAAACAAATGCATTTAGTACAATATTATTAGTTAGTTTAACGTGGTTTAAAAGCATTTTAAAGCTTACAAGATGTAGACTGAATGTGTATTCGACTAATTTGTTATTTATTACGCTTCGCATTATACCACGAGGGAACGCTGTGGTGGCGTCATCACATACATTCATCGGGCGAGCATGGCGGCTAAACATTGAAGCCCAGTGTAAACAAACTCGTACAACGAGCTTGCAGTGCGCGTCGTATTGATCAGGCTCGACGATGACCACTGTTTCTTGGATAGTTCTGTTCCTCCGTGAGCAATATTTCCCTGCACCCCGAAAGCCTGCCAATAGCTTAGGCGATTTTACAGATCGCATCGCGCACCTACTGTTCACGGCACAATCCTGAACAAACAACTTATCCGGTGCTGCTTCTGTGAGTGCGCCGAGTTCCTCCCCTCTGCGTGACTGCGAGCGTCACGAATATTGCATAGCGTGTGCTAAAGGAAGACAGCCGATATAGCTAAGATGCGACAAGGAGGTGGTGCCGATGATGGATCTCGCAACCAACACAGTGAAGGAGACATCGACAAACTGCAGATAAGTATATTTCTACTGTTTCATATTTAGCATAATAATAGTGCACGGATTAAGTCACTATCGTAGTAACGAACTGAATGTCCAGCAGTTTAAAAAAGGCATTGAGAACCAATGAGTGTTCGTGCTTTTACATGTACGTGGGCCCGCGAAAATATGGAAAAGATAAAGGTAACCTTCACTAACTTGGTGAGATACTAGAAATTCATCAGTGGCATTCAGCCCGCAAAATCTATGGAATAGTATCTTTATCCAGGTGAAATATCAATAGCAGGTACTGATGTAAAGCAGGTAACTTATACAAAAATTTCATGGTTTGAACAGCACATGGGTGGCATTCCCGAATCGTGATCGCCACATTACCGATATCCTTGAAAAATGTTTAGAATCATTGCATTCTACCGCTTATGCAATATGGCACATAAACCTGGAGGTTAACAAAGAAACTTGAGAAGTCGAGGACTGTGCAGAAAGCGAAGTAACAAAAATTGTTGGAGATAGCATTAAGGCAGGAAGACAGTGGCGTAGTAAACCGTGGCAACTGATATGCTAGCTGAGATTAAGAAAAAAAAATGGAATCGGCGGGCAGGCCATGCACGTCTTCAATCACTCGTTGCCAATTTATAACAGGTGATTACATAAGCGTGACAGAATGGATGTCAAGAACTGCAGCCGAGGATGGTAGAAAATTGCGTAATGGGACAAAAATATGATGTTTGTAGGCATAGGATGCAATCAGCTCGCATAAGACGGGATAGTAGGGAGCGGCATTGGTTTTGCAGTGAACAAAAATAGGTTTGTGGTGCTGACAGTAGAGACTCGTGAGGGTGCGAGGACACCTCAGCTGTTGGTACACTAGTAAACATTACAATTGGCTCTGAAAAAGCAACCCGTTATGAAAAATAAAGCAACGTTGTCCCGACAAATTGTTTTATTATGCATACACTAAAGGCTTCCACAGTTAAGGGCATTTAGTACCAATAGTGCAATGAGCATTTTTATTTGGAAATATTGGTTTATATGCGATTGATTCATTCCAACAATCCACTTTTTTTGCAGCAAAACATTCTGCTGCTGGAGGCACTCAACCACCTGGTGGCAGTAGGCGAGCGCCAGGCACGTGCTCTTGAGAGTGTGGCAAGGTCCAGAGGGCTGCTCTGCAACAGTAGGATCAATGCCCTCACTGCTCTCCAGTCGAGCCCCCAGAACACACCTTATAAAGGAGCTTTCAGTTTATTATTTCGTTTATTATTCAAGAGCATGAATAAAATTATTGCAGTAAACATTGTGCTGTGCATATTATGACACTTGTAACATGCACTTGGTGTCTCTTCAAAATGGGCAAAAACGTAAGGCAACCTGTGCCACTCTTGGACCATGTAAATGAAAAAGACACTAATGCAGCATATATGTCATTGTGCTGTTTGTTCTTTCTATGTGCAAGAATAGAGTGGGTGTTGATTAGCCACAAGATGAATGGTGTGTGTATTTCACAATGAAAAGACAGGAAACGGCATGAGCTTAATAATGCTATCACCTATAGACTGTGCACATGAATGCAACACTCCCCGATTTAAACGTGCCACTACATGCATGTTCGATACCACATATTCTTTAACAATGTCATATATTTGCATGTACTAATTTTCACACAGCTTAAGCCCATGCATTGCTCACTTGTGATGTATCCATTTCATAGGCCAAATAATTGTACACTTTGTCCTTTTGTGTTGTATGAAAAGCGGCATCCTCTAGTCGGATACAACTTCACAAGACAGGAGAGGCCCCGCCCAGATGACCAAAGTGCAGCTGCCCATTGCCTCCACGTCTAAAGAAATAGTCCCTCTCCAATGAGCGGGTATTAGTGCGTCCAGCGGCACGACGTCAGTGTAGAGTGTGTGCCCATTGGTGCAGGCTTGTGTTCACCTGCCACTGAAGTGCAGATTCTGCGGCCTCCTAAAGTTGTATCCGACTATAGAATCACGTAATGCCTTGCACTGGTTGCATAGACTTTAGCAACTTGATAGCACACAATGATCAGGAACAGAAATCTATAAAGGCACCCAAGCAAAGCTGGCTGGCCACACTTCCATTATGAGGGGCTGTAAAAAGGTATCGCCAAATATTCCCATGACATCCTTGAAAAAGAGCTGGTGTTTGGCACTTCTTTAGAATCAAAAACAGATTACAGTGAATGTTGTGAACCACGTTAAAACAAACTGAGCTTGGTTGTCTGCACAGCATGTAATGGAAGCTTGTGCTTCACATAGGAAACAAACTGCTCTGTCCAGTACAATTGTCGAGTTCGGTGTGGCACCTATTATGTCATTAGTGTCAACATCCAAATATTTAAAGACCATTCATTTCACCGTTATTTTTGTATGACGATTCTTTCAATCAGTGCTTGTATTACATGAGCAGGTGGATGTGAAAGCAAAGCTTTGTTTGCAAACCTTCAGACTTCCATAATTGTGTGGCAAGGCACTGGCATGGTGTCGAATAGCTCACACTTCCTCGGTCCTGCACCAAAGAACAAAGAAGCCCAATGCTCTATTTGAAGTTGGATCACGCAACAATTCGACGGCACACAAAGAAGAGTAACACACACAGCACAGCGTTCTGCTGTGTGTATTTCTCTTCTTTGTGTCCCATCAAATTGTTGTGCAATTCAACTTCAAGCTTCTATACCAATAAAACCAGTCTTCAACCTCATCAATGCTCTAGTTATTAAGCCACAATGGCGCACATCTTTGAAATGTCCCAACACGAATTAGCTCTCCAACAAATCAACACAAGCGTAAAATTTTGCTTTACAGGTGTATGCACGTGCCATATTCTGTACCACTAAACTCGCAGGAATCGAAGGGGCAAGCATTAACCAGCCTTACTGCTGCCGTTACCATCATCATCATGACAACAATAGAAAGACAGTGCTGCGTTTGAGTAAAGGAAGTGCCGGACGGAAAGCCGTGACAGCGAGGCTTACAATAAAAATAGCAGTTACAAGACAGGTTTAATGCCAAAATACGCTACATATCGCTCATCCTACTTTGGCATTGCAGCAAGCTTTTACACGTTTGAGCATGTCACAGTTTGTGTAATCATTGCTCTAAAGCTGTACAAAAGGTCTATTCCCTCTGCAATCTTTATTTTTATCATGGCGGGTTAAAGACCCACTTTTCATTGGCATCTGCACCACAATTCTTCCGATATGTAATTTTGCCTTGGTGGTTCACGACATCTTCACGCACACCGAGTTCTGCAGAGCATTGGATCTGCATTGTTCTACTGCTGAAGAATTAGAGCCCCATTATGAGACGAAAATATATGATTTGTCCATACATAATAACGCTGCCCCCCCCCCCCCAAAAAAAAAGAAAATACACTGAACCACTGGCAGGTGCACAAACAGTGAACACAACAAACACTCTTAAGTATTTTCTTCATGCAAGCCAGCACACTAAGGTTCCCAATGCATTTTCATTTCGCCATAAATGCATAGGCACAACCGGCTTGGTGCGACATCCACATCTCGCACTGCAACGAATTGTGCAATGCCTTGCTGTTTCATAGTGCGGCCGATATATGACGCATGACCATAATTGAACTTGTACTAAGTACTAAGTAATCTCATAAGAAAAACCAAGTTCTTTATGAGATTAGCATTCACAGGGTACTTCACACAATTTGTGATATCCATTTATCTATTCATACTTCATTAACCTCTTTCCCCAAAAAGTGAGCCATTTGGAAGGCACCCTGATAGATAAGTAGAACAATCTGTAAAAATTCAGCAACCAGCGAAAAAGTCATTATCATAGGCTGTCGCATGTGTGATGTCGGTAACACAAAATTTAAGTCGGCTACACAGAAGTGACAAATTTGGCAATATGGTGCGTCTAGACATTGCTTCAATGCTAATCACAGTAACGCTGACATTGAAGGCGCCTTAATTCCTACGTACGTTCCGTCGACATACCCGACTACGTTCGTAATGTTTCCGCGAAGTAAGTAGCGTTCTTTTATAAATGCCCGCTCAGCCGCAGTCTTCGGGAAAGCCAGCCACCGCTTCCGCACTGCCGCATCAATAAGCGCATCAGACATCTCTGACACAGAGGCTCACAGTAGTCTGATGGCGTCCAATGTAACGCTCGGCGCCGACGCTTCCCTGAAAACTCCCAGTCCCGTAGAAACTGAGGGCGCAGAGGACTTGCTCTTCGACGGTGAGCGAATGAAGCCCGCCACGCTGTCTCCATATACGAGAGTCTTCGCCTAGCTCGTCACACAGCCAGCGCACCGATGTCTTCGACAGGCGAAAATGACGCTGAAACACCACGGCGGTCATGTACGTGAACGGGTACAAACGGTCATACTGACGCTTGCTGCCGCTGGATAAAATAACACAGGCTGCTGCTGCCGCCGCCATGTTCCCGAGTTGAACTCGGAAGGGGTTTCGCGATGCACGAGTTTAGCACGAGTTCGCCTGTCAATCAAAGCCATAGGTCACGCCCCGCGCGAGGCATGTAACTCTTGTGCGCGCAGCCACCACGGTTGGGCCACGCCCAACTTATCTTTCGGCAGCAGCGACGCGGTGCCGAGCTGACAGGCATCAACAATATTCACCACCGACATAAAACACGCACAACGCACTGTGATCGGTGATGTACTGCGCACTACTATCAAAAACAAAGCGTTGACTGTCGCTGGCTTATGCATATATCTTCTCGGGCTGAGATGGCCCCACAGCACGGTTTCATTGCCTGCATTGTGGCGACGTAGCGCACAGTAAATAATTATCGGCACGTCACTGTAGCTGCTTGCAAGGCGTCGATGCACCGAGGGTGACGACGATGCTGAGGAGTGCGTATCGCAGCAGTGGTTTGAGATGGCTGCTCTGTCATCGGTGATGTATCGGAGCCACAACGTCGTAAACACGATCAGCGTCCGAGAATCGCTCGCTCTTCTAGACCCAGTGCAATGGCATTTCTTCATCACAAGCACTGCGCACTCAACAGTTCCACCACCTTCCTCAGTTCGAAGTCTCATTTCATAACCGCACACAAGAGCCCTCACCTGCCAAAATGCAATTGCTGCGGTGTCGTTACGGTATCCTTCTGCGATCGCTGCTGGCTCCAGCATACGTAATCCGCAAGCACCTTGGTGCGCACAAAACACTCAAATACTGCGTACATGCGCTCAGAGGCACTTTCACTGGGCAAGCGATGACAAGCGATGAATTGTGTCGCTGGGAAGCACGCACTTCGCAATGCATCGCCGAGGCTTCGCGCACAAAGATAAACTGGTACATTTTCACTAAACTGCGTCACTACGGGCACTACGGACCACCATTTTGCAGCGACAGCCGTTGCTCCCGCGACTAGTGTGTCGTTTTTAGTTGGTCAAGCGGAGGCCTTAAGGCGCCTGTGATGAACAGCCGTACCACGGCGCTGCGTTTCTATTCTCCTAATAGAGAAAGAGTGGTGATCACTGACATTATTGAGAATAGTACTGTAGCGCCCCTAGGTGACTTCTCACCGTATGAACTGCCTCGGGCGCGCGACCTGCTTCAATGTATCCGCTTCTAAGCTTTCGCCTCACTTTCGCCACTCGCGGCAAGAAGTGCAAAATTTAATAATTTGCTCGATCTCCGTTTGTCATCAGAAATTTCTAGCATTCAAAACGAAAAACAGACACTTAAAGAAATAAAAATGTTTGTTATTTCATTTGTTGTATTTTAACGTATTCGTTTGAGCGAAAGCGTAAGTGCAAGAATGCGCCGCATGTACCCAGTTCGCATTCGATGGAGGATAGAAAGATAGTCCCCGAAAGATGAGGCACGCCCTTGACGCGCCCGCGAAAGGCGTGGCAAGCGGCTCACGGCAAGTGTGCAGACAGACAGCGGCACAGTCACGGTATTGCTAAGTTGCGATAATCCGTTGATAACAATACGCGGCGCTGGCGCGTTTCGTTGTGCAGCCGTCTGCGCTTGAAACGTGGAAGCAGCGTCCCGCGCAGGGTGCGCTCATGTTGTCATACGCGGCTTTTTGTCTACGTATTTTTTTGCCTGCAGCCTTTGCGCGTCTCGCGCTATCTCCGTTCACTGACTGCCGTCGAGCAAACTCGGGTAAAACTCGGGTGAACGAGAAACTCGGCGCATCCTGCATAGCACCCCTTGTCGCTAGCGTCGAAAGAGCGTCTGCTGAAATGCTGCCAATGGCAGCCATGCGGAGATTCGCCCCTGGGGTAAAACCTCTGAAACTTTGTAAAGTAGCTACACGCTTTGAAGAATGCCGCCTTCTCCTCGCGCGCCCTTGCTTTGGCTCGCCGTGTCGCTATTCGTCTCGCTATTCGGCATCACGTGGGTCCTCGCGCCGGCTTTGTTTGTTTGTAGTCGCGCTTCACCACCATTTATGCTTGAGAAGCGTCTACTGACAAGCGAAGAGCGCATGTTTGCACCGTTGCTCTTCTGTGTTGTGTTGGCTTGCGAACTTCTTTAAGTTTTGCGACAAGTGCGACGTTTCTTCCCGGATTTTTCTTTCGCAATGACCTGCTGCGCCTTTGGATACCAAAATAGTTTCAACGAAGGCAAGGAGCTCTTCGCGATACTAGTCCAGTAATAGCGACGGGTTAAGAAGAACGCCATGGATTAATCGAATTTGAGAGGAAACCTCAGACCAACATCCTCCACACGACTACGCTTGCTCAGTGGCGAGTCTCTCATAGTATGTATTTTCCGTCGCTTGCGTAATTTGTTGCAGGCCTTAACGTAGCGACATTGGCGGCGCACGCTGCAGAACAGTACGCGCGTAAAACCGGCCTACATGCGACGATTGAACAACCGTTCGCAGGCGTACGTTATGTGGAGCCTTGCCGACTCTTGCAGCGCATCCACTAACCTTCGCTTCCCTGCGCTTCTCGCACGCACAGATAGAATACGCCTGCGGTAGGCAGGATTCGTTCCTTAAGTCAAAGCAGCCGCTTCTTTCCTATCTTCCAGGATGAAGCGTCGGCTAGCAGGCGCACGGTGCGGAGGGCAGAAAAATGCACATATTCTGCGTAACGCTCTATCAGCACGTGTATTGAAGTACGTATGTGCAGGAGTGCACGAACCTCGAACGCGCTCTGCCTAAAAGACTTCGTGCTGTCGCGAGTACTGCGAACAACAAGCAACAGTTAAGCAACATGTGTTTTAATATGCACAAAAGCAGGTTGTTAAGAACACGAACGATGCATTCATAACGTATACGTTTTAGGTGCAGCAAATGCAACATATGCGCTGTCAAAAGCAGGAATCACTGACCTGCAAGGCGTTCATTGTACAGATTCTGAAACGCATGGGTTTCGGCCTGCGGTAGCACGTTAGGATGATTCCCCCAAAGAGGGCCAAATTTCCCGTGGATATAATTCCTTCGTCCATTGCCATTGCCGTGGCGAGGTACATTGCGTACGGCGTTCCATGCGCGTTCATTTCAGGAACTTTAGTTTCTCGTGTCCTACCTGGCCACAGCAACATCCGGGAGAGCACGGTCCAGATAACGCAGTGCAACAAAACACGTAGACCAACGCAAGCTTGCCCGCGCGGTGCCTTTGCCATGGTACGAAACCTACGGAGAAACATGTGTGAGCGCACAGAATCACAACAAAGCCGCCATTGTGGCCCGAAAGGCGTGGCGCTAAAGCAAAAAAATAAAAAAATATGGATTACGCTTAAGTTTCGCGTTCAAGAGTGGAACGCGATAGTGTTATCGCACCCCGTTCGCACCGCCCACTCATTCGCTCGGCATGCTCTTGAGTTACACAAAGACAAAACGTCCGCCTGAGCATGCGGAACGAACCAAAGAACTCGGTGTCTCGGAGGGAGAAACGATCTGCGCGAGCCAAACGTCGTGATCGGCACGGAGAGCCGGCCGCCACGCGCCATGAAGGCGGACGCGATCATGGGATTGACATCTCGATGGGGTCGTCCTCTTTCTCGCTTGGGAGCACCGCGCAGACGCATGACTCCCCGCCAGCAGCACGGCACACAACACAGGCGAAGCTTTCCCACCAGACGCGCTACGGCGCAGCGATCACATCAGAGGCGTCCCGCATCGGACGCTGCTTCTAGGAGTCGCGCTGTGAGCGGAAAGAGGAGCCGCGTCGCCTAAGCACGAGGGTTCGAGTGACGCACGCTGGAAGTTGGAAATGGAGAGAGCGAGAAAACTTATTAAACGCAAAGGTGTTGGGGCCTCCTCGCACCGGTCCCCGCACGGCCCCAATGCTCTCAAACGAGACGAAGGGGAGAAGCGGGCGAGTGGCGCGCCACCTGCCGGGCAGCGCCGTACTTTGAGAGGAGGGGCCTTCTGTGTTTGCCGCAAGATGGCTCTGCGTCTGCACCAAGCGCAGAAGAAATGTAGTGGAAACGTACTTCGCTACGCGTTTAACTGCGACTTCTGTAATTTACATGCTCATAATTACCGATATACACCGCAGTATAACTTTCTACGGCGCGTTTCTAAGGCAACACCGCATTCATTAGAGGCGCTTTTGTCCCGCTTTTAACCATCGAACTCATGGCTGACACTCTGCCTCTGGACACGGAGGCGTTCGGACGCAAGATGTCGAGCTTTGCAAGAGCGGTTTCAGCGGCCGCGTCTGGCCATGGTATCAGGTCTTCTGTCGCCCCACCGGGCTATCGGTATGTGCTACCGACTTTTCCATCAGGCGAAACTATGAAGGAGTGTTTGTTCTTACACTGTGACGTTGCCGGGAGACCATACCGCCTCGAAGGTTTCCGTGACCCGCTGCATGAACTCGGTGTACTGAAAGACGTGACCGGTATTGGGCCCTTCCTAATGACGCATGTGTGGCTCATCAGGCTACGAACTCCAGAGGTGAAGGAAGTGCTGGTAAAAGCGGGTGGCCTGAAGGTAAAAGGGCGCTTTTGGGCCGTCATTGGCCCAGTGCAACAAGACATCACACTCAACGTGCACTGGGTTCCATTCCACGTTAACGGGGAAGCATTGAAGAAGGCTTTCGACCACTATGGCGAAGTGAAAGAAGTACAAGAGGATTGGAAGGTGAGGGGCTTCGAGCAAGCTGAGTCTACCACGTGTATTGTGCGGATGACGCTCCGAGAGAACTTAACACCAGACGCTCTGCCCAATTTGTTCAAGATCTTTGGTGGCTCTGTGCTGGTTGTCGTTCCCGGGAGAGCTCCGATTTGCCTGCGGTGTCGACGCAAAGGACACATTAGAAGAGACTGCAGAGTGCCAAGGTGTCCTGAGTGCCGGGAATTCGGCCATGAAGCACATGATTGCGTACGTACGTACGCAAGAGTAGTTACTGGCAGCACGCAACCTGACGACGAAGGTGTCGAATTGATGGAAGAGGAGGTAACGGAGAAACTGACAGCGTCCTTGGAAACGCCGGTTGAATAGGTAGCAAGTGTCGCGAAAAAGGCGGCAACGCCATTTGCGTCGACACAGGAAGCCACAGCATGAAGAAAGCAGAGAGAAAGAAGAATGAACGAAGAAGAGAGGACACCGCTTGCGCCCGAAGAAACGGACCACGGGTGGGACGCGTTTAACGTGGAGATGGACGCGGAGCCAGAGACGCCATATGAGACGCCGGATTAGACGGTCACTGAGGAGCCAGCTGTACCTTCCAAGCGGCACCGAAGCGACGCTCCAGATAAGGAGACGCCGGCGGACAATGTTCAACGCCTGGAACCGCAGTGGATGGTGGTCCGGTCAACCCGGGACAAGAAAGGGAAGAAGAAGAACAAAACTTTATTGGTATAAAGAACTTCATTGCCCCTAAAACGGGGTAATGCCGTGTGGTCGGGCCCCTATTCCAAGGCACCGCTGGCCCTCGCCATCCTTTCTGCCCTTCGGACGAGCCTGAGCTGATCCCCGAGGGCGGAGCTGGATAGCAATTCCTCCCACCTCGCTCTCGTGGTATTATCTTCTTGTTCTTCTGTGTGAGCTGTGCACTCCCATGTGATGTGGTAGAGCGTTGGTGTGCTCCAACACCACGGGCATATGTCCTTCTATGCTGTTGGGTAGTATATGTGCAATTTATGTAGGTCTATGTACGTGTCCGTTTGGAGCCTGCGTAACGTCGCTGAGTCCACGGCTGAAAGGTTCCTATGCGGGGCTGGGTAGAGCCTTTTGAATTCCCTGTAGTGTTGCAAGATCGCTTTATAACTTGGATCGATGGGTGTCGGGTCCTCCACCATGTCGCCATGGGCAGCTCGGCAATTAGTGAAACCTCGAGCCGCCTCATCTGCATGGAGGATCCCAGTAACACCCTCGTGTCCCGGGGCCCATGTTATCGTTTGGGTATACCTGATGTCAAGGTCTCTGTTTATTTTGGTAAGTATCCGGCGTGCCCTCGCGCCGATTTGTCCCCTCTGATAGTTCCTACATGCGGCCTGAGAATCTGTGACTATTGTTAGTGGAGCATTGCGCTCTATGCCTTCTCTTATAGCTAAGGCGATGGCTATCTCTTCGGGTTCTAAAATGGTTGCTCGGGAAACCGAAGCACAGGCCGTGATTTTCCCTTTACGGTTTACGACAACTGCCACCATGTTCTTTGCGTTGGCCCGATATGGTGAAGCATCCGTGAATCGTGCAGTGTCCAAGTATTTTGTTGTTTTGTCAATGTATTCTGCTCTACCTTTTCTCCTTCCTGCGTGTAATGTCGGATCCATGCTTTGTGGTATTGGTGATACCCCCTACAAAGCTCTAATCTGGCAATGTAGACCGTTGGCGTTTTGGTATATTTGTATGCATTCTCGAAGGCCGATTCTTTGAGGAAGAGCTCTGCCGACTGTTGTTTGCGCCAATCGACTCCTCTGCTCTATGCTTTGGGCTTCAGCCAGCTCATGAAATGTATTGTGGAGGCCGAGGGCTAGAAGCTTGTCATTTGAAGTGTTGCGTGGCAAGCTCAGGGCTGTCTTATATGCCATCCTTATTATTTTATCAACCTTTTCTTTTTCCTCCCTGTTCATGGAATGGTAAGGTAGGGAGTACATTAGTCTGCTAATGACCAGGCTTTTCACCAGTCTGAGGGTGTCTTGTTCCCCCATTCCTGTCCGATTATTAGCCACACGGGCTGTCATCTGGTTAATTTGTTGCGTTGTTTTTCTGATCAGCCACAGGAAGGGCCATTTCGTAAGCGTCAATTTGACGTTGCGTGACGTTGCGCTTGACCGCCATTGCAGAGATGTTCCGCCATAATTTGTGGTGCGATGAGCTACGCGAACTATGGTAATGAGCAGCCATATGCACTGGCAGCCGAGAGGAATGCGTATCGCCACATTTTTCCCGTCGTTTGGCGCCATGAACATTTTTTGTTCATAACGCGTGCTCATGGTATTTGCATTGCTCTCAGGTGGTACTGGCATTTGTGTTTTGGGCTATCATTTCTTAAAAGAACGCGTTTATATGAAATAATATTGGTTCAACATAGCAAAATTTCTACAACGTTGTCCACTTTTCACTGCTGATTTTTATTGTAATGAAGATTAGTGCCTTTTCACACAATCGCAAATTATGATAACGGTGTGTTTTAATTATATGAAAATGAATGTACGTACGGTGGCGCATGGAAGTTTCCTCACGTGGTGCGAGTAACCAGCGGACTGAACTAGAGGTGGCAGCGCCGACGCTTGGGCGGCGCAAGCGGATACCTCTGGCGCGCGCAACGCTATCGCTGATGCTCGGCCGTTTCTCAGCCAGCCGAGTCGTACTGAGCCACTTGCGTTTCACGAGATAGCGTGGCCTAGAACGTGCGCTCATAACCATTGGTAGGTCGCGTATGTTGTTGCAAAGTAGAAAACAAGCACGTTGGCGCCAACGTACGATGACTCATTCCATTTCCCGGTACAGGCATCCTAGTTCTTTAGCGTGTCCGGTATTCCGGTAAAACGCAGGCGGACGGGGCGTTGGGGCGGAGGCATAAACGTGAGCGGTCTGCATGGTGCAGACCGCTCACATTCTGTGTTTGGCGCACTGCTCAAACAGACAGAAACAGCTAATATTGCAGTAACCCGGTGTATTTCACTTTGTTGCGGGTGTACATATTTAGCAGCAACACGATTACGCCAGTGCCTGCGTTTTAGCGGAATACCGGACAAGCTAAACCTCTCTTATAAACAGTTTTAGAATAGCGTTTGTCGCCTTACGTACATTAAACGTAAGCACCTTTGCAGGACGTTACGGTGTGAGTCCTTTCAAGTTTTTTTAGTTTACCGTACCGAAAAGCAAACTTAAAGAAGATACGATAAAACAGAGCGCCGTCTGGCACCTCGTGCCAAACGTATCCAAGCCAAGGCGATCCATTAGCAACCATCCTGCTGTTGCTGTGTGGACGCGTCGCGGTAGGCCTACGGGCGCCACAATCGCTGAAACATCTCAGAAAATTGACGCGCTATGCGCTGGTAGCTAACTTTTCAGGTGAGTTTAGAGAAAACGAAAGCTCATTGGAATAGTTACTTAATTGCTATCAACGCGAGTGAGAGCGTAGTCATCACGAGAATTCACGCTGAACCGGGAGCCACGTCTGCCGCCATATTCGACAACGCTATTTCTTAGCGTCCGTAAACATTGCGAACGTTAAATTCGCCAAATAACGTACGTTATCCTAGCGCAAGTAAACCGCAGAAACCCAATAACGTTGCGAGCATCTGCAGCCAGGACGACGCTCTTTGTTTACGTACGTAATGCTTTTACGTTCGGTTGCAAACGCTAAACTAAAACTGTCTAATGAAGCAGACGACGGCTTGTTCGCAGCAGACGATGGAAACGAAAAGCGAAAAGGCAACCAGCAGGCAAGCTCTCCCAAGTAACAAAAGACCTAATAAAGAAACGACAAAGAATGAAAGTGCCCAACTCAAGAGATACGATAGAATTCGCAGAGTTGTCAAAACTGAACAACAAGGCGAAAATGAGAAAGACATGAGACAATAACATGAGAAAGACTGCAGAAACGATAACAAATGAACGCAGCCTGAAATCAGTGAGAAGGAAACTTGGCATAGGACCAACCAAGATGTATGCACTGAAAGATAAGCAGAGTAATATCATCAATAACCTCGAAGGTATAGTAAAAGCAGCGCAAGGATTCTATACTGACCTGCACATTACCCAGAGGACTCCGGATAGACCCATTAGAAACAGTAATGAACAGGATACAGAAACTCCTCCTATAACTAGCGATGAGGTCAGAAGGGCCTTGCAAGACATGAAACAGGGAAGAGCGGAAGGAAAAGATGGAATAACTGTCGATGTAATCAAAAATGGAGGAGACATAATGCTTAGAAAACTGGCGTCTCTCTATACGAAGTGTCTATCGACTACAAGCGTCGCAGAAAACTGGAAAAATGCCACGATTATACTAATCCACTAAAGGGGATACGTTAAAGAATTGAGAAATTATAGGCCCATTACCTTACTTTCAGTATCATATAAAATATTCACCAAGATAATCTCCAATAGAATAAGGGCAACACGGGACTTTTCTCAACCAAGGCAAATTGGCAGGTTTCAGGAAGGGATACTTTACAAAGGATCACATTCATGTCACCAGTCAAGTAATCGAAGAATCCGCATAGTGCAATCATCCTGTATATTTGCTTTCCATAGATTACGAAAAGGCATTTGACTCAGTAGAGATACCAGCAGTCACAGAGGCAATACGTAATCGAGGAGTACCGACCGCTTACGTAAATAGTCTGGAAAATATTGCCACATGGTGTGGCACAGCAAGGGGACTGAAGAAGAAGGGAACGAGGTTCGTCTCGGCATCGCGCGTCAACGGTTACGTTTCGGGAAGTACAAACGCCTGGATCCCCATTCAGTGTGTATACTTCAGCAGGGTACACACGACAATTTGGTGGAGCTTGCTGGGTACACCCAACTTATGCAGGAGGCCCCACTGTGCAGCAACCACGTCGCACAATTGGAGTTGACTTCAGTTCGCCGCACAAAGCCGGCGAATCCGAGGCCTCGCCCCAGAATTTGGAAACCTCCAGAAAAAAGTGATGACTACGACCACTGCGACTTCTACGGAAAGGGTGACACCGACTTACCTAACGCTGCTGAACCCCCAAGTGCCGACGGCTTTTTATGGCGACACATTTGAAGACGTGGAAGTCTGGCTGGCGGAGTTCGAGCGCGTGGCTGCGTTTAACGAGTGGGAAAACAACGCCAAAGTCAGAAACGTCTACTTCAGCCTCCAGGATGGTGCTCGCACGTGGTTTATGAACCGCGAAAGTGCCCTGTCAATCTGGCCTGGATTCCTGCCTAGGACAACTGCCTATCAGCCGCAGACAAACGGCTTGACCGAACGACTAAACAAAACGATGACTGACATGCTGTCTATGTACGTAGACGTACAGCACAAGTAGTGGGACGAGATACTCCCATACTTAACGTTTGCCTATAACACTGCTACGCAAGAAACAACACGATTCACGCCGTTTTACCTCGTTTACGGCCGTGAAGTGCAGACTATGTTAGCAGCAATGCTGCCGTGCGACAACATCGATCACCTCGATCTCGCCCAAAATGTCGAACTCTTCGTGCAACGCGCGGAAGAAGCCCGTCAGTTTGCCCGAGTGCACATGAAGAAACAACAGAGCATCGATGCGCAACGTTACAATCTCCGCCATCGACAAGCCGAGTTCCAACCTGGCGATCAAGTTTTGGTCTGGACTCCCGTGCACCGAAAAGGACTATCCGAGAAGCTTTTCAGTCGCTACTTCGGACCTTACAAAGTGTTGCAGCGAATTAGTGACGTGAATTACGAAGTCCTTCCTGACGGAAGCAAGCCCCGACGTCGACAACCGCAATCTGAAATTGTGCACGTTATGCGGTTGAAACCATACTATAGCCCCTAAAATTCGACGTTTTCCACCGCTTAGGTTAGTTTTTGTTGCTGCTCGTCCCTCAGTGCCTTGTGACTATATCGCACATCACAGTGATTGTGACTGTAGCCTATGTGTTTGTCCTAGGCCATCTCGGCACTCTCACGTCAAGCCTATGTATGTTTTCGTTCTTTTATTTATTTATGTTTCATTTTGAAGACGAGGTAGTGCCACATGGTGTGGCACAGCAAGGGGACTGAAGAAGAAGAGAGCGAGGTGCGTCTCGGCATCGCGCGTCAACGGTTAGGTTTCGTGAAGTACAAACGCCTGGATCCCCATTCAGCGTGTGTACTTCAGCAGGGTACACGCGACAATATCTACATAGATTCATCCTAATTCTCCACGAGAAAAGCAGGAAGATACCTACAAAGGAAGGGAGTCAGACAAGGAGACAAAATATCTCCAATGCTATTCACTGTGTGCCTGGAAGAAATATTCAAGCTTTAAACTGGGAAGGCTTAGCAGTAAGGATCGACGGCGAATACCTCAGCAACCTTCGGCTTGCCGATGACATTGTTCTGTTCAGCAACGCTGGAGACAAGTTACAACAAATGATTGAGGACTTTAACAGACAGATGTAAGAGCGGAGTTGAAGATTAATATGCAGAAGACAAAGGTAATGATGAATAACCGGGCAAAGGAACAAAAGTTCACGACCGCCAGTAACCCCCTAGAGTCTGTGAAGGAGTACGTTTACGTAGGTCAATTAAACACAGGGAGCCCTGATCATCAGAAGGAAATTCATATAAGAAAAAAAATGGGTTGGATCGCATACGGTAAACATTGTCAGCGCCTGACTGGAAGCTTACCATTATTGTGGAAAAGCAAGGTGTATAATCAGGGCATTTTACCAGTGCTGACATATGGGGCAGAGACTTGGAGACTGACAAAGAAGCTTGAGAACAAGTAAAGGACCTCACAAAGAGCGATGGAACCAATAAACCTTGAGAGAGAGAAAGAGAGCGGTTTGGATCAAACAGCAGACAGGTATAGCCTATATTCCAGATGACATTAAGAGAAAAAAATGGCGCTGGGCAGGTCATGTAACGCGCAGGTTAGGTCACCTTTGGACCATTATAGCTACAGAATGGGTACCAAGGGAAGGTAAGCGCAGTAGAGTAAGGCAGAAGACTAGGTGGTGCATTGAAATTAGGAAATTCGTGGGTGCTAGTTGGAATCGGTTGGTACAGTACAGGGGTAAATAGATCGCAAGGAGTGGCATTCGTCGTGCAGTGAACATAAAATAGTATGATGATGATGATGATGATGATGAATGGGCCCGGAAGGACGGACAAGCGACGTCTTCAAGTCTTTTCAAGCTGTGCAACCTAAGATTCAAACGCTTCATGCAGACGTTGTCGGCGACAAACACCGAAACAGCGGCCTGGTGCGCCGCACCAACCTCGTGCGTTGTGGGTGTTAGCAAAGGCCAGCTGAGGCTAGCAATGTGAACGCGTTACCGCCTGGTAACACGCGGCGGCGCCCCCGGGAGCGCAGTGAAACGGGTCTGTATTTTTGCCTAGTTGAGTTGCAGTTATGTTAGTTAACATGTAAAAGTTAAGCTCTCTGAAAACAGGGGAGGGAGGTGCATGGTATGGGCTGTGAGTAATCATCTTTCAAGTTGTCGACTTATCTGATTACGTGAGCACAGGGTACTAAAAAGTTAAAGAGGAAGTTAGCAGATTGCGTGCGCAATGAAAAAAGACCGGTGGTGGTGCCTATTTGCACAAGTTTTTTCATTGCTTGAAGAACGTAGCTAGTAGGTATCGGGTGCATGTGCTTATGTCCGCTGCAACCAAACACGCTACGATTTGGTCCCGTTTGCACAAAAAAAGTTTGGTCCATAGCAAGGAATGCAGTTTCTGTTCTGAGAAGTAAAAAAAATAGATACGTTCGATGGAGATCTGCCGTTGTGTACGGGTTGCCACTGTCATGCGCGAAGGTTTATGTGGGTGAGACCGGTTGCTGTGTGAGCATTAAATTAAAGGAGCGCTTGTCTTCACTAAAACGTACGGAGACGTTGCACGTGCCTTTGCATTGTAGAGAGGTGGGATGTGGACCCATAGCGAAAAAGAAATGGTTTGTTTGTTCTGGCAGTAGGATCAAACAACAAGGAAGCTTATGGAAGCCTTTCATACTGATAGAGACGGGGAAAGATGTGTTAGTAAGCCCTCTGTCTCTCTTACTAAGGAAGAATTGAGAAATTCTGGAGAAAGTTTACCACGGTAGATTGTTATGTTGCATAAGGAAGCCTACATTTAACTTCATTTATTTCTGGTTTTTGTTATGACGCAGAATTGGGAATTGGAACGCACTAATGGGACGCACTGTTTATGACGCACAAATAAACTTCAGTTGCGAGTCAGCGCCAGCGTCGTGTTCTTCTTTGCTTATGTCCTTGCCTGTGGAGCGCTGTTAGTTTTCGAAATATGAATTACCACCAACTCGCCCGAGTTTCCCGTCTAGTTTAGCATTAAAACTTGAGGAGAAGCTAGAGACCACGCAACAAGTAAATGGACCGAAAATTGTCTGGCTTAATTTTAGGAGACACGAAAGGAGTAGTGTGTATTATACCAGTGTCACACGTACACTTCTGATCTCGATCGGGGCTGATCCGGATCGGCTTTCTCGATCGCAATCAACAATGCTCGCTGCTACACGGTCCAACGATCCGGCTCGAGTTATCGTGTGCTGATCGTCAGAAACTCTCAGAATCTATTAGCTACAAATTCATATTTGCAAAATATGGTGAAATTTGGAGAATAATGCAGTATTACAGCTTATTATTGCTGGTAAAAGAGTGTTAAACTTTTTTATTGAGCTGGCTTCACTTCTTGCTTTTAGCGTTTTCAGAATCCTGCGCTAGAGGGCGCAGACGTCAGCCTGTGATCACGGTTAAGGGGCTGATCGCGATTCTCCGATCGCGATCACACAGATCTGGATCCCACAGGATCGCGATCGCAACAGCCGACCCGGATCAAGCTTGATGTGGATCGGCCCCGATCGCGATCAGAAGTGTACGTGTGACCCGGTATTAGAGAGCAAACGGGGATTACTCATACTGCAGTTGGGATTGACAGACAGCAATGTAGTTGGGCAGGCTACCTAATTAGCAGGACTAGTAATCGTTGCTCTATTAGAGTTAAGTATGACGACCAAAGAAACGTAAATACAGCAAAGCACGGGAGATAACTATGTAGTATGATGAAATTAGGAAATGTGCAGGCATAAAAGGAGTTGGCTGACGCAAGATACGGCAATTGGACATCGCCAGGCGAGGCCTCCAGCGGACTTAACATCGGCTGACGATAATGAGAATTATGGATGTTGCACATTTAGGTACAGTCAAAAATCACCTATATATGTATGTTAACGGTTGAGCTATTACATACATGTATTTGAAAGTAGCCTAAGTGCCGATTGGCTCACTTTCGTTGTGGTTTACCATGCTTTAATGTAACTCCTTTATAGTTCTCGCGAGTCATTCCCAATAATTGTTGGCTGGCCAAGGGCCGATTGGAAATCAATTCAACCTTATTCCGTCCCATGATCTACTCTAATCCGTACAGCGTCAATCAGTGGCATGCATCAAGGGGCATGCCACTGTATCCTAATTAAATCAAACCGCGTGAATCGATCACTTAGGCTTAGTGGTAGTTTTCATTAACCCTAGCTTTTCAACGAGGGTCTGTGAAACGCGCCAGGTGAATTCGGCCACTGCACCACTTTAGTGGCACGCATGCCCCGTGCTGCGATCCAGTTGTGACGCACACGAAAGGTCCTCCCTCCGACGTGACACTATTTACTTTGTAGTTCCTGGGCAAGTGGTGGATCGTGCGAGCCACGGCCAGCGTGTTCCACGAGGGTGAACAGTGCGCGCACTTCACGGTCAACCGCAAGGCAGAGCAACTGTACAACATGACAGCTGAGTTCCGTATTGTCAAGTAAGTGCTACTTTCGTATTGGCCGTCTATTACAGGGTGTGCGAGGTATTTGAGTACATTCCTTCGAATAAACAGTAACATTATCACTCTGCCAAGTACATCATTATATCATATCACTCGAGAACATTTGTCTTACGATACCAACTGGCCCTCCGAATAAGAAACCACAAGTAGTCCTCGTCGTCTCAGACAACGGTCACTACTTTTGCTTGAAGTTGAAGATTATTTGTAGCGCTGGAGAAAACAACCATACTTCTTCAGCAGAGCATTAGGAGGTGGCAAAGTAGAACTATTCGGGGGACCTCCATTTCATAACGGATGCAAGATAATGGCATAAACAGCAGCAAGATGCATCCAACAAACGATTACACACATCAGCTTGTGATATAATTACATAATAACAAGATGAATCAATAAAATAAAAATCTGCGCTCATAAAAAAGGTTATTTCATTTTGATAAGCTAACAGAGGCATAACGACCAATTCTCAGGATCGCTTATGAAACAATTATAACAATATAACACGAAAATATTTGCTTAAGATTGATATCAACAATAAGAGTGAAGAAACTTACATATAGTAAAAAGTTCCACAAAAATACTAGAAAAACCGCATACGTAGAAAAAGAAGTAAATTAAAGAAAATATACGGAAACAAGGGAAAGATCACCGAGAAATCAGCTCTCCTAAAAATTTATTTTTAATTTTCATTTAAAGGAATACAAAGAAGCGTTAATCTTCATCTCTGCAGGAATTGCGTTCCAAAACGTCATAGCCCCGAATCTGAGGGTAAACTTTCCGTAATATGGTGTGATCTTGGGTAAAAGGTGGCTATTCTGAATGAAGCGAAACAAGACAAGTGATGATTTATGTTTAAATACGTACAGAAGAGGTAGAATACGAAGAAATTCGTAAATAGGCAGGGTATGGCAGAGCAGTGGTCTAAATGTCATTCCTTGGTTTTGAAGGCATTGTAAAGGCTTGAGGTGAATAGGATATATTTTCCCATGCAGACAAACGGTATGTTAAATGGCTACCTATTAATGCATGATATAACGTTGTAAGAATACGTGGCACAAAGTATGCACGTGTTTTGATGAGAACATGAGTACCAAATGACACTTTTTGCATTAATGATCTGACATGACAGTTGTATTTTAGAGAAAACATGGGGAAGGCAGGAGATGGAAATTCAAGACGTTGAGCGAAACGACAACAAGGTGAAAGCAGGAGCCAACGTTTCGACAACTGGACCTGTGTTCTTCAAAGCGACATATGTTTTCCTCGCCACAGTATATATAGGTGGGATTCTTCTAAAGGGGAGCGGGCGTAAGGCGGGCGGGTGCGGCAACGAGCGAAGGTGTGTTAGCGGCGAGGGTGCCGAATTGAGAATAAAGGAGTGCTATGCACAAGACCAGAGACACGGCCGTCTGTCAATCACGTGTCTACGCCCGTGTGTCAGCCGAGGTGTCAACGGCGTGCACAGCAGCCCTCTATTACCTGTTTCGCTGGTGGTCGTGGGCTATCGTGACTCTGAAAGAGATAATAGAAGGAGCGGTAGAAACCTGTGCTCGTGAAAAAAAGAAGATAAGGAATTGCTGAAATGGTGTATATAAATAAATAAATAAATAAATAAATAAATAAATAAATAAAAGGAAAAGTGCTGTTTCCCATAGCTTGAACTTCAGCACAGCGAATACATTCTAAAGCTCTAATTGAAACGTTTCTGCCTATTGGTAGCAATGTCTTGAACTTATTGGTAAGGCTCGATGCTCTGTATTTTCTTTCTCGTTTAGAACGGAAATTTGACTGTAAGATGCAGAATTTAGGTTCATCAAAGTGATCACCTGGTTGGTTGAAATGCTCGGCGTGAGCTCTGGGAAGCTTTTTAGCTGTGTCCGCGCGATGTCCGTCTAATCTAACGTTCATTGGTTTACCCGTTTCGGCCCATATATTGTTTTTTACAGATGTAATGTTCAAGCATACAAATTACATCAGAAAGTGCAAGCTAGTTTACACTTCGTGTGTACAGCCATTTGCGCTCCTTTTAATTTTAATGTCCCTTTTAAGGTGCCTGCAGGCTTTGCACCTGGCATGACAACATGCTTTTATTAAGGGGCAATGCTGTTGGGTGACTTTTGCGTGCACTAACATGTCTTTAAGGTTCCTGTTGCGGCCGTAGATAACCCTTCGTACATCCGGTGACGCTTTTCTCAGACGCTCGTTACTTGATAATATTGGGTGGTATTTTCGTAGGATGTTGTTTATGTCTGGGAGCGCACTAGAATATGTTATTATGAAGGCCGGTGGTCTGTCAGATTCTGGTGTAGGCTGTTCCTTCACTAATTCCGACTGTCTCTCCAATCTCGACATGACACCATAAGCTCTATTGACAGCAACCTGTGTATAGTTTCTTTCTGCTAACGTTGTTTTAAGGTCATTTAGGTGGTGGATATAATTGTGGTCATCGCTGGAGATTGTTATTATTCGTTTCGCTTGTCCGACGAAAATTCCCTGCTTGCAGCGTCGCGGGGGATGACTGTTGTAGTCTAAATATTGCTGGCCATCCGTAGGCTTCCGGTAAAGTGTCGTTCTCAGTTTTCCGTTTTCTATGGAGACCGTCAGTGTCCAGGAAGTTGATCTGACTAGGAGAGTGGTGAGCAGTAACTTTAATACTCGGGTGCAAGCGATTGAAATGGCTAATTAGGTCGGTTAACGGGCTTGTGCCGTGTTCCCATATTATAAATATGTCGTCAATGTAACGAAGATAGGTGTGGGGTTTTAAAGGGTAGGATTTCATCAACAGGTCTGCTTCAAGCTGTCCCATGAAAATGATCGCATACGTGGGGGCGAATGGTGTTCCCATGCTAGTGCCGAAAGTTTGCAGGTAGTGAATAGAATCGAATTCCAAATAGTTGAGCGTGAGAACTAACCTAAGGAACGACAGGCACTTTTCAGGAACGTGCGCTTGGGGATTGATTGCGAGGGATTTAGAAACGGCTTCAATTCCTTCACTCATGTTTGTGTTAGTGTAAAGGTCAGAAACATCCAAAGTAACAAGAATAGCGCGGTCGGAAAAGATTTGGTTGGCGTTGATGCAGTCGAGAATTTGTAGGAAGTGCGGCGTATCGTAAACAAAATATGGGAGCGTGGTGGGGTTGTTTGACAGGTGGTGATTTAAGAATTTAGATAGTGGCTCAGTAGGCGTGTGGTTATTAGAAACAATAGGCCAACCTGGGATTTCTGCTGTAAATATTTCTTCGACCGGAACCCTATGTATTTTAGGAAGAAGATAAAAGCGCCTTGCTTTTTTTGTTCCTGGGAATCATGAAGCGATATTCAGATTGCGTGCTTAGTTCCTTTTACAGGAGCTCCGCTATTGCGTTTTTCATAGTATTGCTGTAATCTGAAGTTGGGTTAGAGTAGAGTTTTCTGCAATGGGTGTGGTTGCGCAGCTGTTGGGAGTCCTAATTCTTGTACTTTTCTATAGACCAGATTACGATAATGCCGCCTTTGTCTGCTGGTTTTATTACAATATCATTCCTTTTCGCGGGTTCTTTAAGGATTGTGTGCTGAGCGGGG
This sequence comes from Dermacentor andersoni, assembly GCF_023375885.2. Classification (NCBI taxonomy): domain Eukaryota; kingdom Metazoa; phylum Arthropoda; class Arachnida; order Ixodida; family Ixodidae; genus Dermacentor; species Dermacentor andersoni. The sequence continues at coordinate 206,502,212 of NC_092816.1, read as the reverse complement.
GACAATTTTTCGCGTTTCGGGCAATGCCGCGTTGACTCTAGAATTTCCTTTGAGATCAGCATTATGTATAAATCCAGGTCTGGACACTGTTCGGTTTTCGGTTTCCACGTGCTAGTTGTCTAAGAGATTCTCTATCTAGTTTTCCTGCGTCAGGCCTATCGAAAAAGAACTCCTTGATGCGCATGCGTCTTGAAAACTCTGTTATACCTTTGTGGGGTTCGTATTCGTTTACTGCGTCGATCGTGGGACAAACCATTAGACCACGTTTCAGGAGATCAACTTCCTCGGGGCTTAGACTCTCGGATATGTCGACTACATTGCTGCAGTGCTCTGTATGCTCGCCTGTAGGACTATCGGTGGACCTATGTGCTGCAGGGGTTACATTAGTTTCCTTGGGTGGATCTGCAGCTCTAATATTTTTGTGCTGGTATTTATCTAGTAATGTTTCCTCCCTTGTTTGGACGAATTGTTCAAGTTATCTTCTTTCCCGTCCAGATAAATTTATGTTGTCGAGTTGATCAGCAATTATCGTAAGTTGTTAATTGCAGTGTTCTTCAAGAATATCAATAAGAGAGAGTGATGCATATTCTAGGGCAGCATACCACTGCGATAATAGCCCGGAGGGTAAAGAACCGAGGGCACATCTAACATTAATTCTGAGACCTTTTGTGATTTTCCTCTCTTTAATCCAACTACAGTACGTTTTTCGATGAAATCTGTAATTTGTTTGTTTGGCGGCGAGTTTGCGGGATTGGAGGAAAGGTCGAGATTTGTTGTTGCATGTGCCATCGCTAGTGCGTGGTAGCCATTTCTCTTTGGTTCGGGCAGAGCTCCGTGGCGAAACGCCTTCATGTGGTGTCTTTTTACGCTTAATTTTCTTGTCGAGGCGGGCACCGATGTCTGTCTGTGTATCTGTCTGTGTATCGGTCTGCTTATTAGTGTGTGTAGCTGTTTGCGTGAAGGCTTCGCGGGTGGTTGTGGACTTCCGTATGAGCGAGTGTTGTGCGGGCGGTTTTGGTTCAGCGTCCAGCGCCTGTGTAGATGCTTCTTGGGTTCTAGCTTTGGTGGAACTCGCGTGCGAGCTGGTGTTGAAAATTATAGGCGTGTGTTTCTGTGTTGAAGCTACCTGGGACACAGGATTTGATGGCGTTGTTGGTTGCGTCGATTTAAAAGAGTTCCTGAGCCTATACCTGATGTCGTTAGCCATTACCATGAGGCCATAAAAATTGGGGTGTAGTCCATGCCGGGCGAGCAGAATGTCGGGGTCCTCGTGTATTTCAGCGTAGTGGATGAGATCGACGTTTTCGTCTTGTTTTCTTTTGCTGAAGACACGCTGCCCTTCCTTCGAATTATCAATGGCATCAACGCCAACTAAATCCTTTCCGACCGCGCTATTCTAGTCACTTTGGCTGTTTCTGCCCTTTACACTAACATACCCATGAGGGAAGGAATTCAAGCCCTCGCAATCAATCCCCAAGCGCATGCTCCTGAAGTTTACCTGTCACTCCTTCGGTTTGTTCGCACGCTCAACTATTTCGCATTCTATTCTATTCACTACCTGGAATAAACGGGAATGTGGAATAAACGTGGTTTCATTCATTCATTCTACCTGCAAACTTTCCCAAGCACTAGCTTGGGAACACCACTCGCTCCCACATATGCGAACATTTTCATGGGACAGCTTGAAGCAGACCTGTTGATGAAATCCTACCCTTTAAAACCCCACACCTATCTTCGTTACATTGACGACATATTTGTAATATGGGAACAGGGCACAAGCCCGTTAATCGACCTAATTAGCCATTTCAATCGCTTGCACCCGAGTATTAAAGTTACTGCTCACCACTCTCCTAGTCAGATCAACTTCCTGGACACTGACGGTCTCCATAGAAAACGGAAAACTGAGAACGACACTTTACCGGAAGCCTACGGATGGCCAGCAATATTTAGACTACAACAGTCATCCCCCGCGACGCTGCAAGCAGGGAATTTTCGTCGGACAAGCGAAACGAATAATAACAATCTCCAGCGATGACCACAATTATATCCACCACCTAAATGACCTTAAAACAACGTTAGCAGAAAGAAACTATACACAGGTTGCTGTCGATAGAGCTTATGGTGTCATGTCGAGATTGGAGAGACAGTCGGAATTAGTGAAGGAACAGCCTACACCAGAATCTGACAGACCACCGGCCTTCATACTAACATATTCTGGTGCGCTCCCAGACATAAACAACATCCTACGAAAATACCACCCAATATTATCAAGTAACGAGCGTCTGAGAAAAGCGTCACCGGATGTACGAAGGGTTATCTACCGCCGCAACAGGAACCTTAAAGACATGTTAGTGCACGCAAAAGTCACCCAACAGCATTGCCCCTTAATAAAAGCATGTTGTCATGCCAGGTGCAAAGCCTGCAGGCACCTTAAAAGTGACATTAAAATAAAAGCACCGCAAACAACTATACACACGAAGTGTAAACTAGCTTGCACTTTCTGATGTAATTTATATGCTTGAACGTTACATCTGTAAAAAACAATACATGGGCCGAAACGGGAAAACCAATGAACGTTAGATTAGACGGACATCGCGCGGACACAGCTAAAAAGCTTTCCAGAGCTCACGCCGAGCATTTCAACCAACCAGGTGATCACTTTGATAAACCTAAACTCTACATCTTACAGTCAAATTTCCGTTCTAAACGAGAAAGAAAATACAGAGCATCGAGCCTTATCAATAAGTTCAAGACATTGCTACCAATAGGCAGAAACGTTTCAATTAGAGCTTTAGAATCTATTCGCTGTGCTGAAGTTCAAGCTATGCGAAACACCACTTTTCCTTTTATTTATTTATTTATTTATTTATTTATTTATATACACCATTTCAGCATTTCCTTATCTTCTTTTTTTCACGAGCACAGGTTTATACCGCTCCTTCTATTATCTCTTTCAGAGTCACGATAGCCCACGACCACCAGCGAAACAGGTAATAGAGGGCTGCTGTGCAGGCCATTGACACCTCGGCTGATACACGGGCGTTGACACGTGGTTGACAGACGGTCGTGTATCTGTCCTTGTGCACAGCACTCCTTTACTCTCAATTCAGCACCCTCGCCGCTAACACACCTTCAATCGTTGCCGCACCCACCCGCCTTACGCCCTCTCCACTTTAGAAGCACCCCCCCTATATATACTGTGGCGAGGAAAGCATATGTAGCCTTTAAGAAGACAAGCCCAGTTGTATTTTAGGTGTTTCTCAAGGGTTACACCAAGACATCTCACTTTTTCAGATATTTGTAGTCCATAATGATTCAAAGACATTGTTATGGGATTTAGTGTTACTTGTAGTGGACTGTGGAAAGGAGAGAATTTGTGTTCTGGGCTGTTTAGTTGTCTGTAAGCCTCGTGCTTTTAATACAAGCACGAGGCCTACAGACAGCTATACAACCCAGAACATTACCGCAAACTAGATAACCATCCAACATTATCCTACACACAGACAATTACCAACAGGCTGAAATCCCTTTTGCCTGATGAATTCATAACACCGTCAGAATGCAAATTTCTTAAACCAAGCAACAATACTGCCGGACGTTTCTACCTCCTCCCGAAAATTCATAAATTTCCATCCACTGAGCTATACACCGCTATTATCCTAGGTCGCCCGATAGTATCAGACAACAACACCCCGACTGAGAGCATCTCCACATTCCTTAACCACTACCTTGGTGACTTTCCAAAAGCACTTCCGTCACTTGTACAAGATACGCCCCACCTGCTGAGAAATATAGAGGACATTAATACTAAAGGCACACTACCCCACAACATAATTCTCGCAACACTAGACGTCATGGCTCTGCACACCAACCTTCCAATCCCTGATGGATTATTTTCGAAAAACAAACGCTGTGTCAACACAATGCACAACACTCTACTGAAGTCTACTTGTCTCTCATTGAATTAGTTCTAATACATAACTACTTCGAATTTGAGGAAAGTTACTACCTACAGATACATGGTACAAGCATGGGTACGCCTTTTGCACCAACCTACGCGAACATATTTATGGGGATTCTAGAAACAGATTTCCTATCGCGCTGCACAGACAAGCCCCATACATACCTACGATACATAAACAACATATTCATATTATGGGGACATGGTCAAGACAGCCTTGATAAATATGTAGCATTTCTAAACTCTTTTCATGAACAATAAAATTCACATCAAAATCCTCAACTGAGCGAATAAACTTTCTGGACACAACAATATACATTGACAATGGGGCGCTAAAGACAACCCTGTATAGGAAACCTTTCGACAAGCAACAGTACCTACAATATACGAGCCATCATCCCAGACATTGCAAACGAGGCATCTTTAAAGGCCAAGTCACACGACTACGTCGCATTTGCGTTGAAAACCAAAACTACATAGATAGACTCGATCACCTTAAAGAAACCCTATCAAACAGGAACCACCCAAACAATGACCTTCAGAAAGCTTACATCGCTGCAGCCAAACTTGATCGAGCCGTGGTCCTCAAGCCCCGCCCGAGGATCACAAGAACAACGCCTCTTCTTACTCCTAAATTCTCAAACGCACTCCCATACGTGAATAACATCCTCAGTAAATACTACCCAATTCTCACCAGCAACCAGAAACTTAATAAAATTTTTCCTGATCCGCCCAGAGTAGCCTACAGACGCAACACTAAGTTTAAAGATATTCTTGTGCACGCCAAACTAAGGACAAAGACGAAGTTTGGAACCAGTCCCTGTGGCCGCCCCAGGAGCTCTACATGTAAACATATTCAATCTACTACTACAGTAAAAAGTACAGCGTCAAATTACGCACACAAGGTAACTTTGGCTTTCACCTGCACATCAAGCAACGTAGTCTGCTGTGTAGAATGTGCCACTTGTAGCAAACAATACATAGGTGAGACTGGACAACAAAACTATACAAGACTCAATGGTCACCGCGCGGAAAGAAATCCCAATTTACCTAAAGCAGTAGCCTGTCACTTTAATGAACATGGTCATATATTTGACAAAGCAAGGCTCTATATACTACAAACAAATTTCCGTTCACCTCGCGGAAGGAAATTTACGGAATCATACCTCTGCAATGTACAATCATGTACCTTGAGGGTATCACAAATAAATAAATAAATAAATAAATAAATACATAAATAAATACCTCATGCACAAGTTTAACTCCCTACACCCGACGATAATTAATATGGCACGCGGGAAGTTAGAATCTTTACAAGCGGTAACCTAAATCTGAAATTCTCATATCATCAACCAATACCCAAAACACATTATGCGACCAGCTAACCTTAATTCTTAACCTCACCTATTCCTCCATTTCGAAAATTATTTCCTGCCTACTACTCAATTTAATATACTCTTTCATGTTTTTACGTTTATATCAACTGTACTACCCCCTTTCCCCATGTACACCAGCCTCGCCTTTTCTGCGCACGTCACCCCCCTATTTGTTATTCCGGTTTCGGTTCCCCCCTCCTATTTCTTTTTTTTTTGGTCTGTTTTCTATTACATGTTTTTGAAACACCCTCACCAACACATTCAGAAGTTCTAGACGTCATCATACCTTTTTCGGCGCCTGAGCCACACAAGGTATCGCCATTTCTGTACACTGCCGTTACGACACCTACGTTGAGCTACTGGGGCTAACGGCCCTTGAAAGACCATGCCGCTGCCTTCCATATATATCATACATTGCATCCCAGACTCCTTGTCGCCACCTTAACTCCTTTAAAATTACTGGACGCATTGCTGCTATGCTACTAAAGTCACGCTTTCAACTCAGGTTTTTTTTTTTTGCCTGTTGCGTTACTCGCGCACTGCCCGCCTAACCGGCTCTTCTAATGCCACAAAAACCTGCCGCCGACGACACCTCTGAATGCTCCCTAACCTCTCACTTCCCAAACGCCCTCCCATGCCCCCCTTCCTTTTTATTCTTGTTCTTTCTCCCCCCCCCCCCCTTTTTTTTCTCTCTTGGTTTCCCCCCATTTGTTCTCTCTCCTTTTCTTTTCTTTTCTCCCCGCCTTCCCACTCCCGCGCTCTTGTCCCCTCGTCTTGGCAACGGCGCTCACAGATGTCGGGCGATAGCGCTCATTACCTCTGAAGTCTCTCCCTTTATAACCAGCCGCCGCCGACGACGAACGCACGCGACGTCACTGCACTGACCCTTCAAAACTAACATGCCGAGGATGACGAGGCCACCTTTGACGAAGATAGGTCCTCCTATTGAAATGTTGGCCAGCCTTTCTGAGGCACCTTATCCCTGTTTACAAATTTTATACCACAGTGTGCTATTCCACCTATCAGCCCCATTCTTGATTTTATACTAGGCACAGTACCATCTGGAGAACTGTTATTAGAAGCGATAAAAAGTTCATGGAATTCGTTCACAACTTCAATATCTGTGGTGTATTCATGATCACTGAAGACAATTTTTCTGATGCCGGGATCAGACTCTTTATGATTAAGAAACTCTCTAGTTTGGAATTACGCCTGGTATCGTTTCTATTCTAACGTATTTTCTTTTCGTAATAGCCTCGCTTTGCGCACCTGAGAACGGAAGAAAGAATGTTTGAATATGCACGGAAGATTGTTTTCGAATTTATGTTTAGGCACTGTGAGTGTACTGTTTTGTGAGGATTATTTCTTCTGACTATAGAATACAACATGGCTTCTGTGAGCCAAGGATCTCTTGAATCACAGATGCCGTGTTTCGCGCACTGAGCAATGAATTTAGCAATTCTGGAACGGAACTTAGATATTGGCTTCTCAGGACAACCTTGCATATATATATATATATATACATATATACGTCATCACTGTTTGTGGCATGCACATGATGAATAAACGGTGTTTTGTTGAATGCCGATTTCGCATTTATTTTAGAATTGCTAACTCTTTCTGAACCTAGACAACAACAAGGGGTAATAATGAGTCATAGAATATTCGATTACTCCAGAAGAGCAATAGCATCAGAATCGAATGTAGAAAAGATGTGATCAATCAGTGTGGAAGAGCCTGAAAGTTGGAGTCTTAGTTGGAGTCTCAATCAGGTAAGAAAAGCCATAGCTGAGTACACAACATGCATAGCCAAAGCAAAACGGACAGTGCAAATCGAGACTAATAATGTTTATGTATCTGCAAATTATTATATATTTGTTCTAAGTCGTTAACGAATGCAATTTATCTTGCAACTGAAAACAAATTTCCGCATATGAGGTTGATGGTGAGCGATATATAGCGCCTACTTTTGTACAGCTATTATTCACTGGGAGAGAATTGCAGTCAAACTCCAGACAGAAGAATTCGCATAATAAATCCCGAAAAGAACAATCGTAACGTTGAACATAGGGCAATGGTGATCTGATGAAAACAGGCGATCCGCTTCTAACGCTGCAAGCACGATTATTCATTTCAGATTCGTTGTTAGACAGACCATACAAATTGCCATCAGCTCAAGTTAGCCAGGTCTCTGATAAGCACATCAAGGAAAAAGTGTGGTGAAGCATGAAAAGAAAGTTCAATAGATTGTCATGATGCTTGCTCAAACTACGAATGTTGCAGTGAAGGCAACAGAACGTTGGTGATTTATCTTGCGAGAAAGATTTCATTTAGTCACGAGAAAGCGTAACCAAAACAGGCAAAATAGCAATTGTGGGGAATGTAAAAATGGCTTGAACGATCACAGAATGATCGCCAGATCGATCACACAACTGATGCGACAGACGCGGCTACTGTCTGATTTGCTCGCTTTAATCCCACAGTTGTCAGTCCAAAGGTACTCCCAACCTTTACCTTTTTTCCAGCCCGAGACCCTACGCAATGGGTAGTTTGTTATCAGGCGTGAGGTGATCATTGATAAAAATTGGCTTGTTGTTACTCCGGGAAAAACCGACGGCTCATATTGTCTGCCTGGCCTTACTTGGTTTGGCGGCAAACTCGACGCGCCTAACTTTTGAATAAAAACACGCAATAACGTTCGTGTCATTTTTAGCAGGAACACGATGCACGGCGTCAATGCCGGATTCCATGATAAGACAGCCAATCCTGTCACCAATGGCCTACACAACCGCCGAGCAATATTCACCCTGCCTAGGGGGAACGCCCATTATCTCGACAATATTTTGACGAGAATACTGTTCCAGAGACGAGAGGCGCTTCGAAAGCAGTTCATTTTCATCCTTCAGTGATTTTATCTTTCGCCAGAGATCCATTTTGAGTGTTCGTGGACTCGTATAGCGCATTAACCATGCTCATACTTTCTTTCATAGAAGAAACCTTTGTACGGAGGGCTGTAATATCTTTAGCTAGATCAGAACATGAATCCATTCTGAAAGAAAGTACAGCAGTTGAATAAAGGCAGCAATGGTAGCCGCAGCAGGCTTATGAATAATTTCAAAAGTGGCGAGCGACCAACCTGTACAGAGTACGGTGAAAGAGTTAGGAACGTTGTCGTAGCAGCACCGTTTGCTGCCAAATGGAAGGCACGAAATTCAGCTGTTCCTTAAGTAAAACTGTCGCTCAGGTAAGTGCCCCTTGAGTTTTATCTGCGACGTGCGCCATTCAGCAAACTGTATGGCATTGACCTGCTGCAACGTGTACAGCGTACGGTGAAGACGTTAGCTACGTTGTCGTAGCCGGTGCCTCTGCTGCCGAAAGTCGGCCCCTGCTGATATCGGCACCTACTCGAATGTGGCAAAATCATTTGCCAAGGGGTGAAACAGAGCTCACGTCTCATTCTGGTCCGCGACAAACACGAAATACATTCGTCACATGTTCTTCAGGTGGTTGAGTTTTTCTTGCAGGTGGAGGCTATCATGAGTAAGGACGCTGAAAAGCATTTTTTTTATATATTGTTGAGCAACCTTTAAGTGGCAGAGTCAACAGCCACGCTTTCTATGCACAAAAATCTTAAGCGCCATCGTACGTTTTCTTCCTCCCATGAAAACTGTGCGACCGAATAGTGGCTTGCTGTGAATCGTGGTCAACTCGCGTTCATTCAGGAGTCCTAGCCTTACATTTTTATTTATTGTCGCTACGCTGTTATGTATGGCAGACATCAGTGAGATAAAGACACACACAGTCACAGTTTGATAAAAGCCCACTCAAGGCTGCTGTTGTCGAATATTTTCCAGCAATGGCGGGCACCATTATACTATAGTGTACAGCAGTTGTAAGTACAAATTCAGCCAACTAAGAAGGCTGATGATGACTTTGTTGAACAGCGGTAGCATGCAGTGGTGAAACCGTGGAAAAAGTTTGGAACGAGTCTGTTGCATCTTGTCTGAAATATTGCTGTTATTCCTCAAGTCATTACTATATCTCAGTTTGTCGACCATCAAGTATATCTGACCGCTCCCTTGGGAAGTCAGAGAAGCACCTCCGATTTTTACCTGAGCTGAAATAATACTGAACTCGATGTAAATGCTCCTTGGACAGATATGTGACATTAACTTAATAGGGTGTCATCGGTGTGAATTGAAATCGGCTGGTCATGAGGTCAGGCTACAGGTTATTGGCACCAGTTTGAGGGAAGTCCAAGTTAATAACACCTATGTACCCATTCTGTGGAGTGTCAATGTTATTACTGTTAGCTTTCGACTGCGATGCTCGCGACGCGCATCAGCGCAGCTCACCATCGCGGCTTTCGGTCTATACTCCTCAGGCTCAGCTTAGTGCAAGAGGTAGTGTCCTCCTCTAACTGACATATATGACATAAAAGTAAGACCATGACAGATCAGTGCTGCGAAATGACGCAGGGTGTAGGAAATGCGAAATACCAATTATTCCTTTTCATAAGAGACATAAATAGGGCCTAGTAAAGCAAACAAAAGGGTAAAACATTCGAGTGCTTTGTTGCAACCATGCAAAGTGGCCGTGGGCAATCTTACCAAATTTTGTGGATCGTATGTACCTCATATTGTTTTACACTCTACGAGGTGCTAGTACAGTTTCACACTGCATGAGGCACTTATACAGTTTGACAATGCATGAGCCACACTTATAGCCCTTGTCATTGTATAATTGACCGTCCTGCAAGGACCAATTTGTAGTCTGCAATATGTCATAAAAAATACATTGTTAGTGCGAATGAAACGGGACTAAATGATAATACTATGACGACTCCCTAACTGCAGATCCTAACAGTTATTTGTATGTTCGATGAAATTAATGAGGATTGTAATCGTTCACATGTGTGTCCATGTCTATATAGGTGCCAAGAAGAAGTGCACCAAGGTATACACAGAAATGGAATGAATCATGCCATTACCTAGATGTAATACTGTAATGTTATATAGCTATCTACGGTTTGTGTGTAGAAAGATACTCAATATATTGTTCTTATAATTTATTATCAAAGCCCTACGGCTTTCATCGGCCTCGAACAGCAAGAGAATGGCATCATATAGTATTAAACAACATAACGCAAAACATTTGTTACAATTTCAAATTGTGTAAAGAGTGATGCTTTACATTTACATTGACATTCACCGTAGGCAGATGAACAAGCCAGAATTCCCATACTTTTATTGCTGGCTTTATTCAGCTAAACTTTGTTTGATAATGGCGATTCGTTCCTAACAAGCTCTTTAATTGCTGTCTCGCGGCTTTCAGTCACTACAAAATTGTGTCACTAATGTATTCTGAAGAATATAATGTAAAGTACTTCATGTACATAAAGTAAATAACAGCGCTTTAGTGAAGGCACTAGCACATAAACCAGTCCCAAATGAAGACATTCTCATTAATTAAGTTCACCCTGTTTGTTCTAAAAGCACAGTTTTTTTTTGCAACCCATCAAATAAAAAAAAAAAAACATCCGAGAAATTCTTATGCCAACTATGGAATATTCATCGCTCGCACTGAGACTTAATTGTGCTATTACGTTAGGGTACGGCTGCAAAAACAGTAAATTTCTTAAATGTACGGGGGTCTTTAAATACTAACAAGAATCTTTCAGCAATCCCCGAGTCCATTCATGCTTACAAAAGAATTGAAATTGAGAAAGCGGTTCCAATCTATAATACCGGCCACAAAAATTCGCCTCTTAATTACCGGCCCATTTCGGTTACACGCTGTTTTTGCAGATTGTTGGGGCATGTCAAATACACAAATCCTGCAAAACTTCTAGGGTCGTACTTCCAATTTCACTAAGGCACAGCATCGTTTTCGAAAGAGGAGTTCCTGTGAAACTCAATGTTTACCCTTCGCTCATCAGTTGCATCGCTTCCGAGATCAATCGTCCTGTGCCGACTGTTTTTTTTTTCTTTAATTGTGTGTATTTTAGTAAAGCACTTGACAAGATATGTCTCAAAATGTTTCTTTTTAAATAACGTTTGCTAAATATTGACCCTCATCTCCTGAAATGAATTGAACATCTTCTTAGTAATCACTTCTGGTTTCTTACCGCTAGCGGACATAATTATCATTTCACTGAACTTTGATCAGGTGTACCACAACTCGTGTGCTGGGACCGATATTATTTCTCGATTAATGATTTTACCGCTGCAATACTCCACATACACTTATTCAGCGTCAAATGTGTTACTTTCGAGAAATTGTTCTTGCTGACCATACTAAATAGTTCAATCTGATTCTAATAATATAGTTGATTGGTGCGGGGAATGGCTAGTAAAATACATATTGTCACGTGGTGGTGACGTTAAGAACACAGTAGCAATACTGTGAAAGACAAAACTAACTTTTATTGGGCGAACCTGTGCCCACAAAAACCGGGTGCACTTATAGCACAACGATAGCGGCGAACACGGTCGGCGATCGTCGAAAATCTGATTAACGGGTCAAGCGCGTCGGCTTTTATACATCAATCGTCGTATGTTCCAGACTAATCGCTGGGACCCGCGCGCCTTCCACAAAGTTCTACATAATTCGCGTCGCGCACACATGCAATCAGATTACGCAAGGTTCGGTCACAGACAGTGGATGGAACCATCGATAACATTCCAGAAACTTCGGATACATGCAGGCGCCCCCCGCGCTGTGCGATAACATTTGTTAGGCGGCGAAACGACGTCGCCCGATAAAGATAAGTACACGTGTCAATACCCCCCTCTTAAAAAAACATCGACCCAATGCTGCATACAAACGAAAGTAATAAAGAAAAGCACTCGTAGCAACGAAAACAACAAAATAAGGAAGTTCGTCAGCGTCCGTAAAAGGGTTTAAGACACACCACGTGGACCACTTCAGATCGGAAGCGGCGCCGCTGTGATTGCGAAATGCCGTCGGGCACGACCTCATAGTCCAGTGCGTCAATACGTTTGATGACCTTGTAGGGTCCGAAATAGCGTCGCAGTAGTTTCTCACTGAGCCCTCGTTGGCGTATCGGGGTCTATACCCAAACATGGTCGCCGGGCTTGTGCTCGACCAAGCGTCGTCGGAGGTTGTAGTGTCGGCTGTCGGTCCACTGCTGGTTCTTGATCCGCAGGCGGGCGAGCTGTCGGGCTTCTTCGGCGCGCTGGAGATTGGTAGCGACGTCAAGATTTTCCTCTTCAGTGACATGCGGCAGCATGGCGTCGAGCGCCGCCGTCGGGTTCCTGCCGTAAACCAGCTCAAACGGCGTGATCTGTGTTGTTTCTTGCAACGCCGTGTTGTTAGCGAATGTTACGTAACGGCAGAACGGCATCCCAGGTCTTGTGTTCAACGTCGACGTACATTGCTAGCATGTCGGCGAGGGCCTTATTCAGCCGCTCCGTAAGACCATTCGTCTGTGGGTGATAGGTCGTTGTCCTCCTGTGCCTTGTCTGACTGTATTGCAGAATGGCTTGGGTGAGCTCCGCTGTAAAGGCCGTTCCTCTGTCGGTGATGAGGACTTCTGGGGTGCCATGTCGCAGCAGGATGTTTTCCACAAAGAATTTCGCCACTTCGACTGCGCTACCTTTAGTCAGTGCTTTAGTTTCAGCGAAGCGGGTGAGGTAGTCCGTCGCCACGACGATCCACATATTTCCGGTTGTTGACGTCGGAAAGGGTCCCAACAAGTCCATTCCGATCTGCTGGAATGGTCGGCAAGGAGGCTCGATTGGCTGTAGTATTCCGGCTGGCCTTGTCGGTGGTGTCTTGCGTGGCTGACAGTCTCGGCATGTTCTGACCTAACGGGTGACATCGGCAGTCAGGCGTGGCCACGACGTGGTTCGAAAACAGAGAAACCACCTTAACGACCTGAGACTTCTCCGAAGCGGCTTTCTGCTGACGTTCACAAGCGTCGTACGCCGAGAACGACCCCAAGTATTACTGGAAACCCGAGTGCAGCTGCCGAGTGAGACCACCGCGACATTTACAGAATAAATGAGCCGCCTATTCCGCCACGCCGACCCGGAAATGTCCGAGGAAAAGAAAGTCCGCCTACTGATACGTGGTGTAAAGGAGGAACTTTTCGCCGGAATGCTACGGAGCCCACCGAAGGCCGTTGAGGAGTTTCTTCGCGAGGCCACCAGCATCGAGAAGACATTGGAAATGCGGAACCGGCAATTCAACCGCCGCACTAACTCGACAAATTACGCCGGAGTTCAGTCACTGGCCACCGACGACCTGCGAAAGACTATCCGAATGGTCGTGCGGGAGGAGCTACAAAAGCACGATGCTGCTGCAGCACGATGAGGGACGCTGGGGCTGCCATTGGGGTTGCTTTGGCCACAATCTTCTTGGCCTTCTCAGGTAGAAGTCTGTGCTCCGGGGGCAGCTGTTGAGGACGGCGGCGTGCTCGATGGTCCGGGACTACGTTGGTGTTCTCTTTGCGGTCCGGGCTTCGATCACGGCTTGTCGGGGGCGTCCGGTACATGAACGAAAAACACCTCCACCAGATGTCACGTGGTGGTGACGTTGAAGAACACAGTAGCAATACTGTGAAAGACAAAACTAACTTTTATTGGGCGAACCTGTGCCTACAAAAACAGGCTACACTTATAGCACAACGATAGCGGCGAACACGGTCGGCGATTGTCGAAAATCTGATCAACGGCTCGAGCGCGTCGGCTTTTATACATCAATTGTCGGATGTTCCCGACTAATCGCTGGGACCCGCGCGCCTTCCACAAAGTTCTACATTATTCGCGTCGCGCACACATGAAATCAGATTACACAAGGTTCGGTCACAGACAGTGGATGGAACCGTCGATAACATTCCAGAAACCTCGGATATATGGAGGCGCGTCCCGCGCTGTGCGATAACATTTGTTAGGCGGGGGAACGTGTCGCCCGATAAAGACAAGTACACGTGTCAATATTACGAAATGCAAACCAATGCATGTATCTGGGACTAATTCGAATCCTTGTGCACGTCTTCGTAACAATGTCGCTTTAAACTTTGTGAAGTTATACAAATATCTCGGCTTGCACATACCAAACTATTTAACTTAAACCATTCATCTAGCATACATATTAACGTAGCTAATTGAATACTCTGGTGTTTGCGGCGTAAAGTTTATGAAGACGCCGTCTAATTTTCAGTTACTACTCTGCAAGACACTAAAAGGCTTAAAAGTTAAATATGCGTCTGCAGTATGGTATCCTAGTCACGTTAACGTTCACGTCAACCTTCGCTTAACTTGAATTAGTAAATAGTAGTACTATTTTTTCATCTTTTCAAACTGTGAGCGGACCACGAGTATAACGTCAATGAACGATAACCTAGCACGTGTCCCTCTAGCTGTCTGTGGCAGATTTGCCAGTTTTTCATTGGTTCATATGCTGCCTTGTAATTACTACCCTATTTATTGCCATATGGCCCTGACAGTGTTTAAAAAAAATTATAGCGGACATGCCTTTTAGCTCTTGTCCCAAGCACTGACGTATTATTCTTGTATTCTAAATGGATTTTGCAGGCACGTGCACATGTGTGTTTTTTTTTGTTTTTGTTTCAGTGCCCACGTAAGCATTAGTGCGTATCATCTATTTCTGCTTGCAACACAAATTTCCATTGGTAGCATCTATCTGCAGCACAAATTACGGATAAACCTTCTTTCCATATTATTTAATTTTTCTCTTCTTACTTTTTTATTTTAAATAGTTTTAGCGCTTTCTTTCTCTATGTACAGTTAAAAGTATGCCTGTGTAGGCACATGCGCTAAGTAGTTTTTTTTTTTAATTGACACTTTATACATTCATATATTAGGTCAGTCGTGGAGACCGCCAAGCTCATAGGGCGAGTGCCTGTGACCTTAGCAACAATGCATGTAGCTATAGGTTTATTGGCGTTAAGTGGAGATGTGTACAACATTCACATACATCCGTTGTATTAGAAACAAATTGCAATATTTAGCGTGTAAGAGTGAGCGTACTTTTCTTGTCCTTCCTCGCACTGTGGACGTTGCACAAACTTCGGCAATGATGGTTACCAACTCACTCAATTTTCCATCTTAATACACTGTAAAACTGTTTTTCAAAAAAATGATTTTTTTTTCAAATACAGCATTAAATTGATAATATGTTCTCACTCAACTCGCAGTTACCTAACATCGAAAGCCAGGAAGACCTTTCAAGACTAACTGCAACATTATACGTGAAATCGAAACGCATTCTTAGTAAATATAGCTAGTGTTACTAATTGCAGTGAAGCGTTTAACGCATGGACTTGAATCCGGAAGTGATTGCCTGTTGAAATATCTGTGTATTGTTCTGCAATTATTCAAAGTGCAGTTCAAGATACTTGTCCCACGAGAACAACACTGCTTGCTCTAGTTGTCAGTATTCGCGCCTGGTAGCCCAGATGTATGCTAGAATAAGGGAGGCGATATTGCATAAGCGCCTGTCTTTCTTTCTGTAGTGCCGTCCCGTCGCGCTATATTTGAAGATGGTTCTCACGTCAAAATACCAACCCAGCATTCAACTCTTTTACCGCATATTTCAATATGGCATTCGGTTGCATATCACGGTTCACTAGAGGTAACACATGGGTAAATGAGAAAAAAGAAGCTATAACAATTAACAAGCCTTGCAATCAAACGACATATATAGCTTGCATGATCATATAAGTATTCGGGAGAATAAATGCCTATGAAACGGCCTTCCATAGAATATGCAGTTAGTGTGGGCTTGAAACAAGTGGGCTTGAGAAATTATTAAAGGCGAGTAATAAAGACACCAGCCCGCGTGACCTAACCAGCCTAACCAGCCTGCGTGATCTAACCAGCCTGCGTGACGCAGACCATTTTTTATAGAGAACTATCTATAATAAAATATGTTTCTGCAGGCAACACGAGAGATAACGCTTTCAGAGTCGTGGATGGAAGACCTAGGGAGCCATTTAGTTAAATAAGCTACACAAAATATACATAAGAAACGCTCCTTCAGGTCTGCAATCTCAGAGGCCACGCTTAGCGGACAGCGAGAAGGGAATTTCGTCGGCAGACGGCTGCGTAAAATACATTTGGCTGACAGAATTCGCGTTTAGGGTGTTGGAATGAAATTAGCGGTTGTGGCCATGGAAGTTGAATAAAGCAATCCCATCGAGGAACGATGGGATTCTCATCGCTTTATTAGAAAAAGTAACACGAACAGCGGCGGCGCCTGGCGGAGAAAGCGCGCCTCACCACCACTACTTCTGCTGTTTAACGACAGATGGCACAAGCTATGGGGCGCAAATACTGGACCCAAGAGGACAAGGCATTTTATCGCGGGTACTTTCAGAAGTGTTAGAAAATAGACTGCTAGGCTAGTTGTATCATGCGCATAGCTACAATACCGAGAACGAAATCAAATCAAGACAAGAAAGGGGATTGCGCATTCTGAACTATTTTGGCGTTTCGGGATCCGTACAGATCTCTTGATCCCACTTAACCAGTAATTGCAAGGAGGGTGTCTCGAATATCATGCACAGATATTTAAAAATATGCAAATGCTACGTAGCTGAACAGAACCAAGGTAATGGCATTTGTCACCAGTTGACGACATTCAGAGTATGGATTGCATTCCGCCTAATTACGTAGAAATTGTTATTTAATTGTCCTTCTTATGAAGTATTATATTTAGATGAAAAGTATCAATGCGAAAATTGTACAGAAACATGAAAAGCTCCCGATACAGCTTTATGTTGCTCAATACCTGCTTGATAATATTGTTTTTCAGAGCGTCAAACAAGCCCGCGAATACATACAAGGCTAGCCGCACGACTGACCGCTCGAGGCACTTCGTGTGCATTCGCGGCTTCTTTCGCGCTCTGAAAAAAAAAAAAAAAAAAAGATCATTTTTATGCAGCACGTATTTAGCAACAGAAAGCTGTATCGGGAGTCTTTCATGTGGCTCTACCATTTTCTCATTTACACTTTTTCTCAAAGTAATATTTCAGCAGTTTAATAATTAATTAAGAATGATTACGCAATCAGGCGAAATGCAATAAATACTCTGAGTATCTCCTACCGAAGGCAAACAACATTACCTTGGTTCTGTCCAGCTACGTGGCATTTACAGTTTTAAATCTTTGTGCATGACAGTTGGGACACCCTGTATCTGCTTGAGCACTCAAGCCAATTATGGGTTCAGTAGATTATCATATTGCGTACCAACTTTGCTCAATAAAATTGAAAAACATGGCATTGGCATAGAAAAATTTTCAAGAAGGGCAATAAAAGAGTTATTATCGAAGACCTGCCTTCGGAACAGTAGTATGTGTTTGTATTACAGGCAGTTTGACTGATTTCCTGTAGTGTGCTTTGTTTTGAATCCTTGAGCATTCTTTTACATTTCTGAGATATAGGCTATTGCATTTCACATTTTTGTGCACTCACCTATTATGTTGTTTGTCTATGTAACAAAATAATATCATCACCATTTACTACATATCGACAATCCTCATGATATATCTCATGCCTGTACTTAATTTTCTGAAAAAAACAACAATTATATATTTTCATTATAGGAAATTGTAAACTTTCCTGTTTTCTTTGTGCACAATAATTACACTGTTTATATTTTTATGCGACGCAACGCATTTTGTTCAAACAATGTGGATATTTCGTAATTCCCATGTATATTCTAATGTATCTTTTCCCTTTGTATACTAATATTCTCGTTTTGCACTTAGTTTAGTTATATCAGTTGGTAAATATGCGAACCAAACGTGTACTTATGCATACCTGTTATGATGTTATATCTGCTAATAATTTATTCCTCAAATGTGCAGCAGTATCCGGAAAGGAAAATGAGAAAAAGCAAAATTTGTAAGGAAAGGAAAAATAGTACGGCTATTATGCACGACTAGAGTGTTCGGTGTTGTTCATCGTAGTAAGCACGCATTACTTGGACAAGTATTTTTTGTATAAAATATTTTATGCACATTCTTGTAAAGCAAAACGAGAACGTGATATCGAATGCGATCATTTCCAGGTAGCATGGTAAGCATGGGGTAACCGAATCTAACCGAGATCCTTCTTTTCAAGTAGAGCGTGCCACGAAGCGCAGTATATTGTGCAACAATAATGGGCAATAAGGCGACACAGTACGCAGTCCGTAAATGGTAATTGCGTACATAATATGCGAATATATGAAGTTTATGTTTAGAGTCCGAAATGTACGTACTGGAAAGACATGGCATAGTTTATTATTATGAGTATTGGAATTTTCTTGTAAATAGAGTAGTTTCTTGGAGGTGTTTATGCCACTGCAAGTTACCTGTGAAGATAACTCCTAAATATCTACCTTCCTAAAAGCTACTCTAAACTTTAATGACCTTCCTTAAATTCCTAAAATGTAACCTTTGTAAATCACAACTAATAAAGCTTATAGATTTCGTGCTCGTTAATGGAGCGTTTCTCGCACCGAAAACAACGTATCGTTACTTTTAAGTATGTTAGCTGAAAAGCAATTATTTTACGCCAGTTTAGCTGTTTCCACAGAACATTATCATCTCTTTTGCAAAGTTCAGTTTTCATTTCAGCTGTAAAGAAAATATAATTATCATATGCGTATAAAATGCAGTCTTCGGAGAAATAGCCATTTGAATCATTATATGCCTGAATAGGAAAGGGGCCCAACATAGATTCATGGGGCATTCTCCTGTTGGTTATCATCCGTAAAGACGCTACATGATTAACTTCTATATACCGTTGACGGTTTCTCAGATATATACTAATGAGTCTTAAGCATTCGCCCTGAACACCATATTTCTTAAGTTCCTTCAGTAATATAAGAATCAAAAGCAGAATTGCTTTTATTGTGATAATTAGATTATAGCGTGTTACTATGCAGGAGGACCCCAAGTCAAACACTGAAATGGAACCCCATTTCCAAGAGAGAGAGAGAGAGAGAGGTAACCTTTATGTATGTAGCCGGCAGATGTAGCCGGCCGACGGGGGGGCCGACCCCGTCTATATGGCGGCCAGAAGCACCTGAGTAATGGCGGCATCCTAGGTCTGCTGGACGGCCAAAAGTTGGCCTTTGGGGGCCGAGCTGAGCAGCACAGTCTCCTACTGCTTCCGATCCTTAGTTTTCCGGCCCTTTCGGGGCGCCCGAGGGCCGGCCCAGATAATGTGATCCAGGTCCGCGATTTCTTGACAAAGTTTACATTTGGCCGAATATTGTTGTGGATTATAATCATTATAAGTCACCGGATGTGGATACGTATTGGTTTGAAGGAGGCGCCATGCCACCGCCTGCTGCTTATTAGGTGATGGGTGCGCGGGAACAAAACGCACCCTCCCCAATCTGTAATGGTTAGTTATCTCCCTGTAGCCGCGTCATCGCGGTGGCTCAGCTTGTAGCCGCGTCATCGCGGTGGCTCAGCTTGTGAGTCCGCGTTCCCAAATTAAACATAATAGAGCACAGATTACTGTAGTTGCAACAAATTGTGAACAAGGAACAATTACAAGTTTCTGGCATAGATAGCACGAAGAATTAAATTTGCATAAATAAAAAACACATAAAAGAGCACTGTAGCATAATCTCGTTGAACACTAACATAAATTACCAGTGTAAATGGTATGAAGCAGATAGCGTAATTGGTTAATTCGAATATACCCGCCGTGGTTGTTTAGTGGCTATGGTTTTGGGCTGCTGAGCACGAGGTCGCGGGATCGAATCCCGGCCACGGCGACCGCATTTCGATGGGGGCGAAAGGCGAAAACACCCATGTACCTAGATTTAGGAGCACGTTAACGAACCTCAGGAGGTCTCGTCCGATTTGCCTTACGGCTCGTCCGATTTCAAAATGATGAGCAGGAGCGTTTCGGCATTTTGACATCAACAGAAAATGTCGTCCCGCTCGTGGCTTATGATGACAGCTTCTGGCTGGTCGTGAAACCTAACGTTTTGTTCTCGAACGCGTAAAAGGTTGCACCTCTGGTCTGAGTATGCCAAGAATGTTATTCGCATCAAAAGAACTTGTCGCCAGGAGGAGCTGAACCCACGACCTCCACAAGACGCATGCGGTGTACTACCAATTTTGCAATGGCGGCGGCTGTTCCCATGTCTATATTCTTCCGTATTTGTGTAGGTGCACAATATCTAAGGCGGGGAGTGCTACCTCCTGAGATGATGGTGGTACATGCGCAACAACCTTTTGACCGGTAGCGCCGCGCAGAGCATGAATTTTGGCAGCAAGCAGCTCACCAATAAACCCTCGTGTGTTATCGGAAGATATCAAGCCTACCGGCGTCCAAACCATCGCAACATAGTGCGCGAAGAAAATGCGAAGTGGGGTGAGAACAATATTTATTGTCACAACGTGAACCAACAGACAACGATACCAAGGAAATCGTGGGGGTAGTTATTTCCAGTTGTATTGCGATAACAATTATATGGACACTTGCCGGCGCATTTTCATTGTCGCCGCCGTCAGCATCGGCATCGCCGTGGTGTTCCGTATAAGTCCGACTGCGATAATATCGTCGCCACGCGCCGGATCCGTAAGTGCGAGTGAAAGCGTGCGAAGGTGATTTATTTCATTTTTATTTTATTTATTTATACATACTGCAGTGCAATTTGCGTGATAGCAGGAGCGGGTTGAGAAAAGGTACAGGAAATGCATTGGAGTACAGAGCGGTAAACACAAGTGAACACTTTTACAAAAGAGCACTGATGAAAGGAAAATACACAAGAAGTTATACAAATGCTACCGGGCATGAGTGAGGACGATTAGGCATCTAGGATGGCGGTTGCGAAAATTCGGGATGAGCATGTGCGAATGGACTCAGGCAAAAGCTGAATTTGAACATGTTAGTACGTGCGTAGTAGGGTATGAAGTTTAGGTCATGATGCGTTCTCGTTGCTGATCCTGGCGCGAAGTTAATGTAATTATCATTTGAGAGCCTAACCAAAGAATTCACAAAGCAATACAAGAATTTTAATGATTCGATACGGCGACGAGAAGAGAGCCTGTTTAGGTTCAAGGAAGAAAATGTTGAAGAGGGCGAAAAGTCGCGATCGTAACGATGACATAAAAATCGCACACCTTTTTTCTGTATTGCTTCTAGCTTATTAATCTCTAATTGCTTATGCGGGCTCAAAACTACAGATGCATAATTAAGAACAGGGCGGATTCGAGATCTATACATTAGTAACGTTGTGTCTTTAGGAGATCGGGTTAGCGTTCGCCTCAAGTAACCTAATTTTCTAATGCTTTACTGCATATGTAATCAATGTATTTAGATCATGACATGTTCTGCGTAAAAATGACACCAAGATACTTATACTCAGGAATCTTATCTACAGCACGGCCATTGAACAGTAACTAAAAAGGGAGGGGCAAGATTCGTTGCAGAGAGACATCAGAACGGTATTATTGAAATTAATGTTCATCTGCAAGTGTTACACCAATCGCAAAACCTAGAAAACGACTCTTGAAGGCGATAATGATCATTAGAAGAGTTAATCACTTCATATAGAACGCAGTCATCAGAATAAAAACGGATGTTAGTAGAGCAGTGAAGTGGCAAATCGTTTATATATAATAAAAAAAGAAGCGGCCCAAGGACGGAGCCTTGGGGCACACCTGATGTCACATCAACAGTAGCGGAGTCAGTCGAACTGTAAGAGACGAACTGGGATCGAAATGAGGGAAAGCTTAAGATCCAGTTAACTAAATGAGGATTATTCAGTACAGCATTAAGTTTATCAATAAGTTTAGAACGTAAAATGGTGTCAAATGCCTTCGAGAAATCCATAAAAATGGCATCAACCTGGTTGCCTACATCAAGGTTAAATGAAATGTCATGCGTGAACTCAGCTAGCTGTGTTAACGGGCTAACACCGCGCCTAAACCCATGTTGCATGTTAGACAGTAAATTATTTGATTCCAGAAAGAGCGTGATGTGCTTATGAATGACGTGTTCCAGCATTTTGCATGACTGTGACGTCAGTGAAATTGGCCTGTAGTTCGACAAATACCGCTTATCTCCAGATTTATAAAGAGGGAGCACATTGGCTAACTTCCATGAAGAAAGTACAGTAGCGGATGATAGACTTTCTGAATACGACTGACAGATATTTCGATGATAACAACGAATAACGAACAAGGAACGCGTTGTGTATCCCGTCCGGACCGGTGCATTTCTTAACATCCAGGTTTAATGTAAGGTTGAGGATGCCTTCGCAGTTTATCTCAACGTCACTGATTGCTTCAGAAGAAACTATATTGGTAAGTGTCGGGATAAAGTTATTATCGGAAACAAACAGGGACTGGAAATACTTGTTGAAAGCATCGGATATCACCGCCGGGTCGTTGATGACGTCATTATCTATTCTGAAAGAAGTGGATGAAGCATCGTGAGGTAAAATAAAAGATCAAAATTTTCGTGGGTTAGTTCTTAACAAATTGTGCAGGCGAACGCGAAAAAAGAAATCCTTGGCCTTTTGCAACTTAAGGTTGAGTTCTTTCTTTGCTTTAACAAATCTATCCAACGCCAAGGGATCACTGCCTCTTCTAGAACGCCTTAACCTTCAACGCGACGGGACAAATGCAATATATCACGGGTCATCCATGGAATGTTAGAATTCTTTTTCTTATTTTTAATGGGAACAAAACGTTCGATACATGATTTGACAAAACGCTCAAAGTAATCAGCAAGGCAGTTGACGTCCTGGTTATCTGAAAGTGCACTAAACGTATCGAAATGATCACATCAGACATCAGTAATGGAGTTGTCCGCGCGAGTGAAATCAGGGAAACTAGTAAACGTGTAGGGGGATTTAGAAATTGGACAAGAGAGTGGCACTAAAACGCCTTTATGGTCTGAAATACCATGAATTACCTCGCAAGAAAAGTCACGTTCGGCTAGGTTAGCTAGAAAAACTAAGTCAAGGACGGAATTTAACCTGGTTGCACTAGAAACAACCTGGTTGAGACCAAAGGACAAGGAAATGTTTATTAGTTCTTTAAACATAGCTGTGTTGCGACCGACTGCAAACAGTGATGGCCAGTGGATGCCAGGGGCGTTGAAGTCACCCATACAGATAAAACTCGACCAAGCAATGTTAATCTCGCACATAGAATTTGCAACAGCATGAAGGACATCAAGAGTGGAGGCGGGGGACGATATATAACACTAATCACAATACACCGATTATGTAGGTAAATTTTACACCACACGGATTCTGTTTCTGGAGGAGAAGGCAAGACTGAGAATCGTAGATGCGACCGGATAAGCAGTGCCACGCCACCACCAGTACCACAATTCCTGTGTAAGCGCACGGCAACAAAACCGGGTGAACTCAGATTCGTAAATACCATTGTGCAGCCAAGTCTCTGTGATGCCGATAACATGGGGGGAATGAACAGATATAAGGGACAATAAATCGGGAAACTTTTTAACAATACTACGAGCATTTATATTCAAGACAACAAGGTTCTCAAAATGACCAGGATGAATTCAGGAAGTGGATGGAAAGGAAGTCAAATGGACAGGCTCAGAAGAAACTCGTTGAGCGGGTGCCATTACTAATGAGTTTGAACTGTCATCGCAGTTATAACGAACGTTGTCAGTGAAACCATCATCATATCTCAACTTCACAACAGAACCGCTGTCCCCAAAAGAGGCTGATGCATCCCAGATTTTTTTCCGGATTAACCGAACCCTAGAAGAGAAATCTTCGTTAATGACCCAAATTTGAGCCCGTGAGTTTTGAGATGTTCCTAAGAACCTTGGTTCTGTCGTCGAAGTTAGAAAGCTTTAGAATGACGGGATTATTGTAATCACTGCGTGCTCTACCGAGCCTGTGGCAGCGCTCAATATGAGGGCAGCTAGTCTTCAGGTGCTCAGTAAATACAGATGAAACTGCAGTCATCAGGGTGGTAGCGTTTTCATCCAGGACTTTAGAAATACCGTGTATTATCCGATTGTTTTTACAAGAAGGATTTTCAAGACTCATCTTTTAAGACCAAGTCCGTTACCTTAGTAGTCAAGGCATTTATTTTAGCACGTAAATCACACAGTAAACTAGAGTCTTTGGACATAGGACTGGTTTCTAGTGCATGAACACGTCACTCTAAAACATTAAAGTGACGCGCAACTGACTGTTGAAATGACTTAATTTCCGCAACATCTCGTGCCAACTGAGTCCTGTTACGACTTTGCACCGCTGCACCACTATTACGACTTTGTGGTCCCGTAGCGCTCGTCACCCGTTTCGTGACAGAGCGTTGGTAGCGAAGACTCCGAGCCAGGCGTCGATGAGAATAACAAAAGGGACTTTATACACTATATACAGGTCATTATACAGGACATGAAGGGATCGGCACTGGGGCCGAGAGCTCACAGCAAACGCGACTGTTCCCGCACGGCAACGTCCGGCGAAAACGCGTGACACATCTCGCTCCAGTCGAGAGCGGCACTGGCTCCCGGTGGGTCGGCGGATCCGGTTTTTCAGGCGGCGCGCCTCTGCTTATAAGCCCCCAAAACCATTGTCACCCAAACGGCCCAATACAAAGCGAGCACTCGACGGTCGTCCGAGAGGTCCAACCAGCGACCGCGCTGGCCACCTGGTTCAATTGTGGCGGGCGCGGTGACCTTCAGGCAAGGGCCGGAGGTCACCTAGTGGGTGTCTACGGCGCCGGGCTGTCTGGCACTTGGCGACACGTCCGAACAAAGTGGCTCGCCGATGCTTCTCTCGCAGGACACCGCTGCCTGACGGCTCAGCATCTTGACTTTTCAAGGGAGAATTTGGGCGCTCGAAGGATAATTTTGCATCTTGCAGATTCGGAATCCGGGCTGGAGGTAATGGCACAACAGTCCGTCCCTCCAATAATTTAGAGAACATTTCGGATACCGAAGGGCCATTGTTGTCATAGCTGTCAAAGGAAGGGCGAGCATCATCATTCTCATCGAGAGCGGAGCCGGATCCACGCCTAGACTTAAACCGAGGGCCCGGGCCAGGGTTGATTTCCACATCTCCGCTCAAGAGGAGACAACTTGCGCAATACAATGCATGCGAGCAGCAGGATTCAAGACTTTGT
The DNA here is from genome assembly GCF_023375885.2 of Dermacentor andersoni. Taxonomy (NCBI): domain Eukaryota; kingdom Metazoa; phylum Arthropoda; class Arachnida; order Ixodida; family Ixodidae; genus Dermacentor; species Dermacentor andersoni. The sequence continues at coordinate 206,476,756 of NC_092816.1, read as the reverse complement.
GGGCAAGGGAGCAGCAGCAGAAAGCGATTATCATATCGGATACACTCGGCATCAGAATAGTAACATACCTGCATGAAGAACAAGCAGCGATTAAACATGGTGCCGGTGCCCTGCAGCCTAGCCCACTGAAGAGTCGATCCACGCGCTGGACGTTTATACCGTCGGCTGTTGACGTCACAGACCGAGAGTTGTCGATGATTGGCTGATCAAAGGACAGGACACCGGGGTGACTGGCATGCTGTAGCTTGAAGAGGGACGCGCCGAGGCGATCGCTTCCTTATGCGATTGCCTCGATGGCCTATCCTGGGCAAGCAATCGGTGACATACACGTGCTCAACCGCAAAGGAAGCCAAGTCAGACGAAGCAGTTCCAAGCCATGTAATGCCACAAAGGGGGGGTACAGCAAGGAAGCCGAAGAATTACATGAAGAACAAGCAGCGATTAAGCATGGTGCCGGTGCCGCTGCAGCCTAGCCCACGTGTCTCGATCACGCGTGCGCAAGGGAGGAAGGCGGTGAAGTAGCGTGCCGTCTTCCATCGGGCGCAGCGGGGGAGGGGGAGGAGGGGGCGTTCTACTGGTTCTACTCCAGCTGCGGCTGCGCTGGGCGCGGCTGAGCGCGCCCGCGCGGGCCCTTAAGTTGAAAGCGAGCTGCGGTTAGTGCGCCGACGGTTGATGGTTTTTGCTCGCTGTGTTCTCGTCGCCTAGTTCGCGTTTAAGCGAAAGGCAGCAAGAAGGCGAATTCGCTCGCAGCTGCTGCCGCTCTTGCTCACGCCAGCGTTATGACAATGAATGTCCGAGGTCATCGAGTGAGATGCGTTCCTGTCTGCCTACCTGCGCGTGACACCATGCTCGTTAACCAAGTTAGTAAGCGAATGGCTATAAGTTTATATAGCCGATTAAACCACTATCCTTATTTTGTACAGCTATCTAATAACTCACTATCGAAATCGATGCCTCGCCGTTTTGGCGAAAGTGCAAGTTTTTTTTTTTATTGAGACGTAGTTTTGATTTGACGTGCAGCTGCCTTCTGTAAAGTGCGCGTCCTGAAGTCCATGTACCATCGGTCAGTAAACTGTGCCACATCGGCCGCCATTGTCTTAGTGGCGTTAAGTAACACTCCCTGCGTTAGATCTTGTACACGTATATAAATACGCGAGAATGTGGACGTTGCAAAAGCCGCGTCGTGGCACAATAGGTATTGCAACCAAGAAGAAGTGGTAGCTCGGCTAGTAGGTAATTCATCCTAGTAAGTTGCTTCTGAGGGCAAAACTACTCACTCACATGTACGCACGCACATACAAACTCCGCAAAGTACTCCCCCCTCCCCCTATACACTTTATCACATTTGAGTTTCGTGCTTGTTAGAAGAAGTAGGGCGGTTTCCCTTCCGGGGGTATTTGCGTATGTGAGTGCTTGCGTATACAAGTGTGCTCTGCAGCGCTCAGAAGCAACTTACTAGGATGGCAGTGCAACGCACACGCAAAGCGGATGTTGTGGGTTTGGCTCCCACCGACGACAAGGTGCTTTTTTCCCACTTTGATTTTTCTGTAACTTATCAGCTCTACAGTTGAAATAAAAACTGAAACAATTATTAGGAAGCTTTCCTAAATTGGATTTATTATCTGTTGACATTGTCAAAACTGTCTGTTCTTTATTGTAAGGTGGTATACAAATTATGTAGCAAGTTCAATCACGTCATGAACCTAAACGTCAAGAACGTGTGAAACTCATGGGCAGCATTACGTCCCAAGCTTACGCATTTCCCGCAAACTGTAGGAATTCATGTTGTGCGAACTGCGACGCGTTGTCTCAGCTGGACCGACGTGTTTCTGTAAGGCGGGCCATTGTGCGCGTATGTGAGGGCAGCACTAAGGCGGCGATGGCATGATGAACAGCATTTTATACTCCAGGGAAGAAGCGCTACAACCTCGTTCCGTTGTGACCTGGGTATATTGCGAAAGTTGTAAAGGTCGCACTGTGTTTAAACTGCGCTAGCTAGCTACTACGAGGGAGGAGCAAGTCAGTATGGGCCGATCCCAAAGGTGGTCCAGTAGAATGCAGCGTCTTGAAGCGCTGGCTGTGGAGACGAAAGAATGAGAAAAACTGGTATGCTCTCGCTTTTATAGGCAACTTATGCGACGTAATGTGTGCGAGAGAGAGTGGTAATGTTGACTAGTATTTGGGCGATTCATGCTTGCGCATGTGACCTTAAAGTAAACTAACGCACACGCGCGTCATTTTACAAGTACTGTGCGATGCTATACACACAGAAATCGTCTCAAAAAGCTGCTTGGAGTTAGCGCCAGCGAGTATGAGTGTAATTGGGGTCTCTTAGGACATCGGGCTGTTGTGTAGGTAGATCGAGTATCAGTCGCCCCATCGGACACGCCTTCGTTTTGTTGGACAGGACGGAAATGATTTGAGGCAGGAACCAAAGTGCATGGTATCAAGCAAATAATGCTTACAGTGAAACCAAGCCAAGGCGGTAGGTAAATCACGGCGAAGGGACGACCGCAGAAACAAACAGATGGAGCGCTAGCCAAAGTTTTCGCTTTAGTCAAATCGAAATATTTGACGGTGGAGGTATAAGTAAGTGAAGCGCAGTAAAAGGGAAAAAAGTTGGGTGTGTGCAGATATAACAGGCCGTCAAAAATTACTCTTGTTACACGGTCAAGAAAATAAGCTGGGGCAACAATCACAAAGTTTCACCACAGTCAGGCACCAATCACCTCAGTCAGGCACCAGTAGGTTTTATTTCCGCGCGTGTGCAAATATTTTTTCACCTCACGAATGCCGCGGCGCCGCGGTTTAGCGTGGGCGCCGTCTGCTACAGGAACTTCCTAGGTGGCGCGCGCGGCAGATGTCGCTAGCTTAAAAATTATAGAGGGCCCTTAGCTTCGCACCTGCGTTCTTGAGCGGTCCCATGTCACCCAGAAGTACTTTTCTCGCGCGGTAGTTACACCGCTGGCTAGCATCACAGCACGATGTGTTTGTTCACACCAGGCAAATAAAAAAAAAATATGAACATATACTATTAACGATTTGTAGAAAGGGTTGGGGTCTTATGAGGCCGCAGAACTGCTTGTGTGCTCGGCGCAGGAGGCTCCATTCCACCAATGCCCGAAATGCTGCGCACTATTTCCCTGCCATAAAACCACAGAGAAATATAATCTATATAGAAGTAAGGACTGCAAACAATCGGAAAATGGTCTTTGATCGCATGACATTGATTGGACCATGTTGTAAGATGTAAATTCTGTGCTAGTGCAAACTTGGGCGAGTTGCGTTACGAGGACTACGGCGTTGCCTTACGCTACTTTTCCGTGCATTCCTTGACGTTACCCCGTGGGAGACCAAAGCCCGGGTCGCGTTAAACCTTGCCGGACGTTTCATAAAGTTGTATCCGTCCATCCATTCCAAGTAGAATGCTTGCTGGCTACACCTTCATGAAATAAAGATGGTCGAGCAAGGTAAAACAAATACCTAATACTGGCAGCTGCGTCCGTGGCTTTAGAAATGTTAGTGAGGCGATCACAGCTTATTCTAGCTTGTTCTATGGAGAGGGAACAAGTTGTTGTAACCTCACTTGAGGTATCCCAGTATCGGTACCAGTGCCTACCAGTAGCCCTTAGGACAGCCGGGAACGCGCATCTGATTGTGTTCTTTTTAATATTAATATCAAAAAGCTGCGCATGAAAAGGCAGGTGGTGGAAAAGAATGCACCACTTAAGATGAATTATTTACCATGCTACCCTTGTTCTCTTGTGCCTCATTAGTTGTCAGCCAATTACGATTTTGCATGTTCCATACGTTGTGTGCATAATTTTGTTGAATAATAGTATAGAACGGGTGAAATTTGAGTAAGTTAATAAGGATCCATGATACTGAAAAGCAGACGTGCAAACATGGAAACTAGAGACAATGTTAACGGGAAAACTTGACGCAGTAAGTCCTTGTCTATTCCATGTCTCCAAATTTTTGTACTATGCTTTTAACGATTATATTGTCGCGGTACAACGCGGACAGAACACAGGGAGACGTTCCTCACGAACAACAGGACAATCTGTTCAAAAACAAACAGAGCAGAGACACGTCTTCTTCGTCATCACCCAATCTCGCTCTGACCCACTAGGCGGACTCCGTTAGTGCTCCCATCGTCGTCGTCGTCTGCATAGAATACAGGCGTCATTTGTCCCTCCCTACGAGAGCACCGTCCCGATGCTAGACAAGAAATGTCAGTTGCGGAAGTAAAGGCCGCTAGCATAGTTATTCGGTCACATACGGCTTCATGCGGACAACGTGCACAAGTTCAGGACGGTGTGTGCGGCGCCGCGTACAGTTGGGATTATCGGGAACGACCTCGTAGGTGACATCACTGAGTCGCCGCAATACCCGATGTGGTCCGAAGTATCGTCTTAACAGCTTCTCGGAGAGGCCTCGTGCCCGTATGGGTGTCTAAACCCATTTTCTGTCGCCGACTTCATAGGTAACAATTCTACAGTGAAGATTGTAGCGGCCTGCGTCGAAGTCTTGCTGCTGGCAGATCCGCAAGCGCCTGAGCTGCCGAGCTTCTTCTGCGTGTTGCGTAGGCACATCGGCGTCCGTATCAGTGTCGTCAAAATCCTGTGGAAGCATCGCATCCAGCATCGTTCGTACATCTCGTCTGTGGACAAGGGTGAAGGGAGTCATGCGCGTCGTCTCTTGTTTCGCCGTGTTATATGCAAAGGTGATACACGGTCGGATGTCGTCCCAATTTTTATGTTCGACATCCACGTACATTGGTAGCATGTCTTCAATGGTTTTGTTTAGGCGCTCTGTTAACCCATTAGTTTGTGGATGGTAGGCGGTTGACTTTCGATGGGCCGTTCCACTTAGCAGCAAGACGTGATCTAAAAGTGCAGCCGTAAATGCGGTTTCTCGGTCTGGTATTACGACGGTTGGCGCGCTGTGTCGCAACACAACAAGCTCAATGAAAAAGCGCGCGACCTCGGCTGCTGTGCTTCTCTCGATTGCCTTTGTTTCAGCGTAACGTGTGAGATAGTCGGTTGCGACGATAACAAAGCGATTGCCTGCAGTAGAAGTAGGAAGTGGGCCCAAAATATCCATTCCAATTTGATCAAATGGTCTTCGAGGGACCTGGACGGGTTGTAGGAGGCCGGCTGGTTTCGTCGGAGGCGACTTGCGCCTCTGGCAGTCGAGACAAGGGCGAACGTGATGTTTCACGGCGGTGGTAAGTCTCGGCCAGTAGTACCTTTGCTGCACTCTGGCTGATGTTCGCGTGTAGCCTAAGTGACCAGAAGTCACCTCGTTGCGGCATGCTTGAAGTACTTCCGTACGAAGAGCTGCAGGAATGACAAGCAGATAGGGGGACCCGGTCGAAGAAAAGTTTTTTTTGTAAAGGACCTTGGTCCGTAAACAAAACGACCACAGTCCTCTTGCGAAAACTCTAGGTGGTTTCGCAGATCTTCCCCCCAAGTAATTGATTAGTTCAAGCAACTCAGGGTCGTTCCGTTGTTGTTGCGTGATGGCGGGTGTGTCCATAACACAAAAAAATGCTGAGTCTTCTTCTTCGGGCGGAGCAGGTGACTCTATCAGCGATCGAGACAGGCAGTCGCATCCGTATGTCGTTTCCCCGACTTGTACGCGACAGTAATGTCAATCTCTTGTAGCCTTAGGCTCCAGCGCGCCAGTCGTCGAGAAGGATCTTTAAGGTTTGTCAACCAATATAATGAATGGTGGTCGCTGATAACTGTGAAGTGGCGGCCATACAAATATGGGCGAAATTTCATAACCGCCCATACCACAGCGAGGCATTCTTTCTCAGTTGTGGAGTAATTAGCCTCTGTACGTGAGAGTGTTCGACTTGCATAAGCAAGCACTCTTTCTGTGTCGTCTTGCCGCTGCACAAGAACAGCTCTTAAGCCAACATTGCTGGCATCAGTGTGGAGCAATGTAGGAGCGGTCTCATCAAAGTGAGCAAGCACTGGAGGTGTCTGGAGACGTTGCCGCAAGTCTTTGAATGCACCTTGCTCTTCGTCGCCCCATACAAAAGCAACATCGTCTCTCGTCAGGCGAGTTAACAGCGACGCAATGCGCGCAATGTCTGCAATAAACCGCCGGTAATAGGCACAGAGGCCGAGGAAGCGCCTCACAGCCTTATTATCGTATGGTACGGGAAACTGTGCGACGGCTGCAATTTTTTCAGGATCCGGCCGGACACCTGCGCGGCTGACGACGTGACCGAGAAACTGCAGTTCCGCGAAGCCAAAGTGGCACTTCTGCGGACGCAAGCTGCCATCTTTTTTCTTGACCAGAACTACAGGAGATGCCCAGGGACTCGTTGATTGTTGGATCACCATCTTCAAGCATTTTTGTCACTTGTTATTGTATGGCTTCACGTTCTCTAGGAGCCAGACGATATGAATTTTGGTGAATTGGTCTTGCCGTATCCTCTGTAATTATTCGGTGCTTTGTAAGAGGCGTCCGACCGATGCTGGACGTCGACGCAAAGCAGTCGTTGAACTTGGCCAATAGCGTAAGAAGGCGCTCTCGTTCGTGCTGCGACAAAGCAGTGTTAACGTCAAGTAGAGGAGCTGCGTCTTGCGTAGGCGCTTCTTCGAATAGCGAACAGCAGCCACGAACATCCGCAACGGCGTCAAAATAAGCCACAGCCGTGCCCTTGGGAAGGTGCCGTCGCTCTGTGCTAAAATTTGTTAGCAACAGCTTTGTGCGCCCGTCGGTCATATTCACGATTCCTCGTGCGACCGAGATACCGTGAGTGAAAAACAACGTGGTTATTTCGTCGGCAATCCCTTCGCAACGGAACGGTATGTCACATGCTACCGAAACAAGGGCACACGATCGAGGGGGATGACGACGTCGTCTTCTGTTAGACGAAATGAGTTGTGTTGCGACGGTAAGCACTGGACTAAACCGGAGCTCTTATAAAACGTGACCATGCGGTCCGGGATGCTAATTACGGCGCCATACTCTTTTAGGAAGTCCATTCCAATAATCAAATCGTTGCAGCATACAGGAAGGACGATGAAAGCGGCCACAGAAGAAGAATCCCCGATGTTAACTCTAGCAGTACATCTTCCAATAGGCATCAGTAAATGGCCGCCTGCCGTCGTTATGTGAGGTCCCGTCCTTGGCGTCTTTACTTTCTTCAGGCGGAGGACGAGTTCCTGACTCATTATAGAGAAGTCGGCACCAGTGTCGACTAACACTGTCACCGGCTGCCCATCCACGAAAGCATCAATGTCGGCGCTCAAATTTCTTCAGTGTTTATCGGCTTCACGTCGTTCTGCAGCGAGAATGTTGGGGGCTTTTTAGTGTCTTGCGGCGGGCCTACAACCTTGCCCCCAGAGGTCGCCACCTTCCGTTTTCCCGACGGGGGCGGGCGACCTTCGTCCTCGGAGCTCCGCAAAAGTACGTCCAGTATATGAAGCCATCTGACGTGGAGGGGTTGGAGAACGCGACCGACGGCCGAAATCGGACAGATCATTGGGCATGGATTCATCATTCGGGTGCGCTATTGGGGGTCCGGCGTAGCATGGCGTCGTCATTAGCACGTCGACCATAGGACCACGGGCGAAGAGGTCGAAATGATGTGTCACGATGCCAGCAATGACGCGAAATATGGCCGGCGCCTCCGCAGTGAAAACAGAGTGGGCGCCTATCGAGAGTGCGCCATACGTTAGTTCTCCGAAGTTGCGGCCGTCCCGTAGCGTCGTATTGCGGCGGTGACCAAGACGCGGCGGACGACGGCTGGCGGTATGACTGAAGTGGCATAACGGCTGCGCGCTTCGAGCCTCCTCTTGTGGAGGCGACCAAGGAGCGACTGTCGGAGTTTGGTGGTACGATGATGTGGTTGCAAGCGGTGGTGGACATAGGACAGCGGCGGCGTAACTCAGGGGTCGCTGATGGTCTCTAACATCGGTTACCGGGAACGCCTGCCGGATTTCGTCACACACCACTTCGGCGACTGACGCGATGGGTCTATCTAGTGTCGGTTTCATGATCTTTTGAATTTCCTCTCTGATGAGCTCTCTGACCAACCCACGCAAGGAGTTCTGATACTCGGCAGTCACTGCGGCTGCATTGATTGTAGTGCTGGTGGACAGTCGATCGTATTGCCTGCATCTTTGATGAACGGCGCGCTCAATAGCCGCAGCCTCTTTGATACACTCAGCGACAGTGACTGGAGGATTGCGCACAAGCCCCGGAAACAACTGCTCTTTTACACCTCGCATGATGTAGCGCAACTTCTTATCTTCGGTCATGTTCGGGTCGGCTCTACGAAAGAGGCGGGCCATGTCCTCGGTGAACATTGTGACCGACTTATTAGGTTGTTGCACGCGTAGTTCCATCATTTGCTGGGCGCGGTCGCGTCGGTCGGCACTCGCAAAAGTTTCCGTGATCATCTGCCGAAAGTCATGCCAGCTCGTGAGGCTACCCTCGCGGTTCTCGAACCAAGTACGGCCACTGTCGTTAAGGGCGAAATAGACGTGGGAGAGCTTTTGCTGCTCAGTTCAGTGATTAATCTGTGCGACGCGTTCATACTTGTCCAGCCAGTCTTCAATGTCTTCGAAGATTGCACCGCGATAGCGATCGGGAACCAGCGGATGCAGAACGGTTACCTGTTGTGGATTGGGAAACCGACTGGTTTGGGGTGCTTGTGGTGGACTGGTTTCGGCCATTGCGAGATTTGTGCAGCTCCTGGAGAGAGGTGGTTCAAGAGCGGAGAACTCCGGGGCAAGGCCTAGCAGTCGACGACTAAAGCGATGCACGGGTGTCGCAACTGGTGACAGTGCGTCCGGGCTAGATGAACGACTCCCAGAAGAACTCCGACGCATAAGACGCGATCAGTGCCCAGCACCTCCACCAGTGTCGCGGTACAACGTGGACAGAACACAGGGAGACGTTCTTCACGAACAACAGGACAATCTGTTGAAAAACAAACAGAGCAGAGACACGTCTTCTTCGTCATCACCCAATCTCGCTCTGACCCACTAGGCGGAGTCCGTTAGTGCTCCCATCGTCGTCGTCGTCGTCTGCATAGAATACACGCGTCAGTATCTTATAAATGGGAACGCAGAAGTGTCGCGTAAAAGAAGAGCCCCAGAGAAGAAAGACGCTAAGAACACTGGAAAATACGACTTTCATGTCTTGGTTTACTTTTTTCCGCAACACTTCTGCGCTTCCCTTTGCGAGATACCTTGTGAAACCAACTAGCCGAACAGTTTACTATTCTACAAATCATAGACCGACTTCGCCAAATGTCAGTACCTCTGCAGATATGATACATACCAGCATAACGAAAGCCTAAAAGTAATCAGCGTGGTTGAGTGCTCCAAGCTGTATAATCAACGTGTAGCGTATGGCATTTATACCGGAACTTCGCAGCTTCCAAAGTTAGCTACAATGCCAGAAACAAGCTCATAAATAGGAAGAGTACGCTGGTAAGGCGGCTAATTTGCTAAATTGCGGCGATTCAAGCAAAATTGGAACGATAATGTACGGGTGCAGCTCGAGAAACAGCAAAATTGCGTTTTAAGGAAGACGGATTATTGTGCGCATGTTGTAATGCCAACATAAGGCGTGCTGGAGGAGGTTTAGGCAACTACGTCCAATGAAGAAAAGCTAATGGACCAACAGCAGCAGGTGCCACAGATGGGTAAACATTTGTGGACACAAGCTTCGCATGCTTGTGTATACTATATACGACACTACGAAGTTGAGATATCGTTATAAAAATCAGCCAGTAGCAAAATCACAAGCGGCTGAACAACTAATTCCCGCCCACGAAGTCTGTCCTCTGCGCCTGTGAAGCGTTGCTCAGTTTGCGGCCATGCGGCCGCAGCGTGACTCCACCGCCGGCCTTTCAAGACACAAGGTCATGCATTCATGCCAGTGCGCTCACATTCACCAACTTGAACGAGCTCATATGGTAGGACAAAGCGCCTATAGAGTTTCAGAAGCTGGATGGACTCGCTATCCATTGAAAAGTGCGATGTTGATACAGGCTTAACGAAATTTCCAGAGTTAACTTGATCATTAATTTCAGGAGAGGCATCGCAACTTGAACATTGAAGGCGCACAATGCTCGCAACGTGTCAGCACAGTATGAATACTGGCAACAACACTAATTTCAAGGCAGCTTTCGGTGGTCTATATGTGTCTATACGTGGAAACGAAATGCATTGGTAATAACTCTACTGTATATAATATGTCGAGGGACACAGCTCTTAATAGGAACCTCTATAGGGAAAGATTGCTGCGTTGCGGTTCTTCAGCGTTCATTCCAGTAGGCAACTATTTGTCGGTGTTCAACATGCAGAAATTTGGGCATATAACCAAAAGCAACAAGGTTTTTATTTTGGCAATCCAGACAAGATGACATGAACATATACATTGAGAATGGCCATAGAGCATAGATGTTGCAGTTTTCCTTTGCATGTAAGCGCAAGTAAACATATATATGTTCTGGCGTAATAGTTCTTTTATTACGCCAAAATATTGCCTTTGCTTTGAGTTGTTGATGAATTCGACTTCGCCCTGCCATCTCCCGGTAGCTCAGATGGTAGAGCGGCTGCCTGGTAAAAGTGGTGGTCTCGGGTTCGAGTCCCCCGACCAGGACGAATTTTTCTTCCAATGCGAGGCTTTCCTTTCGAGAAACCCGTATAGGTTTCCTTTGCAGCAATTGCTATGATTTGGTCGATGCCTTCTTTTCTCTATATTATTCTATATGTATTGAAACCCGATTTTTTCTTTAGGTGAGAGGATATGGCACTCATTTTTGTAAAGGCAGTGCACTTACACATACACAGACGAACGCCAAACCATCCTAAACACGTGCGCTGAACTGTAACTAAAGGCTTGTTTCTGTGCGAGAAGCGTTTATGTTTATTCAGTCGAATCGAAAGCTTGCATAGGAGAAAGGAAACGGAGAAACTGAAGGGACAGATCGAAGAGATAATTTTTTCAGGCTTCAACGCTGAATACTCGAGACAAGAAAACGAAACAGAGGCTACAAAACCAAGTGAAGCACGGCGCTTGACTCCACGGTAATCAGACGCATAAGAACACTTTTTAGAATTATAGCGAAGGGGATTGGTGTTCATTTTTATATCCATTTGACAACAATAACGGCCACCCAACTAACCCACAAATATCTTCTCAACAACCCCATGTAGTGGAGTACTATATGCTAATAGGGCAGAAGTTTACCGGAAAATGGGTCTCGAAGTCGTGAGCAGGGGTCTAGCTAGGAATCTCGCTGAGCCTGTTTAGACATGCATTGTCGAAATGTTGCCTCCAGTGACATTCTAGGTCGACCGCAGCATACTTTCTGATAAATATGTTCAGCTCTAAAGAATATTTAAAGACACGACACATCATAGAGATTTAACAATAATATTGAAATGTATAGGTTGAAGTTATAATCTTTTCCTGGTGTGTTCTTGGTGAAGTACCCCGCCTTCAATCAAAACTGCTAAGTGATTAAGAGGACATATCGTCCTAACACAACGATTAAAGACGTGAGCAGGGATAAAACGCAGAGAATAATTCGTAGCACAACACAAGTAGCCAATCAGGCTCGCTATATTGAGAGCGGGAGAGAGAAATGACGGTAAAATTGGCAGAGAGGTTCGCGAGGGTGGTCCAGGGTCTAGCAGGAACTACAGCTAATGCAAAGGCATAGTTTACAAAACTAGAAAAGGAAACAGTAAGAATATGAGCTGTGCTAGTTAACAACAGAGGAGTAGCGTGAAACCAAGAGATGAATGAAGAAAGCGGCACCGCGTTCATGTCTTGGTTCTGATTTGTTACTTGTCATTTTATGCCAACAAGTCAAATCTGTTCTTGTCTCTAAATCTACGAATTGCAGCTAGTGAGTTCTCAAGGTGTATACGTTCGGAACGAATTCCCGAGACTGCACCAGTTTCGAGGTATCGATTTGCAATATGTCCGATGCAATGTACTGGTGTTCCACTTTCTTTCGTGCTTCAAAGCACGCAACAGTGTTTTTTTTTTTTTTTTTTTTTACAAGGTAATTGGAACGCCAATGCGTTTCGTCGGACAGTTTGAAAATAATCAGCTCGAAACTTGTGTAGTCCTGAAAATTCGTTCCTTGCGAACTTACTGGGTATAATTCGTTGATTGAAATATCTGCGCTAAGCAATTATTTCACAGGATAATTAGTATAATTACGCTAACTATTCCGTTAAGTATTTCAACTTTTTAGCAAATGGTCGCTTCATCGAGTAATTTATATCAATAATCAGAATTGGGATATATGCCGCAGGCGATTTTTAAGTAATTTGGTACTGCTAGAAAAACACCCTAGAGAGAGGTTGATTGTGTTCCGCAGATTTCACAATTACATTATTGATTATATGGACGCGATCCATCGTATAAAACCGTAGAAACACCATAGAAAACCCCTTCCTGAAGCCAGCCTCTTCTAGTGGTTGATTGAAGTAAAGTGTTGCCCGGAATATATTGGACATTATCTTGGGGAATATTTTATACTATACTGAAAGGAAGCTAATGAGCCTGTAATTCATCATTTCTTTACCGTCTCCTTTCCTATGAATTAGTATAACGTTGGCATTCTTTCGGCTCTCTGGTACACTTGAAGTCATGAGGCATAGTGTATACAGGGCAGCAAGCTTTTCAAATAAATCATCTCTTCCATCTTTCAATAAATGGACTGCTGTTCCATCTTATCCTGCCGCTTTTCCCCTGGAGCTCTCTTCTAAGGCTCTTCGCCCTAGATCTGTCGTTACAGAATGAAGCATCTTTATATCGTTAACCACTACTTGCAATGATGGTTGCGTGGCTGTTTTGAGTGCAGTTTCGCTGGTGTGCGTACATCTCTACAGTACCCAGATGTGTATCAATGAAACCCAATAACTGATTCCAGGAGCGCACGCTTGCTAATGTTGTTGTTTGGTGGTTAATTTCTACTTCCATCTTTTTCTGTCCTTCATCCGTAATGTTACTTGAACATGTATCAGGACGAATGCTTCCTCATTACGACTACAGTGTTTTTTTGTAGTTCTGTGTGTACTGGTTTCTAAGCTGTGTGCTTCAATTTTTCTTATGTGACCACAGCAGATAAGAGTAGGAAAATAGATTTGCCTTGTCCGTCCATTCAGCAATCAATGACGACACACAGCAAAGATTTTCTGATGTGGCAACTTCGTCATTCCCAGCATAGTCAATACTAAAGGGTCAAGAAAAATAAAAGATCTCGGCAACATGATCCAAGGCGATTTGAACCCATGGCAGTGAACCAATATGCATTTGGGAGACGAGCGCGCTAACCACAGAGCGGTCGCCATTTGAAGATTCATACTGGGCAATAAGGGCAAGGTTTCGCACTCTGCGAGCAGTGTCATTTGTGCACGTATTTCGGAGGCCATAAAGAGAAATACTGTGCTGGACATGGATTAGTTTATGCGCATATCACAGATTTTTTTTTTACAAAATGGTGGTGCATTTGCTAGAAATGCTTCTCTGTCATGCTCTTGAAATCAACCTTAAAGAGGAAAAACATGCGTACATGACGATCATGATTATAAGCTGGAAACATTGCACAGACCTAAAATAGAGAATGCGCCGAGAATAAGGTTGTTGGCTGAAAACGGCATCAAAAGCATCGACAACTTTAATGCCCACCGCCACGTCGCAACGACCACGCCACGTAGTTTACACAGTAGCTCACACTATTCAAAGGTGCCAAGTGCATAATGTAGTAGTACTCCAAATGTACAGAGAAAATGGAAATGCTAAAACCTTGGCACGTCTTCATTTCGCTCGTTATGTCCGTTGTAGAAGTTTTGGCTTCGGAGTCTACTTGAAATTTTAGGCCGGAGATTTAAAACGACCCATCATGCCTTAAAAGCATGAAGGTTTTAGCAAAGCTACTGCCGCCTCAAAAATGGCCTAAATATTGATTTAAACAGAAACTGCATATAACAAATGTAGTAAGGTCATCTCAACTACTACGTAGCCTCAATTCAATTCAATTCAATTCAATTCAATTCTCACTGCATGCAATAATGCTATGTCATGCAGAAAGTAGAGAACATACCTTGCAGATAAAAAAAAAAACGTAGAACTGATTTATTCCCCACTACTATCAGAAATTACTATCAGAAGTTCTAATTAGCTATCAGATGTTATACTTGATTCTTGGATTGTTTTTTATTGTTACTTTAAATTATAAGCTTTTATATAACAGCAGCCTTCCCGTCTAAACAACCACTCTAGCCGCTGGGGCCTCTCCCAGTTCCGCGTAGTAGGTGGGCGCAATTTTTTATAAAGACGCAGAAAACCAAAACCAAAAAAGCAAATAAGATGCTGGTCATCACTGGAGGCGAAAGCTGCTCTCGAAGTGCATTTCAGAGGCGAATGAACTACTGAAGCGTGCTGCCTTTTTGCTGTCTGGTTGCGCATATTGTATATTTTTACGAAATCGATGCACAATGGATGACTTACTTAAAGGGACACTAAAGTGAAAAATTATTTCTTCTGCATCAGTAAATTATCGTTCTACAACACCAAAAACACCACTCTTACAACGATAAGACGTTTGGGAAACCAGAAAAAGCGCAAGAACGAAATACGTTACTTAAGTTCCCGCACCTGGGGGCTGTGACATCTTGGATTTTGATGGCATTTTCTAGGGCCTACTAATTATATATAGCGATACAGATTGACTACATTGTGTTCTAAAGGAACCAAGTATTAAACATGGCAAGTTTCGGGAACATTTATTCAGCCAACGCGGCCCAAATGCGAAAACATACTTTGGAATCCCTGACGTCACGCTGAAGTACCGGCGCTGGGGTGTCGGCGCGAAATTCAAATACTGATACTTGGACCTTCATTTTCTTATCTAATATTCAAACTATCTTTTTGAAATGACTGCCTGCAGGGTTCTCAAACAATGTTTTATTAGTCTAAACTGATTTATTGTTTCCCTTTAGTGTCCCTTTAAAGCATTGATGAGCTTGCATCTCGTCACAACCTTTCTGGTTGCTTTGTGAATGTCTTCATCTTTTTTTCTTCTGCATTTTTGTGCAGTGTCCCACATTTATGTAATTTATTTCTTGTATTTTCTGTCAGCGCGCTGCCAAAAAAGGAGGAGAGCTGGGTTTGGTCAAGCTGCTTTAAACCGGATTTTGCCCCATCTTTCTCACGGAACATTGTGCGCCTCGCGTACGTGTTGTCGGGAAATACGGTAAACCCAAACTTAAGTCGCGCAACCACGCATTGCACTGACTACAGCGCTTGCATACACCCTCTTTTCTTAATCCAGGAAAGCAAACACCTCTAACAACGGGCAATAAACAAGGAGACACCAGATGGTGCGCTTTTTTAGCCGACTTCTTAGCGTAGTTTGTTTTCCAAGTCAGAGAGCCTAAATGCCTGGAGTGAGCAAAATTCATTAGTCATTTACGCATCAAAAACAAAAGCTGTCATTTTTTTACTCACGGATGCAGATTACTTCTCCAGGCGATGCCTTACGCTCAGGTAGTGCGAGTATTGAAATTGTAGAGACGGTCAAAACTTTAGGAGTGTTTTTTAATTGTATAATGTCACGGGAACCACAAATTAATAAGGTAATAACTAATATTTCCAAATGTGTAGGTATACTTGCACGACTGCGTTCCTTGCTTCCAGTTTCCATAAGAATAACACTTTATAACAGCTTGTTTTTATCGCAAGTCAGCTATTGTTTTTTGGTATAAGGAAGTACAACAGCAGCGAACATTAATAGGCTATACAAACTACAGAAAAAAGCGATTAGGCACATTGCTAATGTTGACTATTATGCACACACGGGTTAATTATTTAAGTGGTTTAACATTATCCCAATTCATCAGCTTTACGAGTATTACCTAGCAATAAGATAGAAAAAGCCCTGCTCAACAGCAATTGCGCTTTTTTGGATATTTTTCAATTAGAACCATACATTATCCCATATCCTACTCGTCACCAACAACACTGTATCATTCCATTGGGCAGAACACACTTTGGCCGACAAATGCTTCGTTTCACTTTGCCTGTTTTATTAAACAAATTAATTCAAAAAAGGATAATAATTGAAGAATGTGGCGCACGTGTTATTAGGGAAGCACTTTTATCGTGAAATCAACACAATATTATTTATCAACTTTCAGTGTATATTGTAATTCGTCTTCATGTATTGTACTGTGTAATTTAACCGTAAAGGAATATGTGTGTCTATGTTTTCAGGTCATGATGAATCTATGTGTATTACAACTTGTAAAATATTAACCCCTTCTTGCTATGAATGAATTTTGTTCGTCTGTCCTCGCTGCTTTCCATGTATCAGGAACGCTCGGGTTCCCCTCAAGTGGCTAATGTCACTTTTATCCCGAGCCTGCCCACATCCTTGAGATGAAAGTAAACTGATTCGATTTGATTTGATGTATCATCTAGTCAACCAACGAGCGTTTTGGCTTTGTTAAAGCGAGAGCCTTAAGTGGCTCGTAGCCCCGATGATCTAGAAAACGCGGTGTGGTACAGAAGTCGTGTGAGCCCACTTCGTGCAGACGCGCGCTCGCACCACTGCTTGCGCGTTCGTCGGCCTCTTCCACAGCTGGCTCCGATGCCGCTCATCATGTCAAAAAAAGGCAATCTTAATTGAAATAACGTTATTTCGCGTACCCGAACCTACGATTATCGCTGGGAGTCAAACCCTCGAGCTTATGGGGATGTCAAACCCACGAAGTTTGGCGTTAAGGTGAATTAAGGCACTGTGTATTAATATAGACTTATTTACCGCACTCGAACGCACGACCTTTGGTGGGTGTCGAACCCACGATCTCTGGTGTTAATTAGGGCAATGTTGATTAGGGCAAGGTAATTAGAGTATCATCAATTAACGCACTCGAACCCACGATCTTTGGGGTGAGAAAACGAGCAAAAGGTAACGCATTCGAATAAGAATGTCAAGTGATTTATTTGATGTCTCTTGAGCGCTCAGTCTTTCGCCTTCAGCCACTTCGGAGCAAGCTGAAGTCACCGCCAATTGTTGTTTATTTGTTTTTAGATGAACAGAGACAAGCCGTTGTCGGTGTCTCGGGCGGAATCTGCTTATTCGTTGCATTTATGTCGCACATAATAAAAGGGTATTTAAACGACCACTCGGACATGGCATGCTGCTTATTCGAAAACAGTAATGTTATTCCGTGTTGCTTTTCTTTTTTCTGCAGTGGCCGCACCCGCCGACTGTCTCTTGATTTTGCAGACGATGAGAACCCTGCCCAGTACACAGCTTCACTTAACGGTAATTTATATTTAGAGGGAGATTTTCTTCGAACTGCTACATTGCTGTTGCAGTATTGCTGATTACAAACCTCACAAATAATTTATGAATGCTCTTAAAGCTACTGGTAGATTGGCTGAAATTGCGCTATTTAATCGACAGGG
The DNA here is from genome assembly GCF_023375885.2 of Dermacentor andersoni. Taxonomy (NCBI): domain Eukaryota; kingdom Metazoa; phylum Arthropoda; class Arachnida; order Ixodida; family Ixodidae; genus Dermacentor; species Dermacentor andersoni. The sequence continues at coordinate 206,459,281 of NC_092816.1, read as the reverse complement.
TAAATTTTTCATTAACCTATCTTTTTTTTTTGTGCACACAGTTGAAACTACATCAAGGCTTTAAAGTGTACTTTTTTTTTGCCATACTGCGCAGGGTAGCAGAATATGTGTTTTTAAATATTATGTTAACCTCAGATCCTCTGTCTACGCGTAGCCACTCTTAATGCAAATCCCTGGAGTAACAAAACTCGATCTGCCCCTCGTTACCCTCTAACAAATATCGCCGTAGTGCAACTTGGAAAATAGGTGCTAGAAATAGGTGCCGGAGATAAGCAGATGGACGGATAGATGGATGGATGGATGGAGGGATGGATGGATGGGTGGATGGATTGATGGATGGATGGATGGATGGATGGATGGATGGATGGATGGATGGATGGATGGATGGATGGATGGATGGATGGATGGATGGATGGATGGATGGATGGATGGATGCTATGAGAGTCCCTTTTGGAACGGGACAGCGGCTTGCGCCACTAAGCTCTATTTTTCATATTTTGCTGTCTTACGTATCATTTTTTTACGTAGGATAAATGTCTAGCATTATATATTATGGGCCATTATTGAGAATTTTGTTTTTGTACTCCTCCTTTCTTTGTGGTCTCCCTACTTTCATGGCACCAAACCTCCAACCACCTTTTACTAATCTCTGTTTCGGACATGTTTCCTTTCTCCTTGCTATCCTCGAACCCGAGGGATTTGGGTCAGTGGAGCCTAAACAGACAGACGGGTAGATATCGCCGCGGTGTCGGAAAATCGAGGCACAAATGCAGTAGTAAGCAGCAACCTTAACAAGAGCGGACTGTTTAATACCACGCGCTAGTCACTTCTTCGCCTGCTTCTTCTTCGCAATGTTTCCTTTAAATGCCGATATATGTTCTTATCGTCACTTTTCTTGCTGCTCTACAGACGCAGCATTTGCCTCCCTTTCAAGAGAAGCAACGCCCCGATGCTCAACTTCAGCGTGTGCATGCGCGAAAGATTAAAACGCTGGTCATTTGGATAGGTACAGGTTCATGCGCACCTCATGCCCCAATTCGCGTAGGTGCTCGCGGGGCCGCGAACAATTTGCACGATGTGGCACGACCTCGTAGTTCACGTCGTTCAGGTGTCGGATCTCAAATATCGCCTTAGCTGTTTTTCAGAAAGTCCCCGACGCCCTATGTGTATTTAAACTCACACTCTCTCGCCGGTTGTGTCGGCAACGGATTTGTGCTGACGATGGCACCGCGTTGCACCCTTGTTTTGCTGGTTGGTGCTGGGTGCGCACACGTCTGGCCTCGTCGGCGGGTTTAGAAAATCCTTCAGCATCTGCATGGATGTCGTCACACTCGTGTGGCTGTATGGCATACAACGTTGTCGTGGCTTGGAGACCGTGTACCAAGCTGAGTGGCGTCACACGATCGTCTCCTGTCGATCGGCGTTATATGCGAAGGTTACATAAGGCAAAATCTCGTCCCAGTTCTTATGTTCACGTCGACGTACATGCAAAGCATGTTTCTGACTGTTTTGTTCCAACTCTCCGTACGTTCATTCGTCTGGGGATGACAGGCTGTTATTACCGGTAAGGAGTGCCACTAAGTTTGAACTGTCTAGAAGTCCGACTGCGAACGCGGTTCCCCTGTAAGTAATTACTACCGCTGGGGCACCTTGCCTAAGGACGACGCTCTTGACGAAAAATCGAACTGCTTCAGCTGCTGTGCCCCACCCGATAGCTTTTGTCCCCGTATACCAGGTAATAAAGGTAATCGGTGGCGGGAATACTCCACCTGTTCCATGTAGTAGAAGTTGGAAATGGTCCGAGAAAACCTAATTCGGGCGAAGGGTATGCCGCGTACCTCTACAGGATGTAAGAGACCAGCTGCATTGTCGGGTGGCACTTTGCGTCTTTGGCAGTCAGGACAGGTGTGTACGTGAAGCTTAAAAGCGGCTGGTAGATTCGGCTAAGGTCACTTGCGCCGTGGGGACAATGTTCGTGTGCAGCTTAGATGACCATATATAGGTGGCCTCATCATGACATGCTGTGAGAATTTCATTTCGCAGCGAAGCAGGCACGACCAGTACGTAGGTATTGCCTGCCGAAAAAAAAGTTACAGAGAACATTACCCTTCAAACAAAATGACGCCCGCCTTCTTGTAAACAGTCGCACCACGTCTGTAGCTCGGTCTTCCAAGAAGTCGATAACTGGAAGCAGTTCTAGATCGTCGTGCTGCTACCGTGAAGTGGCAAATGTAATGGCAAATGTATCGATGGTTACTACGAATGCAGCATCCGTGTCCTTACCCTCTGTGACAGAAGGCTGTTTTGGAGACCAAGAGAGGCAGTCGGCGTCACTGTGCTTTTTCCCTGAACTGTGTGCGACGGTCACGTCGAACTCCTGAAGCCTGAGGTTCTAGCGCGCCAGTCGACCAGATTGGTCTTTTAAGTTTGTCAGCCAGCAGAGAATGGTGGTCGCTGACGACGGTTTAATGAGCGGCCGTACAAATAATGGAGAAATTTGATTAAAACCCCCCACTACGGCTAGACACTGTCTCGGTAGTGGAGTAGTCTTCCTCAATGCACGAGACAATTTTACTAGCGTAGGCTATCACTTTTCCGGCACCATCTTGCCACTGCACCATCACGGCACCTAGACATATATACACTGCTCGCGTCGGTATGAAGTGCTGCCGGGCCGTCCTGGTAAAAGTGCGCAAGAACTGGGGGCGTTTGCAGACATTGATATTACTCGTTAAATGCCATTTGCCCTCTTTCACCCCAAACAAAAAGAACACCATTTCGTGTTATTCGCGAAAACGGTGAGGTAATACATGAAAATTCCGTAATAAACCATCGGTAATAGGAGCCCCGGCCGAGAAAGCGTCTCACTGCTTTGTTGTCAGATGGTGTGGGGAACCTTGTGACAGCGTCTATTTTGCGTAGGCCAAGCTGGACACTTTCGTTACTAACGACTTCGCCTAGAAATTGGAGTTCCTTCAAGCCAAACTGGCTTTTTCTGGCTTTAACGTGAGGCCAGCCTAGCGTTTGGCTTGAAGAACAGCCAGTAGCCGCGTTAAGTGCCCTTCGATGTAGCTGAAAAAACGATCAGATTGTCTAGGTGTGCCAGGCACTTTTGCCCGTTTAGACCTGAAGTTACGGTGTCCAGTAGACGTTGAAAAGTTGCTGACGCTGTACATAAACCGAAACGGGGAACTTTAAATTCCTAGAGACCGTCGGGCGTCACAAAGGCAGTTTTCTCACGATCTCTATCATCGATTTCTCTGTGACAATACCCGCTGCGTAGGTCCATGGAAGAAAAATAACGTGCGTGCCGCAACCTGGCAAGTGAATCGTATTTGCGTGGTAATGGCTTGTCCTCTTTCTTTGTTACCTGATTTATCTTGCGGTAGTCAATGCAGAAGCGTAAGTTGCCGTCTTTTCTTCTTTTTCTTTTTTTTTTTGACCAGTACCACGGGGAACGCCTAACTACTCGTTAAAGGCTGGATCACATCATGCTTGAGCATTTTCTTCATCTGTTTTGTATTTTTTTTTTGCATTCCTTCGGAGCCACAAAGTAGGGGCTCTGTCAAATTGGTCTTGTGGCGCCTTCTGCAATTATTCGATGCATGGTCAGTGCTGTTTGCTTGATCTTCGACGTAGACGAAGAGCAATCCTCAAACTGCAGTGTGAGTTCCATTAGGCGCTGCCGCTCAGCGGGCAACTTGGTGCCGCAACGTCGACAGATAAGGTTTCCGGTTCTGAACAGTCATTTCATTCATTCCGTGATGCTGCACAGCGACAAGTCCTTTACTTGTAATACCTCATCACTGTACGCAGTTTGAGTGCCCTTTGGGATGGGACGGCGCTCGTTGTTAAATTTCGCAAGGAGCACGTCTGCATGCCCATTATTTAATACGAGGGTGCCTCTTGCAGTCGAAACGCCTTGTGGGAGCGGCAGCAACAGTAGGCTGATCTGTTCCACTATCGCATCATCATGGTAAGGCCTCTCGCTAGAGAGAACCATTTAAAAAAAAATAGTACTAAGAGTGTGTGGGAAGAACCCCTAGTCCGAGGTCCGTCAAACGATCTCAGCAACAGCACGAGCCCATTGAACAAGAAACCGGCGGACCTCGGGAGGCCCGTCGTAAAGGGCATCTTCCCACAGGTCTTTGGGGCGGAAGGCGTGCCGGATAACAGGCAGGAGAGGGAATAATGTTGTGGCACACTCCACCGTCACAAAAACGCCATGGGAGAGCGGCCAAAGAACGGGGAAGAGCCTGCGTAGCGGTCTAGGTAAAACTTATGCAGAGGTAGGAGGTGGGGAAATGTGTGTGTTTGGAGTTGGCAGAGTGTTACCCCTTCCTCTGGCGTGAACGACAGCGGCGGCCGTCCCATGGTGTGTCTAGCTCATATGTAGTATTTTGTGAGTGGAGAGCTCACCTGATCTGGACTGCCATCCTCGCCATGCCGGGCAGCTCGAACGGTAATTGCTCGAGCGAGCGTATGTGCGCGGTCATTACCCGACAGTGAGGCATAGCCAGGAGTCTAGACCAAATGGCTGCGTTCTGGGGCACATGTGTCTGTGTTTGGTGTCTGATGTAGAATGTGGAGAGCCACCTTGTAGGAGCCAGTCAGGACAAAAGGGCGCGGCATGCTTGCTGGGAATCGGTTAGCATAAACACCTCCCCAGTAATATGGACAGCGTGTCGCTCAGAAAGCGCTACTGCAAGAATTTCTCCGTGTGTAGGAGCAGTTCTCCACAAGGAGGCAGCAGTAAGAAATGTTTCAGCGCCATCCAACACTACCGCGGAATGCCCGTTGCGGAACCAAGTTGCATCCGTGTCTAGGGTATTCATCGCAGGTATATTATTGAACATGTGCATCAGGTAACGTACATGGGCGCGCGGGCGTCCCTGTGTCATTCTCAGGGCACATGTTTCGTGGTAGTGGGTGTACTTTTAAGGCTGTACGGACCCAAGCCCTAACAGTGATGGCGATGTCCTTATCGTCCTTATAGAAACCCGGATATCACAATCTCTAGAGCAGGCGCAGCCCAGTGGGTGTGAGCAAAATACACTGTTTTTGACTGGCCCACTGCGCTTTCAACAACTCGCCGAAAGTTTTATGCGTCCCTAGGGCTAGCAGCCGCATTGTGGCGGTGTGGTGTGTGAGACCGTGGGCGAGTTTTGTCGCCTTTCGCAGCATCGCGTCGACCAGTACCTGCTTCGTCTGGGTAAGTCTGTGGAAGGGGAGGTGGTAAGTAACGCGACTGGTCACGCAGGCATCCACCAGGTGCAGTACGTCCTGTTCTTGTAGACTTGAGCGCCAGTTGGATACCCTCCGAATCACGGCCAGAGTCTGTTCAGTATGCCGGGACATGAGAGATACAGTGTGGTTCGCCTTCCCATGTGCTTGAACGTGTAGTCCACGAATGCGAGCACGGTACACTTTGCGTACAGGAACGCCATCCACATGCACCGTGATCTCGGGTGAAGCGGTGATGCTACGCGCGCGCATGAGAACAAGTTTTTCGGCATTGAGACAGTTGGCAACCTCCCCTGCGGAGCTCCCGGCTGCTAGTTTCCTCGGTGAGAACATGGGGAGCGGCCTCTGATGACATCAGCGAAACTTTGGTGGCTTGGCGAAGGGTAACGTAGAGATGACGGAGACTGTCAGCAGCGGCGTGGTGAAGCAGCTTGGTTGGTCGGCAAGTGATCCTCGACCTCAGTACGACGGTTTTCAAAGCACGGGGAAGCTGGACGTGGAAAGCCTGCAAACACGACTTGTAGATTAAGGCAGTAATGGGCAATGTGGCCCGGTTTCCCGCAGTAAAAGCAGAGTGGTGGATGGTCGACAGTGCGCCACAAGTCAGTTCCGTGAGCTGGTGGTTGTCTCCCAGGCTCACGCTGCCACAAGGGGGTGGTAACAGGCCAAGGATGACGACAGTGGATGACGACGAACTACATCAGCATAGCTCAACGGGCGTGTCTTGGGGCAGGGCGCGGGCGATGAAAAGTGCCGCAGCTCCTGGCGCATGACTTCGGCCACAGAAGCGGCTGCTGGCTCAGTAGAAGTAGCAACCAGGGTTTGTAACTCCTCACGCAGTATTCTGCAAATCCGCTTCCACAGAGAGCTATTGCAAGTGTTGGCATTGAGAGCGGTGGTGCTGATCGATGTGCCGGCATCGTTGCTGAAGTGCCCGTTCGATTATACTGGCCTGTTTGACGCTTTAGTCTACCGTGGGTCTTGTATCAGGCTCGCAAAAAAATATTGTTTAATTCCTCGCATGAGGTAGCGCACTTTCTTAGTCCCGTGCATATCAAGCTCAGCTCAGCGAAATAAACGGGCCATGTCCTCAGCCTACATGGCGATGCTTTCCTTGGGTTTCCGAAAGTGCACTTTGATAAGCTCTTGCGTGTGGTCCCGTCGGTTGGGACTGGAGAAGGTACCTAGGAAGTGGCGTCAAAAGTCTTTCCATGTTTGGAAGCACGCTTCACTGTTCTGGAACCCTGTGCGAGCGCTGTCTTCCAGTGCGAAATAAGCGTGCAGAAGTTTTAAGCATGAAATTATTTTAGCACGCGTTGTCGACAAACTTCAAGTGACCTTGAGGCCAAAGCCAGAGCCGTTATCTGGGCACTCAAACGTGAGCATCTGGGCAAGTGGCGAGAACAAAACGAGATCATCCGGGCAACCAGTGAAGATCGCATTACATAAGCTAGGTACTTCCGAAGCAAGTTACAAAAAAAGATTGCTTCCGAGTTCTTGGTAATGTTTGTTCACAATATCCCTAAAACTGTAATTTCTAGTATGCAGAAGTTTCATTTGTCATTTATAATAGCGACGTTCAAAAGGCAAATACAGTGCACCATACACTTGATTTTCATCTTTTCGCCCTGAGACTAGGTTGCTTCTGCTCTTTTCAACACCAGCGATTCGTCAGTTCCGCGGCGCGGCATTTGCTCCGCCTCCTTCATAAGATGGCGCCACGCTGCGGGACCAGGCCGGCAGCGTCCTGCACGCCGGGTATGGTTGCGATAGGGTTATGAGTAATCGTCGCAGCTAGTCCAACTAATCTGCTTTGCTGGTAGCCATTTCATGCTTACATCTACTCTCTATTACACGAAAGCCAGTATTATTTTTAAAAAAACTTAAGCAACTCCAAAGAATACCATGCACGCTATGACGATTTCCCCAGTAGTCTTGTTCTTACCAAAAGCCTTGTGTCGCTTTAAAAAGAAGCCTTAGATCAGCGTTTACACAAGGGTCTCGGTGAGGACCAGTCACAGGCTTCTATTTAAGGCGGCGATAGAAACTGTACGGCCTCGTGGCTCGATACGTCATTGTGCTATCCTGGTATCGACGGCGTAGACGCGGCTCGTGCGTAGAAGCATCACCTCCTTGTAGAAGGTTAGGAGAGAGAGAGAGAGAGAATAAACTTTATTCAACAACTGTGGTCCGGGTTCACCCGCTTGGCTCTAGATGTCTGCCAAGCCGAGCGTCGTGATGAGGTCTGTCATGGCTTGTAAGTAGTCGGAGGAGTAGTCCGCCATCCACTCCTCAAGTGTCGCACGTCTATGGTTGGGTGAGAGTTTCGCAAGGCTAGCCTGAATAGCGGGACGGCTCCCGGGACAATCCCACAGAATGTGAGCATTATCCGGGAAGCCGCCACATGCCATGCAAGCAGGTTTACCAGGCAAACCTTGTATGTAGTGTTGGAATTGTGAGGACAAGACAGAGTGCGTCTGCGCACGCCTCCATAGTACATCCTCTCTTCGCTTCATGTGCGTGTCCGCTTGTGGGTACGTCATGGAGCTGTTTCGTAAATGGTCAAGTTTTTCACGCCTTTCCGCCCGTGTGAAAGCGTGTTGATCATTCAGACTCATGGGGCCCAGCCACCACAGAGGAGGGCCCGGGAGATTTGCGTGGGATATGACATGTTAGGAGGTCTGCGGAGGCGTGCAGTACGCTTAGTTGCGACAACGATGAAGCAAGTGGACGCACCGTCACGCTCTCAAGCGGTTCTACAGGAACCAGGTTCAGCGCTCTTACTTCCTCTGCTGGCATGTGCGTGCGGTGTTCACACAATAGCGTTCGCGCTGAGGAGTTGTGTGGATGCTACACTGGTGGCGTAGACACTGGTCTTAGCGGAAGAGATAGCAAATGTCCACTAATTCTTTTTGGGGGGCTCTGACAATACGTAGACGACGGTTTTCCATCGGTCTCATATATGCTTCGTTTCAGATAATAGGTGTAACGCTGTGGAAGCTAGGCAAGAAGTTTGGTAACGAATATTTATCAATCCCCGCGTTTCGACGATGCTTCGCTTCGTGCCAACGGCGTCTGCTCGCGCGACTATGCATGTGAATCTGCGGTGAGGCGCTGAAAAAAAAATTCCGTGACGGACCACAACTAAAAGCAAATTGATGTATAACAATGCACTACCAGGGTTATATCACAGTTATTTTGTTTGTAAAGAATGAGCTTTCTTTCATTCAATGACGCGCCTATATAGAAGACAGTTCCGGGCAAGTGCCATCAAAAACACATTCAACTCTTTCTTAGTGCGAACGAAGCCACTGCAAAACGTTTCTCTAGACGTCACAGCATAGCATCTCATGTCTGAAATGCAGTATACAGCACAGTATACATCGTACCAGCGTTGGGAAACGCCTGATATCTGTCAGGGTTACTATTTTGGACAGTGTCAAATATCGCCATATTGTCAAATTATGTAATGGCGGAATCTGGAACCAATCAGAGACTGCTGCTTGTTTGGCTCAAAACACCGCCATTACCAAATTTCACGATGTGGCGAAATTTGACAATGTCCGTAATAACACCCCCTTCGTGCTGCGCAGCAAGAGTTGTCTCACAATTTCACCTCCTCCTATTGAGAAAACACCACGCGATGGTTCGAACGCAAGGACTTCTATCGCTTTCGCAACTGATTCTTCTATGGGCGAAACTGCTAATGTTTGGACACAGTTTAATAGTTAGCATACTCTAGTAGGACAGTACATGAAGTGCTTTGTTTTCCTATATAATAGAAAAACATTCTTAATTTTGGATTTAGTCATACTAAAATGCGATGCCCGGACACTGGATCAATGCATTTATGGCAATCTTTTTTCACTCTAATAGTGATGGAGTGTTCCAAGCAAAATGATAGTGACTCTTGCGTATTTTTCCCGCAGCACATACATTCCGACCAGAAAAGCTTTTGCACCATTAAAACGCCCATCTATGATAATTCTGAGATGCTTCTACACAAATTTTAGGACAAATTCACTTAGATTTGTGGCCACTGCGCGCAACTCTTGACCACCCGAACAGCGTCAATCTCTCCTTACTTGTATTGCTTATTATTGCGAAAGTCCCTGTAAAAAAACGTCAGGGGTGATTTAGCGGTAAATGCGAGAGGAATGTTTAGCATTACATGGAACTTCTTTGAGCTCCCCGTATCCATAATTTAAACCACGTTCACTACATTCCAAAGTGTTTTTAATGTCGTGCGTTCTGCGCACGATCTTCCTGTTCGAGATGCCAAGTGCAGCTGATGGTGGCCCGGAGCCGACCACAGCGAGAGCGAATATCTCTCTCTCTCTCTCTCTCTCTCTCTCTCTCTCTCTCTCTATATATATATATATATATATATATATATATATATATATATACATATATATATATTACCATTACCCTATTATTATGTCCACTACAGAACGAAGGCCTCACTCCCCACGATCTCCGATTACGCCGTTCCAGCGCCAATTGATTCAAACTTGCGCCAGCAAATTACCTAGTTACATCAGGCTACTTAGTTTTCTGCCGTTATCGACTGCGCTTCTTTTCAGTTGGCACCCATTCTGTAACTCTAATGGTCTACCGCGGATATCCGTCCTACTCATTAAATGGCCTTCAAAGCTCCATTGTTCGCACTTAATGTCAATTAGACTGTCGGATATCCCCGTTTGCTCTCTCATCCACACCGCTCTCTTCCTGTTTCTTAACATTACAACTAACAGTTTTCATCTTTGCTTGCGTTGTCCTTATTCTCAAACTTTTTTGTCAACCTCGCAAGTTTTTGCCCCCTATGTTAGAACCGGTAAAATGCAGTGATTGTTCACCTTTCTTTTCAATGATAGTGGTAAGCTCCAAGTCAGGATCAGGCAATGCCTGTAGTATGCACTGAAGTCCAATCCTATTCTTCTGTAAATTGCCTTCTCATAATCAGCGTCCCCTGTGAGTAACTGACCTAGGTAAGCGTACGCATTTACAGCCTCTAGAGGCTGACTGGCAATCCTGAACCCTTCCCCCTGGCAGGCTGTTGATAATAGCAGAGAAATAGCTCGCAAAAAAATAAGAAAAACAAAGTGCGACGATCGACCATGCATGGCACGGGAGTTCTTGGTTCTCTTGTGATAATAAACGGCAAGGCAAGAGGCGCTGCTCTCTGCTCTTCTGACATATTGTCCTTCACCGTACTTGAAGCCTGGTCTGCCGGACAACGAGGTCTTCGGATTTTACACAGGTGCCGAAACCCGCTACCGGCTTTCGCGGAGGACCTCGGAAAGCCTGCAATACGCGAGAGCAGCTCGGGGACGATATGGCACCAAATCATCAAATAAGTCGAGGATCTTCTAGCAAGCAACGAGTTAGATCTCGCGAGTGTTCGCAGCATTATTCAGCACCTCGACAAAAGCAACGACGAGCTCGACCAGGCCAACGAAGCACTGCATGCATAGATGACTGATGACGAGATGGCTGCGGACATTGACTCTGTGCTGGAGTACGAGGGCTGAGCTGCGGGAAGCGCTGGTCTTCTACGACATCTACTCCAGGAGCTAACTCTTCAGACTTCGGCGACGTCGAAACCTAATGGTGACGTACCAACTGACTGATCTTTTTTGCGCCCAAGCGCGAGAGATGCTTCTGTCATGTCCCGAGCGAGGCTTCCTAAGATTTACCTAACGAGATTCGATGGTACCCCTGTGTAATGGTTTCCATTTTGGGACCTCTTTCGCCATTCGGCACACGAGAACCCGCGGCTTAGCAGCGTCTATCGGTTGCACTACCTGCGGTCTCTTCTAGACGGCCCCGCTGCAATGGCTATTGCAGGCATACTGACGACAGACAGCAGTTACGAGGATTCCATTTCCATCTTGAAGGAGCGGTTCAGAGGTGTGCGAATTATTGAACAAGAACGCTTGGAAAACTAGCCGCAGTTTGTGCCCCGTCACTACGTCGGTGAACGTGATTGCGCTGAGAAGCCTCTACAACTTTGTGCAAAGAAATATGAAGGACCTCGAAACCCTCGGAGCCTCGGAGTCAAACTACGCCGCAAAGCTGTGCGAGGTGCTGAACAAATCCATTCCACAACACATAATGGTGGAATATGACCGACGGCGTCGACTCGGGGCCTCATGTGCGAATGACCAGTCGAGCTCGGAACAAGAGCTTCACTAACTGATCAAGTATCTTCGCATCGATGGTCAGTGGAGGGAGTGGGCGACCTAACCGCAACTTGTCTCTCACGGCGGTGAATAGCGGCCTTCCGGCAGCCGTAAGAGTCAGCCAACGGCATCAGATGCAGTCCTCAATGACAATGCCATGGAAACGGAGGAGGCATCCGTCTTTTGCCAGAAGGCACGTTAAAGGCAGCATTGCGACGTACCCATTGATAACGTCGAGAAAAAACGTCTTCTGTCAACGGCTGGCGGCTACTTGAGGTGTACAACCAAGGGACATCAAGCAAGAGACTGTCGACGTAAGGTTAGCTGCTTGCACTGTCAAACAAGACACACTTCGCCGATGTGTTTCAGAATGGGAGCCAAACGTGCTCATAACATAACGACGCCAGAAGGACACGCAACAAGCTTCCATGAACGAAGGCGTCTATGTATGATGTTGCAAACGGAAATAAGCCAAGTAACATAGATACCATACTTCTGCAAACGTTCTGAGCTTGGATAAAGGGCGCCGAGAGTTCATGCTACATAAAAGGCATTCTGGATAGCTGCATTTCTATGGGGGCTAAGTGTAAAAACACCCGCGTGCAGTGCATTCGGCGCACGTGAAAGAACACCACTCAGTTTAAATTTATCCCGAGTCGCCCCACTACGGCGTGCCTCATGATGGTGTCGTGATTTTGGCACGTAAGACCAGAGACAATTTTGTTTTTATCTTCAGGTAGGTGCACCTTATTTTTCCACTTTGACAATCCTACATCTATAGCACAATAAAAATAGGTGAGGAAAGATGATTTCTTTGACTACAGAGCACAGTTAAAGCACACTTGCAAAATTCACAAAAACTACCTTCTATAGATCGGGCAATCGTCAATTTCATACAGCGTAGACACGTTTTCGCAGAATCAGTGATGTTATGGAGTGATAGGCTGGTCTCGCAGGCCAATTTCTCGGACGCTCCGTCGTCAAGCTGCGCACTTCATCATTCGGGATAACCTGCTGTACCGCCGCAGCTGTAATTCGAGCGGTCGCAAGTGGTTGCTTGTTATACCCCGACACCTGCGCCCTGACATCTGCGCCACGTTCCACGACAATCCCCAATGCGGACACGCTGGTGTCTTAAAGACATACTCTCGCCTCCAGCTTCGGTACTACTGGCGCAGTATGTACCGCTTCGTTCGCCAGTACGTCCGGTCCTGCCTCATTGCCAACGAGGCAAGACGCCACCTCAACATGCCACCGGCCCCTTGCAACCTTTACCATGCCCCGCGCGCGCGTTCGACCGCGTCGGCATTAGCCTATATGGTCCGCTTCCCAACACTCCAAGCGGCAACCGCTGGGTTATCGTTGCTATAGACCATCTCACGCGATACGCCGAAACTTCAGCCCTAGCATCTGCCACAGCAAAAGACGTCGCCAGTTTTATCCTTCGAGACCTGATTTTACGCCATGGAGCACCTAGAGAATTACTGAGCGACCGCGGTCGCGTTTTTCTCTCCGACATCATTGCAGCATTGCTAAAGGAGTGTCGCATCATTCACCGCACTACCACGGCATATCATCCTCAAACTAATGGGATGACAGAGCGTTTCAACCGCACCCTTGGCGACATGTTGGCCATGTATGTTTCCTCTGACCACTTGAATTGGGATCGCAATCTGTCTTTCGTCACCTACGCTTACAATACCGCCACGGAAAGCACTACTGGGTTCTCCCCTTTCTTTCTCCTTTACGGACACGAACCTTCATGCACTATGGACACGATTCTGCCTTACCGACCAGATGCTTCGGAGTGCACGACTGTTTCTAGAGCGGCTGCTTACGCCGAAGAATGTCGCCAGCTCGCTCGTTCGTTGACATCCCAGGACCAGTGGCGCCAAAAGCATCGCCACGATTCATCTACTGCGGCTACGTGCTTTGCTCCTGGCTCACTGGTCTGGTTGTGGGTGCCCTCTACTCCTCCAGGCCTTTCCTCTAAGCTCCTCTCCAAGTACCATGGTCCTTATCGGGTACTGAAACAAACATCCGCGGGCAGCTACCTCATCGAGCCAAGGGAAGCACTTTCCGACCAGCGTCGTGGCGGCCAGGAAATTGTCCACGTCTCCCGGCTCAAGCAGTGCCATGACCCTTCTGTGTTTTCCTGTCCTTAGGTCGCCAGGATGGCTACTCTTTCAGTGGGGAGTGATTGTACTGAAGGCACTGGGCAGTGGGCATCGTGCTAGTGAATGAGAAGAAGACGACGAGGAGTGCTTGCTTTCCCGTTTGGATATAGCACCGACCCGTTTAAGCCTACCGCTGCAGCTGCAACCTAGAACTAGTGCTGCTAGGCGAACATCCCCCGTTGCATTATATATATATATATATATATATATATATATATATATATATATATATATATATATACATATGTGTGTATATATATATATATATATATATATACACATATGTGTGTGTGTACATCACGCTGGCCCCGGTAATAAAATGAAAAAAAAAGAGTACGACGTACGTTGAACATCCACACTATATTTAACTGACGTTTTGGCTGGTGGACCGGCCTTTGTCAAAGTCTGTATATATAGTTAAAACTCAATTTAACGAAACCCGATTTTACGATGTTTCCGATCGAACCAAGAAATTCACATTCCCTGGCAAGTACCCATAAGGTTCAATTGTGTCACCAAACTAGCTTGCATTAAACCCAATTTAAGAAAGCTTCTCCAGAACTAAATGAGTAATAAAAGCTGTGATTTCTTTCTGAGACGGGTTTTTCTCCGAGAGTGCGCTTAAATGCTATCGCGTTAAAACATCTAGGCACCTTAGTCCCGACCCTACCTTTATTTTGGCGAGACTGCACGCCTCACCCATGCACGTAAGAATGGACTGAGTAGTCGCTAGCGTTCTTATGCACCAGATGGCGCTAGGGGTGGAGGTAGTTGGGCCACCCTCGCGGAATTTTTACACACGAATTGTAGGTTAGCGGAAAATACAATGCCGGGGTACATTTTGGATGTCGCTACGTTACAATTTTAGATTTTGAAGGACCGAAGAATTCCTTACTCGATTTTCCGAACTGATTCGAGCGTGTTCATCACTTCGTTAAATCGAGTGCTTTTGGTTTGTTTTTTATTGAAGTAAACTCCTGCAAAGATTTTTGTATAGTGAAAGCATAGTCTGCGGAGCACTAAATACTGGGCCTGTATCTTAGTATTGCAAGATAGATGTTGCAATCCGTTCCATTTTATCTTTATTTTTTGTTGCAGACAAACCGCTAATCTGGGCAACAATTCTCGGCACCGATTACGAAAACTGGGCTGTGGTGAATATACGTGAAGGCACATATGGTAAGTAGCATGTTTCGTTCCGTTTAGGTAGCGTGCCCTAAATGGAATCGTACCATGCTGTAGCAGTTCCGAAATCGAAAAGTTCTGCTTCTTGCTTACGATGGGTCATGCAAAAGGAGTCGACGCTTGAAAAAGGTATCATTTCAAGCCACGCAACTGGTAAGAAAGCTTGGCACCAAAGAAGTGTAGTACACAACACAGAGCGCGAGAAATTAGTCCGAGAGCAAGAATCAAGACTGAAACAGCGGTACTTTTGGAGATAATCAGGGGATGCTAAAATTACGCCCAGAACGCGACAGTGGCACCACAGAAAGGAGTCACACTAGGACACGTGCGCTACCCCTCGGCAGGCACCTACCCAAGGGGGGGGGGGGGGCACCTAACCTAACCCCCCCCCCTAACCCCCTCCCCACACTAAATTAGGCGGGATAACCCCCGCCCCCTACCCACCCACGCCGCCACTCCTGACAGACATTCCTAAAGTGCCACCAAATCAACGTTAAGACTTGACAGCTATTTGGCGGTCAACATTTTGCTGCCTTTTTCCCTCCTTTTGCATGGCGGAAGTTATCGGCATCTCCTGGAGTGTGAAGGCCAGTTTCCTCATATATTCGGTGCCCGCGCGATTAAATCGAGATGCGTTCAGTTGTCACCACCTATTCAACGGTCACGCGCATTGGTGTTGCTTCGTTAGTTCAACCTTCTTTGTTTAGACTGATCCAGGGACCAGGAAAGGGGTTCGGTTCGTAGTCAGCTTGTCTGTATGCGCCAGAAACGAGTTGCGGCCGGACAAAACTCCAGTTTTGTTTGACTTGTTGTTTTGCTTCATTATTTCCTCGAGTGACGGCTCGCCGCGACGGTGGCAGATCCTCGGAACGATATGCCCGCTTATGGGTTAGATAAGGTGGAAAATAAAATAATGTGAAACAGCGTTCATCATCAAACCTTGCAATAGCCCTTAAGAGGAAGCTTTATCTCACGCGGCTTATTCAAATACATGTAAAACAGAAAGCGCTTTTCTGAGATAACCCGCAGACCAATTTTAATTAAATTTGTTGCATTTAAGAGCTAACGTGAAATTCTAATGACTGTTGTAAGTGGAATTTAGATTTATGGCCTGAATATTGTGAAAGAGATTTTCAAAATTCGGAAGTTCGAGAAACATATAGACGCACAAAGTTTATAAATTAATAGGTCTGCTTTAAAAAAGATACCGCAGTTCTGTAAACGGCATCCATTAGATCTTTCAAAGCGGACAAATTCTAAATGTCAATTGATATTTTACGTGAATCTGTTACTTTGTTCACAAGCGTTCTGCAAAAGATGTATTTCTATATTACCGAATTTTTTCAGCTTCATGTGTAACATATCAATTTGGTCTCCTTTAGATGTAATATCAGATGCAATCCACAGAATTGTGATATTATTTTTCTTTGCTGAGTTAGGGAGTTGTAGATTTGATAGTATTGTTTTCTGAAGATGTTCGATTTCTGCCAATTGTTAATAAAATATTGACAATCGAAATAAAGAACTGGAAACCAACAGTCACTATATTTTAAGTTTCTCGTTTAAATGCAACAGACGTCGTCAAATTTGCTGTAGTGGTTGCCGAGAAAAACGAATTCTCCTTTTACATATATTTATATAGGAGTACCCGAGCTGACGCTTCCTCTTTAACCCATAAGCAATACGACTGTCATCTGTTACCTCGTCTGGTTTTTTTTCCTAATTGCACAGCAGTTTTCGTGCAAAATTGGCAACTGGAAAGAAGAGTCGCAAGGAGTTGAGAAATTAAGCGATATACTAAGGGAGAGAGCCAAGGCAACAGCCAAACAGGAAGGAAAAGTGAATATTAAGAAATTAAACCATTGTTTATGAAAATCTTTATAGATTCACATCTGTTTATTTAAAAACGAAGTATAGAAAATGCCGCCGGAAGGGGAGAACACTTCCGAGTGTTTTGAATGACGCTTCTACAGTTATCAGTCCAGCCGCCTGACGTAGCCTCTTCTCTGCTGTGCTTATGTATAGGTGTTTTTCTAACCTTCCGCGGTGGGTGCAATACGTCTAGAACTGCAGCATCTGGCACTCTACACGGTTGTACGGGAGTGGCGGCCACGCATCGTTACGCAACTTCCTAAATAACAATACGAGTCGGCTGTGGCACTTAGCTTGGTAGAGTAGTAAACGAGAGATCCAAAAGAACTGAGACTGCTCCGCAAATATATATTCCTCTATTATTCTTCCAGAGCTAATTCAAAAAACGCTTCTGTAGTCGGATACAACTCAAGTCTACAGTGAAGTCCCGCACACGTTCTCATAACCACCAGCCACTGTTCCTCCGCGAGGCTGCAAATAAATTGTACTTCGAACGTTTCCTGTTACCCAAATCAGGCGGTAACCACAAAACTAAAATTATTAGCGCGTAAAT